>NC_060149.1:572629061-573879061 GCF_021461385.2 Schistocerca piceifrons
TAAAATTACTATAAATACACTCTCCATTTTGTGCTGTTACTCAAGGCTTTTTCTTCCCCATTCAAAACCTGCACTCACACTTCCTATTCAGTTCATCCTCAGAATAAAGTCTTCACTGACATTAAATATAATTAAAAATTCATGCATAACAGTCACTCCTTGAGTAGTATAAGTTAATTAAGCTTTGAATTTTTATTAAATTACTTTGTCCTCCTGGTGCACCTTTAATTTTTACACCCACTAAAGGCAATTCAGTACAATCCCTTTCATGTTTCAATTTTTTACTTAAAGATTCTGATATTCCTGAAACCTGACTGCATTCCCTAGAATCAATCTGAACTTTGTTAAATGGACTACAAATTTCATCACTTTTATGAAAACTAGCTTCTTCATGTAATAAGACATCCCTAATTTTTTAAAACTATGACATCTTCACTGTCATGTTTAATAACTGAAATATTTTTATCAACTGTGTGTGGTTCTTTAGAAGATATTGAATCGAGAAAGTCATCAGAGGTCATACTGTTATTAATATTACTTAATTCTTCCACAATGCACATTGATATCTCCACAATATTATTACAATCACAAGCATCCCAGTGCATACATCTTTAAAACAAACAAAACATTTTGGCTTTTAATCATCTACTATTAACTAGCCATAATCATCATTCTTCCTAGTATCACTAACATCAATTACATCACCTTACCCCATTTACACAGCATTGCCTGTATACTCAATTACGTTCAAATAATTTTCATTTAACAAAGGGTGCTCATCTTGTTTACCTTGTTCCTTCATCAACTTTTCTGTTTCTGAATCATCATACACTACCCAATCATTAAATTCCGATAAATTGATCAATTCTTTATGTTCTTTACCAACATATGTGTGTTCATTCACCTTGCCTGCATCCATCGGTTTGACTGGTTGTCATACACCTTTTTCTACATGCATTATATCGATAGGTTAGAACACATCTCTAATATAATTACTAATTACTTCATATGAATCTTTGTATTCTGGTTATTACTATTGTTGGTCCATTTGTTATACAGTTCATTTGCCACTACCTTGTGGAGCAAAAATGATGAGCAAGCTGGTTTTTTATTTTCAGAATAGTTACATTATTTTGTCTCCTCGTGTCATAGTGTCCATGACAACTTCTATTCCTATTGCCAAATCTTTATTCCCATTTCTGTTCCAAACATTTCCATAGAGAACCATTTCTGATCAGAACCTGTTTAAGAACCCTTTTTAAAATTCTGAATATGACAATTCTACAGAAATATTTTGATTAGCCGATTTCAGCGCTTTCTAACAAACTATTTTTAATGCTGTAACTCATATTAAGTACAAAATTATCATCAAAATGCTCTAGAAAGTCAATTGGTAGCAAACTGTCCTCATCTGAAATGTTTTTCACTGGAATGTTTCACCAAACAGTACCAGAATTGTTAGCAAGGTTTCTGTTAATCATGTTATTATAAAACTTACCATATTTCTTATCAATTATAGAAACACTACCTTCTTAGTTCAACACAATACTTTTACTGACCATTTAATTTGTATTTACTTTCTGACTGACCATTTGCATCTTTTCTTAAAAATGTTAGTCTACAGCTGCCAATTTCGCATCAACATTGTCTGAATACCAGAAACACGATTTTTTAAATTATCATCAATATTTTAATTTCAGAATTAATACCTGCAATAGCAGTTTCGTTATGTTCCCTATTGTTTACCACTGTCCTCTTTGACCTGTTTGATTTCAATACTGAGATCAGATTCTATTTCTCCATTTTCTTATTGTACTGCCAATTTACTGAAAATTATTAATTTTACTCTTAAGGCTATACTCTACAGCGTAACGATTTTACGCCTTGCCCTATTTCTTTTAATCTTTCTCCATTTTGGATTACATAATTCTCCATAATGTGACCCATCTTTACCAACATGTTTTCCAGTCTTGATATAGCCATGCCCACTGGATCTAACAATTACTCTTCTTTTTTTGAACGCACTATCTACCTTTCTCAGTTCTGCTACTTCAAAATATTCATTGTCCTTTTTAATTTTCATGTCGAAGTCCCATCTATTCAACACTTATTCACAGTCCTCCACGTCTTCTGATTCCAACTTTGGCTCAAAAATAGTCATTTTCGCTAGATGTTTTTACACACACAGAAAATAAATAAAAGGAAAATAAAAAGCACTACTCAACGTCAGGTATTCATTTCCGCTGTCGATGTTGGTTAGGGAAGCTCCTTTATTGTCAACTGTAGTTATCGTCCCTGACTGTTGATCGTTATGTGAGTATCTGTCCGTCCATGTGCTTTACATTGGTGCTGCTTTCCATGCAGATTTACGTACATGTCTCCTTCTCAGTCAGCAAAATTGTAAGTGTACAAAAGAATCGGAACTCTCTTTTCAAATATTCCGGACGCTGAGATTTCAAACTGAGTCTCCCTCCTCTCTAACGTTGAATAAACAATCGACAAAATTCAGAGCAAGTGCATTTTTAGTTTACATCGACAATTATGTGAAACTAATTGTCAGCGAAAAGTATACGTGCTCAGTACTTGTTTCTTGCTCCTCTTTGATGAATTTCTTGCTCTTAGTGTATTGTGACTCAGTGTAAGAAACAGTGCTCATGTCTACTCGGTATGTTTAGGTTCTATAATATAATCCTGACATTCCTTCCATCTGTTTCTTCATCAGCTGTTTTATTTTCTTCATATGACCTATATTTCACATTGTAATGTAACAAAATCATTTACCAAACGAATTTAAAGTTCATCAGCTCATATCAGCTTCCAACTCGCTGCTGCATAACTGACTGAGGGAGAAACCAGACTAGTTATTGACTGTTACAGGAATATATGGAATTTTCATACAGAGATATACACTTACAGTCAATTTAATCGATGTTTCTTAACCGAAGAGATACTGTTAATTACTGTAACATTTCAAAAACAAAAATTTTTTCTATCTGTATTTTGTTTATGAATAATTATGAAAAGCAATAAACATCATTATCACACAGAACCTGAATTATACGTAACTTTAAATTACAGTGTATCGGGTTCTTCGATACTTGGCGAACATAATGTATGTCGAACACTTCCATTACACTGTGCATCATCAAAGACTAGATACGAAGGAGGGATAATACGTTAGGACGCCATATAAAGTCCACCATACATCATATGATGACTTATGAAGTACTGACATAGGTATACAAAAAAAAAAAATTAAACGAAATGTCTGTGCCTTAATTTTAAAGTTTTACTAAGTCACAGTGAAGGACCATACTCAATGCAAAATCACTAACGAAAAACAATTATGATTACCCATATTGCTAATAAATCAAACCAGCTAATTCAAAATGACTGAGGATGATTTGCACAGAATATTATACTATAATAACTACATGTTATAATGAAATCGTCAGCAGTAATGACAAGTACTGGGAAGAAGAGCACCACGGAATCCTGCAGGCAGGCAGATCGGCGACCTAAGGCTGCAGGAGCTAGGGGCCTGTGAAGTGGCTGAGTTTAAATGGCTTGTCATGCGGAAAGCAGTCGCCTCCCCGCGGTGACAGGGAGCCGATATCGAACATCGCGGATAATTCAAGGAAAGGCGCGCTCGGGAGGGGTAGCAAGGGGCTAGCTGAACAATCAGCGCCGCAGCTCCCCGTCAGCCGAAAATTTGCAGAGCTGTTGCGCCGCACAAAGTCACGCGCACATTTTCTCCAGTTCGCGTTATAAGAGAATCGGCAGGTACACGATTTCTGCCTCATCAACTAGTTTGCTTCTATTAAAACTAAGCTATCGCTTGCGTCGTGGCGCGTAATTGGCTATGAGGCATGTTTGCTTAGGACTGACTGAGAAAGAAAGCTACCACACATTTGCTGGTGGCCAGATAGTGCGGAATTGAAAGCACCTCTTAAACTACGGGGTATCGCCCCGCTGCCAAGAGGGAGCTCTGCGACACGTACGTCCCCGCTGATCATAGAAAAATGCACACACGACGCGCTCTATCCGTTACACATAAATGGATTATTTGGGAAAGGATAGGTCAATTACAACAGAAATGAAACTTAAAAACAAATTGATGTTGACTGGAATGAAGGCAGCTTCATGAAATAGTACATAACAGAAAGAACGCTGTTTACAAAATACACTTGCGTCTGGTACTACAGTAGAAAGAGCCAAATTGACCTAAATAATGGCGAGCATATGCCTTCACAGATACGTTTCCATTAATACTGTGAAGGCTGTGTAAGATTTTGTACTTTTCACTGTCAAGGCGTACATATTAGATACCGTTCACGTTAACCTGAATTTAGCCACGTGCATATTACACATTAATACATACTGAATACTTCTTTCCTTAGCTATAGCCCATTGTAATTCACGACTTGCAAAATCTCACTGAAAATTTGAGCGCTTACATGGAAACAATATTAATCGGTCCATGCCACCTCAAAAATTTTGATATTATCGTGAAGATAACACAGGCACGAAGGGCTAACGCGGTGGAAACTTCAGTACTCTGAGAAGTATTGCAGGTTGAAATATTGCGCATTTATCTTCAGCACCAACGGATGGCGCTTCATCGGCGGCTGGATGATTTCAGCGACGCTTTGCTGCCCTCGGAGCAACACATCGTGAGAAAAGAACAATAGGGTAGTTCAGCTTTCCTCGAGCTCCCTACCGCTGACATTCGTCACGAGAGATTCCACAACTGTGCTGAAACGTAAAATTTAATCTTCGTTTCACCTTCTCAGTTATTTTTATGATGACTAAGTACTTGTACATCTTCATATTCATGTAGTTCATAGACAACCCGTCGTATCCATAAAGAACTATAAATCAACATACTGTGTTCTGACGTATAGTTCCGTCTCGATACGAAGGATTGCTTACGCAACCACGTAAAGCAGCAGATGATTAAATACTGATCGAAATTAGCCATCATGAAAATCAATGTGCAAATTTGGAGCTGAAATAAAGGATAAATTTTTAATTCTCTGGAGCTCTTGGTATCATAAGCCCCAGAATAAGCTTGACTATGAGATAGGTCGTTTTTCTGTCAAGCACTCCGACATACAGACTTCTGTCGAGTGCGACGTCGTAACGCCTTCTTCCCGAAGCAACAGATGGCGACGCTGTTAACAGATTCTGTTGAGTGTTCACCAGCGACGATTGTGAATAGATTTGAAATCTGTGTGCGCAGAATACCTCTGGAACTTGATAAATTCGTTTAGGCACCATATCGCTCATCCTGTTCTCCAACTCTATTAAGAGTTGGAGAACAGAATGAGTGATATGGTGCCTAAACGAATAAGTACTAAAAAACACATAAGAACCTCGCGTGCGCTGCAGTCCGGAACCGCGGGACTGCTACGGTCGCAGGTTCGAATCCTGCCTCGGGCATGGATGTGTGTATTGTCCTTAGGTTAGCTAGGTTTAAGTAGTTCTAAGTTCTAGGGGACTGATGACCTAAGATGTTAAGTCCCATAGTGCTCAGAGCCATTTGAACCATTTGAAGAACCTCGCGTGCTGTTTCGCGACTTCCTTCTGTTCGGACAAATGAATTGTCTCATTCCTATAGCGAAGGCGTGTCCTTTCATAATCGAACTGCACCTGGTGCTTTCTTGCTGCAGCAGCCAGAGACCTCGGTATCATCTCGTGTTACGCGAGCGGTATGATCCGAACGTTTCGCGGAGCAGGACCGCGCCCACAGGCGGGCGACACATCGCAATGCGGTACAATGTAACTTACTTCGCCCACGTGCGCAACAAAGTCGCTTGGCGGCTGCTACCAACACATGAGAAAAATAAGTATTCCGGTTTGATTTACTGTAAATAATTCTGTATGTTAATGAAGCAAAGCAACATCAACTTCTGGAGCTATTTTTCGGCAGATATTCTCCTATGCCCTTAAATGTTAAATACATATTTTTTGGTTTTGGGCATTTTATTCACTATTATAATACTTTTCTATTGTAACACTTCTCATTCTCTCTTCAGTCGATACATAAAATTGATTTCTTTCGTATTTTATAGTTTCAGATCAAAGCTTGATGATGTGTATATTTTCCAAATCGGTCATAGTGATTGTGACACTTAATATGTAACTAGACTGTCACGTAAAATTTGAAGGGATTACAGTGAGAAATGTGATCGCTGTCTACTTCACGTTTGGTTCATTTTAGGTGATATATTACTATCTACAAAATGTAGCTAACATATCGAAATGGTTTTTAAAGTTGCAACGAAAGCCAGATCTCACAACAGTATAAAGAAAATAGAAAAGTATTTCATTTGAGCGCGCTGGCGCCGTGCGCGTTGCCTGAGTGCGCCAAGTGCAAGTGGCCCGCATCTCAATAGTGAACAATTCGTGGAAGAAGTATCAAACGCTGAAGAAACATTGTCTACGGCATAGGACTGAGGATAATATTATACACCTGGGAAGGCATATTCGCGGAAAATTTCCCAATTCGTATGAAGAATTGAAATTTCAACCATTCCTGATCAATAAGTATGCTCGAATGTTATCTACAACGTTCGACTACATTGTGGACGCTATAAAACGTATTCTGCAAATGGAGTTTACTAATTTCCAGGGACCTATTTCTTTTGAAAAACGGTTGATGTTGACTTTAAGGTAAAACAACAAATAAACAATAAATACCTTTTCTGTTTCTTTATTCCCAATGTTTTTAAGTTTAGTAGGATCTGAATAATCTAGTAGTGGCACTTCTGATGGCTACAGTTTCATAAACGGCTGTACCAACTTGCACCAGAGGAGGCCTTCGTCGTTGTTATCTTTTTTTCTGCTGGCCGGTGTGACCGAGTGGTTCTAGGCGCTACAGTCTGGAACCGCGCGCCCGCTACGGACGCAGGTTCGAATCCTGCCTCGGGCATGGATGTGTGTGACGTCCTTGGGTTAGTTAGGTTTAACTAGTTCTAAGTTCTAGGGGACTGATGACCACAGCAGTTAAGTCCCATAGTGCTCAGAGCCATTTTGTTATCTTTTTGATCCTCTCACGGAACTTTAATCTTATCTCTCTCTAATTCGAGAAACGTATGGAGGCTCTCTTCTTTTTGTTTACGTTCATGTCCAGTTTTACTGAGCTTCAGCAGCACAGTTCTAGCTGGTCACCTTCAGGAAACTGAATTTCAGGTTCATCTTTGACATCAACAGTAGTGCCAGTGACAGTCTTACAAATTAGATTGACAGTAGTGCTATCAAAGGTATTTCCCGAGTCCCTCACTTCCAGTTCGTCTTCCGAAATAGCACATTTACGGACCAGAAAATCTGAAGACTTTCCCTCTGCTGAGTGTTCTGGATTGAAAGTCACCGTCCGTTTCTCGTAGTTTTAAAAATCTTTTAAAAATATCGTGAATTACACTATGACTAACTGCCTATATATACCGGGTAACTGACAGCATCATCTGCAGAAAGAGGGTTCGGTATACTAACATGACGATAAGCCCAAGCTCGTTTCCCTGTAGACTAAGAGTAGCACAGCATTCTGTTTTCAGCAGTTGTGAAAGGAACGGGTTATGCAAGTAATATTATTCTTATTTGTCAACGTTGGACATATCGCATTACACACATAAAAAAGAAAGTGTTGTCCAATTTAAAACTTACTCCTTTTTTGAAGCTACTTTAAACAGTTAAGAAATTAATACATGTTTTTCTTCACTACAGGTACTTAGGCAGAGGCATAGAGCTACGTAAACTCGATTTTTCTTTCAGAATTTCGAAAGTGGCTGTTCCCACAATCGTTTTACGAGTTTATAAAGCTTTATGGACAATACTGATAACAAAGCACATGCCTATGCTGACAGAATGGGACTCTAAAAAAATAGCACTTTTTTTTTTTTTTTTTTTTTTGGACAGATGGCATTTCCCTAACTGTCTTGCAAGTATTTACGGGAAACATATACGCATTAAAAACCAGTTAATCTAGTTCCACATATCATTGCTAGACATCTTCTTTCCGACTGCGTTACTAACTAGAGCTAATCCAGAGATTGGGTTTGGTTCAGTGAATGTAGGTTTCTGGGGCAAAGAGAACGAGGCAGGTGTTATCGATAACTGCCGCTTTCCGATATGTAACAGAAATGGAAAGACTAAAAATACCCAAGAAGAATTTCTGCCACGCTCCCTATCAAGTGTTCATGACATTTTCCTAGAGGAAGCAGCATTTACTGTAAAGGAATATTTAAAGAGACGCTTTCTAGAAAGGGCGAGACAGTAGGTTACGCTAAAGATAGCTACAACTATCGGTTATCTGATGCAAGAATGGTGATAGAATCTTTTAAATTCTGCATAAATCCATCGAAACCATCATAAAAAATACAGTACATATGTAAAAGCTATAGCTTTACTACACATCATCATCCACATGAGTGCTAGATGGAATCCGTTAAATCAGTCAAATATAAAGGGCGTAAATTTAACTAAATATCTAGGAATTATATTTACGAACAACTTAAATTGGAAGGAACACATAGAAAATGTTGTGGGGAAGGCTAACTAAAGACTGCGTTTTATTGGCAGGACACTTACAAAATGTAACAGATCTACTAAGGAGACTGTCTACACTACCCTTGTCCGTCCTCTTTTAGAATACTGCTGCGCGGTGTGGGATCCGAACCAGATAGGACTGACGGAGTATATCAAAAAAGTTCAAATAAAGGTTGCACGTTTTGTATTATCGCGAAATATGGGAGAGAGTGTCATTGAAATGATAAAGGATTTGGGCTGGACATCATTAAAAGAAAGGCGTTTTTCGTTGCGATGGAATTTTCTCACGAAATTTCAATCACCAATTTTCTCCTCCGAAAGTGAAAATATTTTATTGACACCAACCTAAACAGGGAGAAACGATCACCACCATAAAATAAGGGAAATCAGAGCTCGTACGGAAAGAGATAGGTGTTCGTTCTTTCCGCGCGCTATATGAGATTGAATCTAAAGAATTGTGAAGGTAGTTCAACGAACCCTCTGCCAGGCACTTAAATGTGATTTGCAGAGTATCCATGTAGATGTAGATGTAGATGTAGAATCTCGAATCGATATTATGAGGCTGAGGTTGCATTTTTTTTTTTTTTTTTCAGGACGTGAACCGAAGTATATCAGAATCAGCAAAAGAATTTACTGGGGATATGCAATGCTTCATCGCGAATAGACAGGCAAATGATGGAATATTTTAAATTGTATTTTGAACAAAATCCTATACAAAGAATGTAAAATAAGCTGCTTCATAAGTGTGCTGTATGTATTTGTTGTATAATATTGCCATGGGGGGAGTTTGTGTAGTATGCATTTCTGCCGACAGGCGTATATAGCACAACTCACTGTCAGTTCAGGGCTGCCCGTGTTGTCGACGTAGCTTGTTCTCTTCATCTGCAGTGATTGTTTTTGCTAGCGCTATTTTGTTCTTGTTTCGTTTTCTTTATGGTGGCAACGGGGATACGGTTGTTTTGCAAACAATTTGAAAATATATAGCTTTTAAAAAATTGTTCCGGTTTCTTTGGTTCCCCCGCGTATTTGTAGTACCAATGTTTTTGGCAACTTTCTCCCATTCACGGTACGACATTAAACGATTATGATGATTTTTCTCTTGTCTCACAATATACGACGTTCTTGAGCAGCACTGACTAAATATCCGGTTCTAGGCGCTCAGTCCGGAACCGCGCGACTTCTTCGGCCGCCGGTTCGAATCCTGCCTCGGGCATGGATGTGTGTGATGTCCTTAGGTTAGTTAGGTTTAAGTAGTTCTAAGGTCTAGGGGACTGATGACCACAGATGTTTAGTCCCATAGTGCTCAGAGCCATTTGAACCATTTGACTAAATATCAGCCATTGTAAAATAAGTTGAAACACAAACCGCAAAGCCGGTCGGGGTGGCCGAGCGGTTCTAGGTGGTACAGCCTGGCACCGCGCGACAGCTACGGTCGCAGGTTCGAATTCTGCCTCGGGCATGGATGTGTGTGGTGTCCTTAGGTTAGTTAGGTTTAAGTAGTTCTAGGTGACTGATGACCTCAGAAGTTAAGTCCCATAGTGCTCAGAGCCATTTGAACAAACCGCAAACAGTGCCCACTTCGCGTAAATATCAAACCAACAAATCACATCCGCTTCGCCGCATCGGGCGTCGCTCGATACTCAGCGCTTGAGCACACACGTAGAACAATTCAACCGTTGACGACTCTGATGTTTTCGCGCGATCGCCGCGCCGCACCGCGTTCGCAACAGCTCGCTCGCGTAGGATGCCGCCTACGTAACCATCTCGAGGGAGAACCCAAGCCCTGTAGCGCAGTGGTTAGCACAATGGACTCGCATTTGGAAGGACAACTGTTCAATTCCCCGTCTGGCCATCCAGATTTAGGTTTCCGGTGATTTCTCTAGCTCGCTCCAGGCAAATGTCGGGATGGTTCCTCCGAAAAGGGCAGGGACTATTTTTTTCCCGAACCTTTCGCAATCCGTGCTTGTAACTACTGACCACAGTGTCGAAGGGACAGCAAACTCAAATCTTTTTTACTCCCTCCTTTCTGCAGCGAGAAATGTAAGGTCGGCCATACTGGCCCCCAGTATTTTGGTTCCTATGCACTGTTCTGTGCATACGTCGAGCTTACAGTAGCTCGTAAAATCAGTTAGGTACACTGAATTCCATGATAAAAATTTACTACCATATCACATTACAGTTTCTTAATTTGTGTTGATAATTAGATTATTATGTAACAAACAGTATAAAGATAAAATGTGGTGGGATATATCGTAGTTTCAAACCCGGTACCACGTTATACGCTGTGAAAGGAGTCCATTTCATTTCCCCCATCGTCTGCATTTAGGACTGTAAGGTTCTTATCTGTCTCTCTGAACCGTATGAGGTATCATGTGTATCGATTATAATAAAAAAAATTATAAATATACCACACCAAAACACACACACACACACACACACACACACACACACACACACACACAGCACAGCACAAAAAATTGTATCACGCTAAAACACACACACAAACACTCACACCCACACACACACACCCACACATACACACACACACACACACACACACACACACACATACACACATACACATGCACATACACAAACGCACACACAAATGCATACACGAACAGATCACAGATACGTGAATAATTACACTCGAAAGTTTGGCAATAACATTTGATGTTTGTCAAAAACATTTGACAGTCGGCAACAGAAACGAAAACATTGCATTGAAACAAGCGTTCAGTTTATAGTGCTGTGGAATGTGGGAAAAAAAACGCAAATTGCCATTCATAAGAAGAAGAACAACACCAAAAATGCAACAGGAGCGTAATATGTAAGAAATTGCCCACGCAACCTGTAAGTACAGTTCAAAACATTACTACTTAATAGGAAATACCAACCACCAGAACTGTTTATAACCTATAGGTACTGTGACAAAAACGAAAATTAAATAGCAAACATATGTACATATTCCAGGCCACTGACGATGCCTTGCAGAAAATAAAGGCGAAACGCGTATGGCACTAAAATTGTGTTTTACTCAGTTGCTGTCAGACGGCCCTTAAGTAACAATTATCAATATACCGTAGTAATTTATTCGTCTTTAAAACTGTCATTCCTATTGCGATTTGTCTGGGGAAACATGATATTTCGCGGGTAAGAACAATTACAGTTCGCTTCACTCTCTGATAAATATGCTAGTGCCTTACAGAATCCATTTCTCTCGCGTGTTCATTAATTTGCCACTCAATTGGTGGAATTTTACTTTATTGAAAATGATCGAGAAAAATAATTAACTTACAATGGTTATTGCATTCCCGTCCATAATCTTGACTATGTTTGTGCGTTTTGCATAAAATTTAAAAGTATTTTTTTTCTTTTGTAGGGAAATATTGGTTAGAATACTTCCATTGTAACACCTGCCCAGTTGTATTGTTTAGAGCTCCTCATCACAAAACCTGATAATGCATAAATTCCATCTTTCGAGCAGCCAACAGATTTTTATACGAGTATTACTGATAAACAAAGTGAGTACCCGACGTTGCCCAAGTATGTATTTATTCCAATTGCACTAATCGAACTCGTTCTCCCCCTCTCTCTGTCAATCTTCTCCAGCCACTACACTCTGTACATCTCCTCCTGCCCTCTCTTCTCTTTGTGCATCTGTTACTCCTTCTCTCTGCGTCCATCTGCTCCTCCCGCCTTTGTCCACCTGCTACTTCACTCTCTGTACATCTTCTCCTCCCCCCTTTACGTTCATCTCCTCCTGCAAACCTCTATCTCCTCCTCGCCTCCTCTACCTCCTCCTCAGCCCTCTATCTTTCCCTCCTCCCTCTCTCTGCCCATTTCCTCCTCCCCATAAATGTATCCATCTCCTCCTTCCCCCTCTCTGTCTATCCATCCTCCGTCCACTCATTCTCTCACCACGTTAACACCTCCACTTCAGTAGGAGTTTGCTGGTTCTTTCCCCCAAAGTTTTTCTTTCCACATAGCAAATAATAGGTGTAGTAAGTTTGGCTGAAGTCGATCTGGGGTTTAGGAGGAGTTCTTTATCCGCAGCTTTGCCCGCATACACAAATGTCACGTATATTTAACATATTTCGCACATATTTGTACACAAATTTCACCTGTATCTCTAACGAATTTCGTCCTGCAATTTCGTTTTCACACAGCTCAATGTTTATGTGTCGTATCTCGTAGGCTATGTGTCGTACAATAATATAAATTTGCAGATACGTTCACCGGTATATGTAAATACTTCCTGCAAACTGTGTCGCGAATACAGTTAGCAAAGAAGTAATAAATTAAAACATCTTGGTTGATGCGACGGTTTTACTGCATGAAAAGCGAAAATGTAGTCAGCGATAACTTTAAGGGCTATGAAGCCAAATTTATTCCTCTATAGATTTCGGCATGCAATCTAAAATCGAACCACAAGGCACCAAAATATTGGACGCTGTTATGTGTCAGATGATGCTCCAGTGTCAAAGAATGGCCATAAAGCGATTAGAATGAATAATTCCTTGGATTAAAGAAAATGAAACACTTGTAGCTAAAAGTAATTCACGAAGTTTTGTAATTAATATGTGTGAAGATTTGCATTTCAGTTTTATGCGATGTGAAGCCAGGCGAGAGATAAACAATGATGACACATAGATATTTGTCCCAGATTTTCGCGATGCGGTATCTAGTTTCATTAAAAAAGTTACTAATTATTGCCAAGGTGGGGATTTCTGGTAAAACCAAGTTTTTGAATTTCAGCGTTTCCACGTGCTGAAATACACACGCAAGGTAAACCTGGCCATTAACAAACGTCCGCACCTGGCAGCTTAACTTTGTTCAGTGGCCTTTCCTGAATTTCTGCAGATGCCAAAGTTAGGTTGGCTGGCCATAAAAAGCGGTCGACTGTGGTGTTTGGGTTGGTTGGTTGGTTTGGGGAAGGAGACCAGACAGCGTGGTCATCGGTCTCATCGAATTAGGGAAGGATGGGGAAGGAAGTCGGCCGTGCCCTTTCAGAGGGCATTTGCCTGGAGTGATTTAGGGAAATCACGGAAAACCTAAATCAGGATGGCCGGACGCGGGATTGAACCGTCGTCCTTCCGAATGAGAGTCCAGTGTGGTGTTTGGGGGCAAAGGTTTTAAATAGTACCCAATTTTAGTGGTGCTCTTACTTTTTGGAAGAGATCAAGACACCCTTCCGCAATAAATACCGTCAATTTGTAGAGCACATGTACCTGAGGATAATGCGCAATGTTGTGGCAGTGTTCCCGAGTGCTGAAGCCTTAAGTTTCAGTGAACAAACCAATAAACCTTCTTGTTGCCACTAGTTATGACCATTCGTTTGATAGATATGACGACCGCAGTTCGTAAGTACACATATAACCTAATAGGAAAAGTCGTCTATACTACCCCTCATGTAACACCAGATATTCTGATGCCGTCAAATAATTTTAAAAAATCCTGCTTCCATCATCTTTATTTGATTGTATGTTTCAGTATTTCTTGTGTATGATTTTCTTTTGTAGATTGAGCTATGATTGCCTGTCTGATAACCAGTAGGGGAGAGTCTTGTACCATGGTACATTTTTCAGACTTCCACCTCTAGCCTGGATTGAATAGAAGTTTAATATATTTTCTGATTCCATTTTTAAATTATGGCGTTCACTTTTTATGCGCTGCTATTTTATTGTAATATTAGAAAAGTTACGCCCAAAATTAAGATTTTTCCAAATGTGAAAACGTATTCTAAGGTAAAGTATGTTCATGTACCTAGGAACATACACTCCTGGAAATGGAAAAAAGAACACATTGACACCGGTGTGTCAGACCCACCATACTTGCTCCGGACACTGCGAGAGGGCTGTACAAGCAATGATCACACGCACGGCACAGCGGACACACCAGGAACCGCGGTGTTGGCCGTCGAATGGCGCTAGCTGCGCAGCATTTGTGCACCGCCGCCGTCAGTGTCAGCCAGTTTGCCGCGGCATACGGAGCTCCATCGCAGTCTTTAACACTGGTAGCATGCCGCGACAGCGTGGACGTGAACCGTATGTGCAGTTGACGGACTTTGAGCGAGGGCGTATAGTGGGCATGCGGGAGGCCGGGTGGACGTACCGCCGAATTGCTCAACACGTGGGGCGTGAGGTCTCCACAGTACATCGATGTTGTCGCCAGTGGTCGGCGGAAGGTGCACGTGCCCGTCGACCTGGGACCGGACCGCAGCGACGCACGGATGCACGCCAAGACCGTAGGATCCTACGCAGTGCCGTAGGGGACCGCACCGCCACTTCCCAGCAAATTAGGGACACTGTTGCTCCTGGGGTATCGGCGAGGACCATTCGCAACCGTCTTCATGAAGCTGGGCTACGGTCCCGCACACCGTTTGGCCGTCTTCCGCTCACGCCCCAACATCGTGCAGCCCGCCTCCAGTGGTGTCGCGACAGGCGTGAATGGAGGGACGAATGGAGACGTGTCGTCTTCAGCGATGAGAGTCGCTTCTGCCTTGGTGCCAATGATGGTCGTATGCGTGTTTGGCGCCATGCAGGTGAGCGCCACAATCAGGACTGCATACGACCGAGGCACACAGGGCCAACACCCGGCATCATGGTGTGGGGAGCGATCTCCTACACTGGCCGTACACCACTGGTGATCGTCGAGGGGACACTGAATAGTGCACGGTACATCCAAACCGTCATCGAACCCATCGTTCTACCATTCCTAGACCGGCAAGGGAACTTGCTGTTCCAACAGGACAATGCACGTCCGCATGTATCCCGTGCCACCCAACGTGCTCTAGAAGGTGTAAGTCAACTACCCTGGCCAGCAAGATCTCCGGATCTGTCCCCCATTGAGCATGTTTGGGACTGGATGAAGCGTCGTCTCACGCGGTCTGCACGTCCAACACGAACGCTGGTCCAACTGAGGCGCCAGGTGGAAATGGCATGGCAAGCCGTTCCACAGAACTACATCCAGCATCTCTACGATCGTCTCCATGGGAGAATAGCAGCCTGCATTGCTGCGAAAGGTGGATATACACTGTACTAGTGCCGACATTGTGCATGCTCTGTTGCCTGTGTCTATGTGCCTGTGGTTCTGTCAGTGTGATCATGTGATGTATCTGACCCCAGGAATGTGTCAATAAAGTTTCCCCTTCCTGGGACAATGAATTCACGGTGTTCTTATTTCAATTTCCAGGAGTGTATATTCGACTGAAATTGAACAGCTTTGCAACAGATAAAATCTTGTCAGCTTTGAATTTAAGAGTCCATCTGTTACATTGTTACTCTATTACACACCAATAATCAGTAAGTGAAATCAAATTAAGCAGAAGTACTATCTATAACTTGTGACACGTCAAATACATTTTGGAACAGAATCTGTTACAAACTATTACACATTCCCATTTTCAACACAAGTAACATTGTTGAGACACTAAAGAAACTCATTTCATTTTCATGCATCACAAGTTCTACGATCAAAAACCTTATTCTGTTTCAAGGTAGAAGATGAACCACGACTCACGGATTATGACTTAACTGTACACTTCTTTTATAAAGAGTTCTAAAAGTATGTAGTATTTTACTCACCATAACATTCTGAACCTGAAGAATTAACATTGTATTCCATACAGCTTTAATATGTCATACAGAATTTAAACATGTAGAGCGAAAATTATTTACAGATTATGCGAAAAACACAAACTTCATGTCTAACAGTAACATAAGCCATATGTAATGCCGGAATCTACTTATGGTGGTCTTAAGTGCTCATTCTTCACGCTATTTTAAAATGAGTCACTAGACTGAAGTATCAGCCGGAAAACATCGTGTGCAACCAGGTGCACTATCCTCTAGGTACAACACCCTCTCCTAAATGCTGAACCGTTTGGCACCATTTGTCACTCTTTCGTATTAACTTAGTGAGCTTCTTGTATATGTAATTTTTGGCTTTCCTGAGTATAAATGTTTATTTGAATCTGTTTACGACTCTTCCTTATGTAGAGTTGTAATTTCCCCATCTTTCCTTAATTTCTGTAAGGAACATGAACGTAATTATAGTGATCACGGTAGAGAACACGGTTAATGACCCTTGCAAGTATGAGAAGAAGATTATGCCTGGTTCATGGTCAGACCAAGAAGCTGTAAGGCAGCTGCCGATTTTAGTAACGATAGACAATGCCAGTACGGAATCTATTATAACAGGATCATCAAATGGAGCTCGTGGCGTGTCCTCGCTCTGAACGTTGTACAAACAGACGTTACAAAAGCGAGACAAACAACCGATTTTATAGTCCTGCTCCCGTAATAAATTTTGACGATATCAAATGTTCTGGCACATTGTGGTTTGATTTTAGATTATGACATGTGACAAGTCCCGTGGCAACCACTTAAGAAGAGCATGAATGCTGAATTCAATCGCGGAATGAATTTGGTTATATTCATCAGAGTCATCTAGTGAAAATGTTTTCATTTCACCACTAGTTTAGGATTTAGAGCAATAAGCAGATAAACCTCGAATACTATCCAAACACAGTAACCAAAATTCCACGTCTCCCACACAGGATAACACACACATTTACATGAACAAACTGACTTTAATGCAAACGGTGAATAACATTTCTCAATAACCACACAAAGACTCGAATTCAGCATCGGGCCAGTTGAGATGACACTGTGATTACAATACTGTACTCGCATTCGGGGGAGGCGTGGCTAGAACTTCAAGCAGACAATCAAGATTTATGTTTCAAATTATCTCCCCATATCACTTGAGGTAATTTCTGGTTGAGTCCTTTTGTAGGCCATGGTCAATTTCTCCCCTCATTCTTGTTGAAGCATGTGCTCTGTCCCTAATGACTTCGAAGTCGATGGGCAGTTGAACGCTAATCTTCCTGCCTTTTACCCACATCATATATACGAGTTATTTCACAAGCCGCGATATTAACAATGTGTCGTGTCAGTCCTCGCGCCGTCGCTAAAGTAGCAAGAAAGAATGTTTCATGAGTATTTTACGAACATAAAATAGTGAATTATTTAAATGAACCATACTTTTCTGGGTGAGTAACAGGGAACGTTGAGACGTAACTTCTGCAACATTTTGTGTATTTATTTATGATTATCCCGAAAGTCCTCGGTTTGAGCGACACACAGTCACAACATATTCAGGATTCTCTTCGTAGAAAATTCAGTAATATTAAACCGCTCAACTTAAAAATACTGAATGTCGATTAACAATACTACTACTACTACTACTAATAATAATAATAATAATAATAATAATAATAACTGTATGTAAGAACTTACTTAATTTTAGGAATCTTTTATACCGGTTTGAAAACGTAGCAAGTGTTAGCAATGGTTTGTGAACCATCCAAGAGTTCTCCTAGAAGGAATGAACATAAAAGTGGAAAAGACCAATTAAGACGAACACTCATGAATTTTGTAGAGTAATTTTACTCTAAAGGTCGTAGAACTACTTCGACTACGTATCCTTGCACTGGCACTTTGAGAGTTCCTTTACCTTAAATACTTTTGACAGTCACTATAAGGCATACTGATTTTATCATCTACAGCATATTTATTCATTTCCATTACCGTCGGAATCATCATATTTATATAAATGTTTGTCCTTTCTTGAAATTCAGTTTGAATAGTTGTACTGTTTATTTTACATTGATTCCAACTGCAAAAAAGAGCGATTACAGTACTCCACCACTCTTCGTTCTGGGTATTAAGAAATTAATGGCGTCAGAAGAACAAGGCATTACCATTCCTTGCCTTTTCATGTAAATTTAAAATTAAAGAAACGCAGAGATAATACAGTTCGACCACACGACTGTTGATTTGGCACACCTGTTGTAGGTATTCGTTTATTCATCTACGTATAGTCTTACATTGATGTTAATATGTCTGTTTAATACAACAGTAAAACATAAAAGTTAACAAAAACGAAGGTGTATAATCAGTTAAATTCCAAGTTAATCTGAAAAATAGCATTTAATACTTGGCCATATCTCATCACAAGTCACAGAGGCTACATACGTTACCGACAATCATTTAGACTGACACCAGGACCACGATAATATCGCTGTCTCTTGGTTACGTTCTTTGAGTGCTCCTGTTCGTCTGCCTGTGTCACTATCCCTTCACAATGACAGAAATGCAGAGCTCAAGAACATGAAATATTATTGGTACGTACAAGTTAATTCTCGTTCTCGTTCCATGACCATGAATAGAGCTTTTAGGGTAATAATTATCAGTATTTTTCGTAACATACGTAAGTTGGATTCATGAACCCTTCACACAGTTTGTTGCAGTTTACCCAATTTTTCATCCCACAGTGTATGCTTTACTGGTATCGTTTTTCTTCTTTTCAACTTCATACTCCCCATACCAAGGGGCGCGGGGGCCGGGGTTACTTCATGCCCACCATTTGAAAAAAATTGTAATCTAGTCAGTTACTTTATATTTTCAAATTCTGAAAAAATATGTATTATTTTTAATTAATTTTCATACCAGATGGCATGTATGTTTTCAGTTTTTCAGTTAAACATTTAGGTCTCCTCAGCATATGTCACATTCCCCAATCTATGTCTAGGCGTAGGGTCTTACTTACACATCAGTATCATATTAAAAAGTGTGGTGAGAGCAAAAGTCGACAACAGTGAACGAAATTTGCATTTTATAAATTTTTTTTGGTGATCATGAAGCTGGCAGAACAGGCCGTTAAATGTGCATTGAGTGTGTGTGTGTGTTGGGGCTTATGGACGCTCAACATCAAGGTCATCAGCGCCCAAATGTGCATTGATATTGCGAAGAGTGTGCAAAAAGGTATTTTCAGGTTCTGTACCCTACTTACACATCAGTACCTCTATAAAAAGTATGTTTTTAATATAATACATCAGCAGTTCACGGATTTTGTTCTTAATTTTTTTGCTTTCGGTGGGGCATGAAGAACCTCCCCCTCCCCCAATTGATAATGCACGTTATTAAAAATGCCTTGGAGCTGCTAGGGTTAATCAGTACAATTTACATTGTCAGTTATATTGAATTATGTATATGTTTTGTTACACTACCTAATTTCAACAGCTTTTATGCGATTTTCAAACTACAGCTACACGTACAGCATTCACCACTCGCTGCATTTTGTAATGAAATCATACATTTCGCTCATATTGTGAAGTTGAATAACAAATTAACATCATAATTACAAGGGAATTGAGTAGTGTTTCCGAATGAAATCGAGTCATTGACATTTCTCATGTGAAAACACGAAATCTCAAGAGGCTACCACGATTCTAGTATGCATGTTAGTGCTCCCTTTGTTGTTTTGCAATGAAATGCTACATCGGCCGTTAGGAGAGCCATATTTGGCAAACGATGCCAGCTGGCTATCATTGGCAGTATTTGCTGCTCTAAATTGCAACTGCACATAGCGCTCGGAATATTAAGCGCTGCGCCGAGCTCAGCAGATACCACAGGGTGTCGGAAAAGCCTTTTTCATGTTATAAGCACTACAGTTTTCGATAGATGTCTTGAACTGATGTCAATGTTATAAAAAATTAAGCAAAAGGTTTTACTTCTTTTTTATTGTAGGTTTTATTAACGTGTCATCGTATTTCACTTACAATGATTACCCACCCGACACAAGGTGCTGTACATGTAGTTTATGGAGGCACTACTCGGTGGTGGCCGTCCATCTGTTTCAGCAGAAAAGAAGGAGTAGGTTAGAAAGTACTGTGCTGTCTCCCAAGAAATGAGTTCTTAAGGCCTGACGTGGATTAGAGATGAAAAAAATTGTGTGTTTGATATTTTCCACTAAATTTTATTGTTTCGTGCATGCCAAACGGAAAATATTTAGGTCTCGTTGCATAAATGTGTATGCTTTGACAGTAGAAATGTTATCATATACTGCGAACGACATGACTTTCTCAATCGTAATACAGTCAGTGATGCGAACTGACGTAGTGCGCATATTAGAGATTCACAGCTGTTTCTTGAGTGACCTGGAGGTGAAGATTTGATCAATGTTTTTGCTGTTCAAACTGTTGAATGATTCTTCATCTCTGAGGAGACTGTTTGCTATTATGAAGTAGTTTAAGTAACACTTAGAGGTTTTTTACAGTCTCATTGATGTATATAATTCTGTAAGGCTCTGAGTATTGCAGTATTATTTTTCCTGGCTGAGAAACCTCTCCCGACGGCTTGACTGTTTGGCCTCCTCACCCATTTGATTTCTGTCTGTGGAAGTACTCAGACTGTAGGGGATACGCGTAAAGATCCTCTGTACCACGTATAGATAGGTACGATGAAACAAATGATACCGCAAGCATTGCATGGATCCCCCGTGTAACTTTAAATGAAAGACAGACTGAAATCAGGCATCGATTAAATTCGCCGGATGCGTGGAAAGTATCAAGCATTTCCAGTCGAAGACACAGAATGGTTCAAATGGCTCTAAGCACTATGGGACTTAACATCTGAGGTTATCAGTCCCCTAGACTACTTAAACCTAGCTAACCTAAGGACATCACGCACGTCCATGCCCGAGGCATGGAACCTGCGACCGTAGCAGCAGCGGCGGTTCCGAACTGAAGCGCCTAGAACCACTCGGCCACAACGCCCGGCCGGAGATACAATGCGATATTTTTTTTAATTTCTGTTAAACTTGATTAGTTACAAAGCCCCGGACAAAAAAATTAGTCACCAGTGAGCACTCACAAACGAATCGTTAAACCTTTACAGATGGCGCAGCGATTTAGTCACCTGTTCAATCACCCGCGCCCTGCATATACGTGAGCGTAAGACAGCAGTGTTCAGTGAGAAATTTATGTTTCAAGCCGACATTTCACGCAAACATGGGTAAATGTAGGAACGTGACAAAGTGCCATAAAGGATCAATCGTATTTTGCCGTGCCCATGGCCCTACGGCATGTGAGGTAGCTGTATTTGATGGTGTTTCGCGGCGGACTGTTGAACGTGTCTACAAGCAGTGACGTAAGACACGTGGCCACGGAACACCACGTCTGAATTGAGGTCGAAAAAATATCCTAACTGAGAGGAACCGGAGATGCGTTTCACAGCTTGTGAATCAAGAAACCCTCTGGAAATTACTGCAGGCAATGAATAAAGATCCATCCCTAACCGCTGGCGACAAAACATTGTGACGGGAACTACATGCAGTGATAATTTGGATTCGGTCACCTCGCAAGAGACCATCGCTCACACAGGAGCATAACGGCGACAACAGCAAAGTTCATCGGGCTAGCAGAATATGTGACAGGGTTTCAGAACACTCCCCCACCCTTTTACATCTCGAGTTGTGTGCAAAATCATCTGACTTGAACCGCATATAAAATCTGTGGGACACGTTGGAACCGAGGGTAAAACGACATCAGCATCCCCGCAGTTTGGAGGAACTGGGTGATAAAACCATCAGCGAGTGACTTAACCAGGATGGACATACCTGCACGCCCTCGTGGACTCACTACCTAACTAATCTAGGTGGTTATCAAGTCCAGGGGCGGAATTACACGGTAGTGAATGAAGCTCGTAAGTATTGCTCTAGGGATGACAATTTCTTTTCCGGTGAGCTTATAACATTCCGATTGAAGTCATGTTGACGACTAAACGTTGTTCACCACTTACACAAGCGGTTAAAGAATCAGACCAGGGTTGATTCCTGATGTCTAGACGTAAATAATTGATGATGTTTTCGGGGTAGTATCTGGATGATGATACTATTTTTTACGCACATATTCGGAGAACTGAGTTAGATGATTTCTTCACGTGCTCAAAGCAGTGGCACTACATGAACTCACGGTCAGGATACAAACCAGAGTACGAGGTACTGTCGTGTCACGACGTTATTTATAACCTTGTTGCACTCCCAGCCGTCGCTGAAGTGTTTGATACTCAGCTGTTTTGCCGCCCGGGATAGCCGAGCGGTCTAGGGCGCCTTGTCACGGTCCGAGCGGCTCCCTCCCCGTCGGAGGTTCGAGTCCTCCCACGGGCATGGGTATGTGTGTTGTCCTTAGCGTAAGTTAGTTTAAGTTGTATTAAGTAGTGTGTAAGCTTAGGAACGGAGACCTTAGGAGTTTGATCCCATTATACCTTACCACAAATTTCCAAATTTTTACAAAGCTCTTTTACTGAGACCGCATCAGAAATTCGTGGGACACACAATTCCTTGTCGAATTTCGCATCTAGTGGATGATACAGCCCGCTAAATCTTAATAAACAGATTGCCGGATCCGGGACATTGCTTGAATTGAACTCTCGATCCCTTTATTTCAGTAGACATCTTAATTAATCCCACCGAGAAATTTAGAATCTGAACCACTTTAATGGTCTTACAGTATTGTTCCCTAGTGCTACAAAAGTTATGGTGAGTTTCAGTGTGGTGTCAAACTTTACGAATTTCCCGTTTTATGAACCCTTGCAAATAACTCACAAAGAATTTATCGCCTCAAACATAGCAGCTCTTCAGGTAAGTCGTGGCCGTGTTAGGGGACGCTCTAATTCAAACCCTGGAATACACTAGCACAATCAGAGTACGTATTTCCCTAAGGAGGGAAAGAAAGACTGCTGTGTTTCATACGTAGACATCTGGGCACGGAAGGAGCAAGGTAGTATGTTAAGTCTTAGACCGACACAAATGGATTTATATTTACATGCATGCTGTGGCTACCACTCAACATAAAATACCAATGTAGTGTGAATCCTGTTCCACAGAGCTTGGGCCATGAAAATGAGACAGGCACTGCCTTATGGTTTTCTTTTCACTTAAGTGTTGATCTTCGTGGTCCTTATACGCAATGTATGCTGGTGGCGGTAGAATCGTTTGGCATTCAGCTTCAAATGCCGGTTGCCTAAATTTTCTCAATAGTGTTCCTCGAAAAGAGCGTCGCCTTCCATCCAGGGACTGCTATTTGAGATCCCGAAGCATCACCGTAACATTTACGTGTTGTTCAAACCTACCGGTAACAATCTAGTAGCCCGTTTTTGAACTGCTTCTATGTCTTCCTTGATTCCATCTTGGTACAGATCCCAGAGCAGTACTCAAGAACAGGTCGCACCAGCGTCCTAGATGCGGTCTCCTTTAAAGGTGAAGCACTCTTCCCTAAAACTCTCCCGATAAAATGAAGTCGATCATTCGCCTTCCCTGCCACAGTTCACACATGCTCCTTCCACATCATATCACTTTGATACGTTACACCCAGATGTTTAAACGGCATGACTATGTCAAGCAGGACACTAGTAATACTGTGTCCGAACATTACTGGTTTCTTCTTCCTTCCCATCCACATTAACTTACAGTTTTCCACAGTCAGAGCTAGCTGCCATTCATTACACCAACTGGAAATTTTGCCTAAGTCATCTTGTACCTTGTATCTTCCTACAGTCACCCAAATTCGACACCTTACTGTACACGGCAGCATCATCAGCAAACAACCGCAGATTGCTAACCTCCGTGTCCGCCAAATCATTTATGTATATAGAGAACAACGGCAGCCCCAGTACACGTACCTGGGGCATTCCTGACGATAACCTTGTCTCTCATGAACATTCGCCGTCGAGGATAACACAATGAGTTCTATTACTTAAGAAGTCTTCGAGCCACTCACATATCTGTGAACATATTCTATATATTCGTACATTCATTAACAGACTTCAATGAGGCACAGAAATATGAAATCTACCTGTTGCCTTTAATATACCATATGGGTTCAAGTAGAGCAAGAAAGAAGTGCGGTGAGGGAGAGACGTAAGGGAAAGGGCAGAGGAGTAGGATGAGGGGGAGAGACGAAAAACTATGGCGAGGGAGACAGATCCAGGTTGAACGTAATATGAAGACGGGGAGGAATGGATACAGTGATGGATTAACTAATAGTGTGAGGGAAAGGGAAGATGATTAAGTCACGGAGGAAGAGAGAGATAGAGGAAAGGATACACAATGGAAGAGGTAAGGAGGGATAGTGTTAGGCAGAAAAGAATGCAATGATGCAGAGGGTGGAAAGGATAAGCTAAAGTATCGTAAAATACTAAAACTTCTTTAACAGTGCTATATCAGAATTTCTAACGATCTAATACTGTTTATTTCGCCAGATAATTCATTTTGTAAGATAATATTTTGTATAGTTCTGAACTTATACACTATAAATCAAACTACATTAGTGAAACCTGCTTTCGTTTTGCAGACGCGCGTTTAGCACTTTGCCTAATTGGTACACTCATTTCCAGGCTAATGATTACGGGAAAGAAAAATGGCTCTTTGTACTCGGTAGGCAATGCTTCAGGCTGCAGGAAACGATTACGGTTGTTAGCGGCGGAGCGTGAGGAAGTGCACTTGCAGGTCGTTACGGCGGCGCCTGAGATACGGCACAATCACGGTAAGGTATGCTGTGCGCTGCATAAAGCCTCTCGACAACGGTTAAATCTCCATTACGCACAGCTCGCACACAAGCGATGAGGGACATTTGTAAATGTTAAGCAAATGGGTTCACATTTTCTTCGTATTCGCAAGTCTAAATTACTGATTTCACATACTGAAATTATTTACTTCTGACGCTTGGAATTCCTAGAATGCATTCCTAGGAATTCCTGGAATTCCTAGAAATTAACGTAATATATGATCAAAAATTTGTTGTTTTTGTTAATAAAGCAAGGTGTGGAGACAGTAGCACTAGAATGATTGCTGTCACTCGCATTAAACATGACGAATCAGCTAAAATTTGCACCGAAAGTATTACACTACCACTTTCACGTAACTGGTTGAGGGGGGTGACAAATAATTGCCGGAATCGTTGACTTCTGTTGGGATATCTTGCTGCATACACCGTACAAGTATGAACTGCATTCTCTCTACATTCTCCATATACCATGAGCAGGTCAACTTTTTCTGCGTGGTAAATCCCATCGTCTACTCACGACTTACTGCCTGGAGTGTCACGCACTAACTGACAAGCAAGTCGCAATGCACTGAAAGAACACACAACAAGCACGCAGTAAGCACGCATAAAAACATCGTATCTAGCAACTACGCAGGTTGCCGGCTGGAGTGGTCGAGCGGTTCTGGGTGCTACAGTCTGGAACCGCGCGACCTCGGGCATGGATGTGTGTGATGTCCTTAGGTTAGTTAGGTTTAAGTAGTTCTAAGTTATAGGGGACTGATGACCTCAGAAGTTAAATCCCATAGTGTTCAGAGCCATTTGAACCATTTTTGAACTACGCAGGTTGAATGGCACAAACAAAAATGTCGGTGTTGAAACTTTTCAAAATACGTAGTCTCGTAAAGGACTCGCACTAGAATCCTGCAAAAAACGCCACTGAAATTCTAATTTACCCTAAATTTAGGCATTCTTCCAATTAAAAATGTGCATATTTGTACAAAAAATACACTTTCTAAGTATTATTACGGCAAAGGGTCGTACAAAGGGGCAATAAATTGGCGGAGGGTCCATTACTCGCAACCATTATAGAGGGTGTCGCAGGACGAATATGATAGGAACCATCACTCGTAGCAAAAATGCCTATTAAACACGGGCTCTAAAATGCATGAAACGTCTCCTTTGAAAAATTATACAAGACTGTGCTTAAACTGACACACAATATTTTTAGCGCAACGGAATCTGACTTTCAATAATCCCTACAAAAGAATGGCCCTGACTAACATTAAACTCTACCTTTCACAAATCACTTACATTACAAAAATCTTCGTTACTCGAACTACTGCAACACAGCGAGCGCCACTACTGCCAGCTAAATAAAAGATTCAAACTACTGAAGGCACTAACTACTGATAGGCACAGTTAGCAAAAGAAAGATTTTGATAGAGAACAATGTATTTACCTTAATATTGTTCAAAGTCATATTATATATATATATCAGTTCATGACATCCAGTCTTACAAATTTACTCTTTCTTAATGAGACACGTCCAGATCGTCCGCTCTCAAAATTCCGCCATCTCTCTCCCCACATCCGCCACAGCTGGCGACTCGCCTCCAACTGCGCAACGCTACGCGCTGTTAACAGCCAACAGCCCAACACTACAATAGCCAACAACAATGCAAACCAGCCACAGACTGTACACAGCACAGCCAGTGATTTTCATACAGAGCGCTACGTGGCGTTACCAATATAAAAACCTAAACAGCCTACTAAAATAGCCCCATGCTCCCCACAAAAAAATTTTACAAATTGTTTTGGGCAATGTCAATACATATTTGTTAAAAATTTTTTCACAATTATAATAACAAAGAAATCAGATGCGCACACTTATTGATACAATGTTGGTCAAAAGCTAAAATTTTCTCACAGTCCATAAAGACAGTCCTGATCATCCATCACAGTAAAATTGCAGTGTTTTTTTTTTTTCAAAGTCTGAGCAGTAAAAGAAAATGCACAGGGAAGTAGTGGATTTCCATGCAGTCTTGAACAAGTAGTGTTGTCCTTCCAACGGAAAGACAGTGCTGACTCTTGGCATGCAGACAGGTAATGGGCCACAAGAGAGCAAACCCACAGCAGAGTCAGTCGAAGTTCAAGAATATTGGTAGGTAGGTCATCACAGAGCAGGCCCACTGTAGTCCTGGTAGAGAGTATGGAATTGGTGGGCCACCAGAGGTGCAGACCAACTGCAGTCCTTGTAGAAATAATGGTATTGGTGGGTCATCAAAGGTGCAGACCCACTGCAGTCCATGTAGAAATAATGGTATTGGTGGGTTATCAAAGGTGCAGACCCACTGTAGTCCTTGTAGAGACGGCCAGCAGCCATCTGTTGCGACTCTGCAGGTGCACAATCACCATCGAAGAGTCTTGCAGAGAATATAGCAAGTCCATAAACCACCACTTGTGCACCCACAAAATTTTTGGAATTGTCCTTAGAACCAACAATGCTGTTAACCAGTCCCTTGCTGAATTATTAACACACGTGCGAGCACTAACAGTCCCTACTTCTCACATATCGTCCATATACTATGACCAACAGAAACGTGTGCAGTGAATTGTAAGTTACAAGTTACTTAATTTGATGAACTGGTGTCAATTACAATTTTATAACATGAGAATACAATAGCATAGGTACAAAATACATCATTAAAGAACATAACAATGCAGATAACATTTGTAGTACAGGCTTTACAAAAGAATCGAAATAACATATACATCAGTGTTACAGGAATTATGACATAAGTAAATACATGAAAGATCAGAATAACTTTTGAAACATCAACTTCACACATGAGCACTAAAACAAAATAGAATAAATAATGTCTAAACAACTTTACAAAGTAAATAACATATTATTAATGCCAATTATATTTGAGTATAACAGTATTCCTCATCATAGTGAATGTAGCTTAGTATTAGAAGAGAAAAAAAAATTCTATGAAACAGTACACAGAGACAGGAAGAAAACAAATACACAGCCGGCCGGTGTGGCAGTGCGTTTCTAGGCGCTTCAGTCTGGAACCGCGTGACCGCTACAGTCGCAAGTTCGAATCCTGCCTCGGGCATGGATGTGTGTGATGTCCTTAGGTTAGTTAGGTTTAAGTAGTTCTAAGTTCTAGGGGACTGACATCCACAGATGTTAAGTCCCATAGTGCTCAGAGCCATTTTTTGAAAACAAATACACAAGGGTTCACAAACACACAGTGGGATAACACAAAAGGAAAGTACAGGGTTTGTTTTCAGTCTAACATTTGGTACTGCAGTCCAACCCAATACTTCATTCCATAGATCGTCCCTCTTATTTCGACATTTGCTCCAGCCAAAAAAAATCCTATCCAAGCATGCTTTCTGTATTCTGTTCACATCATCTTCCAAAAACAGTTTTTCTCCACTGTACACTGCTTTTTTGGCCAAACAATTTTCTTATAGCTTCTCAATGCATTTCTTCCAATCCATCATAGTTAGTTTCTTATATAGTCTACCCCATCTTAAGCTAACTTAAATCTATTGAGCTCCGATGCTAAACTAAGGGACGAGGCAATGCAACAGCACAAAACAATTAACACAAACAGCAATGACAAAAATGCAAATTGGCAAAGCAAGCAGCAGTAAATGTAATAACTTATACCTAAATATGACGAAGCTCAAGCAGGAAAAATATTACAGTAAAAATGGCCATGTCTAATACCTATGTCCCATCTTAGTGTCTATGTAATTAAAGTGGTGCACCACAACAACTTAGTGTAAAACAAAATAATACCATGTACTTGAAAAGAAATTTATGTATGCAGTTACTGTTACTAGTCCCTTCTTATTGTTCTTTCCTTTCCAAGTGCTCCTTTTTTGAAGAATGTGGATCATAAAATTATTATTTAACAGATCTGTTGACAGAAAGGTTTCACATTAGCAAATGCATTTAATTTTATTCTATAAAACCAGTGCTGTAACACAGCTGGAAACCAGATATCAAATGAAATAAGCAACTATCTAAAGCGAAGCATAAAAATATCATTCTATAGTCATGTGGCATTTCATACGTTAGTAGAAATTCTCTCAACTCTCGTAGAAAGACACTTGTCATAATCAGGTGTGTAGATGTAAGAATATTTCTCATCAGTTCATAAGCATTTCAGTAAGTAGCACAAAGTACAATATGTTTCCAAGTAATGAGCATGTCATATTTGCAATGCTTTCTACAAAGGAATGTCAATAGCCAGGATAATGGCCTCTTTTCTTGCACCTGTGCCTCTGAAAGGCTCACACTAATGGCTTTTTTTCCAGGCAACTGTCACGCAGCTGGGTGCTTACAGTGACCTACCTTCCTTACCGAAATATTTACGACACCAGTTTCCGCTACAGTGACAGTCTCATATAAAAATTTCACAGGTCGAGAATTTGTGTTACAGATGTGTAGAAACAAAATCCTGTAAATACAACAGTGTCCAAAAAATTTTCGTCGGCATTGTGGTACATTCACACATTTAGACACATTTCATAACTCTTAAAGTACGATTCATGGTTTCCAACATCCTTTTTCACAAGTCAAGAGTCCCTCATTATTCCTTACCTTATTATACATATAAATGTTCGTCGACACTTCTTCAATATTTCATCATAATAAATACGTAGCATAATCAAATTCCTCATATAACATCAGCTTATTGATCATAAACATACCTCAACAGCAAAATACACATGGTCGTCATAATAATAACATCACAATACCTCACTCAAATCTCAAAATCGTCGTAGCTTCCTCCAATAATATCAAAACCTAATGAAAATTCTCTGCTCATTTCAATAGTGTCATCTACCTCAATCGTACTTTAAAAATCATGATCTCATATCAAATACATCCTTCAAAGCTCTCATAGTATCACAATGGTTCCAAAAAAAATGAACAGTTCACACAGTACAGACAAAATACAATGTCGTAAGTGTGAAGTTATCCAACGATGTAATTACGTAAACATCTGTCACTGATGTAGTAAAATAAATGTTTGTCTCTCTCAGTTAAATGATCAGATAGCTGTGTAATTTATGTGTTAGAGAAATATGGTACCGATGTGTAAAGTTGTATAAGCGAATACCATATTAGCTAGGGCTCCTTGTGCTTGCCAAACACATGGTACACAAAGTAAGCGTGTACCCCCCTGAGGATTGATGTAATTATACCCTCAGGTGTTACCGATTACAGCAATGGAATGAAATCTATCACAGAAAACTTCTGTAACATTGTAATTCGAAAATCTTTAAAAATAAAATTAATCTCTCAAATACGTGTCCTTTTGCGCTAAACTGTGCGTCTTGTTGTAAAAGAATCTCTGTCATTACTTAACGGCAAAAATGTGCCAAGTGTCGTAATTATCGTCGTCCATAAGCAAAGTTCTGTAGAAGTCAATGTACATACCTTGTAACAAACAAGGTGAATTGCTATGCGTATTGATATCGTAGTTATTACGTACAGTACCGTGATCAAGAAAGCACTACACTGTAACGTATTGTTGTGCTACAAAATAAAGGCTGTCTTATTGTAGCTATACCACAAAGTTACTACTAAAACATTTTTTACTTTCCAGAAGAATTCAGAAAAACTGTGCAGATATAAAGCAGATACAGCACAAAAGCAACAATGTAAATTGTGTCAGACATTAGTAGCGTGATACAATCGTGCAGCTGTCAACGAAACCAAATGCTAAGTCATCTTTAATCCCACAGAAAGTACTTCAAATAAAGAATGTCTTTTCAAGTAAACCAAAATGTTACATGAAAATCTCATTAGCAGTGCTGGTATATGTTCTAAGTATGTGAGCCTTATAGTCGTTACGTGATCGTGCAACTAATAAGCAAGAATGTACAAATAACAACACTGTGTCGTCTGTTCACTATAACAATGCATTCGTAATTTCTGTTTAAATAAGTTCTCTTGGTTCTTGACTGAATATTTAACTTCAAACATTGCAGATTATCTTTCAATAAACGGTTTTACATGTGAACTGTGGTGTAAACCTTTACTCTTCCTAGTACGCAGAGTTTCAACTTCAACGCAATTATCATGTGGTATACGTCGGATTCTGTAAGGTCCAGTGTAAACTAGAAAGAATTTGTGACTCAAGTGTTTCTTCTTATGTGACAATGAATGAGCTTTAATGAGAACTTTCTGACCAATATAAAGTTTGTTTGCATTTGCTTTACCGTGTAGTTTTCTCCTTTTATCTGTTGCAGAATTTATATTTTTAATAGCCAAATCAATTATGTCTTTGTGTCGAAGTTTATGTGTATTTGGAAAAGGTACAAGCTCTCTGATTCTATTGATTGGCGACTCCATGGAGTGTCCTGTGCACCACGACCAGATAATGGATATACTTAGAAGGAGAGACAGCATTGGTCGTATTTTTTTGTTTTATTAACCGCAAAATCGATTTTCGGTCACTTAGTGACCATCCTCAGTGCTAGAAGTTAAAAATTTTTTCACATAACGACCAGAGAGTATAAAACAGAAAATCACAACTACATCTGCATATGAACATAACAGTTGGCAGGAACATATCTGTTATATACAATTTAAATTGGTAGGCACTGGTGTCAACAAGCTTAGAGTGATCACATAAACTGAGGCCGCTGTTTACATGCACTTGTTCAGCAGACCTCGGTGTGACAGGGCTTGGAACGCCCTCTATGTGACATGTGTCACGTGAAGACTTAATATTACTGGTTTTGCGAGATATTAACACTAAATAACTCTTGTGCATTTGTGAATCATGAAGTAATTCAAATTTAAAATGTACATAAAACACATAGCAGACGAAGCGGGAAGGAAACATCTAAAATACATTGGCGTATTGTTTTTAAAAACAAACTTACAAAACATAAAACAGATTGATAATAAGTTGTCAGAGTGCAGGACAGGCAAAAGAGAAAAAGACAATAAAAAAGAATAATACATGAATAACATGAAATGAGGTATAACACAGGTTTTTTAAAAAACATAATAGCCACCAGCTGGCGTGGGAAGTTAGAAGTGCAACGTTCGTGATTTACGTAAAATGTTACGTTAAGACTAAGGAGTCAAATATATAAAAAATAGTAATAGTATGAAACTGCCATTACGTAATAATTAAAATGCCGTGAAACACAATGTTCATTACAAAAAAGTTTGTAGGTGTGGATAAACAATTTTGTTATCACATTTAACCGACATGCTCATGTACGTCTCGTTTATCCCTTTGGATTAGCTAGCATTGTTATAACAGTGGTTATAGGCTTCCGCATAAGCACTGGGTCAGAACCCATACATTCATGACATAAAATATACACGGTTGCTTACTGTAAAACATAGCACCCACCATTTGACGTGGGAAGTTAGAAGTATATCGTTCTTGATTTACAAAATATTACGTTAAAACTGAGATGTCAAATATATAAAAAAAATATGAAAATAGTAATAGTACGAAAATGCCACTAAGTAACAATTCAAATGCCATTAAACAATATTCATTACAACAACAAAATAGGTTTGAGGGTGTAGAGTAACAATTTTGTTATATTTAACGACGTAATAATGTACATATCATTCATCCCATCACTGGTTGTACACTTCCGCATAAGCACTCGGTCAGAACCTATACGTACATTCACAGGTTGATAAAACAGTAATAAAATTGCCAAGAAACCGGTTTCGAATATTAATAAAATAATTTGATTTTACGTAACTTATAGTAGCAGTCCCGTGTGGGGTTGCTAGTCCCCCATCGGGCGCCTCCCCAGGTGGCGGATAGGGGAAAGCCTCCCAGATATGGGTGGCACCGGGGAAATGAAATACCCGGGGTGGACCAAAACTAGCAGTGTGGTGGCGTCTGTACTCTAGTGGAGCGGCCTACCAAAGGTGTCTGTACCCCATGTCAGGGGCGGCCTGGAAATTATATCGCCAATCCGTTCTGAAGCAAGCGTGGCGATTATGCTTCTCACCTTCGAGTTATGTTGTGTGACATTAATGTTAAATTTTCCGGAGTAATAGCCCCACAGTCGGATCTCCGGGTGGGAGCAACTTTGATGTCCCAAACACCAAGTGGTGCTGAGAAGAAGATACAGACTCTTCACGTCTGTACATATAACTGTCGCTCTCTAATAGGCAACGACAGACTAGAAGAGATCGAGAAAGACCTTAAAAAATCAACTGGAGTATTGTTGGTTTAAGCGAAGTTCGCCGAAAAGGGGAAGACTGTCTCCGTTTGCGCTCTGGCAACTTGTTTTACTTTTGTGGCGATCCAGAAGGAAAACTCAATGGAGTTGGGTTCTTAATCAACAAGAATATTGCTGATAGAGTATCTGTCTTAGAAGGAACTTCCAGCAGGACAGCTCGAATGGTCCTGAAGGTGTCGAATAGGTATAAAATACAGATTGTTCAGGTGTACGCTCCCACCTCAAGTCACCCTGACGAAGAAATTGAATCCTTTTACGAAAGTCTGGATAACACCTGTAAAAAAGGTAGCGATTGTCACTTCCAGATGGTCATTGGAGATTTCAATGCAAAAGTTGGCACCAAGAAACAAGGCGACACAGTGGTGGGCAACTATGGGATTGACGACCGAAACGATAGAGGTGAGAGATTAGTCCAGTTCGCTGAGTACACCAGTATTTCCATCATGAATACGTTCTTTAAGAAGCACCCTGACCGAAAATGGACTTGGAGGAGCCCAAATTTCAGTGTAAAAAATGAGATAGACTTTATTCTGTCAAATATTCCGCAGATTGTAAAAGACGTATCAGTGCTAAATCAGTTCAACACTGGCAGTGATCACCGTCTCGTGAGAGCAAGGGTCGAACTCAATGTAAGAAATGAAAGGAGTAAACTTATGAAAGGGAAGAGAAGGGTAATCAACCTCAAAAACCTGGAAGAACATTCCTCGAAATTCCAAGAAGTCCTCCAAAGCAAGTTCCACGTAACTGAAGATTGTGATTTGGCGGAAATGATTGTTTCAAGTGCACAAGAAGTCGGTGGCCTATGCCAAAAAAATAAACAACCAAAGAAATTCAGTGCCAAAACTGAAACCCTTTTACAACAGAGGAGAGAAATGAAAATCCAAACCGATCGTGACATGGTGGCGTATTCCGAACTATGTAAGGCAGTGCGAAGAGAAATGAAAACTGACATACAGAAATTCACTGAAGACACCTTACGAGCAAGCTTGGAGAACAAGACAAGTTTAAAGTCAGCCAAACGCAAACTCACAATAGGTAAAAAGCAGATTATCGCACTCGATGGAAATGACAGTCGAATCACTGAAAAGGAGGCGGTTTTGAAGTTCATCAGAGACTTCTATAGCAATTTGTATAGCAATCCAGGGGAAAATTTGAGTGTATCTAATTTAAATGATATATCTAGTGTTCCAGATATACTCCCATCTGAAGTCAAGTGTGCTCTAGATAGCATGAAGAAGGGAACAGTGCCAGGTGATGATGAGCTCAGCGTTGACATCCTCAAACTGGCAGGAGAGGTAACAATAAATCACTTGGCAAAAGTATTTACTTCCTGCGTGCACTATGCTTCAATCCCACTATCGTGGAACAAGGCTAAGATTATTTTGATACACAAGAAAGGAAGTATTCAAAATATTAAAAACTACCGTCCTATCAGCTTGCTCTCAATTTTGTACAAAATTTTTACAAAGATCTTGTTAAACCGAATTAGTTCCACCCTAGACTCAGCCCAACCTATACAACAAGCTGGATTCCGAAGCAATTTTAGCACTATTGACCACATTCTGACCGTTAGTGAAGTGATAAGTAGAGCGAATGAATACCAACTGCCTCTCTGCATTGCCTTTGTTGACTCTGAAAAGGCATTTGACTCCGTTAGCCATGTAGCTGTCCTCCAAGCTTTGAGTGAGCAAGGAGTGGGAGCAGCATACATTGAAGTGCTCAGGAAAATCTACGAGAATTCTTCAGCTTATGTTAACATCGGCGAATCAACTCAAGAATTCCGCATCATGAGGGGTGTCAAGCAAGGCGATCCCATCTCCCCAAAACTGTTCTCTGCTGTATTGGAAATGGCTATGTCAAAGCTGAGCTGGGAAGGTAAGGGAATTAGAATTAATGGAAGAAGGCTTACCAACTTGAGATTTGCTGATGATATTGCCTTACTGGCCAAAGACTTCGCAGAGCTCCAAAACTTAGTTACAGATCTTGCATCGGAATGTCAGCTGGTTGGCTTGAACATGAACCTTTCCAAAACAAAAGTAATATCCAACAAATGGGTGCCAGCTGGAGATGTGAAGGTCAAGGACAGTCTACTAGAAGAGGTCAGTGAATATGTCTACCTTGGCCAGATTATAAATATGAAGGGAGACATAAGACCAGAAATCTATCGACGCATCAAGCTTGGCTGGCAAGCATTTGGGAAGAATTCAAAAGTATTCAGATCAAAAATGCCAGTAAATCTGAAGAAAGCAGTATTTGATCAATGCATTCTTCCTGTGATGACGTACGGATGCGAGACGTGGACACTGAGCTCATTCACAAAAGGGAAACTTAGGACAGCACAGAGAGCCATGGAGAGATCAATGCTGGGCTATACAAGAAAGGACAGGAAAAGGGCAGATGACATCCGGTCTGTGACGAAGGTTAATGACATCTTAGAGAGAGTAGGTTCCTTGAAATGGCAGTGGGCTGGCCACGTCGCAAGAAGAAAAGACAACAGATGGACGAAGTTAGTACTGGAGTGGAGTCCGAGAGAGCACCGGAGGCCTAGAGGAAGACCACCAGACAAATGGGACAAAGACATCAAGAAGATCGCTGGTAACACCTGGCAGAGAACTGCCCAAGACCGTCCCACTTGGAGAAGACTTCTGAAAGCCTACCTGAATCCACGACTCGAAGAGGCCACATCATCTAATGATTGAATTGGCTGATGATGATGATGATGATGATAGTAGCAGTGGGACCTATATGAAATAAAAGCGGACTTAAGAAGTACCTATAATTCTAATTGTGTTATTGAAATAAATTTAAAAATATAAGGTGCGAACAAGTAGTATGCATCAAACATCGAGAAACCATCATGAGGATGGACAAGTAATAGTGCCACTTATATCAGAAATATACATCGTACTTTAGAGAAATTAAACATAGGCTATGCACGATATCCAGCATTTATTCAAACAGAAAAGAAATTGTTAACATACATTAAAAATAATTACGTAAAGTGATAACCGGTTCATATTACGAGGGTTATTCCAAAAGTAAGGTCCGATCGGTCGCGAAATGGAAACGACTATGAAAATCCGATAAAGCTTTGCACAGATGTGTTGGGTAGTGTCTCTAGTATAACCCCAGTTAGCATCACGTCGCTCTTCTCATTTCTGAGCTCGCAGTGAGTGCGTAAAGATGTCTAGAAAATAGTGTCTGCCGCCAAGTACGAGGGCCTGGTGAGAAATTTCGCCTGAAGCTATGCAGCCAACATTACATAACTGTCGTGCTGTTTCGTCTTCACAACAATTCTCAGCCGCATTCTGCAGGGGCAATGAAGATGCTCCTGCATCGTTTTCAAATGGAAATGTTAGATTACCCACAATACAGTCCGCAATTGTCTCCCCCTGAGTTTCATCTCTGGTCACATGAACCGCTGTCTTTGAAGACAACATTTTGACACAGACAACGAGGTGTAGGCCAGCGTGGAGAATTGGCGGAAAGCACTGGCGGCTGCCTTCTATGATGAGGCTATTGAAAAGTTGGTACAACGCTATGACAAAAGTCTAAGTCAGAACGGCGACTACGTAGAGAAGTAGCTGAAAGGTGTAGCTAATTGTTACAAGTAAAACATTTCTGATGTTCACTGTGGTTTCAATTTGGCAATCAATCGGACCTTACTTTTGGAATAACCCTCGTACTTTGTGTCAACGCCTAAGAGATGTCGACTGTAGTAAAATTATGTTCAGTAGGCGTCCATAAGTTCTGAAAATTACGGAACAAAAGGGAGCATACATTTTAAAAACCGAAATTAGTGATGTTATTAGAACAAACCGAAACATGTGTGTCTATGTGTTGAGATAGTTGGAATAGCGACCATTGTAAGTGTTCTCGTAGCAACTATGACTGAGGCGTTGTATATAAGGGATAACAAGCAACTGACTATGAATTGCTAATTGTGATAATTGGCAACAAGTTGTTGACTTTAGCATAGCCTTCAGCTACGTCATTTGCTACGACCTAGCAAGGCGCCATTACCAGTTACTATTGATGCTGTAAAACATGTACCGTCAAGAGCTATGTTCACTGTTTATGGATTAAAGTTAAGTATTCCACAGCTACGTCCTTTTTTTCCTAGTCTCATTTCCTTGACCTGTTCCAGACCTCACGCCAACCTGCGTGAGCTAAAACGCGTGCCTTTCGGCTTCCTCTCATAGTGGGTTGGCTGTCTTGCCAATCCACAACAGACTTTTTTCATAGGAAATCGGAGAAACATTCCCAAAAATGTGTGCTTCTCGATATCGTTTGCTCGTTAGGTAGCGCGATATCTGGAGATTTATGATGGCAAAAGGTCTCCATCTCTTCCATAAGGTCGAGAAAGCGTCCTTTTTTACCCTTGTGCAACAACTTCAATTGCGATGTCAAATCTGGAGTTGTATGACCAGTAGCTACAAGATGGGCTGCGAAATTCGATTTTTCCGCAGTATCTTTCCTCTCAATTGCAACGTGCTCACGGAACCTTGTTTCTAATTTTCTTCCGGTTTGCTCTATGTAACCTGCATTACACGTGGCACACATAAGTTTGTAAACACCTGATACATGTAAGACATTGCGTTCATGAATGTTATTCCCTGAAAGATTCTGTTCGGTGGTTCTTTATTCTTCAGTACAAGAATAGGTGGTAAAGCAGTGGAGTCATAAGGCATTTCATTCAGCACGTTTTGAAATAAGTGTAAATATCTGTCCCATTTGTTGCATTAATTGTAATAACAATGCACTGGTGTCTGAAACATGTTCCTCAGTGCTATTCGGCAGTGCATTTGAACCGGCAATATTCGCATTTTGAAAAGCAGAAAATGTGTCTTGACTTATTTGAGAAAACGGCGAGGACGCAAAACCTGAATCTACAGTATTTGCAAGATTGTGTCCTGTCATTTCGGATTCCTGAGCCTGAGGCGAGCTGTTGCCGACCGATCGATAGATAATGCTTCCCTGATCACTATTTGTTTCACTGTCTACGCTATTACTTGCCGCCCGCTCCATTTCCCTATGCACAATTACAAAATTACTACTTTGAATGTCTGTTAATTCACTACACAGTGGTGCTGATAAGCTGCGCTCGTCGTCACAGTTATTTCTCAGTTTACTTTGGAGCCCAGTGTTACGTTTTTCACACGCCATAATTATCACGTATTTCACTAGATAACACAGAAAAGCACAATTTGAAGAGCAAAATAAGAGAACACATTAACATAGCACTGAAAATAATATCTAGTTAATTGCAAGCGCAGCTGCGAAATACTTGGTGCAAATCTACATGCATGCCACAAGTGTTTTACTGTACAACAATGACAAAATTACAACTACAAAGGAAATTCTCTCTATAATTACGTGCTAGCAATAAACAATAGCTACACTAATTACACAAACTACAAGAAAAAATCAGAAGATTCCAGTGAGGTATCCTCAGCTAAGGGTCGACATATGAAACGTCCCCTTTGAAAAATTACACAAGACTGTGCTTAAACTGACACACAATATTTTTAGCGCAACGGAATCTGACTTTCAATAATCCCTACAAAAGAATGGCCCTGACTAACATTAAACTATACCTTTCACAAATCACTTACCTCACAAAAATCTTCGTTACTCAAGCTACTGCAATACAGCGAGCGCCACTACTGCCAGCTAAATAAAAGATTCAAACTACTGAAGGCCCTAACTACTGATAGGCACATTTAGCAAAAGAAAGATTTTGATAGAGAACAATGTATTTACCTTAATATTGTTCAAAGTCATATTATATATATATATCAGTTCATGACATCCAGTCTTACAAATTTACTCTTTCTTAATGAGACACGTCCAGATCGTCCGCTCTCAAAATTCCGCCATCTCTCTCCCCACATCCACCACTGCTGGCGGCTCACCTCCAACTGCGCAACGCTACGCGCTGTTAACAGCCAACAGCCCAACACTACAATAGCCAACAACAATGCAAACCAGCCACAGACTGTACACAGCACAGCCAGTGATTTTCATACAGAGCGCTACGTGGCGTTACCAATATAAAAACCTAAACAGCCTACTTACATGCATACCATAAGAGCTATAAACACTTCTTCATTTTCGATACTGTGAAAGAAATCTATTCTACTGCAAACTCTTTGCTTTCCACATTTTGAGAGGGGGCAGTATCGACCAAAATTAGAAAAAGTTGTCTAGTGAACGTGGTCTCTAACACACATGTCTTAAAAGCTGTGAGGAATTGGTCAGTAGAAGAGATATTTCCCACTGTAGCGAAAATGAACAAGTGCTCTTTGTCTTTTAGGCATCCACTTTGGGGCCCATTTGTATTGGGCGATTTTTCTTGTTTTGGCCCATACTGAGTGAAGGTTAAGTTCTACGTCCTGGCCCATCTTCGACCGACCGCAGTTGTCAGCGTCTACCAACGGCGTCATTGGATGCGGTAAGGATGTGCATGTGGTCAGCATAATTCCGAAGATAGAAATGGTCGGATGACACTATAAGCGCTGAAGGTCGGAGTAGGTCATAAGAAGAGACTCTCCTAATAAATACACATAACTAGAAAAGAAGTTCGCATAAATCTAGACATAATACTACAAAAACATTACACCACACAATAACGAATGGGTGTTCAATGATATGTTATGGGTCTCTTTTGAAATATTTTGTAGTAGTAACTGCTAATTTTAGGGTTCAAAATGCTTCTTTCGCGCATGAGGGTCCTGCAGTATACATTCCAAATCTCCTTACCAGACACAGGGAATAATAAATGATGTAAAGAATGTTGTCAAAACAAGATGTAATGGATATTATCCAAGGTTAATATCGAGTATTCCAAGTCAAGCGAAATATTTAATAAGTCAATGAAATTTGACAGATTGTGGAGACACCGTGGCGAGTGTGTCTTGCAAGCTTCAAAGCGCAGACACGGCCCAACTTTGTGCGTATACAGTAGTGAAAAACAGTTTAAAGGCATGCATATTTGCACGAAAATTAACATTGTCCGTTGGAATATTTATGCACCATCCATTATAGTGAGCCGGCCGGAGTGGCCGTGCGGTTCTAGGCGCTACAGTCTGGAGCCGAGCGACCGCTACGGTCGCAGGTTCGAATCCGGCCTCGGGCATGGATGTGTGTGATGTCCTTAGGTTAGTTAGGTTTAATTAGTTCTAAGTTCTAGGCGACTGATGACCTCAGAAGTTAAGTCGCATAGTGCTCAGAGCCATTTGAACCATTATAGTGATAAACGCAATTCAATGGCATCGCAGCCCGGATTTGAACCCCATGGAAAACATTTGCGGAAGGCGTGCAAGGCACGTTTATCGCAAGGGAAGGCAATCTGAGGCCGTATGTGGGCCGAAAAGAACGATACGAGAAGAGTGGGCGACAATTTCACTGCAAGAACTACAGATCCCAAGAAAATGAAAGCCCAAGAGTTTTTGAGGTAATTAGGATGAACGGTTAGACGAACTACTAAAAATGCATTAACACACCAGGACAGTGAGAATTTTTATACCAGTTTTCATTCAGAAAATGCAAACGCCTTATTTTGTTACTCGCATTATGAAAGAAACTTTATAATTCCGTCATGATTGTTTGTCTTTATGTATCTACAACTTTCATAGCAAATTCGGTACATGGGTGATTCAGATATTGTACTATTACTTTCGTGGAACCCTACCTTTATGCTGAATTCCACTGCTGTACATGGTATGCACTGTTACGCTGAAGCATACTTGACATTGGGCTGCAATGCTATAATTGCCTACGCTACAGTCAGCCTAATAAACAACATCGTAGCATGAAACGCTGCTCTCACTGCTCTGAGCCACGCGACGTTCAGGAGGATGACAAACAAACGCCTTCCTTTCGTGTACGCTGCTCAGGAAGGCATCCGCAAAATTCTATAGAGTTTCCAGAGTACGTTCAAAAGTGGAAAATTAACCAGTGCATGGCAATATAAGGCACAACAAACCGGCAAGCAGCCTCACAAGGAAATTTCGTAACGTAGACAGACGTTGTCACAGGAAACTTGGCGGCTTCCCAGACATTTGTACGCTCTCAGCCTCGTACAGCTAGTTTCCTGATACATACGAAAACTACGAAACCACTAAATGAAAGGAACAATTCATCCGTAAGTCAGCAGGACATCACGTGTTTCACCAGTGTTGACTACATATACCAGAGAAAGGCATCACATTTTAAACAATTCAAGAGGAAATAATTAATGCAATTGGGCACTGGTGGAGTTAGCAGTGGTGCAACAGAGAAATACACTACAAAAAGCGCATTCGCTTCCAGATAATACATGCATTACGGATTCCATACGGAATTCACACAAATCCAGTGAGAAAAAACCATACCCACCGCAGCCACATAGGCTTCAGGAGGGTCCAGTTATTCAGAACGACTTAATCGAAGCAATTTATAATATCGTAATAAATGTACTAAGACAGATAACTGATACACTAACAGCATAAAAGAATTCGTCGCAGAATCGCTACGGAATCTGGTTCTCAACATCGGCGGGATATGTTAAGAATAAAGTACACTGGGATGCCCCTTCCATTACAACTAACAAACACAACCTCCTACATCTTTCACGCTCCAACTAGGTATCAATAAGTGCGATATCTGAAGCATAGTTGCTGCCGAATGATCCATTTCAGTTTCCTGGACATGGTTTACACTGATCAGCCAGATCATTATGAGCAGCTGCCCAATAGCCAGTACTCCACCTTTGGCACGGATAACAGCGGCGACGTGTCGTGGCATGAAAGCAATGAAGCCTCGGTAGGTCGCCGAAGGGAGTTCGTACCACATCTGCAAACACAAGTCAGCTAATTCCCGTAAATTCCGGGGGGGGGGGGGGGGGGCGATGAGCTCTGACGCCATTTTGTATCACATCCCACATGTGTTAGATGGGGTTCAGATCTGATGAGTTGGGGATGGGGTGGGGGGACAGCACATCAACTGGAACTCGCCACTGTGCTCCTCGAATCACTCTATCACACTCCTGGTCTTGGGACATTATTCATTATCTTGTTGAAAAATGCACTGCCGTCGGGAAACATGATCGTCGTGAACTGGTGTACCTGTTCTGCAACCAGTGTATGATACTCCTTGGCAATCTTGGTGCCATGCACGAGCTCTATTGGACCTGTTAAAAAATGTGTGTGAAATCTTATGGGACTTAACTGCTAAGGTCATCAGTATTAACCTAAATTATCCTAAGGACAAACACACACACCCATGCCCGAGGGAGGACTCGAACCTCCGCCGGGACCAGCCGCACAGTCCATGACTGCAGCGCCTTAGACCGCGGCTAATCCCGCGCGGCTATTGGACCTGTGGATGCCCACGTTAATGTTCCCCAGAGCATAATGGAGCCGCCGCCAGCTTGTCTCCGTCCCACAGTACAGGTGTCAAGAAGCTGTTCCTCTGTAAGGCAACGGATTCGCACGGTACCATCGGCATGTTGAAGAAGGTATCAGGATTCATCAGGACATGCAACGTTCTGTCACTGCGCCAACGTCCTGTGTCGATGGTTACGTGCCCATGCCAGTCGTAGTTGCCGCTGTTCTGGTGTTAACATCGGCTCATGCATGGGTCGTCGTCTGTGAAGGCTCATCGTTAGGAGTGTTCGATACACAGTGCGTTCAGACACACTTGTACTCTGCCCAGCACTAGTGTCTGATGTTAGTTTCGCCACAGTTCGCCTCCCGTCCTGTTTTACGAATTTGCCCAGCCTGTGACGTCCGATATCTGAAATGAGGGGTGGCTGCCCAATCCTACAACGTCAGGACGTGGTTTCACCTTGGTCTCGCCACGTGTTTAATCACTTTGGTTTCGCCACTCGTTGAAAACACTCATCACAGCACTCCTCGAACACCCGATAAGTCGTGCAGTGTCCGAAATGCTTGTGCCGAGCCTCAGGGCCATCACAATATTCGCTCGGTCAAACTCAGATAGATCCCGCGCCTTCCCCATTCTGCACACGGACAGTACGCTCACTGATACCACGTGCATCGCGCATGTGTCTGACTAGCAGTCATTCCTCGCCAGGTGACGCTGCAACATCTGGACGGATTTATATCGATAGTAAGTGAGTGGTCATAGTGTTCTGGCTGACCATAGTAATTTGAGCCGACATATACGATAGACATAAGGGATGTTCACTTCTCATAAGCAATGGAATCTTGTAGAAAATTCGAAGAGATGAAAGAAAATAGACACCACTTCAAGCCGCTGCAGCTACATTATATACGATAGGAAATGAAATACATGAAACGTTGGTTTACAAATAGCAAAGGGAGACAACAACAAAACTACAACTCAGTATGTTGTTTAATTCGGTGGCGCATTCGAAGATAATATAAGGTGATTTTAAAGGTTATCGCCCTTCTCAGAGCTCAAACAAAGAAATAAGCGTCAGCAAAGTGATAGCGGAGAATATTGACGAAGATAACTTAATCGTCTTAAATTATGGTGCCCCGTCGAGGATAAAATATATTAACAATAAAGATTAAGAAAATATATTTCTTGTGAAACGCAACTGGCACTTTATTCACACGAAGTAATGAGTGCTATCGGCACGAGTAGTCATATTCATTGCATTTTCCTAAATATCCAGAAGGCATTCCACACCGTTCCTCGCAAGGGACTGCAAAACAAAAAGTCATCGAGTTAAACAGAAGTGACATTTGACGTTTCCCAGGAAGTATTATGGGCGATCTCCTGTTCCTTATCAATATCAGCCATTTCAGAGACGATCTCCGCAGCTCCCTTAGTCTGTTTGCAGGAAATACTGTCATTCACCGTTTAGTAACGTCATGAGAAAATCGAAACTAATTGCAAAATGATTTAGAGAAGATATCTATATGGTGCGAAACGTGGTAATGAACTCTGAATAATGAAAAGTATGAGGACATCCACGAGAGTACTAAAAGTAGTCAGTTATATTTCACTTACACAAAAAAAATACATATATCGAAAGGTTGTCATTTCAACTAAATACTGAGGTATTACAATTAGGGACAACTTAACATGGACTGTAGTGTGGAAGGCGTATGGTCAACATCGGTTTATTGCGAGAATTTTTAGGAAAGCGTGGTTCATTTTTAAAGGAGGCCGTGTACAGAAAGCTAGTGCGATCCATACTTGAGAACTGCTCGAGTGTTTGCGATCTCAACCGTATTGAATTGGAGGAAGACACTGAAGCAATTCAGAGGCGGTCTGCTAGATTTGGTACCAGTAGGTTCGTTCAACACGCGAGTGTCACAGAGATGCTTCGCGAAATCCCTGGAGGAAAGATGACGTTCTTTTCGCGGAACACTATTAAGAAAATTTAAACAATCAGCACTAGAAACTGACTGCAGCGAGATGCTACTGCAGCCAACGTACATTTTGTGTACGGACCACGAAGATAAGAGGAATTGGTGTTCGTACGGAGGCACATAGACAGTTGTTCTCCCTCGCTCAGGTTGCGAGTGGAACAGGAAAGCAAATTACTAGTAGTGGGACAAGGTACTCCCCGCCACGCACCATACGGTGACCTGCGGCGTGTGTATGTAGACGCCAAAATTAGTACAATCACATAGGTAATATTGAGGGGAACGCGTAGCAAAGGCTGTGTTTTATTGGTAGAACACTTAGTAGATTCAACAGATCTGCTAAAGAAACTGCCTACACTACGCCTAGCCATATATACGCTTTTCGGGGCTGGTGGAACTGGATTGGTAGCGTCAAGAGCTGGTAGTTCACCACCCTTGGTAAGGTAGCAGTGGAGAGGTGAGTAGTTGTCTAGTTGCAGGCTGATGTGTCGTCTCGAGACAATTGTTGATTAAACATACATTTCACTAGTGAACACACTACAACAATCGTAAGAACGTTCTGAGGTGGCAACACCCTCTAGGGCGTCTGCGAAGGACACGTAGTGCGGAGGCACTCAGTTACGCAGGCGGCATGCGCTTCCGACAGTCTATGGTGACGCCAGCGCTCGGTGAGGTGCCTGTGGCTTCATGTTCATCGACATAGCTCAGGGCTGGGAATCCCACCGTGGACCCCATAGGGGAAGACAGTTCTCATCTGTCGTGCCTGCCCTTCCAGATAGAGGTGGACAGCGACAGTATGCCCACACAGACGAAGACGGCTGGATGGCTGCACTACCTCGGAGTGGAATAGTAGCCCTCCAGGACAGGAGACTAGCAGCGACTCCAAGTAGGCTCGGTGGTGGGAAGTCCACAACGTCGAACTCAGAGCAGTCAGTCGGCCTGTAAGGTGCTTGTCCATCGACCTTCGAGTCGACTTCCACGTATCGATTTCCCTTGTCTCGAGCCAGTGGTCGTGCGCACAGCGGCAGCCGCATGATTTTGTTGGGAATGTAAGGGGAGAAGCGGCGGCGGTTGGCAGGTGGTGGCCTGGAGGAAGTCGGTGACCACGTGAACGAGAGCTGAGCCGTCGGCGTGCAGACAGCTGTGGCGGGACGGGCAGCAGGGCGGAAGCGAGCTACGTGGCCAGCTGTTCGTTTGCGTGCCAGTGTTTGGCGGCGTGATGGGCAACGTGAGAGCGTGTTCGTACCTGAAATTTACTTCCAAGGACCTTTAAAAAGAAAAAAGATGGTGTAATATTCATCACTATGTTAATGTTTAAACCTTGAGGTACCCTCATGTGTCTAAAATTGTCACAACCCTGTGTCTCGCTTTGGAGAGCATAAGGCACGTAGTGGGGCAATTATTTCTAGGCCCGTTTTGTTATTGAGCCTTGTGATGAGAAGTAGTATAGTGTGTTTAATAGCAAACTGTACATGTTAAGAGAAGTTTTTAGGCAAGCCAACCAATCATATATTTTTGGTATGTTGTATACAAGGAGTAAAGCGTTTCCTGGCGAAGTGGTATGCGCGAGGCCAGTGCTATTCCTATCTGCGAACTAGACAGGCAAACAGTTGTTTGCTAGTATTGTAATAACGACAACGTTCGGTTGCCTAACTGTATTGTGTCTGATGGTTTAATGTGATTTAGTATTCTGCTTAATCTTGAGTGACGCCGATCACGCAAGCCGTCCTACCTTTTTATTAAGTAGTGGAGCTAGTCTTCTTGTAACCGACTCATTTCAACAGCTGTTTGTCTAAGGTGGGACGCTTAACTGCTCGGCCAGTAACGAGTATTTAATGAGGTTAGGTTGCTAATAAGAAGTGTCTCCTGAAAATTTTGGTATCTTAAACGTTCCTTAAATCATTGTCTACGGCTACGGCCATGCTGGTTTCAAATTTAATAATGAATGAGATCGGCCATAGCTGTCAGAGGCTGAAAATTAAGCTTTAATGTTTAGAATTTGATATGTTTGCTCTGTTCAATATCATATTTTAAATTTTCTGAAGTCGTTCTTGAGACCCTAATTTAATTCTGAAAAAGGCTTAGTTCTTAAAATCGCATTTTGTTGGCCTCGTTATGTTTATGCTTATGCTTGTACTTTAGTGTGCTTCCGCTGTTATTATTAAATTTAATTTTTATGAAGTCATTCTTGAGGACCTGGAGCAAGCAGTAATTTAATTTCACAAGAGGCTCAATTTTTTCTTTTATACTGCCTGTTTTAAATTTTTTTATTTTAAATTTGGATTGTAAATCTTAAATTTTAATGTAAAGAAGTAGCTGAACACTAAGAGTGTTGTACAGCTAGAGATTTCTGTTGTACGGCTAGTACCGTGTGTTGATGAAAGGAATTTTCTGTAATCACTGTGGCCAAGTGTATGTGTTGCAAATAAGAAAAGATTTTTGCCAAAACATCCTACCGCTTCTAATCCAGGAACATTGTTTCCTGTTTTGATCAGCTTTATGCTATGGTTACGAGCAGGGCTCTCCAACAAGCAAGGGATTTTGAAGATCTAACGTGCCAATTGGACAAAATTTGGCAGGATATCCCTCAGGAGGACTTCCAGCAACTCTACCAATCAATGCCATTCTCAATAACTGCTTGCTTAAGGGCGACAGGTGGACCAATGTGTTACTGACTTGCTCAGTATGTGAAGCTCTTTCTCTTCAACGAATTATGCAATTTTTCTGAAACTGTAATCATAGAAACTACTATCTTTAAGTCTGGGGACGTCCAATTTTAGAATAACTGGAACGAAAATTCGCATATTGGTGGAGTAGCTCTGCTAATTCCCAACAAGATGGAACATCTTGTCACCAAGAGCATGTCCATTTCAGAGTGATCTACGTGATTCTTGAATTGAAACTTAAGATTACGCTTCAAATCATTTTAATGCACCTACTTCACCTCATCTAATAAGCAGCTAGAATAGTTCAATGAAGATCTGGCAACAGCCAAAACTTTTGAAACCAGCACATTTTCTTCCATACTTGGCGACTATAATGCCAAGACAGCAATGAAGTCCACAGAAGACCAACACTTCACTGGAAATTTTGGACTTACAATGCAACATCAGAGAGGGCAAATGATGACTTTTCCTAATAATGAAACTTAATACTCCATGAAAACGTTTTATAAGAAATATCCGAAAAGGAAGCGGACCACGAGAAGCTCTGACGGCACACTTAAGAATGAAATAGATTAGATCCCCACATCGAACAACCGAATGTGTTCAGATGATCCAGGATCCATACTACCACTCATATTGGAAGAATATGTCTGATGAAAAGGAAGTTTCGACCTAAAATAAGTGAGCTGAAGAATACAAGAAGCGAGTTCAAGTAATTCATAGCGAAGAAACTGCCTACAGAAAAGTTAAGAAGAACGGAACTGAACGAACTATCGATTGAAATTACCACCCGTATTGGAACAGTAGTTAAGAATGTCACTGCACTCCAAAAACAAAAGTATCCTATATTCAGCCTCAACACAGAACAAAATATAGAAGGCAAAACACTAACAGAGACTCACCCAAATACGGAAACCTCATCAAAATCGTAACGAAGACGATCAGAAGAGACCAGTGAACGAAAACACAAGACTGATCGAGAATACCATCAAAATCAATGTGAAATGGAGAATCCTTCACTCGAGTCTATCAAAAGGGAAGCTTATCAACCACAACATTCGGAATGACTGAACGAAAGTTGTTACTGGAATTGATAAAATTATGAAAACTGTTGAGGACTTCCATTTGAAACTCTACAGTCGATCACTGACAAGCCAAATCCTGCATGATGAATCTTGAAAGTATGTTAGAATTGTGGGATGGGAACAACTTTAACTTATCGATAAAAATGAAGTAGAAATAGCTCTGAAGTATTTCATGAACTGTAAGGCGCCAGGAGAAGATCATATGACGAACGAGATGTTTGAAACTGGAGGAAAGACGAAGAAGCACTCCTAATTCTATTAAATAAATGCAGTGAGTTTTCGTGAAGTTTTTTCAAGGAGTTCACTGGATGATGGACTTAAAAGTTCCGAATAACTAACATAAAAATTCTAATACTAAATAATAAAATAATTGCTATGCGAAAATACGCTTACCTTGAGATGAATGTTTGTCTGAAAAAGTATATCTCCTCTCCTTAAGAGCACAAGATCAGACAGTGACGCATCCGTTGAAGTCCACAATGCTGTGTACAGAGTCAGTCTCGATAGAGAGCGCTGCTGGTTCTATTAGCCTATCTTTCCACAGTACTTCGCTGAAAAGTTTTTATTCTCTTCAGGGCAGAAAAAGGTCGCTCCGCCTCAGACACTGTCGTCGACATGTCAACAATAACTTTCAGGAGTTCGACTGCTTCTCTAAAAGACTACTGCAAATTATTTGCGAGCTGAATCTGCCGAAGTGGAGCAGCACTTGTGAGACTTCTAAAGTCATTCCCCGTGAATAGTATTCGAAGCTCCGTTCTCAGCTTATTTATATATATTTCGCAAGAGCTGTGCAGCACGAAATAAATTTTTCAGAATGAAATAAAGCTGGAACAACGAGATGCCTTGTTAAATCAAAGCGATCAAAAACTATTGCGGCAACAGTTTTTGAAATTTCATTTTCCTGCCTCTGTCTCTTTTGCAGGACACAGCAGGTATCTGCACGTGCGAATCGTGTCTGTGATGCTACCTCGCATATCCTGTATGGCTCTTTTAAAATGTTGTACCCTTTGTTGTAAATTCAATGGGTCATCATCTCGTGTGGGAAACATGAGGGACTTTGTGTCAGTTAGCATTGCTGTTCGCTACGAAAAACTGTGAAGAAAAAAACAGGAAAAATCGAATAGGTCAGCAAAAGATGCTAACGTCTGTATTCGGACTCGTTGTTTGGGCAATCAGATTTAACTTATGGGTCCAATAAGGAACGAAAGCATCTCTAAAACGTTCTTTCAGTCTGATCTGCAATAACTCTCACAAAATCACCTGCAGCAGTTTCTGTTCTTACTCGGTAACGATAACCCTCTAGCACACAGGAAAATAAATGATTTTGAATATGTTCAGAAGTGCCTTTGAAAACAGCAGCCTTCGAAAGGCGATCGCAGGGCGCAGTATCAAGTTCAGTAACGAAACTTACAATATCGCCAAAAATTCCTGGATTTGATGAATCACTGCATTAATCATTTCTATGAAGTGCGAGGCCAAAACCAGCACAAAATTTGATACAGCTCACAGGTTCAGAGACTATGTAATGATTTTTTCGAATCTTATCATTGTGTCTTTCAACTGACTGCCAGTAAGAACTGCACAGTTTTTTTCTAATATCCTGTTTCCCTGAAAGATTGTGCTGTAGCTGTACAGTAGTATGTGATTTAGACCGCTGATGTTCCCTTATCTTCTGTAATAGATGTCCGACATTGTTAACGCCTCATAGTTTCAAAGCCGTTTCGCCCCGAGCATTTTCTCTAGCAAGCAACAAACACGGCATATAGCAAAATTTGTTTGTGATATCACTACCACATACCCAATCTACTTTCCCGTAAATGTCCAGTCTAAAAATTTTTACGGTTCCTTTATTTTTATTTTTAGTTTTCTTGACTAACATGATTTGCGGCATCGCTCTCCCTGTGTCTCTCGAAAAGAGTTTATCTTAAAGTAACCAGGAAGAGAAATTAGTTTTCCTAAGCCTCTGCACTGAATTAACATACATACTGACTTCACGCTCTAGACACTGCTTGCCTGAGAACTCATGTCGTCGAACTGCCAGCTGCATATCGAATCCTCCCACGTGAGAAAAAGTAAATGCCGGCTACAACACTAGTAAGTTGACTACAATAAATAAGAGAAAACTTCTCGCTTTCGTTGCTGACGAGACTCTTGTTGTTATTGCAGTTTCAGAAATGTAACTGCCTGCAGAAATCAATGATACAACAGCTTTTATAAATTACTGAACAGTGTGGATAGAAACGTGATTGAAAAGCTGCTGCCGGCCACTGTGGCCGAGTGGTTCTAAGCGCTTCAGTCCGGAACCGCGCTGCTGCTACGGTAGCAGGTTCGAATCCTGCCTCGGGCATGGATGTGTATGATGTCCTTACATTAGTTAGGTTTAAGTAGTTCCTAGTCTAGGGGACTGATGACCTCAGATGTTAAGTCCGATAGTGCTTAGAGCCATTTGAACCATTTGAACCCATTCCGTTCTCCAACCGACTCCAACGAACTCAGCGCTGGAATGCGGTCTTATATGGTGCAGAACTGAATTTTGCACACGGGTCGAGCTGAGCACATAAGAGCTCACCGCCAGTTTCAAACATGACTCCAGTCATAGGCGGGGAGGTCCATATATAGAAGGTGTACCTTGTATAAGTATGGATATTCTTATATATGACAGCTTAATATGTACACATATCAGTGTGCTAGTTGTTTTTTCTCTGCGTCGAGCAGTCTTTCCACAAATACATCATAAAATTTACGACCTGATGTTTTTTGTGTGGCCGTACCTGAACCACGAAGTGAACGACGCCGGGGAGTACAGACTTTCCGTTTTGCTTCCTCGCGTCCACACCTCAATAACAGCCCGTTGCCCACGTCGTCGATAGCCATTAGCCTTGCAGAAAGCACGCAAATATAGTCCCGACATAATGATGGTATACACGTATGTAGGATTAGCTCATATGTACCTAATTTTTGACGAAGCTAGGCAATTTGCGGTAAGGGCAAGGGAGATCTATCTTCTCAGATTCCCAACTCGTAGTTTTCTGAATGCAAGAACACTTGTTGCAGTAACGACTACGAAACAGGGGATACCTTCACGCTCGATACGAGGGTCGTGGACCACAACAGGATGCTGAAACATTAAGATGTGAGGAAGAGAACAATCCACAGAGAGTACAAGAAGATCGGCACGTCATTTGGGAACATCTCATATGATTGTCCATCGCACGTTGCCTGAAGAACGTGTTCACGAAGCGGATTGCCCAAGAAGAGTTACGTTCTCCACCTGGCTCTTGGAAGAGTCTGGAACCAATGCAGAGTTTCCTCAGGAAGTACTGACAACAAATGAAACAGCGTTCATTCGCGAAGATCGTGTTAAATGTATTATTTAAAGCCTCACATCATTCGACGGGGCCTATTTCAAGCCTCATTTGGTTGCAATATGTGCGCCGAGATCGTCGAAAATACGCTGCTAGGTCTACTATTGCTGCCTGCGAGGCTGACAGGTGCTCGTTATCTTCAGCTATTACCGTCTCCATTGCCAGAGATTCTGGATGGCATTCAACTTCAAGAACGTCTCGTGGTGTGGTTTATGCACGATGATGCACCTCCTCATAACAGTTGAATGTCTCATCGGTATTTAGATCGCCAGTTTTCCAACACATAGGTCGGCAGGGCAGCCATCTGTATTGGCTGCCAACATCCCACTATTTAGATCCATAGGATTTCTATTTCTGGGGGCAAGTCAATGACCTCGTCTAAGTGCAGCTGCCTGCCTGTGCTGCTGCTCCTACAGCCCAGTCATCCTATCACTGAAGCATTGAACGTTGCCGAATATGTCATCGTAGACAGCAAACCCTCATGACAGGCATCAGGAGAGATCCAGCAGTCCAGCAGAGTGTTTCTGTTCCATCATCCTTGCCAATGTCCCCAAAATCCAAGCTGGGAGTAAAGGCGAAATGGTCAAAGTGGTCTGCTCTGAAGCCATCTGACCATGAGACTTTGTTGCTGCTTGAAGATCATACTATCGCTGCTATGGACGTCCTCCAAGTTACCCCCCCCCCCCCCTCCATTGCCGTATCATCACCACCATGGAAAGAGAAGTGGAGGGACAGAGTAAAACCTAACCCTTAAAATGCTTCCATACTGCCGTGGAACATTAACAGGTTCAGGATTCATGTGGAGGAACTGAAACTTCTAGCACAGGAACGTCCCTCGTGCTTGTGTTTGTAGGAAACGCGACACAGAGTCGCTTGGCCACCAAGAGCTGTTGCAGGAGGATTTGATTCACGGATCCAGTTATATGGCTACTTCCGTGTATAGCGATTTTACGACTATGACGAGTGGGGCCTGAAGATGGCATAAATGTAATGCCGAAACTGGTAGCACATATAAGTTCATAAAATAAAATAAATTTCTACAATACATACAGCTGTTGGTAAATTATTGCATCAAGAAGTTCATGCCAGCCGTTGTCCCACGGTCCATAATGGATCAACGAAGAAGAGTAAAAATTCAGTGTCCTGTAACTGCCCATTCTCCATGTGGAGCTGGATTCGGCACTGTCTGCGGCTCGTGATACTCCACCCGGTAACGACCAAATCCGATACAGCATGCTTCGACGTTTGTCAGCAGCAACAAAGGAAATCCTTCTCGAATGTTTTGCTCTTATATGGCACACCAGCAACTTTACCAACTCGTGGAGAGAGGCAATTCTGATACCTCTCCTCAAACCAGGAAAGGACTGTACATGTCGCACTAGTTACCAGAGTATCGCCTTAACGAGCTGCATAGGAAAGACTATGGAGCGAATGGTAACCGACGTCTGGTTTGCATTTTGGAGACCAGGCAGCTCCCAAGTCCCTCTCAGTGTGGATTCAGGAGATTTAGATCCATTCTCGACAACCTGACCTTGCTAGAGGCGGCTATTTAGCAGGATTTCCTACGTAAACAGCATTGTGTAGGTATATTTTTGATAGCAGTAAGGCATACGATATTACATGGAGACACCTTCTTCTACGGCAGCTCCGCCAATGGGGATTCCGTCGCCATCTCCCCATCTTTATTTGGTTCTTTTTATTAAAGCGCTTTTTTTGGTACCGAATTGATGACGTGCTGTCGAATAGTTTCGAGCAGGAGAATGGTGTTCCGCAGGGCAGTGTTTTGACTGTTACCCTTTTTGACATAGCCATAAACAGTATCACGTCTACTGTAATAATTCCTGTACAGTGCTCCTTATTCGTGGAAGATTTTACAGATTTCTGTTCTTCCTCCAGTATCGCAACAACAACTCTTCAGTTGCAACTTACACTGAAGAGGCTGGAAGAGTGGGCTGCAAGGACTGGTTTTACATTTTCTACGGAAAAGTGTGTATGTGTTCATTTTAATCGTTCTCGTCGTATTTTTAATTTACCTTACTCGCGGATGCGGAACGCCGTTCTCCCGTTTGAAGGCTCTGTGCCGGTTTTGGGCCTCATTTTTGACTCCATTCTGGTGTGGTTTCCTTAGCTGAAGGGCCTGAAGGGACGGGCCCAGAAGGCATTGGTCATTTTGCAGTGTCTTAGTCACAGGTCTTGGGAAGCGGACGGGGCGCGTCTGCTCCAGTTTTATAGGGCTTTCGATCGATCGCGGCTGGGCTAAGGGTGCACAGTGTACGGGTCAGCTGGACTTAAGTACCTGAAAATCATTGACGCTGTACACGATGAGGGCATCAGGCTGTCCACAGACGCTTCCAGGACCAGCCCTATTCTGGGTGTTTGTGCTAAGGTTGGTGAACCGCCACTTACCATTTGGCGGCAGCTTCTCATAGTGTGCCAGGCAGGTCAGTCCCTCGCTACTCCCTCGTCCCCAGCATATCATACCGTTGCTCGTCCAGTTATGGAACGCCTTTTTACGAATCGTCCACAGGCAAAGAGATCGTTTGGGATCCGTGCAGTATGTGTGCGGGAGTCCCTTTGTGTGGGGTATGTACAGGTTCAAATCCGGGCCTTTAACCGATTGCCATCCTGATTACTGCACAGACCCGGAGTAATTTCAGATTTCGTCCAGTACAAGACAGACTGCACTCCTAGTTCTGTTTTTAGTGTGACATTTTCCGACATTTTAAATGAGTAACACAACTATGTAGCTGTCTTCACTGACGGATCTAAACAGGGGGCTACGTTGATTGCTTTCTTGTTTTCCCAGACCGTGTCCTCAAGACTCTGTTGTCCCCAGAGTTCACTGTAATTCATGCCGAACTATTTGCGATCTTGATGGAGCAGATGAGATGTGCCATGTCAGCTAAATTTCTCATCTATTCCGACTCCCTTAGTGCCCTGCAGTCTGTGCAATGCCCACATCCAACTGGTAATGTAGTTCAGGACATCCTGGACGCTCTTCTCCGGCTACAGCGGCTGGAGAAACCCTGGATGCTATCATCTCGCTCTTGAAGCACAAAGCCATGCGTTTATGGGACGACCAGTGGATGGTCCGTCTAGTAAAGCCCACAACGCGGCCGTGGCGTTCTTCCTTCCAGTCACGTCGACGGGACGAGGTCCTTATTATTCGTCTTCGCGTAGGTCACAACCGTATGACGCATGGCTTCTTGCTCCGCCTAGAGGACAGTACAACGTCTCGTGCTTGTGGCGTACAAGTTACTGTGTGCCACATTTTACAGGACTGTGTTTTATTTTCCTACTAGCGGGCCACGGCGGATTTGCAGATGAATCTTCCCTCTATTCTATGTGACGTCCAAACGAATGTGATTCGAGTTTTAAAGTTTTGTGAATTGTTCAGTATTTTGCATAAGCTTTTGGGAAGATGGTTTTGATGTGTTAGCAGTGTGACTCGCTTACCCATGTTCTTTTGTTAAGTGGTCAGCAATTTACATTTCCCTGTGGCTTTCTTTTAGCTCCTTCGGCTTCCTCTTTGCGTTTTACTGGCATATATAGCTACTTTTACTCTTTCTCCGTTGTTTTAGCGCATGTGAGATAGAGTGGTTGTGTGGTCAATTCGAGTGCTTGAGATTTTATCCAAATTCGTTTGTTTTAATGAGTGTAAAGGCGCTGATAAACTAGCCGTTGAGCCCCTATAAGCTCCAGACACACATACACACACACAAAAGACATACACTTAATGAGAAGGTACTGAATAGAATTAGGAGACAAGAAATTTGTGTCAAAACTTGACTAAAAGAAAGTATTGGTCGATAAGACACGTTGTGAGACATCAAGGAATCACCAATTCGGTATTGGAAAGAAGTGTGGTGGGTAAAACTCGTGGGGGCGGGGGGGGGGGGGGGGGGGAAGGGAAACCAAGAATGAATACATTAAAAAGGTTCAGAAGGATTTAGGTTGCAGTAGTTATTCGAAGATGAAGGGACTTACAAAGGATACAGTAGCTTGGAGCGTTGCATCAAACTATTCTTCGGACTGGAGACTACAACACAGCGGCGTGTACTAGAAGGCACTTGCAAGACACTGCAGACCGCGCTAATAGGTGCACGCAACATATCAAATGATGCCCTCGATTATGGCGCGTGGCCAGTATATTGGGACCAGCAACGGCCTCCGAGATTATTTCGAATCGTCAAGCTGTTAGTGACATACCGTGAATTGAAGACGTTGACTATAAATATTGGTAAGGGACAGTCAATAAGAAACAGAGTTATTGCACTTAAAACATGGTACATGATGTGCTTTATTCAAATTAGTTGAAAGTTCCACAGTAAAACGATAAATGGAAGGTTTATCTGTAATTTCAGATTCTCACTATTGGCATCTTCGTCAGGATGTGTGCATGTAAACAGTGGAAAGTGCCAAAAATAATGCTGCCAGTAGAAGTAATTTGTGAGATGTGCCTCTGAAGAAAATTATTTTCAGGGACGATTGTACATATCCGAAGATGATGTGGATAACCACATGCCAGATAACGATCCTGACTATGCTTCTGAACGAAAATGCACTTGAGAGATTGTTGCTAATCAGATAAAAAAGTGAATAATTATTTAAGCAAGTAAACAACCTTAAATTGTGTCTCTTGCCATAGTTTAAGTGAATTTAGGTGACAATGGGAGAGCGTGAATGTTACGAGCCATTCTCACCGTTGTTTACGTGCTGTAGTAAGGTGACATGAACATTAACTTTTCGTTATGCTATATAACAGATTAATTTTTTATGTTTTTTATTATTTCAAAATTTGATAATGGAAATCTTAGCATCATAAAATGAAAAAATTCGGACAATTTAAATAGTATTTTTGAGAGGCACCATAGTAATGAATCGTTAACTCGCCCAGAAAGTAAACAGTGGTATATCAATGCTAACCCATATTTAGTGCACTCAGTTTGCAAGTGTACAATGTTAAGTACTCATTGACGTATCTTTAAGAACAAAATTTTGGATAAGCTTTACGATTTTAAAAATATGTCACTCTCATAAAAATATTTGAGAACAATTATTTATCTGAATAAACAAACCATGATGGATGTATTTGAAATATCTTATTTATGAGATTTTGTTGAAGCTTTAGTTGGCAACTTCTCAAAACAACCAACTTGTCACTTAGCGTCGTTTAGAGCCAAGGTTTTTAATTGATCAAGGCACCTGGGAACTTGGACATATACTAAATTACTACGTCGGACGACTTTGTTATGGTGTACGACGACTTGGTTTCGGATCCTTACACAATCTCGTTAATCTGTCTTGCTGTGTTTTCGACCCGAACAGAGTTTGACTATGCACAGACAGGTTACGAGCTGTTTCACTTGTTCTGGTGTGACTAATGCAATGAATCAGTTTATTCGTCGATTTAAATGTCGAATACTTCAGTGGTGACGAGACCACTATCACTGCAACGACTTGACTCGATTCCTGCACTCTGCCTGCAACACTCAGTGCAGCCTTGCAGCCAGAATTTTTGACGTTGTGCCAACTATAGCTACAGCAACAGTGTTGTAATGCTAAGTGGATCGCAACATACTTACCTAGCAGCTCACACTCAGATCAGGGGTGATGCAGGATTTGATGTCATCTGTTTCTCGCTACACGAACTTCTGTGTAGAGGAGTGAAACGGTGACGGTCCAAGCTGAGATTTTTCAGGTCTCTGTAGTTGGAGACAGCACAGAATAACTCGGACATTAGGCTAATGAGGTAGATATAGCGATGGTACGGATATGAGACTCTTATTTATAGTAACGTATATGAGGTTTACTAAATTCTACAGTCAGTTACAAGAACAACGCCGCAACATGGTGCCGGCTAGACTCTAGCTGACACCATGTACGGGCCTAGACGTGTGTGTGTGTGTGTGTGTGTGTGTGTGTGTGTGTGTGTGTGTGTGTGAGTGTGAGTGTGTGTGTATGTGTGTGTGCGTGCATGCTTATTTTACTGTAGCTCGTCAAATGATAACTCCAAAAGCTGGCAACTTTTCTTTCTTTTGTGTGTGCCTATCGACAACTCAACACCTCTGCTTTTCGGTGTGGTTTCCTTTAATCTTTAAGTATTTACATTCTACAATGCTTACCTACAGTAAAATTCTTCTTTCTTTGACGTCAGCCTGGGTGGCGCCGAAGAATACGCTGCACATATCGCGCTAAACCCCTGGCGACACCGAAGTTCTAACACGCTCGCCCTATTCCTGTCGCTTCCTGGGATCCCCTCAAACAAAAACTGATCGTCTCGAGCGGCAACAAGTTCTAACGCCAGTCACATCAAGTCAGTGGGCAACTCCTCCAGCCTTAATAAATAAACATAACGGTAAACTTCACCTCGAATCCCCTAACAACGGTTAAACAGTAATTCGTTGATACAAAATTCCTTGCCCAGAAGATCTTCTGCCCAAACTCGCAACTGGCTACTTCTTTTCCAGAATCGATCTGCGTAACTTATATCACCAGTTTCCACTTAACAAACAATACCACTCGTTTATGGTAGTTATCATGTAATTTGATTTACATCGATACAATCGCTTGCCTTTTGGCGTTACTAGCGCCACGACGATTTTCCCGTGCTACTTGGAACAATTGATGTACAACGTCCCCAGTTACGACATACATGGATGATATAATTGTCACGGACCTTGTGGAAGTTAAACATCTTCACAATCTCTAGGATCTCAGAATTACTTTTTCTATTGATGGGGCCACTTGGACCCTCGTATTAAACAATGAGCCACAATTTACCTATGCTGTTAGCTCGTTTTGCCATTATACTGGCACTGATTACATATTCGCACCACCGTTTCGCCCGAACTCAAAAGGCAAAGCAAAACGCTTTGTACGTAACTGCAAACAACTTAAGAAAGCAATATCTATAACCTGCAACACAGATAACGTCCTATAACGATTCGTCACTTCGTATCTAACCACTCTAATTCGTGTGCAGTAGCCAGCCGAGATATTCCAAAGATGTTCCCAACACATCTGGTTTCATGTGCTGCGTCCCACTACGCATCCATCACTTCATCCAGCTCGCCCACGCTACTATGTGTGTTACCCACTGTGTGCTCGCACCAGTGGCTGCGTACAATGTTGGTCCTCGCAAAGTCTCTCCACCAACCACTGGGAAGATGCTTTTCAAGATATACGCCGCTGGGGCGAAACTTCCACAACAGGCCAGACAACTTCATCTCTTCAACATACCCTAGATAAAGACCAGTCTCCCTCTCTGCCCCCATCGTACAAGCTGCGACCTTCTTTGGGCCTCTTTCATCCGCAAGCCACTTACGTATCAACACTTCTTCAGCAGACATAGAAGAGGTCACTAAAGCGGAATATCTGCTGCTGCCGTTAATGTCTGTTGCTGCCGCTATACCTTAAGACAGCTTCCCAGCACAGATGGCAGCTACAACAAGATGTGAACAGGACCTTGGACAACGTGGATGCTAATATCTCAAAGAACTCGTCTCTAGATATTGAGATGGATGTACTACTGCAATCAGCGCCTTTGGTCGGGCTACTCGTCACCACCACCTCCCTCCTCCGGATACACCGCCACTGCCTAGGACACTCGCCCGTACCAGCCGTGTATGGTGGGCAGGATCTTGTATCCCGGCCTAATGGTAATTCGGACTCCAACTCAGACATCGTAGTAAAAGATGGTCGGAAAACACAGTGATCCGTGCTAGGAGGCACTCGCAACACTTCTTCAGGTGCGCGTAGCCAGAACACAGGGTGAAATTTAATAAAACCGACGAACTGCAGGGACGGATTGGTGATTGGAAATGGAAGAAGTAATGTCATATGAATATGTGTCCGGAAATGGATGGTGTGCTTGCAACGACAACAAATCGTCCTGGACCGCCTTAAAGAGCTGCATCGCATTCACATCACAACAGATGTTCAGAGTGGCCTCCATGACGTGGAATGCACACGTTCACACGTCACATCATGGACTGCCGCACTCTTTTGCACGTCCCGGCCTTTCTCCGAATAGCGCCATAGGCGTCGTGAACGGGCTGTTGAAAGGGAGAGAAGATGCTAGTTGTGGTACGAGGTACCCTCCACCACGCACCGTATGGTGGATTGCGGAGTATGTATGTAGATGTAGATGTAGAACATATAACCAGACGAATGGTTAGTAGATAGGACAAGGAAGTTGTTTGCTACACTGCAAGAGATAAGAGAAGATCGAGCTGATGACCTAATGACAGATTACATTAGAAAAACGGATACATATAAATGAAGACTCAAATGCGTGAAAAATGCCAGGGAAACGCTTCTTCCAGAATTAGATGTCAAATGGTAGATGATGATTTTAATAATAGTGATGATAGTAATGATAACTAATAGAACTATCAGGTAAAAGGCCTCATAAACACAGGTGCAGTTAAAAAACTGCAATTTGTGTATAAAAGGAATCACTACAAACAACCTGCAAAGGACATATTGGAATATTTAATTTTAGGTTATCGATTGCTGGAGATCCTGTCCTATCATCAGATGTGCCTCTACTGATGCCATTTCCTGGAGCGGTACAAATGTTTGAAGCCTTTCCGTTGTTCAAAAATGGTTCAAATGGCTCTGAGCACTATGGGACTTAACATCTGAGTTCAGCAGTCCCCTAGAACTTAGAACTACCCAAACCCAACCAACCCAAGGACATCACACACACCGACACCCGAGGCAGGATTCGAACCTGCGACCGCAGCGGTCGCGCGGTTCCAGACTGAAGCGCCTAGAGCCGCTCGGCCACACGGCCGGCTTTCAGTTGTTCTCAATGAGTTTGAACAAATGTGACCATAACGTTATGTTGTCTGATTTAAATGACTCCTGCACTATCAATTCATGCACCGTTCCGAGAAATGGACTTACTACTCACAGGCATCTGATGATAGGACAAGAGATCCCGATTTAGAAAATTCTAGATTGTTTTAAATAATAAAATCAGTACCGTGTATTCTGTATAGTCACGTAATTTAAACTACACATAAGTATAGCTACGCGTCGCTCAAAATCGTTGCTACCAATAGAAAAGCTTAAAACGATGGTGCCACTCGAGGAAATGGGATACTGGAAACTTGCCATGTGTGTGGGATCCATATTTGATTCGACTAACGAAAGCCATTGAATACATACCGAGGAGCCATGAATTTGAAGAAAGACTGTATATAGGAAGTATCATAGTCAATAGCATAAACAGACGCAGGTCGAAGCTACAGTAATAGAAGCAGAAACGTTCCAGGAAATACGGGCCGGCGAACGAGCCCTTAGAAAGATGATTGCGAATGTATGATTATAATCCACGGTTGAGTTCTGTATGAAAGACTGTCCTAATTACTATAAATGTATTTCAAATGTAAACCTTTCCATTTTTTCTCATTTGACTGCGCTCAAATTTCAACCCTGGCTCACGTTTAGGGAATGTAGTAGATGCATGACGGGCCTCTGGTTCATTTTTCTGCTTACCTATGAGGGCGTGAAGAAAAGTTATGCCTCCGAATTTTTTACTCTGTTCTCAGTATCGGTTGAGGTATTACATGTCATTCATATTACTCAGTCGACCTTTGCGCTTCGCTGACGCAAGTTGGAACCCTCTGCAGCTAAAAGGTTCCGAATTGTAGCGTGTAAAGTGGCTGTGTGTAACGGAAATATGCAGTGCGTGAGAGGCCCTCAGAAAACTGAAAGCACGAATTGCACATCCTCTCCTTCATCATGACAATGCCAGATCACACAAGAGCGCTGCGACACCTGCAGCAATCGGACGCCTGTCATCTGTCATCCTCCATACAGACCTGACATGGCACCATCCTACTCAGTTATTCCAAAATTTATAGAACACCTTCGAGGGCTTCATTCTGATGGTAATGAAGCGGTGTAAGCGGAGGTGAGTAGCTGACTCCGTCGACAATGTCAAACATTCTACAGTGACGGTATCAACAAACTGGCCCCGAGATAGGAGAAATGTATTAATCACAAGGGCGACTGTGTAGAGAAATAAATATGTAGACATGAGGAACAAACATGTACCGGTTGGTTATAATTAAAATGCAGCTACTCACGGAGGTCCAGTGTGGGTTGTAACTACCGTATGGTAGCGAAACTTCGTAGATATGCTAATGCGTTAGAGCAGAGCCGATTTACGCCAGAAAACAATTACTTCCAATTGTGATCACCAGGTGTGCTGTACGATGTTTGTATGATGGTATGAATCCATGTTGTCATTTGATAAGCCACAACGTGAATGAACAGTATGGCTATAGAGAACAAAGACCGTGCGCTGTTAGTGAAATCGTTTTATGTGAACGGCAGCAAATACAGTGCTGCATTGAGAGAGTACCGCCGACTGAGAGGTCTAAGAGACCCGATGGCTATAAACGTTTCAAAGAAGATGATAATGAAATTCTAAAACGCGAGGTCGCTTTTGCTGTATCTGACTATCCAACACGTTCCTCTGGTAGTGCTAGCGCTCATGTAGTGTGACGAGAATTGTCAATCCCGGGGTCAACAGCACGGAAAGTTTTGGTTTTACAATCAGTTGTACACTGGTACCTGTACAAGATCACGACAATGCAGGAACTGGAACCTCAGTAGCGTTCTGAATTTGGTCTTCGATTTCTGGCACGGATCGAAGTTGATGACATGTAGCCGGGCAATATTCTGTGGAGTGCAGAGACACATTTTACACTACAGGATTCAGTGAATACATAGAACTGGCGAATTTGAGACTGTATGTGACAGTGTTTTGTGGATCCAAAAGTACGTTTATCCTCAGTCCATTCTTCTTTTAAGAGTTTACACCCAGAGGTCCTGTCATGAGTACTACGACGCCTGCTCTCCTCGTACAGCATGTGATTCCTGCTTCGCAAGAGCGCAGTTGTGCAGCAACCACTATTTTCATGAAATATGGGGCAACACTTCATGTCGCTTGCCTAGTGAAAGATCTACTTAATGCATCCTCCCGTAATAATAAAATGCCCGCATCCCGTTCTTAATCCACTATATGTGGAACATTTCTATAGGTCTTTCTTGCATTCACAGCGCCATATTTGCACCTAGTGGCCAAAATTGGAACTCATTTGTTCCAGGATAAATTGGTTCCGCATTAACGCATTACAATATCTATCAAGTCTCGGTGCCACACAATAATTACATCCCACACTGAGCCTCTGTGAGTAGTTGCACTTCTAATTATAGCCACGTGGTAGAATGTTAATAAGTTTGTTTTATTTAAAAAGTCTTAAGAGTTTTCACATAAGAAACTTACAGGCATTACTTTTAGCGCGCTCTCGTAAGGTGTTGTCTAATACGCCAGCAAGATCCAAGATGGATAACTCGAGATGGTCCTGTACATTGGCTTCCAGTACCACGTGATCTCAATCCTACGAATTTTTCTGTTTGAGGTCATCTCAAAAGCGAAATGTGCAGCACTCTCATTAATGTTGCTGAAGAACTGAAGCAGTCAGCCGTACAGTTCTGTCAAGATTTACGGGATGAGCTGTGGATGTTTGGAAGAATTCGTAATCACTGCAGATACAAGTGCAGTATTGCATCAAAATGAGAGAACGGCACGTGAAGATCTCCTTTAACTGGTGGAAGTGTACAGAAAATTGTAACACGCAACGATCTGAAGCAATTTTATACGAGAGTTGAATGAAATGTAATCCTCCATCGTCGTTGATTGGGTTTGGGTGGGAATATTTTAATAAATCAAACGCAGAAATAATCCTTAGAATGTGATCTTTAATTACCAATATTCACTTTTCCACATAATCAACAGCCAATTGGATACATTTTGATAACGATGGACAAGTTTTCCGAAGCCGCAACCACAGTCTTACAGTTCTCTCAACGTCTTCATCAGAAGGGTAATGATGTCCCCACAGATCGTCTCCCACTATCGAGGACATATGGAAGTCAGACAGTGCTAAATCTGAACTGTATGGAGGATGTCGTACGATGGTGAGATTCAGTCTGTGAAGTTCTGCTGTGGTGGCACATGAAGTATGTGGTTTGGCACTGTAACGCTGCAGGAAAACATTTCCCTTTTCCTTTCGGACCCTTGTTAGTCGTCGTTTCAGACTTTGCATCGTTCTGATGTAACGCTCTGAATTTATTATTGTTCCCCAACAAGGACATCAAATGCATAAAACCATTTGCGTCCCAGAACACTGCGGCCATGATTTTTCCAGCTGAGGGCAGCGTCTTGAATTTCTTTTCCTGGGACGAGTCTTTGTGTCGATATTCCATAGACTGACGTTTCGTCTCCGGGTCGTAATGGTGTACCCACGTTTCGTCTCCTGTCACAATTGAATGGGGAAAGGCGTCACCTTCATTCTCGTAACGCGAGAAGAGTTCCTGGCAAATTTCAAGTCTGTGCGCTCTCATTTCAGGAGTCAGCATGCGGGATACCCACCTTCCGACAGCCAAGCAAAGCAATAACGTGATCCAGACGTTCTTGTGAAATGCTTGAAATTTCTCTCTGAGCGATACGACGATCGTCCTGAATCAATCTGCCAGCATTTTGCTTGTGAAACTCGGTGGTTGCTGTTACAGGACGTCCAACTCATTGTTTGTCACACAGGACAGATGCCCCTCCTCAACATCTTTAAACTTACTCACCCAACGACGTACGGTACTCACATCAACACAATCACCATAAACTGTTTTCATTCTCTCCTTTGGGGTGACACCTTCTGCTGTGAAGAATTCAGTGACTGCATGTCGCTTAAATTGCATTGAGCGACCGTCTGCGCAGGGTTCCATGCTGTCACAACACAACCGTTCAGTGCTAAGGCTTCCCGCCAACTAGAGCTGTAGAGAAGAGGCTACGGAACAAGCTAGTACCTGCTGCATACCAATGCTGCCAACTGTTGAAGAGTTACGAAGGTGGAGGCATTACTTCTCAGTCAATCCTCGTATTAATTGTTAATATAGGCCATAGCTGAAATCTGAGTTGTGGACTTAATAGAAAAGTTGGTATTTCAAATACACTTGTTTGTGCAGTATTTCATCCTGAAGTCAGCGGCAGTTCGTAACCACACATTAACATAAAGACTCGCTTGCAGAACCACGTTCTCTGGAACGGTTTTGCTGTATCTGTTTTCTCACCTGTGTCGGTTTCCTCTATTACTTATGATGCACTTCGGACATCTTTTGGACGTATACATAGAAAATACCGAGAATCGACTTTATGGGAAAATTCTTAACCCCACCACATATTGTACTGGATGGATCGCAAGGATAAAAGTAGAGGCGTTCAAACAATCATTCTTTTCGGACTCAACCTATGAAATGTGCTGGAACAAAGATTAATTCGTAGCACACTAACTAGGCACCTCTGTCCCACACTTTATATTATTCGCCTAGTATATATTTTGATATAACTGTAGACCAGCTGCATGAGTCTTCATACCTAATTTAAACGCAGTTGCGAAGTTGTAAACTGGTTAATGAAGCAGCTTGTGAGCTGCTGGCAGCAGGCGTCGGTGGCGGCTGGCTGAGCGCAGACTCACCTGCACGTCACACAATCGCACTAATAGCTTGCGTCCGCAGCAAGCGATGTTTCAGGCCGTAAATGAATGCAAATGGTTCGGAATGACATTACAGTTCCATACTGGCCTCTGCTATACCATTGTTTTGACAATAATCGTTACAGGAGGATAGCGTGCTATTGTTCCATAAACGCACGGTTCACTTCAATTGCATACGATGTAGTCAACAAATCAATCGTTACATTCGTAATTGCAACCAGTGTCTCATCCCATTTTTCAGTGCAGACAGCCGAACTCTATATGAACTAACAAGCTGTAGCTAAAATAGCAGATTAAGTTCTAAAAGTGGGAATAAAACTGCGAAAGTGTTTCAGTGACCTATGAGCTATTATGCCGTACAGTTTCATCGCGGTGCAAGTTTCTCTAAATCACGAAATATCGTATTTTAAGTAATAACACCGGTGTTCCTAGAAGAGTAAAGAGCAAATCACAGTCAGATTTCAAACACAAGCTGACTTCAAAAATTACTGAACCCTTACCAATGTCGTTGCAGTAAAGAACTCTTATTCGGATACATCTCTGTAAAAGTATCCGACATTGTACGGAGCCCTGTTCAGTCATCTAAAGGATGAGAGCACGTTTCTTCCGGCCCTGGCACTTACAGGTAGAAAGATATATAGCTATTTTGGAAAAATTTCGCTGCAAACGTCAATAATTGTTATATCACTGAAGTCTTCTTTCCAAGAGTTTTCCAATTCCGTTAAAAGTTGTACATCGCTCCATTAGAACCACCATAATGACTTCAGTATTTTACTACTATCCCTTGCAGAATCTTCCGTTTCCAAACGGCCGCCGATCTTAACGTCCCCATCCGACTGACGGATCACCGTCTATAGTGCCTTATGCCGTCACTGCATGAGATATTTCGAAGAAATTAGCAATATAATTCAGGCCATTAGATCAAAGTCTGAAGATCAGGAACTTTGCGGCACCACTCATCCTCCCCTTTGTCGGAAAAGCAAAGGGAAATCTGCGAACAGAGCGCGAAGCCAATGCAGGTGGGTAGGAAAATCAAACCTATAATGTTCGCATACAGCAAAGTAGTGTGCTGCTTGGCACAATCATGTCGATTAAATACCTAGGTATAATGTTGCAAAGGAATATGAAATGGAATAAGCATGTAAGCAATGTAGTAGTGCCGCGCGGGATTAGCCGAGCGGTCTAGGCGCTGCAGTCATGGACTGTGCGGCTGGTCCCGGCGGAGGTTCGAGTTCTCCCTCGGGCAAGGGTGTGTGTGTTTGTCCTAAGGATAATGTAGGTTAAGTAGTGTGTAACCTTAGGGATTGATAACCTTATCAGTTAAGCCCCATAAGATTTCACACACATTTGAACATTTGAACTGTAGTAGTGAAGGTGAATAGTCGATTATGGTTTATTGTAAAAATTTTAGAAAAGTGTGGCTCATTTGTGAACGAGACCGCATATAGTACATTAGTGCGACCCATTGTTGTGCACTGTTAGTGTTTGGGAACTACACCAGGTCGGATTAATGGAAGACATCAAAGCAATTCAGAGAAGAGCTACTAGATGTCTTAATGGTAGATTTGGTCAAAGCGCAAGTCCACTGAGGTGACAGAAGATGTAGCATAGCGGTATGCATGTATACAGATGGCTGTAGTATCGTGTGCACATTGTATAAAAGGGCAGTGCGTTGGCGGAGCCGTTATTTGTACTCGTATGATTCATGTGAAAAGGTTTTCATCGTGAGTATGGCCGCATGATGGAAATCAACAGACTTCGAAAGCGGAATGGTAGCTTGAGCTAGACGCATTGGAAAAGTCACTTCGGAAATCTTTAGGGAATTCAGTAATCCGAGATCCACAGTGTCAGGAGTGTGCCGAGAAGACCGAATTTCAGACATTATCTCTGAGCACGGACAACCCAATAGCCGACAGCTTACAGTTAACGAGCCGTCCGCTGTGACCGAGCAGTTCTAGGCACTTAAGTCCGGAACCGCGCTGCTGCTACGATCGCAGGTTCGAATCCTGCCTCGGGCATGGATGTGTGTAATGTCCTTAGGTTAGTTAGGTTGAAGTAGTTGTATGAGGTGCATTCAAGTTCTAAAGCCTCCGATTTTTTTTCTCCGGACTGGAAAGAGATAGAAACATGCGCATTGTTTTAAAATGAGGCCGCATTCATTGTCAATACGTCCCAGAGATGGCAACACCGTACGGCAGATGGAATTTTACCGCCAGCGGCGAGAATGAGAACTGTTTTAAATACTTAAAATGGCGACGTTTTCCTTACTTGAACAGCGTGCAATTATTCGTTTTCTGAATTTTCGTGGTGTGTAATCAATTGAAATTCATCGACAGTTGAAGGAGACATGTGGTGATGGAGTTATGGATGTGTCGAAAGTGCGTTCGTGGGTGTGACAGTATAATGAAGGTAGAACAACGTATGACAACAAACTGAAACAACCTCGGGCTCGCACAAGCCGGTTTGACGACATGATCGAGAAAGTGGAGAGAATTGTTTTGGGGGATCGCTGAATGACTGTTGAACAGATCGCCTCCAGAGTTGGCATTTCTGTGGGTTCTGTGCACACAATCCTGCATGACGACCTGAAAATGCGAAAAGTGTCATCCAGGTGGGTGCCACGAATGCTGACGGACGACCACATGGCTGCCCGTGTGGCATGTTGCAAAGCAATGTTGACATGCAACGACAGCATGAATGGGACTTTCTTTTCGTCGGTTGTGACAATGGATGAGACATGGATGCCAGTTTTCAATCCAGAAACAAAGCGCCAGTCAGCTCAATGGAAGCACACAGATTCACCGCTACCAAATAAATTTTGGGTAACCGCCAGTGCTGAAAAAATGATGGTGTCCATGTTCTGGGACAGCGAGGGCGTAATCCTTACCCATTGTGTTCCAAAGGGCACTGCAGTAACAGGTGCATCCTACGAAAATGTTTTGAAGAACAAATTCCTTCCTGCACTGCAACAAAAACGTCCGGGAAGGGCTGCGTGTGTGCTGTTTCACCAAGACAACGCACCCGCACATCGAGCTAACGTTACGCAACAGTTTCTTCGTGATAACAACTTTGAAGTGATTCCTCATGCTCCCTACTCGCCTGACCTGGCTCCTAGTGACTTTTGGCTTTTTCCAACAATGAAAGACACTCACCGTGGCCGCACATTCACCAGCCGTGCTGCTATTGCCTCAGCGATTTTCCATTGGTCAAAACAGACTCCTAAAGAAGCCTTCACCACTGCCATGGAATCATGGCGTCAGCGTTGTGAAAAATGTGTACGTCTGCAGGGCGATTACGTCGAAACGTAACGCCAGTTTTATCGATTTCGGGTGAGTAGTTAATTAGAAAAAAATCGGAGGCCTTAGAACTTGAATGCACCTCGTAAGTGTAGGGGACTGATGACCTCAGATGTTAAGTCTCATAGTGCTTAGAGCCATTTGAACCATTTGAACCTACAGTTAACGACCGAGAGCAGCGGCGTTTGTGTAGAGTTGTCAGGGCCAACAGACAAGTAACATTGCGTGAAGTAACCGAGAGTGACGTGTGACGAACGTATCTGTTAGGACAGTAGGGCGCAATTTGGAGTTAATGGGCTACGGCAGCAGACGACCGAAGCGAGAGCCTTTGCTAACTGAACGACATCCCCCGCAGCACCTCTCCTGGGTTCGTGGCCATATCGATTGGGCCCTAGACGACAGGAAAACCAAATCCCCATCAGATGAGCAACAATTTCAGCTGGTAAGAGCTGGAGGTAGGCTTCGAGAGTGGCGCAGACCCAACGAAGCCATGAAACCAAGTTGTCAAGAAGTCACCGTGCAAGATGGTAATGTCTCCATGACACGGAATGGATTGTGTCCTTTGGTCCCACTAAACCGATCATTGGCCAGGAATGGCTATTTTTTGTTACCTGGAGACCATCTGCAGCCATTCATGGACTTCATTTTCCCAAACAACGATGGAATTTTTATGGATGACAATAGGCCATGCCACCAGGCCGCAAGTGTTCGCGATCTGTCTGGATGACGTTCTGTAGAATTCGAGCCGGCCGGGGTGACCGAGCGGTTCTAGGCGCTAAAGTCTTGAACCGCACGACCGCTACGGTCGCAGGTTCGAATCCTGGCTCTGGCATGGATGTGTGTGATGTCCTTAGGTTAGTTAGGTTGAAGTAGTTCTAAGTTATAGGGTACTGATGACCTCAGAAGTTAAGTCCCATAGTGCTCAGAGACATTTCAACCATTTTTTTTAGAATTCGGGCGAGTCATTTTTCCACCCAGATCGCTTGACAAGAATTCCATCGAACGTGTATGGGACATATTCGAGAGGTCAGTTCGTGTACAAAATCCTGCACCGGCGACACTTCCACAACTAAGGACGGCTGTAGAGGCAACACAACTCAGTATACCTGCAGGGGACTTTCAACGATTTGTTAAGTCCCAGCCAAGTTGAGTTTCTGCGCTACGGTGGGCTAAAGGAGATCCGACACGATATTCGCAGGTATCCCATGACTTTTGTCACCTCATTGTATTACGGAAATGCTTCGGGAAGTCCGCAGCTCGTGGTCGTGTGGTAGCGTTCTCGCTTCCCGCGCCCAGGTTCCCGGGTTCTGTTCCCGGCGGGGTCAGGGATTTTCTCTGCCTCGTGATGACTGGGTGTTGTGTGATGTCCTTAGGTTAGTTAGGTTTAAGTAGTTCTAAGTTCTAGGGGACTGATGACCATAGATGTTAAGTCCCATAGTGCTCAGAGCCATTTGAACCATTTTTGCTTCGGGAACTCAAATTGGAATCTTTGGAGAGAAGGCAAAATGTTTTTAAATGAGCACCACTGAAACAATGTAGAGAAAAGGCATCTGGTCTGACGGCGGAACGATTCTACTGCCGCCAACACGCGTTTCGCGTAAGGACTACGAAGATAAGATCAGAGAGATTAGGGTTCGCACGGAGGCATATAGATAGTCGTTTTTCCCTCTCTCTCTTTGTGACTGGAACAGGAAGGGAAATGACTATTAGTGGTACATGACATCCTTCGCCATGCACCATACGGTGGCATGAGGAGTATGAATTTAGATGTAGTTCAGAAACACTCAGGCAGTTACTCATACAAGTGCCGGCCGTGTCCGACGTTACTTAAACTAGGTTATCTGACGGGAACCGGTATATTCAACGAGGCAAGGCCATTGACAATCCAGCGGTGAGGGTGTCTGTTGGACAGGTATTCATGGACATTAATATGAATGGTAGGTGATGCAGTGTCACGTTGAAACTACGTCATCTCGCAGGTAATAAGAGATCGGTCTCAAATAATTGTAACAGCCCATCTAGAATGAAGCCATGTAAACTGCACAATTTAAACGATTTTACGACGTGGAAGATTCTACCAGTTGATCTTGTACAATTGTAGGGTACAAGTTGATGGGATATTGTTGTTGGTTATGTAAGACAAGTGCGACTTATAGATTTGCGTCGCTCGATACACTGCTAATGCAGCAGATAAAGACAGTACCGTGTATGCGAGGTCTCGTCTGTGAATAATGGATTCTATACTGCGTTAAGCCCTGCAGGGCGGTAGTGGATAATCTACTGACAGAACTGAACTCTGAGTGGAAATCATTTGGCTCCATTATTTCCACACGTTATTTATGATACAACCTAACTACTGTTCTATCAGTTGTAAACTACATCTCTTTGTAGACATAGACAGTCCTCCGTTAGCATCTCGTTTATTACTTTGCCGCACGATCGGTGGCAGGTATCCGCGAAAGTAGATAATACTGGAGATTTCGCGATGTGGAGTGATGGTAGCCTGGATCGCTCGTAGGAACACTGAGCTTCAAGTGAGGTTAAAATGTTTCAATGAGTGGTAAAATGGCAGTTGTTATGTGGTACGTGTATCTTTGTGCCGCGCAATGGTGTGAGCGATATGTTCAGTGCACCAGTTAAGCCATCACGTGAGTGTTATATTCATTTAGCTCCGCCATGTCGAGTTTACGGAACCAGGAAGATACACTATAGGCCATTAAAATTGCTACACCACTAAGATGACGTGCTACGGACGCGAAATTTAACCGATAGGAAGTAGGTGCTGTGGTATGCAAATGATTAGCTTTTCAGAGCATTCACGCAAGGCTGGCGCCGGTGGCGACACCTACAACGTGCTGACATGAACGAAAGTTTCCAAACGATTTCTCATATACAAACAGCAGTTGACCGGCGTTGCGTGGTGAAACGTTGTTGTGATGCCTCGTGTAAGGAGGAGAAAGGCGTACCATCACGTTTCCAACTTTGATTAAGGTCGGATTGTAGCCTATCGCGATTGCGGTTTATCGTATAGCGACATTGTTGCTCGCGTTGATCGAGATCCAATGACTGTTATCAGAATATGGAATCGGTAGGTTCAGGAGGGTAATACGGAACGCCGTGCTGGATCCCAATGGCCTCGTATCACTAGCAGTCGAGATGACAGGCATCTTATCCGCATGGCTGTAACGGATTGTGCAGCCACGTCTCGATCCCTGAGTCAACAGATGGGGACGTTTGCAAGACAGCAACCACCTACACGAGCAGTTCGACGACGTTTGCAGCACCATGGACTATCAGCTCGGAGACCATGGCTGCAGTTACCCTTGACGCTGCATCACAGACAGGAGCGCCAGTGGTGGTGTACTCAACGACGAACCTGGTTGCACGAATGGCAAAACGCCATTTTTTTCGGATGAATCCAGGTTCTGTTTACAGCATCATGATGGTCGCTTCCGTGTTTAGCGACATCGCGGTGAACGCACATTGGAAGCGTGTATTCGTCATCGCCATACTGGCGTATCACCCGGCGTGATGGTATGGGGTGCCATTGGTTACACGTCTCGGTCACCTCTTGTTCGCATTGACGGCACTTTGAACAGTGGACGTTACATTTCAGATGTGTTACGACCCGTGGCACTACCCTTCATTCGATCCCTGCGAAACCCTACATTTCAGTAGGATAATGCACTACCGCATGTTGCTGGTCGTGTACGGGCATTTTTGGATACAGAAAATGTTCGACTGCTGCCGTGGCCAGCACATTCTCCAAATCTCTCACCAATTGAACAACTTCACCTTGGTTGGTCAATGGTGGCCGAGCAACTGGCTCGTCACAATACGCCAGTCACTACTCTTGATGAACTGTGGTATCGTGTTGAAGCTGCATGGGCAGCTGTACCTGTTCATGCCATCCAAGCTCTGTTTGACTCAACGCTCAGGCGTATCAAGGCCGTTATTACGGCAAGGGGTGGTTGTTCTGGGATCTATGCACCCAAATTGCGTGAAAATGTAATCACATGTGAGTTCTAGTATAATATATTTTGTCCAATGTATACCCGTTCATCATCTGCATTTCTTCTTGGTGTAGCAATTTTAATGGCCAGTAGTGTAGTAATAACGCTAACGAGAAAGCTATCAGTAGGCTTATGTGGTTTAGCTGTGAAAAAACGAGGGGCGTTCGGTAAGTAATGTACCACATTTTTTTAATCGGCCAGTTTCGGTAGAAAAAGTGCGGAATTTGTTGTGCAGCGTAGTGGAATATTCTCGGTTCAGCCCATACAGTTTCATAAAGTTTCGCTAGGTGGCAGTGCTATATGTAACCTCAAAATGACGTCTGTAACGGAGATTCGTTCCAAACAGAGCGCTGTCATTACGTTTCTTTTGACAGAAAACCAGAGCATCGCAGATATCCATAGGCGCTTGCAGAATGTCTACGGAGACCTGCAGTGAACAAAAGCACGGTGAGTCGCTGGCGCCTGTCGTCATCGCAACAAGGTGGCATAAACCTGTCCATCTCCGGCATACCGGCCGGTCACACACAGCTTTGACTCCTGCAGTGTTGGATCGTGCTGACACTCTTATTCGAGGTGGTCGACGGATCACTATCAAACACCTCGCTGCTCAACTGGACGTTTCTGTTGGTAGTGCTGACACGCTCGTTCACACATTCGTGTACTCAAAGGTGTGTTCCCGCTGGGTTCCTCGTTGCCTGATGGAAGACCATAAAGAGCAACGAAAAACCACCTGAACGGAATTTCTTGCGAGTTCCGAGGTTGATCACAATTTTTTGTCGAACATCGTTACAGGCGACTAACCATGGGTTCACCACTTCGAACCGGAAACAAACGGCAGTCCAAGGAGTGGCGCCGCACCACCTACCCTCCAAAGAAATAATTCAAAGCAGCACCCTCAACCGGTAAAGTCATGGCGACGGTCATCTGGACCCTAAAGGGGTTATTCTGTTTGACATGCTCCCTCACGGCCTCACGATCAATTCAGAAGTGTATTGTGCTAACCTCAGGAAACTGAAGAAACGACTTCAGCTTGTTGGTCGCCACAAAAATACAACCCAACTTAATCTTTTCCATGACAACAAAAGACCTCACACAAGTCTGCCCACCCAAGAAGAACTCACAAAACTTCATTACACTGTTCTTCCACACCCATTCTAGAGCTAGGGTCTCACACCTTCCGACTTCCATGTATTCGGCCCAGTGAAGGACACACTCTGCAGGAAACAGTGCGTGGATGATGGGGAGGTTACGGATGCAGCAAGACATGGGCTCCAACGGCCACCAGTAGTGTGGAGCCGTGCACGCATACAGATCTTACCAACAAGAAGGCGTGAGGCAGATACACTGAACGTAAACTGTGTTAGAAAATGGTTTTATAGCAAACAGAGTGGGGAATGATACGGTGTATTGGAATCCTGAATAAAACCAACCTGCTCTCAAGAAAAAACGTGTTGTGTTATTTATTAAACTCCCATCGCTATTTACGTTTAAATATGAGAGCAGCGTGTGAACAGTGCAGCTCTGCGAAAGAAAAAGTTTCAGAGTAGAGCTGATGTTACTAGAAACGTTTTGCCTTAACTGGTATAGTAATACAGATTCTCTAACGCATCAACATCTCTACAGGTATAAACGACAGCGCCAGTAGGGCAGGAACAGCCTGTGCTGAAGATTCAGGTAGTTTAGGCCGCGGCCGTAAAACAGACTTTCCTGTCATTTGCGAGGGGCCGGGGCTAGCAGTGTATTTAACACTAAATTCTTCTAGGATATTCATATGAAAATGATGCTCTAAGCCCTCCCTTTTCTAACTCCGACTTTTGCTGTTGCACGTGGATTAAGAAGAAACGCGAACTGACTGTAATCGACACTGCAAGTGGAGTAGAGAAGAGATTGACACCTGCAATAATTTAATTTGATAAAGAAAAGTTTCATTAACGTAGTCAGAAATGAAAGGGTTGCTCTACCGATCTTCAGAATGGAAGTTCTCTTCAAAATAACAATTTGATTTATTATGACTTAACTCAAAATAATAAACAAAACACATGAAACATTTACAATACGTCAAATTGGATACTCAAATAAATGCTGTGAAGGTGAAGTTGTCCTTAAACTAGTTGTGACATTTATGACAATGTCGTATGTGGAGCCAATTCCTTGGAACTCAAATCTTAAGAGAAGCACCCAGCCAACTCAACATTAATTGCTGCTACAGTAGTGAGAACTTGGACAATGAACACCCAAGACAGAACCACGATAGAAAAGACGGGAACAGGCACGCTCTGCTGAGCTCTGATTATCACATAGCAAAATCTGCTGGTGCTGCGGACATACATTACCAAGCTGTTTTCATAACTGCAAGGACACGATCTGGCGTACCGGAGGCGATGGCTGGTTGCTTCGACGCCCCGTCGGGGTGATGATAATGTCGCGAGTATAGCCCGAAACAAATTCTCCTGGTCTGGTTGTTCCAGACTAAAGACTTCCTAGCAACACAAATACGCCTCTGAGGGAGGCGAAGAAGGCTCGCTACACAAGCACTGACGGTACAGTGAGTGATTTTAACAGGAGAAGTCACACAGCAACTCCGACACAGTCAACTTTAGCCAAAACTGCTCAAGACGGACAACATAGGCCGCTTGTACGCAGAACGCTCAATTGGCAACTGTACTCGGAAAGATACGTTGAAGTCGAAACTACAGCAACTTCGTCAAACAGTTACAATTAAATGAAAGTATATTAGACAGCCAATGGAAGGCAGGCTGTCCAGAGCCGCGAGAGCTCAGACTTGTAACCTACCCACACCGAAAGGCGAGAGCCATCTACCTCAAGAGCACCCATACAAACCGAGCACCGAACATCCTTATACACTACATACTGTACAAATCTCATTCTTTGCTTCATTAGCACAAAGTCTCTCGACTGTCAAAAGGTTGATAGTGTTACACATGCCCCTTTTTTACTTCTGGATATCTTCAGATAAGCAGGAGTAACACATAAACACTATTAGTGCTTAGGGCACAACACTTCTTCATATCTTCCTTTCACATTACTATCTTATAAAATTTGTTAGTTTCATACGGACAATGCTCGGCCCGACCTTTTGCAATTCTTAACTAATATTCACATTCAATAAAATTTCACTTCTTTGATTTAATGAAATGCACTACTTCGGACTGTTGGAAGTCACAATCTTTCCTTCATCAAATTCCTATTACAAAACTTCACTTTTTGGCTGTCGAAAGTAACTCAACGGTCCCTTCTTTCCAATTTTGAAAATTTATCTCTGTGTTCACTTTCTGGTATTACTTTCAACATAAACTATTGAGGTTTTCCAAATTTTCTCAACCTTTCTAATTTCATTAATATACAAATTTTTTGTAAAGACTTTAACATTTTTCATTCCTTTACTCCTCGATGAAAAGATCTTTTAATGTTCTCGACATTGTGATGACCGTACCTTCGCTTTGATATTGGAAATATCAAAATTTAGGCATTGTCGTGCAGACATTTGTCTATCACAAATGGACCTTCGTAAATAAAATTAAATTTTGAAATTTCCTGATCAACTTCGCTCGATCTAGTATGCGTCTTTCCCAAGACTAAATCTCCCTCTATGAACTTGCTTGTTCTTACTTTTACATCATGCCTTTTTACATTCGCCTCAGCCTGTTTCTTCATTTTCACTCTCATCATCTCCTTCTTTTCATCCAAAGGGATATCTTTAGTTGCTGGAAATTATACTAATTTAGATAGCAAACTTTTGCTTTCATTTTTCAGCCTTATCTCATCTGGACAAAAGCCTGTGGAACTATGGGGTAATGCATTCATAGCTCTTTCAAATCTACTAACATATCTTCCCCAGGCCTTACGGGTACTATTACGGTAGGTTCTTATTAATCGTCCTATTTCTCTCATACAACGTTCCACTGGGTTCCCTGCCGGGCGATATACTGTTGTATGTTTCACCTCTATTCCCAACTCTTTCAGACCCTCTTTCCTAATTCTGGAAACAAATTGAGGTCCGTTATCAGACAATACGGACTTTGGTTTTCCTGCCTCTTCGAAATAAGCTTCCCTCGTGAACACATCTATAACCACGAAAATTTGTACACATCCTATTACTGTTTCCGGTAAAGATCCATATAGATCCACTGAAATTAGGTCCAAAGTATCTTCTGGGAAAATACGCTGCATTAAGCCTTTGTTCTTTAAATTCATAACTTTACCTATCTGACACAGATCACAAGTCTTTATACCCTTCGTGATCTTCTTTATCCTATTATTTCATATTACTATTTGCTGCATCATTTTGTCATAGCATTTCTTAGCTCCTGCATGACCTAAGGCTAAATGATAGTAATCTATAATTTTGGTCTCGAACTTATTCGTCCAACAGATTCTCCAAATCTCTGTGTTTAAATATTTCCTCCTAAATAACACGATTTCGTATACTTTATAATATACCCGAATTTGTGGTTGATTTTGTCATCCATTCGTGTTTTTATGTCCCTCCATATGTCCTCCTCATTATGATGACTCCTCAAATTTTTAACAATTTCTTTAATCTTTTTATTTTCCGAGGTTTCCTATATGAAGTTTATTTGAAATTTACCCTCTTCATACCCTTCTTCTGGAACATTACCTAATCCCCTTAGTAACCTTGACAATGCGTCTGCTACTACATGGTCAGTTCCCTTTACATACTGAATTTCATAATCGTACTGTTGTAACAACAGTGCCCAACGTGTTAGTCTAGCATTCAGCAACTTGCAGTCCTTTAAATGGTCATGGCTTTACGCTCGGTGTTAATTATTATATGTCGACCCCATAAGTAGTTCTTAAATTTGTTCAAACCCTATATAATGGCCAATGCTTCTTTTTCAGAAACCGTCTAATTTCTTTCGTCTTTGGTCAGGATTCGACTCGCGAATGAAATCGTTCTATGACTCATTTCTCCGTCTATTACTACCTCTTGAAAAATTTCTTCTCCAATTCCATAATCGCTACTATCAGCGTTCATTAAGAACGTTTTTGCCCCATCAGGATGATAGAGAATTACACTCATGCTTGTAAATTAAGGATAATGCTGACACGTGGTGAAACAACGCTCTGGTGGGCGGTTTGCAGGTTTAAATCACCTAGGGGGAATGACCATGTTGTGCATTTGACCTGAGGTCGTCGCACGGTGGCGCGTGCAGCAGTCCACATACGCAGAGGCGTGTTGGTGCATGTCAGAGTGTGGTGCAGCGAGTAAGTGTGCAGACGTTTTCATACGTTCTAATAGTGACTGTGTGTTGAAAATGGCTCAAATGTCATATATTGATAACGTTATGAGGGTTGGAGTAGTAGGGCGACTGAAGGCTGGTGAAACACAGCAGATCGTAGCACGGTCCCTCCGTGTGCCACAAATTGTGATCTCAAGATTATGGTAACGATTCCAGCGGACAGGAAACGTGTCCAGGCGCTACAGTACGGGACGTCCACAGTGTATAACACCACAAGAAGACCGATGTCTCACCATCAGTACCTGCAGACGGCCATGGAGTACTGCAGGTAGCCTTGCTTGGCCCCACTGAGCTGCCATCGTGGAGGAGTACCTTGAAACAGAAGATATCAGGCGAATGGAGTGGCCTGCCTGTTCTCCAGATGTAAGTCCCATCGAGCACGTCTGAGATGCTCTCGGTCGACGTACCGCCGTACTTCTTCAAATCCCTACGACACTTCAGGAGCTCCGACAGGCACTGGTGCAAGAATTGGAGGCTATACCCCCACAGCTGCTCGACCACCTGATCCAGAGTATGCCAACTCGTTGTGCGGCCTGTGTACGTGTGCATGGTGATCATATCCCCCAAAAAAATGGTTCAAATGGCTCTGAACACTATGGGACTTAACATCTGTGGTGATCAGTCCCCTAGAACTTAGAACTACTTAAACCTAACTAACCTAAGGACATCACACACATCCATGCCCGAGGCGGGATTCGAATCTGCGACCGTAGCGGTCACGCGGTTCCAGACTGAAGTGCCCAGAACCGCACGGCCACACCGGGATCATATCCCATATTGATGTCGAGGTACATGGGCAGGAAACAGTTTCGTTCTGTAGCACGTGTGTTTCGGGACGATTTTCTCAACTTATCACCAATACCGTGGACTTACAGATCTGTGTCGTGTGCTTTCCCTATGTGCCTATGCTATTAGCGCCAGTTTTGTGTAGTCCACGTTGCGTGGCACCACATTATGAAATTATCCTCAATTTATGAGCATGAGTGCATATTCCTAGCTAACTCTTCCTTGATTTTCTCGAAATCTTTTTGACACTCGGACGTCCATACATACTCACAGTTTCTCTTTAGAAGGTTGTTCAAATTGGGACTATCGAACACTGAGTTTTCCGCGAATTTTCTATAAAATCCACACAATCCGATAAAACTTTTCAGCTGTATTTTGTTTTTAGGTGCTGGGCAATTCGTTGTTGTTGTTGTTGTTGTTGTTGTGGTCTTCAGTCCTGAGACTAGTTTGATGCAGCTCTCCATGCTACTCTATCCTGTGCAAGCTTCTTCATCTTCCAGTACCTACTGCAGCCTACATCCTTCTGAATCTGCTTAGTGTATTCATCTCTTGGTCTCCTTCTACGATTTTTACCCTCCACGCTGCCCTCCAATACTAAATTGGTGATCCCTCGATGTCTCAGAACATGTCCTACCAACCGATCCCTTCTTCTAGTCAAGTTGTGCCACAAGCTCCTCTTCTCCCCAATTCTATTCAATACCTCCTCATTAGTTATGTGGTCTATCCATCTAATCTTCAGCATTCTTCTGTAGCACCACATTTCGAAAGCTTCTATTCTCTTCTTGTCTAAACTATTTATCGTCCATGTTTCACTTCCATACATGGCTACACTCCATACAAATACCTTCAGAAACGACTTCCTGACATCTAAATCTATACTCGATGTTAACAAATTTCCCTTCTTCAGAAACGCTTTCCTTGCCATTGCCAGTCTACACTTTATATCCTCTCTACTTCGACCATCATCAGTTATTTTGCTCCCCAAATAGCAAAACTCCTTTACTACTTTAAGTGTCTCATTTCCTAATCTAATTCCCTCAGCATCAACCGACTTAATTCGACTACATTCCATTATCCTAGTTTTGCTTTTATTGATCTTCATCTTATATCCTCCTTTCAAGATACTGTCCATTCCGTTCAACTGCTCTTCCAAGTCCTTTGCTGTCTCTGACAGAATTACAATGTCATCGGCGAACCTCAAAGTTTTTATTTCATCTCCATGGATTTTAATTCTTACTCCGAACTTTTCTTTTGTTTCCTTTATTGCTCGCTCAATATACAGATTGAATAACATCGGGGATAGGCAACAACCCTGTCTCACTCCCTTCCCAACCACTGCTTCCCTTTCATGCCCCTCGACTCTTATAACTGCCATCTGGTTTCTGTACAAATTGTATATAGCCTTTCGCTCCCTGTATTTTATCCCTGCCACCTTCAGAATTTGAAAGAGAGTATTCCAGTCAACATTGTCAAAAGCTTTCTCTAAGTCTACAAATGCTATAAACGTGGGTTTGCCTTTCCTTAATCTTTCTTCTAAGATAAGTCGTAGGGTCAGTATTGCCTCACTTGTTCCAACATTTCTACGGAATCTAAACTGATCTTCCCCGAGGTCGGCCTCTACCAGTTTTTCATTCGTCTGTAAAGAATTCGCGTTAGTATTTTGCAGCTGTGACTTATTAAACTGATAGTTCGGTAATTTTCACATCTGTCAACACCTGCTTTCTTTGGGATTGGAAGTATATTCTTCTTGAAGTCTGAGTGTATTTCGCCTGTCTCATACATCTTGCTCACCAGATGGTAGAGTTTTGTCATGACTGGCTCTCCGAAGGCCGTCAGTAGTTCTGATAGAATGTTGTCTACTCCGGGGGCCTTGTTTCGACTCAGGTCTTTCAGTGCTCTTTCAAACTCTTCACGCAGTATCATATCTCTCATTTCATCTTCATCTACATCCTCTTCCATTTCCATAATATTGTCGTCAAGTACATCGCCCTTGTATAGACCCTCTATGTACTCCTTCCACCTTTCTGCTTTCCCTTCTTTGCTTAGAACTGGGTTTCCATCAAAGCTCTTGATATTCATGCAAGTTATTCTCCTTTCTCCAAAGGTCTCTTTAATTTTCCTATACGCAGTATCTATCTTACCCCTAGTGAGATAAGCCTCTACATCCTTACATTTGTCCTCTAGACATGCATGCTTAGTCATTTTGCACTTGCTGTCGATCTCATTTTTGAGACGTTTGTATTCCTTTTTGCCTGCTTCATTTACTGCATTTTTATATTTGCTCCTTTCATCAATTAAATTCAATATTTCTTCTGTTACCCAAGGGTTTCTACTAGCCCTCGTCTTTTTACCTAGTTGGTCCTCTGCTGCCTTCACTATTTCATCCCTCAAAGTTACCCATTCTTCTTTTACCGTATTTCTTTCCCCCATTCCTGTCAGTTGTTCCCTTATGCTCTCTCTGAAACTCTGTACAACCTCTGGTTCTTTCAGTTTATGCAGGTCCCATCTCCTTAAATTCCCACCTTTTTGCGGTTTCTTCAGTTTTAATCTACAGTTCATAACCAATAGGTCAGAGTCCACATCTGCCCCTGGAAGTGTCTTACAATTTAAAACCTGGTTCCTAAATCTCTGTCTTACCATTATATAATCTATCTGATAGCTTTTAGTATCTCCAGGGTTCTTCCATGTATACAACCTTCTTTTATGATTCTTGAACCAAGTGCTAGCTATGATTAAATTATGCTCTGAGCAAAATTCTACCAGACGGCTTCCTCTTTCATTTCTTAGCCCCAATGCATATTCACCTACTATGTTTCCTTCTCTCCCTTTTTCTACGCTTGAATTCCAGTCACCCATGACTATTAAATTTTCGTCTCCCTTCACTATTTGAATAACTTCTTTTATCTCCTCATACATTTCATCAATTTCTTCATCATCTGCAGAGCTAGTTGGCATGTAAACTTGTACTACTGTAGTAGCCGTGGGCTTCGTGTCTATCTTGGCCACAATAATGCGTTAACTATGCTGTTTGTAGTAGCTTACCCGTACTCCTATTTTTTTTATTCATTATTAAACCTACTCCAGCATTACCCCTATTTGATTTTGTATTTATAACCCTGTATTCACCTGACCAAAAGTCTTGTTCCTCCTGCCACCGAACTTCACTAATTCCCACTATATCTAACTTTAACCTATCCATTTTCTTTTTTAAATTTTCTAACCTACCTGCCCGATTAAGGGATCTGACATTCCACGCTCCGATCCGTAGAACGCCAGTTTTCTTTCTCCTGATAACAACGTCCTCCTGAGTAGTCCCCGCCCGGAGATCCGAATGGGGGACAATTTTACCTCCGGAATATTTTACCCAAGAGGACGCCATCATCATTTAATCATACAGTAAAGCTGCATGCCCTCGGGAAAAATTACGGCTGTAGTTTCCCCTTGCTGTCAGCCGTTCGCAGATCAGAACAGCAAAGCTATTTTGGTTAGTGTTACAAGGCCAGATCAGTCAATCATCCAGACTGTTGCCCCTGCAACTACTGAAAAGGCTGCTGCCCCTCTTCAGGAACCACACATTTGTCTGGCCTCTCAACAGATACCCCTCCGTTGTGGTTGCACCTACGGTACGGCTATCTGTAGCGTTGAGGCACGCAAACCTCCCCACCAACGCCAAGGTCCGTGGTTCATGTTGGGGGGGGGGGGGGGGGGGGACGGGACAATTCGATATAGCCAACATTTTCTCCGGTTCCTTTCTGATTCCTGACGTGGATAGTATGTGCCCTGAAAACCTTATTTCTTTCCTTGAGAAATCGCATTTAGAATGTTTTAGTGTCATTCCTCCTTCCCTCAGAGCTTGACACACTCTTTTCAACAGCTGAGGATGTTGTTTCCACTCCTTCGTAGCTATCAACAAATCATATACATATGTATTACTTTTGAATGCATTATGGGAACAGCAGTGATCAATGTCTTATAAATAATTACTATTAAAAACAGTCTTGACCACAATTTATTTAATAAGGTGACCGGTTTCGACCACTACTGTGGTCATCTTCAGACCATTGAGTAGGAACCTCTTTGTTGGAGAATCACTACTAGTGATTCTCCAACAAAGAGGTTCCTACTCAATGGTCTGAAGATGACCACAGTAGTGGTCGAAACCGGTCACCTTATTAAATAAATTGTGGTCAGGACTGTTTTTAATAGTAATTATATACATATGTGGTTATCATTGCAGACAACTCTTTTCTGAGTATGGAATCTAACGCTCTGATGAATACAGATACTGACGTATTCAATCCAAATGACAATACCTTGTCCTGATAACATTTTCCATCATGGATAAATGCTGTATACTTTCGACAACTTTTCTCTAACGGAATTTGCCATTAATCTCGTGAAACCTTCGCAAAACTGTATCTAGATTCTAACTCTCTTTGAACTATTTCATTTAAGTTTCTAGCATCGATTACTACTCAAACTCCTCCATCTTTTTTATTTACGATGTTCAAGGGATTTGAAAATGCACTGGCACTCCCTTCTGTTATGCCTCATTTCCAGCATTTTTTCGATTTCTACTCGAACGGTTTCTCTTCGTGCGGAAGGGATGGTATATGGACCAAAACGAAACGGTTCGTCCGACATAGTTTTGATTTGATATTCAAATCCTTTTATCAGTCCTGGAACTTCTGAAAATACGTCTTCGTACTCCCTCAATAAATCCAAAATATCTTTTCTCTGTTCAGGACTTAACCCTTGAACTCTCTCATATACAAATTCGGAATCCTTCTCTTCTTTACTCAACACCTTCTTTACGTGATATAGAGTATAGATTTCGCATAGGCTGTCACCAATTTCCTTTCTTTCAATACTAATTGATTTACTTGGGACACCTATTTCTACATCTGTTTCCTCAAAACCTATTTTTATCTCTCCATCCTTATTGATTCTTATGACTTCATTTTTGCAGTCAATCACTACACCTTCCTTTTCTAAGTAGTCCATTGCCAAGATAAACAAATGACTCAGATTCCGTACTACTAAAAAAGCGTTTTCTAAGTTCTCACCTTTGATCCTGAAATCCACTAAAACCTGTACTTTAATGAGATTACTTAGTTTCCCTGTTGTTCCTATTACTTTTATTCCTGTTACTGACATAATTGCTAATTCTGGCTCAATCCACAATTCTTTCGTATAACGATTGAGACATCGCACTTATTTGCGATCCTGTATATAACAAAGTCTTAATTTTGTACCCATAAATCCCTGTCGGAATTATAGCTTGCTTTTTTTGAAATATCTCTTATCCTTCATGTGCTTCATGTTCTAAATTCGGTACTACATCAATGTCTTCCCAAGACAAAGTGCATACCCTTTTTTCTCCCTATCCAGTGGTTCTTTTGGTTTTGTGTCTGTTACAGCATCTGCATCTGGTTTGTTCGATGCCCCCCTTAGGTTAAGACAGACATATTATTTGTCCTCCGGCAAATTTTCAATTAGTTCTGAATGTTTAATTAGGCTCCTCTGTACCCTTTCGTTTCCCTGATAAGTATTAGGTAATTCGGAAAAAATCTGCTTTTTCGGTTTTCATTTCAACCCCTGTTTGAGATTGATCAATTTTGGTTAACAGGAATGAACTTTCTCCCCTTTCTACTGAGATAGGACGCATGTTGTTTACTTGGGTATTTCTTGTTCGAAATCCTAACATGTCAAATTCAGTTGTTGACGATAGTCCTAAAGCGTTCCCTCTGTTGCTCTATGAGACAGTAGATTTTCTTTTCCGAAGTTGGCTAAATCGTTCCATTTGAGTATTCCCGAACCTCGTCCTTTTGATTCTATCACCGGGACAGCTCGTGCATTCAATGCTGCGGCATTTTCAGTATTAATGTCATTGGGAAAATTCACGCTTTCACCAAATGGTTCAAATGTCTCTAAGCACTATGTTACTTAACATCTGAGAGCATCAGTCCCCTCGACTTAGAACTACTTCAACCTAGTTATCCTAAGGACATCACACGCATCCATGCCCGAGGCAGGATTCGAACCTGCGACCGTAGCAGCAGCGCGGTTCCGGACTGAAGGTCCTAGAACGGCTCGTCTACAGCGGCCGGCCGCGCTTTTACCAGCGGCCCTATTATTAATTACTAAGCCCGATGTTACTTTTGGTATCGCTCATTTGGTGGACCGATAAACGTTTTTAACTAACATAGGTTCCTCAAGTTTATTTGGATTCGATCGTTATTACTTTGCTCATCACAAAACAGTTTGTTAATCTGTCTTTGATCATATACTCCTCTCTGTGCTTGATCATTCTTTCGACACACTTGTTTCATGCCCCTACCGAAAGATGAACTCTTATCGCTTTCGTCTGCCATACCTATAACTCCTTCTCGTAAACTATTAGCACTTATTGCAATACCGTCTTGTTCATTAACACATGCAGACTGCGTTATTTTTGCGCCCATCCCGTCTTCCTCTAACACTCCACTTAAGAAACCTAACATTTCCCGCCGTGCTTCACACTGAGCAATTATTAGTGGTCTCCTTTGGTAGTAAGGAAGTATTTCTGCACCTAAATCGTTCGTAGTGTTCTCGCTGGCTCCTGGCTGAGTTCCGCCAAGCGCGCGAACTGTTTTCCCGTTCCTCGCTCCCCTAGCGCTCGCCTCTGAGTCAAGGTCACTTTCCCCTGTCGCCACGTGGTGGTCCACCCCTCTCGCCCTGCAGTGAATGTCTCCATGCCGTTCAGGCGCTCCTAGCTCTGGCATAGAACTCGAGTACGTTAAACCATTTCTCTCGATCACTCTGTGCTTTCCGCGTCCTTCGTACGTTTTCGGTCTGTTCTTTCATAAAACCAACATACTTAAACGTTTGATACTCCTTTTCTGGTCAGTAATACCTTCCTATTTTCCCTACATACTCTTTATTGGACCCTTTTTTTTTCTTCCCGCGCACATACGCCCCATCGTAGCCACGGTTTTCAGTTTAAATGTTCTTGAGAATCTTTTGACTCTCATGAACCGGTGCTTTTACTTTTCCCTGAAGCATCATTTCGGACTCTATTACTTTGAACAGAGTTTACTTGAAACTTCTCTTGATTTTGATAGTTAATTCCGTCGTTTTGCCTATTTTGGTGTCTCTGGAAATTGTTGTTCTAGTTCTCAGACCTATGTTCTCATATAGAACAGCAATAGTCTTCATCTTCTACCCTTTTGATAAAAGCTGCAAAACTAGTATCATTACTTCCTATGAATCTTTTCATTTCTTCTGGGAGTTTGCTCCACAGTCCCCAGATTATTTCGCTTTCTGAATGCCTATCTCGGATGTGCGCCAATCGCTTCATCCACATTTTACGAAAGTCCTTAATAAGGCTTCTCCCTCTTACTTCGAAAATTCTGGCCATGATGAAGTCACGCCAAAACTTCTCCTGTATATCCTCATACCAATATTCTTTCGTAAATTTCTTTTTGAATCTTCGAAGGCCATGCTTTCGGTATCTAAACTCAATCCCCACCACTTAGCTTTGCCTGTTAATGCGCTAATGACCGCATTAATTCTATCTTCATCAGATAAATTTCCTGGAAACTTTCTTTCACAATATTTAATAGAATCTAGACGGGTGCCAACCTTGACTTTTCTTATCTGGATCGAATATGTCTTTCCCTTCCAGTATTTTATTTAAATTGAGAAATTCACCCCCAACAAATCGGTCTAGTTAACATTTTCTTTTCCAAGTTTTGAAATTCTTCTTGGAACTTAACGGTTTCTGTACTACACTTTTCTACTTTTGCACCCATTATCTTTTCGGAATCAAATATCGTTCCTCTCAAATTTGAGATATCAGAATCACATTTTTCGACAGTGGTTTGCCCTGCTTTTTGTACTTCATGAAATACGACGTTTTGATTAAAGGTTCTACTTTGACCTGTACTTCCTATAACCCAGTATCTATGTGATCTTTCATCATACTCATTTTCACTTTCCAGATATCTACTTCTGTTTCAGTAACATCTAATCGGCTCTATACACTCCCTAAATGAGCAACAATGGGCTCAGTTCGCTCACCAAATTGTTGAGTTACTGTTTTAAGGCTGCTATTCAGATCACATGCTAGCTCTTTAAACTGTCCTGTAATGGTCTTCACTTTTCTGTTCACTTTTTCTCTAAACGATCTAATCACATTATCAGTTTCTCTATGAGAAGTCTCAATTCTATCATCAGTCTCTTTTTGAGATGCCTTTATACATTTTATATTGTCATTAGTCTCCTTTTGTTCTTTACGCAATGCTTCAAATTGAGCCATCATCAATGAAAAAAAATCATTCATATTCATTGGAGTACTTTCGCACTGTACGTCTTTGTACTCCAGCTCCGCAGATCCTATACACCAATTTCTGCATGAACACATTTAATAGAACAGGAATGCATGAACTCATATGCAACACTTGCCAGTCAGTGTACATAGGACAAACATGCAGAAACTTCAAACCAAGACATTCAGAACATCTCAGAGCTTTAAAAAGCAACAGCTCCCATAGCACATTTGCTGACCACCTGGTAGCTCACAATCACCACCCAACTACCATAGAAACAGACTTACAAATACTAAAACCCAGCCACAGCCTATACAGCAAACTGACTATTGAGGAAAACTTCCACATACAGAAGGCAATAGCAGAAGGAAAACAGGTCTTAAATTAATACACTTCACTCTGCAAGGGCACACTATTTAACACATTAAAGGAACTTTACAAAAAAGACAACACAAACAGATAAAGTCTACCCACAAACACATACACACACACACACACACACACACACACACACACACACACACGCACACACACACACATGAAAAATGGATTCACTGCAATTATGCAAAGACTATTCACGCACAAAAGGAACACCATGTAAATAACAGCACAAACAACTAAGAAGCGTATCGTACAGAAAACATATGCACGCACACAAAGATAAAACGCAAAATTCAAATATGGCGCCGAACTCTCTGGTGAACAAATGAACACTGACTGGGCTGGGACACACAACAAACCACAATCACACTGTGTTTTGGTGAAGTGAAAAGTGTTTTGACGACTTTGTTTGTGGAAAATACCTGTTATATTTACATGTGCATCACGACACCTCACCATGGTGCGGAGAATAAAAGGGCTGCCACACGAAAACGTAAGTAAAAACGAATATAAGCGCGAAATATAAAAAAAAATGGTTCAAATGGCTCTGAGCACTACGGGACTTAACATCGGTGGTCATCAGTCCCCTAGAACTTAGAACTACTTAAACCTAACTAACCTAAGGACATCACACACATCCATGCCCGAGGCAGGATTCGAACCTGCGACCGTAGCAGTCCCGCAGTTCCGGACGGAGCGCCTCAACCGCTAGACCATCGCGGCCGGCCGGCGAAATATCGCAGCAAACTAAATTACATTCTAGTTGATAGGTTAACTCCCAGCAAAATTCCTCATCAACGTCGTTTGGTTGCAGATGACAAGCTACCTGTAGTAAATAATACACAAGTAACCTGGAAAAATCATGCACACCAAGTGTAAAGGTATTAACAAAAAAGAACGAACTTTTGTTTGAACTAAACATGCCCATAATTTTGTAATCATTTAATAAAAATGTTCACATTACAGAATAAACAAAAACGGAAACCCACTGATGATGGCGCAGTGGTGCTGAGACATGTTTGGGTACTGAGAAAAAACGGTGTTTTGCATAACTGGCGGACCGCACATCCTATAAACTGCCTTCAATTAGTTGCATAGACGGAACGTACCTCCGCGAATTCCATCAAAAACTATGTTTTGCTGAAATTTCAAATTCCCTTAGAATGACCAGTTTACCCAAACCAATTTACCCAACTTTCTGCATTTCAGGTCTTACGTAAGTAAGTGTGAAATCGCATTTACTTCCCATTTTGCGCGAGAGGATTTTTTTAGCTGTCCAGATTTTCAGAACATCACTGATGGCGGAGCTTGAACGTCAAGTAGTGAATTTGCATGCTTCACACTTGGCCTCTACCACACTGACCTTCAGTTCGTGAGTTCGCCTGAGATCAGTGGACAGTATTGAGCACAGTGGACTCGCATTCGGAAGGACGACTGTTAAAATCTCCGTCCAGCCACCCACATATAGGTTTCCTTTGATTTCACTAAATCGCTTGAGGCCAACGTCGAGATGGTTTCTTTGAAAGGGCACGGTCGATTTCCTTCCGCATACTTCCGTATTCCGAGCTTGTGCGCCATCTCTAATGACCTCGTTGTCAACAGAACGTTGAACTTCGCTCTTCCTTCTTTCATTTGCTTAGCTTGAGTAGCAAAGTATATGAAGTTTACCAGAAACAATAGACAATGGAACAAATATCTGAAAAAGTAATTATTTTGGTCTTTTCTCTCCTAAAAACAAACAGTGAACTTTGTCACAATAAATGTAAAAGTTACATAACAGAGAATGATAGCATTTTTTTAAAAGGTATTCTGGTTTTTCTGAGTTGCATCCACATTTAATGATTCTGTAGTATACATCAATGAATACGGTGTCCAGTTTGCTGACGCTGAATGTGAAACGGGTGTTTGTATGGCGCCCATTGTTTGGAACGAGTATTTGCTAAAACTCTAAACAAACAATACGCTCTTTTGAAATCAGCTATCTATTAATCATTGCGTAGCGTTGCACAGGAACGCAGTGGTATGCGCATTATTTGCGAAGCACATGTTTATAACGTGGCTATGCAGTGGAGCCATCGGGCACCAGTCGTTACAGGACACTGGTAACAGTCAGGAAAATACTGACGGCCATGCCGACTATCTGTAAGCTGCGCAAGCGTTTTGCTTGGCAAATCAGCTCAGGCTTACATTGCGTTATATTACACCGGTCGTATTCTATGGACGTAGTAAAGGGATGTATGTTGGATGCGAAATAATTCAAGAGGCATTATTTTAGTTAAGTGAATTTCAATGAAAAGACATGACATTTTGAAATGTTATAATGTTATGGTATTAATTTTCAATTACATTATATCGTAATACATAAATTTTAAGACTTCGTATGAACATACTCTTGAAAGGAAAATAATATTCGTTACTTCAGTCTTAAAACTCCACCACGCTACCACTAGACACTTAACTGCTCTCTGTGCTAATGTTCAGTGTATGAAGTGCTTATAGTCCGAGTGTTACATTTACGTCTTTCACTATTTTATGAGAAAACAGAATTAAAATTAGTCAATACATGTATTATGAAATAATTGTCAAAGTACGAAGTTTCCTGAAAGAGGCTTTGTAGAATATTTAAGAATTAACACCTAATATAAATGCCATAAAACACTTCTATATTCGAAATATTTTACCCCTGTAATTTGAGTTTCTCTGAAAAAGATTCTGAAATTCATGAGCGAATCGAAAAATGAGGAATACATTAACTTCTTCACGAATAGCAGTATAATGTGTACTGCAAGTGTAGCTGAGACGCCAAATGCGCTGTAGATCTTTTTAAACATTATGAGCTATCAAACTGAACAGTAATTCTTGTATTTATCTCTCTCTCCGAACATGCCTTTGTTAAGGTTATAAACTATCAAGCTAAACCCTAGTTCTTGTATCTCTCTCTCTCTCTCTCTCTCTCTCTCTCTCTCTGCCTCTCTCTCTCCCTCTCCGTGCGACGAGGCGACCAGGCCACGGAAAGCCCAACGGTACCGACCGGCCGCTTTTTCATCTTCAGCTGATAGGCATCACTGGATGCAAATGTGGAGAGGTATGTGGTCAACACACTGCTCTTCTTATCTTTAAGTGTTTGGGAAAACTATTTTCGAATCTGGTGAATATCTGTGAGACGTATTGAATGTTGTGAAAATGCAGAGACATTTGTTGACGTTTTCAAATATGTCATCAATTGCCTTGCTAATAAGAAGATTGACATCACTTTCAATTCCATTGTGTTTACTATTTGCAAAGAAGATGCATTTTTCAGCATACAAGTGGAACGTCATTTATGTATGTCAGAAACAACAGAGGACCCAAAATAGACTCCTGTGGTACAGTGTCAAACTCGTTGGCTTATTATTTATACATACCTGTGCAACTTACTTACTGGATGTACTGTTTACTATTATTATTATTATTATTATTTAGATTTCGTGTATAGAATGAGGATGAAATTGTTTTGTTATACCACTTATCTAGATTAAAACCTTTTACTTCTGCTTATATATCGGTTACGACACGAGAAATGCTAATGTAATGGATAGGAGAAGCTAGGATCACTAGACATGGTAGACAGAGCACTGTTAAATACATAACACAAGTACAATGAGGTGCCAAAATTCATGGGTACCTCCTAACATCGTATCTAACCTCCTCTTGCTCGGCGTAGTGTAGCAGTTCGACGAGGAATGACCTCAACAAGTCGTTGGAAGTTCCCTACAGAAATATTGAGCCATGCTGCCTCTATAGGCGTCCATAAATGCGAAAGTGTTGCCAGTGCAGGATTTTGCTTACGGACTGACCTCTCGGTTACGTCTCGTAAGTGTTAGATGGGTGGACTAAGCGTTCGCTCGAACTGTCCAGAATGTTCTTCAAACCAATCGCGAAAAATTGTGTCCCAGAAACATAGCGCATTGCCATCCGCAAAAATTTCGTCGTTGTTTGAGAAAATGAAGTCTATGAAAGGACGCAAACTTTCTCCAGGTAGACGAACATAAGCATTTCCTGTCAATAACCGGTTTAGTTGGACCAGAGGACCCAGTCCATCCCACGAAAACAGCTCACACCATCATGGTGCCACCATGAGCTTGCACAATTCTTTCTTGACAATTTACGTTCATGGCTTCGTGGGGTTTGAGCCACACTCGAGGCCTGACATCAATTCTTACCAACTGAAGTCGGGACTCATCCGACCAGGCCACGTTTTTCCAGTAGCTAAGGGCCAATCGATATGGTCATGAACCAAGAAAGGGCGTTGTAGGCGATGTCGTACTGTTACCAAAGGCACTCGCGTCAGTCGTCTGCTGTCAAAGCCCATTAATGCCAAATTGTGCGGCACTTCCCTAACGAATACGTTCGTTGTACGTCCCACATTGATTTCTCTGTTATTTCAAGCAGCGCTGCTTGTCTGTTAGCATTGAGAACTCTACGTGTTCGAAGCTGCTCTCGGTCGTTTAGTGAAGGCCGTCGGCAACGGCGTTGGCGGTGGTGAGAGGTAATGCCTGAAATTTGTTATTCTTTGGCACCGTCTGGAGACTGTGGATCTGGGAATATTGAATTCCCTAACGAAATGGAGTGTCTCATGCGTCTAACTCCAACTACTATTCTGCGTTCGAAGCTTCTTCCCGTCGTGTGGCCACAATGACGTCGGAAACATTTTCACGTGAATCACTTGAGTACAAATGATAGCTCCACCAATTCACTGTCCTTTTATACCTTGTGTACGCGACACTATCGCAATCAGTATATGTGCATATCGCTAACCCATGGCCTTTGGCCCCTCAGTGTATATTATATAATGCACAGTAATCTGGCAGTTGAATAATGGATCCACGTACCCACAACGATTACCAAGAACAGTCAAGAATTGACACATAAAGTACATGAGTCGGAATATGTAAGGGAAGGAAAACCTTCTAGAGAAGCTAGCACAAGTAATATAAAAAAATATATATACAAGCTTGAACTGGGTTACAAGTCAGTCTATACTCCTACATGTACTCGTGCAGTATGACGAACTAATAAAGTATGTGCTACATTAACTTCTCGAAGTGACTAAGTAGGCCACAGACCTCATAATAAGAAACATGAACCATAGGCTATATTCAAGCCTACTGTGCGTGATCCTAAGCTGGATTTTGTGGATTAAGATTTACAAATGAACATATAGTCACCAACTTTACCAGCATAACTACTTGGCTGGGTGGCTGCATAAATTTGGAAGCAACAACATTGATCCGAAATGAGTAATAGAGCAGACTGAATGAATACATGGAGTGATACTTGTCAACTCAGGAGAGTCCCACAACTTGCTGCCTCATACATGCTACATGATCCAGAAAGCAGACAGAAATGCAACTGCTATCCTACATACACAGAAAATCAGGCGAAAACTTCAATTTACACAGAGTGGCTGTGTGTCATTTCAAAGAACTTAACGTGACAGTGGCAGACATCTGAGTTAGTCATGGTGTGCTGTCTGCCTTTTGCCCCTAGATGGCAAATTCTGGAAAAACTATGCTCCTGGTTTCCACGCCAAGGAGGATTCATTGACATTCTTCAGCATTTCACGAGCCCTGATGGTGTCGGAAACTGGTGTGTCTTATTGCATTTAACTAATTTTGTACATGTGCGGTCCGCGATCTGCTGTAACTTATTGGACAAATGTTTGTTTTACACATACAATCTCAAGCAGTGACCATCTCCTTGTCCCATCGTATAAGAGACGTACCCACTATATTGGACGATTTATGAGAACCAACAGAAGCAAGAACTGTAAAATAACACGAATGTCACCACCAAGCTGCTAAATCATATGAATAATGTGGAATGAAAATGAAACTGAACACTGATTTTTATTTTCCTAACGGCCATTTCACTCCATGGACGTACCTGTGACGAGTTGCACTTGAGTATTTCATGCTCCATATAGTAGCTGAAGCTGTCTCCTTTATCGTCAAACCAACACAAGATACTTCTAGTGTTGAACAGAAACTGAATACGTCATTACCGCCTGAAGAATACAAGCCTTTCACGAGCGTATAGTAAAAGTTTGTCGGAGACCTACCACGTTGCGAAGGCGAGTAGGTAGCAGCATTATACACAAGGAATTATATTTTTCTTTCCCTCCCGGGAGGGAGAGGACGGCCACATGCAAATCTTTTTGCTCCTTTGTGTCTTTTTCTAATTTAGGTAATTCTATTATGTCATCACTTATTTGAAAATTTTTTTTCCGTCTTGGTTTCTTATCTTCGTATTCTGTTACTAACTGTGCCTTAAGCTTACTGAGGTGGTGTAGTGTCGCAGTGTACTGACGAAACCATCATTAAACATGTCAGGGTCAGCGAGTATGTATAGGTGGGTGTGCGTCTGGCGCGCCCGTATATTGAATCCCAGCGGCAAGTGGATCTTGCAGTGGCGCTGAGGAGGCTGCTAACGGCACGCTCAGACCGATAAATTAGGCCACGCTGGTGATCTGCTACACAGGTCATCTGAATACGTCACACAGTGAAACACAGCATCCTTCCCAAGTGTAGCTGGTGTCTGCAGTACGCACATGCGTGAACCGCAGGGGCTGCATCTACATCTACATTTTTACACCTACACTCCTAAAGTCACTGTATAGTGAATGGTGGAGGGCATTCCTAGTACAACTATCTTTTCCCCAGTCCATTTTCTATTCGCGAATTGTCTGTGGGAAGAAGGACTTCCGATTAGTCTCCATATTATCTCTAATTTCGCCGATTATCTCGTTGTAGTCTTATTGTAAGACTTATGTGGGATCCAGTAATATGTTGCCCGACTGTTTCCGGAAAGTATTCTCCAGGCATTTATACAGTAAACATTTCTGTGATGCACAACACCTCCCTTGTATCGACTAAACAATCCCGTGACGAAACGCACCGGTAGTCACTGGTTCTTCTCTACTATTAACCGAACCTGTAAGGGTCCGACACTGATGAGCAGCATTCATGAACCCAAGAACAAATTTCACAATAACCTAAATAAACCGAACATTTCACAGTCTTGGACATATTGTATTTTATTTGCAGAGATAATCGGTTGCAACTAGGCAGCCATCATCAGATCCAATAGTGCAACGACACAGAGGACCTTGGTGGGAAAACTTCTACGCGTCCGCTATGTCGCTACGTTACAAGATCCGATGATGGTTTTAAAGGCGAAACCAGCTATTTCTGAAAATAAGATAAAGTGTGGCCAAAACTTTGAATTCTACGATTTCCTTAGGTATCATCAGACACCTCCGAAGTTCAAAGAGTCCTCACGTATTGTTCGAAAAATTTGTTTCAATATTTACGAAAGAATTTTATAGCTTGCGAAACGTGTCACTAACTTGAAAATCGACAGTGCGTTAAAATTTCGTCGTAAGTGACATCTACACTTTCATTATTAAAAACAAAAACTAAGAAGTTCATCTACAAAACGTACAACATTAAATGCAGCTTTTTTCGAATTAAAATGGCTTAATCATAAGGGAGCAACAACATAGTCGTTTACAACGCTGAAAGGAACGAGATCAAATATGATGCTTCCGATGTTCTCATATGACCAACTATTAACTCATAGTAAACCTTCAAATTCAAACATAAACTTTAGAAGACGAAAATCATGAATATCATATGCAACCATTCCTCATATCTCCTGTGTACAAAGTTGTTGAAAAAAATTCAGTATCCGCGGATACGCGCCTGTTACTTGTGAGTAGGGTTTGATGTAAGTAGCATTTCGCTTATCGAGCAACGTTCTCACAGTGATAATTATTGAAGATCCCGGTTTCAGTCCCAGGAGGCTGATTTCTGTAACACTGGAATATAGAAGTTTTACAGTTCCTGTTAAGGATGGAGAGGTCGTAAAGAGGCATTCTGCCACTTGACAACTTGCAGTTATTCCTTCCAGTTAGCAGCCCGTGCAAGTGAAGAGGAGTCAAGTGAGGTAAACAACAACTGATAGAAACTGTCCTCAAGGTTAGTGGAGATAATTGCCGACCAGTTGAAAAATTCTTCTGTCAGAGTTCTGTAAGCCACCTCTTTCGTGGATGGTTTACGTTTGCCTAAGATTCTTGCAAGGAATCTCAGGCTGGCTTCTGCTTTTCCAGAAATTACTTTTATGTGGTCCTACTGCTTTAAGACGCTACAGGTGCTTACTCCTAGAAATTTTACCGTGGTTTCTGTTTGTAGCGGCTTATCGCCAATAGCGTAATAGAACATAAGGGGTCTCTTCGCACATTTATGCAACGTGCCTTACATTTACCTACATTAAACGTCAACTGCCAGTCTGTGCTGTGGAGAAGTGACCACGAGCATGTGCATGAGTTCCTGGGAGTTCTTGGCGGGGTTAGAAACAAACTCCCTGCATGTACAGCTATTGAATATGGGTCCACGCTGTTGCTGCTCCGTGCTCCAAAGATGCCTCTGGTTAGATTCCCGACTACGATGGCAGTTCAGCTACATCGTTTGCCCAGGCTGTAGGCGATAGAGCGGTCCCTGTGACCTGTAAAGATGTTTACACTGCCAGTTCTGACGCTAGCGTCTCCTGACGATTATCGGGAGAGGTTACGACATTTGGTTGGGAGCGATTCTAGGCGCTACAGTCTGGAATCGCGCGTTCACTACGGTCGCAGGTTCGAATCCTGCCTCGGGCATGGATGTGGGTGATGTCCTTAGGTTAGTTAGGTTTAAGTAGTTCTAAGTTCGAGGGGACTGATGACCTTCGAAGTTAAGTCCCATAGTGCTCAGAGCCATTTGAACCATCTGGTTGAGTGTCACCACTGATGTGCTGCCAAACTGTCTGCGCGATCCTTGGTTACAGCAAAAGTTAGAGGAACAGAAGAAATAGCTGTCCACCTGGTGCTGTGAGGGATTCGTCTAATACTGGAAGTGGAATGAAGTCATAAGCGACAGACCAGAGGGTCAGCAGAGCTACGTTCGAGGGCTGCGGTATTGAAAGGGATTCAGCGAGGTGACTTCAATTCGTGTATCACCTTCCCAGTGTGCAGCTAGTTCTGATGCCAAATGATGTATCCCTCTTTTGTACGCAGGATGTGCCCTAAGTGGCCCTTATGAACGCAGACGATGGCAGGCATCAATCCAGGGCGATGACGAAACTACTATGGGATAAGTGTGATCTGAGGCTTTCCGGCGTGTGTGCTGCTTAAAAGATTCTCAAGTGTACTGCCGGATCCAGTCATCGAAGTTCCACTATGTTTTGGCGAACAACCATTCCACCATCATCAGGTGGTGTTGACTGAATGAAGTATCTGCTGCTTTCAGATGGTATTTATAACTGCCGGTCCAGATATCAGATCAGACCCGCACGTGCTCGGAGAAGGGGGGGGTGTCAGGGAGTGCGTTTGGCTGCGATGATAGGGGGACAGAGTCTCAGTTGCCTTTCGTCTGCCGTCTGTGTCGCATCTCGCGTAGGGATGACACGCTCTACTCTGATGGAGCTTAGCATTGGCTCCCAAGCCTTGCTCTGTTTAAGTCCGTGTCCCTGTTTTAAATTATCAGTCACCCGGATTTCAATTGCTTCTTTGAAAATGCAGTCCCACACATTGCTGGTGGTAGCGAAGGCTTTCATCAGCTGGTTTTATTTTATGCCCATTTTCAATGCAGTGGTCCGCTGTTGCAGACTTTTTCGGATTCAGGAAGCGAGTGTGGCGCTCATGGTCTGTACATTGATCTTCAGTTGTACTGATCGTTTGCCCCATAAAAGTTTTTCCGCATTCACACGGAACTTTGATCCATGTCGTCTTTCTCTGTCCCCAATAAAGCTCGTTTTCTCACTGCTGGCGGGCGTAAAACTGGCGTTATGTGGTGTTTTCGCAGTAGTATTCCAATTTTATATGATAAATAGCCAGTAAACGGTATTAAAGCAGTCTCCTTATCGTCTACTTCCGAATTTCCGTCCTCCGTGTTGTTCTCGGTCTTCTGCATCGCAGAGCCGTCTGAATCTGTCGGTTCATGTGCCGATTATCGTGGAACACAAATTCCAGCAGCCGCAGCACTGCCGTCTGTTAGTATGAAATGGAGTACACCCCGTGTAATAGAATATTGAGCACGCTGTTTTTCTGTGAGGGATAGTGGAAGCTGGAGGTATGGAGATATAAATCTCTATGCGTTAGCTAAACATCTGAACTGAAACTGCCGTAGATTGGAAACGGTACGTTTGTGGACGTGGGTTCCCATTCAAAATATCATGTACTCACTCCCCTGTACTAGTCCCTGAAGTTTGTAACGGAAATTTCCTGTGATACAGGGAGTTCAGACAGCTCATTACTGAGTCCTGTCTCACTTTAAAATCGCGCAGCGCGAAACAGCTTACCGACGCAGCAAGCTCAGTGGGTTTAGATCAATAACGAATGCAGCCTGAGTTAGCAGCCCCACTGAATGTAATATAATCGTCTTTTACGCTAACATGTTTGTGACTAAGATGAGATGAGAGGCTGTTTATAATATTTCTTGACATAGCTGAATCAATAAAACTTTTTTATTAGTACCTCCACTCATTTCGTGACATTATGAGAAGCATGAGGTGATATTCTTGCCTGCACAATTATAGCTAATGGTTTCTTCTTCTCTTTTTGCAGTTTTCACCATCCGAAACAAGCAGCGCGAACCCTTTTGCAGGTCTGCCTCGGTAGCTGCGCGGTGAGAACAGCTAATTACTAACCAAAGGGACACGGATTCGATTCGCGGCCGGATCGGAGATCTTTCGCCCCTCAGGGACTTGTTTTTGTGTTGTCCTCGCGCTTGTATTCTCATAACTGACATATCACTATTAAGATGGCTGTGTGGGCACGTCCCGAAGGCCAATAAATTAAAAAGAAAAGAAAGGCATTGCAGTTGTTGTCTTAGTCAAAAAGACTGCTTGCCCAACACACTCTCTCTTCAAGACTTGCGGTATTTGATGTTTGACCACCCATCCTACATTTAGAGATGTGCCTTAGTGCCAATATCTGCATATATATATATATATATATATATATATATATATATATATATATATATATACATATGCAATATTTAGCACTTTTTGGTTACAAATGAAAGAACTATATTAGTGCTATAAGACATTTTGCATTATGTATGCGGTATGTCCAAGATAAAAGCCGCCCTCTCCCTAAGGAGCACCTTGTGACTTTGTTTTCATCGGCGACATTCCGACCACCCGACGTGTGTGGTTAATTGCCACAGATTCAGCTGTTGCTTGAAAGTGTCACTGTCTTTTCGTTGTACTCTGAGTTGTTCAAGTAAAGTATACGGTATTACTTGAATGAAAGAATGTGTAGAGTTGAAGCTTACTGGGCCATTTAGAAAAATTCCTTATATTTTTGTTGAATAATTCCCGAGCTCCAGAGTTTCTGCAAAAAGTTGTCATCAGAAGTTGATAACAAAATGAGGGTCCAATGTTTGATCTCTCCGATTCTAAGAGTAACCGAAAGCCGTCAGGTAGAATTTTGGAAGTGGTTGCAAACATTTTGCACAAAATTGCTGCTAGTGTGCAGAAATCTGTCAGGCGACTTTCGCAACAGACATATTCATGTCTTGGCATTCTGTACTCAGTCCTTACATTGAAAGGTCTCGGCGTTTCATGTGTTCAGACAGTACTGCCCACCAATAAATTAAGACGGTTAGACTGCCAGTGGATGCTGACACTGAAATCTCTCGGCGTTTCATGTGTTCAATCATTACTTCCCACTAATAAATTAAGTGAGTTGGTACTGCAAGTAGATGCTGAAAAATAGTGTGATTGGCGATCCCCACACTTTATTTTATGAGTGATGAAGTTTGGTTTCATCTTTCTAGGTACGTGTATAGGCCGACTACTCGCAACTGGTCCCCCGAAAACCTTGATTGTACATCGAATTCCTCTTCACGATTAAAAAATTGGAGGTTGGTCGAACAATCAGACCGATTTTCTTTGAAATTACTGTCAATACATGCGTTTATCTTCAAATCGCTGTCTCCAATACACGAAGCCTACAGAGAAGGACGCGCTATAAATTAAGTTTTGTGGCCGGACTTGTCTGCTAGTCATTTTTATGTATGAGGATATCTGAACGGATATATGTAGGGAAGTGACTTAAACGGTAGTCCAGCTTAAGGAAAACATGCTGGTGTTTGAAACAGTCGCTACTGCAGTTGTTTGAACGTGATCTCACGAGTAGAAAAATCCATATAGATACAATGCGATAATTTTCAACACATGTCACAGTTTTTAAATTATTGAAAATTTTTGAAACTACCTTTTTTTAATAATTATTTGTGATTAAATGTATTATTGGCTCTGGACCGCTATTACACGCTATTATATGCAAGCGATCATAAAATGACACCTAGATGCAGTTTTAAACGTAGCTGAAAGCTTGCACCTGCATTATTCTTCCAATATTGCAAATCCCATCAAATATCTGTTCATGCCCAAGTTATTATTTAACGTCTCCAGTAACTGACTAGATAAATGTAGGCTAACAGTGAACAAGGTAGAGCAGGAAATTGGTTTTGTTCTTTTTAGAGGGACCATTATGTCAGTCGCTTTCACGCGTTTAAGGGATCCACGGGAAAACTAAATCGGGATGGCAGAACGGGTACTGGAATCGCACAGCTTCCTAATGAAATCCAGTGCGTTAAGCACTATCCAATCTCACTCGCTCCTATTTTCTAGCCCTGACTGCTTCACTTGCACAAATTTGCTTTGTATTTCCGAAAGCTTACAAAACTATGAGCAGTCTACTACTGAACAATCCTACCATTAGCATCTTCGCTTCGTGTTCTAACTCTTCCTTCCGTATTACGTATGCCAAAGTAATACTGAGTACAAAATCACTACATTTTGTCGCGTTTCTCTCAAATAAGTTGAGAAGTACCGCTTCGGCAACACTCATTGTTTTAATAAGTGCAATAAGTTGACGGGATGTAGCCCTGAGATTAATTAACGTATATGTGGTAAACGAGTCACGTGAGCATCACTTAACAGCGTGTATCATTTGACAAAAGCTTGTACCATTTCATTTGATTTTCCTATAAGACGAAAGTGTCACACAAAAAATTTCACAATACACTAAATAAGTCGTGCAATTCACGGTCTTGGTCATATTTTATTTTATTTGCAGAAATAATAAGTTTATCATCCGATATTATAGTGCAGCGACAGAAAGGACTCTTAAAGAGTAAATTGCTACGCGTCCGCTACGTCGCTACGTTCTGTCTGATGATGGCTTTAAAGGAAATGCGGATTATTTCTGAAAATAAAATAAAGTGTGCCCAAAACTTTGAATACGATTTCTTTAGGTATTTAGGTCATCAGACGCCTACAGAGTTCAAAGATATTGTTGGCAAAATCCCTTTCAATAGTTACGAAAGAATGTATCATGAACATGAAAATCTACAGTGCATTAAAATTTGTCCTAAGTGGCCTCTGCGCTCTCACTGTCAAAAATATAAACTAAATAGTTCATCTACCGACCGCACAACATTAAATGCAGCTGTTTCATATCAAAATGGCTTAATCATAAGGGAACAACAACACAGTCATTTACAACGTTAAAAGGGATTAGATCAAATGTGTGCTTCCGATGTTCACATACGAGCAACCATTTATTCGTAGTACACCTTCAAATCATAGTGCACAAACTTTAGAAGACGAAAATAATTTATACTAGATGCAGCCATTCGTCACATCTGCTACGTACCAACGGGTTAAGGCTGTTCTAAAAATTTCCATATCCGCGGATACGTGCCTGTTACTTGCGAATATGGCACAGACGTAAGCTGCATTTCGCTCATTGATCAACATTTTCATAGTGATAATTATTGCAGGTTTCTGTCAGATCCCAGTTTCAATCCTATGAGGCTAACACCCTTAACACTGAAGTACAGAAGTTTCACATTTTCCGTTAAAGCCACAGAGGTCGTCAAGAGACACTGTGCCACGCGACAGTTGGCAGCCTTTTCCGCCAGTCAGTGTCCCACACAGATGTAAAGAAGTCAACTGTGGGCGGTAGCAACTGATAAAAACGGTCCTCAAGGCTAGTGTAAATAACTATAGATATTTGGATCGCGAGATCGTACAGTCAATTATTGAGCCGATTGCCAGAATGGAAACGCAACTGACGTCGGTATAGCGCAAAAGGAACTCGAGAAATCTTAGGCTAGATCAAGCGCTGGAAACAGCCTTTACTACTTCAGATGTATTATTTATACAAGGAAACGAAAACCCTAATGAACGAACAATGAGAGGTGTGTCCCGATAGCAGTCATAGAACCAGTAGTGTGAATGTGCAAAATGTTGCCAGATAAGCATTTGTCCCAGCATTTGTCAGGATAGTATGGGTTTAGCCGACCGGTTGTGGCCGAGCGGTTCTAGGCGTTTCAGTCTGGAACCGCGCGACCGCTACGGCCGCAGGTTCGAATTCTGCCTCGGGCATGGATGTGTGTGATGTCCTTAGGTTAGTTAGGTTTAAGTAGTTCTAAGTTCTAGGGGACTGATGACCTGAGATGTTAAGTCCCATAGTGCTCAGAGCCATTTGAACCATTTGATAGTATGGGTTAGCACATCGCCTCTTGTTCACATCCGATAATATGGTGAGCACCCGCTATATTTCTGGCAAGTTATGCCGGTGGTTTTCCCCCATTTTCGAGGTTTCCATGGTGTTTTCTTTCAACAAGATGTTATCAGCTGCTGGAAAACTGATTATAGATTCAGGAACAGTTTTGCATTGGTGGAAAGTAATTTTTCTTTATGTTCTTGACTATGAGTATAGAGGGTCAGTCACCTACAAGTTGCACCACAACTATTGTGGAGATGGAAAGTGCTATTGAAGTTCAGTTTTCACAGAACTAATTGGTAGTCAGTGGCCCATATTATTTGCCAATTGTAATAATACTTGGAAAGTTCATTTTTTGTGCAAACTTACACTTTAAAAAATGGAACAATGCCTGTTGACATTAACAAACTAAAAGTAGAGTAAATTAGAAAGTTAGTGGTGTTTGTTGCAAGGTTCTAGTGTGAGTCATTTATGAGATATCGTATTTTGAAAAGTTTCCGCACTGACACTTGTTTGTGTCATTCAACCTGCGTAGTTTTTGGGCACGATGTTGTTATGTTTGCTTGCAGCGTGCTTGTGTGTTCCTTAAGCGCACAGCTGCTTCCTAGACAGTGCGTGACAATCCAAGCAGTAGGTTGTGACTGAACGATGGGATCTATCGACGCAGAAAGAGTTGACAAGCTCATGGCGTGTGGAGGGTGTTGGGAGAATGCAGTTCATACTTGTATGGTGTATGCAGCAAGGTATCCCAATAGACATCAACCATCTCGGCAATTGTTTATCAATCTCTTCAATCACTTACGTGAAATTGGTAGTGTAGCACTTACAAAACGGAACAGGCTACAGCTCTCGGCTGTGATACGAATGCATCTACAGAGTGGCGAATTAAGTGGTTGATCTTTTCTGCGTATTTCATGTAGTGTATTTGTTAAATTTCGTGCTAGTTTCTCTGTTTAAGAAGCTTAATCTCGCGTTTTTGTAAGTGTAAATTCATACAGTCTTTAGCGCAATAGCTGTTCACTGAACAGCCAGCTACGTAGCTCTTGTGACTGAGTAAGTCGGGATTAGGGGTACACGTAGCATGGAAGGTCAAGACCCCTATAATGTCACTCCTTAAACACAACTACCAAATCAGTAAATTAACAATTTATTCAAAGACAATATTTATAAGACAGCCGTGCTTCGGTAGCTCAGATGGTAGAGCACTTGCCCGCGAAAGGCAAAGGTCCCGAGTTCGAGTCTCGGTCGGGCACACAGTTTTAATCTGCCAGGAAGTTTCATATCAGCGCATACTCCGCTGCAGAGTGAAAATCTCATTCTGGCATCAGTTAATATAAGTTAAGAGATCAATAAACAATACCAATATATGAAGAATCAATTGCACTTTACTAGTACTGAATAAGTGCATTCAAATAAATGCACGCGTATTAAGTTCTGCGTACAAATGATTGCCTTTTACAGAGTACTGGCCATTACTATTAGCTGAGCGAGTGCTTTCAAATAAATGCACGTATATAAAGGAACTACGTACAAATGACTAGCTTTACAGAATATGAGTCTCTGCTAATAACTGAATAAGCGCTTTCAGTAGAAGTGGCCCAAATTTTACAGCAATATACAAGGGACGTTGACTTGATGGCGATCAAAATACACTGATAATCTCATACAGACAATACATAAACTTCTGGATACAGTCACCCCCCCCCAAAAAAAAAAAATAAAACACACATTCGAGCTAATCAGCTTCGTAATAGTAATCCAACCAGCGGATTTTTAAATAGAAATAGTAACAGCTGATCTCCATGCAGTTACACACTCTGCTGGCTGCTCTTACTTCAACAACACTTACATTAGGGCAACCAAGCAACAAGTATACTCGCTGCAACGCAAATCGTTCAACGAAACGAAGGCACCAAAATCATTTACACCTTCGATGGAGAGCATTGTTCGAGATGGTCTCCAGGGATGGGTCTCCCCGAGAAAACAGGCGCCAAAGCAATGCGACGAACAGCGCGCGGAGTTGACTATCAGGCAGGTTCACCACAAACTCGCGACCAGCTTACGAGGTAGACCCGCCGTGCAGCTGCTGGCCAAGTACATGTGTTTTTCTTTTTCGTCCACGCAAGCACGTCCTTGCGCCTCATAGCGAGTCCAACACCGACTGGCCCGAGCGCCAAACACCCACGCGATCACAACAGGGGCAAATATCCTAGTACAGCTGGGTAATCGATAGTCGTACCAAAGAGCTGGTGTGTCAGAAAAGGCGCACCAGGGCTCGGCTCTTTAACACACCGGCGTCCTTTAGTGTCACATCAGGAGGGTAGCAAGTCTCATATTTAGGATTGTCTGCTCTTCTAGTTCACTTCTTCATTTAGTTCTGCTAGGATGGGTAAGACGTGGGCATGCTGTGTACGGACGCAGGAGGAGGTGGCTTTAGTTTGCGTACAGCTCAATGTGCTGTTGTCAACAGTCAGTCACTTTCAGGCTGCTGCCTCTGTGTGTAGCGGTGGCAAAGAATCAGGCGTGTCGCATGGGACACCTCATGTATCACTTGTTTTGCCCACGGGCTCTGCTTCTGAGGCACCTCCTAGTCCCCATGATGCGGTACATCCGCCCTCACAGCAGGGTGAGTAGCGGGTGGTAACCCGTTCGTGTCGCTCGAGGCGCAGGGCCAATGTGGAGACTGGCAGCCTGGCCTTGACCATTCACCCTGTCTGTGGACATGTGGTCGCTCCTTCAGCAGGGTGCAGGGTCCGAGCAGAGACATGGGGGCAGGGGTTTACTGGTTATTGGGAGCACCAATGTTAGCCGCGTCATGGAGCCCCTTGTTGTAACCACAGGAACAAGCCAAGTCTAATTGCAGTACCTTGAGAATAGTACGTAGGAAGAAGTTAAAGTTGTAGCGCTGGACGCCAGGCGTGGCCGAGGGGTCAGCCGAGGCGGCAGTCAAACTGCTGGGCAGTGGCGCTTGATAAGAAAGCAAACAGCCAGCAGATACAAACGAAGGTCTGTCTAGGGACTCATGATAAGCAATCAATTAAAAAGTATCAACAGTAAGCATTCCTGGCTAGAGAGTGGGAGTGGAGAGAGAAAGAAAGAGGGCCCTTGGTGGGGACCGCACTACGTCATGAGGAGCCAATGAAGGGCTCAGGACGCAGTGCGTGACCATATAGGGAGAGGCGCCTCTGCCCCTCCACTCAGCCTCTGAAGAACAATAGCAACAACAATGTTTTAACGATACCAAATAAGGACACGTTGCCTTCGACGCTACGTCAGGCCAAGCGCTGGCGGGGTCGAAGGGGAAACGCTAACAAAACCCGAGAGCACGCCGCTCTGAGGTCTTGTCGTGTCGGGTCTTGTCTGGTGAGGGCGAAGAGTTAGATAGCAGCAGCCGACTTGGGCTGGGGAACGGGCTGTAGGCAGGCAGCCGGAGATGGTCGCTGGAGAGCGTTAAGGCGTAGCCGCGGGACTCTAACGTAGGGTGTTAAGAAACGTTGCAGAACTTCTAGTAGGCAGTCGGAACGGTGGAGTCAGTCACCGTCTCTGTGTTAGACTTGGCCTTCTTGTGAATGCAATCACCGCGCAGTTAGGGTGAGCTGTATTCAGTTAGAATAAACTGCAATTTGTTAAAGTTATCAAGACTTTAATTTCTACCATCTTCCTAGCCTTGTGAAAACCAGGGATTTCTACATCTTAGCCAGATCAAAAAGTCTCCCTCTCACTAAGGTCAACCGGCTAAAATCCCATCCACGAACCGTGTCGCTCAATCCCTCGCAATACCCACGTTTGGGACGCGACAAAAATAAAAAACTTTTTGGTGCCAGGTGTGGGGTTATCACAAAGGCGCATAGGCTCCTACCTCCAGGAGACATTAGATTTTGCTACAGCGACTGTGGCAATTGGCAGGAAGTTGTGGCGACTCGCAACTTTCAGCATTAGTAGCACCAGTCCAGAAAGGTAGTCCTCGCGGGTGCAGGGCGACGCAGGACAGCGGCAGCGCGACGCGGAGCGACGAGGCACAGAGGTGCCTAAACAGCCAGCGTTCGAGTCCGAGGGTCCGGGCCGAGCAGCAGCAGAAGCGGCTGCAGCCGTAGCAGCGGCAACCGAGGAGAGCGACGGGGTCGGCACAGCCCAGCAGAGCGGCGGCCGGCGCATCGCAGCAGCGCGGGACAGCGCGGGCGCAGAGACAGCGCGGAGCAGCGCGGAACAGCGCGGACAGCGCGGGCACAAAGAGAGCGCGGAGCAGCGCGGGACAGCGCGGGCACAAAGAGGGCGCGAAGCAGCGCAGGACGACGCGAGCCAACAGAGCAGACGGCGCACCACAAGAGAAGCGGTACTTGTAAAACTGTATTAAGAATATTGTATTTTGTTGTGTAAAGTGTTAACTTAGTTAAGATGCCCCTAACTAATGAAGTTGCGTTATCCTCCACTAGTGGTAAGATGTCAGTAAAGGAGGCCCTATGTATTGTGTCGAAAGTGTTCGAAGGGAACAAGAAGGATTTAAGAGAATTTATCGAAAATGTAGATGCAGCTTTTGAATTAGTAAAGCCTGAGGAACACGAAAGATTATTGAAGTTCGTTAAAGCAAAGATAACCGGTGAGGTCAGGTCGAGATTGCAGGTGCGTGAACGCAGAGGTACGTGGCAAGAGGTGAAACGCGTTTTAGAGGAAAATTATGCCAATAAGCGTACTATAGACTACTACGCATGTAAAATTTTCCAAGCCAGACAGGGACAAGGGGAACCGATAGCAATGTGGGCAAGCAGAATTGATGAAATGCAGAGAGACTTTCGCGAAGCGGTAAACAGAGTTACGGCCAGAGAAAACTTGAGAGGTGCAATAGAACTAGTTGATTCCTTAGGAAGAGCGTGCTTTATACAGGGTTTAAGTAATGATAGAATACAAACAATAGTGAGAAGCAGAGGCGATGAAATTACGTTGGCAGCAGCAGTGGAGTTGGTACTGCAGGAAGAGAGTGCGATATTGTCCATGAAAGAGCGGGGACTAGCCCCGAGGGTAACGTACACTCGAAATAAAGAAGCTGTAAAAAACATGAGAGAAAGTAAAGAGTTGAAATGTTTCAATTGTGGGCTGAGGGGTCACATAGCCAGCAAGTGTAGGAAAAGCAGGCCAGAGCATAGAGTACGAGCCATGATGGGTAAAGAATTTACAAACTTTTGCTATGGGTGTGACAAGCCGGGACACACAGACATGGAATGCAGGGTGCGGTTAAGGAAAGTTCACCCGATAGATGTAAGGGAATTCAGAGGGAATCACAGAGAAACCGATGGAGGGTTACGAGAGTGGAGATGTCCACAGTGTAATTTACCAGGGAACTGCGGAGTTCCGTGCACAAGAGTAAAAGATGTTGCGTGCTTTAAGTGTAAGCGGCAGGGCCACTACGCGAAGGATTGCCACGAAGGGCCCTGGCACGCCTGGAGAGAAGGCAGGGTGGCAGTATCGAGTAAAACAGGAAAGGTGGTACAGGGAAACTAAGAGGCGGCAAGGCCGCGCAGTCGGGCCTTGTTGCGATAGGTAAACCCACAGTGAGGGTAATCGACTGTGCAACAGAAAACGACGTGGTCGTATTGTACTGCGTAGAACTAAAGAAGTATTTAAAGTTACTAATAGACACAGGAGCACAATTATGTTTGCTAAAGAGGACGAGTATTCCGGTAAAGAGTATGCTTGGAATCAATGAAACAGAAAAGCTTCGGTTAAAAGGTGTAACGAGTGAAGCCGTTAGCACAATAGGCACGGTACAAATAAACTTAAGTATAGACGGATCTGAAAAGGTGAGACAGAAATTTCACGTGTACGGTAGAGGTCTAGACATTCCGTACGAGGGATTGATAGGGAGAAATTTCTTAACACAGCATAGAGTCAAGCTGGACTATGCGGGTAAAGTAATAAGACTAAAAGGGCGAGATATACCCTTAGTAGTAGAGGAAGAACCAAAGGGACAAGAGATAGAAGCAGATTCAGAAATAGGCGGGGAGATAGGGCCCCGGGAAGAAAGAATAATGTTGTTGAAAGTGGACGAAAAGGTACCACGGGGAATCGAAAGAGAAATGGTCATACCGAGGGAGGAGATTGCACAAGGGGTGCATGTACCTGAGTCCTTAGTAAAAGTGCGAAATGGGAAATGCATAGTAAGTGCATTGAGCGTGTCAGAGGACAGAGTTCGACTAGGAAATGTCAGATTAATAACGGAAGAGTTAGAAAGAATAGCGAAAGTACGCGAGGTAAAATGTAGCACTGAGGCAGTAGGTAAGACGGAAAGTCGTGCTAGTGTGTTGCGAAGGCAACTCAGAATGGATCATTTGAACGTCGAAGAAAAGAGCGCTCTAGCAGAGGTCTGCACGGACTACGGAGATGTATTTCATCTACCGGGGGACAAACTGTCCTATACTTCTGCAGTGAAACATAGCATACCGATTGCGCCGGAACACGCGGGGAAGGTAGTGAACGCTAGACCGTACAGGATCCCTGAAGCGCAAAAGGAAGTGCTAAAAGAGCAGATAGAACAAATGCTGAAGGATGACATAATTGTCGAAAGCAAGAGCGCATGGAACGCACCGTTACTGTTAGTTCCAAAGAAGTTGGATACAAGTGGCAAGCAGAAATGGAGAGTAGTAGTGGACTACCGACAATTAAATGACATCACGATAGGCGATGCATTTCCACTACCGAATATCTCCGATATCCTGGATCAATTAGGGCAAGCCAAGTACTTCTCGACGCTTGACCTCGCAAGCGGGTACCATCAAATATTGACGGACGAGAAGGACAGAGAGAAAACGGCATTCAGCTCAAACTATCAACATTACGAATACAAAAGAATGCCGATGGGAATGAAAGGAGCCCCAGGATGTTTCCAGAGACTAATGAACACAGTATTGGCAGGTTTACAAGGTGTTAAATGTTTTGTCTATTTGGACGACACAGTATGTTATGGGAAAAACCTGCAGGAGCATAACAAAAAACTCCGGGAAATATTTGACAGGTTGCGAGAGCACAATTTGAAGTTGCAACCGGACGAGTGTGAATTTCTGAGGAAGGAGGTAATCTTCCTAGGTCATTGCATCACGGACAAGGGAATATCGCCGGATATGGCAAAGGTGGAGAAGGTGAAGTTCTTCCCACAGCCGAGAACAACAAAAGAACTAAAAGAGTTTCTAGGATTGATAGGGTACTATCGACGTTTCATTGCAAATTTCAGCAAAATTGCGAAACCTCTCCATGAGCTCTTAAAGAAAGGAGTAGAATACCAATGGGGAGAACGACAGAAGAATGCGTTCGAGGAACTGAAAGAGAAATTAGTGAATCCTCCGTTACTTCAGTATCCCGACTTTACGAAACCGTTTATAATCACAACGGATGCGAGTAACGCAGCGTTGGGAGCCGTGTTATCGCAAGGGAAAAAGATTGGCGAAGACTTGCCGATTGCATATGCATCAAGAGCACTGAACAAAGCAGAACTGAACTATAGTACAACGGAAAAAGAGTTGTTGGCTATAGTGTACGCGGTAAAGCAGTTTAGACCATACGTGTATGGGCGAAAATTCACAGTGGTGACAGACCATAAGCCACTAACATGGATATCTAGTGTGAAGGATCCGAGCTCGAGGCTCCTAAAGTGGAGACTGAAGCTCGAAGAGTACGACTACGAAGTAGTATATAAGCCAGGAAGGCTAAACAGTAATGCGGACGCGTTAAGCCGGATAAGGCAGGAAGGAAAGGAAGAGATAAGTTCAAAGCGAAATGTGGAGGCAGAAAGAACCTCCGTAGCACAAGCTGAGGCGGAACAGAGTTCCGTAAACGTGCGGCAAGCGCAAGTGTCAGGTGAGATAGACCAGGAAACAAATAGTAATGAGGAAATTAGCCCCGAAGAAAAGGAAAGTATATTAAAGGAGATGCACGATAATCCCTTGGGAGGGCACCAGGGAATGCATAGGACATTCGAGAGGATAAAAGCGTACAAGCAGTGGCGCGGAATGAAGCGGGACATTGAAAATTATATTAGGAAGTGTCCATCATGTCAAAAGAACAAAAACACACAAATGAAAACAAGGATGCCTTTAGAAATTACAGACACAGCTGAAACAGTATTTGAAAAATGTGCAATGGATATAGTGGGTCCACTAGATGTATCTAGTACAGGGAAAAAGTACATGCTAACATTCCAAGACGATCTGAGTAAATTCACAGTAGCAGTCCCTATTGACAAGCATGACGCTGAAACTGTAGCAGAAGCATTTGTAGAAAATATAGTATTAAGGTATGGGATTCCATCAGTTTTGTTAACAGATCAAGGATCGAATTTTCTGAGTGATGTGTTTAAAAGTGTATGTAAATTGTTGAAGGTAAAACGTATAAATACTACAGCGTACCACCCTGAGTCAAATGGTGCTCTAGAAAGGAGTCATAGAACAATCGTAGAATATCTCAGACACTTTGTAACAGGAGATCAAAGTTCATGGGACAAATGGGTGCCGTATGCAATTTTTGTGTTCAACACTACACCACACAGCAGCACAGGTTATACACCATTCGAGTTAATGTACGGAAGGAAGGTTAACATACCAGGAGTACTGCAGCAAGAAACACCGCAGGTAAGTTACGATTATGATTCGTATGTCAATAAGCTAAGAGCAAGAATGCAGGAAGCCCATAGAGTGGCTAGGGATTCTATTATAAGGAGTAAGGTAATCAGTAAGGGACAGTATGATCTGAAGCAGAACCCAAAAGAATTTAATGTAGGGGACAAGGGGTTATTACACGACGAATCAGTGAGACGTGGTAGATCTCGGAAACTAGATTCGCAATGGAGAGGTCCATTTGAAGTGTTCAACGTGGAAGGTCCTAACGTAGTCATAAGGGTTAAGAGAAATAAGGAAACAAAAGTACATGCCAACAGGCTGAAACAGTTCTTTTAAAATTTGAGGTATGGCACTCAAGTGGCAAGTGGTGCAACTCATCATAGTGGTAGCAACATACAGCTTCGTTGCATCAGGATACGAAACGAACGATTTCAAAGTGACCTCAATACCAAGTTCATCAGGACTATATTACGATCACGTAGGACAAATAGAGATATACAGTACCACATGGAGAATAGTCACATATGTTAAAAGATTTCAAAAAGCAGAGAGGTACGGTAAGGCAGCGGTACAGAGGTGCCGTGACACATTGAAACAACTAAACGTTGGATTAATAGAATGTAGAGTATTAGATCAGCAAGTTACACATCACGTAGAAAAGATTACAGGGTTACAGCAACTCGTACAGCAACTCACAAAACACGAAACCAGAAGAAAGAGAGGAGTATTCAACTTCGTCGGACAGGTAAGTAAGATACTGTTCGGAACATTGGACGAAGCGGACGCAGCATACTATAAGGAAAGAATAGATGCTATGGAAAAGAACTCGGAAGGGTTGCTGAGGTTAACTAAGGAACAAGTGGCAGTGGTAAGGGCCACATTAGCGGGAGTAAACAGAACAGTATATACACTAGAATCAAATGAACACATTCTAAGGACAGGCATGCAGAGACTAGAAAGGTTCATGAAGGAATACCTAAAGGAAACAGATATGGGTTTCAAACGAGTAGCAACTTTTGCCACTGTAACGGAACAAGTATTACAATTAGCGGCAGTGTTTGGCCAAATCGAAGAAGAGTACGAGCAAATGATAAATGCCATTGTAAATGCTCAAAAGGGAATACTTCAGCCTCACATCATTAATCCAGTACAAATTGTAAAGTATCTAAGTTTAATCCGAGACGAATTAAAGGACGTGAAGTTTCCTGTCCCTCTCGCGGAGCCATCAGGCTACCTCTTGTTAAGAATAATTGATTTAGATGTTTTCATTTCCGGTAGCATACTAGGGTACGTAATTAATATTCCTTTAATAGATAATAATAATTTCAATTTGTACAGAGTTCTCCCATTACCAAAGGATATTCCAAATATGAAAGGAAGGTACATATACATACAGCCAGAGAAAGAATTTCTACTGATAGATGAATCCAAAAGGCAGTACGCGAAACTTTCTGCGGATGATCTAAAATGTAAAGAATTGAGTAAGAACAGAAGACTGTGCAGACAGTCATTCGCATTGCTATCGACATTCGACCATGAGGAATGCGAAGCCAAATTATTACAACCGGTAAGAGAAATTCCGGAAGATTGTGTGCGAAAAATTGTCGCACCCATCTAAACAGTAACGAATGGCTATATGTAGCTCCTAAGGAAGAAGGACTGACAATACTATGTGGAGAGGAACCCCCGAAGGATTTATTAATGAAAGGGGTAGGAAAGATAAGTTTTTATAGTAAATGTAAAGGGTATGGAACGAGGGTGTTCATACAAACAGATAGAGTGATTCATAGTAACGTAACAAAGAAAGATACAATATCTCAAATTAATTTAGAATTTGACTGTTGTGTTGTAAACGAAGAAAAGAAAAATGTCTCAATGCTAACGTTAGATTTACCATTGGAGCAAGTAGTAACACAATTAGACGACTTGAAAGTCGCTGGGAAAAGGTTGGACGATGTCCGGCGGATGGCAGAAAGGCAGGAGGAAGAACTAAAATACTCCAGATACTTTACCCATTACTCAGTAACTACATACATAGCTATAGCAATAGTCATTGTTATTGTAATAACATGTTGTTGTAAAAAGTGTAAATGCTGTAAAGAATGCTTCAAAAGTTTATGGAAGTACTTTGACGATAGTAACTGTTGTGGAAAAGTATGTATAAGAAACACTATAGTAAATCAATATCCAGAGACTAGCTTAAGTAGAAGACAAGCTAATAAAGACACTGAAGAGGTAGTAATATACGAAAGATGTGGGAAAAACCAAGAAGAGTCAGTTCTGTTCAGAAACAGGCGTTAAGTAAAATCAAAAGATAAAATATATTAGAGGTGTCTTATGAAAAGGTGTAATCTATTTTAGTGTTTTGTCCATTTTTGAAACTGTACGTATTTGTTGAATGAAAATGGTAATTTGTATCAATGCTTTTAAAAATGTACCTTGATTGTAATTGTATCAATGACTTGGAAAAAAAATGTACCTTGATAAATGTATGTTTGATAAATAATTGTTGTAGCAATGAATTGAAAAAAAAGAAGAAAAGTGTATCTTGATAAATGTATGTATAAACTGATTGTGTCTCACAAAGAACTTAATGGAATTAAGTGTATATGAAAGAAAAAGAAACATATGAAGTGTTGATGTAACAAAAGAAAATGTAAGCAAATAAAATTGAGAGAACCACAATTGACGGTACTCTGAGGAGTAACGCCAATTTCCCTGGCGGGGGAGGTGTTGTAACCACAGGAACAAGCCAAGTCTAATTGCAGTACCTTGAGAATGGTACGTAGGAAGAAGTTAAAGTTGTAGCGCTGGACGCCAGGCGTGGCCGAGGGGTCAGCTGAGGCGGCAGTCAAACTGCTGGGCAGTGGCGCTTGATAAGAAAGCAAACAGCCAGCAGATACAAACGAAGGTCTGTCAAGGGACTCATGATAAGCAATCAATTAAAAAGTATCAACAGTAAGCATTCCTGGCTAGAGAGAGAGGTCTGGGAGTGGAGAGAGAAAGAAAGAGGGCCCTTGGTGGGGACCGCACTACGTCATGAGGAGCCAATGAAGGGCTCAGGACGCAGTGCGTGACCATATAGGGAGAGGCGCCTCTGCCCCTCCACTCAGCCTCTGAAGAACAGTAGCAACAACAATGTTTTAACGATACCAAATAAGGACACGTTGCCTTCGACGCTACGTCAGGCCAAGCGCTGGCGGGGTCGAAGGGGAAACGCTAACAAAACCCGAGAGCACGCCGCTCTGAGGTCTTGTCGTGTCGGGTCTTGTCTGGTGAGGGCGAAGAGTTAGATAGCAGCAGCCGACTTGGGCTGGGGAACGGGCTGTAGGCAGGCAGCCGGAGATGGTCGCTGGAGAGCGTTAAGGCGTAGCCGCGGGACTCTAACGTAGGGTGTTAAGAAACGTTGCAGAACTTCTAGTAGGCAGTCGGAACGGTGGAGTCAGTCACCGTCTCTGTGTTAGACTTGGCCTTCCTGTGAATGCAATCACCGCGCAGTTAGGGTGAGCTGTATTCAGTTAGAATAAACTGCAATTTGTTAAAGTTATCAAGACTTTAATTTCTACCATCTTCCTAGCCTTGTGAAAACCAGGGATTTCTACATCTTAGCCAGATCAAAAAGTCTCCCTCTCACTAAGGTCAACCGGCTAAAATCCCATCCACGAACCGTGTCGCTCAATCCCTCGCAATACCCACGCTTGGGACGCGACACCCTTAGTCAGATAGCGTTCTGGGCTGGAAAGAAAGCCAATGTGCACTCGGTATGTCTGCCAGGGGGCCTCGTCCGAGATGTGGTGGCGGCGTCGCTGGTGGCTATCGTGCTGCGTGGCTCACTTCGCCACCAATGACGCCTGTGGCATGGGTTCTGAGGCTACCTTCAGTTCGTACAGGGGCTGGCGGAGGTGTTGAAGACTGGTGGCCTCGACTGTGGGGTGCAAGCAGAGCTCGCAATTTGCGGCGTCATTCCCAAAGTTGATCGGAGTCCTTTGGTTTCGATCTGAGTGGATGGTCTCAGCCAAAGGTTTTCGTCGAGACTGTGTCGATCTTGGCTGAAGATTGCTGGACTTGTGGGGTTTGAGGAGATTCGTGCGTCTGTGAAAAGATCTATGTGCGAAGCATACAACAACTACCACCGTCACGCCGTAGTAAAGATCTGGCTGAGAACCTGAGAAAATTTTAGTCGTATGTAAAATCGCTAAGCCTGTCTAAGGCTTCCATTCAGTCCCTTGTTAACCAGTCTGGAGTGGCAGCTAAAGATAGCAAAACGAAGGCCGAAGTTTTAAAGTTACCAAATTTATTTTAGAAATCAATCACGCAAGAGAACCGTACAAACATACCGTCATTTGACCATCGGAGAGACTCCAGTATGAACGACACAGAAATAAGCATACCTGGTGTAAGAAGTAACTTAAAGATTTGAAAACAAATAAGTCACCAGGTCCGGATGGAATCCAAGTTCGATTTTAGAAAGAGTACTCTATGGCCTTGGTCCCTTACCTAGCTTGTATTTATCGTGAATCTCTAGCCCAGCACAAATTCCCAGGGGACTGGAATATATAAGAAGTATATAAGAAAGGTAAAACGACTGACCCGCAGAACTACAGGCCAATATCCCTAACTTCTGTTGCTGCAGAATCATTGAACACATTCTTAGTTCGAATGTAATACATTTTGCTGGCCGGTGTGGCCGAGCGGTTCTAGGCGCTTCAGTCTGGAACCGCAGGTTCTAATCCTGCCTCGGGCATGTATGTGTGTGACGTCCTTAGGTTAGTTAGGTTAGTTCTAAGGTTAGGTTAGTTCTAAGTTCTAGGGGACTGATGACATCAGATGTTGAGTCCCATAGTGCTCAGAGCCATTTGAACCATTTGTAATACATTTTCTTGAGGATGAGCAGCTTATTTCCGCGAATCAGCATGGTTTTAGAAAGCATCGCTCCTGAGAAAGTGAGAAATTCAGCTTGCTCTTTTCTCACATGATATACTGAGAACTATGGATGAAGGGCAACAGGCAAATTCCATATTTGTAGATTTCAGGAAAGCATTTGACACGGTGCCCCATTGCAGTCTGTTTACCAAGGCAAGAGCATATGGAATAAGTTCACAGATATGTGAGTGGCTCGAAGACTCCTTAGTTAATAGAACCTAGTATTTTGTCCACGACTGTGAATGTTCATCAGAGACAAGGGTATCTTTAGGAATGCGCCAGGGAACTGTGGTAAGACCGCTGTTGTCCTCTTTATATATAAATAATTTGGTGGGCAGCAATCTGCGGTTGTTTGCTGGTAATGCCGTGGTGTGCGGTAAGGTGTTGAAGCTGAGTGATTGTAGGAAGACACGAGACAACATAGACAAAATTTCCAGTTGGTAATGAATGGCAGTGAGCCCTAAATGTGGAAATATGCAAGTTATGCAATTGTGTAGGAAGATCAAACCTGTAAAATTAGGATACAGTATTACTGGTGTCCCGCTTGGCACATTCAAGTAGTTTAAATATCTGGGTGTAAAATCCCAAAGCGCTATGAGGTGGAACGAGCACGTGAGAACAGTGGTACGGTAGGCGAATGGTCGACTTCGCTTTACTGGGAGAATTTCAGTAAACAGTGGTTCACCTGTAAATCAAACCGCATATAGCCGGCCTTGTACTTCAAGAGCGAAATGAAAGCATCCAGGGTTTCTCCAGCCGTTGTAGCTGGAAGAGAGGGTCCAGAATGTGGCATTCCACAGACTGCAGGGCACTGAGGGAGTCGAAACACACGAGAAATTTAGCAGACATGGCACATCTCATCTGCTCCATCAAGATCGCAGATAGTTCGGCATCAATTACAGTGAACTCTGGCCGAGCGGTTCTAGGCGCTTCAGTCTGGAACCGCGTGACCGCTACGGTCGCAGGTTCGAATCCTGCCTTGGGCATGGATGTGTGTGATATCCTTAGGTTAGTTAGGTTTAAGTAGTTCTAAGTTCTAGGGGACTGATGACCTCAGATGTTAAGTCCCATAGTGCTCAGCGCCATTTGAACCATTAGAACCAAACCGCATATAGGACGCTGGTGCCACCTTTTCTTGAGCACTAATCGAGTGCTGAAGGAAGACATCGAATCAGTTCAGTGGAGGACTGCTAGATTTGTTACCGGTAGGTCCGAACAAAACTCAGGTGCTACGGAGATGCTTCGGTAACTCAAATGGGAATCCCTGGAGGGAAGGCGGCGTTGTTTTCGGGAAACACTGCTGAGAAAATTTAGAGAACTGGCGTTTGAAGCTGACTGCAGAACGATTTTGCTCCCGCCAGTATACTACGCGCGTAAGGACCGCAAAGATAAGATACGAGAAATTAGCGCTCGTAAGTAGGCGTATAGATGGTCGTTTTTCCCACGCTCTATTTGCCAGGGGATCAGTATACTCCTCCACGCACCTTACGGTAGCTTGCGGAGTATCTATGTTGATGTCAACGTAGAAGTAGAAGGAAACAAATGACGATAGTAGAGGGGAAAATTGATGTTCTTGATGCTGTTGCAGTTGTTCCTTACGTTAGCTCCCTCGCAAGCGCACGAGGAAGTGGCATGAGTCAGGCAAGTGGTCTGCTCATTCTCCTTCGACATAGTTTCTAACCATCTCACATCTCTCTCCTTCAAGAGCTGCATGGAAATGATTGTGAAAATCATGATAACTTCTGTACATGGGGATTAAGACAGGGTAATACTGCAGATGTATCAAGTATCTTGTTTAGTGATGAAGCCACATTTACCAATTAATGCCAGGTAAACCACCGGTACATGTACTTTGGTCTGTTGACAATCCCACTTGGCGTCTTCAAGTGGAGCATCAGCGTCCATGGAATGTGAACGTATGATGTGGGACAGTGAACCATCAGCTCACATGCCCGTTTTTCATGGACGGAACGCTGAACGCGCACGAGTATCGGGGCCTGCTAACAGACCATCTTCGACGGATGCTAGCAAAAGTTGCGCTGCAGACTAGGAGGAACCTGTGATATCAACATGATGGCTGCCCAGCCCATGGTGCACGAAGTACTACAGCATGTCTTCACGAATTGTTTCCAAATCGTTGGATTGGACGCAGAGGACCTGTACCTTGGCCAGCCCTTTCCCCGGATTTGACGCCTGTAAAAATTTTTCTGTGGGGAAAGCTGAAAGACGCTGTCTACAAGGACAGACCAACTACATCCTATGATATGCAACGATGTGTTATTGCAGCCTGCTCTGACATCTTCGCTGAAATGCTATCACGTATGCAGCAGTCGTTCCTTGCCTGACTGAAAGCGTTTATTGCCGCTGCCGGTGGTCATACTGAACACAACCTGTGATGGTCGATTGTCTCGTTACTGGTCAGAATCCACGTAACTAGTGTATACACTTGTATTTTATTTAATGTATGCTACCACAAGTACTGTACAAGTGTCGTTGTGGGAACTTCTCAAAATACGATATCTCGTAAACGACTCACAGTAGAATCTTGCAAGAAACACCACTGACATTCTAATTTATCCTACTTTTAGTTTTCTAATATCAATAGGCCTTGCTATATTTTAAAAACTAGATGTTTGCACAAAAAATATAATTTTTAAGCATCATTACAATCTGTTGGCTGGTTAACAATATGAGCTCCTGACTACCAATCCATTCTGTGAAAACTGGACATCAATAGCACTTTACATTTCCGCAATATCTGCGTTGCAAGTTCGAAATGACTCACTCTGTGTGCCAAGCAATGATCATTATTACATGAACTTTTTGTAAAACAGTATATTCGTTATCTGGCCAATTTTAGTTGCGCCCACTGTAATTATGAGGAATAAATAAATACACAAATTGTTTCCATTGTGTAATTACATGCTCTGATTCAGGTGGTGAATATCTATAGAAGTATCTCAGCAGTTCCTATATCTTTTCCGACAAATACCCACTGGCAACTGCGTCTACATTCTGTTTACGACTCTGGTGAAAATAACTTTCTAGTTAATCCTGGCACATGCGATATATTCTGATGAACGATACATTCGATTGTAAAAATGTTGACTGCAGCGAAAATTGTTGTCGGAATAAGGACAATGGAAATCTTTTTCTCTGGCGCAACACAATTAGCTATGATTGTGGGTGTAGGTAGCGACCCCTGGCCTTTGCACGGGGTCAGGAGCGCCTCCGTCCAGCGGCGCCGGCGGCGGGGGCGGCTCCAGCAGGCGCTTCCGCCGCCGCAAAATCTCATTAGCGACGTACGGGGACGCGCCCCCGTGTCCTACTCTGAATAAATCAGCTCAACGCGCTTTACACCTGTCTCTAACACCGACATCAGATTTTAATTTTCAAAATTTCATCACCATGAATTGGTTTGCAGCTCCTCATTGGCGCTCCTGCGCCACTGTTGCGCAGGGAGCAAAATTCGTGCATAATTAACTCCCGCCGACAACGGGTACGGGGCAAATTCTTCACAGCTTTGTGACGGCAAACAGAGATGTGCGACAGTTGGATCTCCGGAACGTTCTCTGCTATTATACCCGTGGGCCTAGGCAAACGCACATTTTTGAAGATAGGATGTGCTGTTCTGAAATATTAACATCCCCATTGTTATGCACCTCCTTGTCCTTTGTTTTGTACAGGATTACTTCCAATATCTGACTAATTCGCTCTGAAATAATTATTCCGTGCGGTAGTCCACACACGAATTTCACAGCTACAACACTTGACTATACATCGCAACTAATAAAACTCTATATCTATACAGTGTGTTCGGAAATTCCGTAACAAACTTCTACAAATTTCCAGGAGTTTTAGAGGAGAGTAAGTATATAATATTTTAAATAGGAACCTATGTACGGAAACGTACCGTTTCCGTTCTACGACTGTTTCATTTCAGAAGGAACTCTTCCACTTCTGCTTCAGAGATTGAATTAGGCATGGCGCAGTAAAATTATTAAATAACAGTTCGAGAGGAAACATAACGAAACATCCATTTATCGCTTAAGCACATTTGTTTGTATTAACACATAAACAATACGTTCTGTACGTACAGTATTCTTGGTTCTTTTTTGTTTTGGAACAATGTAAACACGTAATGTTTAAGTGTTCATTAATGGCTCCGAGCACTATGGGACTTAACATCTGAGGCCATCAGTCCCCTAGAACTTAGAACTACTTAAACCTAACTAACCTAAGGACATTACACACATCCATGCCCGAGGCGGGATTTGAGCCTGCGACCGTAGCAGTGGCACGGTTCCGGACTGAAGCGCCTAGAACCGCTCTGCCACCTCGGCCGTCGTTTAAGTGTTAATACAAACAAATGCGCTTAAGAGACAAATAGATGTTTCGTTATGTTTTCTTTCGAACTGTTACCTAATAATTGCATTGCGTCACGCCTAAGTCAGTTCCTCAGGCAGGAGTGAACGTGCTAAAACACCTCGTGTACAGGGTAGTGGTGGTTCAGGGTCAGTACAAGCAGTAAAGATGTTTAATTCTGATAATAGTTTCTTTTTTCAAAGCCATACTTCACCAGAAACTTATCCTCGAGCTTGATTGCCTTGCAGTCTCATTATCGCTCTGAAGCACAATGTGACTCAGGCAGTTCCTAAATCATAAATTAACTGCACCATTTTAGAAAGTTCAGAATTAGGTTCTAGTCTTTAAATATTTTGTCATGATTCACTTATTTCACTAGACACTTGATGATTACTGGAGTACTCACTCCTACATCGTGCACCTCATATCCGACATCACAACTATGTAGATGAACTGACTCAATGTGCTCGGCTTGCTTTGTGAGTTAACTGTTCTTTTTTTTTCTTTTTTTCTTATTGTTGTTGGTGATGATGATGAGGAATTGATTAAAGATCTCTTTAGACACAGTTTTACCATACATACGTCGTTGCCACATAAAATAAAGTCATGCTCCTCTGCCCTTTGTTCAAAATATGGAACGTACTCTGTTAAAAACGAAATATCTATACCGCAGGGCTATACAAAAAGTTGGATCTTTCTTCGTGACTGCCGCGCGGGATTAGCCGAGCGGTCTCAGGCGCTGCAGTCGTGGACTGTGCGGCTGGTCCCGGCGGAGGTTCGAGTCCTCCCTCGGGCATGGGTGTGTGTGTTTGTCCATAGGATAATTTAGGTAAAGTAGTGTGTAAGCTTACGGACTGATGACCTTAGCAGTTAAATCCCATAAGATTTCACACACATTTGAACTTTTTTTTTTTTTCGTGACTGGTCTATGCTGCACGCAGACACAGGTGAGTATGACAACTTTTTGCCCAAAAGGAGTAAAGGCGTGATCGGATAGTGACTTTCGTCGACTGCAGCATGCTATCACCTACCGCTAGTCATTGTTCTTCCCATTTGCGCATGACCTTCTTGCTGATCAGTGACGCTGCATACTATATGAGAATAATTTCTTGACTCCTGTATCAACTTGCCCATTTCTTTTTTATCTCGTGTGGCATCACGCCCTTCAAATGCTGTTACAGCAGGAGAATGGTGTCCAGTTATGGAACTAGTTTGTCTGCTAGTTACATTTTTGAAAAGCCTGACGAGTGCTAATTGAATCGGGGCAAGTAGCAAACGTCTTCACCCGGTCACACCTCGTCGATTCCAGTGTCGTCGTAATTCAGTTAAATTCATTGTTCTACACTGTAAAAGCACTTGGTAGGAAAATGCAAAGGATAGTAGAAGAAAAACAACTGAGCGTTGAAGGGAGTTGTCCTATTTAAATATGGATGTTTCACGCTGTTGAAAACGTGGTGCTCATGTGAGTTATTAGAAAACACAGATCTAAAATTCATGTTTTGAGTGCTTTCTTTCATTAAATTCATAAAAGCGAAAATAACATGACAGTCATAGATGATTTACTTGAAATTCGGCGTCAAACGTCAATATCTGTCGAAAATAGACCTACGCATCATTGTTCAAAGCAAGTCCTGGCAAGTCACTCCATTGGTGGTAGAACAATGGTGTGGTACACAGGAGGCAGAGTTACGACATATATCGTGGACAATAGTCGCCCGTTGAGGAGTAGGCATCGGACGTGAGGTGACAGTACGCCAGCATAAGTGCAAAGGCTGGGACTGGAGCTGATCTTAAGTGGTGCTATTAATGCTGTATCCTAATTATAGAGCGCAGCGGTATTTGAGGAGTAAGCTCTCGCGTTAAAGCGGAACAACGCTGGCATCATAGCTTAGGCAACGTTAGAGAGCCGGAGGCCAGCTCGTCCGCGTTACTCTCTTCTTACTGTTTTAACGTATGTCACAGGATTCCCATCTTATTCATCTAGTCCTTGCATGAGGCAGCGTCGTTGCTGGAATTAAGAGTGTTTTGCATTTCGACAGCGATTGGATAGTCTCCAATAACTTCAACTTTTTAGACGAAAGGGTGCCTTAACTCAAGTGATTAACAGATGTAAACGTACTTGGCAGGAATGAAAAGTCTTTTTGAATACAAACTGAATTTCTAGAAACAACAGAAGCGGTATTCCCATTTGAAAATGTGCCGTGCATGAGGTTCCAATGTTGTGGCTATATGCAGGGATTAGTGATCACAAGGTCGTTGTAGCTAGGCTCAATACCGTTTCTTCCAAATCCACCAGAAACAAACGCAAAATAATTTTATTTAAAAAAGCGGATAAAGTGTCACTAGAAGCCTTCCTAAGAGACAATCTCCATTCCTTCCGAACTGCCTATGCAAATTTAACCGAGATGTGGCTCAAATTCAAAAATATAGTAGCAACAGCAATTGAGAGATTCATACCTCATAAATTGGTAAGAGGTGGAACTGATCCCCCATGGTACACAAAACAGGTCCGATCGCTGTTACAGAGGCAACGGAAAAAGCATACGAAGTTCAGAAGAACGCAAAATCCCGAAGATTGGCTAAAATTAACAGACGCGCGAAATTTGGCACGGACTTCAATGCGAGATGCCTTTAATAGTTTCCGCAACGAAACATTGTCTCGAAATTTGGTAGAAAATACGAAGATATTCTGGTCGTTGTAAAGTACACAAGCGGGAAGACGCAGTCAATACCTTCGCTGCGCAGTGCCGATGGTACTGTTACCGACGACTGTGCCGCTAAAGCGGAGTTATTGAAAGCAGTTTTCCGAAATTCCTTCACAAGGGAAGACGAATGGAATATTCCAGAATTTGAAACACGAACAGCTGCTAGCATGAGTTTCTTAGAAGTAGATACCTTAGGGGTTGCGAAGCAACTCAAATCGCTCCCCACTTAGCAATCATATACAATCGCTCGCTCACCGATAGATCTGTACCTACAGATTGGAAAATTGCGCAGGTCTCACCAGTGTTTAAGAAGGGTAGTAGGAGTAATCCATCGAACTACAGACCTATATCATTGACGTCGGTTTGCAGTAGGGTTTCAGAGCATATACTGTATTCAAACATTATGAATCACCGCGAAGGGAACGATCTATTGATACGTAATCAGCATGGTTTCAGAAAACATCGTTCTTGTGCAACGCAGCTAGCTCTTTATTCGCACGAAGTAATGGCCGCTATCGACAGGGGATCTCAAGTTGATTCCGTATTTCGAGAATTCCAGAAAGCTTTTGACACCGTTCCTCACAAGCGACTTCTAATCAAGCTGCGGGCCTATGGGGTATCGTCTCAGTTGTGAGTCTGGATTCGTGATTTCCTGTCAGGAAGGTCGCAGTTCGTAGTAATAGACGGCAAATCATCGAGTAAAACTGAAGTGATATCAGGTGTTACCCAGGGAAGCGTCCTGGGACCTCTGCTGTTCCTGATCTATATAAATGATCTGGGTGACAATCTGAGCAGTTCTCTTAGGTTGTTCGCAGATGATGCTGTAACTTACCGTCTAGTAAGGTCATCCGAAGACCAGTATCCGTTGCAAAGCGATTTAGAAAAGATTGCTGTATGGTGTGGCAGGTGACAATTGACGCTAAATAACGAAAAGTGTGAGGTGATCCACATGAGTTCCAAAAGAAATCCGTTGGAATTCGATTACTCCATAAATAGTACAATTCTCAAGGCAGTCAATTCAACTAAGTACCTGGGTGTTAAAATTACGAACAACTTCAGTTGGAAAGACCACATAGACACTATTGTGGGGAAGGCGAGCCAAAAGTTGCGTTTCATTGGCAGGACACTTAGAAGATGCAACAAGTCCACTAAAGAGACAGCTTACACTACACTCGTTCGTCCTCTGTTAGAATATTGCTGCGCGGTGTGGGATCCTTACCAGGTGGGATTGACGGAGGACATCGAAAGGGTGCAAAAAAAGGCAGCTCGTTTTGTAGTATCTCGTAATTGGGGAGAGAGTGTGGCAGATATGATACGCGAGTTGGGATGGAAGTCATTAAAGCAAAGACGTTTTTCGTCGCGGCGAGATCTATTTACGAAATTTCAGTCACCAACTTTCTCTTCCGAATGCGAAAATATTTTGTTGAGCCCAACCTACATAGGTAGGAATGATCATCAAAATAAAATAAGAGAAATCAGAGCTCGAACAGAAAGGTTTAGGTGTTCGTTTTTCCCGCGCGCTGTTCGGGAGTGGAATGGTAGAGAGATAGTATGATTGTGGTCGAAGAACCCTCTGCCAAGCACTTAAATGTGAATTGCAGAGTTATCATGTAGATGTAGATGTAGATGTAGATGACCCTGGGGTAGACACAATAGCTGAACAGTCTGTTGGAAACAGGTCTCTAATAAACATAGCAGCACTTCGCGAGTTTTAACCGACTTTGAACGTGCGATGGTAATAGGTGTAAGATGCATGAGTCGCAGCATATCGGAGACGCATAAGAAATCGGATTTGCCAGGCAAATAGTGTATAGGGCGGACTCCTGCATCGCATAGACAATGTTTCCATAAGCGTAAAACGGTGTACAGAACGACTGCAAGCGTTTGACGAACGGTTGTCAGCTTGTTTCCACAAAGCCATACGAAGCTGTTGATGGACTACTATGAGGCAGATGTATGGGGTAGGGTGCGGGGGGGGGGGGGGGAGGTCAGGAACCAGTTCTACCTGGACTGAACGGAGTCAAACTGCGCAGTATAAGCTTTAGCAGCAGACGTCCGACATCACATCGATTGTCGTCACGCAACATTTGGCCACTCATTGTAATAAGACATCACAAACTATCCATTTTATGTTTTAATTATAATAAAGATATTCTGGATCTTGTTAGTAAAATTCACTCTTTTTAGAGCTGCTTTTTGAATGGGTATATCTCTTGCCACACAGTAAACACAATGTATTCGGAGTATAAGAAGCAGTGAGGGAAATGCAAGTCGATGCAGGCGGTCTGGCGACAACTAACGAGCAGCAGTTGGCCCAGAGGTTGCCCGCCAATGATTGTTTCGCCCCAGCTGAACTAGAACCCCATCTGTACGTAAGCACCTCTTCATGATGCTATGCTGTACTACCAACATGTTTCCAAATTGATAATATTCCGTCCTTTTGTGTTGAGGCCTTTTTTCATTCTGAATGTTCAATCTTGATGATATTTACTTCTTTGTGCTCCTCTGTTCGAATTAAGCGTGTTAGTAGGCTAATAGAACGTGTGCTAGAAGTGAACTACAGGGGGTGGACAAAAATGTGGAAACACCAGAAATACAATAAATTACATTGCTACGGCTAAAATGGTGTAGGAAAACCATTGACATTCAAAAGAGCTTCCAGTCACCTCAGAGTGGACAAGGGAATCTTATACCTTTCTTTCCGAAAAGTAGTGGCAAGTTCAGGACACGACGATGGAGATGAATTACGGTCACGCACCCTACTCTTCAGAGTAAACCACAAAGGCACAACAGTACTGAGATATGGTGACTGTGCTCGCCAGGAAAGAAGCGGTAATTCAATTTCTCGTCCTCACAAAACCAGTCCTCTACGATACTAGCTGTGTCGTCTCCTATCACAGTATCACCACATGCGAACAAACATTGTACAATATGATGCACCTCATCAACCAAAATGGTCACATAAACCTTGACATTAATGCGACCATACAGAGTGACCGTGAGACCCATGGAATACCACGATATGGTTGTCCACATCACCACCGAAGCCCCACCATATTTCGCTCTTGGGACATAAACTCGGCTAGAAGTTTGAAATAGCGTGAAATAACACTCATCCGAGCAAATAAAAATTTTCCATCGCTATATTCCAGGTTTTATGGCTTCGGCACCACGTTTTCATGTTACGGGCACTCCCATCACTGATGAACAGTTTTGGAATTCCAGCGCGCCCTGAAATTCCCTGTTTATGGAGCTCCCTTCGTATTGCTTTGGTGCTGACAGGATTCGCGAGTTCGACATTCAGTTCTGCGGAGACTTTTGTTCGCCACAGTCCTCTTAAATGATAGTCCTTCACAATCATTCAACATACACAAAAGAAAAAGGCTCTGAGCACTGTGGGACTTAACTTCTGAGGTCATCAGTCCCCTAGAACTTAGAACTACTTAAACCTAACTAACTTAAGGGACGTCACACCCATCCATGCCCGAAGCAGGATTCGAACCTGCAAAGGACATTGCACTGGTGACGTTGTGGTCAAATACAACAGCGTATGCAGCAGACTTGGCTAGCATGTTCAAGCATGCATTTCTCACCGTGTTTCGATATTTTTGTGCGATTCTAGTATTAAGTTAATCGTATATATACAGTGACCTCTGCCTTTAGCATATATCATTGTACTTTTCTATACAACAGTTTTGACCATCCCCATTCTCTACTGCAGTATGTAGGTGGGCTAGAACACTGAGAGAGAAAACATGGGACTCTCATTACACAATAGCTAAACATGGAGTTCTGCAAGACTTTCTATCGTGTCCTTATTCTGATAACTATGTTTCTACTGCAATTACTTCTTAGCTCGCGACACATTCTAGAGTGCATTAATACAAATCTGTAAAAAATCAGTACCATGATGTGCATCGTGTTTTTGTTAATTTAATTCAGTGTGTTCCTCATTATTTTTAAAATAAGTATGTGGTTTTGCAACTACAGTCGTTACTCACCTCAGGTGATTTCTATTTTGATGCAAAGACACTTTTGTTTACTTCGATGTACCCGTTATGTATGGCGCTCAACACAAATACTCTGACTTCCAAAAATAGTCTTACCTATAGACTGTCTCTGGCGACGTTAGATCTTATAGACTGCTTCCAGAAACATCGATTATGACAGTAGAATTACCAGTAATTTGAACGGCTCTTAGTTACTTATCTCAAATCACTGATATGATGTTTGACTATCAAGCAGCGCTGTAAGCAAAAGTACCACCACAAACAATACCGTAACATCATCCTGGTGTGGAAGATAACACAACACGTGTAGAACAGACAGGAGTACAACGAAGAGGCTATTTTTATGTGGCTAAAATGCAATGGCGGCCTTGAGGTTATGAACTGGCTAATAACACAGCGAACGAAACTATTGTCATGGACTGACAAGAGTATGATGAGATCCAGTGCTCTGATTTTATAATCCAATTCAATGAAGCTCCGATACGCAAGTGAGACTGTGTATGGAAAAGACCCAGAGCAACTAGAGGACATTGCTACGGTGAAGTAGTATATATCTAGTATTATGCAGGTATATTAAACAAGCCAAACCAAAAAAATTATACATATTAGTTGCACTCCTAAAATTCAAACATGGCTGCTTGAATCGTTATATACACCGAAATGGGAGGGTGCATTCGCTCTCCTGATAGTGCATCTACATCTACATCTACATGATAACTCTGCAATTCACATTTAAGTGCTTGGCAGAGGGTTCTTCGACCACAATCATACTATCTCTCTACCATTCCACTCCCGAACAGCGCGCGGGAAAAACGAACACCTAAACCTTTCTGTTCGAGCTCTGATTTCTCTTATTTTATTTCGATGATCATTCCTACCTATGTAGGTTGGGCTCAACAAAATATTTTCGCATTCGGAAGAGAAAGTTGGTGACTGAAATTTCGTAAATAGATCTCGCCGCGACGAAAAACGTCTTTGCTTTAATGACTTCCATCCCAACTCGCGTATCATATCTGCCACACTCTCTCCCCCATTACGTGATACTACAACACGAGCTGCCCTTTTTTGCACCCTTTCGATGTCCTCCGTCAATCCCACCTGGTAAGGATGCCACACCGCGCAGCAATATCCTAACAGAGGACGAACGAGTGTAGTGTAAGCTGTCTCTTTAGTGGCCTTGTTGCATCTTCTAAGTGTCTTGCCAATGAAACGCAACCTTTGGCTCGCCTTCCCCACAATATTATCTATGTGGTCTTTCCAGCTGAAGTTGTTTGTAATTTTAACACTTAGGTACTTCGTTGAATTGACTGCCATGAGAATTGTACTATTCATGGAGTAATCGAATTCCAACGGATTTCTTTTGGAACTCATGTGGATCACCTCACACTTTTCGTTATTTAGCGTCAACTGCCACCTGCCACACCATACAGCAATCTTTTCTAAATCGCTTTGCAACGGATACTGGTCTTCGGATGACCTTACTAGACGGTAAATTACAGCGTCATCTGCGAACAACCTAGGAGAACTGCTCAGATTGTCACCCAGGTCATTTATACAGATCAGGAACAGCAGAGGTCCCAGGACGCTTCCCTGGGTAACACCTGATATCACTTCAGTTTTACTCGATGATTTGCCGTCTATTACTACGAACTGCGACCTTCCTGACAGGAAATCACGAATCCAGTCGCATAACTGAGACGATACCCCATAGGCCCGCAGCTTGACTAGAAGTCGCTTGTGCGAAGTGCAAGACGACATTAACTATGTGGTGCTCGCTTGATAGCGATGGAAACGCGCGACCGATGCTGTACTCCGTCAGCCGGCCGTTATGGCCGAGCGGTTCTAGGCGCTTCAGTCTGGAACCGCGCCACCGCTACGGTCGCGGGTTCGAATCCTGCCTCGGTCGTGAATGTGTGCGATGTCCTTAGGTTAGTTAGATTTAAGTAGTTCTAAGTTCTAGGAGACTGGTGACTCAGCAGTTAAGTCCCATAGTGCTCAGATACATTTGAACTATTTTTTGTACTCCGTCAGTTCCTAAACTTTGGGTTCTGGGAACCTCAGGTTGATTCTGTCTATTGCCGAAGTCCACTTCTTCAAATAAGTGTCGAACTTCACTAACCCAAAGTGTGTCGAAAGATAACAGTGCGTGGCTGGGAAAAAACTGGAAGAAAACAAAAACTCTTTTCTGCATAGTAAGTGCAGAATTAAGAATTATAGTGTGAGTGTGTGTGTGGCAGAACGTATTTGGGAGAAAAGTGTCATCGTTGGATCACAAATTCCTGCGCCCTGCACGTTGCCGCACTTCCCAGTCAACTTCCGCTCAACACGCCACATGCACCTACGCACATTTATTCGTATCTCAAGATATCTTTACACGGAGCACCAACCTCTGCACTACCAGCGTCTACGCGCAAATAATTTTAATGATGTGTGGATATAATTAGGTGGCTCACTAAGCTCAATTTGCTTCAGTATCCCCAAAAATTTTTATTACCTTCGGATTAAGAAATACGATATTTTCGTAAGATTTATGTATTACACTACTGACCATTGAAATTGCTGCACCAAGAAGAAATGCAGATGATAAACGGGTACTCATTGGACAAATATATTATACTAGAATTGACATGTGATTACATTTTCACGCAATTTGGGTGCATAGATCCTGAGAAATCAGTACCCAGAACAACCACCTCTGACCGTCATAACGGCCTTGATACGCCTGGGCATTGAGTCAAACAGAGCTTGGATGGCGTGTAGAGGTACAGCTGCCCATGCAACTTCAACACGATACCACAGTTCATCAAGAGTAGTGGCTGGCGTATTGTGACGAGCCAGTTGCTCGGCCACCATTGACTAGCTGTTTTCAGTTGTTGAGTGATCTGGAGAATGTGCTGGCCACGGCAGCAGTCGAACATTTTCTGTATCCAGAAATGTCCGTAAGGACCTGCTACATGGGATCGTGCATTATCCTGCTGAAATGTAGGGTTTCGCAGGGATCGAATGAAGGGTAGAGCCACGGGTCGTAACACATCTGAAATGTAACGTCCACTGTTCAAAGTGCCGTCAATGCGAACAAGAGGTGACCGAGACGTGTAACCAGTGGCACCCCATACCATCACGCCGGGTGATACGCCAGTATGTCGATGAATAATACACGCTTCCAATGTGCGTTCGTTCACCGCGATGTCGCCAAACACGGATGCGACCATCATGATGCTGTAAACAGAACTTGGATTCATCCGGAAAAATGACGTTTTGCCATTCGTGCACTCAGCTTGGTCGTTGAGTATACCATCGCAGGCGCTCCTGTCTGCGATGCAGCGTCAAGGGTAACCGCAGCCATGGACTCCGAGCTGATAGACCATGCTGCTGCAAACGTCGTCGAATTGTTCGTGCAGATGGTTGTTGTCTTGCAAACGTCCCCATCTGTTGATTCAGGGATCGAGACGTGGCTGCACGATCCGTTACAGCCATGCGGATAAGATGCCTGTAATCTCGACTGCTAGTGATACGAGGCCGTTGGAATCCAGCATGGCGTTCCGTATCACCCTCCTGAACCCATCGATTCCATATTCTGCTAACAGTCATTGGATCTCGACCAACGCGAGCAGCAATGTCGCGTTACAATAAACCGCAATCGCGATAGGCTACAATCCGACCTTCATACTAGGCGGAAACGTGATGGTACGCATTTCTCCTCCTTACACGAAGCATCACAATAGCATTTTACCAGGCAACGCCAGTCAACATACATCTCGGACTGCATCCAGACGAAAAACAGACTTTAAACCATCATATAAAATTGACAAAGCCTCCAAAATTATGCACAAACTAGCAAGACTAAACACAATTCAGTACAGATTAACTATTAAGACGATATGGACCTACCACATTGCGATTTTGAATCCATCCCATGCTTCGCCGCAAGTTCCTGGGCTCACAGACTGAACATACAGACTAACAAAACAAATGCAAGACGAGATCAACGTAGTGTACTCCTGAGAATGAGCGGAGCCTTCAACACTTTACGTTGTGAGGGCACCTGCCCTATAGACATAACAATACGTTACAGAGCTGCACTTTACTGGTTTAGGAGGGACAGGCTCGATAAAGTCGCCGAAATTACGGGAACCAACATTATGAACAAAACACAAATGAAACACTGGCGGATTCAAACATGGCAGAGAGGGTGGGATGCATCCGACAAGGGTGGCCAAATACATTCTTTCCTTCCTGATGTACACGAAAGACTACAACTGAAACATGTCGACCCAAGCCGGGGGATGATCCATTTCCTGACAGGCCACGGGATGTATCCGGTACATTTAAACCGTATGGGACTAACTAACGATGAAGTATGCGTATGCGGAGATACTGAGACACCAGAACATGTCACACTGCTGTGCAACACACTAGCACAAGTGAGACTTATACAGAACGACTATGACATCGCCAGAATAATACGTAATCTCGATGACTGGAACACAATAAATAGTGTTGCCGATATTGTATCGAACACTCTGCACGAAGAATACAAGCGCCAAAACCCATATGGAGGGAGGCGTAGATAAGCACAAACAACACAACAAACCACATGGGAGGACACAAACACGACCACAGTTTCCGAAACCGAGGGAGGAACACTAAGTGAACAAGACTCAGAAGGAATCTAAATGTAAGGGATCAAAACCAACAACGCATGACACTGCATGCCACAACACAGTCAAAAACGACACAACAATCATAAAACAAATAAACACCGGCACCACATACTAACCTGTAGTAATAAGGTAATGTCCCTTGGGAGGAGAAGGCTCCAAGAACTTTTATTCCGCGGTTCCTCCTCCCAAATGACATCCTGCATAGTGTTTAAAGTACACTTCACACAAGCAGTAATGTAATGCTCGTCTTATTGTGTGCAGACAGAAGTATATTCTCTTCTCTATTCAAAGCTACAATCAATGAATTTTATAGATCAGAAATGTATTAAGTTGTTTAAGGAATAAGGCATTCACGTTGCAATGACTATATTGTATTTCTACTAACAAGTTACAAACATAAGTGTATTTCTTATGTAAAGCTAAAATTCATGCATTCCGTGTATGAAGTGCTCAATCCGCATTTAATCTGTATAATCTGTGTAAACATACATTAGCACAAACCATTTCAGATGAGAATACCTCGAGGTTGTACCGAGACCTTCTCATCTGAAATAGGCCACTATTAACCAACATGCTACTTAGGCTATATTACACATCCAAATATTTTTGGACATTCGGGACCGTGACCGTGCAGCTCTCTAGAATGAAATGATAATTAAATGAAGACCCTAAGCTGCCGACACGCGTTGATATACATCAACGGGCACGGTTGAAAATTTGTGCCCTGACCGGGTCTCCAACCCGGGATCTCCTGCTTACATGGCAGATGCCCTAACTATCAGAGCCACTGAGAGAACAGGGGATAGTGCGACTGCAGGGATTTATCCCTTGCACTCTCCCCGTGAGACCCACATTCCCAATTTAATGTCCACACACTACATTCGTAGTGCCCCTGCCCATTACACTCATTAATCGCGGCAGACAATCTTACCGAGTCCTATAAGAGTTCGGGCAATGCGTGTGCATCCGCACAGAAGAAGGTCAACCGTAGTCTTAACTTATATGAAGATGGTATGTGTTCTTTCGGACATGTCCAAAGATAACATCTTCATATAGTTAAGGCTAACCGGCCATTACATTCTTCTGGATAGAGCGTCTGCCATTTAAGCAGGAGATCCCGGGCTCGAGTCCCGGTCGCGGCACAAATTTTCAACTGTCCCTGTTGATGTATATAAACACCTGTCCGCAGCTTAGGGTCTTGATTTAATTACTATTTCATCTAGACTTAGGTTTCCCGTGATTTCCCTAAATCGCTCTAGGAAAATGCCGGGATGGTTCCTTTACAAAGGCAGGGCCGATATCCTTTCCCATGCTTGATACCATCCGAGCTTGTTCTTCGTCTCCAATGACAACGATGTCGACAGGACTTTAAACCCAATCTTCCTTATTCTAGGATTCACTGTTAGTCAAATCTCTGCTGATAATACCGGGTTTCAAGAACTGGTTTCCTAGGTACTGCAAAAAATCAGGTAAGTTCTTGGAAAAGTCCTCATTTCCGGTTTTCAAGTATAGGCAGTTATAATACCTCTTACCTGAAGGTTATTTAAATATATTTGAGTTCACTGACGATGTGACGAAAAATGCTTCCTTGCTGCAAAAGAACCAAACAGGAGTGTCCCACATTCCTACAGGAATGGCGTACAATGGAAAAATTCCAATAAATAACAAGAAGACCCAGGATGTATGCAAAATAGCTGTACACATTCCATATCTGCATATACACAAAACATTCTTCGGGGAGTTGTTGATGTGACCAGCAACGGCTACTGCAGTGGACAATGAAAGCTAAGGAAAGAAACGATTTTCAGAATAAATTTCATAGACAATGTTTTAAAAATCTGAGAAGTATAGACATATCCCGTATAAGTCGTATTATGGATTTTTGTGAAAATATAATTATTTATGATGTTTTAATAGGGAGTTTTACCGTGTCATTCATAGTTTGAAGAAGGGAGCAAATTCCGCAGTTTTTAACATCGTGATGGCTTCTTCAGGACAATCCAGTTCATCTTCCTAAGTTACTGTGATAGGAGGTTAATGTAGGGAATCATATATGTGTTGTGGATTGGCAAGACAGCCAACCCACTACGAGAGGAAGCCGAAAGGCACGCGTTTTAGCTCACGCAGGCTGGCGTGAGGTCTGGAACAGGTCAAGGAAATGAGACTAACAAAAAACGTACGTAGCTGCTGGAATACTTAACTTTAATCCATAAATGGTGAACATCGCTCTTGACGGTACATATTTTACAGCATCAATAGTAACTGGTAATGGCGCCTTGCTAGGTCGTAGCAAATGACGTAGCTGAAGGCTATGCTAACTATCGTCTCGGCAAATGAGAGCGTAATTTGTCAGTGAACCATCGCTAGCAAAGTCGGCTGTACAACTGGGCGAGTGCTAGGAATTCTCTCTAGACCTGCCGTGTGGCGGCGCTCGGTCTGCAATCACTGATAGTGGCGACACGCGGGTCCGACGTATACTAACGGACCGCGGCCGATTTAAAGGCTACCACCTAGCAAGTGTGGTGTCTGGCGGTGACACCACAATTTGTATCTTCGTTTAAAATAAAATTAAAAATACGAAGCCGGCCATGGTGGCCGAGCGGCTCTAGGCGCTTCAGCCTGGAACCGCGGGACTGCTACGGTCGCAGGTTCGAATCCTGCCTCGGGTATGGATGTGTGTGATCTCCTTAGGTTAGTTAGGTTTAAGTAGTTCTAAGTTCTAGGGGACTTATGACCTCAGCTGTTGAGTCCCATAGTGCTCAGAGCCATTTGAACCATTTTTAAAAATACGAACAGGAGAATGTTTTTTATCTTTCCCCACAAAAGGAGGTTTCGGATTCGTTCCCTTCTTCAAACTGCAGATACAGTTACCACATAAACCTCACCGAAAATATCGTAGTTTGTATACCAAAGGGAAGAAAAGCTTTCGGGAATCCTGAAGTGAATCCAATTTAGTGAGTCACCTTATCGTATCCACACATCAGAAAAATTATTTGAGCTTATTCACCGGTAGTATAGAGGTCGGTGCTCCGCATAAACATATCTTGAGCTACGAGTGTACTACGCATAGGTGTATGTAGCGTGTTGAGCGCAAGTTGTTTGGAAGTGCGGCCACGTGCAGGGCGGCCAGTGTCGTTAGTCAGAGGTGCGGCCGTAATGCCCGATCGTTGGCGATAGCCGCGGCACGCGCGCAACTTGGCTTACGCTTAGAGCGGCCGGCTGCCGCCTGCCGTCTAACAGCGATTAGCCGCACGTTGACGAGAGGCCTACGCTCGGTTTATCTCCGGCCCCAGACCCTCTCCAAACTCCCTCGCTACTACTCTGAGTTCCAGAAGATTCTGACGCTGCGAGAACAACTTCTCGTAAGCCTCACTTCCGAAAATCGCTCACAGAGTGAGATAAGAGGACATGTCATCCGAGGAGATCTCTATTCCCAAAACGTCGTTAAGACCCTGCAGGGGCGCAGTAAACCGTTGATAACAACGAGAAAAGTAGCTTTTGGTAAGCAAATATGAACTGCTCATAATAGTGTAGCACCACCTGCATATCTTCTGCGAATCTGTGATGAGCTTACACTTGAGGGGAGTAGGGTATGAAAGAATCTACCTTATGAAACTAAATACAACAATACAATATAAGCAAAACAGTAATGAAAATATTACCAGTTTTTTCAACAGCACATTTTATCACGAGTCCAAATAAGATTCTGCTGCTGTATGTTAGTAGGAGGGCAAAGTAGTTTCTAGCGCAGTTTTTATATCAAATTGTTGTCAAATTAATTAATTGAACAATTAATTACCCACAACTCAGGAAGAAGTCATGGGTTTTCCCCAGCCGCACCTGGGTCCCCGCCCACTCAGCGTCCCCAGCTGCTTAACCCTCCCCTGCCCTCCTCCCTCCACCTCACCAACCTGCCCTAATGGCAGGAGTTTCGAATTTTGGCAGGAGTATTCGCTCATTCACAGGATAAAATGAGAGATCTCCCCACATTGTCCTGCAACACGGTCGCCGATTTAGTCTTCAACTAACAAAAATAGGAGGGTACTATACCCACTACCTGCTGCATTCCACTTCTCGTAAAGGAACAGAGCGAGATGAGTTCATAATGCTGGTCAGGAAGACTGTTCTGCACAAAACTTACTCATGGCACCCATCCAAGTGCACAAGATCTCTCCAGATGCATGCATGTCAAAGAGGTTATGCACCCCTTGTTGGTGTACAGTAGACGCGAGAGTGTTGTGGTGATATAACAGACAGTTAAGAAGGAATGTGTTGTTTATGGATGCTGGAGCTCTAGACGTATGGAATGTGAAACAATTTACGTAAATCAACTCTGCTTTTAATTCTGGAGTATTATTTCAGTGTCTGGAGTCAGTTCCAAGAAGGTACCGGCAGAGAGAAATGACTGTAGAGCATAAACACACGCACTCCTAAGGCTACACGGTTCTGCACTTAAAAACGCTATAATGTTACAGCCATATGGTTTCCAAAGTATTAGTCATGTGGAATGCAAAGCTCTTCATACTCTAGCTCACGACATACAAGTATATGTCCAGCATCTGACATACAAACACCCTCTCAAGTTTTCTACCACAATCACTACGATACACACTTGAAGATGTTAAAACTACTTTGTTCTACACTCTTCTGGTGTCCTAGGTATTGACTAAACCGTTCCTCACTACGAAGGTATCCGCCACTAAAACTGCTTGTAAACCAACTAGAATCAAGTTGGGAGACTGCTGTTCCCTTTCTTAGGAAAATGACGTGATTTTATACATCTTTTTTAGTCGTAAACGTTCATTCCCTCAATCACATTTTCCGTGTTAGTTGTGCTTATTAGTAGTAGAAGCGATTTTGAAAGATATGGCCATGACCCAGTAGGAAATAGAGCGAGGATAAACGACGCCGGCCTGGTGGCCAAGCGGTTAAAGGCGCTACAGTCTGCAACCGCGCGACTGCTACGGTCGCAGGTTCGAATCCTGCCTCGGGCATGGATGTGTGTGATGTTCTTAGGTTAGTTAGGTTTAAGTAGTTCTAAGTTCTAGGGGACTGATGACCTTAGAAGTTAAGTCCCATAGTGCTCAGAGCCATTTGAACCATTTTTGGAGAAACGACATGATTGTTTTCGATAGTTGATGCATTGAGTTATCATCCACGCTTACCGCATGAAAATGCACATGAAGAAACTACGACTTCTTATGAGGGACTAATACCACGATCAGTAACAAAAGGAGATGTTACAGTCTTGTTGCTGTTTACACTAACATCACCATGGCGCTTGTAGCCTTCCTCTTGCACACAGAAGTAATGGTCTCATGTTGAGTCGTATTGCCCATGTGTACAATAATATAGCAATTTCGTCTTAACACCACGTCTCTAGAGTGCTCCCTTCCCACACTACTGTGGCCTCAGTCGACTCTTCTATAGAATACGCTAGGGAATGACTTAAGTCTGTTAAACACATTTAATACTTATGGAATAATATTGCTTGTGAGAACAACCCTAATTCGGTAATACCTATATTCGACTGTATGTGTGAGAACACTGCCCTGGACTGGGATGCATATGTTTCAACTGCTTTAATATAGCGCTTCTGTGTAATACTTATATCGCCTTTGTTGAAGTATGTGTTACGAAAACCCACGTAGTTTACAGGGGGAAGCGAACGGACTAAAACTGAGTGCAGACAGAGCAAAATTTTTAAACTTTTCCCGCACTTAAGTATCTGGGTACCCTCAGCCCACCTCAATTTTCCATATTTCATCGTATTTATTCCATAATTTTTAGTATTCTCAGTCAATTTACGTAATTTTACTAGGTTTTCGCAATTTTACATATTTCTTGGCATTTCCCTGAATTTTCTATATTTACCATCAACTTGTCGTAATTATAACAGGTTATCATCGATTTTTACCGATTTTATGTCATATTTCATATTTTTTGGTAGTTTTCCATATCCCTTTGGTCATATTGCTGACATACCCATGCGGTATTTGATTTTATACGATGATATTTGCGTGTCTTATACACCGACCTACTATAAATCGTAAGAAATCCCCTCTTCCTCATGATCTACATGTATGCATTTTGGATAACACCATCATGAAATGTATAGTAACACTTTCTTCATACCTAGATGAGGTTCAACAAGTGTTGGCGTGGGTCAACCGCGCGGTTCGCTCGGCTTCCCCTGTCGGAGGTTCGAGTCCTCCCTCGGGCATGGGGCTGTGTGTTGTCCTTAGCGTAAGTTAGTTTAAGTTAGACTAAATAGTGAGTAAGCCTAGGGACCGATGAACTCAGCAGTTTCGTCCCATAGTACCTTACCACAAATTTCCCAAATTTTCGACAAGTTTTGCAGATGATGGATGCATTGGAAACTCGAAATCTGCAAATGATGGAAACTCAAAGTCTGGAAATAGTTCAACATGTTCATTTGAATTCCACTCTAGCGTGCAGGAATCTGCAACAAGGAGCTGGCGCTTCAGTCCGGAAGCGTGCGGCTGCTACGGTAGCAGGTTTGAATCCTGCCTTGGGCATGGATGTGTGTGATGTTCTTTGGTTAGTTAGGTTTAAGTAGTTCTAAGTTCTAGGGGACTGATGCCCTTAGATGTTAAGTCCCATAGTGCTCAGAGACATTTCAACTATTTTCCTCCTGTCACATACCTGGATAACTATTGGAGTGCTGCCCGCGAAATATTCGAGATAGTACTTCTCAACCTTATTCCCCGCTTTTGACTGCAACACACCTGATCCTATGAGTGTATGAGAAGTGTTCCTGTGACAACACACTGCAAGTTTCACTTGTCCCAGCCATGCTCAATCGAGTTCATGTCAGTAGATCGTCAGGCCATTCCATTCGTTTGTTTCCTGCCTCCTGCAGAAAGATGTTCGATATGGGGACACAGTGCACTCTTCCATTATTCCTTTGAAAGAGGAACCAATAGCCAAAATGTTAACTATATGCTGAATAATAGTTTTGAGGTTATACAGCTCTCACATTTTCCTCAAAAGCGACAAGAAGCGTCCAATAACTGTACATTTATTCTGGACCAGAACATGAGTGACCCACATCTCTGCTGGACCCTTTGGACTGTATGCCTGAAACATGTACGCCTCCACGCTGTTCTATGACGATCGTCAACCCTCAGATGAATTGTCCACTCATCAGTGTAAAGAAATCTTCACCACTGATCCAGTTCATATCCCAAGTGTTACCTAACCCAGCTTAGACATGCAGCACGTGTAACACTGTTTTCGATAATACCCTATATTTGTCTCATGTAACTTCTTTATCTGTTTTTGCTCAATGTAACTTCTGTATCACCAAGCTCTTTGATGCAACATGTACATAATTCATTATTTATGTCAGTTTATGTCAATGTAATGAATCTATGGATGTATTTTTTTAAAAATTATGTTCTGTAAAAGGATGAAAATGTGAACACTTTGCTTGTAATACTGGTTCATGTGAGAGATTGCAGGGCACTCACACTTCTGATTCGGTGTAGGGAATACGATCTACTGCAATTTGACTTCATAGGTTATGATGAAATGGTGGGCAGTAGTTTATGGTCTTGTTTGCATGCTCTAGGGACGGAAATGCGGTAAGCTTTACTTGCGTTCAAAGGAACAGGGTGCCGACTTAAACGACTGCAGTGGTCGCATTGTGCAAAACACATTACGTTGGTGCTGGACAGGAGGCTGGCGTCCAGGTATATGGGCCAGCCGCAAATTTCCGTGGGACAGGGAAACTGGCGTCCAGACGTCCAGACTCTGTTACAAAACATGTTTGTCAAAGCACGATGCTTTGGCGAGTTTATGGCCATTCTTTGGAAACCTCAAAATGGATGCAACAGGGGAGATAACAAATTGTTTATGGAGGGCTGTGCTTCCACCCTGCATCGTGTTAGCAAAAGACACAGCAAACATATGGGAAAGATGCCGTGAAGCTGAATTTTTTTCCTTTTTCTGCCAATTAACTTTATAGTCTCAGATTGGTCAAATTGGTTTGCAGTGCAAAGACCATTCTCCGAGCTTAGAATGCCGGGCTCCAGCTTTTGATTGGCTTGTGCGAAAGTGGGGGAAGTCAAAAAAAGAGAAATGTGCTTTTGGAACCGAGCTGTGGAGGAAACGGGGGGAAAGGAAATAAGATCACTCTTGTACAAGTCTCTCATACTGGCGCTTCGCTAGTAAAGAAACAGTGAGAGTTGTGTCCTTTCCTAGTGTGCGACTTAGAGCCTGAGCCAGTCACCTTCTGAACCGTCAGAGGTACTGTTTATATCATCATGGTCACAACAAGTGATGTGTGCGTGTACTTATTTGTCTTGAGTCGGCTGCCTAAACATTTGATGTATTCCGACACGCACAGTCGTGGCAAGAAGTCAAACTGGTTTGGCAAACCAGCAAACGGGTCCACCTGCACACTGGAATCCATCGGGGTTTCAGAGGCTCATAGGGAGGTACCTGTGTTCTGAATTAACCGAATGCGAGACCGAGTACTTGCATTTTTCGGGAACGCGAAATTAATAACAGATTGCCATCGTTCATGACTTCAGATGTTGAACGTATCGTGGTGTGCCGCCTTGACCAGCTGGATGGTAAAGTATTCGCTGCCATGATGTAGGGGTATAATATGTATTTCTCAGCACCTTGTTCTTTTGAATCATATTTTTCTTTTTCTCGTATGGTAGAATATAGATGCTTGGTGGTGGCGTAGTTTGATGCCATAACCTGGATTCATGTGTATGAAGTTAGATAGAGTGAGTAGTGTTCTGGTTAGAGTCGTGTGTCGATACCCAGCAGATCACTTTGTCCACCATAGATCCCATGTTAGTAAGGCGTTTGTTAAATAAAAGGTTTGTGTGATGTTTCTTTAATAATTTTGTTGTCTTGTCATTTTTAAGATCAATAAATCGACTGTCAATTAGACTACAACTTCTCCCTGAGTTCTAATTAACATTTCCTTCCTATTTTATTATGGCAGTGTAGATCTGAAACATAAGGAGTAGCGTTTTCATTTGGTATCCACTGCGTGGATCTTTTACATCATTAACAATAGTCAACTTTTACATGCATAGAGACAATACGTTTTTAATCATGTAAATCATGGAGGGAAGCCCCTCTGCTACGAAACTATCTTGGCAGGAACAGAAATTATGCAATTGGTGGTCGAACTGCAAGGTTCCTTCGTGGCAAGAGAATTCGGTGGGTAGCAGGCAACGTGCTCGCACCTTGTGACCTGAACGAGTCAAAGAGGACAGCAAGATTATATAACATAGCTTCGGATGAGGAAGTAATTTGGCTTATTATTCATAACATGCTTTGGCTGGCTCTGTACTATGAAAATCTGATGCTAAGAAGAGAATTTTCAGAACTAGTCGCCCAGCAAGAACCATAGATACCTTTACCTCCTCTTTTTGAATAGCCACAGCAAATCTGCACTGACACCACCTTCATCTGAATTATCATTTAAGTATTGTATAATTGCATGGACCACTTCCATGGTTTCTTTTTCAATAATAAGTTTGTGTTGTACAAACTTTTTGTTGAGCACCTGTATCTTACTCTTTGTCGTTTCCTAAAACATGGTTCTACCCCAGGTGCTACAATGTTTCCGAATATCCTATTATATTGAACTGGAGTAATTTCAGTAAACTTTCACTACACTTAATATTCTTTGTAGAGTAGTGAATTCCGTAACTATTCAGTGAGCATAAGTTTTGAAGTACCCGACATATTTTTCATAACAATATAGTTAAAGTTTCACCAAAGTAGAGTTGTCAAGAAAAGAATTTTAACATTCAGCTTAAAGATAGCTCTTATTGAGATCTCTATCCAGAATTACAGTTACATGTAAAAACAGTGGTGATACGGAAAAGTTAATGGCTAGCACATTTTGAAGGACCAACATAATGATAATTACTGTAAAGGTTTGGAAGTAATAGCGTTTACAATTTTAGATGTATGTAGTTAATACTGTTTGTCATATTGTCTTGTGACTAAAATGTTCAGCCTTCATGTGAGCCTATTGATACATTAGTTTCTGGGTCCCCACACTAATTGTTGAGACAGGCTTAAGTTTCATATTACAATTACAGCGTTAATGACTTGCACTTGCCAGATCTCTAACACTTACACACTATAATAAGGTACTGGCTACCACTATTCAAACCATACTACATCCAGGCACTATATATTCCATTTGAGTTAACTAGTATAAAAAAATGAATGCTCCTTGAGAATGAAACTTGGCAATGTGCTGTTCACGAATGGCCATGATTCAGATAAGCAATAGTTTCAAGAACTCCAGTTGATAGCTAAGAATATGAGATGACTTCAGAAAGAAACCTGGTTGTTGTACGGGCAATGAAACTAAAGTTCTAGTCTTCTTAATTAAGTGAGCGCAGATCAGAATGCAGCGGGATAGCGGACAGACGGACGGCCAGAGCGATTGTAGCGTGCCGAAGCGTTACGATAAGAGCCGAGTCTGGCGCGGTAGGCCAGTATGGTGACTTGCAAGAACGTGAAGGCGGAGAGACACATAAAAGCCAGGGGTAGCTTACAAACACGACGCAGCATCCACACGCGGCCTCCCCTTGGGGATAGAGAAGTTGGACTGGTCGGACCAGAGGCTGCGGAAGGGTAAAAAAGTAGTTCGTTTCAAAAAAATTGGAGTAGAGGGCCAGAGTAAAATTTGCAGAAGACTGTAATTAAAGTGTATATGCGCAGAAAGCAACAGGGCAAGTATGAAGTAAAATGTGATTGTTTCAAGGGAAGAGATGGTGGCTGACGTCACAAGCAGTGTAGTGAGGACGAAGGAGAGCACAGTACGCCATTGTTGAGGATTAGTGGTTCAACCGGGCAGCAGTATGGATGGCCGGCAGTTGCACACCTGCAAGACTACCAACTAAGCTTTGCTTTTTGGGCAGATCTGAATAAGACCGTGACAAAGTAACGTTCGCATAGGCGATGAAGTTATTTTGACTTTGAATGAATGTTTACCTTAATATGTGACAATTACTGAGGTATAGACGCAAATAGTTAATTGAGCGAAGCTTAGTGCATGCAACAACACGACAGTCACTGAACGCAGTAAGTCAGTTGCTGTGCTCGCTCCTGCCGTTGCAATTCTGTTTTGTTCCCTGGCAATGATCATTATGACCAATTGGTTATGATCATGCTTATTTTTATGCGGGGTATCAAGTGTAAGTAAAGACTGAGTTCCGTGGCATACAGTAATACAAGATCCTGGCCTTGTGCACTAAAAGACCAGTGTGGCAGCTGAGTGAATTATATTAATATGATCACTTTTGGGATTAGCCTGATTGCGACTACAACCAAATGCAATCGGTTTCCAACAGCGGTCTTAAACTCACTTAGAGGGGCATATCCGTCTGACGGCCATCTGGCTGTATTCTGGCGTGCCAACTACGATTTTGCAACTTGTTTGTAACAAATTCTGTAAAAGGGTTTTGAGGTCAACGTGTCTCTAGAATATAATAGCTTTTATCAGAGCTGCGTTGCATTATTTAGTAACACCAGAATTCGTCTCCAAAACCTTAGTTCTACGTATTTGCTACGTCCAGAATCCATAAGGTGCCAAATAACGTACGAGTGGCTGAACTGCAAGTAAGGGCAGGCAATATTGCAGATAGAGAAAGTGGGGAGGCTGACTACGCTCCCATCACGCAGGTAAGTCACAAAGAGGACCTGCCATGCACCCCTGTAAATACACCGCTTACCACACCAGACAGTCCAAGGAGTCCAGTACGTTATAAGTTAGGGTTTTTCATTCCGCAGAGGGGATGTTACAAAGTGGTGCATCGAACAGGTAGAGAGTAAACGGAGATGCATCACGGAGTAGTACGAAGTAATTTAAGCAAAAGGATAAGCGTTATAGTAGGAAAGTGCACTGTAAGTAATTGCAGCAGCAGCGCGGCTTAGTAGTTTGGCTAGCGTGCTTAGTATGGGGAGACAGTACCGGTCGAAAAGGGCTGCATAGTAGCTATGAATCGGGCGCGAGTTGCGTAAGCCGGCGCTGCAGTCTGGTAAGCTTTGCTGGGCGCGCCGAACGGCCGCACAAAGAGGAACTGCGCCAGCACGCGGTGGAAGCAGAACAGCCGACAGCAGACCACGCGAGGGTGGAGCCGGTGAAGAAGCACCGCACATAGAGGACGGCGCTAGCAGACCAACACAGGGAGCACAGCAACCAGGCAGTACCTCGTAGAAGTCGTCAGCAGCTAAGAAACCGAATTCTACACCAACTGTTGAACAGCGTTTTAACTTTAGAAAAGAGAATGGCTGAGCAGGATAAAAGTAGCATAGCAGGGAAAGTCAAGAGTGATGCTGAGGAGGTTGTCAAAATGGGTAGTATAACGAGGGAATTAAACAGTGCAGAGGTGTTTAGCCCAGATCTGCATCCAACGAGAATTTTATTGGCGGTTGATAGCAAAGTAGAGACCGAACAGACAAAAGAAGTGCCACTAAACTTGAGTGATTCAATCACCGAAGGGGTTGAGGCCACTCAAGGCGGGTCAGAATCAGTAGTAGACCAGATGATTTTAGCAGTACGAGGGGAAGAGAAAAATGTGTTCTTGCTGTCATTTCTTGCAACTTTGACGCAATTTTGGGAAGAAATCAGTAAAGGTATTAAGAAAGATAATGAACAAGTACGCTCCAGTAGTGCATTGGAAGTGTCGAATTTTAGTGAGGAGGCGAAGAAAGACATCCCTGAGCAGTTCACTCAATGTAAATTGCAATTGGAGCAGCAAGTAGACATTAAACTACAGCAAGTAGTATATAAAGTTGGTACTGATCTGGGCCAAGTGAAGAAGGAATGTGATAAAAGGCACCAGGAGGGGTTAGGTAAAGTAACCAAAGCGTTATATGTGCATGCTACTGCATATCACAATTGCACAACTGAGTTGGAAGGTAAACAGAGGGATTTTGAAACGAAAATAAATACTGAAGTGGGTAATATAAGTGGTAAGATAAGATCTTAACAAGATACTAGTTTTAAGTTGCATGTTAAGGATACGATTCAGGCATTGGCTGCTAGTCTAGCAACGTATGACTCGTTTGAGAAACATCAAGAGGTTCATAATCAGCAGATGGACGCTGTAGTATTGCAAAATGCGCAAGCAATAACTAAACTGGCAACAAGGGCAGGCCAGGTTTCGTCGAGCACTCCAGCAGAAGCAGCGTTTATTAAGTGCAGTAATTTTAGTACCTTTCATCCACAGGGAACAATTAATACTAAAGTATTCCTTAAGGAATTTGATGGGGTAATACCAGAGTACTGGACGGAACGAGATCGAATTTCGTATGTAGTGGTGTTGTATCTGTAATTGGAGAAACAACAAATAACGATTGGCGTGAGTTCCAAATTCTATTCATTGCCAACAGTTCTACAATAACAACACAACTTGGTGCTTGATGAAGAGCAGCGTCTGGGCTGCTGAGTCCAAGCCCGGTATGGTAAACAGTAGCAGTGTAGAGTCGATCCGGGTTGCGACGTCAACGTAGCACGCAGTAGCCCAACACGAGACTGCCAGGCTGTTTTTTTTTTCTTTATTGTTATTTTTAAACGCGTACAAACAGGCAGGCTGTCAGCAGCATGTTACGCTGCTCTTCAGCCATAGAACAGACAAAGAAACAACAGAAAGAATACACATAGGTGACATAACGGTGGGTAATAAAACAGTAGACACATAAAGACAAACACGGAGCCGTTCACACTCGACGATAATCCACACGACAAACTGTTGACACGACGCACAAACATTGAAGACGTCGATGGCACAGGTGAGCGATGGAGTGCGACGATGAACACGGAACACTAAACACGACGGCACACACGAGACACTGATGGCGATCATCTACGGCGCGCAAATGTCCACGTAGCGTGTGCAAGTCCGGGGACCTGCCAAGAGGGGAAGAAGGGTGAGGGGGAGGGGAGAGGGCAGAACAAAGATGCCAATGGCTGAGGAGATGGGAGGAGGAGTAGAGGGACTGGGAAGGGGAAGCCTTGGGGAGGAGTAGGGAGAAATCGAGGAGGGAGGGAAGGGGGAGAGAAGGGAGGGAGGGTGCCCAAAGGAGCAAACACAGGAAGAGGGAGGGAAGATCAAAGTTGGTAGGAGGGGTAGATGGAGGGGAGGAGGGCATCATCAGGGAGAGGGAGCTGGTGGAAGCCCCTTGGGAGAGGATAAGGAGGGTGGAGCGATGGAGACTGGGTGGGACGTGGGAATACAGGCGCGGCAGCGGGTGGGGATGGGAGAGGATGGGGGAGACAAGCGGGTGAGGAGGATCGAGTTTTTGGGAGGTGTAGAGGATCCGTATCCGTTCAAGGAAAAGGAGGAGGTGGGGGAATGGAATGAGGTCGTACAGGATCCGCATGTGCGAGGGGAGATGGATGCGATAGGCGAGGCAGTGAGCATGGCGTTCAAGGATCTGAAGGGATTTGTGAAAGGTAGGGGGGGCAGATATCCAGGCAGGATGGGCGTAACAGAAGATAGGGCGGATGAGGGATTTATAGGTGGGGAGTATGGTGGAGGGGTCCAGACCCCACGTACGGCCAGAAAGGAGCTTGAGGAGACGGAGTCAGGAGCGTGCCTTGGCTTGGATTGTCCGGAGATGGGGGGTCCAGGAGAGCCGACAGTTGAGGGTGACGCCAAGGTACTTAATGGTCGGGGTCAGGGCGATAGGACGACCATAGATGGTGAGATAGAAATCGAGGAGGCGGAAGGAAGGGGTGGTTTTGCCTACAATGATCACTTGGGTTTTGGAGGGATTGAACTTGAGCAACCACTGGTTGCACCAAGCGGTTAACCAGTCAAGATGGGATTGGGGAAGGTGTTGGGAACGCTGCAGGGTGGGGGCAAGGGCAAGGAAGGCGGTGTCATCGGCAAACTGGAGAAGGTAGACAGGGGGTGACGGCGGCGGCATGTCCGCTGTATACAGAAGGTACAGAAGGGGGGAGAGGACAGAGCCTTGAAGCACACCTGCGGAGGGAAAAAAGGTGTAGGAATCCGTGTTATGGATGGTGACGTAGGAACGACGGTGGAAGAGAAAGGAGCCAATCAGACAGACATAGTTAATGGGAAGGGCGAAGGTTTGGAGCTTGAAGAGGAGACCGGAATGCCATATGCGGTCATAGGCACGTTCGTGGTCCAGGGAGAAGAAGATTGCGGAGCGACAGGAATTTAGCTGTTCGGAAAGGAGATGAGTGAGGTGGAGGAGAAGGTCATCAGAAGAGCAGGACAGTCGAAAGCCACACTGGGTAAGGGGAAGGAGGCGGTGCTGACAGAGATGCTGGTGGATGTGTCGGGTGTGGATGGATTCCAGGACCTTGCTGAAGACCGAGGTAAGGCTGATGGGACGGTAGGAGGAGACGGCGGACGGCAGTTTACCGGGTTTAAGGAACATCTGGATACGGGAGGTTTTCCACAGGATGGGGTAGGGGGTAGTAGCCAGTGGACAGGACTACATTGTAGAACCTGGCCAGGGTGGAGAGGAAAGAGACAGGAGCTTCACGAAGGTGGCAGTAGGTGACACGATCGTGACCAGGAGCGGTGTTGTGTTTGGCGCGGAGTGTAGCAATGAGATCCTGTGTAGTGATAGGGGCATTGAGTTCCATGTGTGCAATGTTGTCCAATTACTGGAAACCAGGTGCGAGGGGACGGACAGAGGTGTCAGTTCGATCGCGGACATCTGGGAAGAGGGAGTAATCGAACTGGGGATCGTCAGGGATGGAGAAGACATCGGAAAGGTAGGAGGCAAAGTGATTGGCCTTACTAAGGGTGTCAGGGAAGGGATGATCATCATGGAGAAGAGGATAGTAGGGGGAGGGTTTAGTTCCAGTAAGGCGACGGAAGGCTGACCAGTACTTGCATGAGTTTATAGGTAGGGTAGCATTTAAACGGGTGCATTTTTGTCACCAGTCCCGGCGTTTCTTACAAGGGAACCTCCCCATCGCACCCCCCTCAGATTTAGTTATAAGTTGGCACAGTGGATAGGCCTTGAAAAACTGAACACAGATCAATCAAGAAAACAGGAAGAAGTTGTGAGGAACTATCAAAAAAATAAACAAAATATACAAACTGAGTAGTCCATTCGCAATACATGCAACATCAAGGAGAGTCTGGGCTCAGGAGCGCCGTGGTCTCGTGGTTAGCGTGAGCAGCTGCGAAACGAGAGGTCCTTGGTTCAAGTCTTCCTTCGAGTGAAAAGTTTTCTTTCTTTATTTTCGCAAACTTATGATCTGTCCGTTCGTTGATTGACGTCTCTGTTCACTGTAATAAGTTTAGTGTCTGTGTTTTGCGACCGCACCGCAAAACCGTGCGATTAGTAGACGAAAGGACGTGCCTCTCCAATGGGAACCGAAAACATATTGCCCACGAAATACATCTCACGTATTTAATGCACTCTCTTCCAAAGTAGCGAACAGTCAACTGCCAGCCAGGAAGCCTCGTTAGCAGGAATACTCTCTCTTCTGTGCGCTGTAGTCGACTGACGTCGCGTGTTTCGATGTTTGTTTAGGTGTAGCGTCCCCATACTACGGCGCAGTTACCTCGTATCGGACGGACGGAAAGATAATAATTGTCTGAAAATAAAAAATTAAAATTTTTCACTCGAGAGAATACTTGAACTAAGGACATTTCGTTCCGCAGCTGCTCACGCTAACCACGGGACCACGACGCTCCTGTGCGCGTAATATGCTTGATGTTACCTATCTTGGGCATGGACTACTCAGTTTGTATATTTTGCTTATTTTTTTCATAGTTCCACACAATTTCTTCCTGTTTTCTCGATTGATCTGTGTTCAGTTTTTCGAGGCCTATCCACTGTGCCAACTTATAACTAAATCTGAGGGGGGTGCGATGGGGAGGTTCCCTTGTTAGCCGCAAGCAAGTTTCGGATGTGTCGCTGGAGTTGCCGGTCGCGTCGTAGTGTGTCCGGGTCATGCGTGTGGAGGAAGACACGGTAGAGACGGTGGGATTTATGGAGGAGGAGGACGGCCAGTGGGGATAAGGTAGGACGGTGGGGGTGAATGGCGACAGTAGCGACATGGGCCCCCACGCCCTCAGACAAGGTCTGCTGGAGAAAGGAGGCGGCATGGGTAACATTGTCAAGGTGGTGGTAGGTGAAGGGGTGGCCTTCAATCCGGGTGGAGAGGGTATCCCGGTAGGCATTCCAGTCGGCACAGGAATAGTCATGGACGTACTTCGGGGGAGGGTCGTTACGAGGGTCGGGGCGGGGGCGACGACCGTCTGAAACAGTGAGGAGGACAGGGAGATGGTCGTTACCAATGGGGTCCAGGACATCCACCGCTTTGAGGCCAAGGAGGTTGGGGGAAGAGAGGATGACATCGGGAGTGGAGTTGGATTTGGGGCGTGTGTGCTGGGGAATGGGGACAAGGTCGCCTTGGAGGGTGGAGAGCAACCGATGCCACCGCCGTAACTGGGTGGCGGAACGACTATGGATGTTGAGGTCGGTGGCGATCACGTAGGAGGAGAAGATACAATCAACGTGGGAGAGGAAGTCGAAAGGAATAGGGGTGTTAGGGTGGACATAGATGGTGGTGCAGGTGATGGTGAGGCCAGGGAAGAAGAGACTAAGGATCAGGTGTTTGGTGGGGTCGGGAAGGAGAGGTTGGAGCCAAACCAGGATCTGGTGGTGGTGACCAATGTCAACTCCGCCATGCGCAATCGGGAGGGGATTATCGGAGCGGTGGAGAAGGTAGGGCAAAGTGTGGACGGTGTGGTGGGGTTGGAGGAAGGTTTCATTGAGGAGGAACGCAGCCACGCGGTGGGTTGCAAGGATGTGCATGAAGAGGTTCTTGTTGGCAGGAAGGGAATGGATGTTGTTGAACAGGATACAGTGCTGTCGCACCATGACAGGGATTTAGACGAGGGTGTTGAGATGGGAGAAGGTGAAATGGGCCTGGTTGTGGGAGTAGGTGGCATACATTTTTAGGTGGAAGACGGAACGGGCGGCGAGGGAGACCTGTTGGAGGGTGTGAGGGCGCTGGAAGGGGTGGACGTTTTGCAGGACAATGGTAAGAAACCTGATGATGTCCTCAGCGGTGGGGTGGGGGGATGAAGGGAATTGCCACGAGGGGTGGGGGCGTCCAGAGGACAGGCAGGGACGGTGAGTTCAGGAGTCATTGGAGGGGGTCGGGCTTTACACTTTTGGGAGTAGGTGGGATGGGGAAGATTACAGGTATTACAGGAGGGAGGGGATTGAAGGTTAGGGCACTGCCCAGAGGAAGTGCACTTGCCTACAATGTGGGCAGGTTGGGGCCTCGCGGCACTCAGCTGTCAGGTGCGCGTTGTACTGCAGACACCTCTGGCAGCAAAGGGATTGAGGAGGGAAACGGGAGGGGTCGACCTTATAACGCTGGTTGAAGAGGAGGGCACCCTCCTTCAGGAGACAGTCAATGGAGGGGGTGTCCTTGGAGAAAACCCGCATAAGGCGGGTGTGGCCGGTCGAGTTAAAAATGCGGCGGACCGCCCGCACCTCCAGCGAGGGATGCGCCTTGAGCTCCGCCAGAAGGGCAGAAGAGAGAGTGGTGACATGAGGGACGGGAGCTATAGGGAGGTTGCGGGAAGTGGCAGGTCCCGGCGTGGACGCAGTAGTTGGCGCCGGAGATGGTGACGGTGACGGTGAAGGCGACGGTGATGGCGACGGCGACGGCGACGGCGACGGCGACGGCGGTGGCGGTGATGGCGAAGGCGATGGGGAGAGCTGGGCATGGGCAGTGGTCCGACGGGCCACCACCCTAGCTGGAGCTGCAGCGACAGGCTGGGGGAGTGGGGGGAAAGGATCAAAGGGAGAGGAGTGAGAGGAAGAAGCTGGAGAGGGGGCGACAAAGAGCGAGGGCGAAGGGAGAGTTAGAAGAGGAGGGATGGAAAGAGGGGGGTAGACTGGGCACACCATGTAATGGTGGTGGTGGCGGCGGAGGGTGAAGTATATACTATGGCAGTGGTGGTAGTAGTGGCAGTGGTGGTGGGGGCTGACATGACGACAGGGATGAACTAAAACAGCACAGGACGAAAAGGAGAGGAAAAGACCGGGGACGGACGAAGACGGACGAAGACGAGGACCAGAGTCCCACGCTGCTGCTGCTGCTCGGCTGGACCGCTGCTGCTCGGCTGGCTGGCTGGCTGGCTGGCTGGCTGGCTGGCACCTGAAACCCTAACGCTTCGATTAGTGCTGGAATGGCACAATCGAAGGGTGGTATCCTTTGGAATTACCGCCGGAGATGACTGCCAGGCTGGCGGCGCATGCAGCTATATAGGGCGAGTGGCGGAGGAATATGCCCGCTGTACCCGAGTCCACTTGTCGTGTCTTGTTATGATTGGCGGTGCGGTCTCACGTAACTATCCCTCGGGAGGACGCCGGCCGAGGTTGCCCTGACAGTGCGGAGGCACTCAGTGTGTGAGGCCCGCGCCTGCGCTGTGCAGCTGTGCAAAGCTGCGCATAAGCGGGGCGTGCCGGCCGTTGGCAGTATGACGTAAAGACCGCGGCCACGCAGCCGCAGGCGCCACGGTGTGGGCATTGACTATACCACAAGTGGGTCACTTAAGGGGAGATGCCTTTCAGCAGGCTCATGAGGTGGCTATTGAGTGCAAAATTTCACAGATTTTAAGAAACGGTTTTTAGAAGAATTTTGGTCTGGAAAAACTCAGCAACAATTGTTAGTGGATTTTTGGGGAGGAAGAAAGTACCAAGCAGAGTGTGGCACTATGAAACAGTTTTGTGATTGGTGGTAGCGTCGTATAAAGCATGTGGATGGAGGTATGGCAGTCGAGTTGTTTGCCACTGGGATAGAGCGGATGTTGCCTTCGTATGTTAGGTAGGAACTGGTAGCAGCACCACGGGAAAGCTATGAAAAATATGTGTTTCTTAGACAACCTCGAGCGTTTACATTTGATGCTAAAAGATGTACAGCCGGTAAGATTTATTAGGAGAGGCGTTCGTGCCCAGAATGCGAAAGATAAGCATAGGGAAGAGAGAGGAGAGAGTTTAAACTAAATAGTGTCTCAGTGATGGGCCGACTGGAGACAGGTCGTATGAAAGGTCAATATAGAAACCGGTGTTCACGTCCGAGTAGGCGGGGGGAGAAAGTGAAAGGAAAGAGCAAGGAGGCCGTAAGAGATGGCCTTGACGTTCGGCATGGTGCACTGGAGGGGAGCGAGACAGCTGGTGCTGGCTGGCCGTAGGTGGCAGCAGATGCGCACACAATGAATGTAGAAGGATAGAGTGAGAGAAGACCAGTATTAGGGGGTCCTGAACACAGGGAAGAATGCGAGCAGCTGACAGGCAATCGGCAGCGCCACGTTAAGTGCAGGAGGCGGGCGAACTTACGGAATAGCTCGATCGTTTGAAGAGATGGCACTCAGACATGAGGGCAATAAAAATAGTAACATCTCGTTTAGTCAAAGAGTGTGGGAACTATGGCATCCAAGAGAAAATATGTAATCTGGCAGTATGGATAGTAATGAAAACGTTGCAATAGTGGAACCATTGGAGGAAGGTGCCAGCAGAAAGAGCGAGAGAGTGACGTTGTTTTTGAGTTCATGTTTGATGGAGATAAGCAACATGTACAACCCTTAAGGTTAAATGATGGAGAAGTTGAGCCCCTCGAATCTCACGCTGAATGGGCGAAGTTGAGCGCATGTGCAAACTGTCGCTTCGTGACAGATTACTTGAAGATTCTTCGGGTTGGCAGGTAGGTTAATTTCAATCTGGAAATTCTTCCAGAATTTGGCCAACGAGAGATAATTGCCGATTTAGAGGAGGAAGCCATTCCCAAGGTCGCAGATAGTGAGCCTATTGTCGAGGTGCAAGTTGGAGGAGTGATAAGTCATGTGTTAGTGGACAGCGAATTGGAAACTTCCGGAATTTCCGAAGAGTACTTTGCGAGTTTGCCAGAAAAAGAAGATAAGGCTGCGTGGCCAGTGCCCCCAGTGAAAATATGTGATGCTACTGGAAAGTTGTCAAAGGCTATTGGACAGGAAGTAATGATGCCAGTGCAGTTAAGAGGAGTAATGGTAGAACATTCCTTCCTTCTCATTCCCCAGATGAATGTAGAGTTATTAGTGGGCGTGGATTTCCTGAACGCGTTTAAAGGAGAACTAAATTTTGAAGACTGTGAGTTGAGATTCCAAGTAGGGGGTAGAAAACTATTGGTCCCCTCTATTAAGAGAAAGGAGGTATTTAATAGTCCTAAGGAGGCACAGTACATAGGAGGGGGAGGCGTTTTAGCAGAGATGAAATTAGTAACGATACATAGCTTGTCTCGGGGTAAGGATGTGGTGGAGACGATTCAAGAGAAAATACCAGAGAGGGTCTCAAAGTTGGGGAGTTTGAACAACAGAAAAGGGAAGTGAGTGAAATTTTAAAACGAAATTGTGGAATCTTTTCTGATGCACCAGGTGGGTTACAGAATTTCGAGTGCAGTTTAACTATTAAGCCACATGCGGTCTGTGCCCTGAAGACTTATGTAATACAGTTTGCCGACAGGAAAGCAGTACAAGAAGAGAGAGGCCGCATGTTGTCATTGGGGATAACTGAAAAAGCAAGTAGTGAATATATCAATCCGTTGTTTGTAGTACCCAAGAAGGATGGAAGTGTGCGACTTGTCTTGCATGCGAGGAGACTGAATGCAATTGTGGAACGAGAGACCGACAGGCCAATATGGATAGACGAACTTTTCCAGAAGTTCCATAGAGTAAAGTTTTTTTCGTCCATCGATGTGACCTGTGGATATTGGGATATAAGGTTAGCACAACAACTTGGGAAATGTACAGCGTTCCTGCATAAAGGAATCTGTTATCAATTTTGCGTCTTGCCATTTGGTCTTAATATTTCTGAGTGTGTCTTTGTAAAAGCCGTGTACCAGGTGGACCTGAGTTAATGGACCAGCTTACTGTGTATGTCGACGATGTATAAATAGCCACAGAGACGTGTGAGCAGCACTGTGCATTATTGGAAAAAGCACTGGTGGCCATGCAGAAAGGGGTATGAAACTTAAGTTTAGTAAGAGAGATTGGCTGAAGGAAAACAATAAATTTATGGGGCATGTCATTGATCAAACAGGAATAAAACCAGAGGGTGTAAAACTTAGCCGGCCGGGGTGGCCGAGCAGTTTTAGTCGCTACAGTCTGAAACCGCGCGACCGCTACGGTCACAGATTCGAATCCTGCCTCGGGCATGGATGTGTGTGATGTCCTTAGGTTAGTTAGGTTTAAGTAGTTCTAAGTTCTAGGGCACTGATGACCTCAGAAGTTCAGTCCCATAGTGCTCAGAGTCATTTGAACCATTTTTTTTTAAACTTAGGGTCATCGAGGAGTTTCTTTGGCCAAAGAATAAGAAAGGTTTGAGGGCTATGTATGGACTGTTTGGGTTCTATCGGCGTTTTGTGTCACCACAAGCATTTAATAACCCAGCATTGAATCAGTTATTGAAAAAGAATGTGCCCTGGAAGTGGTCAGAGACATATGAGGTGGCTATTCAGGAACGGAAGACGCAACTGTTAAGTAGCAAAATTCTGTATAATCCAGATTTCGGTAGACCTTTCTACATATCTTCAGATGCTTGTGGCTATGGCATTGGGGTATAAATATTTCAGGAGGGTGAAAAGGAGGGAGAATCCCGCCATCAAACCATCGTCTTCGCTAGCAGAACGCTTATGGCAGCTGAAAGGAACTACTGTGTTGCAGAACAGGAAGCCCTAGTTATATTGTATGGGTTTAAGAAGTTTGAGGGTTATTTTTTGTGTCATCACACAATAGTGCTTACTGACCATCGGTCGTTAAGCTTTATGAAGAGATGTTGTTTGCGTAATACTAGACTGGGACGGTGGGTGATGTATCTACCCATGGAAATTAGATACATTATAGGACGGGATAACATTATTGTAGATACAATATCCAGAATGCCGGCAGGGGGATGAGAGCTTGAGAAACTGGGAAACTTGGATGGTTTGAGGGTGTTGATGATGAGAGGATCGAAGCATGAGGCCGTAATTAGGCAAGTATGTAAGGATATAAGAAGACTGCAGACTCAGGACGAACATTTAAGGTATGTTAAGCAAATTTTAGGATCAAAGAAACATCGCAAGGTGAAAATACTTCATAAAATTCATCAAGTGATGTTGTTTAGGAGAAGGAGAGAGGATCACGAGGAGTGGAAACTCTTTTTTCTGCAGCAATATGTAGATGAATTAATAGACCTAGTGCATGAAAATTATGGACATTATGGGGCACAAAAGTGCATTGCAAAGTTACAAGAAATGGTAATATTTGAGAACATGTGGTGAAGGGTGCAGAGACGCGTCCAAGCTTGTGTTCATTGTCAAAAGGTGAGAGCAGTTAAGGTTCCAATTCAAGGTTTGCGAATGAATGAGCAAGTAGAAGGACGTCGAGAATTGATTGCAGTGGACTTGTGTGGACCTCTCCCAGTATCCAGGGGTGGCTGTACCTATATTTTTGTAGCGTTAGATGTGTTTGTGAAACACGTACAGTTATACCCAATCAGCCACTGCGCAGGTAAGTTGACCTGCCACGCACCCCCGTAAATCTACCACTTACCGTACCAGAGCCGGCCGGGGTGGCCGAGCGGTTCTAGGCGCTACAATCTGGAACCGCGCGACCGCTACGGTCGCAGGTTCGAATCCTGCCTCGAGCATGGATGTGTGTGATGTCCTTAGGTTAGTTAGGTTTAAGTAGTTCTAAGTTCTAGGGGACTGATGACCTCAGCAGTTGAGTCCCATAGTGCTCAGAGCCATTTGAACCATTTGAACCGTACCAGACCGTCCAAGGAGTCCAGTATGTTATAAGTTAGGGTTTTTAATTCCGCAGAAGGGACGATACGAAGTGGTACATCGGCCTAGGGAATGTTACAAGAACACAAATAATAATACGAATAGATAATGTAATTACCTGAAAACGATTTCCAGGACAGTATTTTTCAATAATTAAATTGACAAAAGAACCCAATGTCCCAGTCAGTAGTGTTCCACCAGTATCAATCATTTACCTATAATGATCATTATCTTACTACTGTAGTGTATAGATAGTAAGTGCTATTGTGCCGGCCGCTGGTGGCCGAGCGGTTCTGGCGCTACAGTCTGGAACCGCGCGACCGCTACGGTCACAGGTTCGAATCCTGCCTCGGGCATGGATGTGTGTGTTGTCCTTAGGTTAGTTAGGTTTAAGTAGTTCTAAGTTCTAGGGGACTTATGACCTCAGCAGTTGAGTCCCATAGTGCTCAGAGCCATTTGAACCATTTTTTTAAGTGCTATTGTGAGCCAGTTTTTGACTAAACGTTTTAGTACTCCCCTTGTGTAGCTCATGTCGGACAACTGACACATCGCTTGCGACTTTGTATTACGCTTGGAATCTTAGTGGCAAAACATAAATTCAGTATCAAGTAAAGTCAGTTACAATAATCAACTTTCTTTATGAAGCATGCTAGTACTTGGTTAAACATTGCATAATTAGGCTGGCGACCGTTTGATTTTTACGGTTTACGTGATAGTAATAGAATCTTGGTTCTACTCTCGTTTGTTCTGTAACTGTTTCCTTTCAAATCATACCAAAGAAACTGGTAAAGGCTTGTGTATTCAAATACAGAAATATATAAATAGGCAGAATACGGCGTTGCGGTCGCTAACGCCTATATAAGACAACAAGTGTCTGGCGCAGTTGTTAGATTGGTCACTGCTGCTACAAAGGCACGTTATCGAGATTTAAGTGTGTCTGAACGTAGTGCTATAGCCGGAGCACGACCGATGGCACATAGCATCTCCAGGGTAGCGATGAAGTGGAGATTATCCATTATGACCATTTTACAGGTGTACCGTCAATATCAGGAATCCGGTAAAACATCAAATCTGCGACATCGCTACGGCCGGGAAAAGATCCTTCAAGAACGGGACCAGCAACGACTGAAGACAATCGCACAACGTGACAGAAGTGCAACCCTTCCGTAAATTGTTGCAGATTTCAACGCTGAGCCATCAACAAGTGTGAGCGTGCGAACCATTCAACGAAACATTCTTAATATGGGCTTTCGGAGCCGAAGGCCCACTCGTATACCCTTGATGACTGCACGACACAAGGCTTTACACCTCGCCTGGGCCTGTCAGCACCGACATTGGAATGTTGATGACTAGAAACTTGTTGCCTGGTAGGACGAGTCCCGTTTCAAATTGTATCGAGTTCATGGACGTGTACGGGTGTGGAGGCAACCTTATGAATCCATGCACCCTGCATGTCAGCAGGGGACTGTTCAAGCTGTTGGACGCTCTGTAATGGTGTGGAGCGTGTGCAGCTGGAGTGATACGGAACCCCTGATACGTCTAGATACGACTCTGACTGGTGACACGTGCGTGAGCATTCTGCCTAATCACCTGCATCCATCCATGTCTATTATGCATTCCGACGGACTTGGGCAATTTCAGCAGGACAATGCGACACCCCAAACGTCCAGAAGTGCAACAGAGTGCCTCCAGGGACATTCTTCTGAGTTTAAACACTTTCGCTGGCTACGAAACTCTTCAGACATGAACATCATTGAGCATATCTGTGATGCCTTGTAACGTGCCGTTCAGAAGAGATCTCCACCCGTCTTACTTTCATGGATTTATGGACAGCCCTGCAGGATTCATGGTGTCAGTTCTCTCTAGTACTACTTCAGACATTAGTCGAGTCCATGCCACGTCGTGTTGCGTCACTTCTGTGTGCTTGCCTGGGCCCAACACGATATTAGGTAGGTGTGCCAGTTTCTTTGGCTCTTCAGTGTATATCCCGGGTTCCTATCCCGGTCTGGTATAAATTTTCACTCGTCGCTGCTGATTCCGCATAATGTCCGATGCGGCTGACAGCAGTGATCCCCTCCCCTTCCTTTTCTTTCTTCCTCTCTCCACCTTCAATTTACATATAACGTTTCCTTTCAAAAGAAGTATTTAGAGGAACGAGTATAGTCAGATACCTTAATCATTACACGCACGATCACGGTCAAATTAAAATACTTTCAGGGGAGTAACAGAATCGGTGTGTTGCTAATTTAGTTGCAGTCGGTAGTTTTATATACGGTGCCAGAGGATTTGTAATGTTGTGCGTAACTGACGCCTCTAAGCCAAACTGACCGTGCAGAGACAGTTGCCTACTATCTGGGTCAACATAGTGTTTTCTATTGCCTCCGAAACGGCAGCGGCTTGTTGCATTCCCTCGGTGTACCTAGGAGCAATAATTAGTAGATAGCGGTTGTCAGCTTGGGTTTTTCACCTTCAGCAACCATTATGAGGCTGATTTTCAATGTTTTATGTCTTACGATAGCGGTTTACTGTTCGAATGACGTCACTGTGATGCACGATAGTTCGGCAGGGAATTTGCTGTGATTACAGGAAACTGACAACGCACGCACGATCTAAGCTTTAAAAGACCCTTTCAGGAATATTGACAGACTGACGCGTCCGCAAGAACAGACAGCACACATGTAAATATGTACGGCTTGACGCCCATAAGATCATTTCAGTGCGGATGCGATCTCTCTCCTGAACTCTTGCGGATATTCAGAATTATGCTGCGATCTGTCAGTATGGCGGACAGGGGGCGCTATGTAAGTAGTGCGCCACAAGATAGGAATTTGGGTCTGGCGGAAAGCATGCTAGGTTACCAGAAGCTGTTAAGGCAACCGCTCGCGAGAAGCGGGACATCCGCGTTCGATTCCCGCTAGAACGTAAGTTTTCGCTTGTCGTCGTTGAATTCATTTCAATGCCCAATTGTGGCCAATCAGAATTTAATTCATGATTAAAATGTATTCTTCTTTGTAGACAGACGTGAGCACGTGTAGAGTGTATTAAAGCGTGTGTTTCTTTTTCTCTTTTTTCTTTTATAATTTGTGGTAAGCTTTCATGGGACCAAACTGCTGAGGTCATCGGTCCCTAGACTTACACACTACTTAATCTAACTTAAACTAACTTAAGCTAAGGACAACACACACACCCATGCCAGGGGGACTCGAACCTCCGACGGGGGAAGCCGCGCGGACCATGACAAGCCGCCTCAGAGATCGGGACGACCTAAAGTGTGTTATTGATAAGAACGCGACAGATAAGGGATACGACCAGTCTTGCTAAGAACACAAAGTATTTTGGGACCTCAGAGATTCCTCTTCGAAGTAGATTGGATCATTACCAATAGTGTCAGTGATGGGTCGCATTAAATACTCGCAAATACAGCATTTTATTAACAGACAAAACTTATATGGTACTTATTTGGTATGTTATTCTCTGATTAGACGTAGTTGATAGTCAGCTATATGACGAGCGCTCAAATGGTTCAAATGGCTCTGAGCACTATGCGACTTAACTTCTGAGGTCATCAGTCGCCTAGAACTTAGAACTAATTAAACCTAACTAACCTAAGGACATCACACACATCCATGCCCGAGGCAGGATTCGAACCTGCGACCGTAGCGGTCACGCGGTTCCAGACTGAAGCGCCTAGAACCGCACGGCCGCAACGGCCGGCATGACGAGCGTGTCATGATGACTAATCGCTTAGTTTAAGTTCATACTCCTTGCTAGCATCAACATATCGCTTCACATGATGGGACAGTACAACCTACAGGAGCGAAGCCACTTCAATCAGTTCATTGCTTGAAGTGAATGATGAGCACACTGCCTGACGTTTTACAGTTTTCAAGACATTCAGAATAGGCTCTGGGTGAAAAACAAACCACGTACTTGGTTATTCGTTGCTATACACAATTTCTTTAGGTTACACGTATTTTACGATCATCATTTATTTATTCTTACTCTCGTTATTCTTATTCAAAAAAATCAAATACTTTTAAGGTAGGCGACTGAGTTAATTTGACTGGAGAAAATTGATAATCATGTCATCTCTTCAGTGCTGCTTATTGCGAAGTAGTTATAACTGGTTAAAAAAATGTGCGGTCGAACATCATGATCTCTATGTGTTTAAACAGTTTCTTTTCCTGGTAGGAAAACTGTAGAACGTGTTCTTGGTACGAATGAAAATAAAACAAAAAGTGTTCCTGCTAAGGCTGTAGCACGTAAGCACAAAAACACAGAAACCCCTAGAGAATCTTCGAACATCAGGAAGATCAAAATGAAGAACCAGAACTTTCAACAAATAATATACCCATTAGGTCAAAATCATGCCAAGGGTTCGGTTCAAATGGCTCTGAGCACTATGGGACTTAACATCTGAGGTCATCAGTCCCCTAGAACTTAGAACTAGTTAAACCTAACTAACCTAAGGGCATCACACACTTCCATGCCCGAGGCAGGATTCGAACCTGCGACCGTAGCAGTCGCGCGGTTCCGGACTGAAGCGCCTAGAACCGCTCGGCCACCGGTCGGCGCCAAGGGTTTCTTTTCTGTTTTAAACCACTGACTACTACAGTAAATTAAGATAATACTGATATTCAAATGGCCCTGATCTCGGCGCCAAAATGTAGTGAACAGAATTTTATTGATGAATTAAAAATGAGATCGCTCCTCACTGGACCCCAAAAACTTGATGAACTGAAGCTTAATTGACTGAAATTTAAAATGAGGTCGCTCCACATTTTCCACAAAAATATTGGAGGGAGATTAGAGTTTGACGTCCCATCGACAACACTGTCATTAGAGATGGACCAAAATGCAGTCAACTGGAAGTGCTTTGCAGAACGAAATCCCTGAACGATTAATGCTTGGAAAAATTTGCGTTTGTTATTGGAACATTGGAATAACAATACAAATTTAAACTAAGGGTCGATGTGAGTGGACATAGACATGACTCTGTGATTCAGCAAGTGAGGACGATTTTATTTTATTTTATTTTATTTTATTTATTGATTTATTTAACCTGGCAAGATGGGTGGGGGGATGAACTATTTCACCTCGTCACTCGAAGGAGCCAGTTTAACATTCAGGTATCTGTTGCTGAGGTGATGACGGCGTGACGTGTCGATCACCCTCGTTACGTGAGCGACTGCAGGTCGACAGGCGGAAACTTTCATCTTCCATGTTCTGCGGCTTTGAGACGATGACCTAGACGGCTTACCATGTACCTTCTTCCATGATGGCTGATTTATTCTTTCAGGTAGAGAGTCTCCCCAGCAGCTGATGCATTGTTTTGTGCTTGCACTCGGTGTCTGTTGTTTGTGATGATTATTCCGTAGAAGCCGTGTCAGTGTAGTATTTATAGGATAAAGTCAGACAAAGGAGGGCAGTCGGACGCTTAAGAATTTGACCATCGGCTCGCAAGGGAAGCCATTCCACTATGGAACAGAAGATGAGTATGACACAAAATGAAGACAGACTTCAGAATGGATGCAAGGTTTTGGCTCAGTGTCTGAAGACTGAGTCAACAGTAGGTTGGCATGCCTCCTAAAGATCTCTCATCCTGCCCAGGTCCTCTCTGATTGAGTGCTGACTGATTTCTCTCCGACTTACTTCCTGCGCCTCTTCAGCTTTGCAGTTTTGTTACTTGTCCGCCACGTCCTCCAGAACATAGAATTTTACATAATATTTTCCTTGTCATCGTTGGGCTCAGTTTTACAGCCCACCCAATGAACAATCACACTGGGTAACCGCGCCTGCCAGTCTTCGTACAGGTGAAACTTTCCAAACCTGCAGCGGCCTGCATGTAACCCACGAACTCCCACGCTGATATCAAGTTTTCCTCATCGTAGCACTTCCCAGTGTTGGCTGCTGGGTCACTAACGTGTTGCTTCCAGCATTTGTTTGCATTCCTGATTTGAAAAGAAAGCAGGAGCCCAGCAACAAACCTCTTTATTTGTGTTGTGAAAGTCTGCGGTTCACTCAAGTGTCCTGAGGTGTTTGTGACTCGGTGGCGTCCTAAGACATGCAAGAGAGCCATCATGTCACAAAGTGAAAACACGCACAAGAGTTATAGAACTGAAACATGTTATACTTTTCATATAAGATCAAGCAATGCACAGCAACAATATTCATTAGGTAAATATAAAAAAAAGTGGTCGCCAACCTAAACTATTGGTCACATAAATCAGTAATACTCATGGCATCTTTTCTTAGACTAATATAGGCCAGGTCAGATAGGATGGGATAGACAATAACACAACATTATTCAATAGTTTACCACGTTCCTCCTCAGTGGGTATGATTCCCAAAATAACAATAAATGCAAGAAAATAAGACTGCTGCTTCCAATTACCATACACCATCTATGATCATCACACGAAAGATCCGTATTATCTATTTTTGGAAACCTATTCCATTTTCACTTAGTGTTATTGTTCAGCTGCGCGAGCCACGCAAATGGACTCGAATCTCAAGAAGAATTAAAAAATCATCATACATGTACTTAACTCTCACCGTTTAAGCTATCTGAACCTACTTTTAACTTATTACATGAAAATAGATCTTAACATTCTAAATATACTTTCCAAGCACTACTTTACAAAAAAAAAAAAGAAAATTTGCTTCTCCGCATGGTGCTCCTGACGTGTCTTTTAATACTGCAAGAGTAAGCTTACAGGACCATAATGCGCGGGTGACTACCACTCTACACATCATATGACAATACAATAAGACATGAGCATATCATATTAAACATAAGCTTAAGCAACGAAAACAACATAGACGAAATGGTAACGCACTAGCATGAGCTGCATTGTAATCCCACGCGACAGGACGTCTCTAATGCGTAGAGCTACTCTCAACTTCGTGCTGTGTGGCCTGTCAGCGCACGGAGCTCTTACACTCATACACGGGCTCTACATTCCATATCTCTGAATTCATTCAAAAATAGAACAGTTCTCACATACATAGCTCACAATGTAACCACAATAAATACATACTAGCCACTACGACATGCAATACTGAACAAAATACTGGGTGTTCACAATGTTTACAGGAAATCACCCCCATGCAGTTGAGGTATCTGCAGTCCCATCCGCCAATTTGACGTAAGGAGAAGCTCGAGGTCCTCCGACCACTGTCTGAACTTTTCAGCTCTTTTTTCCGTAGATGGAACCAAATTATCTTCTACTGCTTGTGAGTGATCATATCCTACACTTTCGTGGCACACGTCAGTCTCTCTGTAACATTGTGATCACTTTCACATTCCTCGTTGCACATGACCGTCTATGTAACTAGGGAGGCTTCATTTTCGACATTTATAGCCGTCTTAACGCGCTTATCGTCTCGTGGTTCGATTACGGCCTCCCACTACTAATATGATCGCCACAGTGCGTTACTTCCGTAGCTGCATGGGAAGCGTAGGGTGTAACGGAAGCCCGGACTTCATCCGGAACCCCTGTTCTTTCTACTAAATTACCTCTTAGTTCCCGTGACCCATTTATAAAAATTTCCTTCTTTTTCTTGCACATTACTCCCTGGGATCGGATCCTTAATTAAATTAGTCATAGTTTTCGCGTTTCGGTCCATGACCACGCCTGTGCCCAGTAGTAAATCAGTCCCAGTAACGAGACGTCCGCTGAGTAACATAGTCTTTTGTCATGAGGACTAGGTGTTGTGTAATATCCTTAGGTTAGTTAGGTTTAAGTAGTTCTAAGTTCTAGGGGACTGATGACCATAGATGTTAGGTCACATAGTGCTCAGAGCCATTTGAACCATTTCTTTTGTCATGTATTTCCACTATCTCGCACACCTTTGCCTCATCCGAGGCCAGTGGCGGCACCCACACACACACACATTACCTTCGCGATCCTCTTATTAAGCGATGCTTAAACGCAATTACTGACTCGGCGTCCGTGGTCCGGCGGTTTGTTCCAGGCTTTCTATCTCTGATGTGGACAATGGCGTCTGCCCCAGCCTCGTCCATTCCTCGTCTTCCCCCAGTATTGCGCCAATTGGTTCAATTGGCTCTGAGCACTATGGGACTCAACTGCTGAGGTCATTAGTCCCCTAGAACTTAGAACTAGTTAAACCTAACTAACCTAAGGACATCACAAACATCCATGCCCGAGGCAGGATTCGAACCTGCGACCGGAGCGGTCTTGCGGTTCCAGACTGCAGCGCCTTTAACCGCACGGCCACTTCGGCCGGCCAGGTATTGCGCCAGTTTCTCCTGTTATTGTGCTACACGAATGCCTGTGGCGTCCGTTTTCGACACTCTGTGCGCTAGCGTTGCTATCCTGTCTTTCTCTCGCTCTTCTGTGTCGTCCAACGACCTTTAAATATCGAGGAACTGTTCACTCGACAGTGTCCCAACGAGTGGACGTTGCACGTGAGCAGGGAAGTACCTGGGCGTCGCAAAACACCATTTCTCATGTTTCACTCTACATTCAGATATCTCGCCAAAACGAAAAAAAAAATGAGCATCTTGCGTTGCCATGAACTGACGTGACTGCCGCGCCCACTGAACCCAATACACAGGATGCTCAGAAACATTGAGAAAAGCTTGTAAGGGTATTGGAGGGTACGATGCGCGAGAAATAACTGTCAAGAAAAAATTTCAATACACTGTGCTGTTTCCGAGTTAATTAACATTGCAGCTAGTCAGTGAGGACCTAGTGCGAGCAAATTCAAGCGGCCCGCCAGAGACGCCGTCGTCATACGTCTTATTCGTTTGGTTTCCTAAAACCGAAAGAGATAGCGGTACGAAAATTGGACGTGGGACGGTAGGAAGGGTCGATTCCGACCCAAAGGCTGTGCAGTCTCTTGCCCTGTCATCTACGCTATGAGAATAACTGATATTTATTTCGCCGGCTGCGGTGGCCGAGCTGTTCTAGGCACTTCAGTCCGGAGCCGCGCGACTGCTACGTTCTCAAGTTCGAATCCTGCCTCGGGCATGGATGTGTGTGATGTCCTTAGGTTAGTTAGGTTTACGTAGTTCTAAGTTCTAGGGGACTGATGACCTCAGATGTTAAGTCCCATAGTGCTCAGAGCCATTTTAATCATTTTTTTGACATTTATTGCATTTGGTGGGTCGCTTGAATTTGCGCGTAACTAGTAAGACACTGTCAAAATTCAGCTATTTATTAACCATGTTTACAGTTATCTTGTTTCACATAGACCTTGTAGCCGATGCGTCATTCAGATGCGTGTTGGATTCTCGAATTCCCGCTGACAGCTGCCGAGTCAGCTCCTCGTCTGCAGGCCAAGGCGAAGAGTGAGTGACCTAGCGCCACGGGGCGCTGCCGGTGCGGCTATGGTCCAGCACGATTGGTCTCGTACTAGCTGCTGGAGTTGCTCGATCCCACTCTGAATAATATGTTGACTCTTGAAGACCCATCCGCGATGTGGCTTTGTCGGAAGTCGTGTGGTCGGTCTATCTCCTTGCTACTGGCTAGGCAGGTTCAGCACCCGGAGGCGCCTAAGTGTTGAACAGGAACGTGGACCGCACAAGGCCCTTTTGCTGGTTTCCACGCTGAAGTTCGGTGCTGTCAGCACTCTGCGGTACGGAGTTGTCGGTAGAGAGTAAGCTTCTCCGTCAGCAGTGGTAGGTGGGGAACAGTATGAATTTCATCATGCGAAGACTGTCATCTCAGGAACATCTTCGGCTGGTTCGTAGACTGTTCTGGAGTATCTAGGACATAGATTTCCTACAGTATCGTAATCATAGAATCGAGTGCTGTTACTGTGAACGCCCTAGATCCCAATTATCAAGTCTCTGAGAGCTGGAGAGCTCGAGTATTTAAAGGGAACAAACGTGAGGCTTTGACGCGATACTCGTTTCCTAATGACATCATGTGTCCTCCTTATTCTGCTATATTGGCTTAACAGGCTCTTAACTGCTGTTTAGGTTCTCCGATACTGGTTCTTATGAAATAGATGCAGTTTCTTTCCACATCTCTTACGAGCTAACTAATATGCGTGCCACGTTTCCGTTGGTTTTCTGTCCCGTGCTATTTTCTGCTGATCTCGTCCTCTACCTCTTGGAGTGGTGTTGTAACATGCTGAGGTCTAGCCCACTAGTGGCACACCGCTTATTTCCTGGTTGTGTCTCTACCTCTGGCGTGACCGCGCTTTTCTTGTAGCAAGGTGAATGAGTTTTAATTGAATTTGCCAATTTTCAACCCCTTACTGTTCTGTGTTGTAGCAGTTCTATTGCTTTTAAAACGTTCAAATTTTCTTGATTCAGAAACTGGAAATTCTCAAAAAATTGACCAATCATCATAACATATACTTGATATTCTGATGTTTACTAAATCTACTACCTTCTCCTGTCTTTTGATTATACCACCTACCTGTCTCAATTCTGCTGGTTCAGATCATTCATCCTCCTCCTTAATACGTACTTTTGAGTTCCCCATGTTCGACATTCCCTCACTGTCCCCTTGATGATCTGATTTCTATTATACTCGTTTTTGGTAAATGTTCCACACCCGCACATCAGGTAAAAAATTAAAACGAAAATAAATATTACTACATAACTCCAACTGTCGGTCTGATGACGTCACTGACCAAGCTGAAAACTGGTTATTTTCCTACGTAATAGTCGTCCACTGCCTCTGATCGTTAGATGTCTATCAGCCTGTCCATTTTTTTTCATTGATACTCCTCTCCATGTAAATTCACAAATAATTTCCCTTTCTCGATCTGCAAAACATAAATTAACAGTAGTATCCAATTTCCTTAAGAAGAGATCCCAGACATGAGCCCACAAACTGAAGCGGCCCTCCTCTTTGCTGCCGTATAAAACAATTGAAAAATATATGTTCGGAGCAAGTGCACTTTTCTAACTTACATAAATAGGTATGTGCAGCGAATAAATAGGCGAGAGGGCAAATCACTCGGTACATGCTTCTTGCTGCTCTTCGATGAGTCTCTGTCTTGTTGAAAAGCATGGTTCAGTGGAAACAATAACAGTTACGTCTAGCAATATGAGTAGGTTTCATTTTTAAATTTGAACGCTGCTTGTATCTCTTTCTTCGTCAGTATATTCTTTTCTTCATTTCATGAATCGGTTGGTTATAATTAGACTTTGCCTATTTAACACGTTATAACGCGGAAACTAATTACCGTACGAGTACCAAACTTGGTAGCATTAATGTCCAGAGTTTGGGGTGCATGATTTCCATGCGTCACAACGCCACCGTCGTGTTCCAACTATAGCCAGCAGGTGCCGTGGTCAGTCATCATGATTCATATCCTCACACACCTGACCAGTCGCAATGCACTTGTTGACGTGTCAACATGAACTTTGCCAAATGGAGCAGGGCATTAGTGATGAAGTCTTTTTACCAAATCAACAGTAATGCTACAGCTGGACTTCGAGAATATCGCTGGCCGAAAAGGGTTACGAAAGGGGCTTCTTTCTCCACCTGCTGTGCGGAGCATTATGGAGAAGTTCGAATCAAGTGGAGAACTGGCCGTCGGTCCGGGAAGAGGCCGACGACCGGTTGCTCCACAGGTGGTTGATGAAATCGCTGTTCTGTAGCAGACAACGCTGCACGCAGTTCCCGATCGTCAGGCAGTGCGCGTGCTGTGCCATTACAGCTGAACATCCCGTGGACCACTGTACGGAAGGTGCTTTTAATATTCCCAAATGGTATCCATACAAGATCCATATTGTACAGCAGCTTGCACCACAGGACGCACAACGACGTGCTGGCTTCGCTCTCCACTTTCTCGCAGGCATTGAAGTTGCTAGAGCTGGCCCTGAACCATCCTATGCACAGACAAAGCTCATTTTTCTCTGACGGGTGAGGCGAACACACAGAATTACCGAGTGTGGGAATCTTCACCTTCAGTCACTGTGCATGACGTTCCTCTGTATGGTGAAGGTGACACCGTATGGCGTGGCTTCACAGCTACGTTCATCATTGACACATTCATTTTTGAACAGGTTGGCGCTCAAGGACCAAATACGTGCAGTGTGACTGGCCAGCGTTACTGCGATATGCGGCGCCAGCATGCCATACCCGCCCTACAGGAGAGAGACGCATTGAACTCAATGGAAATGAAATGAGCGTTTGGCGTCATTGGCCGGGAGGCCCCTCGCGGGGCAGGTCCGGCCGCCATATCGCAGGTCTTATTACATTCGGCGCCACATTGGGCGACCTGCACGCCGGATGGGGATGAAATGATGATGAACACAACACAACACCCAGTCCCCGAGCGGAGAAAATCTCCGACCCAGCCGGGAATCGAACCCGGGCCCAGAGGACGGCAATCCGTCACGCTGACCACTCAGCTACTGGGGCGGACATTGAACTCAATAATTTTCATCAAGATGGGGCCCCACCGCACATCGCTCGAGAAGTTCACCTGCTTCTCTGAAACACATTTGGAAACGATCGAATTATCAGCTGATTTTTTTTCCAAATGCCTGGTATGAACGATCACCAGATCCCGCTCCCTGTGATTTCTGGTTGTGGGGCTATCTGAAGGACAGGGTTTACCAGAGGAACATTCATACATGTGCTGATATGAAGCGCAGCATACCAAGAGAGGTAGCCAGCAGACTTATGGACATGTTTCGTTCTACTGTGCAGATTGCAGTTCTGCGATTTCAGACTCATCTGGACACTGATGGGCGCCATATTGAGTCCCTTTTGTAGCAGTAATGGTAGCGGTATGTAATGATATGATGTACCGCAGCAGCATATTAAAAGTGTTTCAATTGAACTGATTCTGCATTATTTCTCCTCCCCATGTCCTTGACATTAATGCTATCAAGTTGGTCCTCGTACGGTGAACAGTTTCCATGTTATAACGTACTAAACAGGGAAAGTTTAATTATAACCACCCAGTATATCACTGCAAAAAAGCACAAATCAAATTCCATTTCAATAGAAACAACAACCAGATATCTTTCAGCCAAAACCAAACGACAACACAGCCGATTGTTTACACCATAACTTCACAACTAGTTCTAACTACTCCCCGATACAAATTTTTTCAGAAAATATTATACAAATAGAAATAATGACAACAACTTAAAATTATAATTACTATTTCCAATTAAACTGTAAATAAATATTGTGTCAATTTTATATATATATTTTACCGTTGTTTTAAATTTACGATTTTGATACAATTGGATGACGTCATGAATTTAATATGAGAATCGTATTCTTCAATACTGCATAGGCATAGTAGGAATGACCAGTTCCATTACACTCTGTAGTCAAAGTCACCTTGCTTCAGTATCGGGCCAGATGTCACTTTCGCATCCTTTTTTAAAATAGTCATCCTAACTGCGATTACATTAACATTACTATATAACTAGGCACTACACTTTAATACGCCTTCTATTAATAAATACAAAAGTAAAACAATTATCTCAAAAAATGAAATTATAAAAATCGTTGACCACTAACAGCCACTACAGCAATGAATCTGTTTGCGGTAAGCTCAGAGACTTGTTATCGTGTACGTCGGTTACCAGATCTACATGTATAAGTATATTACTCATAAATCAGCATTATTGAGTATTTTATTTACTCTTATTGCTTTAAAAATAATACCCTAAAACGAAATACACAGCTCTACGCTTATACCGTATGTATACTGTCGTTTTCTCTATTTTCCGAATCTTGTGGCCCAGTTCACCATATCTCATTAAATACTAAAAATTTGAAGTTTTATAAAGAATGAGAGGATTATTTCTTATAGCATGTTTTCCTTCAGAGAAAACAAAATTCCTGATTACAACTCTGTGTCGCTACAAAAGCTGTGTCGTAAAAGTGGTGATCATTGCGGATTCTTGGAATTTGTTTACTGTTGGACAACCAACGCCCTTGCGGAGAAGGACCACTGCACACTTTCGTGTGGTACCCCATTCGCAAGTTTTATGCTTTAGGCCAACAAATTGTAATGATTTCCAACTCAGAACTAATGCGTATATAAAACCCTTTTCATACATCGAAGAAGCTGCAGAGGCCATAACGAGTTCTTTCAGAGTACGGGTACAATAGTTCACCGTCTTAATAAGTACATAGCTCGTGTTAATCTCATAAAATGTATAAATATCGACACTGGTTATTTGGTGAAGTAATTACACGCTTTTCAATCACCCATCAAGTTAACATGAAACTACAGAATAATTTTCGTGCTCTGTATCTTTACTTGCTGAATAACCACCGTACTATTTTTGGAAAACGAAATAGTTGCAGTTAATCTTAACAAAGATGAAAAAGGCAAGTGGAAATTTTGAAAAGATGATAGTAACGATTCCGCTGTCCTGAGTTTTCGTACGCAATAATGCTTAACCGTGCGTCTTTTTTTAATGATATATTTCTAAGTAGTTATATATGTCCATAATAAATGTCTCTTTTGGTTCCTTGAGCAGAAAGTAGCTAGAAATACTGTGAATCCCAAACACCAAAGAAAGTAAGCAACTCAGTCTTTTGTGAAGAAGAGCGAAAGAATGACAGAGACCTACAGAACAGATTAACTCTGAGCAGAAAGGTGTTCAAACTCTTGACTTATTGCTGTAGTCTAGTAAACTTAAACTCAGTACGAAACCAAAACTTATAAACAGTAATTGCAAAGTTAGCTAGTACTTGTGAGGCACAATGTTGGCGACTGAGAGACATCGATAAAGAATAATAAACGGTAGTGCAGAAACTGATTGCCTTACGCTAATAGATTTGCAGTGAAAATTGAAAATAATTAAGAACGATTAAATATGAAATTGTGGAAACATGAAAGGAACTATGCCAGAATGATTAGAAAGAAGAAAATGAATTACGCATGTGTATTAAGAACAAAGGAAGAGCGTTTCCAAAGAAGAGCTCAAAACTATATTGCAGTTGAAGTAATAAAAATAGAATGCCCATTGACGTCTTGAAAAAATCTTGAATATATTTGTTTCAAGAATATTAAACCATAATAGCTGAGCGGACAGGAAGACGTGTATACTGAAATGTTATACTGCGGTAATAATGAAATGATGTCTATTGCGGTAGACTATATGCCTATCTTTCCACGCAGGGAACTCCTGTTCCACGAATGACCAAAGTGAGATATTCCACATCGTTTGCAGTAAATCGAAGCTGATTCAAGAGAAGTAAGTACTCATCTATCACAACAATGCCACAGCAATGAATCTGTTTGAGATATGCTCAAAGACTTGTTATCGTGTACGTCGGTTACCAAATCAAGAACCAGATGCTACCATTCCTTCACAATAAATTTTATTCTGTAATGACAGATACACACCCCGAAAACAACATGGACTTGAAATTTAGCAAATTCAGAGCGTTTCAAGAGGAAGCAAATATACGTTATGCAGCAAAAAAATTATGGACATTGTGCTATAACGACTTTTCGACGACAAGATCATTACAGTTAGGTTAACTTAGGTTAGGTTGTCTTCTGATACCGACCAGTCAGAATGTTAGGGGGAAAAATAATAACTCCTTCTCTTCACTCTTCACAGTGAAAAGGCTGAGAATAAGGGGGAAATGAAAGGAAAATGGGCTGAAGAGAATATGAGGATGGCAATAAATGAAGTAATGACAGCAAGGAAGGCAGCAGTCTTTTTATGTCCAGAAGAGCACTTTAGGTGATCGAACAATGACAAAGAACAAAGAAAAGGAAGTCGGAAAGAGACTTCAAGTCAGCTCAAGCGCTCCATAGAGAAACGACAGAGGCGTGTAACAGAAGCAAACAAGTAAGTAGTTGAAATAGTGATGCAACAAATGGGAACCATCAAAAGAAGGTGGAATTTGCTGGGGACACTCTAAAAACGGACAAGAGCGCAATATGTGTAATATGCTGTGAGTCATTTGAAGAAGAATGGGTACGATGCAATAAATGTAGAGAGTGGACACATGTTGGCTGTGTGGACCAAGAAAGTATATTGTATTTCGTTTGTGATTATTTGCAATAAATTAACGATGAGTTTTGAAATTAGTGAATTTTATAACTAAAAGTCTAAGAAGCCTATCTTGCCTAGGGTATTGGACGGGTCACAGGTGGTGGATAGTGAACGTTCCATCAGATACGGTGGACAGCTCCGAATACAGAATAAGTAGTCCCGGACCAAGGCAACATAAAGCCAAATCCACTTTGCGTCTGTCTTGTAGCAAGCGGCAAAGTGGTCAGTGTCTGTTCGCCAGAGGTGCGGCTGAAATTTATATTCTGGAACTAACCCTTCCAGTGTCTGGAACTAACCCTTCCAGTGTTAGTACTCTCGGTTCACTCTATGAGTCTACTCAACCCCACCTGATTCCAGGTACAATCATTATGGAGCAATTTTGATAATCACAATCTTACCCCAGGTGGTCTATCCACCGCCAGTATTACTGGCGCAACTGATCTTTCGGATTCTGGGGCGGCCAGGTTAAAATGCAATGTGATTCAACAGAGAAATTTGGAGTCCTCTGTCTAACTTAAAACCAAAACAAATACTTTTTTTGCAACACTAAATATGCAAACACTTTTGCAACCAAGTACACTTCATAAATTAGGAGACACATTAAAAGAACAGAAGATTCAAATTTTGGCACTTCAAGAAACACAAATGACTGACAATAACACCATAGATTTCGGCAATTATCGCCTTTTTAAAAATAAAACTGAAAAAAGAATACTTAATAATTCCTCTTCGAGAGAAATAAAAACACCCTTGATGGAACGCGGATTGTGAAACAGTAGTTAAGTCTAGGCATGAGACTTTCAAAAACTGGATTATTAAGAAAACTGAAAATACTTACAACATCAAATGGTTCAAATCGCTCTGAGGACTATGGGACTTAAGTTCTGAGGTCATCAGTCCCCTAAAACTTAGAACTACTTAAACCTAACTTACCTAAGGACATCACACACATCCATGCCCGAAGCAGGATTCGAACCTGCGACCGTAGCGGTCGTGCGGTTCCAGACTGTAACGCCTAGAACCACTCGGTCACCCCGGCCGGCCGTACAACACCTTTCTCACGGCAAGAAAAGAAACATCTAAATTAATCCGACAGACTAAAAGAAACTACGAAAATGCTCAACTTTTAGAAATCGAAAAAGACTTCCAAAAGAACAATATAAGTAACTTTTATAAAACATTCAAAAGAAAGTTAACCGGTTACCAACCTCAAAAATGAAAATGGCAGTTTGGCTCTTAACAACCAGGAAATTTGTAAGGTACTTGCTAATTATTTTGAAAAACTATTGAACTGTCCAGAACCAGCGAATAAATTCCAACCACAACAAACTAATAACACCAAACCTAACTCTAAAGATTCTGAAAAAAATTGAAATAATTAAACAAATTAAGAGACTTAAAACAATAAAGCATCCGGAGAAGACGGTATAATTGCAGAAATACTAAAATCAGTTGGCCCTAACACTATAAAAGGGATCATTCAACTAACAGGAGGGTCGTTAGCAAACTGAGAAGGTACCTCAGGATTGGAAAATTGCCGTAATCCATCCACTGCATTAAATAGGGGATAGAACCGATGTTAATAATTACAGATGAATCTCTCTTCTTCAGGTAACATACAGAATTCTCTCGCAGTGTTTACTTGATCGAGCCCACGAACAGTTGGTGAGTGCCAAGCAGACTTTAGATCAAACAGATACTTTCCAGAACAAATTCTTAGTTTTAAAGTAACCCTTTACGGAATGGCGAGAGTTAAAGCCTAGTCAAAATATAAATCAATCAATCAAGTTAGGTAAAAGTAATATTAAAGTAGATTGCCTCGCCTTTGCAGATGATTTGGCAATTTTAACTAGGGATACCACTACAGCTCGAAAACAAAGTGAAATTCTTAAAGAAGTAGCGGAAAAGTCGGAGTACCAATATCATTCGAATAAATGGAATATATGATGAGCTCAGCGTTGACATCCTCAAACTGGCAGGAGAGGTAACAATAAATCACTTGGCAAAAGTATTTACTTCCTGCCTGCACTATGCTTCAATCCCACTATCGTGGAACAAGGCTAAGATTATTTTGATACACAAGAAAGGAAATATTCACAATATTAAAAACTACCGTCCTATCAGCTTGCTCTCAATTTTGTACAAAATTTTCACAAAGATCTTGTTAAACCGAATTATTTCCACCCTAGACTCAGCCCAACCTATACAACAAGCTGGATTCCGAAGCAATTTTAGCACTATTGACCACATTCTGACCGTTAGTGAAGTGATAAGTAGAGCGAATGAATACCAACTGCCTCTCTGCATTGCCTTTGTTGACTCTGAAAAGGCATTTGACTCCGTTAGCCATGTAGCTGTCCTCCAAGCTTTGAGTGAGCAAGGAGTGGGAGCAGCATACATTGAAGTGCTCAGGAAAATCTACGAGAATTCTTCAGCTTATGTTAACATCGGCGAATCAACTCAAGAATTCCGCATCATGAGGGGTGCCAAGCAAGGCGATCCCATCTCCCCAAAACTGTTCTCTGCTGTATTGGAAATGGCAATGTCAAAGCTGAGCTGGGAAGGTAAGAGAATTAGAATTAATGGAAGAAGGCTTACCAACTTGAGATTTGCTGATGATATTGCCTTACTGGCCAAAGACTTCGCAGAGCTCCAAAACTTAGTTACAGATCTTGCATCGGAACGTCAGCTGGTTGGCTTGAACATGAACCTTTCCAAAACAAATGTAATATCCAACAAATGGGTCCCAGCTGGAGATGTGAAAGACAAGGACAGTCTACTAGAAGAGGTCAGTGAATATGTCTACCTTGGCCAGATTATAAATATGAAGGGAGACATAAGGCCAGAAATCTATCGACGCATCAAGCTTGGCTGTCAAGCATTTGGGAAGAATTCAAAAGTATTCAGATCAAAAATGCCGGTAAATCTGAAGAAAGCAGTATTTGATCAATGCATTCTTCCTGTGATGACGTATGGCTGCGAGACATGGACACTGAGCTCATTCACAAAAGGGAAACTTAGGACAGCACAAAGAGCCATGGAGAGATCAATGCTGGGCTATGCAAGAAAGGACAGGAAAAGGGCAGATGACATCCGGTCTGTGATGAAGGTTACTGACATCTTAGAGAGAGTAGGTTCCTTGAAATGGCAGTGGGCTGGCCACGTTGCAAGAAGGAAAGACAACAGATGGACGAAGCTAGTACTGGAGTGGAGTCCGAGAGAGCACCGGAGGCCTAGAGGTAGACCACCAGACAGATGGGACAAAGACATCAAGAAGATCGCTGGTAACAAATGGCAGAGAACTGCCCAAGACCGTCCCACTTGGAGAAGACTTCTGAAAGCCTACCTGAATCCACGACTCGAAGAGGCCACATCATCTAATGATTGAATTGGCTGCTGATGATGATTATGATGATGCCATGCAACAAACAAACACCAAAGTTTTGAACATGAAATTTGGAAAAATAAAATGAATTTCTTCTTTTCAATAATTGGGGGAGATCATACAAGAAAACGGTCCGGAAAAAGCAGCAAAGGAAGATCGCTGTCAAAAACTGGCAACTGCATTCAGATTAGCACAAAATATTTGTAATAAAAATCACTTTTTAAATTCGGTAAAATTAGGCATTACAGCAATGTAATCAAATCTGAATGTCTTTATAGAGTAGAAAGTTTAATTTTAAACAGAAAGAGGGATACTGAAGAAATTAAAATTAGAGAAAGAAAGATTATTAGGAAAATATTAGGCCCCAAAATTACTGATGAAGAAACTTATACGCTGAGAAGTAATAAGGAAATAGAAGAATACACAGACATACATGGTGTCATGAGAAAACGAAGACTTAAAGTTTATGGGCACATTAAAAGAATGAAACCCACTAGGTTGACAAAATAAATAGTAGAACTCTACGAAAATAGAGGTAAGGCCAAATCTGAGCCAATTAAATGGATAATTGCGATTGAGGAGGATCTTAAAGTAGCCGGTATAACTCAGGCAGACGTTACGGATAGAATAACATTCAGAAAAAAGATATTTGATTGGAAAATTGGTCAGAGGGAAAATAGAAAATGAACTGGATCACCATAGTCTCATGAAAGAAAGACACTTCATTCTCGAAGGATGAAACGAACCTGGACACAAAGGAAGGCCAACCATTGAAAGCGACATTGATGGATTGTACCTCTCGTGGTCCTACTGGGTCCATACGTGAATAAAAAGAAATGTGTTTAATGGATTCCTTTACTTGCGTAATGTTATTTATCAATAAAGCCTGAAAATCTTTCTATAGAGACACCGGCCGGTACTAGAAGACAGTTTTTTTCTTATTGAAAAACCGTCTGTTTTTACTTCTACATGCCCTGTCACTTTCGTAAAATTTCAGGAAAATCATACATACACATTCATAAGGCATTCGCTTAAATACCAGATTACTGTATTAAATTCCGAATTTTTTAAAGTATTTCACATTTTACAAAAGAAGAGGTTAAGATGGCCGGTACTGTAGGACTCTGCCCTACTTCATGCTGAGCCGGATGGTGAAAACTGTCAGCCTATAAATAGTATGCGTCAATGTACCGTCAACCTTTTCCCTGGCCAACGCATCAAGGCAAGGAAGACATTCACCTCCATCGTGGAACGAATATTTCGGTAGATTGAGATCAAATGTTCTAAAAAAAACCTTCAAATTCTCACTAGCACGAGGTCCAAGAACGAAATTTCATAACTGAAACAGGCCGCAGGTTTCAATGATGCTGACTCCAAAGTTCGTTCGTCGAAATCTTCCAAAAACAAATTAGCAATGGTAGATGACAACGGACTTTCCATCGCAATCCCATCTGTCTGTTCATAGCACGGATCACTGCATTAGAAGTAAGTGGAAGTCAACGCATGTCGAAATATATTTATTAATTCAACACCAAACCTACAACAATTAACTGTAACGAATTAGACAGAGGAACACCAGTGAAGACTGAGACCACATCAAAACTTGCTAAAATATCAGAGTCATTCAAACAGAAACCAACCGAGTTCCCAGGTGGTGCTCACGCGGCCCTACTAGTGGGCTCAACACAGTAGCAAAGTGTTTTACTATACGATATGTCACAACAAGAATGTTGCTCTTAATCCGCCTAAGAGGAAACCCTTCCTTGTGGATCTTTGGAAGGTCATATAATCTACGGGGAAGGGGGAGGGGGTATCACAGTAAGAATTAAGACTTGATAGTCTCCTGAGATAAGGAACTTTTCTTCAAAAGATTGCTAGTATCTTTCTCAACACTTTTCGTAGAGTCAGCACCGATCTTACTATACACTGAATCAGACAGTAAACATTACATTCTTTGAAAGTAATCCTGCTTGTCCAACACAACTGTAGCATTGCCCTTGACCCCGGGTAAAATAACAATATCCGGATCCACGTTAAGTGAACGTAAGGCAGCTCTGAGGCTGCTGTTATATTACTCTTGTGTGGACGTAGCCCCATTCAACACAGGACGTGTTGCCCTCCTAACCTGTTCTGCAGCGACGGGAGGTAGTTCAAAACAGTCTGTTTACGAGAACATGTCAACGACTGGTAATCTCTTGGGCGTCAGCGCAAGATTTAAACCGCACGGATAAAGTTTCGTTGTCGAAAGCTTTCTCCGCGAAACTGATCACAGAACGTCGAGATATAGTGTTAGACACAAAACCATGGACCGTTCGAACTTGGACTAATTCCGGGCATTTACAGAATGAAGCTCCAAATCAGCCTGTGACCATGAATCACCGTTAAGCCAATCCCAATAAACAGGCAAATATTTAAAACTAACATTTAATGAAGTCGAAACAACCCTCGGAAACAAAATCCAACTACCGACAAGTGTAATGGATTCATTCAGGAAAGAGAGGTAAGCCAGTGCGTTGCTTGATGCGATTGGCGGCAGGAGTATTAATGCAATGCACATGACGCAAAACTTTGGGAAATGTTGGAACAATATTATGCTCTCGACATCTTAACAAAAACGACAACGCACATTGAAATCTCACTTTACTGCTGCGAAGTTTATCCAGCCTCCATAAGCAACGACGCCATTTTACCGCCGTAGAGGTAAACGGTGTGAAACCTAAGTTTGTTCTAGCGCATACAGTGTTCACATAACTTACGGGAATGTAGCCGGATGACGTCTTTGACAACCACCGATGTTTCGGCAGATGCATACCCTGTCATTTTCAAGGCACAAATACAGCATGGAAGCTCTGGGAAAGGGAATTTAAAACATTGGCATGCAATGGTCCAACTAAAACATTCATATTTCTTTACGTACTACACGAATATGTAATAAAAATGGGGGTTCCTATTCAAAAAACGCAGTTGATATCCGTTTGACCTATGGCAGCGCCATCTATCGGGACAACCATAGTGCCATCTGGTTTCCCCCTTCAAGTTACACAAGTTTCGCTCTTTGTAGCTTTTTCGTTTGACGCTTATTACGTGAGATATTTGGCCCAGTCACTATCAATGAACCACCCTGTATATATCACACACACTGTAAACACTAGCGGCACCACATAACGTAGATTACCGATTTCGTAAGCAGTGAAAATTAATAACCAACCGTTGAAACAGAATTAACTCTGTCCGCCAGTTTTCTGACAAGGGAGAGAGCAGGAATCCACGCAGAATTTAAGCTGAAACCTCCATCTCTATTTATAAGGTTACTTCTTAATTTAATTTCAGCTGCTTCCAAGAAGATTAGTGGTATTATGCGGAAATATGATGCGAAATGTGTTTTTCAACCCCCAGATTGGGAGTCTTCCAGGCAAGGGCGCCCCTCCTCCCTATCTCATAGCTCTCAGGGAAAGGGAAAAAATATGGTATGATCAGGTACCTTTTTTTTTTCAAGGAAATGATTTATTTACTTACACGTCAAGTTCAGTAGGACCAAATTGAGGAGCAAATCTCCAAGGTCATGGAACGTGTCAGTACATGACATTACAACATAAAAGTAATAACAGATAAAAACCCGTCAAAAGTCAATCCGTAAGTTTAAGTAAATGCAGTCAACAATACAACAAGAATCAGCTTAATTTTTCTAGGAACTCTTCGACAGACTAGAAGGAGTGACCCATGAGGAAACTCTTCAGTATCGATTTGAAAGCGCGTGGATTACTGCTAAGATTTTTGAATTCAAGTGGTAGCTTATTGAAAATGGATGCAGCAATATACTGCCCACCTTTATGAACAAGAGTCCGATCCAAATGCACGTTTCATTTCTACCGAGTATTAACTGAGTGAAAGCTGCTTAATCTTGGGAATAAGTTAATATTGTTAACACGAAATGACAGTAAGGAATATATATATATATTGAGAGGCCAATGTCAAAATATCCAGACTCGTGAACAGGTGTAGACAAGAGTTCCGCAACCCAAAATATAATACCATACAACAAAAGCCAAAGCAAAGTAGACTAATTTTCGTGTCGAAGGTCACTCACTGCAGACACCCTTCGAATAGTAAAGCTGGCAGCATTAAGTCTTTGAACAAGACCCTGAACGTGGGCTTTCCACGACAGTTTACTAGCTATCTGAACACCTAGAAATTTGAACTGTTCAGTTTCACTATTCATATTCCCATTCTGTGAAATTAAATCGTCGGGTTTTGTTGAATTGTGTGTTAGAAACTGTAAAAACTGAGTCTTATTGTGATTTAGCGTTAGTTTATTTTCTACAAGCCATGAACTTAGGTCATGAACTGCAGGTCATGAACTGCACTATTTCAAACCGAACCAATGTTGCATACAACATCCCTTACTGCCTAGCTAGTGTCATCCGCAAACAGAAATATTTTAAAGTTACCAGCAATACTAGAGGACATAACATTTATACAAATCAGGAACGGCAGTGGCCCCAGCACTGATCCCTGGGGCACCCTCCACTTGACCGTACCTCACTCAGACCCCACATCGCAGCCATTCTCAACATCGTGAATAATGACCTCTTGCTGTCTGATGCTAAAGTAAGAAGCGAACCAATTGTGAGGTACTCCCCGTATTCCGTAATGGTCCAACTTCTGGAGCAATATTTTGTGATCAACACAATCAAACGCCTTAGTTAAATCAGAAAACGTCCATGACAATTCCAAAAATCACTTTAAGAAAGCGGAAATGCCATTAGTTAAATGTAGAACCTAGTTAAACATTACATTTCATTTTTGTATTATCGATAAGCTGCGAACTCATTGCTATAAAATACAGTTCTAGTCGATAGCAATTCGTTGATTAATTGTTTGTTAAGGTCTCACGGAGTATCTGTGTTTACGTTAACATTTCACAGCTACTCAGCCGCGTGACCTCGCACTACTGTCTCCTGACATCACTGTGGAAATTACTCAGCCCTGCAGCTCTCCAAATGCCAACGTTTAGCCTTTACCCACACACCTCAAACCCAAATGGGAACAACTTATATACAATTCATTATAATAGACGCTAACAATCAACAGACACGAGATCACACTTAAAAATAATAATTCTTGAGGGATCTACTTATGGGCACTAACACATTTCTACAGCTTAAATATTTTCATGGTTCTTCTAAATTCCAGGGAAAGGAATTCTTAAAATGGTGCCACATAGACTTAGATGAAGTAGGGCTTACTGTCTATAGAAATCTGCCCGTTTAGGATAAATATAAAAATCAGAAATAGACTGCACAACGTCAAATTTGGTTACACACGTTTTCCTAGTCAGGTTAACATAAGCGAGATTTGGCACAAATTTTTGTCCGAAACAAGTAATTAGAAAATATCTGAAACCGAAACTCTTCGATTCAAAAAAAAAAAAAGGAAGATCTCTCCGACTAAATAAATAACTTATAGGCAAGCGGTATGGCGCAATCTTATTGAAGTTGTTGAGAACGCCTTGGCAGACGATCCCAGTCCTGAGAAACAACAGAATGGAGACACATGGGCTTCACCTGGTCTCCCCAGACACGATCTGTGTGATTCAGAACCATGCGAAGGATATCTTCATCGGCGAGAAGGTCATAAAAGCAAGCTGATACAGATGTGCATCAGTATCCAGGAAGAGGAACTCTGGACGAACGGCATGTCTGAAATGTCGCACATGTTGTTGTACTATCTAGTCTCTGTAGCACGGGTTTTGAACAGGATTCCTCAGCCACCAATCAAGATACGAAGCCGCATGCGCCCGTGAAACATGATGCATCTCCACGCCAACATCACACCACTGTCAAACGTTTCTTGCCACGATGTTCTTGTGAGAGCAGCAGTTATCACTTCCTCTCCAGATGAATGCATAGTAACGAACAGCTTCCCGAAAACTGAAACAAGGTTATTCCGTGAAGTATACGTTCTTCCATTCGGTCTTGGTCCAAATACGATGTAGGTGACAGCGTAAGAGAAGCACCACTCTGCAACTCCGTAAGCGGCACTCACACCGCCATACACCAAGAACAGCAATTTTTCTGAGGCACGATGCATAGTATGCTGGAAAAGTGCAACTCTTAACGTAGTTATATGTAAGCTCTGCAGACATCTTGCAGCCATATTATTTTGTATCTCCTACTGGAGTGTTCACCCATCTGTCTTCAAAGATCTCCAAAGAAGAATGCGCACCAGTGGTGTAAATCTACCTGTTCACGATTCCTGCATTAATTTAATTATGACGATGAAGCAAAACTTTCAAAATAATATGGAGCTGATTTTGTAAATTTTCTATGATCTTTAACAAAAGACAAAGTGAAGTGTGGTACATTTGTTCAGAAATATTTTGAACTTTGAACCTTGCTGAGTTCCTATGCGCTGTTCAGCCCTGCTGCAGTGTTCAAACAGGAAATAACGACTGGAACTGTTCCGCTATGTGTACACCTGAACATGTACTGTAGAAAGGTTCCATTAACACACATACAGGGTGGCCAGAAACAGTCTGAAAAACTGGTAAGTGTGTTGCAGGGTGGGCTATGCTGAGGAATAACTGTAAAGGAAAAAAAAAATATGTTGAGCCGTTTCAAATCTTATTAGCATTGAAGTTAACCAGTCAGGCCGCCTTGCGCAAATCTAAATGCCCCGCCAGGTACAATTAGTGTCAGTTCTCCTCATAGCGTAAATAGTAGCGAACGAGACTGCTGAGCATTTTAGCTCGTGTTCGATCATTGCGATATCTCTCTTGTTCGGTTTTATAAAACTAGACAAAGAACACGTTTGGCGACACTTTCTCCGCTTGAATTTGCGCGTACAACTTCCTGATTTGCTAATTTCACTGCTACTTAACTCGGAAACGGCGCAACGTATCGAATTTGTTTCTGAACAATTATTTCTTAGCACAGCTTACCATTCAACACCCTTACAAGCTTTTCAGATTGATTCTGACCACTTGAATAATGAAGATTAGGTTTTGCAAGGCAGAGTCGCTGATGAAAGAATAAGAAAACAATATTTAGAACCTTCTGGAGATGAAGCACTGAACTCAGCTGTAAGTAAATGCTCCTCTGCAACTTCCTGTGGACGTAGAAAACTATACATCGATAAAGAGTAAAAACATGCTGGGAATTATAAGATGCTATGATCACAACTGTCATGGACTCAAAACAATCGAACATTGGACTCTGATCAGCATTTCAGCGCAACCGCACCTTGTAGGTGGGAGTAATGCCATATACAATCTGCATATAATGAAAGATTACGCAACAAATTCTTTACTCAGATATCGTATTTTAATTTTGGTTGTTTGTAAGAAGATAGCTTCATGCTTCATTTAAGAAGGAGAAACTTATACTAGCACGCGTCGGCATTCGATAGCGGCTGTATATTGGACTATCGAGACTCTGGTCCGTCGTTCCGCAACTATACTACTCTTGTTTGGCCCCCACGACGCAGTTTTGATATTGATGGGTTCAGGAGGGCCACGCTCAAAGCAATGCGGAATCTCAACTGCCCCTCGCGACTGGCACTCGAGAAGACAGACATGTTGTTCGCCTGGCCGTACAGATTCGACAGCAGCGTCACGTACCTAGAGCCAGGAAATGGACTTGTGACAGCTCCCACACGTCAAATGCTGTGACGACTGGAACACCAAGTACTGTTACCACGGAGATCGGTGAAGGCATCTTCCGTTGACGCTCTATCAGAGAGACGGTCGCCGAGAATGGTGCTTCCACTTACAACACTGGACACAGGAATGACACCTCATCGTCTTTTGAGACGAATCCCAGTGCAGAAATTTCGAGGAGAATGAACGTTGCCAAACTGCATTTGTTATTGCCACACGCACCCAGTACTAGGTGTGACGGTATAGGGTATCGCTGGGTATAAAGCACGATTACCAGTATTTCGCATAACCGGTAAATTTCGCATGGCCAGTAAATTGGACAGCAGCCGCTGTATTATTGGCGTGTAAGGCCTCTGGCTCTGTCACACCTTCGTGGTCTGTTCTCTCGGACGCCAGTCACTTGGGGCCATTGAGATACTTCATTTTCAACAAGATAAAGTAAGACCTCATGTTTCCTGTGCTGTACTGACCTACTTCGACACACTGTTGCCCAGGCCAGAACATTCTCCTGATCTCTTAGCCACAGAAAAGTCTGGTCATGGGTTGCCGACCAAGCGACTGCCATGCTAACACTGGTCAGCCACTATTGATAAACTCTGGCATATAGATGAACCAGAATGCCCCTATCTGTCATACAAGCTCTGTTCTACTCGATGCTCAGTCACATCAGAGCAACTGTTGCTGCCAACGTTGACAGTTCTTTGTTATGAATTTCTCTCCGTGTGTAGCACCAACTTTGCTATATATCTTATCATGTATTCCTTTCACTCAAATGTAGACGCAACACAAGTAAAATTTCCTAGTTTTCTATCTTTCTTGAGGCTACACAATTTTAATCACCAGTAGTGTATTGTTGCCAGTGCTGTGGAATGTTTTAAGAAAGAAAGTCTGTAAGTAATATTTAAATTGGAGCTAGAACTGAACGCATAATCACGTGACATAATAGATGTACTGGCTACGGGACAACATAATAAATTTTCATCCATACCAATTTAGAAAGAATCTCTTTCAGTATGTAAAATTTTAAAAGTCACGGTACATTACTCCAGTTACCATCTAAAATCACGAACAAGTCCTCGAACTATGTATGGTCGTCATCTTTCGAGGTTTATAAAATAGGTAAATTAAAATATGTTTCAGTTAAAATAGTTCGATAATATCAATCTCATTGTATTTTTGATTTGGGCGCATTAAAAATGATATCCGTTGTAGTGATAATCTAGAGAAAACTAAATTGAGGATCCGAGATGGACTGATATTAATCGGGGATTGTCTGTGCAAGCTGGACACAACAACTTCTCCGAGAACAAACGGCTGTGTGGCGATGGCGAACGGCGCAAAAGTAACGGGTACTACAGCTGCATTCCACCAGAAATAGGGGAAGGAAGTAACAACAAATCACTGAGAATGTTACAGAGCAGTATCAGATATGGAGTCACTCTTTGGTTACATAAAACAATGTTATCGCAACACGGAAGAGTAAACCCGGAAGATCGCCTTCTTTGGAATAAAATAACGAGAGAGGGGGGCTTGGGGAGCTTGTGGTCTGGCGAGGGAAAATCTAGGAATTCTGTTGGAAACGCGAGATGTGGACATTCTGTCGTGGGACGTAGACTTCCTAGATTATAAGTGGTGTAGCGGTGTACGATGCGGAATGGTGAGCATCTGAGACCGTGAGAGAGACGTAAATACGCCGGTGCGCAAGGAGAATGCATATCGACAGCAAATCATTTAATACCTTTTCCTGATCCGATATACACTTCAGTGGTATGAGCCATAAAGCACCCTGAGTGCTTGTCGGGCATTCATTCATTTTTATTCACTTACTGATTTTCAAGAGAATTTTACTTGAAGTTAATTGGCAATTTAAGTGGGATCTATATGAATAAACTACTTCGGAGTGATTATTGCACGAAGTTAGAGATACCTCAGAAACTCGCTCCACCGTTTTTCCTTTACATTCAAAATATGTGAGTAGCAGCCGCCTACCCAATTTCAAATAAAGCCATGTGTTAATTTTGATAAACGTTGTGAAAATCACTGTTTTGAGCCTGCCTCAACAGAAGCGCTCACTAATCACCAAAATGAAAAAGAACAAAATAATTATTACAGAACAGGACAGCCAGCAGTCTACCAGGGACCATTCCATTGCCTCGTAACTTCTTGCTTATCTCAGTAGCTGTTCTCATAATTTAGTCATACACGCGTGTTTAATATTACGTAATTGAATCACGAACGCAAAGCAAAATTTCCCTGTTCTATTCAGAAATAAGCTACTTTGACTGAAAGTAACACACGTATACGACAATGAAAATGCCTCGCGACACAATAAAGCCTGGTGATAGAAAAAAGCATTGTCTAATATGACCAAAGCTATAAAATAACTTCGTTGAATTCAAATACAAATACAGAAAACAGCGGCCAGTCATTTTTTAAATATTTGTTTATGCCCATACACTAGTATTGAGCATTTTCAAGCTCATTTTCAGATGCGGCATACAGAACTTACATCTTTAATTTAGTAGCGCATGCTGGGTACTGGCTAGTGCATGAGGATTACACGAGGAAAATGACGAACACTACCTACATATTTGCCATTACAATAACATAACTGTCTTACTACAGTCCTGGAAATTGAAATAAGAACACCGTGAATTCATTGTCCCAGGAAGGGGAAACTTTATTGACACATTCATGGGGTCAGATACATCACATGATCACACTGACAGAACCACAGGCACATAGACACAGGCAACAGAGCATGCACAATGTCGGCACTAGTACAGTGTATATCCACCTTTCGCAGCAATGCAGGCTGCTATTCTCCCATGGAGACGATCGTAGAGATGCTGGATGTAGTCCTGTGGAACGGCTTGCCATGCCATTTCCACCTGGCGCCTCAGCTGGACCAGCGTTCGTGCTGGACGTGCAGACCGCGTGAGACGACGCTTCATCCAGTCCCAAACATGCTCAATGGGGGACAGATCCGGAGATCTTGCTGGCCAGGGTAGTTGACTTACACCTTCTAGAGCACGTTGGGTGGCACGGGATACATGTGGACGTGCATTGTCCTGTTGGAACAGCAAGTTCCCTCGCCGGTCTAGGAATGGTTGAACAATGGGTTCGATGACGGTTTGGATGTACCGTGCACTATTCAGTGTCCCGTCGACGATCACCAGTGGTGTACGGCCAGTGTAGGAGATCGCTCCCCACACCATGATGCCGGGTGTTGGCCCTGTGTGCCTCGCTCGTATGCAGTCCTGATTGTGGCGCTCACCTGCACGGCGCCAAACACGCATACGACCATCATTGGCGCCAAGGCAGAAGCGACTCTCCACTGGAGGCGGGCTGCACGATGTTGGGGCGTGAGCGGAAGACGGCCTAACGGTGTGCGGGACCGTAGCCCAGCTTCATGGAGACGGTTGCGAATGGTCCTCGCCGATACCCCAGGAGCAACAGTGTCCCTAATTTGCTGGGAAGTGGCGGTGCGGTCCCCTACGGCACTGCGTAGGATCCTACGGTCTTGGCGTGCATCCGTGCGTCGCTGCGGTCCGGTCCCAGGTCGACGGGCACGTGCACCTTCCGCCGACCACTGGCGACAACATCGATGTACTGTGGAGACCTCACGCCCCACGTGTTGAGCAATTCGGCGGTACGTCCACCCGGCCTCCCGCATGCCCACTATACGCCCTCGCTCAAAGTCCGTCAACTGCACATACGGTTCACGTCCACGCTGTCGCGGCATGCTACCAGTGTTAAAGACTGCGATGGAGCTCCGTATGCCACGGCAAACTGGCTGACACTGACGGCGGCGGTGCACAAATGCTGCGCAGCTAGCGCCATTCGACGGCCAACACCGCGGTTCCTGGTGTGTCCGCTGTGCCGTGCGTGTGATCATTGCTTGTACAGCCCTCTCGCAGTGTCCGGAGCAAGTATGGTGGGTCTGACACACCGGTGTCAATGTGTTCTTTTTCCCATTTCCAGGAGTGTATTATTTACAAGCACCGGGACCGCTTTTTACATACTTAACAGCATAAAAAATTTCCCTACGTATCTGTCGGCGTGGTGACTACTCTGGTGTCGGATGCTGATCATGTTCGACGACCTATTGGCTTTACATTTCATCTCTATGGTTCTACGCACGCAGCATACGGTAATTCTAGCTTGAACTTTTGTCAGTCAGCACCTGGCTCGCTGCAGCCCACGAAAATGTCCGTCAACGCGAATACTGTCCAATTCGCAACTATTACGTTGAGCCCCGCACCCAGTGGCGAGAACTACGTGCGTCCTAGCCGCATCCTCGGAGTCAACAAAGCAAGAGCGCCGGAGCAGGTGTAGCGCACTCCTTTTGTTCTATTTCCAAGAAACTTTGGAGGAATTTTTTTAGTAGCTTTTTACTTTGCAATTCTACGCCCTGTGTAAATACACCTAAAAACATTTTAAGTAACTGGAATACATCATGAATTATATCTCATATATGAAACATTTACAATACGACAAATTGGATACTCAAATAAATGCTGTGAAGGTGAAGTTGTCCATAACCTAGCTTGATACATTTATGACCAAGTGGTATGTGGAGCCTATTCCTTGCAACTCAAATCTTAAGAGAAACCCCTGGCCAACCCAACATTAATTGCTGCTACAGTAGTGAGAACTCAGACAATGAACACCCATGACAGAACCACGTTAGAAAAGACGGGAACAGGCGCGCTCTGCTGAGCTCTGATTATCCCATATCAAAATTCCCTAATCTGCCGGTCCTGCGGACAAACATTTCCAAGCTGTCTTCTTAACTGCAAGGACACGATCTGGCGTACCGGAGGCGATGGCTGGTTGCATCGACGTCCCGTCGTGGTAATGATAATACCACGAGTATAGCCCGAAGCAAATTATCCTGGTCTGGTTGTTCAAGACTAAAAACTTCCTAGCAATTCAAATGCACCTCTGAAGGAGACGAAGAAGGCTCGCCACACAATCACTGACAGTACAGTGATTGATTTTAACAAGCGAAGTCACACAGTAACTCCGATACAGTCAACTTTAGCCAAAACTGCTCAAGACGGACAACATAGGCCGCTTGTACACAGAACGCTCGATTGCTGACTGTACTCGGAAAGTTACATTGAAGTCGAAACTTCAGCAACTTCGTCAAACAGTTACAATTAAATGAAAGTATATTAAACAGCCAACGGAGGGCAGGCTATCCAGAGCAGCGAGGGCTCAGTCTTGTAACCTTCCCCGTCCGAAAGGCGAGACTTGACTCTTCCCAGAGCACCCGTACAAGCCGAAAACAGAATATTACCGCCCCCACGACAGTGACCGTAGTTAAAACATGCCAATTAGCAACTCGAAAATCGGCGGAAAATTCCAATCTATTACCGAAGCACTACTATTCCTCCAATGGAGATATTTGACGCCAATTTTTGAGCCGATTTTGCTACGTCACGGAGCTATTCCCTGAGCAAGTCAATCACAGTTATGATTTTGCAGAAAACGCGGTAATTTGCCCGCCAAGACTGACTGGGAACACAAGTCATTCCCACACCTCGCTGGTAGCCCGTCAGAAAGTGTTTTCACTAAGTTCCTGTGAAGTAACGGAATCTCTAACCCCAGCCGCTCCTTCAGGCCCTGTGGGCGTGTCGACCCCGCTCTTATGACAATGTCGGTGTCTGGACAGCATCCACTCGACTCCCTCACACCTGTCGGCATAACCCTTTCAAGATTAGCAGAACCCGCTTGTCACCGGACCACCTGGGCGACGAGAGACGCTGCGTGGGAAGTCCGTGTGTGAAGGAATAGCAACATTTCACCGCATGCAATTAGAGAGGAAAATATTCATATCTTCTGATTTCTCAATACTAGCCTTGTAATGACCATATTCGGCTATACTTCCCCAAATAGAATTACTCAGAGTAAGATATAAATATGAGAGGGAGCAAGTCACTGTGTGCAACGTAAAGGCGTCTCAAACTTTATAACCAGATGTCTATGAAATAAAATAGCAAGAGACTGCAAAAGCCCACCTTTTTCAATGGTACCATTAGCAGAATGTTGTGAAAACAGACAGTTTTGGGCTCTTGCAACAGAGAAGACTGTAGGTAAACATATGGGGTGTACCAGAACTCAGCCCACGTTTACTTCATTTTTTTTCCTTGTTATGATCCATACCGCCACCCCTGAAACTTTGTCGGTGGAGTTCTGATTTACTCTGTATAGAGAAAATGTGCATCCTAGAGAAGGGCCATGCGTGAAATCTGCAATAATTTTCACTGTCAGATCTTTGTTAAACATCGATCAGCAAAGTCTAGAAAGTTCTGATATTACGTTAAAGTGATGAACGAGCCACAGCTTACATTCAGTTTGTCGTGGATGCGTCTAGCGTTGAAACTGAAGAGGACAGTACTCTGAAATATTCTTGCATGAGGATACTACCGTACAGACCTATGACAACAACACAGGCTATCATATAAGGGACATCGATATTAGCGTCCCCGATGCTGAAAAGCAATTAAGAAATCTTAAGGCGAACACGAAATCAGATTCTGACAGGACTGAAGTCGGTAAAAGGTCAATTCTAGTTACCGATTCCAATGCCTGTAGCTGTTTCGTGGTAATTCAGAGAGCAACTACGAGCGCAAAAATGTTATTACGTGTGAGATAACTACTGGAAAAAGATCCAAGTGATGAACATTCGAATAAATGGAATCGGTAACTACAAATGACCTCATATATAGGTCAGTTCTAGACACCGATTCCGAAATTACTAACTATTTCGCAAAACTTAAGAGAGGAATTACGAGTGCAAATATGGTATTACATTTTCCAAATGTACTAGAAAAACGATGTAAGTAATGACTCATCGAATATTTGGAATCGGTAACTAGAAGTAACCTAGATAGGAGATCATTTCTAGTTACCGATTCCAATATTACTGTTACACAGTAGTACAGACAGCAATTACAAGTGCAAAAATCTTATAACATATAAGAAACGTGCTTAAAAAATGATCTTGTTAGTGAACTGCAGAATACGACTAAACTTTCAAAAAACGGAAATCCCTGCACGCATTGTAAGTAGGCTGTTTATGTTTTTATGTTGATAACGCCACGTAGCGCTCTGTGCGAAAATCACTGGCTGTGCTGTGTGCAGTCTGTGGTTGGTTGGCATTGTTGAAATATTCCCTATTGTAGTGTTGGGCAGTTAGATGTGAACAGCGCGTAACGTTGCGCAGTTGGAGGTGAGCCGCCATCAGTGGTGGATGTGGGGAGAGAGATGGCGGAGTTTTGAGAGCTGATGATTTAGACGTGTGTCCATCAGAAAGAGTAAATTTGTAATACTGGATATTATGAACTTATACAGGGTGTCCCAGCTATCTTGTCCACCCAAAATATCTCTGTAACAATAACAGCTATTGGAAAACGACTTTCACCGGTATCAATGGAGGGCTAGGGCACATGAATGTACATATTTGGAAACATTCTAAAACGAAAGAATATGTGTTTTTTAATACAAACTTATGTTTTTTTTAAATGGACCTCCTCTATTTTTTTCTGCAGCAATCCATAGCATGACAAAGCACATACACAATGGCGTTGATTGCATCGCAATATTCCCATTACATCCCGAGATATTGAGGCGTGAAGTTGACGCTTGAAACACCCGACATGTGCTGCTAGCGCACGTCCTGAGGCTCAGGCGTGAACCCCATGCTGCCCGTAATCGCGATGTGATTGACATGTGTAATCACACCTCCATACTTATCAAGAGGTCCGAAACGAATAATACGGTCTGCTGCCATCAACTCTCATAAGCACATAATGGTTTCCCTCTTGCACGTTTTACGTATCTAAGTACACAATATGAAACAGTACCGATCGGTGTACGCCCGCCAGGTTGTCTTATTTATCCTGCACACCCAAAATAAGGTGTATGTAATGCGTTGTATGACCCATTGTGCCTGTCGCGCAGGGCCTGGCTCTACCTAGTCAAGTGTCCAACGTAGTTCCCACTACTGCCACAGTTACCACTTCGCCTTGTTTATGATTTGCGACCCATGCAAACTCCTGTACTCCACCACCCTCCGAGCATCCCATTTGTTGTTGCTTTGGCGTGCAGTACACCACTTGCCAGTGTAGTCGTGCATCAGAGTAATCTAGTGACAGCACGGAGATAGTACACATTGTGAATAAACGTTGTGTTGTGGAACTTATACTGTTCAGTATAATGTACACACATGAAGATATGATAGAAATGCTGCTGATCTATGGAGAATGTACGTTGACGGGAAATACGTTATGAGATTGCTTGTTTGTTGATAGTACTGTTAGCGAACATTATGATTATTAAGTTAATATGTCTGTTTCCTACCCTACTCTACATACCTGCACTGTACCCTGTTGTAGGTGGACGAAATGCTGTTCAGGCAGAACGACTGTACAGAAGACGATTCCCTGACAAGCTATCGCCTTCGCGCCGGATGTTTGGTCGTCTCACATCTCGTCTACGTGAAACGGGAAGCTTAAATCCAAGACCTCGACATCGTCCTAGAATACGCACAGATGAACGTGCTGAAGTTGCTATGATCGCTACCATAGCTGTGAATCCTCAAATCAGCACACGTCAAATTGAACGTGAAGTTGGTGTGTCGAAATCAAGTGCACAGCGTATTCTTAAAAGTCATAAATTTCATCCTTACCATGTTCATTTACACCAGGATCTTCATGGAAATGACTTCCGCAATAGAGTAACATTTTGTCGGTGGGCTCAGCAAAAACTTCCGACTAATCCAAATTTTTTTGCAGATGTTCTCTTTACCGACGAGGCATCATTCTCCACCAAAGGAATTGTCAATATGAGGAATATGCATTATTGGTCCGCAGACAATCCAAAATGGCTCCGTCAGTTAGAGCATCAGCGTCCGTGGAAAGTTAATGTTTGGTGGGAGATTATTGGAGATACCATTATCGGACCTTTCTTTATAAATGGCATCCAAAATGGCAGACAATACTCCAGATTTATACGACACAATCTTCCTGTTCTCTTGGACACCGTACCTCTGAACCGGAGAATGGTCATGTAATATCAGCATGACGGATGCCCTGCACATAACGCCTTACGAGCACGACGACTTCTGAACCGTAAGTTCCCTGGTAGGTGGATTGGACGAGATGGCCCAGTTAGGTGGCCTGCCCGATCTCCGGATCTTACACCGCTGGATTATTTTCTTTGGGGAGCAGTGAAGGATGCTGTTTACCAACATGAACCAACAACACCAGACGACATGAAACAACGCATTATTGATGCTTGTACAGCCATCAAAGAGGAAACAGTAGCACGAAGTAGGGCATCCTTCATCCGCAGAGTGGCCCTATGTATGCAAGCCAATGGGCATCACTTTGAGCATGAGATGTGAACGCTGTGTTTAGTATGTAGTGCTGGTATCACAGTGGAAGTTTCTACAAAGGGCCATTTTACCCAGTGATGTTAAGAAACATTTGTTTGCAACAATTTGTCATTTAACGCATTAGATAAACATAACATTGATAATTATGTGATAATAAAACTAATTGGTTAAACATGTTTACATTCATCTTCTATGTCCTACCTGAACTTCCCAAATCAAAACTTTTTACCTAAACAACGGTAAAACTTTTAGTTCAAAAAATGGCTCTGAGCACTATGGGACTTAACATCTATGGTCATCAGTCCCCTAGAACTTAGAACTACTTAAACCTAACTAACCTAAGGACAGGCACACAACACCCAGTCATCACGAGGCAGAGAAAATCCCTGACCCCGCCGGGAATCGAACCCGGGAACCTGGGCGCGGGAAAAACTTTTAGCCCACTTGCTCGTTTCACTAAAACCATCAACATGAATTTTACTGTTACGAGTGAATGATTAACTGTCACTTACGCTAGATCTACAGTAAAGTAAAGTTTTAACGTTGAACGGCATTACCTTTTCAGTAACGGATTAACGGTAAGCGAAGTTAACTTTGTGACTAACGTTGCGGTACACAGATATGTTACAGAACCGCATCACCCCTAGCCTATGGACCACCGAGCGAGGTGGCGCAGTGGTTAGACACTGGACTCGCATTCGGGAGGACGACGGTTCAATCCCGCGTCCGGCCATCCTGATTTAGGTTTTCCGTGATTTCCCTAAATCACTCCAGGCAAATGCCGGGATGGTTCCTTTCAAAGGGCACGGGCGACTTCCTTCCCCGTCCTTCCCTAATCTCATGAGACCGATGACCTCGCTGTCTGGTCTCCTTCCCCAAAAACAACCAACAACCTAGCCTATGGGATAAATACCTGCTGGAATGTACGACGTTAATGCAGGATGGCAGCAGACCGTATTATTCGTTTCGGACCTCTAGATAAGTATGGAAGTGTGATTACGCATGTCAATCACATCGCGATTACGGGCAGCATGGGGTTCACGCCTTGGCCTCAGGACGTGGCGCTAGCAGCGCATGTCGGGTGTTTCAAGCGTCAACTTCGCGTCATAATATGTCGGGATGTAATGGGAATATTGCAATGCAATCAACGCCATTGTGTATGTGCTTTTTCATGCTATGGATTGCTGAAGAAAAAATAGAGCAGGACTATTTAAAAAAAACATAAGTTTCTGTTAAATAACACATATGCTTTCGTTTTATATATATATATATATATATATATATATATATATATATATATATATATATATATATATATATATATATTGACCTATGAATATTATTAAGGTAAATACATTGGTTGTTCTCTATCAAAATCTTTCATTTGCTAACTATGCCTATCAGTAGTTAGTACCTTCAGTAGTTCGAATCTTTTATTTAGCTGGCAGTATTGGCGCTCGCTGTATTGCAGTAGCTCGAATAACGAAGATTTTTGTGAGGTCAGTGATTCATGAAAGGTATAGGTTATTGTTAGTCAGGGCCATTCTTTTGTAGGGATTATTGAAAGTCAGATTGCGTTGTGCTAAAAATATTGTGTTTCAGTTTAGTGTTGATCAGAATAAGTAAAGAGAGAAATGTCTGAGTACGTTCAGTTCTGCTCAGCTGTTTGAAAATCGAATGACGTAAGAGGTTTATCAGCACTGTAATTTATTAATTTTTCTAAGGGGATGTTTCAGCATTACTGCTCACTCAAAAATATAAAAGGCAAAAATGACCAAATCTTGCAACCGATAACTATACTACACGAAAGTGACACCAGCTACAGTGGCTCCAAAGTAACACTCAGTGAAATTGATACATCAGGAATCAAAGTGTAATTAAGAGAAGTTCGGCAAAAACATCGAAAAGGAAAACATAACAGTGGCTACATGAAAAGGAACTTGCCACATATGAACTTCTAAAGGAGTGAAAGATTGAGGCTGACAAGAAGAACGAAATAAGGACATAACAAGGAATCATAATGTTAGGAGGTCAAACTTTAACGAAATACGAAAAATCTACAATAACTAATGAAAAAATTAGTAAGAAACACTAACTGCCAGGCACGGAAAAGGTACCACCCAAATCAGTTCTTCCCTACCACCCGCCCTCAACCATACGCAAAATTTCAAAATAATAAAAAAAATTGATACCACGAGTCAATCACATAAACCCTCCGGCAAAGACACAGTAATCCCCCTCGGCCCACTACTGTCACCAGAAAATATTAAAACGACAGAAAAACCTCCCCCCAGAGAAACCAAAAAAGTAGTAATCGCAAAGTACAGTAACAAAAAAAAACGCAACGTAAAACAAGAAAAAAGTATCAGGCCCACCAACACCTAACAAACAAAACGAGGCAAATGCAAGAAATAGACAATAACCTTCAGGAATACTCTTCCTCCAACAGTATTCATCTAAATGGCCTTGCAACACTGAAGTCATTCTCTTTCCCCGCCCGACAACAGATTTTACCGCCCCCCAAAAAGTATTGGTACATGCCTCCATCTTGTAATCTTTAAAGTGAATATTTTGATTCACGACCAACCCCTTGTACGAAGCAAACCCATCCGACATGACTACGGAACCTTCTTCCACATATTCTTCTATTAATGATGTCAACACTTCATTTGTGCGGTTTGGTACGACCCTAAATACAACATCAGCACCATCCCTTACAGAAACTACTACTATAAAAGCCCAAAGTCCAACAACCTCATGCCGCCTTTCGTACTTTCTCTTTCCAAAATGTGACTCATCTACTTCAACTGTAACACCTGGCCTCCCAATGATCCCCTATACTTTATAAATTCCCCGCATACTTGTCTACAAAATGAAAACCAGTCAGCTACAGTGCCACACGAAACCCCTGCTTCGTGCATGACAGATCTGCAAGAATATTATTAGCAAAAATAGTAGGTTAGCCTAACTATTACTTCTAAATTCAGCCTCGATCTTTCGAACCACGTCCCCTTGCGTATGAATTTCCATATATTATTTTTTGTGCCCCTCCACATGTACTCAAAAATGGCTCTGAGCGCTATGGGACTTAACTTCTGAGGTCATCAGTCCACATATATTCGTCGGAAGTTCGTGATAATGGAACCTTTGTCAAAACCATATAATTTCCACAAACACTTCACTTGGAAAGTTCTGCAGTAACGGCCAATGATTGCAAAAATCTTATAGTTGATTTACGGTCACTCATTTTCTGAAGGAGAATTTTCGCCGTAAACACAACTGACTCATCCAAAAAGAGCAGCAATTGCGTGATAAATCAAGATTTTATAAGTCCCGGCTACTTTTCTTAACAAAAGCTGACGAAAACAAATTACGAAATGAAATCAAAACAATCTACATCGAATTTTTAATATACGCGCGTAACGAGGGAATCCAGAGAAATCATTTAACGTTCATTGACACCAATCTGCGGCACAGACAAAATAACATCACACATTGCGTCATGGGCTGAAGCCGACGGGTGGAATCGGACACTAGAACTGACCAAAATTTTCTGTCTACCTTATTTTCATGACTCTTTAAAGTTTCCCATTGAATGTGATGAATAATGCACGTCTAAAAATTCTACTTAAAACAATAAAATCATTTATTCAGCAACACTCGTTCCAAATAAGGCAGAAATGTTTCGAAAAACACTCAATCCGAACGCCAAATACACAACATTCAGTGTGTCGTCTTTTCTATCAGACAGACGAAATGCGATTTGGAAAATAAAGGAATGAATGAGCTCACACTCCCGCTTATGCGTTTTCACTGTTCTGCATTTACTACGAACGATTAGCAGATAGAGCAAAAATGTTTCAGTTTGTTGAGATGAACAGACAGGATTCTGAGGGGCAGAAAATCTACTGCTGTCTTATGTAAACGATTCGGAATTTCTCTCTGTGGTGGGTGCTGGGCAGCCGTGCTTTATATCAATGACTACATGTTGAAAATGTATCGGCTGTATGAGGTGCATTTGTAAACTATCTCGCTTCTTGTAAAAGTAGTCTAATTTCGATACATGTCGCTCCTTGGCTAGTAATTTTTTTGGATTCTGTCCGTGTGTTAGATTTATCTTGCTTAATACGCCGAACTTTTCGTGTTACATTCAAACCTGTTGCAAAAATTTTAACATGTATTTAGGACTCTTTCATGTTTTGCAATGCAAAGTGAAGTGCCCCCGATTCCAGCGTTGTTCGGAATCCACGTAGCTCATTACACTGAGGTGACAAAATTCATGGAACAGCGATGTGCACATATACAGATGGCGATAGAATCGTGTACTCAAGATATAAAACGACAGTGCTTTGGCGGAGCTGTCATTTGCACTCAGTTGATTCATGTGAAAAGGTTTCCGACATGTTTATGGTGGCACGACGTGAATTAACAGATTTTGAGCGCGAATGGTAGTTGGAGCTAGACACATTGGAAATCGATAGCAAATTCTATATACCGAGATCCACAGTATCAAGTGTCTGCTGAGAATACCAAGTCTGAGGAATTATTTCTCACCACGTACAACGCAGTGGCCGACGGTCTTCTCGTAACGACCGAGAGCAGCGGCGTTTCCGTACAATTGTCAGTGCTAACAGACTGCGTGAAATAACCGCAGAAATCAATGTGCGACGTACGAACGTATCCTGTAGGACAGAGCGGCGAAATTTTGGGGTTAATGTGCTATGGCAGCAGACGAACGACACGAGTGTCTTTGCTAACTGAACGACATCGCCTGCAGCGCCTCTGCTGGCCTCGTGACCATGTCGGTTGGACTCTAGAAGACTGAGAAACCGTGAACTAGTCAGATGAGTCCCGATTTCAGTTGGTAAGAGCGGATGGCAGGGTTCGAGACTGGCGCAGACCCCACGAAGCTATGGACTTAGGCTGTCAATACGCACTGTGCAAGCTGGTGGTGGCTCTACAATGGTGTGGGCTGTGCTTACCTGTAATGTACTGGGTCCTCTGGTCCAAGCGAACCGATCATTGACTTGAAACGGTTATCTCTGGCTACTTGGAGACCATTTGCAGCCATTCAAGGACTTCATGTTCCCAAATAACGACGGAATTTTTATGGATGATAATGCGCCATGTTGCCGGGCCACAATTGTTCGCGATTGATTTGAAGAACCTTCTGGACATTTCGAACGCCCTACATGAGTCTCATCGAACATTTGTGGGATATAACCGACAGGTCAATTCATGCACAAAATCCTGCACTGGCAACACGCTTCCAACGAATTGTTGATTCCATACCACGTCGAGTTGCTGCACTACCCAGGGCAAAAGGAGGTCCGACTCGATATTAGGAAGAAGCCCGTGACTTTTGTCACCTCAGTGTATGTCCCCACACAACTCACTGAGATGAAGTCAGTTTAGATTTTCTCGGCAGATGATAATTCGGTATTTTGTTTACATGCAACATACAGTTACTGTGTCATCTTTAAAGAATTTTAAGTGAAATTAACGTTGTATGTAAGCCAAACGATGGCTTGAAGAAATTCGTTTGGTGCTACAGAGTTTTCCTTTTCACATTTCTTTCATATCATCCAGATTTTTAAAGATTCCGTGAATAACCACAATAATTTCTTCGTAATGTTTACGATCCTTCATTATTTATACCTATATTTTGTTTACATACAACGTCTATGCAATACACTTCAGTTTTTTTTTTTTTTTTGACGACAAAAACATAATAAGAAGTATATGGCAACGTAAGATAAAGGGGGAAAGGGAAGGACATGTCTGAGTTTATTAACAAATGGTGTCTCAGTTGGCAATGCTTAATAAATTAGCTTACATTTTCAGTAAAACTCGTCAATCTGAGATTCAGTTTCAGTAGTTGTATGTTTTCGTTTTAGGCCCCAGTAGACTACCTTATAACTAACATAAATTATTTTCATAAAATGCCTATTCTGGATCAATAAGTTATAACTGCAAAGGTTCACAGAGAGTGGACGAAGGACAGGATATGTGAACCCTTGCATGCGTGGGGTGCTTAGTGAAACATACGCAGTTTTCGCAAATTCGATGCCTTTCTCCAAGTGGTGCACGCATCATGCACAAGACAGACCCGCTCTCGATGGCACGAAAACTTTTTTGTGGAGGAGAGAGCTGTTCCAAATATGATTAAAATATAGACAAAAGACAATAACTGTGGAACTTCTTCGCCTTATCCTCGTGGGAAAGCGGCGACTGTCAAACGCAATTTCATTGCACGAAAACAATCTTCATGCTTATGATCTCACGCGAAGGTGAAATTATTTACCTAAAATGTGATATTTATGCAAAATAAATGGAGTGTAATCAAAATTTCTTACGAAGTTACTGCCCTAGCTACTACTGAAAGAAGGAAGCAGCAGCAAAATGGTTCAAATGGCTCTGAGCACTATGCGACTAAACATTTGAGGTCATCAGTCCCCTAGAACAGAACTACTGAAACCTAACTAACCTAAGGACATCAGACATATCCATGCCCGAGACAGGATTCAAACCTGCAACCGTAGCAGTCGCGCGGTTCCAGACTGAAGCGCATTAGGTAAACAAGAAAGTATTAGCAAATATTAGCTTTCCCAGATGCGGTGTGAAGGAAAGTCCGCAAAGTGGATTTTACGGCTTTTAGCTGACGATTCTCAGTACATGAAAATGTCAGTGTAGTGTTAACACCCGTTTACGAAACGTGTTATGAAATTATTTCTTTACTGTATAGAGGAGCACTGAATAGCGACTGTTCCGTGTTCAGGCTTGATATATCTTTTGTTGAGTAATAAAGAACATCCCAAGTAAATAGCAATGTAATTCTTTATCAGCGCAGTATGACATAAAGCTAGTTCCTTTTCTCTTTTTTTGTTCTGACTTCAACTGTAGATAAATGGCATCCCACAGCGGTTCTGCAAACTGCTCTTTTGTCGAGGGTATTTTACGGCCGCTACGTATAAGAGAAAAATGTCAGCTAAAATGGAGCTTCCGTTATGGCGGGGAATTCATACTGCACAACAGTAATATATTAAACCTAGAAAGCTTTCCCTTCTCTTCTGGAAGCCGTTTCCGAGAAAGTGCGATATGGCTATTAAAACCTTAGTGGTTTAAAATGGAGTAAAATTTTTTCTTCAATTTCGATCAAGAGTTTACCAATGAGTGATAGCGAAGAATATGGACTGAAATAAGAATAAGATATCAATAAGAAATTTTACTGGATCCTGAGCTGTGTAATTATCAAACATCTGAATAGTTCTTTTTTACTCGTTGGCCACTCACACGCAACGAATAAAAAGATACCCACTTACATCTATATACATACTTCACAAGCCATTTCACAGCACGTGCCGCATTGTACTCTGTACGAATATCATGAATTTTCTATCCTATTCCATTCGTGTACTTATGAGAGGAAAATCACTGTCTGAACGCCTCTGTACGCACCCTAAATTCTCGTATTTTATTCTTGTTAGTCCTAAGAAAGATATACGATGGTGACAACACACTACTGCACAATATTCCTCGAATACCGCTTCTTTACATTTACCCAAGAGGTTTTAATGACAACTATGTCGTCTTCTTCCAAGGGTTCCCATTGTTCCCAATCATCTCGGCTACGCTTTTCTCTAAACTGCACGAACTCTTATGATCCTAGAAGTACGTTTCTGTATTCGTTCGTTTTTTGCTTTCACTGGTATCTTGTATTTGATTCCTTTTGCAGATGCATTGAACTTTCTCGAATCCTTCCTACAAATCTAAATATCACAGTTGCCTGTTCTAGAACTAGAAACAAAGAAGACAAGGTCCAGCAGAAATCGAGGGAAGTACGGAAGATAATAAATTCGATTCGTGAAAGGAGAAAACGTAAAATGGTGCAAATGAATCAGACAAAACGGTATACAGACGCCTAAAAACGAGAGTAACGGAAAGTGCGATGTGGGAAAGCAGGAATGACTAAAGGAGAAGCGAAATGCTGTGGACGCTTGCACGACTAGAGGAAAGGTAGGTGCCACTTATAGCAAAATTAAAGAAACTTCGAAGAAAATAGAGGAACCTGTGTGAAAATCATGAGATGAGGTGGCTATCTTAGTACAAAATAAACAAGAAAGGGCGAAAGAAGTAAGCAACAAATAGAACGGCTGTGCAAAGGGAACAAATCTGAAGACAATATATGGAAAAGAAAGAAAGAATGAGTGTGGTGATACGATACTTGGAGATCAACTTCGTAAAGCACTGAGTGACCTAAGTAGAAACAAGGCACGTGGTTTATAGGATATTTCTTCAATTTTATCATATACTTGGAGGAACAAAACTTGAGAAAACTGTTACAACCGCTTGCAGGATTTATAAGAACGGACTTCAGCAAGGATGTAATATACTAAATGAGGCATGTGCTAATAGGTTTTGGTATTGCCGAAACATAAGAATGATAATAAGCCATAGAAGTAAAGTCGACCTGAGGGGAGAGGTAAGTTTGTGTTCCGGATAAATACGAGTATAAGAATACCTGGAGAAATAATGATTCTACGACTTATATTCGGCTAGCTATATGTCAGCGCCCCGTATCAGAAGTTATAAAAAAAGGACCTTTGCATATTGTCACTTTCTAGGAATCCATATTTCAGTCGTTAAAAGGGTTAAATTCGTAGCCAAGATGTCAAATGTTAATTGCACCTATCGACAGGTTTTAATAAATGAAGCAAAATCAGTAAATCTGTATATCATAGCCAATTAAATTCAGTGTTATTTATTATTCGTAAAGATAAGATTGCTGCAATTACTTCTGTCACGTACGTAAACATCCGAAAATATTCCTGTCAGAGGGGTAAAAAAATTAACAGCAGCATTAATTGGTTCTTTAGTGTACTACGAAATAAACAGCGCCATCAACTGATTATGTAATGTACTACGCTGTCACTAAGGTAAACATCCAAACTACTAACCTGAGCATGCTCCTAAAATTATAAATTACGATATATTTTTCTGTGATCTGATTTTGATGAAAAAATGCTATATGTTACCCAGGTTACGGTCAAGTTACTTGTGAAAATCTTACGAAAATTCGTCTAATAGCTTTGGAGATAGCCTTTTCAAACAAATGGAGAGGACAGTTGAAGCTAAAATTCTAGCTCATGATGTCTTCTTCCTGTGATCCTACTTTGATACAATAAAACCTATACAATGCCCGAAGCGGCGGTCAACTTACCTGTGGAAATCCCAGGAAAATTCGTCTAGTAGGTTTGGAGATTAGCGTGTTAAAAACAGTGAGACGACAGTTGCAGAGGAAACTTTAAATCACAATATCTTTTTTTCCGTGATCTGAGTTTGATGACATGAAGCCGATATCTGGCCCAGGGCTACGTTAAACTGCCTGTGAAATCCACATGAAAATTCCTCTAGTAATTTTTGAGGGTTAAGTGTTCAAACAGACAAATAACACATCGGTTTTATAATTTTATTATTGCTATAGAAGATAGGATGAGGAATAGCTAACTCTCAATTATGGTGTTAATAGATTTAGAAAGAGCTTTTGTCAATGTTGATTGGAATATACGTTTTGAAATTGTGAAAATGTAAGAGAGAAATATACGGAGCGGACGGCTCTTTGTATAACTTGTACAGAAATCAGACTTCAGTTCTAATAGCCAAAGAACGTGAAGAAAGGGTAGTAATTAAGTATCGAGTGAAACAGAGTTGTTGCCCGTCGCTATGTTATTCAATCTGTACGTTGAGCAATCAGGAAAGGAAAAGGAATTAAATTTCATATAGAAGGAATAAAAACTTTACGTTGATGAAGGTTTCTCGGGTCACCAGGCGGGCCGTAGCGTTGATATATCGCGACGTTTCGCGAAGTGTCATACTATAATACTACCCATCTTCTGGCGAAGTGTAGAGATTCACTGAGAGCGGGGTATTTATATGCGCGGTCATCCCCTCCACTAGACCTCGGGAGGCTGCGTGGACCGGCAGCGTGCGCGCGGTGGTGGGGGTAGCGGTCGCCCCCGGCGGCCGCGTTCGGTTCTCGATGTAAGCATTCTGTCTGCATCCGCGGCGGAGGACGTTGTTGACGGACAGAGCCCCGACGGATTGCCGCTATCGCAGTGTTCCATGTTGCGCTGAGTTGGTATCTCTCAGCCCTGTTGACCAGGTTGTCGTGAATCCTTATTTCTAAGGACTCTTTGATAACACTTCCCCAGAAGCCAGATGCTCGGCACAAGAAGTGCTTTGATTTCTGTCCGTCAGTCTGAAGGACCACCTCCTCGAAATGTTCCATATAGAGGTTTGCAATCGCAGGAGCCGGTGGGGATTCTGTCTGCCAGACAGAAACAAAAGTACTTCTTCCGCTCTGTCGACGATACTTTTGTCGCTTGGGGACATGGCAAACAGGCGCTAGATGAGTTTCTGGAGCACCTCAACAGTATCCATCCGAATTTCAAATTTACGATGGAAATGGAGGAAAATGGATGCCTCCCTTCCTTGACATAGCAATTAAAAGGAAGGCAGATCGTTCACTACCCCATGCAGTGCATAGGAAGAAGACACAGACAGACCTATACCTTCATGCAACAAGCTGCCACCCTCCAGCACAAAGACAAACAGTACTGACCACCCTGGTACATAGGGCGCGCGCCATCTGCGACAAAGAAAGCCTACCATCCGAGCTGCAACACCTGAAGGAAGTCCTCCACCAAAATGGCTACAGTGAAATGCAGATCAACAGAGCGTTTAAAAGGAAGAAGGAAGCAGTGACAACCCCAGAAGAAGAAGACAAACGACTCACGTTCCCTACGTACGTGGGTCCGCTCTCGGCCAAAATTGCACGACTCCTGGGCAAATACAATATCAAAACCGTTCTCCACCCACTCACGCGGGCACGCACGCACTCCGCTGCTCGACTGGCTGCGGCTCACTTCTTTACCGTCGCTCGCCTACGCTACCAGCCCAACGCTATGTTCGGAGGTAGAAAATGAGGGCCGGCCGGAGTGGCCGAGCGGTTCTAGGCGCTACAGTCTGGAACCGCACGACCACTACGGTCGCAGGTTCGAATCCTGCCTCGGGCATGGATGTGTGTGATGTCCTTAGGTTAGTTAGGTTTAAGTAGTTCTAAATTCTAGTCGTACGTCAAACAGAACTCGCCGCCAGTGGACCACTCCCGTCTGACTAAAATAGAATTCGGACAGCCAGGAAACAAGAAGAAGAAGAAGAATAAGAAGCCGCCAGAGACATCTGACCGATAATTGTTTGTTACAGGTAACCCAGAGGCCCATCAAGAACCAGAGGAAAAACTACTCAAGCAGTCGGGCATAGAAAAGAAACAGATTCCTACAGCTTAAACTCCTACGACTCGGGCCAAGGATAAGGCCCGTCATTTTAGCGTCAGTGTCAGCGAATCTCGACACTTCACCAGAAGATGGGTAGTATGACACTTCCTGAAACGTCGCGATATATCAACGCTACCACTCTGCTGGAGACCCGAGATACCTTCATCAACAGTTTACGCCAGGAAAGCCTAAAGTCACATATAAAAACTTTACGGTCTGCCGATTACATTGTACTTCAGTCAGAGAAGATAAATTGAACGGAATTGTTGGTGTGTTGAAAAGACCTTATAAGATGAGCATCGATAAAAATAAAACAATAACAACTGAATATCGTATAATTAAATCAAGTGATTCTGAGAGAATTTGATGAGAAAATGAGACACTCAGAGTAGTAGACGAGTTTTGCTATTTTAGCAGCAAAGTAACTGATGACAGAGGGATGTAGACTAAATACAATGCAGACTTGTAATTGCAAAAAAGTTTGGAAGTTCCTGGCAGATTATAACTGTGTGCCGGACCGGGACTCAAACTGGAGACCTTTGCCTTTCGCGGGCAAGTGCTCTACCAACTAAGCTACCCAAGCACGACTCACGCCCCGTCCTCACAGCTTCACTTCTGCCAGTACCTCGTCTCCCACCATCCAAACTCTACAGAAGCTCTCCTCCAAGGTTCCTGCAAGGTTCGCAGGAAAGCTTCTGTAAAGTTTGGAAGGTGGGAGACGAGGTAATGGCAGAGGTGAAGCTGTGAGGATGGGGCGTGAGTCGTGCTTGGGTAGTTCAGTTGGTAGAGCACTTTCCCGCAAAAGGCAAAGGTCCCGAGTGCGAGTTTCGGTCCGGTACACAGTTTTAATCTGCCAGGAAGTTTCATATCAGTGCACACTCCGCTGCAGAGTGAAAATCTCATTCTGCAAAAATGTTTTACTTCCAAAGAGAAATATGTTAACATCTACAGTAAATTTCTGTGTAAGACATTCTTCTTTGTTGTATAGTCTCATATAAAAGTGAAATATGAACGACAATCAGTAAAGACGGACAAGAAGTGGGTAGAAGTTTTAAAATATAGTGCTATAGAAAAATTGTGAAGATAAGATGTGGCGAGATCGTGTAATATATGAAGAGATATTGAACCGAACTGGAGAAAAACAGCTTCATTGGGTAACTTAACTGTAAGATGGGATATATTGTTAACACTCTGATGTATCAAGTAATCACTTATTTGGTAATGGAAGGAAATGTGAGGGAGGGGTACAGAAACCGTAGATTATGTAAGTTCAAATGAATGTACGTCGAGGTAGGTACACAGCGACAATAATAATACCGTGGACGCTGCTTAAGCGACTCGCATGCCACTAACACAGCCCCTTAATCCTACAGCGAAAGTTAACGTAGAAGGAAGGAAGGAAGATTGGGTTTAGCGTCCAGTCGACATCGAGGTCATTAGGGACGGAGCGCAAGCTTGGATTGTGTCTAGGATGGGGAAGGAAATTGATCGTAGCCTTTCAAAGGAAAGTTCCCCGCATTTGCCTGGAACGATTTAAGGAAAAGTTAACGTGAAATCCGAACAACGTATCGATCTTCTGGATCCGAGAAATATTCCTTTGTGTGACAATGATTTAATCCTGCTGTCTTTCGGATTCCAGGCACATATTTTCCTAGATCACCAGGTCCGACTATACAGAGGGGAAAAGACGCATAGGATGGACAAGCGTGCTGTGTCAAGCCGTTCTTCGAACAACTACTGAATTAAACTGTTCGTTCTATTTCATGTGCCTTCTAAATATCACTCTTAAATCTGCATATGATGTGTGGTTATCCACATATTCACGACTAATCTCATAATTGGATACTAAACGGTTCTTTCTGTTTCTTATGGGCATAGTTTTTGGCATTTATCCACACCATCTATGGTTCTTTAAAAATACGTCTTAATATTTTGAGCATGTAGGAGAATACCAGAGATGGAACTTCCTATTGAAAGGCAAGGTTTCGAGTGCCAGGCTGGCACACACCTTGATTTTAACAATAAGTTTCGAAACGGCGCATATTCCGCTTCGAAATAAAATATTCGTTTTGGAATAATAGAGATGAGTGATATCTGAAGCCCAACTGCCTGCTTCATCACGTGATACTATTTGCAGAATGGCATATCTCCAGTCCTGTCTACTAAGGCTACTTCCGTTAATACAAACCGATAGTAATTGCCACGTGTGTAAGGACAGTAAATTCCACAGGTGCGTCTCCGACATATTTCATAAGCACATTACGTTACGTTAACGTAAGGCTAATGTATGAATCGCGGTGCTAAATGATTGACAACAGATATAATAAAAGAAGACATCGAGATGCCACATCATTTCGCGTATTAAGCATAATTTCAAAGCCAGACGTTCTATAGGGACTACACGTACTTACCTGCAGATCTGAGTGCATAACAAGCTGAATGTCTTGAATTTTAATTTATGGGAAAAGTGTAGTTATTATATCGAGTAAAAGGGAGTAAAAAATTCTAAAGTATACTTCCTTACACAAATGAGGTAAATTTACGTAATTTTCCACCTTGGGAGCTAAGAGTTTCGACGTGCTCTGTGGTAGACGCAGATATAACAAGCTTCTAAATCTCAGCTCATTACTAATTCTCTCAAGCGCTAAGGAATTATTTTTAATTCTGCGGAAGATATATTCCCCTAACTTGTGATAACTTGCCTTCTCTCAGCGGGATATCAGTACTACCACGAGCGCTGATTTAATCGAAAGAAACGGCAAGCAAAAAAGAAAACGTGCTGTGCTAAACATCCCTGAGCAATTTCAAAAGGTTTTGCAAATTAACACTTCGAGAATATTAAATTTAAAGTTTCCTGGAACGAAAAGTGGCGAAACTGCAGTTATCTCGAGCGAAACGACTTTCTCAAGAATCCTCCACCCGACAATGCCTGGTAAATTAATCTGGTTTGCTCGCATCAGCCATAATTACATCTACGTACATTCTTGATCCATCTAAGCTATTCTGAACATTATTCAACGTTGTCTTTCAAACTTTAGTGACAATGATTTGCAGCATGCAGGCGCTCAAGTAACATTGCTGTCAAGTCCTACCTTCTTCTCTGTTCTAATCATTCTTCATCAAAGTTTCTCTACACATTTGCTAACACTAGCCTGAAATTGTTGGCATCCTCAACCTGTAAAATCACAAGATGAAGAATATCTGATCGACTACACTATTTTAGCAAATGTTTGCAGTTGCATTATTTTATGTTTCTCACCGTCTTTCGATAGAATACTTGTACTTCTATGAAATTTTGAAAGAAAAGTTAGCACAAGACAATGTCTCCAACACTGTAACGAACATTCAGCAGATAATACCTTAACATGATGATGTAAACACGTTTTTTGGTGGTATTTCATGAAATTGTGACCTGTTAGTGTACCCACAGCTCTTCGAAAGCCATAGATGATTTAACTTTTGCTTATTTATGTTTTGTACCAACAATGAATTGTTTCATGAACTTCTATAATTTTATAAGGACTAACAGTATTCCGCAATAAGCATCTCATAAGATGTAGATTCGCCAAAACCCATAGATTGTGATCAGTGGACGCAAGATATTCATATCTTTGGCATTGCTGGGCAAAGACTTATCGAAGGCAGAGACTGCATACACTGAAGATTTAGAGGGTCCGCCACAAGTGACGGTAAAACTAGGCCACGTGACCGCCGGCAGCCTGTCGATCTACGAAGATGGCATGTAAGCAGCCTCGGAACAAGCAGCAGTCAGTCACGTCAAGCCGATCATCACCAGCTACGCTTGTGACGCCTATCATACAGAGTGCCACCTATTCTTCTCGCCTAATTTATGTACTGTGTAATCAATATTATGTAAATCTGTAACACTTCAATATTTATTTGTAATGTAAATACGTCAATTTTTCTGTTACCTAATGCATAATTATTAATGTCAAACGTTGTAATGATACTGGGTAATCGCCAATGATAAAAGAGTAAGAGCTAGGTAGAGAGCACTGTATCTGGTCAGTTGGACACGATGCCAGAGAAAGAGTGAGGTAGGAGAAATTCAATGAGAGCTGAGTGATGGAAGTGGTCGGACGAGCAAATAGTGTGCTGTATTTACGTAAAGTCACTTTATCTACTTTATCTATATACTGGGAGGCACCGGTTCATGTGATGTGTGAACAGATGAAGGAAACACCTATCACATCAAGATCCTGCCCCAGAATCTCCTGTGCGCTCGCCAAATTTGAAGTCGTTCGAGCATAGTCGCCTACGCCGACTACAGTATTTCTACGATTACAAGCAACTAAAAGATCGTGTAAAATAATTCACGTTGTGTAGAAACTGTGAGTCATTACCCAGTAACTTGATTTTGGTCATTTTTCAAATAATAAGTGAGACAATAATATTTTCCTACTATATTCTTTAACCGAAGTCATTGAAACCTATACGCGGTCCAAACCTTCCCTGTTTGTGCTAATCCGAGTGTCACGTGTAGAAGACAAAAACTGAATAAGTAAATTAAAAATCTGCCAGTATGCTTTGCTGCTTAAAATTAATTAAATGCAACTATTAGAAACACCTCACATAGGTAACTGCGTGTCTTGCATAACAATCGGAAGCTCTATTCACTTTGAGTTCGAGAATAAAAGTAAATGTAAATTACTGGCTAATATATTTAAATAGCATTTATGCATAACATTTCTGAATACCGATATTCTTGAATGCACTGGGTGTCTAGTTCAAAGTTCATTATCAGTAATGTGTCACAAGTCTCATAATTAAGTACATGATTAGTTTCCAGTCAAATTAACTTTCAAAATTGATAAGGAATCGTATTACAAAGTATTTCATTAAATGAAGATGATATCTGCTCACGAAAGAAACAGACACCATTGATGACTGTGCAGCTTCTCTAGAATGAAATGATAATTAAATCGAAACCCTTAGCTGCCGACAGGTGTAGTTGATATACATCATTGGGGTCAGCTGAAAATGTGTGCCCCGACCGGGATAGAGACTCGGTCGGGGCAGAGATTTTGAGCTGTCCCCATTGATGTATATCAACAACACCTGTCGGCAGCTAAGGGTTTCGATTTAATTATCATTTTGCTTCATTAAACTTCAATTAATTTGTGTATTCTCAAAAACTGCTAGTATCGAGCAATCTGTAGCGTGAGGTTACGTAGGTTTTGTCGTAACAATACTGAGTTCCAATTCCACTAAATTCAGTGTTGTTTATTTTAAAGCACATTCCAAACTATTTCATTTCACTGCACTAGTTTATCTAAAGTTATTTATTGCAATATTCATTTATTCTTATTTTTTGCTTGTAGTTTACAATACGCATGTGTATGCCTTCTGCTGCCAAGGGATTATTTCAGTATTATTTAAAAAACAACGGTTCAGGTCACCACTAATTTATCGAACAGTAACTGCCTTACTGGGCTGGATACCGTAATTATTAATCATCTTAAATCATTTCACTTGCTTTCTAAAATCTCAAATGGTTCAAATGGCTTTGAGCACATCTGAGGTCATCAGTCCCCTAGAACTTAGAACTACTTAAACCTAACTAACCTAAGGACATCACACACATCCATGCCCGAGGCAGGATTCGAACCTGCCACCGTAGCTGTCGCTCGGTTCCGGACTGAAGCGCATAGAACCGCCCGGCCACCGCGGCCGGCTTTCATTTGATTTGTTGAAGCCAAATCGATGATTATGGTACCCATTTTCTTTTAGTACTTTACGTGAGTGATTGCACTAATTACCAACTAGGACAACATAAAGTATAATAGTAACAGAGTAGTAGGAGACGGGTAAGTTATTTTTCGGAACAGCTTGTTGTACACATCTTCCTTCTAATCGGTGTTAGATTTCTTGGGAAACGGAAGCCTAATTCAAAATTTTATCAGGTTTATTGGACACACGCTAAACACTGTCAAATTTCCACGGTAACAGATTAGTTAGGGGGACGCTACATGCTACGGCAATGTCTTTTCAATGCCACTCTTATAACAACATTGCTCCGCTCAATTGGTGCTGTTTCCACGTGACTTTGACCCCGTGAGACCTAACAGACCCTAGAATATTTCCTCGGTATATCTGTGCTACCGTAGCCTATTTTGTGTGGAAAACTCTGAGCAAGCTAGCGTTATTATCAAGTGTCACTGACTGCATCTTGTGACTGAAGCTGGACGTCTGGAACTTTGAGTGTCAGTTTATTCTGTTTCGCTTATTGTCTTGTGGACCATAGTATTTCCTCAATACAAGGTTCCGATGATTTAAGTTTTATTTATGATGGTGGCCAGTAAATACTGTAACAGTAAAATGTTTAATTGCTGTAGATTACAGCAGAAAGATTCCCCCAGTCGTACTGCAGCTCGATTAACTGCTTATGAAGGTATACTCAACTTGCCGTCAACTTCACACATGACTGATGGGGTGAATATGGCGTTCAATACTGTACGATATCGTCGATTAATAAGAATTAAGTAGTTCTAAGTTCTAGGGGACTGATGACTATAGATGTTAAGTCCCATAGTGCTCAGAGCCATTTGAACCAACCAGAACCCAGTAGTTGCATTGGACGTAACGATAGAAATGTTGGTAACACTGGGCGTGATGCAAGGAATCATAACAGAAACTATTCTATGTTCCCACTATGGGGTGAATATGGCGTTCAATACTGTACGATATCGTCGATTAATAAGAATTAAGTAGTTCTAAGTTCTAGGGGACTGATGACTATAGATGTTAAGTCCCATAGTGCTCAGAGCCATTTGAACCAACCAGAACCCAGTAGTTGCATTGGACGTAACGATAGAAATGTTGGTAACACTGGGCGTGATGCAAGGAATCATAACAGAAACTATTCTATGTTCCCACTATACAACGATTTATCACATAAGATAGGCAACTCCAGCAGATTATTCACTGACAGTGCTATTGTCAACAGGAAAATATAATGAAATGTATTCGCAGTTGCGAATATGGACACCCATCAGCTGTATAATATGATGACGACACTCGAACCCGGTTTCCAGCTTATCTCGAGCGATCGGCTTACAACAAGACCCACAGCCCTACCCAAATTTCCATATGTCGTCAACCATGTGTCTACAAAAAATGGTTCAAATGGCTCTGAGCACTATGGGACTTAACATCTATGGTCATCAGTCCCCTAGAACTTAGAACTACTTAAACCTAGCTAACTTAAGGACAGCACACAACACCCGGTCATCAAGAGGCAGAGAAAATCACTGACCCCGCCGGGAATCGAACCCGGGAAATGTGTCTACAACCTGTACTCGTACGTCCATTATGTATATTCCCGTACAGGGGAGACGTTCAACTTGAAAGTCGCTTGCCCTGTGTCTTTCTTTCCTTCCTTCCTTCGGAAGGAACATTGCATCGAAATTCGGAATAACACAGGCACTGAGATATCGTATTTAACCGCCGACACCAGGCAAGCGACCTTCAAGTAAAGCGTCTCCCCTGTTACAGGTTGTAGGCACATGGTTGACGATATGTGGAAGTTTGGTTGTGGACTCAAGTCGTGCTCGGATAGCCAAATGGTAATATGATCGCTAGTTATAAACGTGAAATCCGGATTCGAGACCCGGTCCGGCACAAATTTCCGTTGTCGTCATCCCATTATAAAGTTAATGGTTGTCCATATTCGCAACTGCGAATACATTTCATGTGTCCAATAACGGCTGTAGTTACCGCAGTGCCTGCACCTTTCGAAACGCATGCGTGTCCGAAGGAACATTGCATCATAATTCAGAATAAAACAAGAACTGCATTACCGTATCGTATCGGAAAATATCATTGTTTGACAACCCTACGGAAATTCAGAAAGACTTGGACCATATTTCCAGTACTGTAACAGATGACAGTTCTTTTAAAAGTAGGTAAATGAGAAATAATCTATGCTACACAGAGAAAGAAAAACATTAGTGTCCGACTACAATATTAGTGGATAACATGTGGGATACGTTCCGTCGTTTTAATACTTAGGGGTAATACCAAGACGGGATGCGATATTGGACGAACATGTACAGTTGGTTTCAGGGCAGGAGCATGGAAAGTGAAATACAGCAGTACATGAAATGGCATACAAGACACACGTGTGACCAGTTACAGTGTTGCCCAAGCTTTTTGAGCCTATAACAAGTAGCCAAGTAGAGGGATCGTAACACAGTAGTATAGCACGAATATAAGTACGGTACAGATGCTTGGGGAACTACAATGGAAATCTTTAGAAGAAGAGATCGTTCTTATAAAAACAAATCCTATTGGGTAAATTTAGAGAAAATTATTCGAAGAAGAGTATGCGACGATTATGCTACCACTGTGGTATACCGTTCTGATGGGGTTTTGAGTGGGTACACAGCCATTTTTCCATAATGGAAAACGAAAGACAAGCTCTGATTTCAGTACGAAGAACTGCACTGGGTAACTGCTTGCAAAGTGTATATGCAGATTAGATGAACCACCAATCAAGATTGTCAGAGGAGAAGAAAATGATTAATGGCAAATAAAATGACGTCTCAAGTGAGGCTTTAACCGCGCGCATCCTGAGCCCAGAGGCATTGTTGAAACGCCACTGAGCAGACAAATTCGCAGAGAGGCGCTTAAAACGGAAATCAGAGTGGAGAGTGGCGCAAGAGCAGAGCTACGCCCAACGGATGACATTAGCGGGCAGCGGCCAGCGCCGCGTTGCCCCTGCTAACTAAATAATCGCCGCCGCAGCCTCGGACGGCGCTTTCCAGAATTACCTCATCAAGCGACGCCCTTCGCTGGCTGCAGGCATCAAATTTTATGCGCATGGTAACCTTTGTCCTGCGTTGCCTCGTGTTTTTTTTTTCACTTTTTGTCTCGCGATAAATGTGTGCCAGTACACTCTCCCTCCCAACCGTAAAAAAAAGGGGAACTTCAGTGCTGTGTTACATAAATTACTCGAATCTCGTCGTTTTTGGAAGGTGTTTCCGGCTAAAACAGAGTAGTATACACCCCTGTAATGACATCATCATTCTGCCACTTACTCACTTCGTGGAATCCAGACGTTCACATACGACTATTTCGTAACATACATACCAATAAAAAGGAATTACTCAGTGTACACTGACTGTTAACACTGAAAATCTTCTGTATGCAACAGTTTTCACTAAAGACGCTCTAAAAGTCCAAAATTTCTTGGGAAAACACCGATATACACAGTATTGTAAGGAGTATTCCATATTTTGAGAGGTGGTAGTATGGACCGAAAAAAGACAAAAATGTCCAGTAGACATGGGCGCTAAATGTTTATCTTAAAAGCTAGGAACAGTTGTCATATTCTCTTTCTGTGAAACACATTTCTTCTACTGCAAGAATTTTGCTGTTGCAAACGACCTACAGAATTCTGTAAACAAATGAGAACACATTATGCTGTTACCGTGAAACAGCAGAGTTCCTAATGTGATCTGTTTCCTATTACATACCAGCTGCCCTTGTGAGCCATTGCTAAACGAGGTGCTCAATACGGTGACCATTCATAGTAAGGTATGCGTATGTACGAGTTCTTAAAGTATCACACACTCTCTGAAAACTCCAGGTTGGTGACGGATGATCTGGCAGACATCAGTGCTGCGTTCCTGTAGTGTCTTTACATCATTAACGTTGCTAGCAGTCACTGCAGATTTCAAGTGACCCCATAACCAATAATTAGATAGATTAACATCAGGGGAAAGAGCTGTCCAACGCACTAGACCTCCTCGACCAATCCCATGCCCATTAAACGTCTGTGTATGGTGTTCTTGGACATTTCTGACCAATAGGGCTGGCGCTGCACTTACCCAAAAGTGTGAATCAGGTTTACAGTTAATAGCACTAACAGAAGTTTACTGTTGGTGTATCCCTGGACAATAAGAGAAGAATGTGTCTTCATTTGTATACTGTATTCTGTAGGTCGTTCGTAATAGCAAGGAGTTTGCAGAAGAAGAGATGAGGTTCACAGCGGCGAAGATGAACGACTGCTCATAGTTCTTAAGGTATGCATCATAAAGCCTATATTCACTGGACATTTTTGTCTTGTTGTGGTCCACACTGTCGTCTCTCAAAATATGGAATACTTTTTTTTTAACACCCAGGTCTATGCTGGGCATTAAAACTGGAACGCCCGCAAGGTTAAAAAAAACGAAATTTTAGTTATTCTGCGTACACAGTATCGTAGGAAGAATACCTGTGTAAATTTGTGCGTGATTTGAAAGTATACAGGGTGTGAAATTTCTGTACACACAGCTGCCAACACTGACTGGGATCGAGTTGTACTGAACTTGTATCACAGACACAGTGTGAGCTGCTGTCTCTCTTTCAACTAATGAAATTAGTGCTAGAAGCTGTGTTCAAATTAGCAGATAAATGTGCAAAAAAATGGTTCAAATGGCTCTGAGCACTATGGGACTTAACACCTATGGTCATCAGTCCCCTAGAACTTAGAACTACTTAAACCTAACTAACCTAAGGACATCATACAACACCCAGTCATCACGAGGCAGAGAAAATCCCTGACCCCGCCGGCAATCGAACCCGGGAACCCGGGCGGGGGAAGCGAGAACGCTACCGCACGACCACGAACTGCGGACGATAAGTGTGCAACCAAGTAGAAATCTTGGCTCGAAAACACGTCTAAGGGGTGGTTACACATCGTTCCATTTATCACCCATTGGCTAACTTGGCTGTAGATTTGTTATGTTTTTATGAATTTCCTAACAATGGATGAGAATTGCAAAACACAGCGACTTTTGCAAAAAAATTTAATAAATAAAATAGTTAAGTACTTGTGACTGAACTTGGAGGAAGTTTATTATATTAAATAAAGTTGAATTCTCTTACGAATGGCGGCCTCACTATAAATGAAATAAAATAAAAACCGTTTTTATGTACACTATTTGTCAAGAAGGTTCGTATGTTCGTGCACTAGAGGTAACAACACATCAAGTAAGAACACAGCGAAATTCCATACAAAGGAACCATCATAAACGAGTATTGAATCACAAACTCTGAAAGTGCCCTAACATCAAGAAAATCTTAAATTAAAGTTCATTATATTATTCTGTAGTCATTGAAAAGCGGTAATAAAACTGTTCAATACTATCTCTCTAGTTTCGTATTACCACCACTTGTTCGCGAAAAAATAATTTCATCAGGCCTTACTTCACTCTAGCACATCGCGACGCAACACATAACTCAATTTTTCAGTTAGCTTCAGTGTTTGATACCCAACAAAAGTTAAACTTCCCGAGTTTAAAATTTGACGTGGCTGATCTGCCACACAAAAATACTCATATGATAAAGGCCTCCATTAATGGCCGATTTAAATAAATTTAACATTTCTATCAAAAACACTGAATACTGTAAAATCACAAGGCAGAAAACAGATAATGGATGTGCCTACACTGTGCTGACTTCATAACACGCGTTAATTTCGAAAACTGCGTATTCTAGCTTAACAAGTTTAACTACTGAATTGTTTGTTGCTTGTAACGTTAAAACTATTTTGAGCATGGCGATCACAGGTCACGGTATAGACAGTTATAATCCACTTGTCTCCTTGTTTGAGTTCGTAACACCTAGAGTTCTCATGCTTCAAGGTTGTTAAGGAAATTAGCGTAAATGAGAGTTATTAATATTGCGGTACCTTGCGTAGTTTTTGGGGTAAAACAATATTTTTAGCAACGATAGACTTGTCTCATCGAGGCACTCAATTTTGTTGCTTTGGAACTAATTTCCATCGACGTATGTTATTTGAATGAGCATCCTCGCCAAGATACGCCTTCCCTTCCGTGTGTACGGATGCGATGTATCACATCAGTGGGAAAATACACCGTTTGTTCAGTGTCTCTAGCGGCTTGCCACGTATACTTTTATGGTGTCCAGGAGCTTTGCTTAAGTTGTGCCCTTTTGAGTGGACTGTTATCTATATCTACATCTACATAGATACTCCGCAATACACTGTACGGCGAGTGGCCGAGGGTACCCCGTACCACTATTAGCCATTTGCTTTCCTGTTACCTGGAGTGGTGGCGCAGTGGTTACCGCACTGGACTCGCATTCGGGAGGACGACGGTTCAAACCCGCGTCCAACAATCCAGAGTTAGGTTATCTGTGATTTCCCCAAATCGCTCCAGGCAAATGCCGGCATGTTTCCTTTGAAAGGGCACGACCGATTTCCTTCCTCATTCTTGACACAATCCGAGCTCTTTCTCCGTCTCTGGTAACCTCGATGTCTATGGGACGTTAAACTCAATCTTCCTTCCTTTCTTTCCTGTTCCACTCGCCAACAGAGTGAAGGAGAAGCAACTTTCTACGTACCTGCGTATGAGCCCTAATTTCTAGTACCTTGTCTTCATGGTCCTTACGCGAAATGTGTGTTGGAGGCAGTAAAAGCCGGCCGTTGTGGCCGAGCGGTTCTAGGCGCCAAGTCCGGAACCGCGCTGCTGCTACGGTCGCAGGTTCGTATCCTGCCTCGGGCATGGATGTGTGTGATGTTCTTAGGTTAGTTAGGTTTAAGTAGTACTAAGGCTAGGGGACTGATGACCTCAGATGTTAAGTCCCATAGTGCTCAGAGCCATTTGAACCATTTGAAGGCAGTAAAATCGTTCTGCGGTTTGCTACAAATGCCGGTTCCCTGAATTTCCTCAATAGTGTTCCTCGAAAAGAATGTCGCCTTCACTCCATGGATTAGCTTTTGAGTTCCAGAAGCATACCCGTAATACTTGCGTGTTGTTTGAACCTACCATTAACAAATCTAGCAGCCCGCCTCTGAATTGCTTCTTGCGTCTTTCTTTAATCTCCTGGTACGGATTCCAAACACTCGAGCAGTAGTCAAGAATAGGTCGCACTAGCGTCCTATATGCGGTCTGCTTTACAAGTAAACCATCACAATCCTCACATGCTCCTTCCATTTCAGATCACTCTGCAACGTTACGCATAAATATTTAAACGACGTGACCGTGTCAAGCAGGACACTAACAACATCACAGGTTTGCCGTTCCTACTCATCCGCATCTTCTGACAGGCTCTTGCTTTTAAAATGAGCATTCCTCTGAGACTCCTCAGCCTCGACTATGTTAGCATGTGTATGTCATTTCATGCTGCCTCAACTCTACGTCAGATTTCATAAATCATAATGGCTGGCGAATGGAGTTCAGCAGTTTATGATCAGGTTGTTTCAATGAATGTGAGATGGAGACTGTTGTGATCAGGGCAACAATGGAACACCTTCTGTATCTTGGTAAGTCAGGAGCGCGCGGACAATATGAGGCCTTGCATTATTTTGTTGAAAGAGAACGCCACGCCGACCTGGTTGCAGGTCATAGCCACCGGCATTAACACGTCGGAAAGGCATCGCCTGCTATCGAAATTATTGTCTGTGTGAACCAAAGCTGATTGTTTTATGACTAAATCCATCTAAATAACATAATATATTTCTTTATTTATAACGTCATTTCGGCTACTGCAGTCATCAGAGCTGTAACTGAGACAAAAGAACATAAGAATGAGAGGTGCTTTTTATACATTACAGGGCCACGAAAGATGGAAAATATAAAAAACCATTTGTTATTTTCACTCATCCATACGCAGAACTTGTAAAATACCGTTCAGTGTCAGTGTCAAGAAAACCTATGCCCAGGCAGAATGGCAACTGTCAACTTTGCTCAAAGTACTGACAAAGATACAACTGCTAGTGTGAGGTTGCACTTGTGTGGTGGACGTTGCCTTTCTTTTTATGGTCATATTTACAAAATAACATACAATCTTAAAAACTACAAGCATTCAACGTTGAATTAAAAAACTCCATTCAAATATATAAAATTGCCATAGCCATAAAATTAGCTTTTGAGATATGTCATGGGGAGATTACCTAAGTAGGACAACTAGTCTTAATTGGAGCCCCTTTACAATCATATCTAAACACTGATAACGTGGAAAACCACCACCTCTTGTCCATGACTTCCAGTGTACCGATGACAGCGCCTTTCTAGCCCTCTGGCCATCTTTTCAGAAATCGCAACACTCCCTCCAGATCCAAAAAATTGCTCTGAACACTATGGGACGTAACATCTGAGGTCATCAGCCCCCTAGAACTTAGAACTACTTAAACCTAACTAGCTTAAGGGCACCACACACATCCACGCCCGAGGCAGGATTCGAACCTGCGACCGTAGCTGTCACGCGGCTCCAGACTGAAGCGCCTAGAACCGCACGGCCACACCGTCCGGCTCCTCCAGACCCCTTAAACTAGTTGACATCCTGGTGCCACCAGTGACCCTTCAGTATAAATCCCTCATAAACCTAGACACTAATTGTAGCACGAAACATCCGCAGTGCCCGCCTCCATGAATTTCACCCTACGACTTATGACCGTTCATTCCTATTAACAAACACACTAAAATTTTTCGTACTAGCCCATAAATGTAGACTAACATGAAGACTCCAGCCACTAATCATCCAACAGAAAGCCCACAACAGGGTAAAACTATTAACCGGCTGAGCATGTGGATTATATCACTCCAAAATCTTCCACATGTACAAAGCCATAATACGACCTACCCTTTCCTATGCAAATGTCGCCTAGATATCTATCCCACCAACAATATTTCAGTTCCTGAAAATCCTTAAACACCACACACTTTGCCTAGTATTCTGAATCCATTACCCTCTCCTCCAAAAACCTTTTACGAGCTCACCTGTTTTTCCTACTCACTCGCCGACATTGAACAGCTCCGCATATCCTATATTTCTTGCAAAACCGACTACAGCAGCTCCACTGTTCCGCCCCTAATCACTAATTGCTGTGCGATGCCATTCACATATCAACACGCCCCACCCACTCAACATTTACTCGGTTTCCATATCTCCTCGAAGGGCAATTTTAACGGACTCCCATTCCGTGACAACGAAATACGCCCTGAAATATATCCATCCTACCATATTTAAGCCACTCCTCCTTATCCCTTTTCGATTGCGGGGCTCCCCTTCATAACCACACTCCCTTTTCTTTCCTTCTATTGACCTTGGCCTTGGACCCATCCTAGCTATGTGTAGGGGACAGTGGGGGGGGGGGGGGGGCAAAACAGTGCTGCTTATTTCGACGTAGTTATAACTGGTTAAAAAAAATGTGCGGTCGAACATCATGATCTCTATGTGTTTAAACAGTTTCTTTTCCTGGTAGGAAAACTGTAGAACGTGTTCTTGGTACGAATGAAAATAAAACAAAAAGTGTTCCTGCTAAGGCTGTAGCACGTAAGCAAAAAACACAGAAACCCCTGGAGAATCTTCGAACATCAGGAAGATCAAAATGAAGAACCAGAACTTTCAACAAATAATATACCCATTAGGTCAAAATCATGCCAAGGGTTTGGTTCAAATGGCTCTGAGCACTATGGGACTTAAGTGCTGAGGTCATCAGTCCACTAGAACATAGAACTACTTAAACCTAACTAACCTAAGGACATGACACACATCCATGCCCGAGGCAGGATTTGAACCTGCGACCGCAGCGGTCGCGCAGTTCCAGACTGTAGCGCCTAGAACCGCTCGGCCACTCTGGCCGGCCATAGACAAGGGCTGCTACCTGAGCCGCAAATACGCTTGTAGATTCTTTTACTAAACAATTTGCCTCCAAGTACGCAATTTGTATTTTATGAATACAAATGGAAAAAGGGGCATACACAGATGGTTCATTTTCAATAAATGAATAATAAATAAAGTACAGTCTCCTTTTCCATTTCTGTAGAGAAACCATAACCTTATCATAGACAGAAATAAAGCTACGTAACTTACGGTAGTTCTAGAACTCCAATAAACAACGCACTTCTTTTCGGATCAGTAACTACCAGGTTTTGCCTTACTCCTTTGTACCCGATATTACCCCAACATGGGTTTTCAAAACCAAACATCTGCGGTCCATCAACAGGAGGATGTAATGATCCGTGTCTGCGCCAAATAGTTCTAAATAAGCCACAAAATAAATAGGATTACTCGCCAAAAGTTAATTCACAGAACATGGAGTTTACGAGCCTGTAGTTTACCGAAATACTGCGAAATTCAGCGAAAGGACAGCACAGACATGGCAATAAGAAGTCTACAGCCCGCTATCACACACTAACTGAATGCTGCCGGTCGTGGTGGCCGAGCGGCTCTAGGCGCTACAGTCTGGAACCGCGCGACCGCTACGGTCGCAGGTTCGAATCCTGCCTCGGGCATGGATGTGTGTGATGTCCTTAGGTTAGTTAGGTTTAAGTAGTTCTAAGTTCTAGGTGACTGATGACCTCAGAAGTTAAGTCCCATAGTGATCAGAGCCATTTGATCCATTTGAATGCTCTCTGCGACTGAGTTACAACTTCGTTTGTCAACAATATTATATCACCTTAAGTCATAAAATTAATTAACTCTCATGATATTTAGTTAAAATTTAACTATGTAAAGAAACATTACGCAAGTTGCGCTAACAGCACAAAGATACTACATTTAAAGCACCAGACAAACAAATGCACTGTCAACATGTTTACATAATTTTTGTCTATACCTTTGTGGTAACTACAGCTCTTCTCTCGAGAATGCTGCTAAATAAACATCTGTTTTCGTCCCATGACGACTACTAATTTAAAGAATAAATTTTTGATGCTAGTACTTTATTTCTGTTTCATGGGCCGGCCGGAGTGGCCGTGCGGTTCTAGGCGCTACAGTTTGGAACCACGTGACCGCTACGGTCGCAGGTTCGAATCCTTCCTCGGGCATGGATGTGTGTGATGTCCTTAGGTTAGTTAGATTTAAGTAGTTCTAAGTTCTAGGGGACTGATGACCACAGCAGTTAAGTCCCATAGTGCTCAGAACCATTTGAACCATTATTTCTGTTTCATGATATACATAATGTATTGGTATTGGAGATTTCCTCGAAAGGTAATGCCCACATAGTATGAGAGTTGTGGGGTTCAAATCCCTATCTGGCTGTCCATGATTAGGTTTTCCATTATTTCCTTAAATTGTCTGAGGCGAATACCTGGATAGCTACAATGGAATGGACACGATCGACTGTCCTATCCGAGATTGGGCGCTGTCTCTAATGACAATGTCGTAAGAAATAATCTTTCTGCTTTCCTTGAGAACACAGCTGCCTTAGTATTTATACCTCATATACTGATTACGTTTCTCAAAGTCATCAAATCCGTCATGAAGAAACGATACTGTCAGAGAGTCAACTGAAATACAAAACATGGTTCAAATGGCTCCAAGCACTATGGGACTTAACATCTGAGGTCATCAGTCCCCTAGACTTAGAACTACTTAAACCTAATTAACCTAAGGATATCACACACATCCATGCCCGAGGCCAGGATTCAAACCTGCGACCGTAGCAATTTGAAATACAAAAACCGGGCATGTGCGAGTAGGACTCTCACTCTGAGGTTATCGTATAAACTTATTTATGTATGTAGATAATAATAATAATTTCGTGTAGCTCAGTGGTCTGATGGAAGTCTTACTATTAGACGCCACTTGGAAGATTTTTGTGTCCTAAATCTACCCCACTTCTCCAGCTGGGCGGATCTGAAGCACGTGTTGCTTTTGGCGACTCCGCAAAATGTTGATTGATGAAGGCTACATTCAAACTAAGACTGAAAATTCGTGGTCCGACCGGGATTCGACCTCACGACTTCCATGCGTGCAATATACTGCTAAACCACCAGGCCCAACATGTACATAGTTCATATATATGTTTCGATGAGTGACATTTCAAGTATCAAAATATGTGTCAATATTCACCGTACATTTTGATTACATGGAGTTTGTAGCCTGAATTTATCACACCGCCAAGGGAATATAAGCCTTAGTATGTGACATAAATTTCAACTTAATACCTGTACCCGCCCCAGACAAAATGGGGTCCTAACAGTCAGTCTGACAGATAGACAGAAGGACAACAGAGTAATACTATAAGGGTTCCACTTTTACCGAATGAGCAACGGAACCCTAAACAGGATGAAAAAAGGAACGTTTCTGCAATAACTGAGATTGGGTTGTTCGGGGAAGAGGGTAGTTGGAGGGGGGTGGGAGGTGTAGTTAATAATCAGACTCGTCTTCGTAATAGAAACGTGGACCTAAGGAGTTGTTAGGCAAATCACTTGAATAGGTCTCCACATTTCATAACAATTTTTGCTTCAACAACTCTTGCACTACAAATGTCAATGTACCTTCATTTGTTTTCAGACGCTTTATGAACTCAAATCTTACCAAGCCAGCCTTACAATACCGTATTTCATTTATTTAGAACCGTCTTATAAGTCCCCTTTTTGTATTTAATTTAGATATAATTGTTTTGTTTTCAACTGTATTAAAAGACAGCACAATATCCTTAAAATACTTATGTCTCCATCAACAGAATACACATCTGTCTTCACATCTGTATCATTTTCACGGGAATAGGTTGGGATTGCACGCAGCGTGCACAAGCATCGTACCTTGGCGTCATAGATGTGTTCCGTCGGATTGAAGCCGTATCTGTGGAATGTTCTCAAGCCATTCTCACAATTCTGGAGCGATAGTGCTGTATATCGTCTTGTTTAAGGTAAAGGCCTCCTGTAGGTGATGTAGATGAACCAACAGAGACAAGTAATCGAACAAGAGGATAGTGTATCTTTCGCAATTGAATGGCGATTTCAGACCGTCAGCGGGCACATATCATCCCAAGAAAACATTTTCCACGTGACAACGTGAACGGTGAACTGTTATTGAATGGGTTGCATCGCTACATGTGATTTTCGCCGCACTCCTGCCGACCTACCGGCGTGTACCCGCGTATATCGCGATTCATACTCCCAGGCGAATAATTTTCATGTTTCTAGCGGTGTTCCTGCAGCCATCCTAATCTCTGTGCATCGTGAAGTGCGGTGGGCAGAGGTAGCACGGTAGTAGATGCCGACAACTGTGATATCCACGTTGTTACCTACGACAGTTGACTCTGGCCACAACGCCGAGCACAACGCAAAGACAGTTCATACGAGAACGTGCTGAAAAGTAATGCCTCGAATTTTTTATGTGAAAACTCTTAAAGCTTTCTAAACTAAACAAACTTTATTAACATTCAACAGCTTTAATCTTCATATCTGCTGATAGAGGGCTCCGCCTAGCGTGTAACATGGCGGTGTGTAACGTAACTGTGTTGGTGCTTGAGTACCTTGCAACAAAGTCTAGCATTCGAAGAGTTCGTCCACACATGGAGCACCCTCTTCTTCAGCATCACAGCGCCAGACCACAAACGAGCACTGCGACATCTACAGTAATCCCACGCTTTGGGTTCACTGTCATTGATCATCCTCCATACAGTCCCGACTTGGCCCCATCCGATTTTCATCTGTTTCCAAAACTTGAAGAGAGCCTTCGATGATTTAACTTCAATAGTGGTGAAGCGGTGCAAGCAGAGATAAGGTTGTGGCTCCGTCAACGATTTAAACATTCTACAGTGACGGTATCAACAAACTGATTTCTCGTTGGGAGACATGTGCTCGTCGCCAGGGTAGCCATGTTGCGGAATAAATATGTAGACATGAAGAATGTAGATCTGGATGTTAGTAACGTTTGTTTTAATTTAAAAAATTTAAGAATTTTCACAAAAAAATTCTGAGGTATTACTCTTCAGTACCCCTTGTACAACCGCGTGAAACTGCCAGAATAGTAGTTTTTTTGGATGTAGTTCAACTCGCTCGTCCCATTCGTTTGAACGCCAGTTACGTCGTCAAAGCTTTGATCCTCCATGCACATTCCTACAATTTTTTTTTTTTTTGGTAGGTTCGTAACTGTGGACTGCGAGTCGCGTCTCCTGCGATGTTTTTTCCCAAAAAGCAGTTGCCGCGTTCCGCATTTCACGTCTATACAGGCGTCCACGGGTCGTTGTATTCTTTCAGGAGTGGAGATGTGCGACATAAACTTTGCACACACTTTTCTCCCAAACATTCTGGAGACTGTTGTGAACACCTGATTTAGAGTTGTAGCTCCATTGCGATTTGTGACACAACAAGGCTGACACACGACGGGTCGCACGTTCACTACTTAACACTTTCTGCTCACAATTGACTTGTCTAAGGCACATCAGCTGCGCTGACGTCCCTTATACGCCAGGAATAAATTCAGTCTCGAAACTCGTTGAACGGACGGTGTATTCGTCGTACACGGATGTGCGTTGTAAATGCAGTGCATACATGTATACAAGGGGAAACAGTTAACGCAGGATATCCAAAATGTATCCAGAACGAGTAAATACATCGAGGTGCTGGTTTCGCTGTGTCATATCTACATCTACATCTACATTTATACTCCGCAAGCCACCCAACGGTGTGTGGCGGAGGACACTTCACGTGCCACTGTCATTACCTCCGTTTCCTGTTCCAGTCGCGTATGGTTCGCGGGAAGAACGACTGCCGGAAAGCCTCCGTGCGCGCTCGAATCTCTCTAATTTTACAATCGTGGTTTCCTCGGGAGGTGTAAGTAGGGGGAAGCAATATATTCGATATCTCATCCAGAAACGCACCCTCTCGAAACCTGGACAGCAAGCTACATCGCGATGCAGAGCGCCTTACCTGCAGAGTCTGCCACTTGAGTTTGCTAAACATCTCCGTAACGCTATCACGCTTACTAAATAACCCTGTGACGAAACGCGCCGCTCTTCTTTGGATCTTCTCTATCTCCTCCGTCAACCCGACCTGGTACGGATCCCACACTGATGAGCAATACTCAAGTATTGGTCAAACGAGTGGTTTGTAAGCCACCTCCTTTGTTGATGGACTACATTTTCTAAGGACTCTCCCAATGAATCTCAACCTGGTACCCGCCTTACCAACAATTAATTTTATATGATCATTCCACTTCAAATCGTTCCGCACGTATACTCCCAGATATTTTACAGAAGTATCTGCTACCAGTGTTTGTTCCGCTATCATATAATCATACAATAAAGGATCCTTCTTTCTATGTATTCGCAATACAGTACATTTGTCTATGTGAAGGGTCAGTTGCCACTCCCTGCACCAAGTGCCTATCCGCTGCAGATCTTCCTGCATTTCGCTACAATTTTCTAATGCTGCAACTTCTCTGTATACTACAGCATCATCCACGAAAAGCCGCACGGAACTTCCGACACTATCTACTAGGTCATTTATATATATTGTGAAAAGCAATGGTCCCATAACACTCCCCTGTGGCACGCCAGAGGTTACATTAACGTCTGTAGACGTCTCTCCATTGAGAAGATGCTGTGATCTGTTTGCTAAAAACTCTTCAATCCAGCCACACAGCTGGTCTGATATTCCGTAGGCTCTTACTTTGTTTATCAGGCGACAGTGCGGAACTGTATCGAACGCCTTCCGGAAGTCAAGGAAAATGGCATCTACCTGGGAGCCTGTATCTAATATTTTCTGGGTCTCATAGCGGATACTGTGACAAATTTTCTACGTTTTAACATTTATAGGTACCGAACTATGAAAATGAACCTTTTCTTTAAAAAAATTTAACTATATACGTTTTCCTGTGGCATTTGAAGTGGACTTCCAAGAGGCCTTCTGCTACATAACGTGTGTGGCACTTGATCTGGCAGTGACGAAATAACAGAAAATCACTGTGCTGCAATCAGGAGAGTGGTTGCACAAATGTTTGTCTTTCTGTATTCAATGAAGGCAAACGCGAAACTCTGATGCCGTTCGTGTGTTTACCTCTGCGCTTGAAGCCCATCAGAATTTGCTTTGCAGTTGCAGTGATCAGATAACTTCCATTTAAGCTATTCAGACTTTCACATTGCATACAACTGTTGAATAAGTTGATATGGTTTTGTTTACAGCGAATACAATAGAACTGTTAGAGCAGCAGTGCGGCTCTGTGCTGAAAGGTATCCAGATCATGTCAGGCTCTCACGATTTATCTTCGAAAACACGTGTTATACAAAAATTTCCGGCTGCTGGAAGCGTGAAGAATGAAATACGTCAGCGAAAGAGAATGGTACCTGATGACAGAAACGCAACTACCATTTTAGATACTATTGAACGTAAACCACATGTCACCACGAGACAGAGCAAATGTGCGAGTGACCGAGCGCGGTGGCGCAGTGGTTAGCATACTGGACATGCATTCGGAAGGACGACGGTTCAATACCGCGTCCGGCCATCCTGATTTAGGTTTTCCGTGATTTCCCTAAATCGCTCCAGGCAAATGCCAGGATGGTTCCTTTGAAAGGGGACGACCGACTTCTTTCCCCATCCTTCCCTAATCCGATGAGACCGATGACCTCGCTGTTTGGTCTCTTCTCCCAAACAACCCAACCCCAAATGTGCGAGTGGAATCAGTCAACGGAATGTCACGCAAGTACTACATTCTAACGCATTTCATCATTTCCGCATTTGCTGTGTCTGCAGCTTCATCAGAATGACAAAAAATCGGCTATTGTTCTCTGAATGGTTAACATAAGTTTATCAGTATTAATGGTGATTGACCTCTAATGCTGAAATTACTTGAGGAAACCAGCGCTTCGCTATACAGATTTATTTTATGTAAGGACGTGTTTAGAGTTTTTAGTCATCTTTAGCCTGCTTAATACATTTAGAACTTAATTTGTATAATGTCTTCACCGACCGTATTTTTAATACTATTACAGTTCCCGTGTTGTCTGTTTACGTTTGATTAATGCGTTAGTCGCCCACATGACGAATGACGCAACAACTCTAGAATTGTAGTGGCTAAACGAACTCCAGTTTTGCACAGGGCATCAACATCATTCAAATTACAAATTTCAATTGATGATATTTCTAAATGTATTACAGGTGTTGAAGATGGATGAAACATCAAAACGCGTTTTTGCAAAAAAGTAAAGCATACCGAAAAATGCGGCTGGTTACAGTATTTCTTCACGTAATGTCCGAACAGTGTCTACGGAAACTGTAACTTGATGGAGCGTTTCTATGGAAGATTTTGTTTACGGTTGAAGCACTGTTTACAAACTATGGGTAATCAATCTCCGTATACGCGCTATTTAGGCATTTAAAAGTCGACATTGTCTGAGAGACGTGGATAAACAATAAAGCGGGTCAAGAATCGAGTAATTTATCTATGTTTTATTAATGGGGCTCTAAACAGCCATAACTATCTACAGTTTCTAGCAGATATGACGCCACAGCAATTGGAATACTTCCCACTCGTCAAAAGGCAATCCAAGTGGTATCAACATGATAGGAATCTCGTCTATTCAGCGCAAATTCTACAACCCTCATTAATAGAACATTTGGAAATCGTAGGAACGGTCATTCGCGGAACACAAAATAGGCTCACCAGACTTAATACCTCCGGATATTTATCTGTGGGGTAAATTAAAACATGTCTACAGGGAAGCACCGACAACTCCCGAAAACATGTAATACCGTATTACATGGTTCTGTGATGTGATTAGTCCACATGAAATTTGACGTGCAGTACTGGCTGTTCACAATCGTTTTATAGCATGTATTAATGGTCAAAATGAACAGTTTCAGCACTTGGTATGACAGCCATATCGATAAACGCAGCTATATCGATGAACCGTACCATCGTCACACGTTTGCTTCCATTTGGTATAGTAGGGCAGACATTTGGCAGTCCATGTCTTCTAACGGTGGGTCAGTGATTTGTGGTATTGTCATCTTGTTACTACTTGATCACGTTTCACATATGTTATGTCGTTGGAGGCCTCTTCGAAGTCTCTATCCATAGCCACAGAAAAATGTTTATATTATCACTAAAAAAAGAAAAGAAAAAATCAAAGGCGACGTCATAATTCGGCCACTGTAAACGTGAAAAACTGACAAATTGCATACGTTAGAAAATTCACCATATTGTTCGAATAGATTTCGGGGTTGCAACCGGTCGTCGTAAACCTCACTCCACGATATTTCAACTGGACACCTGTCGGTCATCTTCAGGTGAGCCATCGAAGTCTTTGATGGCTCACCTGAAGATGACTGGCAGGGATTCAGTTGAAATATCGTGAGGCGAAGTTTACGACGACCAGCTGCAACCCCAAAGTCTCTTCGACATTCAATTCACCAAGAAAATTTTAAATTTCATATTCGCCATATTCCACTATAGCTCAGCGAAAATGACACTTCGATATATTTAGGCTTTTTGGACAGTTTGGGGTTGGAGGGGGGGAGGGGGGAGGGGGAACTGCCTCAAGCTGTAGATTTTCATTTTTCCTCATCGAATGGAGTAGGTCAGAAAATCGAACCAAGTACCCTCTGTATGTACTGTAGTTCGGCATTGGGTATTTCTCCTAAGAACTGTCAGGTGTTTCGGCAGATATTTGAAGTTCCGTCTTTGCTGTGTGTAGCTGGAGTCAGCCCAAACAAATACTTCTGATCAAATCTTTCACGCGACGCCCGGCATCGACGGAAAGCTGTGGCATGTTTTCCGTTCCAAACAGAATGACTTTTGGAGCGGAACTTCACGTGTCCCTTTGATAGAGCGTTGCCAAGTTAGTCTAGTGCATTATTCGATTTATCGTTACGTACTAACAGGGACGATATAAAAATAAATAATAATCAACACTCCACCAGCAACAGCACTGCCCTGAGCTCCGCTGGACTACTATCGCCGTGCATCAGCGCATGCTCAGTCGCTGATGGAGTACTGGTTATTCTTCATGTTACGAAATTCCGCGTTTGGCGGATTCGGACTCACGTCAGTCTTCTGTCACACAGGAAAATTTGTTCCAAACTGGAACTCGAACACAGATTTCCCGCTTTTCACGAGTAGACGCCTTAACCTATTCGAGCCTCCGAGCACGCCTCTAATTTCCATATGTCACGGAGTCCACAACCCTTACGTTCGCACAATTTATGGTTTCTACACGGGGAGAGAAAAGCATGTCATCGTCTTTTTAGCCCGTCGAGGCATGTATACGTTATTAATGGTTACATTGTGTTTGTACAGTGTCTGATTCTACAGATTACAATTTCCTTGAGACATGCTTGAATGTCAGAAGGACATTATAAGGTCAAGATGCAGACGCTGTATACACAAAGCCAGGGTATCCATCCACGATGTATGCTTCGTGTTTTAATGTCCCTGCTAAAATGTAACGATGAAACAAGTCTCGCACTAGAGCTATTTGAGACCGTTCTATGGTATGGTCACGTAAAATTCCGCTTCAAAAATCATTTTGTTTCTAACTCGAAACAAACCAACGCTTTTCGTCGACGCTGGGCGTCGCCTGAATAATTGCAAATATCTGCCGAAACACCAGAGAAAATGTGCCTCTTAGGAGAGATACAAGGTAGATGTAGATATAGATCTAGAATAGAGTTGCCAAGTATCAAAATCGTAGTTTCGTACTACACGGACAGACATTTGACGGCAATCACTGACGGCAGCTTTTTCAATGTTACCAATAGGACCAATGGAGCCAGTGTTGACAGCAAATGTAAATTATGTTTGTATCGTTTTTGTTATTTGTTTGGAGCCACCATTCACCATACAGCTCCGTCGCTATATGCAAAAAACCGTGGGCCATAATAGTAGTAAGCTGGTTGTTTACAGTGACTCTGTGCCGCCCATGTAAGGCAGGACGGCGCTTCGTGGGTGCAGAGCGGCGCGGCTTGCGGTGGTTCCCACGGCGCGGTGCGCAACACAAGAAAGCTGTTGCCCGCCATTTGGCTTACATGCGCCTTCCGAGCCATATGGCCATCCCTGACTCGGTACTTTCTTACGTTACCATGCCGTCTTTATTAGACTGGTAACAACACTGTCACTTCAACCTCCACCATCTACAGTTAGTGACCGATTTTTTAAAATTTATTTGCATATTTTATACACTATCTATGGTGCAGTTTTGGTGGTCTTACAAACTTTCAAGGACTCGAGGGAAAGGGAAAAAGAGTAAAAAGTAACCAGACTTCCCCTGTATATAACTTATTAGCAGTTAATAAACGCAATGACGTACTTATTTAATCCAGTCGTCACTTTGTATTTTTTTTATTTATTTTTTGTTCCGTGGGACCACATTAAGGAGTAGTCACCATGGTCATGGAACAAGTCAATACATGAAATTATAACACGATTGTAGAAACAGATAAAATGAAATATAAGAAACATATTCAGGCAACAAGTCGTAAGTTTAAATAAAGAAAATCAACAATGTAACACTGGAATTTGCTTAATTTTTTAGCTCTTCCAGGAGTTCCTCGACAGACTAGAAGGAGTGCGCCATGAGGAAACTCTTCAGTGTAGACTTAAAAGTGTTTGGGCTACTGGTAAGATTTTTGAGTTCTTGTGGTAGCTTATTGAAAATGGATGCAGCAGAATACTGCACTCCTTTCTGCACAAGAGTCAAGGAAGTGCATTCCACATGCAGATTTGATTTCTGCCTAGTATTAACTGAGTGAAAGCTGCTAACTCTTGGGAATAAGCTAATATTGCTAACAACAAACGACATTAAAGAAAATGTATACTCTGATGGCAATGTCAGAATTCCCAGACGATTGAATAGGGGTCGACAAGAGGTTCTCGAATTTACACCACACATAGCTCGAACAGCCCGTTTTTGAGCCAAAAATACTCTTTTTGAATCAGAAGAATTACCCCAAAAAATAATACCATATGACATAAGCGTATGAAAATATGCGAAGTAGACTAGTTGAAATGTCACTTATTTCAGATACTGATCTAATGGTAAATAAAGCAGCATTTAGTTTCTGAACAAGATCCTGGACATGGGCTTTCCACAACAGCTTACTATCTATCCGAACGCCTAGGAACTTGAACTGTTCCGTCTCGCTTATAATATGCCCATTCTGTCTGATCAAAATATCAGTTCTTGTTGAATTGTGAGTTAGAAACTGTAAAAACTGAGTCTTACTGTGATTTAGCATCAAATTATTTTCCACAAGCCACGAACTTATTTCATGAACTACATTATTTCATAACGTCTCAATATTACACGCAAGATCCTTCACTACCAAGCTGGTGTCATCAGCAAACAGAAATATTTTTGAATCACCTGTAATACTAGAAGGCATATCATGTATATAAATAAGAAACAGCAGTGGCCCCAGCACCGACCCTTGGGGAACGCCCCACTTAACAGTGCCCCATTGGGACTGAACATCACTACCACTCTCAATATTGTGGAGAATTACCTTCTGCTTTCTGTTCTTAAAGTAAGAGGCGAACCAATTGTAAGCTACTCCCCTTACTCCATAATGGTCCAACTTCTGCAGTAAAATTTTGTGGTCAACACAGTCAAAAGCCTTCGTTAAATCAAAGAAAACGCCTAACGTTCGCAACCTTTTATTTAATCCGCCCAAAACCTCACAGAGAAAAGAGAATATAGCATTTTCAGTTGTTAAGCCATTTCTAAAACCAAACTGTACATTTGACAGCAAATTATGTGAATTTAAATACTCCAGTAACCTTGTATATACAACCCTCTCGATAACTTTAGCAAACACCGATGGCATAGAAATAGGTCTATAATTGTCAACATTATCCCTGTCTCCCTTTTTATAAAGTGGCTTCACTACCGAGTACTTTAATCGGTCAGGAAACCGACCACTCCTAAAGGAAAAGTTACAGATATGGCTAAGTACTGGGCTAACATACATAGAACAATACTTCAGTATTCTGCTAGATACCCCGTCATATCCATGAGAGTTCTTGGTCTTTAGTGATTTAATTATTAACTCAATCTCCCTTTTGTCAGTATCATGGAGGAGCATTTCAGGTAACAGTCTCGGAACACTTTTTTCTACGAGCGCTATGTGATTCCCTGTTGGGACCAGGTTTCTATTTAGTTCACCTGCTACATTCAGAAAGTGATTATTAAAAACTGTACATACATGTGACTTATCAGTAACACGAACATTCCCACTACGTACTGATTCTATATCCTCGACCTGTCTCTGCAGATCAGCCACTTCCTTTACGACTGACCACGTGGTTTTAATTTTATCCTGAGACTTAGCTATTCTATCCGCATACCACATATTTTTTGCCTTCCTAATAACTTTTTTAAGCACCTTACAATACTGTTTGTAATGGGCTGCTGCATTTAGATTGTGACTGTTTCTAACGTTTTGATACAATTGCCACTTTGTTCTACAAGATATTCTTATCCCTTTAGTCAGCCACCCTGGCTGCTGTTTGTGTTAGTACCCTGTTTTGAACGTTCTAACGGAAAGCAACTTTCAAAGAGCACGAGAAAAGTCTTGAGGAAAGCATTATATTTATCGTCTACTGTATCAGCACTATAAACATCTTGCCACTCTTGTTCCTTGATAAGGTTTACAAAGGTCTCTACAGCAACTGGATCAGCCTTCCTAAAAAGTTGATGACTATATTTAACATATGTTGCAGCACAAAAATCTTTAAGAGTTAAAATTTGTGCATCATGATCTGAAAGGCGATTCACCTTTTTGCTAACAGAATGCCCTTCTAGTAATGAGGAATGAACAAAAATGTTGTCTATGGTGTTCTACTGTTCCCTTGCACTCTCGTTGGAAAGAATACGGTTTGCACAAGATTATATGAATTAAGGAGGTTTACCAGCATCCTTTTCCTTGCACAATCACTTATACAATTAATATTGAAGTCACCACATATAACTAATTTTTCGTATTTCCTATAAAGTGAACCAAGAACCTCCTCTAGCTTTAGCAAAAATGTTGTGACATAGGAGTCTGGGGATCTATAAATAACAGCAGTAAGAAGTTTAGCTCCACAAAATTTAACCACACCTGCACAACATTCAAACACCCTTTCAGTGCAGTACTTTGAAACATCAATTCACTCAAATGGGATACTGTTTTTCACATACATGGCTACCCCCCCCCCCCCCCCCCCCACACACACACACCGCAAAGAGCTTCTAGAAAAGCTGCCAGCCAACCTGTATCCTGGTAAAGGAAGCCTCTGAATTATCTCCTTATTTAAGAAGTGTTCAGATATACCAATAATTTCAGAGTCAAAAGCAGTTCACTAACTTCATCTCTAATACCTTGTACATTTTGATGAAATACACTAATTCCCTCATTAATCGGATACCTAAGCTTTCTTGAAAGTGGTTTTTTTGTTAGAGAGACATCCCTTACGCAGGAATACCTATCAGCTGACTTCAGTCTAAAAAAGGTACAGCTCTAACACCCACAACTACTGGAATTTTCCCATGAGTGGTCCCACCACCCCCACCTATGCTGTCACCTATAAGCTTTGCCAACCTCCCATTTTCCATACCTGTTGAGGTGCAGGCCATGTCTAGTGAAACCCGTCCTGCTGATAGACTCCACCGACACCACTGAAATATGACTCCTGCCTTCTGTCATCAACGCACCCCAAAGTCTCATGTTATTACGCCTGACGGCTGTATTAAGATGAGGCCGATCGTGACGCTGAAACAGTTCCACGAAATGCACATTCGTGTTGCCAGTCTGAGTGGCTATCTTTCCCAGGTCACCATCTATGTCATACTCCCCATCCCTGTCAATACTATTATCAGCCCCACCCACAATCACTACCTGACACTCTTTAGTAAAATCCCTACATAACCCCCCTATGTTAACAGTCACCTGAGCCAATCCTGCATTAGGCTTCACAATGATGGTGACCTGGTACTCACTCCCCAACACTTCCTGCAACTGCTGTCCTACACCTCTACCATGAGAACTACCTAACAGCAGAACCTTCTTCTTTCTCTTAGACTTTGCAACTGTCCTAGCCACCGTAACTGCTGAGGTCTGCTGCATGCTTCCTACATCTACAGCTACTAGAGATTCCTCTCGCCGGCCGGTGTGGCCGAGCGGTTCTAGGCGCTACAGTCTAGAACCGCCCCGACCGCTACGGTCGCAGGTTCGAATCCTGCCTCGGGCATGGATGTGTGTGATGTCCTTAGCTTAGTTAGGTTTAAGTAGTTCTAAGTTCTAGGGGACTGATGACCTCAGATGTTAAGTCCCGTAGTGCTCAGAGCCATTTAAGCCAGATTCCTCTCCACTAGACTCTCACAGTTGGTCGTATCTATTGCAAACAGCAATAGTAAAACTATCTGAAAATCTCCTTCTCCTAGCAGATCTCTTGCCAACAGCCAGCTCCCATTCCCCAACCCCCTTCTCCCTCCTCATCCCATCTAGCTCCTCCAGTGCGTTTTTCAACTGCACCTGAAGGACACAGATCTTACGCTCCTGCTCCTCTATCAACATACTCTTGCTACATAAACGGCAGTTCCAGGAGAGGATCTCACCAGAATGCCCACTGGCTTCCCCATTGCATTCCCCCCAGTGAAAATACTTCGAACAAGTCTCACACCGCAATCCACTACTCACGAACCTACGGCAAAGCCCACACTTCTCACTCATGGTAAAATTTTACAGTTATTGAAACAAGAAAACAACTTTATCTAAGTTCCGCTACTACAATAAGAAGATGTTAAAAACTGACTACAGTAATCACAAACTTGCTCTACAAGGGAAGTAACTAGTATTATTGACAGTATTAATCAACAACAAATGAGAATATAACAAAATACTAACACAGAAAGAAAATCAAACGTCTAATGACACAGTAACGAAACTGAAAGGAATTCGCAAAATTTTCTTCTGAAATTATTTCACCAGAAAACACCAAGAACACCGGTTGAAGACTACTAAAGTTCCTAAATAAACTACTACACACAAACAGTTAATTAGTACTTAGCTTTCGATGCGCCGCTACAGCTGCAACTGGTCAGCTTTTTGCTTGGTGGAGAATCACACCGTTCGTGTAAGGGTACAGATTTCTCTGAACCTATAGCCTTCTGCTTCGGAAAATAATTATGATTCAAGTCTTATAAGGGAATATCACCATCTTGACCTCATATTTTAAGAAGGAAAAAGAGCAAACGAGCGCTCTTATTGGGTATCAACACCAGAAATCGATCCTGTGCGAAAATTTGGACCTTAATTTTAATAGTACGCAATTATGACCGGAATGGACAGGTTTTAAATTTCGCGCGCACTGGACATTCGTCACTCTCACCGCCTCACTGTAGCAGCTGAACATTCGAGCTCGAAGTACTCCACAGCGCAATGATTACGAGGTTTGAATTCATAATGTTGGTGAACCAACGTGCGGTAGTGCGGCGTCTGCAGGAACGCTACAGGATGACGGTCAAAGTGCAACGTTTAAACGTCAAAGAACGAGAGCTGGAAATCGTGACTGCTAAGCATCATATGCGGGAAACACACTAACGTTTATACAATGCAGACGAAAGCTTATGGGACTTTCTTTGTGCTATTATATATACTTTTAAGTTTCATTGCAGCATTCACAGACACCTTTATCAATGAAGACGTGCTAAATATACAGCAAAACAGTGAAATGAAGTCCGATGTTTTTTCCGTGAGGATAATAATGACGATAATGAGGCTGCTTCATCACCAAAGTTACATTCCTTGAACCGCTTCATTCGTACATCGGGGCAGGGATTTAAAAAGAAGGAAATAAGGTATTAACATATAATACCGTCGCATACCACTTTGCCCCTATTCGCATACGTGAAAAGAGTTGTCACCTTTTGGAAAAGTGGAAAGAAGGGAAATGTGTGTTTCAGATCCGTCAATAGTTATTTTAAATTGTTAAACTACAAAGCAGAAGACACAGCAGTTTCTGTATTACTGATACAACCAGGTGGAACAAGATACTGTCAACCGCTAGATGTATTTGGCTTCCGCGGATTCAAGGGTTTTGTCGGTAGGTTTCAGCTCGGCACCACTTCTGGAAGTCGATGTGAGCTTCGACTAGAGTAACAACATCCTTCAAACGCAATCTCTTCTTTACAGGCAGTTATGTGCACCAGTATTTCGGTCAGTTTTCTAGTACGCTTGGTATCGAAGCGACTACATCAGTGACCGACTAGATCACTTTGGACATCTATTGAATTTAAATACTGTTTTGACATTAGCAACGTGCTTTGTTCATTGTGTCGAAGTGCGAGGTTTATAATCTGTAGCTGGTACCAGAGATCTCTTTCCTCTGCGCATTTTGATGTAGCGAATCACAAATGCACTATAAGTGAATTAAATGAATGAGTGCGTCATTAAAGAAGTAGCATAGCGCTATGTAATTATTAACATTGTCGCTGTACGTCACCTCCTTTGGCTTGTAAAACTGAGGCTGTTTAAGTCAAGTACGTTTTCAGGAGTTGCGCCTATAATATTCAGGCTCACCTGTCGGCGGCAGTCTTCGCCGTCCCAATTTACTGGGGGTATTAATTAATTAACCCGACAAGGATGTGGTGCAAAAAGGGTACATCAAGGATGTGGAGGGTCATATTGACCGTGTTTTTCATTTATATTTTTAAATATTTATTGGCACCTTTGAACAAAAGATGGGACATGGTCATTTCCTTCATAAAATAGTGATTTGCGACTAGTTCAGAAGCTGCTTTCCTTTCTGCAGTTTGCAAGTTTGTGTATTTCAAGATGATACTAAGCATATTTTCTTGCAAAACAGACTCCAGCATTCAAGCTCTCTCTTTGCTGATCTTGCCACTAAACCCACGAGAGGTACCTGCCTGATAATATTTTCGGAACGGGTCAGAACTTGTTGTTGAGGTGGATTTTTGCACCACTTGGATCCATCTTTCCCAAATTAAAATGGACTGCGTATCTGATTTTCCGATCGATCGACTAATTCTGGTAACCCAGCATTGTGGGCAGTATTTTGTAGCTCATTTAGTGGTGTATTATCTTCTTTGTCACTGCCTTCACTTGCGTCTTCCTCAGTACCAGTTCTGCCACTGCGCTCACTTACAAAATTTTCATTTTCACTGTCATCTGTCGTAAATTCGTTTTCACTGTCTGAAAATTTCGCCAGCCAAGGACGTATACGCTCAGCTACCCTTTCTCACTTGTCCATCTTGATTAAAAACACCAAAAAACATGAAACATTCATGAAAAAAGATAAATTGAAAAATGGCACAGAAATACTACTTTGTGGTTGTGTAGGGGTCAAAAATACCCTCTTACCGTTTTTACTCATTTATATCCTGTCACGGACGACAGTCGACTGAGTGCAAGCACACATTAAGGAGGGGAGATGAACAATTACAGCTACTGAAAACTTCGACAATGTGCAACTGCGCAAGAAAGAATTGCCAACAAAGCAAAATGAGCAGGGTCAAATTGACCCTACCACATCCTCGCCGGTTTAAGACAGCTAGGAGGGTGGACAGGGATCAACACTAATAAAACACTTAAAAATTAACAATTAGGTGTATCCTCCCGGAATTCACAGAGAGATAAGAGTAGCCATCATTGACTTGCTAATATTAGTTACATACAAAAGGTATGTTGTTAAAGATATCAACCAACAAACACAATAATCAACACATAAAACTGCAAAATGCCTTAAACGCCACTGGCGCTACTAACATGCAAGAAATATTTGTGTGCATGTGACAAACCTAGCACTCTAGAGAAAGTTGAAACCATGAGGTAACGATCAAGGAGACAAATGAGGTGCTTGTGGTGAGTTCTTGCCACATGGCTAAATGTGTCGTTTCACGGCTGAAGATGTCTATACATAAATGACATCACTATATTCTGCTCAAGCAATTAAACTGTAGTCTGACTCAAGGCGAACAGCAGATCACGTTAGCGACAAAGACGTCTGGCTGCAGCTGTTTGCAACGAAGAGAAACTGGAAAAAAGAGCAAGAGGCGGCTAGGTTCCAGAGTTTAGTGACCTAGGAGAGTCCACTCTACAGAGAGGTACGGATCTCAGAAAATCGCCCCAGTATTAAATGGTGGGAAGAGCAGTAGCCAACGTCTACCTGCTGGGACTTTACATGGGGTTTACTTGCATTTAAAATTTAGGGGATACGTAAATAAAAATGATGCCACGATAATAAGTTCACCAGCGAGTTAATAACTAAAAGCGGCTCCAGAATCGCGATGATATGTGTGGAATATTAATTACTGGTGGTCTCTTTCTTTGTTAGAACCCCTGCACAGAATACACACATGCCCGTCATGGCCTTCCTTGTGTAGTTGTGTTGCAAGTCTAATAGCTGACGGTCTACATAAATAAATGTAATGAAATGGATTGCACTATAAATGTACGTAAAACTTAATGGTTTTCTTACACAATTGGTGGAAATTATCACAACCATCAAGTACTAAGCGTACCTTTCCCATGCAGTTTTACACGTAACGAACACATAAATCAAGCCTTGTGGATGGCAAATGTCATGCTGAATTTGTCGGAAGGGTCATAAGGAAGAGTAATTCATCCACTAAGGGAATCTCTCACAGAACTATCGTTTGAACAACTATTCATGTGTCTTGGTAAGGCTCTCAGACCGATCAAACAGCTGGATTAATGAAAGAGAAAGAGAAAGGCTCGTTGAAGAGCTGTGTGCTCGTCACGAGTTTGCTCAGCACGAAAGCGTCAAAGAAATGGTCAGCAAATTCGCATGACGTGTGCTTCAAGAAAAGCTCTATATCTCACCGAAAGTTAGACTGCCGTCATAGTGGCACCAATATGGGTAGCTCCCGCCAACGACCAACATTGGCGGAAGACGGCCGATCTGTTCACGTAAGTATGCCACTATGAGCGTGGTCACGCGGTAGCCGACCTCTTCGTCTGACCGTACAGTCTTCGGACGACAATCGGTGAAATTCAAATCAATTTTTTTTCTTATGTCAAGTCGGTCTACGTTCTCACACACGAAATCTGGACTGTGGGAGACTGATAAGTTTAATCCAAGAAAGAGTGATTTTGTGGAATCCTGATGATAAAAATATCATAATAGGCATATAGTTCGTAATCTGTGGACTGAAATCGCAGGTTCATTGGAAACCACAAATAGGTATAGTCTTTATCGGAAATTTTAGGTGTAAATTACAAACTCAAAAAATAATTTGTTCAAGTGAATGCAAATAGCGTGGTGCTTCTGTTTCATGAAGTGGTTTGCAAACATCGTGTATGTTTTTCCACGTTTCAGTGTTTTAGTTGTTCGCAGTATCTTATTCTAAACTTTAAGTTTGTCTTTGACACGTACGTTGAATGACAGTCGTTGAATGTTAATTAACGTATGTCCGCACAACTTCAAATAAATTCAGCAAAACATAGTGTTTGTAATCTTGTTTTTCAGGTTCATCACTAATCATCTCGAGTATGTAAGCGCACACACACACAAACACACACACACACACACAGATTTTATCCACGCATCATATAATATAAATATCATCTACTTTAACCACATAACTTAACTTTCATATGCTCATAACCTCATTGGCGAAACCTTTATATACCGAAGTTACGCGTCCTCTAGCACAAGAAATCATAGTCGAAGAAAAGTGTTTTGAAGAGATCCGTAATACGGTGTATCACTGAAACTATGTATTTTCGTAATACATAATGGTAAATGTGTAAAACGTCAAGAACCTCATGTTAGACTCGAAAGTGCTAATCGGTGGTAGGAGAAGGAAAATGGTGTCACAAAACTATAGGGTTTTTAGCTTTTGTTCAAAATGGCTCTAAGTACTATGGGACTTAACTTCTGAGGTCATCAGTCCCCTAGAACTTAGAACTACTTAAACCTAACTAACCTAAAGACATCACACATATCCATGCCCGAGGCAGAATTCGAACCTGCGACCGCAGTGGTCGCACGGTTCCAGACTGTAGCGCCTAGAAGCTCGGCCACCACGGCCGGCTTAGCTTTCGTGTCATGGCGTTTTCCCCTTCCTCTTATATGGTCGTAAAAATAGCCTGGTAATGCGAATTACTGATTACAGAGTTTACACTACTCGACACGTTCTTTTGGGGACAGATATAGCTCATTTACATGCATTCAGAATCTTTTTTAATAACAAACGCCGCATTGCTGCACTCATCACCAAGCACAGAAGCATCGTTGTATCCATCCAACCCTAAGAGGTTAAAATCTGGACAACTTTGTACATAGAATAAATTCTAACCTAATCTAACTTCCTTGACCCCTGCCAAAATCTGGAGAAGGAGATCACACCCACCGTGACCAAGCTGTCGGCCGATGTGATTGGACTGCTTCTGGCGACGGCATGGCGACGTCGACGGTGTCTGACGAACTTTTCAGTACGATCAGTGTAGACTTTCACTTACTTCAAAGTATACATTGCCTGAAAAAAATTAAGCGTCTAGCAGAGGAAGAGGCAACAAACGAAAGGTCACGAGTTGAGCAGGCTTTATGATATAATTCTAATAATTACGAAACCGAGTCACATTTACTAAGATCTTGGCAGTATGAGCCCACTTATCATTATGACGTAGTACCCGCTCTCAGCCCGGTTACATGCACTCATTCGAAGGGAAGGGTGTCATAAAGCCCTTCTATCCTCTCCTGAGGCAAGTTGCCTCACAATGATGTTCGGTTTCCTGGATATTGGCACTGGAATGGAGTTGACGTCTGTGCTGGCCCCGCTCATGTTCTGTAAGGGAAAGATCTGGGCGTCTTGCTGGCCGCTGGAGTACCTCAGCGTCACGCACACAATTCGTAGGCACATTTTCTCTTGTGTTAGCAGAAGAGCCAACACCGTGTTACGAGTGGAGGCCGAAATGCACGCGTTTTAGCTCACGCAGGCTGGCGTGAGGAGGGAAGAACCATACTGACGTGAGGTCTGGAACATGACAAGGAATGAGAATTCAGAAAGCGGACGTAATTAGTTTCATACTTAACTTTAATCCATTAATGATGAAAGTCGCTCTTGACGGTACGTGATTCACAATATTATCTGTTCAGAATACATTCTTGAAGTAATTATAGTAACTGAATATGGCGCCTTGCGAGGTCGTAGCAAATGACGTAGCTGAAGGCTATGCTAAAATGTCGTCTCTGCAAATGAGAGCGTATGCAGACAGTGAACCATCGCTAGCAAAGTCGGTTGTACAACCGGGAGCGAGTGCTAGGGAGTCTCTCTACACTAGACCTGCCGTGTGGCGGCGCTCGGTCTGCAATCACTGATAGTGGCGACACGCGGGTCCGACGTATACTAACGGACCGCGGCCGATTTAAAGGCTACCACCTAGCAAGTGTGGTATCTGGCGGTGACTCCACATGTTCCATGTGTGTACAAGCATTGTTCAATTGAAAAATGGCACCACGATGCTGTCGCATGAGAGGTAATACACGAGGACGCAGGATGGGCAGGACGTACCATTGTGCTGTCACAGTTTCCTCAGTCACTACTTTCTGAGAGCTGAATTCATACCCGATGGCTCCCCTCTCCATGATGCCAGTAGTAAGACCGTCGTGCCTCTTCAAAACATTGGAAGACTGGGGCTGCTTCCCAGGTCGCCACTATACTCACTGATGATGGTCATCCGCGGTAATGCAGAACCGTGATTCATCGCCGAACACAACGAGACGCGATTCATTAGCAGACCATGCTTCTCGATCACGGTGCCACTCCAAACATAGCAGTTTGTGTTGTCGTGTTATTGGTAGCCTACGCATAGGACGTTAATTCCCTCGTCTGGCTACTGTCAGTCTCCGACCAAAGGTGTGGATGACACAGAATGTTGCAGGAAGTCCATTACTTATCCTGGGGAAATTGGCGCAAATTTGTGATGTGCTTGTAACATAATATGGCCATGCTCCCTTGTTGTGGTCAGATGTGGTTGATCGGGGCCTTGTCGACGAGTATGCCTGCCTTCACGTTCCCATACAGTCCAACATCGGACTTATCAGGTCTCATTTTGTTTACATGACCTTAAGTTTTCAATGTGCGTCATCCAATGTTATTGTGAACTACTGTGTACCGATCAGTCTCTTCATAGCTTCTTAGTGTGAACTGGTCAACTAAGGATTCTTATCCATAATAATCATTTCCTTTTTGTTATTTGGTCTGAATTTCTGTGCTGCTGGTTCAAAATTAGGATTTTCAGTGGAGAAAGTCATTCTGGCTTAATGACGGAATTGCAGAGTGTGTTTTCTTTTTCAGTCATGCGGTTACAGTTGTCAGGCTGGTGGTAGCACTTGCGTATACTGAAGGCGTGTGTGCTTTCTCTTTTTTGGTTCCTTGAGAATGTTTCACCTTGTGTACTCTTAATTACTAGGAGCGCCCCTTATGGATGGCTGAGACGGAATAGCTCGTAGTATAATCCTAAACTCAAAATAAGTAACAAAGCTAGTAGGAAAAATATGTTGCATAATAAACTTCATCCTCGTGACTGGAGATGCAGTAAACAGTAGTTGGACCAGTATGCTGTTTCTGCTTTGATTCGGCTCCATTTTCATGAGTTGTTTATAGTACTATGTCTTCCTTATTTCTCCATATTGTGTTGCTACATATATTGATGTACCTTATTTCAGGTAATATATTTTATCTGCTCTAATTTATCTGTGGCTCGAATATTTCTGCTGCTTCTTCTAAGGATTGAATTTGGTTTCGCACTGCTGTGAGGTCTCGACTCAAGACAGATTATATCAAATTTCAAACCAGTCTGACACTTTTTGCTCTAGCTCTTACTAAATTGACTGGACAGTTAATTTTAAGAAAGAATTTTACAGTCGGCAGAGGAAGACCCCCTAACAGTCGCAGTGGGCCTGGAGTGGCAGCTTCGCGAGTGTACCTCAGCCATTCACGTAACACGATTTTGTTGGTAAAATGTTAGAGAAAATCGATAACAGGACTCCCCGAGAATTACACAATGGACTTTTGTCCAAATTTTCAAAGACAAATGAAGAGTGGGAAATTGACACACTGACCAGCCTGAGGTCTGATTTTGCAAAACAAGATTTAATCGCTCGAAAGTAATCAGGGCGATTAACAAAAACTTAATTATTCATTTCCGGGGGGGGGGGGGGGAGGCACAACGGGAATATTTCATGAACAGCAGCTGCTAACTGTTATTTATTTAATTTACACGTCAAGTTCCGTAGGACCAAATTGAGAAATAGAACTCCAAGGTCATGGAATGTGTCAGTACATGAGATTACAACATAAACGTAATAACAGATAAAAATAAAATGTTCATGAACCAAGAAAAAGTCAAGCCATAAGTTTAAGTAAACGCAATCAAATATATAACATAAGAATCAGTTTCGATTTGAAAGCGGCTGGATTACCGGTAAGATTTTTGAATTCTTGTGATAGCTTATTGAAAATGGATGCAGCAGTGTACTGCACTCCTTTCTGTACAAGAGTTAAGAAAGTCCGATCCAAATGCAGGTTGGATTTCTGCCGAGTGTCAACTGAGTGAAAGCTGCTTATTCTTGGCAATAAGCTGATATTGGTAACACTAAACGGCAGTAAAGAGTACATATATTGAGTGGACAATGTCAAAATGCCCAGACTAGTGAACAAGGGTCGACAAGAGGTTCGCAAACTTGCACCACTTACTGCCCGAACCGCCCGTTTCTGAGCCAAAAATATCCTTTTAGAATGCGAAGAGTTACCCCAAAATATAATACCATACGACATAAACGAATGAAAATAAGCAGGGTAGACTAACTTTTGTCGAACTGACTTCAGATACCGTTAGAATAGTAAAAATGGCAGCATTAAGTTTCTGAACGAGATCCGGAATGTGGGCTGTCCATGACAGCTTACTATCTATCTGAACACCTAGAAATTTGAACTGTTCAGTTTTACTAATCACATGCCCATTCTGTGAAATTACAACGTCAGGTTTGGTTCAATTGTGTGTTATAAGCTGTATAAACTGAGTCCTACTGTGATTTAGTTAGTTTATTTTCTACAAGCCATGAACTTATGTCATGTATTGCACTATCTGAAACCGAGCCATTGTTACACACAAGATCCTGTACTACCAAGCAAGTGTCATCAGCAAACAGAAATATTTTAGAGTTACCTGTAATACTAGATGGCATGTCATTTATATAAATAAGGAACAGAAGTGGCCCCAACACTGATCCCTGGGGCACCCCCCATTTGACTGTACCCCACTCAGACCCCACATCGCAGCCATTCTTGACACTGTGAATAATGACCTTTTGCTGCCTGTCGTTAAAGTAAGAGGTGAACCAATGGTGAGCTACTCCCCGTATTCCGCAGTGGTCCAACTTCTGGAGCAATATTTTGTGATTAACACTATCAGACTCCCTAATTACATAAAAATGCTTAGCGTTCGAAAAGTTTTGTTTAATCCATCCAGTACCTCACAGAGAAAAGATAATATAGCATTTTCGGTTGTTAAACGACTTCTAAAGCCGAACTGTACATTTGATAGCAAACGTTGTGATATAAAATGATGAATTATCCTTATATACACAGCCTTTTCAATAAATTTAGCAAACACTGATGCCATAGAAATAGGTCTAAAATTGTCTACATTATCCCTTTCTCCCTTTTTATAAAACGGTTTTACTACTGAATACATTAATCGTTCAGGAAACTGACCATTGCTAAAGGAAAAATTACAAATATGACTAAGTACAGGGCTAATACGTGCAGCACAGTACTTAAATATTCTGCTAGGCACTCCATCATGTCCACGAGAGTCCTTAGTCTTCAGTGATTTAATTACTGATTCAGTCTCCCCCTTGTCTGTATCACAGAGGAGTATTTCAGACATCAATCTATGAATGGCATTTGACAAAAGAGTTATATGATTCCCTGCAGAAACAAAATTTTTATTTAATTCACCAGCAATACTCAGAAAATTATTGTTAAATACTGTACATATATCTGATTTATCAGTAATAGGAATATTTTTACTACGAACTGATTTTATATCGTCGACGTAGTACTGCTGACCAGATACTTCCTTCACAACTGACCATATGATTTTAATTTTATTCTGTGAATTAGCTATTCCATTTGCGTACCACGTACTCTTTGCCTTTCTAGTAAAATTTTTAAGCACCTTACAGTACTGTCTGTAATGGGCTACTGTGTAAATGAAGTGTCAAAATATATCAAATCACAGCATAAATTGTAACTTCTCTGTTTTATTTTGATCCATATACTTCTAAAAATAACATAATATCGAATTATATTTACATATATTATTTTTCATGCTTTCTGAACAAAACTTGGAAATAAAAAATTTCTAAACACGGTCAAAATGTTTCGTGAAATGTCTAGTCTAAAAGTAAGAAGTAAAATATATTAGAGAAGCATTGATATACTTGTGAATGATGCTCGAAATCATGTACAGCAAAGGAGCTGCTTACTGAGAATTTGAAGTTTAGTGTTTAACTTACAGAATCTTAGAATTTTGGAGAGTACCAGAGGATATTTGTCTGATGAAATTTCACTCAGTGTTCTCCTGACGCCACTAATGTACGATGAGTGATATATGATGTAAGATGAGTTATATCCGCTGAAGGTGGCATGCCACAAACGTCACACTGTCATGAAGTGCAACCATCATCTACATTCTGTACGCAAGGAAAGGTTATGCAATGAGTTTCTCAATAGGAAATCGCATTTGAATATAGGTTGTTTGTGAGACGATCGTGTAATACCTCGTATAAGAAGAACCGCTTGTACCATTATGGTTCAAATGGCTCTAAGCACTATGGGACTTAACTTCTAAGGCCATCAGTCCCTTAGAACTCAGAACTACTTAAACCTAACCAACCTGAGGACATCACACACACCCATGCCCGAGGCAGGATTCGAACCTGCGACCGTAGATGTCGCGCGGTTCCAGACTGTAGCGCCTAGAACCGCTTGGCCACACCGGCCGGCCTTGTACCATTACATGGCTGAATTCGACAGCAGCTTTATCGTGGTATATTGAGCTATAGTTTGTCAGTCTGCGATTTTGTTGCCCTCGTTAATCAGGATCTCAGGACTGTCGTGCGAGTTTGGAATCACAGGGTTTAAAAGAGCCAACCCAACAGCAGGTAGACCTTAAAAATCATAAGCGGCCGTCATAGGAGAGGACAGTCATATTGTCTGCTTTGGAGTGCAGGATATAACAGCGATGTCCGTAACTTGAATCATGAAATGGGCTTGTTTGCAGTAAGGTAAGTACCCACAGGGCCAGTACGATGACGTTTGGTGCCCCGTATAACGCCAGCATTACAAGCATTGTTGTGCCTTCTCTTAACCTCACATTAGAGAGAGGCACGCCGACAGTGGAAGCTCCAATTACAAAAATGAACACAGGCCTGGTACCACCTCGTATTTACAGACAAATCCAAGTATACGTACAGCACAACGATCGTGTCTGTGTATGTGAATGCTCCGAGGAGAACAAATGTTATCAGATTGCTTTCGTAACAGTCATACGGCACCTGTGGTGTCCGATCACCTCTGGTTCTCATGGGCGGTAAACTGGACGACAAGCGTTTTATTTACGACAGAGATATACCAAATAAATAATATGAGATGTTACAGATCCCCCATGATACTCAAGACAGGTCAGAGCATTGTTACAGAAGCAACGAAAACAGTATACCATATTTAAAAGAACACAAAATCTCCAAAATAGGAGATGTTTTACTGAAGCTCGAAATTTAGCGTGGATTTCAGTGAGTTATGCATTTAATAGTTACCACAACAAAACTCTTTCTCGAAATCTGGCTGAAAATAAGACAGAGGCAAGACTAATCTATACCTTCATTGCGCGATAGCAATGGTAATGTTGCTGATGACAGTTCCACTAAAGCGGAATTATTAAACATGCTTCTCCGAAAATACTTCACCAAAGTAGGCTAAGTACATATTCTAGACTTCGAATCGAGAACAGCAGCAGAGTAGCTTAGCAGCAGGAATCCTTAAATCACTTAATAAAGGCAAGTCGCTCTGTGCAGATTGTATACCAGTTATGTCCGCTTCAGTGTTTAGGGATAACAATAGACCGAGAACTAACTTTTGAAAAGCATCTAGAAAATTCCGCAGCAAAACTCTACACGAGGAACAACATAATCCATAAATTGTGCGGTATCACCCTCAGAATACCCGCACTTAGTCTTGTGTACTCGGCTGCCGAATGCTATGCTCCAGCCTGGTTAAATAGTCAACACGTGAAAAAGATTGACACCAAACTAAATGAGGCCATGAGAGTAATTAGTGACAGTGTAAAAAGCACTCCCATTCTTTGGCTACTTGTTTCGATCCATACCATCCCTCCTCATATTCACAGACAGGAAAGATTAGTTACTGAATACAACATAATTGTAGCCAGTCCGCACCTTCCACTGCACACTGACCTGACTAACGCTACTATGCAAGATCTAAAGTCTAGATCTCCTCACTACCATAGCAGAAATACTTTCGAGGGATAGTTTCAAAATAAACGACCTGAGCAGAGCACACCGGGAAGCCTTGACAGCGGCTCAAGCTCCGCCCTCTAACGACCCAACTTCAGCAAAACCACGAATGGAACTGCCTCACCACGTATGGAAACATTCAACAGAATAGGAACGTCACATGGCACCCGTTGTGACTCATTACACAAATGGGAAGAACCGAATCATCGACCTGCGACTGGGGAGAACCTCGTCAAACAGTTTACCACATTGGCACTTAATGCCGCCTTATAGTACATCCAGGTTAAAAATGTGATTTCATTGAAACTTCAAACTCTACATTGGGCTGGTTAATGGTCTCAACTTTCAAATATAAATTTGCATATCCACTGTTAGCATGTTCCTCTTTATGCTTGTGTCTACACTAGAAAATTTGATCACCTAGTTTTTTACATATTATTTTTATAGATGATACCAAATCCATGTAAGACATAAGCTAAATAAATAAATCCTTTCAGAGTATGCTCATACAATAGCGCCATATTTAGCAATCATATACGTCCACTCGCTCGACGAGAGACCCGTACCTGAAGTCTGGAAAGTTGAGCAGATCACACAGATATTCAAGGAAGGAAACAGGAGTATTCCGCTGAATTAGAGACCTATATCAATAAGTCGATTTACGGTAGAAGTTTGGAACATATATTATGTTAGAACATGATGAACTACCTCGAAGAAAACGATATATCGACAAACAGTCAGCACGGAGTCGGAAAATTACATCCACAACCAGCGCTTTATTCACGCGAAGTAACGATTGCTATCGACAGGAATCTCAGATTGATTCGATGTTTCTAGATTTCCAGAAGGCTTTTGGCACCATTCCTCATGAGCGACTAATTTCGCCAAACTCTTCTCTATATACTTATACAATAGCGTCATAATCATCCGAACTATATACATTAACTTTGCTATCCAGTGGTAGTCCAACTGGGGTTTCGCTCGACGGCACGTTATCCTCCTGATCTGTCTCCATTCTACTCTCTGTGTCAAACATTCGATATAAGCAATGTAATTCTTCGTTACGCTGTGTTGGTGTTACTTCGAGTGGTGGGGCGTCTGCCTCATCATGAGTTGAGTCCCAGTCAATCGTGTCCCAACCTGTAACTTGTATTTCCGATCGTATTTGTCCGGTCTCTATTACTGATTTCTCTTCCCCTGAACCACATACAAGTCTTTTAACCTGTTTGTTGTTAATTATACAATGGTCTGTGGGTCGAGTGTTATCCTCCTGGTCCCCCATTTCTGCAGCTAGTCAATTTTTACGTTGATCAAAACGAACTTAAAAGTGATTTACACAAGATATCTGTATGGTGCGAAAAATAGCAACTGACTCTAAATATTGAATGTGCGAAGTCATTCAGATGAGTACTGAAAAGGAATCCGCTAACTTTCGGTTACACGATAAATCACGCAAACCTAAGGGCTGTGAATTCAGTTAATACTTACAGGTTACAATTACAAATAACTTAAATTCGAACAATAACGTAGATAATGTTACAAAAATAACTTAAATTCGAACAATCACGTAGATACTGTTATAGGGATAGCTGACCAAAGATCGCTTTTTATTGGGAGAACACTTGGCAGATTCAGCAGGTCTTCTGAAGAGACTGCCTATAGTACTCTTGTCCGTCCTTTACTGGAGTGTTGCCGTGCGGTGTGGGTCCCGTATCAGATAGGATTGAAGGAATACATCAAAAGTTCAAAAATGGGTTACTTGTTTTGTATAATCGCGAAGTAGTGCAGAATATGTCACAAATAAGATACGCGAGTTAGGGTGTCATTCATTAAAACAAAGGAGTTTTTAATTGCGGCAGCATATTTTCACGAAATTTCAGTCGGCAGCTTTCTCTCACGAATGCGAAAATATTTTATTAACGCCAACCTACATAGGGAAAAATGTTTGCCCGTAATAAAATAAAAGAAATCGGAGCTCGTGCGGAAATATTTAAAGTGTTTGTTTTTCCTGTAGGTTGTTCGAGAGCAGAATGATAGAGAAACAGCATGAAGGTGAGACCTGAGTTTCTCCTGGCGTATACAACTTTCAAATGACTTCCGGCAATTCAGCCAGGTAACACTTTCGGCGGTCGCTGGAAGTGTTACCTGGCTGAATTCCCGGAAGTTATTTCAAAGCTTGACGGTAGTTCGATGAAGACTCTGTGAGGCATTTAATTGTGAATTGCAGGATAGTCATGTAGATATGTACTTAATTTCACACCCAGTATAGCCAGAAGGTACGTATAAATTTTATCATGTCTTCTTCCAACTATCTTCTGTACGCACTGTATGAAATATTGTCACGTCTACGTTAGAGTCAAGTCCAAATCCGAAGACACGATCGTCAATGGTGTTCAATACTTAACAAAAAAATGACTCTGAGCACTATGGGACTTAACATCGGAGGTCATCAGTCTCCTAGAACTTAGAACTACTTAAACCTTACTAACCTAAAGACATCACACACATCCATGCCCGAGGCAGGATTCGAACCTGCGACCGTAGCGGTCGCGCGGTTCCAAATTGAAGCGCCTAGAACCGCTCTCAATACTTAACACCGAAAGCACGCTTATTACTGACATCAACGTGCAGCCAGAACAGAGCTGACGTCCAGGACGGGGAGTGAAGCTTGTTATAAAAATATCAAATGTTTTTCAGTTCTATTATTTATACAAAAATCGATAATTCCAGAATATGCAAGTATTAAAAACATAATATATTTCTAGAATCTTCCAGAAATCACAAATGTTAAGTAAATGAAATCAAATGTTGGTCTGAAATGATTGGCCCCGAGGCCCCATCTGGGGAAGTTGGGCCACAGGGTTGCAAGTATTATTTCAGGTGACGTGACATTGGGCGACTTGCGTGTCTGTGATGATGGGATGATAATGAGAACAACACAACGCCAAGTCCACGAGCGGAGAAAATCTCCAACCCGATCGGCAATCGAACTCGGGCCCGCTGCATGGTAGGCAAACACATCATCAGGCTGCTAAGCAGGCGGAAAATTCTAAATTAAAAATAATAATTACTGGTGGTCGTGTCTGAACTGACGATCCTTAGCAGACCAGCCAACACTAACCACTACGCTACACTACAATGTAATTTTCATGAGAAGCTGTTAGATATTAGTATCAGTGGCGTTAAGAAAGAGCTGAAATCGCTAAAACTTATTTACTCTTTAGGACCAGATGGAATCCCTCTTAAATTATATACAGCATAGCCGGGTGTTGAGGTTAGCGTTGCTGACTCTCAGTCAGGGGGCGCCGGGTTCGACTCCTTGCCAGGTTGGGGGTTTCATCACGTTGGGACTGTGTGTGTGTGTGTGTGTGTGTGTGTGTGTGTGTGTGTGTGTGATAAGATTTGTTGCAGGCGGCCGAACTACACCGATGGGGACTCCTGGCCAAGTGTGTCATATGCAACAACTTTTACCCACGAGTTGGAAGAAAACATGGGTCATATCTGCCTACAATAGTGGTAGCCGAAATGTTCCGTAAAACTACTGTCCAATACCCATCTGCTGTAGAATTTCCGAATGTCTTCCGTGCTCACACATAAAGACGTCTCTACGACATTTTCCACGTGGAGCAGCACGGATTCTGGAAACATCAGCAGTATGGAACTCAACAGATAGTTTTCTAACATGAAATCTTGCAAGCCATGGATCAAGGAAATGAGGTAGACGCAGTATTCCATGACTTAAGAAAAACATTTGACTTAGTCCCACATCAACGCATATTACCGGAAGTACGATCCTAAGAGGCATATAACGAAATCTGTCATTGGAACGGGGTTCTTTATAGGGACGACGATGCACAATCATCTTCAGATGCAAAAGTTACTTCAGACCTTCAGCAGGGAAATATGTGACTCGTGCTAAAATATTGCTCAAGTATGTGGGACATGTACGGAATAGGATCAGCAGGAGATATTGAACACATGCAAAGAAAGGCATCTCGCATTGTCACAGGTCTGACTGACTCAGAGCGCCACTGAGATGCTGAAAAACCTAAACTAACAGACGCTCGAAGATAGACACAAACTAATCCACCGAAGCCTACTAACAAACTTCCATGAAGGAGTATTAAGTGAAGAATCTAGGACTACTACAACACCGTAAGCATCCCGCCCACAGTGATCGTGAAGACAGTTGTTGTTGTTGTTGTTGTGGTCTTCAGTCCTGAGACTGGTTTGATGCAGCTCTCCATGCTACTCTATCCTGTGCAAGCTTTTTCATCTCCCAGTACCTACTGCAACCTACATCCTTCTGAATCTGCTTAGTGTATTCATCTCTTGGTCTCCCTCTACGATTTTTACCCTCCACGCAGCCCTCCAATACTAAATTGGTGATCCCTTGATGCCTCAGAACATGTCCTACCAACCGATCCCTTCTTCTGGTCAAGTTGTGCCACAAACTTCTCTTCTCCCCAATCCTATTCAATATTTCCTCATTAGTTATGTGATCTACCCATCTAATCTTCAGCATTCTTCTGTAGCACCACATTTCGAAAGCTTCTATTCTCTTCTTGTCCAAACTATTTATCGTCCATGTTTCACTTCCATACATGGCTACACTCCATACGAATACTTTCAGAAATGACTTCCTGCCACTTAAATCAATAGTGGATGTTAACAAATTTCTCTTCTTCAGAAACGCTTTCCTTGCCATAGCCAGCCTACATTTTATATCCTCTCTACTTCGACCATCATCAGTTATTTTGCTCCCCAAATAGCAAAACTCCTTTATTACTTTAAGTGTCTCATTTCCTAATCTAATTCCCTCAGCATCACCTGACTTAATTAGACTACATTTCATTATCCTTGTTTTGCTTTTGTTGATGTTCATCTTATATCCTCCTTTCAAGACACTGTCCATTCCATTCAACTGCTCTTCCAAGCCCTTTGCTGTCTCTGACAGAATTACAATGTCATCGGCGAACCTCAAAGTTTTTATTTCTTCTCCATGAATTTTAATACCTACTCCGAATTTTTCTTTTGTTTCCTTTACTGCTTGCTCAATATACAGATTGAACAACATCGGGGAGAGGCTACAACCCTGTCTTACTCCCTTCCCAACCACTGCTTCCTTTTCATGTCCCTCGACTCTTATAACTGCCATCTGGTTTCTGTACAAATTGTAAATAGCCTTTCGCTCCCTGTATTTTACCCCTGCCACCTTTAGAATTTGAAAGAGAGTATTCCAGTCAACATTGTCAAAAGCTTTCTCTAAGTCTACAAATGCTAGAAACGTAGGTTTGCCTTTCCTTAATCTTTCTCCTAATATAAGTCGTAAGGTCAGTATTGCCTCACGTGTTCCAGTGTTTCTACGGAATCCAAACTGATCTTCCCCGAGGTTGGCTTCTACTAGTTTTTCCATTCGTCTGTAAAGAATTCGTGTTAGTATTTTGCAGCTGTGACTTATTAAGCTAATAGTTCGGTAATTTTCATATCTGTCAACACCTGCTTTCTTTGGGATTGGAATTATTATATTCTTCTTGAAGTCTGAGGGTATTTCGCCTGTTTCATACATCTTGCTCAGCAGATGGTAGAGTTTTGTCAGGACTGGCTCTCCCACGGCCGTCAGTAGTTCCAATGGAATATTGTCTACTCCGGGGGCCTTGTTTCGACTCAGGTCTTTCAGTGCTCTGTCAAACTCTTCACGCAGTATCATATCTCCCATTTCATCTTCATCTACATCCTCTTCCATTTCCATAATATTGTCCTCAAGTACATCGCCCTTGTATAGACCCTCTATATACTCCTTCCATCTTTCTGCTTTCCCTTCTTTGCTTAGAACTGGGTTTCCATCTGAGCTCTTGATATTCATACAAGTCGTTCTCTTATCTCCAAAGGTCTCTTTAATTTTCCTGTAGGCGGTATCTATCTTACCCCTAGTGAGACAGGCCTCTACATCCTTACATTTGTCCTCTAGCCATCCCTGCTTAGCCATTTTGCACTTCCTGTCGATCTCATTTTTGAGACGTTTGTATTCCTTTTTGCCCGTTTCACTTACTGACCAAATTCTGCGCATAGACATTTCAGCAACTATTCTTTCCATGTCCCATGCGGGCATAGAACGAGATGGAACCTGAATTCGTGATGTAATCAGAAGAATCCTTTGCCACGCATTTGACAGTAGTTTACAAAGTATAGGAGTAGATGCATACATAAATGTAGATGTGCCGAAGTATATGACCGTGAATCATTACATGACATTGTTGCAGGGAACATTCAGGCATTTGAGTTAAGGATTTTAGTAATGGTTGGACTTGAGTATCTCCTAATCGGACTGCCGTATCATATCTACCTGCAATGGAGTTAAAATACTATTGAAATAACATGTACATGTCACGATTCCTCACTTACTTTTACGCAGTCAGTACGCCTACAGCTTCAGTACTGTAATCATGCTTAACTGAAACCATATTTTAATTGTATAGGAAACGCTGTTAGTAAACAGGTAGAGACACGAAGACGAAAACAGGTCAAATGGTTGGAAAACCGCAGATGCCATGAAGCGAGCAACAGCCGAACAAACAGAGATGAAAGTGTCTCACCGCAGTTATCAGCGGCCGCTAACAACGGTAAGCCGCGCCCTTGTTACACACTGGCCACACAACGCTGAGATCATTTGTTACTTTAAAGGGGCACTCTCATTATAATCGGATATTTTTCAAACGGGCCGAGCGGGGTTTGCTGCGTTAACAAATGAGCGTTTGGAAGCGAGTTATTGCCAGCTCTCGTTAGCGGTGGCAATTAAACATATTAGTGCGCGGCCTGCGGCCCTCACTCGTTACGCCGGCTGCCGCATTCTTCGTTAGTGCTCACGGCTTTTTGTGTTACACTCTACAGCAGGCAGCATTCCCCACAAGGAGCTGTGACGAGTGAGCTGTAGTTAAACTACAGGCTTCGTATCCGGGAGGTTGGCGGCTCAGATCCCCATCCGGTTTTATATGGGGTCCCTAAATTGATAACACCAGTGCCAGTTCCTTCGAGAAGGACATGACCGCTGTGTCCACTTTCAGTCCTTGCTCGCAATCCAAACGTAATGAGCTCGTAGTCAATGGGACATTGAAACCCTAACTTCCTTACATTCTTTGCAGCGTTTTTGCTAAAATAGGACACACTCAACATTCTCAACACACAAAACCCTTAGTTCTAAGGCTGGTATCTAGAACCGTTTTTCAGTTAAAAGACTTTATCAGCTGTAGGAAGGTAAGTATGTAACCAGAGGGGAAGCAACATATGAAGTGGTTGCAAAACAAATTAAATTCAAATTAATTACGTGGTTAATTCTGTCTTACATAAATCAAAGACCTTATTTCAATCCAACTAACAGAGAAAAAAATCAGTTTAAAGGTTCAGTATGCATTGTTTCATTCTGTGGAAGTCGTACGTACAATTACTAACCAAAAAGGCTTCAATTCAACAACGTTCATCATATCATTCCTTGATATTTTTCATGTTATTGCGGAAATAAGGTTAAGTTTAACAATTGAAGTGGAGACTTTTGTCTCCTATACATCGCATGTTGCTAGTTTCTTAAATAAGCTCTTCAATAAAATAGAAAGAGTTCTGAAACGAAATCAGTTGAGATTTCTAATACAGTTTGCTAACTGTTAAAACTTTTGTGCTATTGGGCAAATGATCAAGGATTTTTACAGTTGTATACAGAGAGCCTTTCTGAGCCACGTGGCACTTTAGTGATGTGCGAGAAAAGTCATTTTTCTCATAGTTTTTCAGCTGCGGGCATTATCATTTTCCTTTAAGTTGTAGCAGATTATTTGTGACAAACTTCATTAGCCCGTATACACACTAAAGAGAAAGTGAATGAGACACCTACGTAGCAGCGATTTTGGGAAAGATAACGTCACAAGGCCGGCCGTAGTGGCCGAGCGGTTCTAGGCGCTTCAGTCGGGAACAGCGCGGCCGCTACGGTTGCAGGTTCGAATCCTGCCTCGGGCATGGATGTGTGTGATGTCCTTAGGTTAGTTAGGTTTAAGTAGTTCTAAGTTCTAGGGGACTGATGACCTCGGATGTTAAGTCCCATAGTGCTCAGAGCCATTTGAACCATTTTTTGATAACGACACAATACTGAATGTTTTCGAGAGTCACCATGATGATACCAGAACTCCCGGATATCGGACAGGCCGCGGTACGAGGCCCACACATCCCATTAATGGTGTCACGCATTTGTTCAGTAGAACTAATTTCAGGTGACCTGAGGGGCGGGATGCTTATCGGATTCTTATGTCCATGGCGGCCCCTAGTTCTATTCTGACACAGTTTCGAAGCTATGTGATGGTCTATTGAAGATACAGGACACTTCGTGAATTTTTAGGCAAACATACTGATTTGCGTTTTTAGACAGTAGGTTAATAAGTTGGTCTGCCCTGAGAGCCAATGTCAGACTATCATGGGGCACATTTCGGGCCATGTAAACATCCTCTTCCCAAGAACGCTCCACTGTCGACTTGAAAGGCAAGCAAGTTGCATCGTCTCATATGGAATTCGACACACATCCCGCCTTTGCCCTATACAACAGAGCACCGTGCCATATTGCTCTAGGCAACTTTATTCCATGTCTCGAGAGCCCACATACGGTGTTCGAGCAGTCATCTTAATCTCCATATCCTATAACCTACACCGAAGATAGGCACAAGCGTTATTAGCCAACATTAAATTAGTCAGAGGTTTGCTGTACTGTGACCCATCCACGTACGGTTTCATTCCATGACACTCAACGGCAATCTCTGTCATTGACACATTTGAAAGGTATGCGCTAAGGTCTGAGATGAGGGTAGCTCCAGAAAATAGTCTTTAGTTGCCAACCGCAAGGTTGAACGAATATAATATCTTCGAGTAGGAGGTTCTTTGATGGTTAAGAGAGCCGGCCGCGTGCAGTAAAAAACCGATGAGTCGCAGGTAGGTGCCCGGAGGAAGCAGACGTGTGGTGACAGCTGTAAGGTAGGTCGCGCTCGCTGCCCCAGACCCTTAGCACCTAAATGAGAGAAGATATATAAAGATTTCAAATTGGTTTTGTTAGATAATATTCAGAGTTTGGATTTGTATGCCCGAGGTTTGACACAGTAAGCGTTTGGTAAAATTTTTGTAAGAATGTTTCGTGCTAAGGTAGGTTTTGTGTATGACTTAAAATCTTAACAATATATATATATTGAGACCAACATTGTGTTTCTAACAGCCTGAATCATAATCCAAATCCTTTGCTTAAATTGAATATGAAAATGAGTAGTAGAATAATGAAAGAACCAAGTAAACATCAGGGCCAAAAGTTAATTTTCCAGGACCATCTTAATGCCATTGCACAAACGGCATTATTCTCTTAAGTTTTATTGCTGAGTCAGATACATGTTGCATTTCTGGCAAAATGGAGGAGTGCAAGAAACAAGTTAACAGACGCAGTCAGATGCAGGTTTGCTGAATAATTAATTTAGAGCAATCTTATCAATGATACTTTCACATTATTGCCCAATGCAGGTAACTCTGGAGGCGGATATTAATCCCAAATCCATGTAGTCACCATACACCTATAACTCGATAGCACACGTATTGTCGAGTGTCTACTCGACTTCAGAGATGAAGTGTCTCACACATTGGGCACCCATGAGCAGACCGCAATAAAATGCATTGGTATTCATGTTTTACCTTATCCTTCTGTTGTGTACATAGTTCCGTGTAGTCAGCGCGTACACAACCTTCCCACTAGAGCACACCCCGCTAAGCACAACAGCGCAGGCACAGCGCTCGGCCGTCTCCGCACTACGAAATGGCGCTGCCTTAGAGACGGACCAAATTCTGCTTCCGCCGATCCATGTATTAATATGTAACGCAGCCAATGAGATTGCTGCTAACGTAGAACCTTTTCTCCTCGCGGATCACACTCACGCAGTGATACATGAATGTGCGAGGTATTATAATGAGTGTACAGACCTCCGATTAATCAGACTGCATTAGTCTGCACTTGTCTGTACCAGTCTACATTAGTCTGTACCAGTCTATAGTCAAGTTTCAGTCTGCGCCTAATAAGATTATCATATTCCTGTACATAGCCATGAAGATAAATGTATAGACACTTTGTCAAGTATCAGAGATATGTGAGAATACGATTAACGTACCAAGACCAAAGGAACTTCAGATTGTCAATTGTAAACAGCATCCAAAATCAAGTTATGTAATGTCTACGCTTTTTATTATTTTAATAAATGTGTGTGGAAATTAATCAAGTTCTGTTTAAAGTTGGTCACCGTCAATCTGCTACTCTAAGCGTGCAAGTGGCATTTCTATCGTCTGACCTAACAGCAGAAGATAAACACGCCACGATGAGACCACAAGACATATTCCTGACACTCGCCTACTTCGTTAGAGCGACAAGTCAAATAATATTGATGGTGTGTGTACCGAAGGTCTTACAGTACGCACACCACACCTTCTATCAACGGCCACGTAAACGACCAGTAAGAAACGTGATGACCTTTTTTTTTTGGGCTTTGCCAGCAAAAACCATACATCCGACAGTAGCTACAAAAGTTCCATATTAATACAATTGCAATTTCCACATCATAATAACAGAAAGAGTTCGAGGTACACGTAAGTACTTAATGTAAAATAAAAACACTAAAAGACGAACAGCAGAGAGCCAGCGGTAGTTAAAACAGTACTACGTTAACATCAATCGGTTTTCACAATTGAACAATGATAACAGTGTCAAGTACAAAAATAAGTTCGATACATAATTTAAGAAAAAAAACATAAACACACACGCGAAATTACGTCTCAGGAGCCGACCGGGCCAGTTCGAGAGGAGAATGACATCCACGGCAACTTATAAAATGTTCAAATGTGTGTGAATTCCTAAGGGACCAAACTGCTTAGGTCATCTGTCCCTAGACTTACTCACTACTTAACCAACTTATGCTAGGAACAACACACACACACCCATGCCCGAGGGAGGAGTCGGGCTTCCGGCGGGGGGGGGGGGGGGGAGGGGGGGGGAGGGGGCGGCGCGGCGGCAACTTATAATTGAGGGCTGGACAAAGGTGTTGTTTACAAAGATACCGTCTTAATGCAAAGTGAAAACACAAACAGACGTCCCAGTTTTCGAATTGGGCTGGTTCCATCGGCGGTCAAGATCCACACAAGTTATATGTCAAATCTGGATACCGGCGTCTTTTAAATAGTTCGCGAGCAAATAATATTCATACATATATCGAACCGAACACTCGTATGAAGCGGTTAGCCCCTCGCAACCAACTTTTTGTACAAAACCATCTGTCCGGCCAAGTACTTGGTGCCCGTCAATGTGACGTGGTTAAGATCCAATCCAGCTGTTGTGTCTGTCCAGAAGCGATGTTTTCAACCAGTGTAGGTGGGCGAGGTAACACCCGTGTCCAAGCCTCATGCGGATAACAGAGGTCACATGACGTCTACTAAGTTTCACCGAAGTGAATAATGGCCGAGAAGGGACATTCGGTTGTATGGCCGCTGGGTGACCCCTCTTAGAGTGCTAGGATACGTGCCATTCACAATACCAGTTGTGACAAACAGTTTTCTTGACGGCCAGGTTGAAACCCGTGTAATGGACTGGTGGTGGGCGTAACTGTCCTTGCTCAATGCTCCTTTTGGCGAGGCGGTCAACAGTGTCATTATGGAGAATAAGTTGATGCCCTTTTATCGAAAGTAAGTGAACATCTATGCCCCATGTCCGCGTGTCTATTATGGACTTCAAGACATCCAGCACATATCTGTTAGTCTATTTATCAAACGCCGGATATTGTAGTTTCTGCAACACACATTGGGAGTCCGTGGGGATCAATACGAGTCCTGAAGTCTGCGTGCCGTAAGAAATATCCTTCCTGATGGCCAGTAACTCCGCTGTACACATATATGATACAGGCGGCAGTGCAAATATTTGGTATGTGTCGCTACAAGGGCGAGACGTGATGACTGCTCAGTCACTCGACACGTCGAATTATTCTGTTCCCTGAGTGACAGGTCGCTCTCCCTCTCGCTCGCACGTAGCAGCTATTTCTGAGTCCAGTGCTGATGCATACGTGTTGTGCGATGTTGGAAAAAATGCCTAGATCCTTGTGTACAATATGATTTCGGGTGATCAATACGTAAAATCGTTGGAAAAAATATTCATTCAGGTTACAGTCAACACGAACCTGTATGTTAATTGGAGAATTCTCTGGAACTAAGTGTGACCTTTCTTCTACATCTGCGTGGTGAGTATATTGTGAACATTCCCGTCTTCCATTTCGACAACAGCTGCGTTCATGGGGCTTCACGCACACCCTCCTGGTTAGAAGAACACACAGACAACCTTTCGGAACTGTAAAGGCCAGCTAAATCACCCCACTGTAGTCCCATAGAGAATATTTTGCACTATTTGAAGCAGTGGGTCAAATGTAAAAATAAAAATCTTTGCAGTTTGGTAACTCCAAGGGATTTAATAACTATAGCGTGGCTTCAGATGGATATCACATACCTGAAGGAATCATGGACTCTCCTCTTCTCCGAAACGAGTGCGCCATCAAGACCTTAGTGTGATGTCTCCTAGAGGTGACAATTTTGTTTGTCCATTCTGCTTCTTATTCCCATTTTCGTTTTTACTCAACTGTACTTTCTTTCAACGTGACGAGTTACAACAAAATTATTCCGTAAGACATTAATTTGTGATATTATGCAAAAATTATTGTTTTGATCTGTTAATTATGTGAAGCTGTTAATTATACGAAGCTGTTTAACCTAACTGTTTTGGAAGCTCCGTAACATATTTCTCTCAATTTAAATTTTCATCATTATGTACACACAACAATTTATAATATTCTTCCGTACCCAGTAATGCCAGTCCATGCGCAGCGTTAAACGTTGCTGTGATTCTGTTTGTGGTCCAGAGCTGAACATAAAGAGGAAAAACACCAATAATTATGTCATCTGCGAAACAAACTCAGCTTGATGAGTTTCAATTATTCTGAAACTATAACTGCGGAACGACATATGTGATTTTGCCTTCCCTGCAACTTTTTTACTTTTATAAATTCTGCATATTTGGAGCAGTAGGTACATTCCTCCACCCAATGTCTGGCACTTATTGTGTCATAAAATGACTCCTCTCTCTTCCAGGGATATCCATCTTTATTCAGGGAAAAAATTGTAATCTTGAAATAATATATATCGTGGGAAACCAATAATACTGGAACATTGTAATTTTCAGCTATACGTATCGATCACATATTGGACTTTTTCGGCAATAAATAGAAATAATAATATTCAGAATAGTATTTCTGGCAGATGATGCAAGACCATCATTTCCCACCTACAACTTGTGTAGCAGTTCCGTTTGTAGTGCGAAGTGGTGGAGCCTCGTTGCATCCAACAGCAACACATGGATACAGAAAATCAGTAGGATTGAAACGGTACAGTAGTTCCGTTCTATAAGCAGCAGGTTTCGCTGCTCGCTCCCACTGAGAAATACAAACAGAGGCGGCTCTGCCGCCAATTTTATTGCACGACGCGGCCGGCCGCGAGTGCAACAGAACCCATGTGGACGGGTGGAAAGAAATGTGTCAGGCTTCATAATACGTATTTATATGTGACGTGTATTATGCATTTCTTGTATGTAAATGTGAATCTGCACATGAACTTTCCTAATCCTCCTCACACCTCTCCGCAAAGCATGGCCAAATCTTAGTTGGGAAGTAGTTCTATAGAATAGTAGTGCCAACCTCACTCCTGGGTAGGGGATCAGAGAGACATCACAGGCAGATAAAAGTCAAAGACATTCCAGTGTCACAAGATCTGGGGTGGAGAGGTTGGTCACGGCCAAGTGGTTCGACCATCCCCTCCACCGGGGGCCAGGAAGACCTCCGGATGCCTGCCATATTCGTAAAGGGTTACAGAAGACGGGTAGGTGAGCAGACGTGCCCTCAGTGCGTCTGTCACAATGTTCACGCATGGAAGAGAGATATTTGAATATTTGTACTAATTCTTTTATTTCCAGCTTCGGATTGTGTAAGGAAATGAATGTTCTCGTTTAATTTCGGAAATTAGACCTCCTGTGTTAATGTATCTGGTCCCCAGTTTGCCCGTTATCCTCCTCACATAGTGGATGTCCCATGTAAAATATTGGGAGACTTTGGTGGTATACATTTGGCCAATGTAATTCCATCTTGCCCGTAGAAATGTGCGTGCAGATTAGTATATAATATACCCGAGCTATAAGTTGTAAAACTGTAATATCTGTAAACTGGAACAATTGCTGCAATCGCTGTAAAGTCGAGTGATAATCTTTAAAATAAATAGGTAACCAATTGTCATCAATCTTTAACATACCTTAAAAACCACAAAGAAGTCAAGTTAAAGGAATTCATTTAAAATAAAATATATAGAATGCAGGGACCCACACATCAGCGTGTGAGCTCTCCAGCTCCTTGCCTAGTATCGTACAGAATGGGCACGCTCTCTAGGTAGCGCTCTCAAGCTCCCCTCCCCAGTTATCCGTTGCGCAATTTTCATTCAGGGCTTGACGACATCAACTTTCATCTGGCGTCCCTAGGCAAGGAGGTATAGACGGGAAACCTTTCAGGATAAAACGAATACTGTCGAGACATACTGCCAAGAAATAAATTTCTCGTTTGCTTTCGGTCAGCACTGAACAACTGTGGCACCCACCAGGCACAAAGGTTTCTCGTAGCTAATTATTCATGAATTATGCACCACACTCTTTCTTCTAATAGACCTATCACATCAGCGACTTGATATCCGTCCAAACACTGATCATCCAGTAACATATTTTGTTAAAACGACATTTCGTTTGTGGAGTCGGTGATTGACTTACTACAAGGTATTTTTTTATTTTGACACAATCACTTTTTTATGATACAGCCATAACCGGTTTCGGCCTCGAAAGAACATCTTCAGATGCTGCAATAGAGAACAGAAAAGCTTAGGTCTTGATTTAAGCTTTCCTGTTCTCTGTTGTAGCTTCTGAAGATGGCCTTTGAAGGTCGAAGCAGGTTATGATAGCAACACAAAGAGTGGTTATGTCAAAAACAAAAACTAATACTTTAACATATTTTGTACTTTCCACATATTTGGTACGGCGTCGTTTATAGATTCGAACATAACATACATCATCTACGTGATTCATCTACATGTACATCTAAGTGATTACTCTGCTATTCACAATAAAGTGCCTGGCAGAGGGTTCAGTGAACCACCTTCAAGTTGTCTCTCTACCGTTCCACTCTCTAACGGCATGTGGGAAAAACGAGCACTTAAATTTTTCTGTGCGAGCCCTGTTTTGTCTTATTTTATCGTGATGATCATTTCTCCCTATGTAGGTGGGTGCCAACAGAATGGTTTCGCAATCGGAGAAAACTGGTGATTGAAATTTCATGAGAAGATCCCGTCGCAACGAAAAACGCCTTTGTTATAATGTTTGCCACTCCAATTCACGTATCATGTCTGTGACACTATCTCCCCTATTTCGCGATAATACAAAGCGAACTGCCCTTCTTTGTACTTTTTCGATGTCATCCGTCATTCCCAACTGATGCGGATCCCACACCGCACAGCAATACTCCAGAATAGGGCGGACAAGCGTAGTGTAAACAGTCTCTTTAGTAGACCTGTTGCACGACAACTTTGAAAATGGATTATAAACAAAACTACGCCGCACATCAAGTTCAAAAGTGACCCTTTTTATTGAGCAACATGTACCAATAGGGCAGAAACAAAAGCTAATTGGTATCAGAGTTATACATATGTTATACTCAGAATGCTTTTGGATTGCTCTACTAAGGATATGGCTATTGTTCTCCGTTATCTTTTTCAAAACAGTGCTGAAACGTCACTGCTCTCTTGTTACTAGCAGCACGTAGAACATTAGAACCACTAATTTAGAAACACTTCCGCTGTTCCTTGTTGGAAGACTTACAATTCGTTCATTCGTGAAAAGTAGAAAGCTGTGAGACGTTCTGCTGGTAAGCATTTATGTTGGGTGTGAGTTTCACAATCAACGGCTGAGTACAGTGGCTTGACTTCCAACGTTTAAGCCAGAATTCAATTTGCGAAACAAGAAAATACCATTAGGATATTCACAGTTTGGTAATTCTCATCCTTAAGCTCTGCAGAAAACCTTGAAAAACATTGCTCTTCTATATAGTGTTTTGGCAGGACACTTAATCAAATGCCACGTGTTGCATTGCGCTTTGCTGTTCGATAACAAATCACAAAGGCCGGACCCAATTCAGAGTTAATTAATTCATTGTTATGGCCGCATTCTACGCGTCGATTAGTTTGGCAGGGACCGAATAATGTGTGCCGCATACGTTTGCGCTATCTGTAATAAAGCATAATGGCCATTAATTTTATTTTCAATTATTCTGAAACCACATACGCTCAAAATGAAATATGCAGTTTCTAATTTTGGTGTCGTACAAAGGCTATGAATAACAGATTTCTGTGTAGTTTTCTGAGTTTATTAGCGGAAGCCGAGAAACCATGCACTGGACATCAAATTTGCCGTAAATAGTGAAAGCAACTATTTTGAATTCAGTGATAAAAAATGTAGCCTAAAACCTTGTGTTGATGTCAAACAAATACGGGCAAATAAAGGAAACGTACAAGCGTATCCCCCAGAGTTACTACTGTTTCCTGCCTCCAAGGAGATGGCGAGGGCTTCATTAGTGCGCCCCCAGAAAAATAATGTCGTACGTCTGTGAGTGGGGTGTTTACACTTGTAAAGTAGATGTCCAGTTGCTTGTCACACAGTGAACAATACAGGTAAAGACTTAAAATTTCCCATTCCTAACACAAAACCCTCAGAGTCCCAATAACCTTTATTCCATAAAATTTAGGAGCTCTCAAACTACAACAGTACCACTAAATTCATGCCAATTGAACTGAAAGGCACTCATAGTACTGCTGTTCTCAACAACTTTAAGGAAATTAGGTTTAAGTATGAAACTTACTGGCAGATTAAAACTGTGTGCCCGACCGAGACTCGAACTCCGGACCTTTGCTTTCGCGAGCAAGTGCTCTACCATCTGAGCTACCGAAGCACGCGTCATGCCCGCTACTCACAGCTTTACATCTGGCAGTATCTCGTCTCCTACCTTCCAAACTTTACAGAAGCTCTCCTGCGAGCCTTGCAGAACTAACACTCCTGAAAGAAAGGACATAGCGGAGACATGGCTTAGCCGCAGCCTGGGGGATGTTTCCAGAATGAGGTTTAAGTAGTTCCATCTACAGTATTTCTCTTCTTTCATGTTCACGTTTTCATCTGTTCCTTCTAAAATTAACTCGGCACCATTTTTCTAAACTTATTTATTTGTAAAATCATTGGTAATTCAGTTAACTAAAAGTGAACAACATTAATCATAATCTTAGGGAAATTATAAATTATTTGGCAGCAATAAGTCTATCGAGTAAACTCTCTCTCTTAAAAAGAATGGTATTGTGCATAAATTTTCTGTGACATTTTGTGTGTGGTAAAGGTTGAATGTGTAGAGGACATTCATCATGGATAAATAATGTAGCTGATTTCCCTAACACACGAGTATTTCATAACGTTGTACTTTTTTACACTAAGACTTATTTGTCTTCCCTCAGCCGTGACTGATTCAAATGGTCAGTAAATATTTGCGAACCATAAAGACTTAAATTTCGCCCCGAAAGACTTCCAGGCTTGATAAAAGAGAAACATGCAAATAGCCATAAAAAATTTTCAAATCCGACAATATTAAAAACCTCCGTTTCCCATAGGTCTGGGCACCCTTGATAACAGAATAGACATGACAATACGCTTTACATGGACTCACTGTAGTCATCAACAAGACGCCGTTTATCAGCTCAAATGACATTATCATAATGGGGAAAGCCAATGTCAAACCACCTCCATTAAGACCTTGTGCAGGACGACAAAGCATAACTCCTACATAGTTTCAAACAATTGTTAACTTTAGAGCATCGCTCTACCGCCATGTATATGTTACTGTAATGCTAGTAACTTCTGTTTCATTGCATTTCATCAACTAAATCCCATGTAATAATCGGCGCACGCATCAAATAATAACTAATTCTGTAGCTTATGAGCCGGCCGGAGTGGCCGAGCGGTTCTAGGCGCTACAGTCTGGAACCGCGCGACCGCTACGGTCGCAGGTTCTAATCCTGCCTCGGGCATGGATGTGTGTGATGTCCTTAGGTTACTTAGGTTTAAGTAGTTCTAAGTTCTAGGGGACTTACGACCTCAGCAGTTGAGTCCCATAGTGCTCAGAGCCATTTGAACCATTTTTTGTAACTTATGGCGTGCTTATAAGTGGATAAATATTACATACACGCAATGTACCTACAAATGCAGAGAAATCAGATATCATTATGCGACTCATATTTCTAGATTTGCGAAAGAAACAAAGAAACAATATGTCATATGACATTCTCCCACCATAATGTAAGTTTCAAACACAATGAACCGCATGAATTGGTTAGACTGATATTGTGCCCACTGACGTCGAACGAAATTTCGAAGAGTTCTTCGAGAAAGTGGTGGGGGGGGGGGAGGGGGAAGGGCGGGAGAGGTCAAGGATATTCCAGACGTCTAATATGGGATTAAGGTTTGGGTTCCTTGCCGATAAACCAACTACTAGGCTCCTCTGTATAATGACTCACAAGATGGGCTCTGTGTTCACGAGAACTGCTGGCGAAGAGAATGGTTACTACTCCTTGTTCCGAAATGAATTTATGACGTGGCCATCAGACTGTTATTACTGTATAAGCGAGCAATCTCTTGGTCATGAGTAATTTTCTTCTTTTTTTGGGAGGGTATTCGGTCGTCATATTCTTGTCTACATACACCCTCACGCTGCAGAGATAGTCCCACATATACAATGAATGCTGCACTTTAGCACCAACATGTCGAACGTTTTTTACTTCTCGGCTACTTCAAAGCCACTGTTAAGTGCTATGCCTACATTCACACATTTAGAACCACTAGCAGCCACATTGTGTGTGTTGACGAGTTCACTTTCAACCTTCGTCTGCTTTTTGGCCGATCTCTGTTGATAGCGCTTCATGACGATCCTTTCACTACCACATACAGATATAAAATTATCCCTGTTGTATGAGAGCATAAGGGGGCCAGGGGAGGGGGAGAGAGATAGAGCTTGCCGGCCGAAGTGGCCGTGCGGTTCTAGGCGCTGCAGTCTGAAACCGCGAGACCGCTACGGTCGCAGGTTCGAATCCTGCCTTGGGCATGGATGTGTGTGATGTCCTTAGGTTAGTTAGGTTTAACTAGTTCTAAGTTTTAGGGGACTAATGACCTCAGAAGTTTAGGCCCATAGTGCTCAGAGCCATTTGAACCATTTGAAGAGATAGAGCTTGATTCCCATTGGCAAACTTCCACCACCTCCCTCTCCCATTTCCCATTTCTGCCCCTCCCCTCCCCTGGGATGACCTTCACATATGTCGCCGGTGACTTTGTCTATAACATGCACAACTGCGTCAGCCGTAATATGAGATGGGAAAAAAATTGCTGCCATAAGCGATTTGATCCAGAACACACATTGACCCCCTACTTACGTGGGTGCATAGGCTGTAGAGTAAATTCTCCTGTCCAGCACTGTTAAAGATATAGGGGAGTTTAAACCCAACGCAGGATCATATGTTATTTATCTCGAATAGTGCCAAGAGAGACTACCGATTTTCGCGTCTCAAACCAACAGATGTATGACCATCAACAGTTACACGTGGTTTCGCTCCATTTAACTATGTGAAAATCTGAAGAGCCACGACATTGGTAAACTAATCTTTGATCTAAAACTGTACGCCAGCACCTCTGTTCCTCTTGCCTACCAAACGGGAACATTAATTTGTTCCACTTCCGTAAATGGATCCCTCTCCTACCGAATCCAACACCAATATATTTCGTTAGTAGACATCTTCGGTTATGGAGGAAGGTAAATGAACATAGAAGAACGTGGCACATCGTCGCTATCTTCTGCAGCCATTATCGCCTTCATAGGTCGAATCCCAATCACACTTACAACGCCTTTTTCATTCGCTTTCAATATGTAAAGAATCTCACAGAAGGAAGTACATATTGGTTTCACAACTGTCTAATTTTGCGTTAGCTGTCGGACTGTATTCGTCCCAGACCTTGACGTTTATTTGTCTCTTTTTTTATACACGTCATAAAAGTCACGGTTGCCATAGTACTGCTTTTTCACGAAACATTTATTAAACAAAACAAAAGTTGTTCACGGAACTATTCATACTAACGTCTACTGTGTGCAAAAGATAAAACAATGTTCTAAGGCCTTCCATGTCAGGAAGTTAGTAAATAACTACCGAAGCAGCCGTCAGAGCGTCGCTGTTAATTGCATTTCCGCACCTGCCTGAGGAAAATCACTTCCGACAGTTGACGAACGGCTCAACACAAATTGCCGCATTCCAAGTGTTGGATTTCTGCCGCAATTATTTCGGAAAATCTCTGATGCTCTCGGTAAACCCTCCACGTTTCGCATTTCCCCGGTGCTGTTTGAAACGGAGGAAGGAAATAAATATTCTTCCCTCCAGTGTAGGAGTGAGGCGAAAAAAAGTGGTGGGTGCGAGTGGGCGCTAAGGGGGGGAGAGATTTGGATAATGGGGGAGCCGGCTGGGATAATATAACCTGTAGCCTCATCCGTTCTCATTTGTCAAGTCCGGCTAGAAGGGGAGATTGCGTGGCCGATGTGATGCAACACGTAACACCGCCTCCTCTTCTTCGTTACTGTTGGCTAACGCATTCCACGGTTGTTGCGCACTGGCCGACTATGCTTCGTCTATTCGTTCTCCTTTCCCACAAAGAAGTTCTTAGCTATGCTTCTCTTTCGCTTTTCGGAAAGATGATACTAAATGTTTCACTTTTCTTTCGACTCCAATATCTTAAAAACTTGTTCTCTTCGCTTTCTTAGTAACGGCAGCCAACATTTCTAAAACAGAACAGAAATACCGCAGTATATATTTGTTAGTTCGTCGTGCACAGTTTTCTTTTATTTTCACGAGAAGGGGATTAGTTTCGGCACACCCTTTCGGCTCTAACAAGATTACGGGAAGCAATCCGACCTGAACTTGATTAAGAAGGCAAGCTACCCCTCTCTCGATCGATTCCAGTAACTCATGGCATAGATAACACGCGCTGGTCGAATGAGAAATCAAATTCTGGGCTCGGAACTCTCTAGCGAACTCATCGCCTCTTTGCCTTTTTACTACAATGAGATGTTCCTCAGTGTGATTCATTACGGTCAATTAAGGTTAGTTTTCACATTGAAATAGCTAACCTATTTCGACATGTGTTTCCTTCAACTTACTTTTTATTTAATGACCAGTTCTATGAACAGAAAGTTGGAGTTGCGACTGAGAGACCATTGACGCCTATCATGGCCGGTCTTTTCATGGAAGATTTTGAGGAACGTGGCCTGGTGTCGACGGCACTGAAACCTGCGTGCATTTTTTTTAGGAACTTAGACAAGATCTTCGTTGGCCTCATTGATCTCATTGTCCATCGCAGAACATTGCCTTGGTAGGGATCACGGTATGGAATTATGGAATATAACAACATAAGGATTCTCGCATGCACTCCCAGCTATTGGGATAGTGTTATCAAGAAAGTAATCCAGGTTAAGTTAGCAAGTGAACTTTTTGTCTAAATTCTGCTTGGAATCCTGATTCAACACTGGCCAAACACCTTGCTCACCAGCTGGTAATTAATGTTCACTATCGGTAACCTCTGACGTTGGTCATGTTTGGTTGTGTGGTGACGCTACTTGTTTACGATGTGTGTATGTGTATGTGCGTGTGTGCATGGGTGTGTGTGTATTTATTTTGCATTTCTATATGTACCACAAGTTGTTTGAAATCCCACGTCACGTGCATTAACAAAAGAACTAAAGGACTTGAAATGGCGTGCTTTGTGCTAAAATTGTCCAACAAGGATACCACACTTTTGTATTTTTTTTAATATTAGGGTAAGTGAAGTTCATAACTGAACTATCAGTAAGCCAAAGCAGTGCGATGAAACTCTCAAAAATTCTCGAGAAAATGGACTTTGTAGTTTTCCAATCGTCTTTAATACCCTAAAATAAGATTAATTCTTCGTCAGTCAGCATGGTTACGTGTTAGAATGTTCGCCTCCCATGTAAGGAAGGGGGGAGGGGGGAAGCTCTACTCGATTCCAGTTTCACGTACAATTTTAAAAAAAGCGCTAAGTACATAAAGATGGAAAAAACTTAATTTGTAATTTTTTTATCTAAATAATCTTTTATAGAAGATCGACAATGAAGTTTTATATTTGTAATGGAAAGTAGATTTTTGTATACAATATGCAATTAGAAATAAGAAGACGTGTATTTTCATAAATTTGACTATTAGATATAAATTAATTAGTTCTTTCTTGATTAATCTTATATTTAAATGGTGTAGGTACTCAACTGAGGAAGACTCAACCGGAGAATACCAGTCTCGAGTGCTACCGATTTTTTTCCCATCTTTAAGCATTTTACGCTTCGCGAAAATGCTCCTAGAAGATGCACCTTCGTTTAAAATACACACCAGCTACGAATCGAACCCAGGCCCACTGCAAGGCGGGCAAGCGTTGTACCAAAAATGCACAGGGCCTGACGAAAAATTGAAGCTATTTTAGGGTATTAACGACACTCGGAAAACTTCAAAGTCGGTTTTGTCCAGAAGTTTTAATAGCTGCATCGAGCTGCTGTGGTTTACTGATATTTTAATTCGGAACTTCACCTAACACAAATATAAAAAAAAAGTGCAGAAATCCGATTGCCATGTGGTCTCGTTGTAAGTATGAATGAAAGAGCTGAGGTGCTACTTACAACAGAGAACAATGAAAGTCAAAAAATTTGGTGAAGAGCAAAGTCACAATCTGTTTAATGGAAGTAAAAGAATATAATAGAAAGAACATAATAGAGAAGTATAATGCAAGTAAAATAATAAATAAACGCAAATTTTGTGTACAGTCTATCGGTACCGACCAATCGTCGGGTCATCCTTTGCCAATAGTGTCATATGATGCGGTTTGGAAGGGAACGGGGTCAGCATACCGTTCTTCTGGCATTTGTTAGTTTTTGTGACACGTAACTTCGGCTTTGTTAATGTGAAAATTGAAAAGACTATGATATACTACAATGTGACAAACTATAGTAATGTAACAACAAAAATTCTGTAACAACCATCTTCAAATTTATTTAGATCAGTTCAAGCATGAGGACCTAAACTGTGAGAATTTCAGCCTCAAGAATAAGACCGCTAGACAAGAAGAACTGGATCTGACTCTACAAAAAAAGCTAAGTAAACTAGAAAGTTTATAGTAATCTTCGTTCCTCTCAAACTTTTCGTAAAAGACTTTGCAGATCATGGACGTTAACTGGAATTAGGAAGGAGGGGGCAGATTACAGTACCCAAGTCATGCCTCAGTTACATGATTCGCTCTCTTTGTCCATGTATAATACTATACGTAGACAGTTGGGTGCACACATTCCGTACCGGTGGCAGCGGGGTGGCGACAGGAAAGGCACCAGGCGACCCTTTTAAACTAACCATGCCAAATCCTTTCCTAACCATGCCGACCCTGTATCGATGATGGACAAAGATCCGGGCAGTAGTCTGCAAGATCCGGGCAGTTGCAGAGGGTGGGCTTACTGGTAGTTGGGAGCTCCAACGTCAGGCGCGTAATGGGGCCCCTTAGGGAAATGGCAGCAAGAGAGGGGAAGAAAACCAATGTGCACTCCGTGTGCATACCGGGGGGAGTCATTCCAGATGTGGAAAGGGTCCTTCCGGATGCCATGAAGGGTACAGGGTGCACCCATCTGCAGGTGGTCGCTCATGTCGGCACCAATGATGTGTGTCGCTATGGATCGGAGGAAATCCTCTCTGGCTTCCGGCGGCTATCTGATTTGGTTAAGACTGCCAGTCTCGCTAGCGGGATGAAAGCAGAGCTCACCATCTGCAGCATCGTCGACAGGACTGACTGCGGACCTTTGGTACAGAGCCGAGTGGAGGGTCTGAATCAGAGGCTGAGACGGTTCTGCGACCGTGTGGGCTGCAGATTCCTCGACTTGCGCCATAGGGTGGTGGGGTTTCGGGTTCCGCTGGATAGATCAGGAGTCCAATACACGCAACAAGCGGCTACACGGTTAGCAGGGGTTGTGTGGCGTGGGCTGGGCGGTTTTTTAGGTTAGATGGCCTTGGGCAAGTACAGAAAGGGCAACAGCCTCAACGGGTGCGGGGCAAAGTCAGGACATGCGGGGACCAAGCAGCAATCGGTATTGTAACTGTCAACTGTCGAAGCTGCGTTGGTAAAGTACCGGAACTTCAAGCGCTGATAGAAAGCACCGAAGCTGAAACCGTTATAGGTACAGAAAGCTGGCTTAAACCAGAGATAAATTCCGCTGAAATTTTTACAAAGGTACAGACGGTGTTTAGAAAGGATAGACTGCATGCAACCGGTGGTGGAGTGTTCGTCGCTGTTTGTAGTAGTTTATCCTGTAGTGAAGTAGAAGTGGATAGTTCCTGTGAATTATTATGGGTGGAGGTTACACTCAACAACCGAACTAGGTTAATAATTGGCTCCTTTTACCGACCTCCCGACTCAGCAGCATTAGTGGCAGAACAACTGAGAGAAAATTTGGAATACATTTCACATAAATTTTCTCAGCATGTTATAGTCTTAGGTGGAGATTTCAATTTACCAGATATAGACTGGGACACTCAGATGTTTAGGACGGGTGGTAGGGACAGAGCATCGAGTGACATTATACTGAGTGCACTATCCGAAAATTACCTCGAGCAATTAAACAGAGAACCGACTCGTGGAGATAACATCTTGGACCTACTGATAACAAACAGACCCGAACTTTTCGACTCTGTATGTACAGAACAGGGAATCAGTGATCATAAGGCCGTTGCAGCATCCCTGAATATGGAAGTTAATAGGAATATAAAAAAAGGGAGGAAGGTTTATCTGTTTAGCAAGAGTAATAGAAGGCAGATTTCAGACTACCTAACAGATCAAAACAAAAATTTCTGTTCCGACACTGACAATGTTGAGTGTTTATGGAAAAAGTTCAAGGCAATCGTAAAATTCGTTTTAGACAGGTACGTGCCGAGTAAAACTGTGAGGGACGGGAAAAACCCACCGTGGTACAACAACAAAGTTAGGAAACTACTGCAAAAGCAAAGAGAGCTCCACTCCAAGTTTAAACGCAGCCAAAACCTCTCAGACAAACAGAAGCTAAACGATGTCAAAGTTAGCGTAAGGAGGGCTATGCGTGAAGCGTTCATTGAATTCGAAAGTAAAATTCTATGTACCGACTTGACAGAAAATCCTAGGAAGTTCTAGTCTTACGTTAAATCAGTAAGTGGCTCGAAACAGCATATCCAGACACTACGGGATGATGATGGCATTGAAACAGAGGATGACACGCGTAAAGCTGAAATACTAAACACCTTTTTCCAAAGCTCTTTCACAGAGGAAGACCGCACTGCAGTTCCTTCTCTAAATCCTCGCACAAACGAAAAAATGGCTGACATCGAAATAAGTGTCCAAGGAATAGAAAAGCAACTGGAATCACTCAATAGGGGAAAGTCCACTGGACCTGACGGGATACCAATTCGATTCTACACAGAGTACGCGAAAGAACTTGCCCCCCTTCTAACAGCCGTGTACCGCAAGTCTCTAGAGGAACGGAGGGTTCCAAATGATTGGAAAAGAGCACAGATAGTCCCAGTCTTCAAGAAGGGTCGTCGAGCAGATGCGCAAAACTATAGACCTATATCTCTGACGTCGATCTGTTGTAGAATTTTAGAACATGTTTTTTGCTCGCGTATCATGTCATTTCTGGAAACCCAGAATCTACTATGTAGGAATCAACATGGATTCCGGAAACAGCGATCGTGTGAGACCCAACTCGCCTTATTTGTTCATGAGACCCAGAAAATATTAGATACAGGCTCCCAGGTAGATGCTATTTTTCTTGACTTCCGGAAGGCGTTCGATACAGTTCCGCACTGTCGCCTGATAAACAAAGTAAGAGCCTACGGAATATCAGATCAGCTGTGTGGCTGGATTGAAGAGTTTTTAGCAAACAGAACACAGCATGTTGTTATCAATGGAGAGACGTCTACAGACGTTAAAGTAACCTCTGGCGTGCCACAGGGGAGTGTTATGGGACCATTGCTTTTCACAATATATATAAATGACCTAGTAGATAGTGTCGGAAGTTCCATGCGGCTTTTCGCGGATGATGCTGTAGTATACAGAGAAGTTGCAGCATTAGAAAATTGTAGCGAAATGCAGGAAGATCTGCAGCGGATAGGCACTTGGTGCAGGGAGTGGCAACTGACCCTTAACATAGACAAATGTAATGTATTGCGAATACATAGAAAGAAGGATCCTTTATTGTATGATTATATGATAGCGGAACAAACACTGGTAGCAGTTACTTCTGTAAAATATCTGGGAGTATGCGTGCGGAACGATTTGAAGTGGAATGATCATATAAAATTAATTGTTGGTAAGGCGGGTACCAGCTTGAGATTCATTGGGAGAGTGCTTAGAAAATGTAGTCCATCAACAAAGGAGGTGGCTTACAAAACACTCGTTCGACCTATACTTGAGTATTGCTCATCAGTGTGGGATCCGTACCAGATCGGTCTGACGGAGGAGATAGAGAAGATCCAAAGAAGAGCGGTGCGTTTCGTCACAGGGTTATTTGGTAACCGTGATAGCGTTACGGAGATGTTTAATAAACTCAAGTGGCAGACTCTGCAAGAGAGGCGCTCTGCATCGCGGTGTAGCTTTCTCGCCAGGTTTCGAGAGGGTGCGTTTCTGGATGAGGTATCGAATATATTGCTTCCCCCTACTTATACCTCCCGAGGAGATCACGAATGTAAAATTAGAGAGATTAGAGCGCGCACGGAGGCTTTCAGACAGTCGTTCTTCCCGCGAACCATACGCGACTGGAACAGGAAAGGGAGGTAATGACAGTGGCACGTAAAGTGCCCTCCGCCACACACCGTTGGGTGGCTTGCGGAGTATCAATGTAGATGTAGATGTAGACAAGAAGAAGAAGAAGTGGAACAAATAATATAACGCTGGCTAATCCAATCTTACGCACATCTGAAACGGAGTAACAGGTGAAAAATTGTTTACACGATGTGTGTATAGTTTCCTACACAAATGACGTTGTTTGTGAGATTGGGTTATGCACTTAACTAGGCCAACAAAATCAATAGCAGCTTTATTCTCAAGTGCAAATGTCTTACTTACGGTATTTAAAAGCTGATACATAATAATATCACACAAAAAATAACGCTCAAAGTGTTTTGTTTTCCACCAAGTGGGAAGTTCAAATGGTTCAAATGGCTCTGAGCACTATGGGACTCAACTGCTGAGGTCATTAGTCCCCTAGAACTTAGAACTAGTTAAACCTAACTAACCTAAGGACATCACAAACATCCACGCCCGAGGCAGGATTCGAACCTGCGACCGTAGCGGTCTTGCGGTTCCAGACTGCAGCGCCTTTAACCGCACGGCCACTCCGGCCGGCCAAGTGGGAAGTCATTCAAAAAAATTACTCAATACGGTATATAATAAAATTAACAGGCATGTCTACTGAAAAGAAACTTTCATTTCAAAAGCTAATTTTTCACAATTGAACCCAGCGCTAATTATTTCTGTAGAGGTATTCATCACATACAGATGGAACATTAGATCTGATGTTCCTGTGTGTTACGTGTGTAATATTGTCACAATCTTTCTGTCGTCAAAACAACTACTCAAAATGACGTATACTAAAGGAAGTGGTGTCAACGAAATGCCTGCAGAAACGAAAAAATAAGGAAAGTTACGGTTTATTTTTGTTGCAGTATCAAGAGTTTTCGCATATTAACCCGCTGTTAATACTAATGGCATAAATATATGACACTCTGAGCGCTCCTGATGAACAGAACTAGCATTTAGATAGAAGAGAGGCAGCCAGCCGCAGCTCTCGTAGGAAGGCGCGCGTTGCCTGGCCGACCTATCCTTTCCTTCCGGCCCTGCCATCATTTTACGCAAATGATGATCCCCGCATGAAAAATGCCCTCTTTATTATTCAGCGTATGGTATTGGTGTTTCTGGGTATAGGAACGGTATTTGAATACCAAAGACCTGTCGGAGCCCCGCACGCCGCCGAGTCTTCGCCGGCGCGTTGCCAACGATCTAGATTTGCATGGCTCACTGGCGGATGTAGGCCCTCACTTTGCAAACCTCTGCAACCGACTGTGCCTTTCTTTCGTAACTAATTTTATTCCATTTTTGCAGCTCTTCTCGCTCTCGCTACGAACTACGCTGAGAGACAGTGTTCTTAAAGAGAGAAAAGCGGTACATTTACAAAACTGTGAAGTAAATTTTACGTTTCAAGAGAATTTTCGTCATATTATTACAGTACGTAGTTTGATCGTCATAAATCACTTCACGTTGTGAGCAATAAGCACAATTCAATCACCTAAAATGACAAGACACGCGGTCGAGGATTCGACAGTATTAAATTACGCCTTGACCTTGATCGTATATTTGTTTTATTTAGTACGGACAAATAAGTGCCTTGAAGCCCTGTTTGCCAGCTGTCCAACAACTCTGCATATCAAACATTTTCAAACAAAGGAATGTAATGTTTCGTGGCAACCATCTTGGATAAAAACCTCTAAGTTTTATTGCATAATTAGATTTACTGCAAATGGAGAAATATAAAAGTGCTCGGAAACTGCTTATTTATCGCATGCGTCAACGTACTGGGATTTTGTCGTTAACAAAACCAATGAGATAACATTAAACCGAACAGCGGTTGTACCCTTACTAGTGCATGGAAGTTGACGCTTTTTGTTGATAGGCTACATAAGAATATGTTCCAACGAGATCACTGGCTCCACGAACATTCTTCTTGCTGATATCGAAGTAATCGCTGAGATAGTAACATTAACATTCCTTGGCTTAAATGGTTTCAACACGTTGAAATTTCCCTACAGTTACACACAAAACACCATAACACCCACGCCAGTTACAACGATGAACTGCTGACAATGACGTCAGAGGAAGTCGCCGAAATCTTGACATAGCACTTAAACCTAACGCGGCAAGAAAACAAAGGGAATTTTATTTATTAACAAGCATAGTAATGAAGTTTTTATTTTTTCCACTTACGGTCGAGTTAAAAGCGTATAACGGTCAGCGAAACAATAATGACAATAGTCACGAATAATAATAGTGCCAAGTAGAAGAAGGTGTAATTAGATGAATGACGAACACTAACTTCACTTAACGAACGTTTATTCAGCAGTTGCACATACAAGAGCGCGGTGCGAACTGCCTCCAGCCACAACACATACTCTGTATATACAGTTACAGAACATTCCAGTACAATGGATACTTCTAGAATGTCCTCGAACCGAATATAAAAACTGAAATTTTACAGTTCAGGTGAGTTTTGAACTCACAACCCTCCACGCAACAGTATAGTATCATAACGGTTACACCACAGCTACTCAGCTTCTTCTGCGACATTGCTACCTCCTTAAGATAACAGCGTCTCGGTGTTACGTCCTCCTAGTCCGGGAACGAGTCATAGGTCCTGTATACTCCGACTCCCGATGACTGATTCTCGCCCTGGCGGTGATCTTCTTAGAACTTCCTTTGCCGCTACGCTCTTCGTCACCTTTCCGTTTGTTGCCTGTCGCTGGAGCTTCGAATCCACCCTGGGTTGCAGGATCCTTATAGGGCTTCATTCGAAGGACGTGGACCGTATCTCTGATCTTTCGTCGTCTTGTGTCGGGGTCGAAATCTTCAAATTCATTAGTAACATCGGATAACTGTCTTACAACCTTATATGGTCCAAAGTAGTGCCTGAGGAGCTTCTCAGAGAGACCAACCTTCCGAACAGAAGTGAAGATCCAGACGAGGTCACTAGGCTGGTAGACAACAACGAGGTGGCTCGCGTCATACCTTCGGCGATCGTTTTCTTGAGCCTGCAGCGTGCAGAGTCGAGCTAACAGCCGAGCTTCCTCAGCTCTGGTCAACACCTGGCCGATGTAGTCGTCGTCCACGTCATCAGGATGTAACGGAAACACAGTGTCCATCGTCGTAGACGCTTCACGCACATGTACCAGGAAAAATGGCGTAAATCCTGTGGTGTCTTGCTTGGCGGTGTTGTAGGCAAACGTCACGAAAGGTAGCACCTAATCCCAGTTGCTCTGCTCAACATTGACGAACATTGATGGCATGTCGGCGAAGGTCTTATTAAGGCGTGCAGTAAGCCCATTAGTTTGCGGATGGTAGGCAGTCGTCATGTGATGAGTAATGTTGCACCGACGGTTTATCTCTGTCACTAGATTCGACTGAAAAACTTTCCCTCGATCCGTAATTAACGACCTTGAGGCACCATGTTTTGATACAATGTCTTCCACAATGAATTTGACTACCTCAGATGCTTCGGCTGTTTTCACGGCTTTTGTAATTGCATAGCGTGCCAGATAATCAGTGCAAACAATAATCCACCTATTGCCACTAGCAGACGTTTGAAACCGTTCGAGGAGGTCAATTCAAACACTCTGGAAAGGCGTTTCGGCTGGTGGAATTGGTATGAGTCGTCCAGGTGGTTTCTGAGGAACTGTCTTTCTCTTCTGGCACTCTCGACAGTGCGACACTTCGTGATGGACACTCCTAAATAAACCTGGCCAGAAAAATCTCTTGCGGATCCTATCGTATGTCTTAATGAATCCAAAATGTCCGACCTCAGGTGTGTCATGGAATTACTGCAGAACATCTAAGCGCATGTGTTTAGGAATGACTGGTAGCCACCTCCAGCAGAGATGTTTTGCTGTCGATGAATACGGTTTTCTGCAATTGGCGATGGTGCCTCTCCGAAATGACTGAATATGATGTTCCAGAGTCCACAAGAGCTTGTGCTGGTCGGCCATCCATGAGGACATCGACGTAGTTTCCTATCACTTTTGTACTGATCGATGGCGGAGGATTTTTCTCTTCGATGGCCTCACCTCCAAGGAAGGTCGCACCCTTTATTTTTCCAGGTTGAGGCGGCTAGGTGATCGACTGGAGCTTCTAAACGACGATGGCGACCTGGATCGGCGTGTTGGGGAGCGTTCTCTCCAGCGGCTAGCTTGCGGCGATGGTGACCTACGTCGTCCTGCACCCAGAAAAAATGGCTCTGAGCACTATGGGACTCAACATCTGTGGTCATCAGTCCCCTAGAACTTAGAACTACTTAAACCTAAATAACCTAAGGACATCACACACGTCCATGCCCAAGGCAGGATTCGAACCTGCAACCGTAGCAGTTGCGCGGTTCCGGACTGAAGCGCCTAGAACCGCTCGGCCACTCTTGCCGGCCTGCACGCACATCTTGTTCATCTTCGTCGTCCCCCGTTGGCGTCGGCTAAGATCGGTCTTCTGACATCGGGCGCGGGCGTCATCAAATATCCGCACCTTTCTCCACAATAGCGCACCACATGTCCCGGTAGTCCGCAGTGGAAACATACTGGTTGGTTATCCTCATTCCACCAGACGTCAGTCTTCCTTGGTGCCTAAACAGGTTCCTCATGCGGCACTGTAGGAACGTAACTACGCATGGGTCTCGACTTTTTCACCGTTTTAAAGGGAAATGAAGGACAAGAAATTGGGCTCAATGTCTGTTCCACTTCCTCCCTTATGACCTCTGGAAGCGTCTCTGTCTTTCACTCGCCGTGCAATCCAAGTGCCTTCTGAACTTCCTCTCTCACTATTTGACGAAGAACACTTGTGAAATCAGTTTCTTACTCCATCAGAGACATCGATACGACGTTTGGAAGCAGTTCAAACTTCTTGCGTGTAATTCTTTTTTGATGCAGTGTCTCAATGTACTGGCACCATTTTATGAAGTCGTCTGCTGTCGAAACCTGCTTCAGGAGTAAGGCTTGATACATGTCCTCAGCAACACCCTTCATGAGATGTGCAACCTTACCTACCTCCTTCATTCTAGGATCCATTATTTTACACAGCTCGAGGACGTCTTGAATGTAGGACACTGTAATTTCTCCTGGACACTGTGCCCTGCACTTTAATTTATCTTCAGCCTTGCACTTTTGTCGTTGTGTATCGCCGAAATACTTGCGCAGTTCCGCCTGGAATACTTCCCAGCTTGTGTACTTCTCCTCGTTGTTCTCATATCATTGCTTGGCAATGCCCTCCAAGTAGAAAAATATGTTAGCCCAGCACACAGTGTCATCTCATTTGTTAAATTTGACTATACACTCATATACCTTCAGCCACTTGTTTGGATCTTGGAAGAACGTAAAGTACCTAGCGACTGGAAGAAAGCGCAGGTCGTTCCCATTTTCAAGAAGGGTCATAAATCAGATACGAATAATTATAGGCCTATTTCGCTTACGTCAATCTGTTGTAGAATAATGGAACATGTTTTGTGTTCTCGTATTATGACGTTCTTAGATAATACAAATCTCCTTCATCATAACCAACATGGATTCCGCAAACAGAGATCATGTGAAACTCAGCTCGCCCTATTTGCCCAAGAAATTCACAGTGCCGTAGACACTGGCGAGCAGATTGATGCCGTATTCCTGGACTTCAGGAAGGCATTTGATACGGTTCCGCTCTTACGTTTAGTGAAAAAAATACGAGCTTACGGAATATCGGACCAGGTTTGTGATTGGATTCAGGATTTCCTAGAAGAAAGAACACAACATGTCATTCTTAACGGTTCAAAATCTGCAGATGTAGAGGTAATTTCGGGAGTACCGCAGGGAAGCGTGATAGGACCCTTATTGTTTACAATATACATAAATGACTTAGTTGACAACATCGGTAGCTCCGTGAGGCTATTTGCAGATGACACGGTTGTCTACAAGAAAGTAGCAACATCAGAAGACTCGTACGTACTCCAGGAGGACCTGCAGAGGATTAATGCATGGTGCGACAGCTGGCAGCTTTCCCTAAACGTAGATAAATGTAATATAATGCGCATACATAGGGGCAGAAATCCATTCCAGTACGATTATGCCATAGGTGGTAAATCATTGGAAGCGGTAACGACCGTAAAATACTTAGGAGTTACTATCCGGAGCGATCTGAAGTGGAATGATCACATAAAACAAATAGTGGGAAAAGCAGGCGCCAGGTTGAGGTTCATAGGAAGAATTCTAAGAAAATGTGACTCATCGACGAAAGAAGTAGCTTACAAAACGCTTGTTCGTCCGATTCTTGAGTATTGCTCATCAGTATGGGACCCTTACCAGGTTGGATTAATAGAAGAGATAGACATGATCCAGCGAAAAGCAGCGCGATTCGTCATGGGGACATTTAGTCAGCGCGAGAGCGTTACGGAGATGCTGAACAAGCTCCAGTGGCGGACACTTCAAGAAAGGCGTTACGCAATACGGAGAGGTTTATTATCGAAATTAAGAGAGAGTACATTCCGGGAAGAGATGGGCAACATATTACTACCGCCCACATATATCTCGCGTAATGATCACAACGAAAAGATCCGAGAAATTAGAGCAAATACGGAGACTTACAAGCAGTCGTTCTTCCCACGCACAATTCGTGAATGGAACAGGGAAGGGGGGATCAGATAGTGGTACAATAAGTACCCTCCGCCACACACCGTAAGGTGGCTCGCGGAGTATAGATGTAGATGTAGAACCCGGAAGGATGTCTCATGTAGTGGCACACAGTTGCTGTCACCGTAACGTCCTCTTCTTCTTCTGTCTCCGATATATTGCGACCTGTTGAATACGGCTCGAACTCGGGTTTCTCGCGACGTAAACGGCGGCTCTGCCGTGGCCTGATGGGAGCCACTGTGTAGTCGATAATGTGCGCTATCACAGGTTCCAACACCCAGCGTCTCCAATAGAATAATTTCACGTAGAAGAAGGAGTAATTAGATGTATGGCGAACACTAACTTCACTTAACGAAGGTTTATTGAGCACTTGCACATACAAGAGCACAGAGTGAACTGCAGCAGGCCTGAACACATACGGTATACAGACACGGAACATTTCAGTACAATGATTCTTGATATTTGTGGATACTTCTAGAATGTCCTCGATTCGAATATAGAAATAAAATTTTGCACCTCAGCTGAGTTTTGAACTCACGAGCCTCCAGGCAACAGTCTAGTATCATAAACGCTACACCCCAGCGACGGTGCTCTCCAGTTTTTTCTGTGACAATAGTAATACAAAAGATGTGATACCAATGCTAACAACAAACAAAAACAACAATTTTAACAATTTCAGTAATTTTGAAACCTTATTAATACCAACGGAAATTGATTAATCATAACAGAGGAGATAAAGTCAAAATGACGAGCCGGCCGCGGTGACTGAGCGGTTCTAGGCGCTTCAGTCCGGAACCGTGCGACTGCTTCGGTCGCAGGTTCGAATCCTGCCTCGGGCATGGATGTGTGTGATGTCCTTAGATTAGTAGTTCTATGTTCTAGGGGACTGATGACCTCAGATGTTAAGTCCCATAGTGCTTAGAGCCATTTGAACCTTTTTTTCTCAAAATGACGATGACTGCTGAGAAACGGAGGGGAACCTGTTTCAGTAGAGAACTCTGTGGATACGGATTAGAGAAGTGTGAGTAATCAGAGTGGAATGAAAAGCTAAAAGGCTCCGTGGCCACCGCTTATAAAAAGCCTACGCTACTTTGGAGTACCGTCTCTGTCAGGCAGGTCACAGTTCGTAGTAGTTGACGGGAATCTACTGGTGAAACCGAAGCTATATGTGAAATTCCCCAGGGAAATGTTACATGCCCTCTACTGTTCTCATTCTATACTGGGCGTCTCAAACCTTTTGGGTCAAATTAAGAGAGGTGATAATGGGTCCACAACCGATTATATTGAGATTGGGAGACAGGCAGCTTGAACCCAAGCAAGCAGGTATCAGCCGTTTCTACAGGGGTTTCATATACCAACGTCTTGATTTAACCCCATAGGGAAAAGTCCACAGGAGTGAGATCCGGCGGTTGTGTTGGCCATGGACAGGACCTCTCCTTCCAATCTAACGACGAGGTTACGTGTTGTTCAGGTGCTCGCGGACGTTAACATCGAGATGGGCTGGTGCACCGTCGTGTTACAACCACATCATTTTACGGACGACAAGGGGTTCAGTCTCCAAGAACTACGGTAGCACATGCCGCAGGAACAACGTGTAACGTGGGCAAGTCAGACTAGAAGACAGCATATAACGTCCAATTAGGTAATCTTGGACAATGCCCACCCGAACACCGTTTATCACCTGCTGCCTGTTCCAGTGTGCAAGAGACATCCTGGATCTTTGCGAGAGCACGGCAGAACTTCATGTGCCGTTGCAGTACATGCATTTGGACTGGCAGTCGTCGCTTTGAACAGTTACTATGAACTACGTAGTTGCTATACGGTGTACGCTTCGTTGTGTCCATAAATGTAAATTAATATAGTAAATATATGTTTCCGATCATTGGTTCCCTATCTCAATATAATTGGATGAGGACTCTCTATCATCCGTTTCAATTTGACCTGAAATGTTTGAGACACCCTATATAAACGACTTAGGAGACAGTCTGACAAGCCCTTTTAGATTGTTTGCAGGTGATTTTGTAGTTTGTCGTCTAGTCAAGTCACGATAAGACCAAACCGAATTGCAAAATTGTTTAGACAGAATATCTGCATGGCGCGAAAAAAAATCAAGTTAAATTTCTCTTACACGATTAATAACACCATTTCAAAGTTTCCAAATGCAACTAAATGCCTGTAGATGACAATTACAAACAAGATAAATTGCTGTCATCACGCAGAAAATAGCGTTGGGAAGGTAAACCAAAAACTGCGATTTATTGGCAGAGCAATTAGAAGATTCAACACATCTACTAAAGAGATTACGTACGCTACGCTTTTCCGTCCTCTTTTGGAGTATTGCAGGCATTTTTCGTTGCGGTGAGGTCTTTTCACTAACTTTCAAGCATTAACTTTCTCCTTTGAATGACAAAATATTTTGTTAACTCCCACCTACATAGGGAGAAATAAAATAAGAGAAATGGGTGATAGCACGGTCAGATATAGATGATCATTTCTCCCACTGGTATTCGAGAGATAAGAGGTCAAGAAAGAGTCTGACAGTGGTTTTATGAATCCTCCGTCAAACATTTAAATTTTAATCATGTAGATGTAGATTCAGATAAATCATTACGCAGTGTTTGGCTTTATAATGTCACAGATGTAGTTGGGGCGTCATATGCTGGTAAAGAATATAAGTGAAATTCTAAGACTGTTTGAGGACAAAGCTACACGACAGTGCAGTAACTAAGGAACCTCGCAACTGTTCTAATTGTAACGAATGGTCTAGAGTAGTTTGCTGTGATGCACAGTCCCAAACAACTCCGCAACGAAACAGCGATCTCATGATGCGTCACGTTTCTACCAACGTAGGTTAAATCAGAAGAGCCCATAGATGAATCCTTTCTCGATTTGGATGTGTGCTCTATTCCGTCGAAAATGTACTGTTTACCCACAGCACACTGTAAATTTCGATGTGCATTTTCTTAGCAGAGCTCGCCAGTCGGAAAGCCATTGATTAGACTACATGACCGAATCCTGGTGCTGTATTAGCTGTTGTCTTCAATGCTTGCTACAACTCTATCATTAATGGTTACCCCAATGGATGTACTGGACTTACGTGACTGTTTCTTGTTCTCTTGTTCAGATGTTTGAACACAGATCAAACCTCTGAAAAAGGAGTATCCTTATTGATCTATTTCATTTTAGCTGCTTAAATGTGCGTTTTGTATGAACATAAGGTTTTTCAAATTTTAATTATGTTATCCAAAATAGAAGTTCTTTTAAATATTGCAAAGGCTTATTTACACTTTCTAACAACGAATTTACAGTGGTCATTTCTTCAAGGTTTCGATGGTCCTGTCGTTATGTGGACTGGATTAGTAGTAGAAATTGATGTGATTGCTGCATCGCTGTTAATACAAAAAAATTCGTGGCAGCTTTCTATCGGTGACGATACTATGGTGTCGTCTTAATCCAATCCCGCACTATACCTTCATATATTACCCACTCTGCTTTGTTAACTTTACACGTTTTTGATGAGTTATTGGCCATCCGAGGGTAATCTTCAGTTATTTGTATCTCTACGGCATAGTGATCTGATCCCATGGGATAGTCGAGGACGCTACACTGGAGATCCGTAGCAAAGTTTGATGAACATAGAGTTATGTCGATAAGAGTTAGCCACTTTTCTATTTTCTGATTCAATATGAGTTGTCCATAATTCAAAACATGCAGACAGAATCATCCATGATTTCAACCAAAGCTGCTCCGATATCGTCTTAGTATTGACATCCCCAACACATCAGTGGGTATTATAATCTCCACAAATAATTGATGGTAGTTCTATCTGACTCATTAAATTGTGTCATACCTTCTTGGAGTAACTATTCTCTGTGGACAATACAATGACACTATCGATATTTCTTTGTCGATTATTGTGGTCATGACAGCAACAGGCTATAAACTACAAATGTTAGTGTAATGATTTTTATTTCATCATAAGAGAACTTCTGTTCCTCTTGCGTCTTCTCGATCATGTCTAAATACGTGGAACTCCCGAAAATAAATCAGAGATCATAGTTTCAACAACGTTTCACAGACACAGCCAAAAGAAATGACTCTTCAAATTAATTCAAGATGCACGACATCTTTATTTGTCCATGCTAATGGAACATTTCTCTTCAAACTTTTATGTTTCATAAATAATGCATTCCGTCGGCTACAATGTAACTCGTTGTTGAGAACCTTAGGCTCTTACCTGTACAGGCTCTACCTGTACAACTTGGTCCGTGTCAGGCGTATCTGACATGCCTTCTGCTGACAGTAATTGTATAAAACACTAGAATGGAGCACTGATTCGGTGTTGGTAAATAACATGCGACCTTGTTGGCGCACTGAATAACATGTCCATAGTGCGCGAAAGCTGAAAATGAACTGTGCAAGATGGTTCGAAAGCCGGGTCATAAACGGTTTATTCTAGCTCTCTTTTTTCGTCAGACTATCGCAAAAGGCAGCTGCTATGCTGTCCTGATTGTTTTATACGTCATTCGTAGCACTAACACCACAACCTTGGTGAAAAGTGTTTTCAGTGCAGGAAATAAGACCACACAGGAGGTTACTGTAACTCTTCCTTCCATAGAATGGCTGCAAGAGGCCAGGAGTAAGATTCGATACATAAAATGGAAACCGTCGTAAGCTCTGAGACAGACATTCTACGGAAGTTATTAGCTTAACTGAAAATTTTTGACGAACGGATAGTGTTTCAAGTTGACACAGAAGCTTCAGCTTCTGGAACACAAACATCACGTTGAGTTCACTGGTCAGAGAGGTTGTGGCCTACAGTGGACACAAAGTTCGCATTTGTGGAACTTTTCACATGGAAATGACATAAAAATGAATACCGTGGCACGTCACTCTTAATATTATTGTTATATCTCTTCCAACCGATAATGTTTTTGGTCTCGATGCATTTAATCAATTAACATTTTCCATGTCTGAGACAGCTCATCTTGTTTCCACTGCAGTCCCTTCAAGGCTGTCAACGATGCAGCACACGTTTTCCAGAGTTGTGCTCTCCAGGACTGGACTGAGAAACTGACATGCCCGCCAATATGCCCCTCAAACCCAATACGGTCTTCTGTTTTGCACGGGCATGAGCCACGTTCTGCGGGAGGAAAGTAAAAGCGAGTCCGCCCCTGGTAGCTGAGTGGTCAGCGCGACGGAATACCATACCTCACGGCCCGAGTTCGATTCCCGGATGGGTTGGAGATTTTCTCCGCTCAGGGACTGAATGTTGTGTTGTCCTTATCATTGTCACTTGATCCCCATCGACATGCAAGTCGCCGAAGTGGCGTCAACTCGAAAGACTTGCACCAGGCGAATGGTCTATCCGACGGAAGGCCATAGCCACACGGCATTTCCAGCACCACTGCCATTTTCCAAAGATATTTGGAACAAATTATCTGAGAGATTTCGTCATTTTGTAACTGTCTAAACGATATAGTAGTCATGGAGTCCAACATTCGCCATATTCTAGAAAATCTACACAGACACTTTCCCACCCTTCAGAAATTCAGCCTCAACTACAGTGTCAAGAAGTGTCAGTTTTTCATCATTTGGTCGAGTACCTGAGTTTCATTACAAACAAAAACGATATAATTCCTGCTAAATACCATTTACAGACCGTAAAAGACAGTCCCATAACTCTAAACTTAATGAACTACAATCTCTCTTGAGCAAGATATGTTACTACAGAAAGCTTATAGCGAATTTAACGTAGACTGTATGACACCTTATGCCCGCTGAAAGAAGGCGGCTGAGTTCGTTTGGTCGCCCACAAGCGTAAACACGTTCCACACTCTTAAATGTGGTCTGTAAAGAGTGTCTTCTTTGGTGATCCGCTCTCGCAAGACATCTTTTATTCTTGCCGCAGACGCTTACAGATTGGTATCAGCGCTGTCTTTTCACACTGGAAAGCGAATGAATGAGAACAACCGGTAACTTTCATTTCCAAATGGTTCAATACGGCCAACAAAACTATGCTCAGATGTAGAAAGAGGGCCTCAGTATCATCTATGCGGCGCACAATTGCACATATACTTCTACAGTGTAAAATTCCACCTATTCACAGATCACAAGTCCTTGATCGATTTATTCACTCCTTGGTTATTGTTACCCATCAAATCGGCACAACACTTACAGTGGTGGTCTCACTTTTTATCTGCATATCGGTATTCCATCTCATACAAACCAACTAGCCAGCACGCAAACGCATGTTCTCCTTCCCAGCTCCTGGCTGACCCCAATGCCGAATTTGACAAAAAGGTGGTCGTCTGCGTTCACATTGACTGTAGTGCTTTGTTTCCTTTAAACGGTTTTCCAGTCATGACATCCACCGCCGCAACAGAATCATGTAAGGAACCTACGACGCGCCAAATCATCTAATGAGTGATGTCAGGTTGGTTGAATCAATTTTCTAGAAGATCGGATCCAACATTACAATGATATTTTGCTTTGAAACATTTGTTGTCAATTCAAGCTGAGGTCCTTCTACCTGTAACAGAGAACCAGTCCCTACGGTTGGTGATACGTCCCTCTCTCTACATTCAGGTATCTCCAGTGCTTCATGGGCGTCGAAGAACTTGGCCCACTGTGATACTTATTGGCCAGCTGTCGATGAAGACATTGAGGGACTTGCCCATTCATATCCAGACAAGCCCCCCCCCCCCCCCCCCAGCAGGCATAACCTGCAAAAGTCTTTTCATCCTGGACCCAGCCTACTGCTCCTTGGGATCACATTCACCTTGTGGGTTCTTTCTCAGCTCGATGTGCCTACTCGTCGTTCATTCTTTTTCAGAGTTGCCATGTGTTACCAGGAAGTATTCCACAACAACACAAAAGACAATTAAAATCATCGTACTGGCCTTCACAAATGAAAGCCTCCCTGGGTCACCTCTGATCCCATTTCAGAGTTTTGCACTCAACAAGGCCTACAGAATTTGTGCACGTCTCCTTTTCATCTTCAATCAAACGACATTTGTGGAGCGAATGGTTCCAAAAATAAGGAAAATATGAAGTATTCTTACAGCGAAGATGCTCTATCAATTTTTAGTATGTGCGGGGGCAACCCTGTCACAGAGAAGAGCCTGACAGATGTCTCCTCAGCAAGAAACCTCGAACCACCCTCCAACCCATCACACTGGTCACAGTGCCCTGCACATGTAACAGCTGTGGTTTGTGGCTATACCCAATAGCATCCCACACCACAAGACCCTGAGCTGGCGTTGTATGTCTTGTGCTAATGCAGTTACAGTTATGCCGCTCCCCCTGTCTGTGGTGAACCAAAATGCAGCCATCATTTTCAAACAAACACAACCTGGATTCGTCTGAAACCATTATCTGATGCCATTCCTGTACAGAGTGTCGTCGTTCCATACAATGTTGCCTTCTAGCATGCTTCTGCATATTCGTCAAAGGTAGGCGGAGTGGTGGACGGCTTGCACGTACCCCATGCCACAGTAAACGGAGACGAACTGTAGACCCTGACAGTGAGCGACGTATCACACAATTTCACTATTGCGCCAGAGCCGAGGAGGACTCAGATCTGTCCCGAAATTCTGCTCGGATGACATGTCGATCTTTGGTCTGGGTGGTGCCACCTGACCCATCTCGCTGTGTTCTACGGCCTTCTGTAAACCATTCTGCACGCTCCCCATGCACCGTCGAAACACTTCGTCCCACACGAGCAGCAGCTTCCTGGATGGATGCATCACATTCTCTCATGCCAAGATGCACCTTCTTTCAAACTAACTAATTTGACGGTAAGGTTGACACAGATGTCACTGATACATTATCTTCGGTTTATAGGAACAACTAGAGCCACAGGCGCATTTTACCGATAGATGGTGTTGCGCCGCGATATCGATGTTGATCTGGAACCCAGAGGCTGACATGGTTCAAATGCTAATCATTTCTGCAGAACATACTAATGTACATGTACTGTGAATATGAACGTCCTATCTCTAGTCGTTCAAGGTGTTCTGCTTTTTTCTGAACATGAGTGTACATTTATACTACGCAAGCCACCGTATGGTGCATGGCGAAGAGTACCTTCTACCACTACTTGTCATTTTCTTTCTTGTTCCACTTGCAAGTAGAGAGAGAGAAAAACGACTGACTATATGCCTCCATACGCACACTAATTTCTCTTACCTTATCTTCGTGGTTCTTACACGAAATGTACGTTGTCAGCAATAGAATCGGTCTGCAGTCAGCTTCAAACGCCGGTTCTCTAAATTTTCTCAATAGTGTTCCTCGAAAAGAACATCGCCTGCCTTCCAGGGATTCCCATTTGAATTCTCAAAGATCCCTGTAACACTTATATGTTGTTCAAACTTACCGCTAACAAATCTAGCAGCCCGCCTTTGAATTGCTTCGATGGCTTACTTCAATTCGAGATTTTACGGATCCCAAACACTCGAGCAGTTCTCAAGAATAGGTCGCACCAGCGTCTTTCATGCGGTCCCCTTTGCAGTTGCACCACTCTGTCCTAAAATTCTCCCAATAAACCGAAGTCAACTATTCGCCTTCTCTCCCACAGTTCACACATGCTTCTTCCATTTCATAACACTTTGCAACGTTATGCCCAGATATTTAAACTGCCAGGGCACTAGTAATACTGTATCCGACAATTACAGGTTTTCTCTTCCTACTCATCTGCATTAACTTAAATTTTTCCATATTTAGGACTAGCTGCCATTTAATCACACCAATGGAAACTTTGTCCAAGTCGTCTTGTATCGTCCTACAGTCACTCAACTTCGACACCCTTCCGTAAATAACAGCATCATCATCAAATAGCCGCAGATTGCTGCTCACCCTGTCCGTCAGATCATATATGCATACAGAGTGGTCCTATCACTCTTCTCTGGGGCACTCCTGACGATGCCCTTGTACCTGAAGAACACTCACCGTCGAGGACAACGTACTGTGTTCTATAACTTAAGAAGTCTTCGAGCCGCTCACACATCTGGGAAGCTATGCCGTATACTAATATTTTCGTTAAGAGTCTGCAGTAACAGCCTGCGAAAGGGCACCGTGTCAAACGCTTTTCGAAAATCCAGGAATATGGAATCTGACTGTTGCCCTTCATCCATAGTTCGCAGAATATCACATCAGCAAAAAGGAAGCTGTGTTTCACACGAGCAATGCTGTCTCAAACGGTGGTGATTTGTGGTCTGTTGATTTTATCTCTTAAGGAAATTTATTATATTCAAACTGAGAATATTTTCAGGAATCTGCTATAAATCAGTGTTAAGGCTGTTGGTCTGTAATTTTGCAGGTCCATTTACAGGAGTCAGCTTAAAACGTGGTACGTTTATGAATATACCTTAACAATTTACAAATAGAATTACAGAACACAAATTAAACACATAAAGTACAAATTCCAAGTGGTACAGGTACGACTGAATATTTACAAGCATCTCAACTCCTTGCTTGCACTCTTTAAAATATGACTATGCATTTGTCACACACATCACTTTCTTTCTTAATGCAGTTTACACTTTAAAATTTGGGGTGGGTTTGCTTCCCGATGCTGCTGTCGATCAGTGGTGGTTGCTGCTGCTAGTCAGTTGTAGACTCTGCGCGATGTTGATGAACATTATCGACATTTACAGTTCTGAGTGTTCGAGCACGAATGCCTTTACATGGTCTATTCCACGTTGCATTGTTTTGACGACAAACTGCTCGTCCAAGGCAATGCCATGATGTGACAACATAGGTGGCATAGTCCTTTATTGGTGTAGTTGCCATTGAGGTTGATGAGTGGAGCCCCTCAATGGTTGCTGCATTTTGATGTCCCCATTATGCTTACTCTGATGGTTTGATCGTCTTTGTTTGGTTTGATAGTTAGAATGAAATAACTGCCATGGTTTTGTTGAATATTGTTTTCTGTCGATTCTCCCAAATCTCATACTGTTTTAAGGTATAGGATTTAGAAACGAATCTTGCTGTCTTCTGCACTCATCTTGGGACCCTTTCTCCTCTTCGTTACTTGCTGTGTCTTCATGTCTTCTTTCGTGGAACTTGGAACTTCTCAGGCATAGGGATAGGATATGTTATTCAGCGAAAGTATTCGGAAGGATTACCAGTTATGTTGTTATGAGATATGGTCAAGTCTCAATAGATAATTTCAGAAGTGATATATCTGTTTTCAGTTATCAGCTTCTCCATCTGGTATATTGAGAGAAATATTCTGAGTTTATTTTTCCAGGCGGTTGTACTAATGAGTGGTTTGCTATAGTGGATCGCTGCTACTGGGTTGGCTTGGCCTTCCTCGTAGGTGTGCGGCCTTTGTGTCCCTTGCTGCTACTGGGTTTTCCCGTCCTCTGGCTATTGATATGATGTGAAGCGTGGGACAATATTCTTCAAAATACACCTGGCTCAGTCTCCGTACTAATGTGAAGCGTGAGGCAGTAAATTTCTTACTTCTGTCTTCGGTTTGTCGCCAATGCCAAATTGTGCAATCGTATAAACTCTCACATTCAGACCTAGCTGCCTGTAGACTTCCTGCTTCTGTCGTCTGCTTGGCTCCCTTCCCCAGACGATTGTAGTGACGTTATGTTGCGTGCCTTCTTTGTTTCACTTGTTTTACAATGACTTTTGCTTAATGTTACTAATTACAAGTTCCTTTATCTAAATTTTCTATGAGCTTTACATTTGAACATTTACATGAATAATACAAAATGATCGTTTAAATTGGTTTTTTTTTTTTTTCCAGTACTTTACGGTTCCTTTACTTCTTGAATGAGCATGGTTTGATGATGTGTAGGTTAGTTAATTAGTACATCATGCAATTAGTTTTGTTTTATTTTTTCTAACATACTTTGATGATTTAAATGATTAGTATTATTGTACCTATATTTGAATATTTACATGTTTGTAGCTCGTCCTGTCTGCCTCTTGAGATCTCCTGCAACCTGAAACATATCTACATTCTTTTGCTGTATCATCTGTGATCCATTTATATTTTAGTTTTCATGGCTAATTGCCGTATGACCACTGCAAGAATAATTATTCATTATAAGCCTTAATGTGGCTGACGTGACGTAGACCTATATTATTTTTTCCGTTCGTGGGTTCACCAATTCTACCGCATTTGCACGAACCACTTTACTAATTAACGTGGGTCCCTTATATACTGGATAAAATTTATGGCAAACCTGTTTTTCTTTATTAGATAAAAAGTGAGTTCTAAGAAGAACCAATTGTCCCACAGTGAATACCCGTGTGGAAGCACCGTTGTCTGCTCTGAGCTTCCTTTTTGCAGCCGCTCGTTCAATGTTTTCGAGTGCTAATTTTATTATCAGCTGGTGTGATGGTCTTCTGGATGGGGGGAACTGTACAACTTCTCTTACTCTGTCCACTGGTCTTTTGATTTTGAGCACTGTGACTGGTGGTAATCGTGTAGTACTGTGCGGCATTTCGTTACTAATAGTCCGTAAATGATGTAAATTGGCATCCCATGTGGTATGTCGTGAACTACAGTACAGACGACACCATGTTACAGTATCCTTCATCGTTCGTTCTGCACAATTAGCGCTTGGTTTATACCTGGATATGAAGATAGATTTAATTTTATGTTTTCAAAAACCATTTATAATGGATCAAATCAGATTAATTTTATGTCTTTTTAAACTCGCCAACCAAGGTTTAGATATATATATATTGGGGCCCATTATCTGAAATTAACCTTTCTACATGCCCTACCCGCTTGAGGAATTCACTTTGTAGCGCCTTACTGATCGTAGCACCAGTTGCACGTTTCAGAGGGGTCAAAATAGCATACTTTGATGTTAACTCTAAAACTACACCGATAAACGTGTTTCCATTCCATGTCCTTGGTAACGTTCCCATCAAATCTGTTGCCACTAGATGTTTTAGCTTTTTCGGTATTATGGGTGACAATGGTTGTCTAGTCTGAAAAGTAACGTGTTTGGCACGTTGGCAATCCTTACACTTTTGGAGTACTTGCCGAATGCGTCTTTCCATGTTGGGGAAATGTGCGGTCTCTTTACCTTTCATAAAAGAATTCTTCGCCCCAAAGTACCCACTACTTAAGTGAGTGTACCATATATACTTGTTCGCGAGTTCATCAGGAACGCGTACTGTCCATAAACCTGTACTTGGGCCTCGTCTGTAGAAGAGCACGTCATTCTTCAGCAAATAATGCTGACGAATGTCAACCGAGTTCTTGTCTTTCCACTTATGTTTGACCCTAAACACCTCTGGGTCTTTGTTCTGTTCGTTTGAAATGTTTGAGAAAGTTGTTGTCATGTATTTTTCAAAAGGAACTCCTTTCATGTAATATATACCAATTTTGTCTTCATCTGCACCGAACTTCGTGTTCCTTGGGGTTGCACCATGTGGATAACGGGAAAGAAAATCTGCTAAGGTGTTTGCCGGTCCTGGGACGACCAATTTCGTTTCTATTACATGACCCTGGCAGTCGAATGTAAGTCTTGTCTGCCTTGTGACGTTCTACGAACGTCCCATAATTGGCCCGTGTACATTTACCTTACGTGTTTTTAACACTAATAAGTAATTGCCACCATTGCAACGATAGAATAACGGCTCTGATATCACCATTAACTCACTCCCACTGTCAACTATTGCGTTAACGACAATATCCTTGACTGTTACACGGAGTATCGGACTTATCTCCTCCGTAAATGTGACCTTAATTACTTTACAATTTAACCGATGTATATGTGTTTGTTCTATCATGACTGGATGTTTGTGGACATTCATAGTTGCGTCATTTTCCATTAACATTTGATGGCCTTCATCGAGAGTTTCGGGAGAAGCACCTCCCTTTATTAAATTGTCCACCTTTAGTCTCGCTGCTTCTAGATCAGCTTCTAAAGTAACCAATCTAGATTTTAAATCCTCATTTTCACACCTTGCTACTTCCTTTAAGTTTGTCTCCTCCTCAAGTATCTGTGTAATCGTGTTTCCAATGGTTCAAATGGCTCTAAGCACTATGGGACTTAACATCGTTTATGGACAGTCTAGGGGACTGGTGAGTCCCGTAGACTTAGAACTACTTAAACCTAACTAACCTAAGGACATCACACACATCCATGCTCGAGGCAGAATTCGAACCTGCGACCGTAGCAGCAGCGTGGTTCCGAACTGAAGCGCCTAGAACGCTCGTCCACAGCTGCCGGCTAATCGTGTTTTATTTAGATTTTAGAACCTGGCAAGTCTTCCTTAAGTGTGACAGTACTTCACACTTAGATTCTGGGGAGTCGTCAGATTCTACGTTAAGTGTGTCTGTACTCGCACCCTGTTTCAACTCGGTATAATATTTGTTATCTGCTACTGAGAGCTGCAGATTTAAATTTTCAGCTGTGTCATCATTTATTACGACGCTGTTTTCTACGTCTGGTGTGATTATTACATATTGTCGGTAATACTGCCGTACTATGTCCTCGTATGTGCCAAAATTGTATACAGTTGAATAAGATTTATCAGAATGTTCACATACTTTATAATCTGGTTCGTTTTCCGAACCCGACGGGATATTTTCCCTGTTATTCTCCTCTCCATTATCGACTTGTTCTTCCAGATTTTGTTCGATTCCCGCAATCAATAATGCCTGTGACTCTTTCCGCTTTTCTTCCAAAGTTTTGTGGAAGGATTTTAGTAGATCCTGTAGCGTGTTGAACTTTTGATCAGGTGTATTTACCCGTACTTCCTTCTTTTTTCTATGACCTGTATTAGCCGTATCAATCGTAGCGTCACAAGCTACAGTAGGATATATATTATCCTGCTGAAAATCATTTTTCGTCCGTGCAGAATCAAACATCTGCACCATATACGTTAATGCTTCGTCATAATCAAATGGTTCATTACTAGGTAGTGCTGGGAGTTCATCCCCATCGTCAATGTCAGTCCAACCCCAACACTTCAGTTGTGACTAACCTCCCTATTTGTAGTATCTGTACGCATACCTTTGATGATCTTTCTGTCGTTCCTGTTCCCAATTCCGACTCTTGTACGTCACACCTTAACCTCCTTATTGCTGAGGACGCCTTGTCATCCGTTTCTGCAGAAAGTGTGTTATCTGCTTCAACTCCTGCATACCTAACGTCAGTCAATCCTCACGCTTCGTAATTCAATCTCCATCTGTGGTTCGTTTCTCCGATAACTACCTGAAGTATTTGTCTGTGGCTGCGTTCTCGCACCACCTTCCCATCTACTTTCTGTCCATGGACCTGGAGATCGCTGATTAAAGTCAATCTGTCGGTTATCCCGAGTTCTCTAATTCCCATTCCTGCTTTCGTCTACATTCCACCTGTTCCAACCACTATTAAAACCATATCCATTACGCTGTGGTCTAGTGTTTCCACTACTCCCACTTCCGTAATTATTCCCATTTCATCCAAAATCCAATCCCAATACTGGCCTACCATCGCTACCATTATTATTATTATTATTCATATTATATGTTCTTTCAGAATTACTCTGTCGTGAATCGCGACGTCTTTGAGCCTCGTTTTCATACATGAATTCTACCTATATAAAAACACCTTTGAAAGTTTCTACATTATGGCCCCCACGTTCTATCAAGGCCTGTTGATACCTCATTGGCAGTTTCGTTTTGTATATTTGAATCAATTCTCCGTTTCTATATGGGTTATCTAAGTATTGTTTCTGTGGTGTCACCGCCAGACACCACACTTGCTAGGTGGTAGTTTAAATCGGCCGCGGTCCATTTAGTACATGTCGGACCCGCGTGTCGCCACTGTGTGATCGCAGACCTAGCGCCACCACAAGGCAGGTCTCGTGATACGATATTGCACTCGCCCCAGTTGTACGGACGACCTAGCTAGCGACTAGATGTACGAAGCCTTTCTCTCTCATTAGCCGAGAGACAGAATAGCCTTCAGCTAAGTTAATGGCTACGAACTAGCAAGGCGCCATTAGCCTTACAGTGATTGTAATTAAAGTCTCCTGTGTATCGTCAAGAGCGATGTACCACAATGATTGATTAAAGATAAGTATTAATCCAGCTACGTACTTTTCTTCATAGCATTAATTACGTAGCCTGTTCCAGTACTTCATGCCCGTCTGCGTTAGTCTCGCGTGCATTTTCAGCCATCTCGATCTACAAGGTGTTGGCCCAGCTGCCGACACATCACATGGCGCCGAGTCTACAAAGGATCTTGTGTTTTACTTTGCCCTAATTTATGTGTCATGGCTTCGCCACAATCTCCAGATGTACTGTCCGAATTTTATCGCTTGCAGAATCAGCAGACGCAGGCGTTATTGGATGCTCTTGGACAACTCGTCCAGGGTCAACGTGCCATTCAAACCGATGCGGCCGCCGCCGCTTCACCGCTACCGCAGCCACAACTCGCAGTTGCACCGCCTTTTAGGCACTACGACCCGAACCACGAGACTTGGCAGGAATGGTCCCGCCAGTTTGCCTTCCACCTCGCCGCCTACAGAATTCAAGGTAATGAGCGGCAGCCGTTTTTGCTTTCTTGTGTCGGTGTGTCCACATACCAAGTGATAGTGAAATTGTTTCCCCGACGCGACGTAGCAACTCTGTCCTACGAGGAAATTTTGTCTGCTTTAGATGCCTATTTCAAAGAAACAGTTAATGTGGTTGCAAAACGGTATACGTTTTTTCGTACAAAACGTACGGCAGGTCAAACTAATAGGGAGTGGGTAGCAACATTGCAAGGACTTACTAGGGAGTGTTCTTTTGACTGTGACTGTGGTCTTTCTTATTCAGATACGATGGTACGTGATGCAATTGCACAGAACGTTTCTGATGTTCGCATACGGGAGCAAATATTGAAACTAGTTAATCCCCCCCTTCAACAAGTGATAGACATATTGGATAGACAAGACATACTTGACTGTGCTCAGGAATCTTTTGAAACTTCGCCAGCAGTGTGTAACATTAAGCGGTCTGCCGGGTGAGCTGCGCGGCCCGGTCAACTGCCATCGCACGAACAAACGCAGCTGCCGCCGCGCTCTAAGCCACGTATGCCGCGCCAGCCCACAAATGTAGTGAAATCATGCCCGCGGTGTGCTACTAGACATTCGCGTGAACATTGCCCGTCACGCCAAGCTATTTGCTTTTTCTGTAATAGGAAAGGACATGTTCAAAGTGTTTGCCAGAAAAAGCTCCGATCAGACAATCACAATCATTCCAGGCCCTTTGCTTCGCGCCGGAATCGAACCAAGGACACTCAGGATCGTGGACCTTCGCCCATGGACATTCATGTCACTAATTCCACTTCGTCCAGTGCCACTTTCTCTAACAGTGACTGTGTTCGTCCCACACAAACTGTGCCTCGACGTCGCCGGAAACCACGTCAATTAGCAAGTGATTCTGTACCAGTGTCTATTCAAATTGCACAAAACAGTCGCTCTTGTCGTCAGCAGGACAATAAACTTTTTGTGGACTTAGACTTTGAAGGCAAAGTGATACCATTCCAGCTCGATACCGGAGCTGCTGTTTCATTGCTCAATCACGACACGTACAAACAACTGGGCGTACCTCCGTTGCGTGCCGCAAATGTTCAGTTTAAAAGTTATTCCGGACAGACAATTCCTGTGTTAGGACAGTGCACTCTTTTTGCAACATATAAAGGACAATCAAAGCTTGTGTCATTTTACGTTCTTCGTTCTTCTACTGCAGTGAACTTGTTTGGCTTAGATTTATTTCAGTTGTTTAACATGTCTATTGTAAATCAGGTGCTATCACTGAATCAAACTGTGCCTACGGACAGTGTTTCTCGCTTATGTGACGAATTTGCAACATATAAAGGACAATCAAAGCTTGTGTCATTTTACGTTCTTCGTTCTTCTACTGCAGTGAACTTGTTTGGCTTAGATTTATTTCAGTTGTTTAACATGTCTATTGTAAATCAGGTGCTATCACTGAATCAAACTGTGCCTACGGACAGTGTTTCTCGCTTATGTGACGAATTTGCAGACATTTTTGCACCGGGCTTAGGTTGCGCTAACAACTATGCAGCACATTTGGAACTGAAGGTCAACGGGCAACCGAAATTTCTCAGAGCGCGCAATGTTCCCTCACGCATTGCGTCATGAGGTCGCAAGAACATTGACCAATGTAGAATCACAAGGTGTGAGTGAATGTGCGCAATGCCTCCTCTCTTTCAGCTCCGCTTCATCGCGTACGCCGTACAGGTGTTCCGTTTCTCTGGACGACGGAATGCGAACGCGCTGTTCGCCAGTTGAAATCGGCGTTGCTTTCTAATACTTGCCTCTCGCCTTTCGATCCCCAGAAACCCCTTTTGTTGATGGTCGGTGCATCGGATTTCGGGATCGGTGCTGTGCTTGCGCACAAAGTTGGCGCACATGATCGCCCTATTGCCTTTGCGTCCAAATTGCTCTCGTCTGCGCAAAGAAATTATTCACAGATAGGGAAAGAAGCTTTGGCTCTCGTGTTTGGTGTTACTAAGTTCCATGATTTCTTGTATGGTCGTCATTTTACCATCATCACAGACCACAAACCTTTGACATCGCTTTTTCATCCGAACAAGCCTGTGCCTCCGCGTACAGCGCAGAAATTCATTCGCTGGTCTATTTTCCTTTCGCAGTACCGCTACGATATCTTGTATCGGTCCACTGCTAAGCACGGAAACGCCGATGCGTTGTCCCGTTTGCCGGTTGCTGAGGATAAAGCATTCGATTCTTCCGAACTTGCTTGCCTGTTCATTGATTCGGAAACCGATGAAGTGGTCGAATGCTGACCCTGTCCTTGCTACTGTTTTACATTTTGTTGCTACGCAATGGCCTTTGTCCAAGTCTCGGATCGAGGATCCGTTGGTTCGCAGATTTTTTGCTCACAAGGAGAGACTTTTTGTTCGACGTGGTGTTTTGTTGTTGCGTTCTGATAATGATCAGTCCAGAGTCGTGGTCCCACGTTCGTTACAGTCCTCTGTTTTACGGCTTCTTCACCAAGGACATTGGGATATAGTGCGAACGAAACAACTTGCTCATCAGCACTGTACTTGGTTCGGAATCGATGCTGCGATTACGAATATGTGTTCTTCTTGCGTGGCGTGTGCCGAACAACAATCCGCACCGCCGCGGGAAGTCTTTGCATGGCCAAAAGCCACTTCCCCTTGGCAACGCTTGCACATTGATTTTGCTGGTCCATTCTGGAATGCTCGATGGTTGGTTCTGGTCGACGCCTTCAGTAATTTTCCTTTTGTTGTAAGGATGTCTTCCACGACGTCCTCCGCCACCATCCAAGCGTTGTCTGCTATCTTTTGCATTGAAGGTCTTCCGCAGATTATTGTTTCCGACAATGGCCCACAGTTCATGTCCGCAGAATTTCAGTCATTCTGCCAGGCCAATGGTATTCAACATCTGACATCCGCGCCGTTTTCGCCTCAGTCAAACGGTGCCGCTGATCGATTGGTCCGGACTTTCAAGTCACAGATGTTGAAATTGAAAGAGTCGCATTCTCGGGAGGACGAGTTGTTGCTCTTTTTGTCCTCGTATCGCTCTCAGCCCCGCGATGGTCGCTCGCCGGCTGAGTTGCTCCATGGTCGTCCTCATCGCACCTTGATGTCTTTGCTGCATCCGCCGCATCAGGTTCCTGTGCAGCGGCAGACTCCTGCTTTTGCTCCAGGCGACGTTGTAGTTTATCGCAACTATCGAGGTTCACGGCGCAGGGCGCATTCTTCGCTGCCTCGGCCGCGCGATGTATTTGGTTTTGGGGGCCTCTGGTGAGGTGCGTCGGCATCTCAATCAGCTGCGCCTCTGTCGTCGCACGCGTTCTGCCGCTCCCCGTCTGCTTTCAGCGACGGTGCCGTCCGGTCAGCGCCCTGGGGACCCATCTACTGGCTCGCCTCATCCCCAGGTGTTACCGATGATGCCTTCCATTTTGCCCCATGGCGACGCGCCGCCGCAGCTGCCGCCGCCGCCGCCCGCATTCGACGCTTCGCTGCCGCCGCCAAGCGCCTCTCAGGGTCACGCGCCGCTGATCGCTTCCCGTGACCAGCCATGGAACTCCCGCCCGCTCCGGACCACATGACGTCATCGCGCGTCGGCTACCCCGACGCAATGGAGGTCGACCCTTCGGCCCCTCCTGTTTCTTTACGGGCGCATACACCGCATGTTGACGTGCACCCTGGACTAGGTTTTCAGGCGTTTCCTAGCTCCCCTCGGACCGAATGGCCGGGTGCGGGTGGAACAGCCTCGCCTGTTGTTAGGCTCCCCACCTCATCGCATACGTCAACATGGGGTCCTCCCCACGGCGGGCGGAAGCCTTATCTCACGACCGTTCGCCGATTTGCGGGGGAGGAATGTGGTGTCACCGCCAGACACCACACTTGCTAGGTGGTAGTTTAAATCGGCCGCGGTCCATTTAGTACATGTCGGACCCGCGTGTCGCCACTGTGTGATCGCAGACCTAGCGCCACCACAAGGCAGGTCTCGTGATACGATATTGCACTCGCCCCAGTTGTACGGACGACCTAGCTAGCGACTAGATGTACGAAGCCTTTCTCTCTCATTAGCCGAGAGACAGAATAGCCTTCAGCTAAGTTAATGGCTACGAACTAGCAAGGCGCCATTAGCCTTACAGTGATTGTAATTAAAGTCTCCTGTGTATCGTCAAGAGCGATGTACCACAATGATTGATTAAAGATAAGTATTAATCCAGCTACGTACATTTCTTCATAGCATTAATTACGTAGCCTGTTCCAGTACTTCACGCCCGTCTGCGTTAGTCTCGCGTGCATTTTCAGCCATCTCGATCTACAAGGTGTTGGCCCAGCTGCCGACACATCAGTTTCCTTTTAGCCACATTCTCAAAGAATTGACTGCTGTTTTCTCACGCGAATTTTTGAATGAGACATTTTGTGCTAATCAACATTTTATTTTCATCTGAGCCTCCGGAGACCAATATCTTGCTATAAAGGCAGCTCTAAACGAATCACACGAATCACATATTTGTGTTATCTTCTGCGTAGTTTCATCAACACTTCCCTCCATACGTGCGCAAAAAAAATCTAACTTACGTTTCAATAGCCAATGTGTCGGTATTCCTACTTAAAATTGGTCAATAAATGTGCGGGGGTGGAGAAAATTTGCATCTTCCTTATAGTGCTGGTATTTTCGCACTGTAAGATAAAGGTTATCGTCAAAACCTCTCGCTTCTCTCTGTGACGTATCTGCTCGGTTTTGAAGACTGGAATTCTGTACTTGGTTTGCGTCAAATCTACGCAAAAGTGTGTAACTTGGTTCATTCCGTGACATTTCTGCCGTAGAATCACTTGCAGATCTCACTGCGCAATATGCGTGCATAACGCCCGCTACCGGCTCTGTATATTCTGGCTCGTTAGGCGCCGTACTGTAACCCGTCGGTATTCGTCCTACAAGTTGTGGCGTTGCGTAATGCGTCAGTATGGTTTGATGAGCGTATGTCACGCTTTGTGCTTGACTTACTGAACCTTGCTGGAAACCACGCTCTTGTATTCCAGATTGACCTGTCATTCTTTCTTGTACAAGTGGTCGCAATCCAGACTGTTCCCTACGGTTACCGTGATGTTCTGGCATACGCTAATTTGTATTACTTTCCCGTTAGCGGTTTGCGGTTTCGGACTGGCATTCACATGTGCCTTTCCGTCTTACGTCACACGTAATACGAGCATCGAATTTCTTTAATGCTGCTTTTGTCGTTCTTTTGTGAGACGTCGTCTCAGCAATAACATGTTTCGCCTTCGTCGTCGCTTTGATGGCAAAAGCTTCGACCTGCTGTTTAACCTTTTTTACACTTTGTTGCGTATCTTTACACAACATAACCATGTCTCTTTGAACAGTGTCGATGTCTGTTCTCAAATGTTTGTGCCTTGTAACGAGCGTTTGGAGCGTGATTTGGGCTTCCTTAGCTTCAGTTCGCATTTGATCTAATTGGCCTTGAATATTAGTCTATCGCGCGTTATTTGTATTTCCTTGTTAGTTTCGTTCAACCTCAGTATTATGCGCTGATGTGTTATGCGCCCCTCTATACGCTTTTCTGATTCCTGAGATTGTTGTAATAAACGTTGCAAACATTCCAAAATGTTGGCGTTTTCCTCTACACTATTTTCGCCAGTTACCATCTGATGCAACCGTTCCCTGTCTCGTTTTTCGTGAGACATTTCCTTCACTTCCAAACTTAGTTAGGAGCATTAACACTCGTTCTTTCTTGCAATTGCAAGCCTGACTGATTCAATATTATTACGTTTGGTTCAATAAACTGTAAATCACTACCTACAGACTCAGCGTGTGATTAATTAGCAACGTCGTCCTCATGTCCATTCCTTGGACCATGTTGAACATTATGTGTTGCATTTTCGGTCACATTCGGTATTTCTACATGTTCTGTCTCGTGTTGTTCACGCTAATCTACCTGTTGTGTGTCCAACTCGATCCTATCAAGATCTTCCATGACTTCTCTTTGTCTTAATCGATTATTTTCTTTCATTTTTGAACCGCCGGCCGGGGTGGCCGAGCGGTTATAGGCGCTACAGTCTGGAACCGCGCGACCGCTACGGTCGCAGGTTCGAATCCTGCCTCGGGCATGGATGTGTGTGATGTCCTTAGGTTAGTTAGGTTTAAGTAGTTCTAAGTTCTAGGGGACTGATGACCTCAGAAGTCCCATAGTGCTCAGAGCCATTTGAACCATTTTTTTTTAACGTTCCACTAAGCGTTGCTGTTTGCGAACTTTCCTAACCTGAATATGCGTTAAAATCTAATCATAAGACATGATTCTACTCCAAAATATCATCCACGGTCCTATATTCAATATCTGAACCCCTTTCCTCGTCTTTTATATAGCCTTTCGGTTACTGGCGTTGAGTCAGAATTCAACACTGCCCAATTCAAGAATGTGATGTGGCAGCAAATAATAAATACATGCATACAATTCTATCGACACTTACTGCACAGCTGAGTCACATTTACATTTTCATTTTCTTTGCTCCAATTTGCGTCAGTTGGAGGTTTGTGTGTTTTGTACCTATCAAAAGCAAACCCTCAATCTATCAGAGTGCTGTAATTTCGTATCCTGGCTGGGTCTCCATTTTGTTGTACGTCTGACCTTTATATCTGCACATTGAGTGTACTAATGTGTGCAAACTTAGCTAACCACTTAGCACGCAAATGGACAAAACATCTGAACTGTCTTCTCAAGCCCACGGTGTCAAACGGACATTCTAAATAAATATGACCCTGGCCCTGTAAGGCAGCTAATATCAGGTGCAGATCTGCTGTCACGTACCTAGAATTCATGAATTAATGAATGTGAAAGTTTGAGGTCTATTCTAGAAAGACAACACAGCTATTCACTTTTTCTTCTTCATATAATTTATCAACTGTTGCTTTCAGGGCTCAAGTGATAAACAAAAATTACGTTCAATTACTTTTTAGACTCAGTAACAAAATATTTGTGTCTTGGACATATTGAAATGCCGATTATTAAAATCTTTATCTCTACACATGAAAATTTTTTATCACAGGAAACAATGATTATCAAAAATCCTCGTTAGCTCATTTGAATCTACGTTGTTGTAGCAGGTCAATCCACTGAGCTGGTGGAGAATAAATTTGCTTTTTGAATCAAGGAAAAAAATCTCTCATTTACTCAATGTCAGGGCAGGTTGGTATCCTAGCTTTTGATATTCAATGGTCAAAGTGTACGCAGTTTGGAGTGAGCAAAATCTAGACTCGACATTTACTGTGGCCTAATGCGCGATGGTACTTTACTAAAAGGCATATGCAATGGCATTGTCTCCGTGCTGGATCTGAAACGCGAATTGCCTACTCTGACCTTGATTGAATTCACTAAGTCGCAACTTTCCTGCGTTCCATAGAATGTTAATCTTTTCCTTGTCGAAATAATGGCTATTGCACATTCACTATGGGTTGGAGCGACGTGCACAATTACTTTGCCCGCAAATATTCCCGTAGGAATAATTAACTACCGTTTTGGTGTGTGTCGCCATGATACGTGAAGCATATCGTCCTCACTTTGCAGAAAGCAAAGCTGTCAACGCCTTTGCTTATTTCGACACACTTGTGCGGTCCGCCGCGAGACAAGAGAGGGAGATAGAGCCTTAATTTAGGTCTCAAAATGCATTTATATTATGGGGATCTCCCCACCGTGTCGCGTCTGCGTCGCCAAGAATGGCTTCAGCCGATTACTGTCTCGATAGAGGTGAATACCTTTTTATTTTTCTTGCTGGGTCGCAGCCTAGCCCTGTTAATGACGTGCACCCGCTTACCGTCGGTCCTTGCCTTATTTGCGTCAAAAAGGAATAATGTATTGGTCTGGCCTGATTCCATTCTGCGCTGAAGCTCGCTGTTTTCTTGCTAAATGGGAGTTTCATGATATCATTAACCACCTGCTCGGTTCGTCTCCAAAATGCGTTTCACTTTAACTTGTTTGTTCCATGCCATTATCCATATTGGTAGAGATTGTTTTGTTAGTTTTCGGTACATGAGCTTAACTACAAATGCCTTTTGTTGATATAATGTAATTATTATTTTCTGAGGACCTCACACTGTATCGTCCTATCGTTATGGATCAAGCTCATGTAAGGTCCGTAAAATCCAGACGCTTTACAGTCTTCACTTTTTTCCAGTCATTAGGGACTTCGTGTTAGGCAAGAGATTTGCGATAAATGCAAGCTGAGTAAGGGGCCAGTGACGTAGAGCACTTTTTGTAAAACCGAAAGGGGATTCCCTCCGGACCTGGTGACTTATTAGTTTTCAACTCTTTGAGTCGTTTCCCTACGCCAGGGATGCCTATTACGATGTCCTCCATATGGGAGGCTGTGCGACGATCAAACGACGCTATGTTTGTGCGATTCACCTGCGTGAACGACTTCTTAAGCGCGAAATTTAAAATTCTGGCTTTCCATTTGCTATCTTCTATTGTCATACGAGACTGGTCAACGAGTGACTGGATGGAAGCCTCCGACCTGCGTACAGATTTTACATCATCATCATCATCATTTAAGACTGATTATGCCTTTCAGCGTTCAGTCTGGAGCATAGTCCCCCTTATAAAATTCCTCCATGATCCTCTATTCAGTGCTAACATTGGTGCCTCTTCTGATGTTAAGCCTATTACTTCAAAATCATTCTTAACCGAATCCAGGTACCTTCTCTTTGGTCTGCCCCGACTCTTCCTACCCTCTACTGCTGAACCCATGAGTCTCTTGGGTAACCTTGCTTCTCCCATGCGTGTAACATGACCCCACCATCTAAGCCTGTTCGCCCTGACTGCTACATCTATAGAGTTCATTCCCAGTTTTTCTTTGATTTCCTCATTGTGGACACCCTTCTGCCATTGTTCCCATCTACTAGTACCTGCAATCATCCTAGCTACTTTCATATCCGTAATCTCAACCTTATTGATAAGGTAACCTGAATCCACCCAGCTTTCGCTCCAACGTCCTCAACGAGATTACTCGTTCCCGCGAGTTCCCAGCTTGCTGGAAACATGCGGAAGTGGTCGCGGTACACAAACCAGGAAAAGACCCTCTATTCCCGCAGCATTACAGGCCGATTAGCCTCTTGCCAACACTCAGCAAGATCTATGAGCGCCTCCTGCTAAAACCCATACAAGAACATATTACCAGAGAGCAAATTCTGCCGGATTTCCGATTTGGATTCCGGCAGAACCACTCTGCCCCACAACAGGTCATGAGAATGGTTGAAGCAGCCACAGAGGGCTTCAACCACAGAGGCTACTGCGGGATAGTGCTACTAGACGTAGCCAAAGCCTTTGATTCAGTATGGCATAGAGGGCTACTCTACAAGTTGTACTCACAAGGGTTTCCAGGGAGCATAGTTCAGCTAATCAAGAGCTACCTCACGAATAGGACTTTCTCCGTCAAAGTAGAAACTGCCACCTCCACCAGAAGGCGTATTCGTGCCGGGGTGCCACAGGGATCGGTCCTGGGGCCCGTATTGTACAGCTTGTACACTGCGGACACTCCAACGGCCCCCTGGTGCACACCACGCAGTATGCAGACGACACAGCCTTCTACACGAGAAATGCGAACAAGGACCGGGTCATTCGTAGGCTACAAAGGGTTTTAGACAACACAGAAACCTGGGCCCGTCGCTGGCGCATCACCATCAATTCGGAGAAGACGCAGGCAATGCTGATTACCCGCAGGCTCGGAAGGCGTGAACCTCAACGTCCCCCCCCTCCACCTCCACCTAAATGGAACCCAACTCCCCTGGCGCAGAACCGCCAAGTACCTTGGCGTAACCTTGGACTCTCGTCTTACCTGGAAACCCCACATAGACGAGGTCCACAGGAAGGTCTGCGCCAGAATGTCCATCCTATACCCTATCCTGAACACAACCAGCTCCCTTCCCTGCCCAGTAGCAGTAAATGTATACCAGGCCCTGATCCGGCCAGTAATGGAGTATGCGTGCCCTGTTTGGGGATACGCGGCAAAGCAGCACCTGGACAAACTCCAGAGGCTGCAAAACCGCGCCCTCAGAAGGGCACTGCATCTACCTCTCGGATTCCCCACAGACGACCTGCACGCCGCAGCCGAAATCCCACTCCTGAGAGAGCGTTTCCAGGATCTGGCAAGGGCCTTCTATGAAGGTATTTCCAGATCAGGAAATGCACTCATCCACTCCCTAGGTCGGTATGACATGTCCCGCGATAAACACAAGCGCCCTATGACGATCTTCGACGATTAAGTCGAAGAGAAAATCCCAATACCCAATCCCTAATCCAGTTCCTTCCCATATATCACCAATCATCTCGCCTACCTCAGACAAGTACCAGACACACTCACAACAATTCATCACATATCACAGACACCAAAAATATATAGAAAAATCACACACACATGTACACAGGGGAGTAAAAGCCAAAAGGCTACAAACTCCCCCTCACACTTCCCCAAAGAGGGGAAAGTATTAGATGAAAGCAGCAGCAGCTTTCGCTCCATACAACAAAGTTGGTCGAAAGATTGAACGGTGCACAGATAACTTAGTCTTGGTACTGACTTCCTTTTTGCAGAAGAGAGTAGATCGTAGCTGAGCACTCACTGTATTAGCTTTGCTACACCTCGCTTCCAGTTCTTTCACTATGTTACCATCCTGTGAGAATATGCATCCTACGTACTTGAAACCGTCCACCTGTTCTAACTTTGTTCCTCCTGTTTGGCACTCAATCTGTTTATATTTCTTTCCCACTAACATTACTTTCGTTTTGGAGATGCTATTCTTCATACCATAGTCCTTACATTTCTGATCTAGCTCTGAAATATTACTTTGCAAACTTTCAATCGAATCTGCCATCACAACTAAGTCATCCGCATATGCAAGACTGCTTATTTTGTGTTCACATATCTTAATCTCACCCAACCAGTCTATTGTTTTCAACATATGATCCATAAATAATATGAACAACAGTGGAGACAGGTTGCAGCCTTGTCTTACTCCTGAAACTACTCTGAACCATGAACTCAATTTATCGTCAACTCTAACTGCTGCCTGACTATCCATGTAAAGACCTTTAATTGCTTGCAAAAGTTTGCCTCCTATTCCATAATCTCGTAGAACAGACAATAACTTCCTCCCAGGAACCCGGTAATATGCCTTTTCTAGATCTATAAAGCATAGATACAATTCCCTGTTCCACTCGTAACACTTCTCCATTATTTGCCGTAAGCTAAAGATCTGGTCCTGACAGCCTCTAAGAGGCCTAAACCCACACCGATTTTCATCCAATTGGTCCTCAACTAATACTCGTACTTTCCTTTCAACAATACCTGAGAAGATTTTACCCACAACGCTGATTAAAGAGATACCTCTGTAGTTGTTAATATCTTTTCTGTTTCCATGTTTAAAGATTGGTGTGATTACTGCTTTTGTCCAGTCTGAAGGAACCTGTCCCGACTCCCAGGCCATTTCAGTTATCCTGTGTAGCCATTTAAGACCTGACATTCCACTGTATTTGATGAGTTCCGACTTAATTTCATCCACCCCCAGCTGCTTTATTGCACTGCAATCTATTGACCATTTTCTCCACTTCCTCAAATGTGATCCTATTTCCATCATCATTCCTATCCGATTGTACATCGAAATCTGACACATTACTGATCGTATTTTCACCTACAGTGAGCAACTCTTCAAAATATTCCCTCCATCTGCCCAAGGGATCCACAGGATTTACCAGCAGTTTTCCTGACCTGTCCAAAATACTTGTCATTTCCTTCATACCTCCCTTTCGAAGACTGCTAATTACACTCCAGAATGGTTTTCCAGCAACTTGACCCAAAGTCTCCAACCTGTTTCCAAAGTCTTCCCAAGATTTCTTCTTGGATGCTGCAATTATCTGTTTGGCTTTGTTTCTTTCTTCAACATAACTTTCTCTGTCTACCTGAGTTCAAGTATGTAGCCATTTTTGATACGCCTTCTTTTTCCTTTTACAGGCTGCCTTGACTGTGTCATTCCACCAAGCTGTTTGCTTCATCCTACCTTTACACACTACTGTTCCAAGACATTCTTTAGCCACTTCTAGTATTGTGTCCCTGTACCTTGTCTATTCCTTTTCCAGTGACTGTAATTGACTACATTCAACTAACTGGTACCTTTCTGAGATCACTGTTATGTACTTGTGCCTGATTTCCTTATCCTGAAGTTTCTCCACTCTTATCCTCCTACTTATGGATCTGACCTCCTGCACTTTCGGCCTCACAATACCAATTTCACTGCAGATTAAATAATTATCAGTGTCATCAAAGAAACCCTTGAATACACGTGCGTCCCTCACAGCCTGCTTGAATTCCTGATCTGTTATTATATAGTCAATGACAGATCTGGTTCCCCTGCCTTCCCAAGTATATCTGCGAATGTTCTTATGTTTAAAAAAGAAGTTTGTGATTACTAAGCCCATACTGGCACAGAAACCCAAGAGTTGTTTCCCGTTCCTGTTGGCCTCCATATCCTCTCCAAATTTACCCATAACCTTTTCATACCCTTCCGTTCGATTTCCAACCGCGACATTAAAATCACCCATGAGCAGAACACTGTCTTTGTCCTTTGCTCTAACAATTACATCACTGAGTGCATCATAAAAACTATCCATCTTATCTTGATCTGTCCCTTCACAATGCGAATATACTGACACAATCCTAATTTTCTTGCTAGACACTGTCAAATCTATCCGCAACAGTCATTCGTTTACATACCTTATTGCAACTACGCTGGGTTCCATTTCTTTCCTGATGTAAAGCCCTACACCCCATTGTGCTATTCCTGCTTTGACTCCTGACAGGTAGACCTTGTATTCTCCACTTCCTCTTCTTTCTCACCCCTTACCCGAATGTCACTAATAGCTAAAACGTCCAGCCCCATCTTATTGCAGCCACTGCCAGCTCTACCTTCTTCTCAGAGTAGCCCCCATTGATATTAATAGCTCCCCATCTCATTACCATTTGTTTTCCAAGTCGTATCTTAGGAGTCCCTGGTTTGTCAGAGGTGGAACTCCGTCACCTCCAAAGGTCCGAGGCATTTTGCTCTGATTGTTGCCAGCATCGTGTTTAAAGTACCAGGGAAGCAGGTTGCTAGCCTTACTTGCCCTGAGTCCCGTTGAGTTTTAACCCTAACGGTTGAGGGACTAACCGGTGGATTTGGTAGTCTTTGCCGTATGAGCACAAAGGTGACCACGACTCAGAATATGGCCGAGATGACCAGCCTTATTCCAAAGTAACTGGTATCCTGACTGTCGGGACCACTTACTTGGCCGCTCATACGTTACCCGTGGTTCATGAACTAGGACATGACTACAGGAACCCACACCATGAACCACAGATTTTACATAGGACCAGAAATTTCCTCGGTTTCTCGACAAGATCTGTTGCTATGTTATGACGATGCTAGTTGTATGCTTCACACATCGACCTTTTTTATAAACACACGAATCGCTACTGACTTTTGCCTGTCGTCATTTGCGAGTTCTCTTTTGAAACGACAGAGGAACAGCCTTCGAGTCCTTTGAATTTGTTCTCCAGAGCACGATTTCCAGTCCGTTTAAACTTTGCCCATAAATCCTCTACGTCCATCATTCTGGAACTAATGATGTTATTTCTTTGTCTAACTAGAATGCCAACAACTGCTTATCTGCCCTTTCCAGCAAAAACACTTTCCTAGCCTCCTTCACTGGTTTATTAACTTTAGTAACCATCATCACTATGATTACACCATGATAATTAATCCCTGTATCTATACAGACACCACCGATAAGGTCAGGCCTGTTCGTAGCTTTGTCTCTTTCACTTTAGTCGATACCCATTCTCCACGACAGCATGAACTAAGGCACACCAATTTCTTCTGTAGCTAAAACGTCTAAAATCCAATCATAGAAGACTAGCAACCAGGGTGTAGGTACGTGTTGCAGCTGGCTTTGGCGGCACTGTCAGTGGAGTCCACTGGCATTCGCGTTGTAAGGGCGGCGGCCCTGGGTGCCCGTTATGGTAGTGAGGAATTATACCACACCCATACTGGGTCTCCCTTGCGTTACCTACTTCAGTCTGATGCAGGATGCTGGTGTTGCTGCTCATGTGGGATGAAGTGGTCCAGCAGGGCAATGGGTGAATGCAGAATGGCTTACGGAAGGCCGTAGAACATGACGAGGTCATACTACCCAGAGAATCCCCCGAGAATATCGGCATCTCATCTGAGTGGCATTGCGGGACAGATCTGCGTCCTCCTCGGCTCTGGCACAACAGCGGAACAGTGTAATGCATCGGACACTATCAGGGGTTCCAGTCCATCGCCGTTTGTTATGGCGTGGGTTACGTGCGAGTCATCCATCATTCCGCCCACCTTTGATGAAAGTGCGGAAACAGTTTGAAGGCAATCGTGTATGGAATGATGTCGCTGGGGACAGGAATGGCATCAGATAGTGTTTTTGGACGAATCCAGGTTTTGTTTGTTTGAAAATTACGGCCGTATTTTGGTTCGTCACAGACAGGGGGAGTGGCATCACAGTGACTGCATTCGCACAAGACATATACTGCAAACTCAGGGCCTCATGATGTGGGATGCTATTGGGTACAGCCACAAATCACAGTCAGTGTGTGTCCAGGGCACTGTGACCAGCGTGACCTATGTGAATGACATCCTGCAACCTGTAGCCAAATCCTTTCTGCACAACACCTCAGATGCTATTTTTCAGCAAGACAGTGCACGAACACAAGGTGCTGCACAAACATGTGCCTTCTTGGTGTCATGATATCAGCCTTTTGCCCTGGCCCACTGGATCACCAGACTTGTCGCCAACCGAAAATATGTGGGATATTGTGATATGATGGGTGCAGTGCTGTGACCCATTGCCAACCGCCACAGATGAACTTTTGAACCAGGTGAATGTAGCATTGATGACTATACCACATGAAGCCATTCGCGCCTTATACGCATTGGTTCCATCACACATGGTGGAACCTATGCCTGCTAGGCAACAGAAATATGCCAAACCAAGGTGACTGAAATGTTATCATTTCTGTCCTGTGAATATGAACGTTCTATCTCTAGTCGTTTAGTGTGTTCTGGATGTAGGCTAGCGGCTGAGACCTCTGATTTGGCACGAGTTATCTCTTGCTCCCTCCTCACCGTCACATCAGCAGTTGGCAGTGGTGGGACGACCATAGTCACTACTGCTACTCTGCAGCAACCATGGAATGGTTCTCCATTCTGCCTCCTAGACAGCTGACCCTGACATCTGCTGATGGCACTCCACATACCCTTCGTGGCTTGACAGACGGGCGTCGATCCTCTTCCGATGCAGTGATCATATAGACCAATCTGTGTCTTCCCATCTCGCCAGACGTTCTTCAGACATCGAAATGGACAGCCTAGGTGCAGTGGAGGCACAGTCTCTATATCCCCACTGGGTTCTGGATGATTTAAGTCTTTTCTGACCCTATGTGCGGTCTCATGGCGATGGAGAGGAGCGGGGTGCACAAGTGCTGTAGCAAGCGCCTCAGAGAACGAGACATGTAGTCACTCCGTCAAACGGTGGTGCCATGTACTCACAGTAGGTTGCGAGTACACAGCAACAGCCGGAGACATACTCTAATTAGGCATGTGATGACACGTGTCATGATCCTGTGGTCTTAATAGCGGGACAAAGCTGCCCACATGGATACAACGAAACCAGTCTAGTATTCATTCCTGCATGCTTACCAGGTATGCAGTGGATATCATTCTGTTGATGGTCTACACTGCAAACTCTATGGCTGAAGCTTGTTTCTGGCTGAATATCTCATAGTATTTTGATGATCTTGGGCTTTACTCAAGTACTGGAAGTATATCAAAGTGTTCGTCCTTGTGTCGCCACGGCCAGCCAGAAGTTTTGTTGTGTGCCGAACTCCTAACAGGCACAGATTTTGTAATTAGTATTATTCACATAAAGGAAATTTAAACATCATTCCAGTACCCATTTTTATTTTCTTATTTACAATTAACTTGTAAATTAACTTACGCAATCGTTTTAGTTGCTATCATTATATGTTTTTACTGATCTGTGTAAGAGACAACCTTGAATTTAGTTCACTCAGAGCACAAATTAAAAGCTTATATGCAGTGAATGGGAAGCTACATATTGTCAGTCTGTATATAAGAGACGAACAAAAAGTTTCCGTTCGAAGACCACCATGAACCCTTGCCTGTATTTCAGTGCTTATATACACGCATCGGAGACACAGTGGGTTCTGTTTACGCTGCAGCAAATACATCGAACGGAAATTGTTTGATCGCCCGTGAAAGTAACTCAACAAAGCGCATAGAATGCCGTATATATTAGTTTAAAAAAGTGTGTGTGTACCACAATCTCTAAACAAAGACAACGGCTGTTTGTGTATGTTACAGTGGTGTGCAAAACTTAAGAATGAAACTAATATTCGAACGATGTGTCACTGCCAAGTAACACGGCTCGATGAAACTTGGGCGACACATAGAAAGAATTGCCACAGTGTAGTACAGGAGGCAACTGAAAAAAATACGCAATGGGACGGACAGAAATAACGCTTTTATTATAAGACAATAATTACACTGAAGTCATCTCGTTTTATGATGGTCCTCTAGACTTTACAAAATTGGTGCTTAATAAGATATGTGATCACCATGGACAGCGCTGCACGCTATGCAACGTTCTCCCATGGTGGCCATAAGGTTAGTAAAGGACTTCAGTGGTAGGGCGTTCCACTCTTTCACCAGCGTGGTTAACAACAGCTGGATGGTCATTGGTGCACGTAGACGTGTTGCAATACGTTTGCCCGCCACACATGCTCGATAAGATTTAAGTCGAGGTATTGGGCAGGCCATTTCATTCACCAAATATCCTCTCCGTCTCCACCTGCGCAGTTCGGTGCGGTCGCAAGTTGTCGTCCATAAAAATGAAATCAGAACCGAGTGCGTCCATGAAAAGAAGCACAGGGCGAAGGAGTTCATTGTTACAATAACGTTGACTGGTGAGTGTACCGTGTTCAAAGATTTGGATGGCAGTACATCAATGCAATGTACGCCTCTCCAAGCCATAACACCTGAAACACGAAACCGATCATGTTTGCCGATTTTCGTGGGGGCGTTATGTTTTTCCGTCTCTCATCATATAAGAATACGTCCAGAGTTACTACTCAAAGTGAATCTGCTCTCAACCAAGAAGGGCACGCGACCCCGGTCCTCGTTCGTCCTGCCCCTATGCTCTCGGCACTATAGCAGACGTAACCGCCGACGGACGCGTATCAGCGGAACACAACGTACTGGTCGTCTAGCAATGGCAGTTGTTTGCTGTATGTTCCTTCTTGCCTGTCGCACAATTTATTAGTGGTCTGTGGTCAACCACCTCTTCTACATCGGGCAGTAGTGTCTATGGTTCGGAGCGCTCCCCATGCACATATATACTGAAGAGCCAAAGAAACTGGCACACCTGCCTAATATCATGTAGGACTCACGCGAGCACGCAGAAGTTCCGCAACGCGACGCGGCATGGACTCGACTAAGGTCTGAAGTAGTGCTGGAGAGAACTGACACCATGAATCATGCAGGGCTGTTCATAAATTCGTAAGAGAACTAGGGGATGGTGATCTCTTCTGAACAGCATGTTGCAAGGCATCCCAGGTATGCTCAGCAATGTTCATGTCTGGGGAATTTGGTGGCCAGAGAAAGTGTTTAAACTCAGAAGAATGTTCCTGGAGCCACTCTGTAGCTGCTGGAATTGCCCAAATCCGTCGGAATGCACAATGGACATGAATGGATGCAGGTGGTCGGACTTGATGCTCACGCACGTGTCACCAGTCAGAGTCGTATCTAGACGTATCATGGGTCCCATATCACTCCAACTACACACGCCCCACGCCGTTACAGAGCGTCCACCAGCCTGGACAGTCCCTTGCTGACATGCAGGTTCCTTAGATTCATGACGTTCTCTCCATACCCGTACACGTCCTTCCTCTCGATACAATGTGAAGCGAGACTCGTCCGATCAGGCAATATGTTTCCAGTCATCAACAGTCCAATGTCAGAGTTGACGGGCCCAGGCGAGGCGTAAAGCTTTGTGTCGTGCAGTCATCAAGAGTACACGAGTGGGCCTTCGGCTCCGAAAAACCATATCGATGACGTTTCGTTGAATGGTTAGCACGCTGACATTTGTTGATGGCCCAGCATTGATATCTGCAGTTATTTGGGGAAGGGTTGCTCTTCTCTCACGTTGAACGATTCTCTTCAGTCGTCGTTGGTCCCGTTCTGGTAGAATCTTATTTCGGCCGTAGCGATGTCGCAAATTTGTTGTTTTACCGGATTCCTGATATTCATGGTATTCTCGTGAAAAGGTCGTACTGGAAAATCTCCACTTCATCGCTACCTCGGAGACGCTGTGTCCCATCGTTCGGGTGCCGTCTATAGCACCACATTCAAACTCATTTAAATCCTGATAACCTGCCATTGTAGCGACAGTAACCGATCTAATTGCGCCAGACACTTGTTGTCTTATGTAGGCGTTGCCGACCGCAGCGCCATATTCTGCCTGTTTACTTATCTCTGTATTTTAATACGCATGCCTTGATCAGTTCCTGTGGCGCTTCAGTGTATACTGTGAGCAATATCAGTCTCCTGGGCTACATTCGTCACACGTCGTCCTTCTTCCAGTTTCCTGATGATTGGTCCCTGTGTGAAGTCATCCGGATGTTGTCTCCTGGTGATGTTGTAATTAAGAACACCACCACAGTACAGTGCAGGCTGCTCGCCGACCGACACACACTGAGTTTTCCCGTTCCTTATACTGTCTCACGCAGCGGAGCCAGCTCCAGCTGGCGCTATGCTCAAGCTGACCTCAGGCCATGTGGCGTCTAGCGTCCTCTGTACTACTTGGAGACCTCTAGCAACATGCTTGCGCACTTTAATTCATTACCAGATAGCAGTTAACATGTTATGTTATTTTATCTACCTCGTCCTTATGTGTAGAGAGCAATATATAAAACATCTCCATTTGTCAATAACATTGGAGAAACGGTATGCAGTTTGGACGAAAATCAGCTTTGACTTGAAGCTATGCTGCTTTAGAAAACTTTAAGAACGAGATAGTCACATGATATATTAATTACTCTGTGAAAATGAATGATAGTGAGGGAGCCAGTTGCCAGAGATATGCCAATCGTCCACAAAAAGCTAGACGTCACATGGCTAAAGGTCATCATGACTGCAGCGACTAATTGGACTGGTCCTGCAATACAAGGCTGTTAAGGCAATGGGCAAAGACTACGTGTGTCAGTCAGCGAGCAGTTGCGGTGAACCGTGGTGGCTTTCTTCATTACACCAGAGCCCGAGGGCAACATATGAACGACTTCACAACGGGACTAATCATTGGGAAACTGAAAAAAGGACGGAATGTGATGTGTGTAGTAAATTAGAGTAGATACAGTCTGAATAGTGATCGTGGATGCACCCTCATATGGTGAGAGGCGGGAACACGTAATACAGCCACGAACATTGCCGAAAATGTTTTGGTGGTCCGGGCATTATGGTATGTGGAAGCATAAGGTTGCGTGTTTGTACTGACCTCCAAATCTTTGAACACAGTATACCCACTGGTCAACGATGTTGTCACACTGTACTTCTTACCCACGTGTGTCTTTTGTGGGATGCATTCGGTCTTATCTTCATTCTTATGGATGACAGCGCGACCACATCGAAATGAGCAGTGGAGGAGCTCTTCGAACGAAAGAATATTCGGTTGAAGTACTGGTCTGCACATTGCCCCGACTTCAGTCCCAACAAACACTTATGGGATGCGGTGGAGAGACGTACTACAACACATCATCATCCAGCAGTTGTCAATCGCGCTGGTGAAGGAATGGATCGCCCTACCACAAGAACTCCTCGTCAACCGTGGGGCCAGTATGGGAGTACGTTGCAGAGCATACATTGATGTCCACGGAGATCACATATCTCATTAAGAACCATATCCCGCGTTTCGTAGTGCCTAGGGAACCGTCATAAAAAGCGGTGACTCTAGTGTAATTATTGTCTTTGAACAAAAGTGTTATTTCTGTTCGTCTCGTGGCTTTCTGTACTATATCGTAGCAGTCATTTCCATGTATGGTGCAAGTTTCATTGAGCTATGTTATTTTTGAGTGATGCATCATGCGAATGTTACTTTCGTTCTTAAGTTTTGCATATTAGTGTCGTTGCAGTTGAATGAAACATTTTACTCCAGCAAATTTTGACTAGTGCCGGTGGTTTTATCTAAGCCTTGATTTCTGTCAGTTGCAAATATTACAAGACATCAGTATGGTTGGTTGGGCGGAGGGGACGAAACAGCGACGTCATCAGTTCCATCACATTAGTGAACGATGGGAACGAAATCGGTCTTTCCCTTTCAAAGGAACCATCCCGGCTTTTGCTGGAGCGATTTAGGGAAATCATGGAAAACCTAAATCAGGATGGCCAGACGCGGGTTTGAACAGGCATCCTCCCATATGCAAGCCCAGTGTGCTATGCACTGCGCCACCTTGCTCGGTAGACATCAAAATGATTTAGTGTTCTAATCTTGTATAAATCATGCATACTTCGGTTCTTCGTAGCTTCCAGTTGACTAATGACTCATAGCAAAATAATCTACTTTATTCACGTAAGTCAAGCTCAGATCGACAGTTCGAAGCCCTTACGGCAGGGCCTGTCAGTTGTAAAATAGATGATCATTGAGTAACACTGTCAGATTGTCTCTCAATATTGTAAATAGTTAGATAAACGTGTTCTACGCTGCTAACTTGTATAAATAGCTCTCATTTTTAAAGCAGTTTTATTCGCAGTCCAGCATTTTCTCTAGGGCACGGTATGGGCCCACCTTCCTGCACAATACCTGTCCTGTAGACTTATTGTAACGACACAGCAGGCCTTCCTGGCTCATTCCAGCAGCAGCCGGACTCCCGACTTGGGGCAGCGTGTCGCAGTCCGTGCACAACAGCCGCTTTCCATCACCACGGTGGGTGTTTCTGTGCGCTGTATGGATTGATAGCCTGGGTGCAGCAACGAATCTTGGAGCTGGCTACCTCTGTAGTATATCCGTTGGCCCTCATGCACTGCTAATGCCTTGTGTTTGTGGCTCATGCAACAGAGTCGCATGCCAGGCACCGAGTGCAGGTGTCAGCTACCACTCCCCCGTCTGCAACCCTGATATTCTAGCCACCCCTATACCCCCGGGTTGGCTATAATTGGTTTCAGGAGCGGGATCTTCGACATTGTCACCATGTTGTTTGGTGACAGTAGAAGAAGCAACAGCGCCCACAACTGTCTTCCTTGGATGAAGAAGATGACTCGACAGTAGAAGGGCTGCAGTTTTATGAAGTGGGGTGAGTGCAGTCTTTTTGTTGGTGTTTTTGTTTGAGTGCGAGTTTCACGGCAACCCAGCGGTTCTTTTGCCAGGTTAAATCATACTGGTAAGTTTAGTACTGAGTGGTTACAATGGCATTTCATTTTCTGATGAAGGTCCAGTACAGGCTGTAATTATCGTACGACAGCGACAGCGAAACTTGATAGATATTGCTGATGCGTTAATTCGGAACCAATTTACGCTGGAAAAAATAAGTTCCAATTTTGGCTACTAGGTGCAAATATGGTGCTGTACACCATCTCGTCCATGTCTCCAGAGCTCACAGTGAACACACTGTGAAAACGGCGGTTAATAATAGAATCAAAATTATGTCGTTGTCACTTTCTGCCTATTTAACTCACCAAGTTCAATAGAATGAGTGTCACCTTCGCAATCCAGTACATATGCGTTTATGCGTATTTCTTGCATTCACAGTGCCAGATTTGAACCTGGTGGCCAAAATTGGAGCTAATACTTTCCAGCGTAAATCAGTTCGACATTAACGCATTAGAATATCTACCAAGTTTCGCTGCCATACGATACTTACAGCCCACATTGGACCTCTATGAGTAGCTGTGCTTTAATTATAATCGCCGGCCGCGGTGGTCTAGCGGTTCTAGGCGCTCACTCCGGAGCCGCGTGACTGCTACGGTCGCAGGTTCGAATCCTGCCTCGGGCATGGATGTGTGTGATGTCCTTAGGTTAGTTAGGTTTAAGTAGTTCTAAGTTCTAGGGGACTGATGACCATAGATGTTAAGTCCCATAGTGCTCAGAGCCATTTGAACCATTTTTTAATTATAATCACCCAGTATTGGGCAGGTATTCACAGAGGGGGATCTATAGATGTGGAAATAACAATGTTGGTTTTAGTAAGGGTTTTTTACCGCGAGCAGGAAGTGTGGTTCATTGCCTAGTAGAATAATGTTGTTAACGGAGAGCAACAATTCAGCAGATGAAGCTAAATTTAGTGATTGGTTAAGTGTATGAATAATAATTATCGTCAGCTGCTCAGACAGAGGACTATAGTATAGTAAGAAGTAATATTGAGTATTATGGTTAAGTGTTCTTATAATTTAAATTTGTTTGTTGTATTTATTGGATGGCTTTCTCACGACGTCAGCTTCTGACATTCGTAGGAAATGTATGCTAATTTGCGCCGTTTGGAACGGGCAAAGGTATAGAGCAATAAATATAGCTCGATATGTAAGCAAGTAAAGCTCGATATGTAAGCAAGTAAAGTAGTGAGAAGTGTTGAAATAGTGGTATGTTTAAGTAACTCTTTTTCGTTGGCGTTTGTGTAATTGACAGATGGTAATCGCGCTGAAAGGGAGAGGAACAGCCTTTTGTCTGGTTTACCTGTTCCTGCAAGTCTTCCTGTCACCGTTGTAGTTAAGCCTGTCAGTCCTGTTAACGGCTGAACAGTACTTACCTGGGTGAACAATCGTTTAAGTGTGAAAACTAAGATAATTAGGGAAGGAAATCTTGACTTAAAGGAAACAACCTGAGAGCTTACGCCATACATTGAGTAATAGCGTTGTTAAGGTTAACATGAGTAACGTGGAAGTAGCAGCTCTGATATCCGAGGTAATTATGGAGCCTGAGGCAGCAGGAATGAGTGTGGGCAGTGCAAAAGTGATTTAGTATGGGAGTAGCACCGTCGGTGATGCGAATACGGTATTATCTACCTTTTCGGGGGAATATGGGCGTTGTTTCGAGACGGGAGAGCTTGGGCCAGGCGCACAGGCAGATGCACATGCCGATGACTTTTGCGTCGTGCAGAGTGGAGCTTCAGACAATGATGCTGTTTTAGGTAATACGGGGAATGCACAAGAAGCTGCTGATGGTTGAGTTGTGGATATTGTGGAAGAAACTTTACAGGCACGCATATTTCCACAGAAGTAGGGTGAATTAAGGAAGAGGAGACGGGTTTGTAAAGTTATTGCGCCTATCGACAAGTCTGAATCTGTTGCGGAGTGTATGGCAGAGATTCGGAATGAAACGGTAGCGCAAGTACTGAGTCACAGCCTTGCAGGGCAAGCTCCTGACTTGCACTATGAGCTGCTTACAGCACAGCCGCAGTCGTGTGTGCATGCTGGGTGTAATGTAGGTGAAATGCACCAGGCGAACATGAAAGGAAACCTTCTGACTAGAAGTCAGTCCAAAGCTAACCTTCAGCAATGGGAAACTGTTGCCAGTCTACAGGTGTCACGAAGTGCATCTATTGTATTGGACAAACCATATAAACCGTATATCTGGTATCCTGGTCCGACAATTTGGACAGCCCGCCAGAAGGTATGGACGTAGACGACAGCCGATAGGCGGGGCCTCTATAATCAACGAGCACTGCTGTCGCCGCCTAGTGCTATGCACGGGCCACGCCCACCGTTTGGCCTATTGGCGCTCAACTGGCCCTATAATGCCGGCAGCGCCTGGGCTCATACCGCAGTCGTGTTCCGACAGCGCTCGTGATCGTTATCTATTCATCGTTGCTGTGATCTCTGATAGTTGCTGCGTCTTGGTATCCGATTTGGTTTTGCTATCTGCTCTCGGAATTTCACCGTACGGTCTGTGTTGTCAGTCATCCATGTTGTGTGTGTCTGCGCTGTATCGGCGAGTCCCCGTTGAGGTCGTCGACCGTCCACCGGTGCGCTCCGGTCTCGCTCGATTCCGGTTACTAGAATTGGCGACGAGGTAAAAGGTTAACAGTGGGTAAATATAAAAATAAACTAATTGTGTTTGCATAAGGGTGATTTTCAAAACAATCCAGTTGTTAACAGCGCATTATGAACGGAAAACTTGTACAGCTCGTGGAACAGCAACAGATGCTCCTGCAGCAGCAATTACAAGAACAGTTCCAACAGCAGTTCTAGAAGCAATCGGGCCTTTTGCTCCAGGAAAGTGTCAGAACGATTACACATACCAAGGTTCACAATCCGTCTCGACTGTGGTCACCTCCCAGACGGAGTCTCGCCCACCCGCGTTTCCGCCGTTTAACGATACCAAGGAGGATTGGGACACGTATTTGGAACGACTGAAGCAGCATTTCCCCGCTTTGCGGGTTTCTGATGACACTCTCCAACGCTCTTCCTTTCTTGGGCTTCTCCGGAGACATTTTTCTTATTTAAGAAGTTGGCTCCCCTCTCCAACTCGACAGCACCCACTTTCGAGGAAATGTGGTCGTTGCTGTTTAACTACAATGGTTGGAACTTTAATAGTGGCAACTATTTATTTACCAAAAAAAATGTTCAAATGTGTGTGAAATGTTATGGGACTTAACTGCTAAGGTCATCAGTCCCTAAGCTTACACACTACTTAACCTAAATTATCCTAAGGACAAACACACACACCCATGCCCGAGGGAGGACACCAACCTCCGCCGGGACCAGCCGCATAGTCCATGACTGCAGCGCCTTAGACCGCTCGGCTAATCCCGCGCGGCATTTATTTACAGCTCGTACAAAATAGGTATGCTGTTCCTTTTTGGAACACAACCTACGACCAACTTAGAAACAGAAGTCATGAAACTTTCTGCAGGACCTGACCATCATTTTGTAGGACAATGCTCAAGCACGTACAGTGCAAGCTGTTACTGATTTGTTTGACTGATGGGGCTGCTAAGTGCTACGCCACCTACTGCACTCCACTGACTTAAGCCCTCGTAAGTTCAACTTGACTTCTAAACTGAAGGAAACACTTCACGGCATTCGCTTCAGAAGTGCTACAAATTCGTGGGGCAATAGAGCGCGCCACTGGAACTGTCAACTCAACTAGCACTACTAAGAGTATCCTACGACTTCCGCCACGGGAATGGAATTCTCTCAAGCCTCCTTCCCAACGGCAACGTCATGATGAATCACTTTCGGAAATGTCAATAACTTCTGAGCAGCCAGTCCAGCCGCGTGGGAGCAAAAAGTGGAGTCTGCATTCTTGTCCTAACTGTTTTGTGACACACCAACTCGTAGACTGCCCTGGTTGCTGGGCGCACTGCACCCATTGTGGAAAGCATGGACATCTCCGAACGGTATGCCGTCAGGTACTGGGTTAGTCAAACCACACACCTAACTTGAATCACCGGGCAGTGCATGAACCTCAGGCCATCGTTCCCCAGGGCAATCCTTGTCACCTAAGTTGTTAATTGATCTGATACTTGCTCGTCAGGGCGTTCGTTTCCAAGTCGATAAGGGAGCGACGGTTTCCTTTGTCAATCTCCCGATATACACTCGTCTGGGTTACCCAGCGTTGGCCCCACCCTCTCGCAAGTTGGTTGCATATGGTGACAAATAGGCGAACGCCTATTGCCACTGCGGCAACGTACAAGAAGGGTACGCGGCCGCTAACGCTGTGTGTTGTCAAGTCATTCAGCTGGCAACATTTCTGGTTTGGATGCTTTCTCGCTGTTTGGGTTCTACATCACGGTTGCAGTTTAGGTCGTCTCGGACACAGTCCCCTTCCAGAACTTGATGAGCTTTGCGCCTCTTTCGCGGCCCTTTTGAGCCTGGCCTGGGGTACGCCACCAATTTTGAGGTGCGTATTTCCTTACGTCCGGATGCGATGCCCAGTTTGTGTCGAGCACGTCGTCTTCCAATCTCATTACGGACGGTCGTTAAGCTTGAAATTGATCGCCTTCACGACGCTGGGGTGATAGAACAGGTCCAAACTAGTGTTTGGGCCACACCCCTGCTCATGGTCCAGAAGCCAAATAGCGCCCTCCGGCTTCGTGGGGGTTTTAAGTCGACAATCAATTCCCAAGCTCTGGTGGAAACCTACCCCATACCACGCCAAGATGATCTCCTCTCAAATCATGTTGGAGGTGAAAGTTTTTTTCTTCATCTAGTGGAATCTGTAAATAAGAATCAGCAAGGTTTATTTTATTGCTGATGCTTATTTGCAGGTTCCACTAGATGAGGAATCGCAACGCCTTGTTGTCATCAAGATACCTTTTGGCTTCAGCGATCTTTCAGCGATACCTGGAACAGTTAACCATAAGAAACAGAGCATGTACCAGTTACCTTGACGACTTGATTGTTATGGGTACTACGCGTTAAGACCAACTGCGTAACCTACGTACCCTCTTTACAACGTTGAGTGACGCAGGGCTCAAATGTTGCCTGCACAAATGCCAGTTTCTTCAAGAAGAAGTAGATTACCTTGACTGTTTGCTCACCAAAGACGGATTCAGCCGACTTACCGTAATGTTTCTGCTATTGACTCTCTCCCGCATCCCCAAAACCTCCAAGAGTTGCATGCTTGTTTGGGGAAAGTGAAATATTATTCTAAGTTCCTTCCGAAGGCAGCACACATTATGCATCCCCTCAATTAGTTGCGGAAGAAAGGCGTTCTGTTTCAGTGATCGTCGACCTGTGAGCAGGCCTTAAGTCAGTTGAAGCACATGTTAAATTCTGCACCCTGCCTTACCCCCTTTCCTCTGTCACGCCCCCTTGTTTTGGATGCGAACACGTCTCTCTATGGCATTGGTACAGTGCTGGCACACTGTAATGGTGATATTACGGATCAACCGATCGCCTATGCATCCAAAACGCTGTTACCTGCCCAACGCAATTACTGTCAGATCGAGAAACAGGCATTGGCAATCATCTTTGCCATGAAGAAATTTAATGTACCTATTTGGGACCCGGTTTACCCCCATTACAGACGATAAACCGTTTGTAGCACACTTTGGACCACACTGTTGGCTTCCAGAGTGGACGGACCAAAGGCTCCAGTATTGGGCTCCTTTCCTTAACTCCTACAATTACGCCATGAACTACAAGTTTACTGCACAACATCCAAATGTGGATGCCCTCTTGCACTTGCCATCAGGACTAGACCCGACATTTGACCAACTGGAGATCTCATGTTTTCACAAATGTTGAATGACACCACACTTTAGTTGGGTTTTCCATTACTGATACTCACGTTTGGCGGACACGCGTCCTGACCCTATCTGGTAGCGTGTCATACACTATGTACTCCAAGGGTGGCCCACTTATTTGTCGAAGTCAACTGATACTGAGCGTTGGGTATGGGCTTGCCTCCCTCATCGTTTGTCCATCATCTCCAATGAGCTCCTGATGGATGCAGAGGCAGCTACACACCGTGTTGAAGCAGATGGATTAAGGACGCGATCCAAACCAAGTACCATGGTAGCAAATGAATGGACTTCTTTATATCACCTGGTTCGACATTAGAATTGTCGTCGACGTGCGTGTATCACGTCGCTGAAGATAGAGGACCGCAATATTGCGACGATACAGAAGGACGTATTGCATGCTCTATATCAATTCTATGTTGGGCTGTATGAGGCACCTGTTACCATCGATAAGTCTTCCGATTTATTTGTTCAGACTCTGCATGGTAGACTTACACCTGCTCATAATACTGCGATTTTAGAACATTTTCAATGTGGCGTGAGTGACCTTAGTCAGATCGCCTCCTCGTAAGTCGTCTGGGTTGGATGGTCTGCCTAAGGAGTTTTATGTGCGAATTTGGCCTCTGTTGGGTACTACTTTTACATTTCTGTTGAACGAAGTGTTGAGAGGAGGCTTTGTGCTCTATTCGCTTAAAGATGGGAAAACTGCTGATTCCTGAAGGTTCTGTTCAGGTAGCAACTGATAAATTTCGTCAGATTACCTTATCAAATTCTGATTGTAAGAATCTGGTGAGGGCCGTGAATAGCCGGCTGCCTGCTTTGCTAGGGAAAGTTGACCATCAAAGTTGTATTCCTGGTCGTACAATTGTGAATTCTGGGAGCCGAATGTAGTGATGTCATATCGGTAGCCGCTGTTGAGTTTGTTCCTGGTGCTTTGGCATTTTTAGATTTCGACAAGGCGTTCGACCGGGTCAGCCATGGCTTCCTGTTGTACGTACTGGAAGCCGCTGGATTGACAAGTGAAGTTCGCAGGCTCTTGTGTAATTTGTTTACCGGTATACAAGCCTTAGTGGCTGTCAACAGTCAACTCACACACCCGATTATCATCCGTAGCGGTTTTCCTCAGGGAAGTCAACTTCCAATGTCGTTGTTTGTTAGATCACTTGAGCCCCTTCTTCGAAGAATCGTCGCTCAGATACAAGTATGGACATTCTTGGGCGAGACGATCTCGATGCGCGCATACGCGGGTGATGTTCCTTCTCCCGCTGAGATTCTGTTGCACAAGGCTACGTTGGAAGTTTTATCTTCGTATCTGATGCCCGCATCAACGAAGGCAAATCGCGATTGATGAAATTACGAGGTTTTGATAATGCTGTCATTTCGTGGGCGATGGTGGTCGATAGACGTAAACTTGCGGAGTCAGAATTGACCGCTCTCCACACCAAATGGCTACACGTAATTGGCAGTCGGTTACTGATAAGATAGAAGAGTAATCCTGGAACATGAACGACGTTCCCTTAACCTACTTCATACAGTTCGGATTCTGGATATCTACGTCTTGAGTAAAGCATATCGAATCGCTCAGATCTTCTCTTTCCCACGCTGATGGCTAGGAAACTAAAACAGCTGTCTAATCGTTTGTAGAGAACCGGCACTTGAAGCTGACTGCCGATTGATTCTACTGCCGCCAACATTGCGTATAAGGACCACGAATATAAGATACAAGGAATTAGGGCTCAAACGGAGTCTTATAGACATTCGTTTTTCCCTCGTTGTATTTGCGTGTGGAACAGTAAAGGAAATAACTAGCAGTGGTACGGGGTTGTCTCCGCCACACATCGTATAGTGGCTTGCGGAGTATCTGTGTTGATGTAGACGTAGATTTATGAAAGAATAACATTTTTCTATTACGATACGAGGTGGCTGCGCACGTGCATTCTCTCGAGGGTTTGCGACTTTCCGATATTCAAAGGAAAGCGTCTGTATTGTTTGTTCGGTGCACGGTACTGACTATCTCTCACGCAATCCACACTTTCACGTCTTGGTTGTTTTACTGTCTGCGGCCGGGCAGTCTTGATCCGCCTGTCGATGCTGGTCAAGTGTATTTACAGTTAAAACATTTTCGTAAATTTTATATTGCTATCAGTTATTTGCGAGCTGACAATCTACAGAGGCAGCATCTCACTACCACATCTTTGCTAAAGCGAGGGTCAGGAATTGACTGCACGACACCGCCGAACGGGCATCAACGCAAACTTCTTGGAAGATGGTTTGGTTTCACCTTAACCTCCTGGTTCTACCAATGGCTGTTGCATCCTCGTGGTGTAAAGTGGTACACAATCTATTATCCACCAATGAGTGCCTGTTTCGTATTGGACTCTTAAGGTGTATTGTCACACAGTTTATTTCAATTTTGTGGCCCTGTTTGTCGTGTTTTGTCATTAATAAAAAATAAACAAAAAGTGGTTGCCAGCAACGACTGGAAATTAAACTTCCTGTTTCTTTTTTAAGCGTGGAAGCCATGTCGGATTAATTCCGATTTTATTTCATTCTTATCTGAGTAGCAGGTTGTCAGTTTCCAAAAATTAAAAGTGACAGGCCAGTACCAAGTAAGGGACCCTTGCCCATAGAAGATTACTCCACCAATGTGTTGTTTTCCAATTTATTTTGAAATAACGTTATCCTTATTCGTCCACTAATTTTATGTCAGGTGAATTCATTTAAAAACAAAAAAACAATACATAAATCGAAAAATTATTTGAAATTGTTTTCGGCGAAATTCCTGTAGTATATTTAGATTCATAATCGATTGCAATCGGCCATTTTCGGAAAAGTGACCCGTTATGTGTGGTTTCCCGCGAAATTATTGAAGTTGCGTGAAATCTTCACCTCTGTTAACGACGTTTCTTTCCCGAGTGAGATACATACGAAGAAATGTCACTTTGGCAAATATGCCTTCGCTCAATGCTCGTGGTGTTCGGAATTTCTATGTTTCGAATGTTTCTACGATCGGTATCGTCCGAGTGAAGGCATCAAATCTTCCTGAAGAATAAACGTAAGAATAAATTATAAGTATTAAGAACTGATATAAGATCGAAATATAAGAATACGAGAATTTAAAAAGATTGTAGCCCTTGAAAATACCATACACAAGTCTGTTATACAATAAACGCAATTTCACAATTAATATAACGCCTTTGTATCTCCTAACTTGATAAGAAACATTCGTTGAGGAAAGTTCTACTGGCATGAGTAAATAAATGAAAAAATAAAGTAAAATAAATAAAAACAATAATCGCATTTCGAACACTCGACACAAAAGTGAGAGACCGTGACGTTCTTTTTTTCCACTGTTCCTCTCAGACTTTTTTCTTTAACGGGAAGAAGTTTAAACAAATTATCTTTATTCGTACTACAACAATAGACACTACACTCGAACAAGGCGTTACGTCGAAAGCTTTTACGGTTGTTTTCTCAGAAACGGTCGAACATCTACGGATAAGCCGAGACACGTGTTCACTTATGTTGGCTTCTCTTTCACTGAGCGAAGTTTCTCGGAAATCGGATTATGGCACTTGCCGTGTTCTCCTCGTAAGTCGTATAGTGGGCTTAGGTGTGGTTCAGTATGCCAGAACGGCGCCGAGGACGTGCTCTCACGACATATCGCTGTTCAGGAGAAGATAATTGTTACAAGGTAAGCCCTTCTTGTCGAGGGTCAGCAGAGAGAGCATCGCAGCAGTGGGCGTTTATTCGGAAGCAAGACGCGGACGGACGGCAGGTGCTCACGGCTCGCCATGAGCTGGCGGCATTAAGGCGTCTGGTGTATCCGCCCCAGGGCGCTCGCGACAGCAAATGCGCACAATTTGTTAGGAAACACGTACCTGAATAACAACGCCGCTGCAGGCAGAATGGCCGACCATTAGAGAGAGGGAGCGAGCCGCCGGACAGTCTCGGAAATCGCAGCTCGTTATACCGTACGTAGTCGGACAGTCCGATCCAGCGCAAACTGGACTGGCTGCAGTTGATCCAGCTCCGTCAGCGCCGATAAAAACCGACACGTGTCGATTTGTGTTCAGAATCACGCAGGCAGAGTTTTTTATGAGTTCATCTCGATAGACCTATTCATAAGTACCTCCAAGGCCTCAATGATGACAACAGCAAGACGCACAGGCAGTAAAACCATCAACTATAAAAGAATCTATTATTGGGCCAAGCTAGTGAGTTTGAAACACGACTTGCAAGAGTTCACGGTGCCTGCATTTTGTGATGCGACAAACGTCGAAACAGTATACTAATTCTTACCTTTACCTCCCTTCATGCCTTAATCGGTAAGCCGGCGGGGATGACCGAGTGGTTCTAGGTGCTACATCTGGAACCGCGCGACCGCTACGGTCTCAGGTTCGTTTCCTGCCTCGGGCATGGATGTGTGTGATGTCCTTAGGTTCGTTAGGTTTAAGTAGTTCTACGTTCTAGGGGACTGATGACCTCAGAACTTAAGTCCCATAGTGCTCAGAGCCATTTGAACCATTTGAACATTAATCGGTAAATATGCAGGTGCAATCAGTATCATTCAAGACAACATAGTTAGTTTTAGTTACATGTTCCGTAGATCAGTTGCATGGTTTTTATAGAAATTACGATGAACGAATCATTTTAAAGTCTATGGCAATTTAGAGACTACTGAATAGATAACTTGCTTATATTAAATAATAAATTGATTAGAATACCATTTTTATATGCATGTGACTGCTTATTAATGAATTACGTGTGAGATAGATGGAGACACTGAAACAAAAATTATAACAAAACTAATGGGTATAGGGCAAACAAAGAATGGGAGGGCGGCCGCGGTGGTCTCGCGGTTCTAGGCGCGCAGTCCGGAACCGCGCGACTGCTACGGTCGCAGGTTCGAATCCTGCCTCGGGCATGGATGTGTGTGATGTCCTTAGGTTAGTTAGGTTTAAGTAGTTCTAAGTTCTAGGGGACTGATGACCACAGCTGTTAAGTCCCATAGTGCTCAGAGCCATTTGAACCATTTTTTGAAGAATGGGAAAAACAACAGAAGTAATGAAGAAATCTATCCAAATATCATGAAAATAGCAGGAGCAATAACATGTTAACAGAATTAGTTGGAACAGTTTAATCAAACAAATGTTTTACAATCCCTGGGAAAATAAATCAACTAAAGAAAAGACTGAAAAGGAAAAGGAGGTTCAGAAAGCTAATAATATTCAATAACCAAAAAAGAAGGAAAATTCTTTATTAAAAATATTTAAAGTATGTAAGGATACCAAAGAAAGGAAACCAAGAAAACAGAAGAACTATGGAAGAAAGTCGAGTGCATCAGAATTTAGTCGAAATACCTACAGCGAAAATAAAACACTGTAGGAGTAACAATAGGAGTGCTATTCCGAACACTGACCCTGAATTCAGATTAAGGATTTCTATCGCATCACAAAACTATTTTAACCGGATACTAGGAATATATCTCTGATAAGGGCACCTTTCCATTTCCTTCACCATATTTGTCCATTCTGATCTTTTGCCTTGTCATAGACGAAGCGTTCAACCAAAATAGGTATTTGATCCCTCTTCAAGTTTTGATAAATAACTCCCACCACACAGCCCCTGCAGAGTGCATCACTGTAGTACAGCTGTGTCCGATGATGATATTCGATCCTAATCTCTCTTCTCTGTTCAGAATTGGGTTTTTAACTCTCCCCTTAGCGTTTTTTAAGGTGCATCACTATGGGGCAGCTGAGTTGGAAAAAGCCGTTCAACGCTAACCTCTTTCCCTTCTTCAGCGTTCCATTCGTGATTTCCGTGATAACGTAGTTGCGAAGTGGGCGACCTTTTTGTGTACTTCGAGGATCCAATGGCAGTGTTCCTGCATCAATGCTTATAATCTCCGTACCTTAGGACGTACAGTAAGCAAAGGTAGATCTTGGAGGAGGGGACGATGGGTTCTATACCCCGATAGAGAGAGGGTTGGTGATCTGGACGGTGTAGCAAACCACTGATTGTTGTCGGTAATCATTGGCTGTTTTGCTGCACTAGACGCTTTTCCATTTGACGCTACGTTTAGTTCTTCCTGCCTCTGTAAAAATAAGGGATGTTGGTGTTGTAGGTTCGGATCACTGATGTTATGGGCTATTGGCTTTGCTGTGTTTGTACACCAAATATATGGTATTCATCTTCTACTAGAACACAGTGGACTCGCATTCTGGAGGAACGGATTTCAAATCTCCTTGTACGTTTACAGATGTAGGTTAGCCGTCATTTTCCTAATACGTTTAAGCGAATATCGGAATAGTTCCTTTGGAAAGGGCAAAGCTGAGTTCCTTTCGGATTAGGTCCTGCCAGGGCTTGAGCTCTGTCGCTAATTACCTTGTCGCTGACGTGATACTAAACCCTAATATTCCATCCTGTTCCTCAAAACGGTGACAACCTAGAATCTTCGAGCAAAGCCTTTTACTATTTAGTGAAACTCGATACGTTCTACTGGCTATATCACGGTACGTATCTGCGCCGCTGCCACCATTCTTGTTATGATGGCTTTGATGCCACTAAGCATTTCTTTGTGGAACTGACAAATCTTCCTTGCCTTTAGTAGATTCTATGTACCCAATGCTGGTGAAGGCGAGTGGCAGGGGATAGCGTTATGTCATCACTGGGCGTGTGGGGAGTGGGTGGATTCTAGTGCACGAAAGGCCAAATTCCACAAGTATGTAAGGCAGTACTATTAGTCATGCGGAATAAGCCCAATTTTTGTTTGTCTGATCACTGTATCTAGCAATGGTCACCATGCACTGGAGGACAACTTTTTGCGGAGGAGGGCCGCACTGTACTCATCCCAATATTAATTTTCAATCCGCACCATTTTTCTGCCGAAAACGCAAAGCTTTGTTATCCACGAGCTGAGATCTAAACTTTGCGACTCTGATTTCATTATTCTGACGCAATGACAAAGAAGTAGTACCGTCACCATATCATTCGGACATGCACATGGCAGTGTTCTTTAGTTCCTGTTTTGTATATGTAATTAGTAATGCAGAGACCTACAAAAATGTTTTTCCTTACAGCTGCCTTTTTCCTGAAAAGGGGTAGAAATGCATGAAGTGAATTCGAGAAGCGGCGACTTGACTTGCAAGAATTCATTTGTGCACAAATGAACCACAAGAAAACTTAAAGAAAACAGAACACTACAGAAACTCACACACCAAAAACATAACCAAAAAATGGCAGTCACAGAGAACAACGCTCTTGAAAATGGCAATAATTTCCCGAAACGCGTCGTGTGAAATATAACTGAAAGAAAATGGTGACTGCTAGCAGAAAAGTTATTTGTAAACAAACCCATTGTTTTCACAGTCGCGGGCTTTCACAAACCATTTCTAATGGATTAAATCGGATAATATCTTTTCCTTCTGCCGGCCGGGGTGGCCGAGTGGTTCTAGGCGCTACAGACCGGGACCCCGCGCCCGCTACGGTTGCAGGTTCGAATCCTGCCTCGGGCATGGATGTGTGTGATGTCCTTAGGTTAGTTAGGTTTAAGTAGTTCTAAGTTCTAGGGGACTGATGACCTTAGAAGTTAAGTCCCATAATGCTCAGAGCCATTTGAACCATTTTTATCTTTTCCTTCTGAAAGTAATTCATGTGACTTCAGTCTTCTTTTATACAAGATTCATTCACTCTCTTCACTATTTAGGGCGTAGAAAATTAAGAACAAATGGCTCTGAGCACTATGCGATTTAACTTCTAAGGTCATCAGTCCCCTAGAACTTAGAACTACTTAAACCTAACTAACCTAAGGACATCACACACATCCATGCCCGAGGCTGGATTCGCACCTGCGATCGTAGCGGTCGCTCGGTTCCAGACTGTAGCGCCCAGAACCGCACATCCACTCCGTCCGGAAAAATTAAGAACAACGTGCGAAGTTTTACATTGGCATGTTTAAACTTATCTAGGTAGCTAACACCGTAATCATTACCTACTCAATAGATCCTCAAATTTTGATACGTTTCCATTCATCAAGATGCATGGAAGGAAGTATAGAGTTTAGTGTTTCCTCTAGAGTGAAATCTTTAGTTATGAATAAGAAAAGTGTTCTTTTCTATATGGCAGTTTCTAAAAGTTAGAAAACCTTTTCCGTCAACGGAATTTCATACGTGGAAGACATTAAGCGTACTGCCAGGCACAATAACTTTCACATATTCTCGAAGTTCGTTACACTTTTAAAAAGTTTTAATCAATCATGATACATCCACCAATCATTGAGTTATCCTTTTCCATAATCCAAACACGTGGAAAGAATAAACATTTGCTACTACACAGGAATGCGCTTCCTTTTATAAGGACTAACAGAAAAAGTAATGCCACAGAATTTTTAATGTGAAAACTCTTAAAATTTTTTAAATAAAACATACCTTATTAAGATACTATATCTTCATTCTTCATGTCTACATATTTATTTCTCAACATAGTCACTCTGACGACGAAAACATTTCTACCAACGAGAGACCAGTTTGCTGATACTATCACTGTAGAATGTTACTTTGTTGACGAAGCCACAACCACACCTCTGTTTGCACTTCTTCATCATTATCAAAGTGAAGTCCTTGAAGAAGTACTTTAAGTTTTGGAAACATTTGAAAATCGTATGAGGCGAAGTCGGGACTGTATGAAGGATGATCGATGACAGTGAACGCAAGGCGTCGGATTGTAGCAGTTGTCGCAGCGGTAATGTGTGATACGGCATTACCATTCTGAAGGAGAGAGTGCTCCACGTGCAGACGAACTCTTCGAACTGGAATCTCGGTTACAGCACGCTGTTTTTCGCAAATCTAACTGGAGTGCATCTTCTGTAAGTTCTACAATTTAACATTTTGTAGAAGGTAGCCCTAAAGGTATTGCTCTAAAGGAACACGTACAATTGAGACATGTCTCAGCGGGTTCAAACACCTTTTCAGACGTTTCGATTCTCAGTAGTCTCCTAAAGTTGGTCGTTGTCGGGAAAACAAGAAAACTTAAAAGGTAGCAGTATCTATAAATAATCGTTAATATTTTCCCAAAAACCGAAAGTGAGCTATCTATAAGGAGTACTCTCTGCTTTGAACAGCCACTTATTAAAAATACCATTAAAGACATTGCATTACACAGAAAAACTGTCAGTCGTGTTGGCACTTCCGTTGTGAGCACTTTGCCGTATTAGTGAAGTTTACAGTCTAATATTACAGCGCCCCTCTTCACCAATGAATCTGTAGCATGGACATCTGCTCCTTCCAAGGTGTAATACTGCCTCCAAATCCTTCAACGAACCGATTTCCTTCACCCACCCACATATCGCATCTGTTTATAAAGTTCCTTCAAACACTGGAAACTCACTCCTTTGCCTGCCCTTCGTCTCCAATCAACTCGAGTTGCAGCACCCTACTCCATTCCCCATCCTTGAGAGCCCAGCCCTGCTGAGGCTACTATATCAGCACATCCCATTTCATTTTCGTCTCCAAATACATCACATTCTTCTCAGACCATAATATAATTTCTGGGATCTACCAATCATGTCAACAGTATTCTTACCCACCTGCCCCATTCCAAATTAAGAATTCAATCCACCACCTTTCTGTAATCACTTAATTCCAACAACCCAGTTACCAGTTCTTTTGTCCACGAAAATTATACAGCCTTCTTCACGTAACATTCTTTCGAATGCCTTCCTTTCACAAATTCCTTACCGTAGGGGCACCAGAAGACTCTGTCATCCCCACACTTATCACTGAGTGGAGAAAATATACTTGATCAACATTATGTATTGCTTATCACTGTTTTTTATCACAAATTTATTTTATATTCCTTATACTTGTAAACCAAAGGCTGAAGAGCCATAGCTTGGCCATTGCCAGCCCACATCCAATACATGGAAAGTAAGCAACAGATAAATATAATTTGTTTAAAAAAATCCGTTTGTATACATTCTTTCTCGTGTTTCATTTCATGTCTTTTTTCAATGACACTATTTTCTCCAAAGTTTAACTTACATGTTGAGTTAGGAATATAAATGGCCTGGTAGGTCATCCCAGAACTGTAATTTATGCGGTTAGCTATAACTATATTGTTGGGCAAGCGGCTAACAACCCCTCCCTGTAAAAAAAATTCTAGTTCAGAAACCTCAGAGTAAAGAAGCCGGACGGATTTGTGGACGCCAACATGGCACTGTTAAAGGCAAACGAAAACGAAAATTTTGTGTTTATTGGAACCAGGCACGTACAATCGCTGTACAGGGTGGGGGCCCTGAGGTCACTGCTAGATCAACTCGATAAAACCAAGGCAGGCGTAATTGCTCTACAGGAAATAGGATGGACTGGACGTGGAGTGATTGATATGGGAAGCTGGATAATTTTATACCATGGTTCAGAGAGCCACCATGAATTTGGTACAGGGTTCGCGGTAAGACAAAAATTTAAACACCTAGTTAGTGGATTCACTGGAATAACATCTAGGATCTCACATATGAGATTGAAGACCCGATTCTCAAACTACCCATTAATCAATGTACATGCACCCACAGAAGTATCAGATGGCCAGGATAAAGACACCTTCTTAGAGAACCTCGAGAGAACTTACGACAGATGCCCTGTGTATGGCACTAAAATAATTATTGGAGACCTCAATACACAGACTGGTAATGAAGAACATTACCTCCCAGCAATAGGAAAGCACATCCTCCATGAATACACGAATGACAATGGCGACAGCATTATTCAGTTTGCACTGTCACATAACATGGCTGTAGGTAGCACTATGTTCCCACAGAAAAGGATTCATAAAGCAACATGGTGTAGCCCTGATCAGCGTACCTTCAACCAAACTGATCATGTAATTATTGATGGTAGGCATTCCTCAAACTTACTAGATGTACGAACTTACAGATGAGTTAATGTAGACTTAGAACACTACCTTGTAACTGCGAAACTAAGAGCTCGTATATCCAATGCAAGAAAAGTCAAAGAAACACCTCAAAGTAAGTATATGGTATCGAAGTTAAAAAATGAAGACATCTCTAAAACGTACTCTGAGGTTGCTGAGAATCTTGCATTATACACCCCTAGTGTAAGTGATAACCCGGATCAGGAATGGAATGCTTGCAGGGATGCAGTCATTAAAGCAGCAGAAGTAGTGCTTGGGAAAGAAGGAAAACAACCAAAGAATTCCTTGCTTGATGAAGAATGTAAGAGAACAACTCAAGAGAAAAATCTGACATACAAGGAAATGCTTGAGAAATCGTATACTCGTTTAGCGGTAAGAAATTATCAAGATAAAAGGAAAGAGAAGAAAATGCATCGGAGAAAGAAAAGGGAATGGGAAAGAAAGCAGACTGAAGAACTGAAGACAACTGGAAAAACAAATAGTCCCTCCAGAAATATACATCTCGCTCATCTTCATTTCTATGTTCAGAAGATTATTTTCCTTAATCATCTTGATGTTGAAGCTCTTTTGTCTGAGTTTCCTTTAACACTAACATATGTTTTGAGTGGGGTCCGCCTTTAGCAAAACACAATTTTGTTTTTTGTCACAGACATGTTCACTGTAGTTGCAGCCTCATCAGTGTTTTTTTTTTTAAAGACTGTTAAACATAAGGAATGTTCTTTACTGTTTAAATACATATAAATAATAGTTTCTAAATCGTAATTACTGGTTTTTGAAGAGAACATAAAATTGTGCATTCATACCTTCTTACCACATGGCGTGGTTTTCCTGTTGTATTAGTTTTTTATAGTGCCTGTTTTTCTTTACAGTTTGTCACCTGCAACTATATGCAACTTAATGTAGGTAAAACATTTACGCAGAAATTACGATTTCTAAACTGTTGTAGCTATGCCTGAGATGAATAATTCATATAAAAGGTGTGTGTGTGTGTGTGTGTGTGTGTGTGTGTGTGTGTGTGTGTGTGTGTGTATCTATTTACAGGAACTCAATGGTGAACTGTTCAAAATTCGCCTGGAACTAGGAAATCACATCAAAATCTCGGAGATATTTAATGATATCATGAATACAGTGAAACAAAACACAGAAACACAAATAAAAACAAAATGGAATAATCAACAACAAAAACTAAACGCTCTCTTAAAACAAAATGAAATCATTACACATAAAAATAGAAAGCAAACAAACCATACATTCCACAAACGTCTGGTCAACCTTACTGACATACAACTAACTAACCAAGAAATAAATTTTCTAGAAAAAGGCCCAAAATACAATGTCAACACACATTACACAGAAGACAGTGGACAATCTTATCACAAAAAGTGAATACATCATAAAACAACAAGAAAGGAACGGTAACCCAAAATTCAATGCAGGTCTGACAAGGGAGTTAGTTGCAGAAGAAATAAGATATGTAATAAAGAACAAGAACAACATATTGACAGGAACAAAAACTGAAGAAACTGCAGAAAAAATCAAACACAAACTTAAAAACGAGGCACTCAGTACGAGATCAGACAAGGGCAGAAGCATGATAATAATAAAACAGGATGAATACAAAGAGAAAACCTTAAAATTTCTTTCCTGGAAGACAACAACATAACAAAACTAACCAGTGACCCAACACAACGATACCGAAAAACACACCAACACTTCAAAAAAGTATCTCACACATATCCACAAAACAGAAGGCGAAATGCCTGAAACAAAAGAACCCCCTAGCACCCACACTGAACAGCCAACTAAAGCTCCACAAGGAGGGCATTCCGATGAGCCCCCTTGTCAATTTCAGAAGTGCACCCACATATCACTTAGCCATAGAAATGCACACGTACTACAAAAACATCACACATACACAAATAACAAAAGCATACACAACACCAAAGAGCTGATACAAAAAATCAGACATCAATGTACCCACAACAGCCACACTCACATCATTTGACATCACATCCATGTACATCAATATCCCCACCACAGAAATAAACATCATCAAACAACAGTTAGAAGAACAAGTAGAAATTCCCAAACCCCACATAAAAGAAATAGCTATCATTCTAAAACTAATCACAGAGCAAAAGTATTTCTCATTTGACAATCAGTTCTAGTCGCAAGAAGACGGACTTCCAATGGGGTCAGCAATCAGTGGACTTCTGGCCAGCATTTTTCTTAATCACTTTGAAAATAAAATATTTTAAACAATAGTAGGACTCAAACAATACCGGATAATATTTCGGTATCGTTATGTAGATGACGCCATCTGCCTTCTTGATGAAACACCCAGTCGCATTCAACAACTCCATAGTGATATTAACAACGTCCACCCAAAAATAAAATTCATCTTAGAAATAGAAAACAACAAAATGTTAAATTTCCTTGACCTGACAATACACAGACACAACAACCAACACCAATTCTCCATATTCGAAAAAGTAACCACCACCAGCACAGCCATTCACAAACATTCCAATGATCTGACTACAGCCCGCGGCTTGTGGCCTTGCGGTAGCGTTCTCGCTTCCCGCGCACGGGGTCCCGGGTTCGTTACCCGGCGGGGTCAAATGGTTCAAATGGCTCTGAGCACTATGAGACTTAACATCTGAGGTCATCAGTCCCGTAGAACTTAGAACTACTTAAACCTAAGGACATCACACACATCCATGCCCGAGGCAGGATTCGAACCTGCGACCGTAGCGGTAACGCGGTTCCAGGCTGAAGCGCCTAGAACCGCTCGGCCACTCCGGCCGGCCGGCCGGCCGGCCGGCCGGCCGGCCGGCCGGCGGGGTCAGGGATTTTCTCTGCTTCCAGATGACTGAGAGTTGTGTGTCTTTCATCATCATTTCATCCTCATTCACTCGCAAGTCGCCGTAGTGGCGTTAAAGAACTTGTGGAGCGGCGGCCGAACCGCGCCGCGAGGGGTCTCCCGGCCACCAATGCCCTACGCTCATTATTCATTATCTGACTACACACAAACTAGCTGGTTTCCATTGTATGGTACACAGACTGAACAAAACTCCAGTGACTGAAAGCAAATATGACAATGAATTACAGACAATTAGACAAATAGCGGTAGAGAATGGATGTAACACAAACACTATAGATAAACAGAACCACAAAATTAAAAGAGACACCCAACACACAAAAGCCTTCTCTCCAACTTACAAACACACAGAACACACAAACGAACACGCATGAACGAGAACCACCTACAACAACAAACAAGTAGTTCACTCTCACCTCCAACAACAAAGCGGCCCACAGAATAGGCAACATACTCAAAAAAACATGGGCTAAAAATAGCCTACAGGAAAGACAACTCAACGCAGAGGCAACTAAGGACAACCAACACAAGCACAGACAAACACAACACATCTGTTATTTATCAATTAACGTGTCAGGACTGCAAATCAGTTTACATAGACAGACAAGTAGAAACTTTAGTGCCAGATACACAGAACACAGTCCGCAGCTCGTGGTCGTGCGGTAGCGTTCTCGCTTCCCACGCACGGGTTTCCGGGTTCGATTCCCGGCGGGGGTCAGGGATTTTCTCTGCCTCGTGATGACTGGGTGCTGTGTGACGTCCTTAGGTTAGTTAGGTTTAAGTAGTTCTAAGTTCTAGGGGACTGATGACCATAGATGTTAAGTCCCATAGTGCTCAGAGCCATTTGAACACAGAACACAGAAGAGCATTAAAAAGTAACAGCTATCATTCCACATTTGCTGAACACCATATGGACACTAAACATAGCCCAACAGACATCAACACTGATTTGAAATTTCTCAAATGCAGCAACAGCCCCCCACAAAAAACTAATAATTGAAGAAAATCATCAAATACAAAAAGCCATAGTTGAAGGAAAGCTCTCTGCAATGGAGCTCTGTTCTCTGCCCTCAAGGACTTATTAGACAGAATCAATCTATAAAACCCCCTCGTCCCCCCCCCCCCCCCACACACACACACACACACACACACACACACATAAAACTAAGAATAAATAAATATAATTATAATAATAATGATAAATCCGCAAACCTACTCTCTCTCTCTCTCTCTCTCTCTCTCTCTCTCTCTCTCTGTCTCTCCCTCTTTCTTTTCGCACACACACACACACACACACACACACACACACACACACACACACCTCTCTGAGAAATTCAAAACAACCGCCAATGACATCTTCAACTGTTCCACTGTCTGCTATGTTGTTTTCACACCTTCTACTGTTCCACTGTCGGTCATCTTGTTATTACAGCTGGTAAACAGTGACAGTGACAACTCAATACATAGAACTTGACAATGAAGAAAATAACGAAAAAAGAAACCGTAAGTAAATAGACACACACACACACACACACACACACACACACACACACACACACACACACTCCTTTCACATGAATTATAAATCTCAGGCATAGCCGTAATAGTTTAGAAATCTTAATTTTTGCGTAAATGCTTTTTCTACGTTAAGGTGTACATAGTTGCAGGTGACGAACTGTAAAGGAAAACAGTCACTATAAAAACGTAATACAGCAGTAAAACCACACCATGAGGTAAGAAGGTATGAATATACAATTTTATGTGCTCTTCAAAAACCTGTAATTATGATTTAGAAACTAATGTTTATATGTATTTAAAGAGTAAAGAACATTCCTTATGTTCAACAGCCATAATAAAAAAAAAAACACTGATGATGCTGCAACTACAGTGAAACATGTCTGGGACAAAAAACAAAATTGTGTTTTGCTAAAGGTGGACCCCACTCAAAAGATATGCTATTATTTTCCTTACTTACGGGGTGCTGAACAACAGAGGAAGTTGAGTTTGAGAGAGTAAATTTATCTTCCGTTTACGAACGTGGTAACGTAAAAGCTGTTCTTATTGTCGTGCTGCAATATCCCCCTTATTGCGTGCTTGAGCATTTGTTTACGAGGCACGGTCTAGTGAAAAGCGTGCAGGCTGCGGGAACAATAACTCTCCATAATGCTAGCTAGTCTTATCTAGCGAGATATTCCACAATACAATTCAGCGAGCAAAATAAGGGCGCTTAGTAGCATCACGCAATGCGATTACTTACCATTTTTCCGTAGACGAAAATACAAGTGGTTTGTTTTCAGTATTTTAACTGGCTGTATATTCCGAACCGAACCCCCCGGATCCTTTATACATTTGAATGAAGAATTAGCTACAATATTTAATTAGGCGTGATAATATTCACGTTTCCTGAGATTGGCATGAGAAACTTGTGAGATTAAGAATCCGTGCCGTCGCGCCTGTTACTACGAACGTACAGCCAGTTTCCCTTATCAGTATTTGACACTTTTAAAATTCAGTTTTCTTGCGCTGTCGGAGAAAAAGTGTGTACACAACAGAAGTGCTACTGCAGTATTGTGATACGTCCTTCTAAGAAGTGAAGTTTTAAGGCTGCTACGGAGCTGAAGAATAAACAGATAGCGGATATTTCGTCTGCTCGTTAGGAAGAATTAGTATGATAAATGTATAAAACAGATCATGAATTCTTTGTGGCCCTGTTTATTATCGTTATTACTGTTTTTGTCGGAATTTATGGTACACTGAAAACGATTGCAACACAAGACATTTCATGAAGAAAAGGATGTGAAGAGCACAATGTTATTTCTTTGTTGTTAGATAGCTGTTGCTCAGTGACTATCCCACTCCATTTGAAGCTACCGGAGGACGCGCTCATGACGGAGATCATTAACTTCCATCGCTGGCTGTATCAGATCCCAGACCGTCAGAAAAGAAAACTCGCACATAATAATAATCATCAGTAAACAGCCGTGATTAACGGAATAAACTACCAATAAATCATTAAACTTTTCTGCAGGTTCAGGCAGGAGAACGGAAGGAAAACTTTCAGTTCGGTATCGTACCTAGCAAGTACTTGCGCTGCACTTGCTGTTATTATGACACTTGCTTTTATTTTATCCTCAGTTACAGCATTGTTCCAGCTCTAAATGTTTAAATTTCTTTATATTTCCTTAATATTAGATTGTTCCCCTGTATGAGCGTCTAGTTTGTTTTCAATGAATGCTGCTAATAACTTCCTCTTTCAGTTCATATGCACTGCTCTGCAGTTTCTGAAACTACTAATCTTAACATTACATTCGAGTTACCGACACTTATTCATGTAATACGAGCAGTATCATCTCAAATAAATGTCTGTAAATTATGTATTCCAATCTCATTATCTGAGTTAGGTTAACAACCAACTTATTATCTATTACACTGTGCTTCATCTGAAATGCGTACATCTTAGTGCCCCGTTAGATTTCTTAATTATTCAGACTGTCAGCCTATATATGACTCTTGGTCTAATCAAGGATCTTGAACTTGCCTTCCCTTCGAGAGTCTATCATTGAAGCACAACGGCTCATTCTGGATGACGCGAGAGTGGTGGAACTTGTCAGTGACCGCTCTAATACTTCTCATACAACTTCGTAAGCAGTAAACAGGGTGTACTCAAACAATGAAATACAAGAAGTAGAAAGTGTTAACCTTTTGGGAATACGGACACATCACAATCTTAATCGATAAACCAAACAGTAGAATCCTTGAAACACGTTAGTTCCGTTACAGTTACAGTTCGCGTGATCACTGCTATTGGTGAAACTAATGTAGTCTACATATTTCTACCCACAAATAAGTTGAGATATTTTAACTCAACACATACGGGTAGTATTATCAGGACACAGAAGCGTGTTATAAAAAATACACCGATGAGCCAAAACATTATGACTACTACCTACCGCGAGGTAGGATGCCTCTTAGTGGTGTTGTGGGCACGTGACGTAGTAAGGAAAGAATTTAAGCGGAATACAGACGCGTGGGCAGTCACTGTAGCGAAGATACGGGCCGCAAATGCGGAAATCCACTGATACAAGCCGGTTTCACAAAACGTACATTGTTGTGGTGATGTGGCTGGAAACGAGGATCTCTGAAACGGCAAAGCTGCTCGCCTGTTGGCGTTCTACTGTCGTGAGCACCTATGGAAAGTGATGGAAGGATGGTGAAATGACGAGTAGGCCGTATGGTATCGGACGCCCACGTCCCGTCACAAAACTAAAGCTCGGAGGATCCCCCACTGTGAAATCCACGATAGGCAGCGAACTGTGGCAGATCTGCGACAGAGTAGAATGCTGGTGCAGGCACAAGTGTTTCGGAGCACACCGATCAAAGATCATCGTTGAACATGGAGCTCCACATCACACGACGCCTACGTGCTCCTGTATTGACCCAACGACATCGGAAATTATAATTGCAGTTGGCACAGCATCACTGAGAGTGCACCGAGGATCGATAGAAACGTGTCTCCTGTCGAATGAATCGTATTTCTTGATTGCATTTCTTGTTAGACCAGATTGATGGTTGGGTCCTTACACCCCGTCATCTAGGCCAATGGCTGCACGAAACATGCACTGCCCCACAAATGTAGGCCCGTGAGAGCAGAATTAATCCATGGGATATATTGAGTTGGGCTTCCATGGGATCTGAGATAGTAATCGAAGGCATCATGACAACAGTGAAAATGCGAATATTATTGCGGACCAGCTGCATCGCTTCAGGTTTGAAGTCACCCCCTACGGCGATGACATCTTCCAACAGGATAACTGTCCGTGTTGCAATGTCAGAATCGTGATACAGTGGTTTGAGTGGCATTATATTGAACTCACATTGATGTCTTGGCTAGCAAATGTGCCTGATCTGTACCCACTGGAACAAATATCGGGCGCCAGCTGCGTGTCCCAACGTCCCATAATTTGCGGGAACTGCTTGACTTGAGCGTAGACATCTGGTGCCACATACTTCTGGAATCCTGTCAAGGACTTGTAGAATCCATGGCAAGCAAAATCTCACCTGTCTGATTGAAAAGTGTAATAATAAGCCATTAAACAGGTGGTCACAATGTTTTGACTCATCGGTGTTTATCTGACGTAGTGCTATAACATACAGTTCAAAATCTTCGGCACGTAGGGGTCGTATTCTAAGAACGCACAAACGTGTTACATAAATTATATCTGATGTAGTTCTAGGAGATATCATTCAAAAATCTCTTCAGAATACTTGGTATTATTGAAACTGCTTCAAAATATATATATTTATCAATGGTTCACTTTAACAAGGTTTCTCCTTCCGCAGAAAATGGTGAACTATAATACTGGGAGTAAAAATAACCTTTGCAAAGACATCATAAAGTTAACATTAGTAGAGGGATGAGTCAGAGATAGAACAGCAATAGGATGTATGGCAAATACCAAAATTATACTCGTTGAGCGTTTACGTTACAACGTTAGATCATAAAGAACACATCATCATATATGTAGGAGATCTGTGGATCTCGAGGGTGCAAAATTTGGTACGTAGAGCCGCCAGCGGACACCTTGGGCTGTGCATCGAGTCCATCTGAGCTTGGATGACCTCGAAGACAGTGCTCAGCCAGTTGTCTTAACAGGTCAGAAATGAAGCATCGCAGTCCAAATCACTCGCTATGCAAACCGGGTGTGAATATGGCGTGCACCCTGTTGAGTCCCCATACCACCACACCAGGTGCTGTCCTAATTATACATAATATAACTGAGTATCCGACGTTGCCCGGGCATGTATTTATTCTCTGTCCATCTCCTCCTCCCCCTCTCTCTGCCCATCTCTTCCTCCCCCTGTTTCTGGTCATCTCCTGTTTCCTTATTCCGTATATCCTGTCTCGCTGTCCATTTCCCCTCCCCCTCTTTTTGTCTATCTCCTCCTCCTAACAGTCTGTGTCCATCCTGTCCTTCCCCTCACGGTCTGTCCATCTCTTCCTCCCCCTTCTCTCTCCACGTTATTAGCCTCACCCAGATAGGAAGCTGATGGTTCTAACCTCCACAGTATTCCTTTCGAGATCATAACTAATTTGTGTAACATCTTTGGTTCAAATCATTCCAGGGGCTTATAATGAGCTCTTTAACCGTGGCTTTGCCCATGTACGTCCATGAAAAAATTATTACACGCATATTTAACATATTTCACACGTATCTGTACACATATTGCACCTGTATCTCTTCCATTTTCATGCAGATCGATGTTTATGACACCGTATCTCAAATGGTACAAATGACTCTAAGCACTATGGGACTTAACATCTGTGGTCATCAGTCCCCTAGACTTAGAACTACTTAAACCTAACCAACCTAGGGACATCACACACGTCCATGCCCGAGGCAGAATTCGAACCTGTGACCGTAGCAGCCACGTGGTTCCAGACTGAAACTCGTAGAACCGCTCGGCCGCAGCGGCCGGCACACCGTATCTCCTGAGCTATGTGTTGTACATCCAGTGGCATATGCAGCTAGTTTAGGCGAAACGTGTTGTGAGTAAGGTTAGTAGTAAAGAAGTTTTAAATTAAAGCATTGTGTATGATGCAGCAGTTTTTCAAACATCGCAGTGTGTATGACGTCATATCACCTTAACTATGTGTCGTACACTGATATGATTCTGCTTTTACTTTCAGTGGTATATTTACATACTGTACGTAAAATTTGTCTCGAATACAATTGGTAGCAAATAAGTAATAAATTAAAACGTCATGCTTTATGCAGCAGTTTTGCTGTATGAACAGCAAAACTGTAGTAAGCGATAAACGTTTTTCTTTTGATCGTTTTGTGGGTTTGCCAGCAAGAAAAAGGTTTCATCAAGGTTTGGTTGGTTGTTTGGTTGTTTGGGGAAGAAAACCAGACAGCGAGGTCATCGGTCTCATCGGATTAAGGAAGGACGGAGAAGGAAGGCGGCCGTGCCTTTTCACAGGAACCATCCCGGCATTTGCCTGGAGCGATTTAGGGAAATCACGGAAAACCTAAATCAGGATGGCCGGACGCAGGATTTAACCGTCGTCCTCCCGAATGCCATCAAGGTTTGAAATTATGTGTTAAGTTTGTTTCAAATTACTAAGTGCTCCCATTCTTAAATATTAGATGAATAAAGTATGGGTATTCGCGTGTCGTGGGCTACACTGCTTTTTCATCACCCAGCCCCATCCCTTTGGTAGGTAAGTGTTTTTTACCCCAGTAGGAATTATTTACAGACAGTAAGTAATATGTGTATCAAGTTTGGTTGAAATCGATTCAGTCGTTTAGGAGGGGATGCTGAACGTACATATGTATATACATACATAATACCTACACCCGTTTTTATAACACGTACGACTCATGTGCGTTCACATTTGAGAAAAGAATAAAATAAAATTTGTGTTTACATCTGCATTACTGTTGTCAGTTACGGAAGTACGCAACAGGTACTGCTACACCGCATTGGAGAATATTCCAAGAAGAGAAATTACAGAGTGAATATGGCACAGTGGACAAGGCTCTGAAACCACATTCGGAAGAAGCAAGGTCGAAATCATCGTCCGACCTTTCTGATTTACATTTTGCTTTGTTTCCCTAAGCTGATTAAGACAAACTGTGCTCTGTTTCCTTTGAAAAGGACGCATTCATTTTCTTTGCTCATCTGTGTCCTATCCTAGTTGGAGTTGAATGGAGTGGTATCAACTTTGGCGGGACGTAAGATTTTCCTTCCTATAATAAAAAATGTAATATTTGATTAAACTGCCCAACGTTGTATAGTGGACGTGCATTAATTCTCTCTGACTAATTTTCTGAATATGTGTGATTGACTTACTAGAGTCTGCCACCAGGAGTTACCATATGTCAGACTTGTTTAAAGTAGCAAATTGACAGCTGTATTCAACTTTTGTAACTAAAATTTCCAAATGAGTCTTTCCAAGAGAAGCAGTTACAGGATTGGTGTGCTCCATTCTGGGCACAGTTCATTTTACAAACTATAAACTACATATTTACAAACTATAAACGTGGTAATAACAGCACGCACTACTTATGAACAAGCTAGTACTCGACTGAGGCTATACAGTGAACGGAAACTTCAGTGGGTCCTATAATAGTTCACAGCACAGATCTCTAGACAGCAAAAAGAAGGCACTATTGACTGCGAAACGGCGACGTCTTGTTCAACTTCCTAGTCGCAACGCGTTTTCTTCCACTAAGCAGGATGTCCCCTTTCCGTTCAGTTCATAAGAGTTGTGATGTATGTGTGTCTGTCGAGTATATGTGACTGTGATGGCATGTGTTGTGTCATGTTTCTCATGACTGGGAGAGTGAAACTCGGTACCGGCACAGAGTCTAGTCCTCTCGAATATCACCAAAGGGGCTGCCGGGCTTAACATCTCCATCCGACGGTGCAGCAGGAAGCTGTCTGCAATTCCTGGTAGTCTGCGAAATTATTCCTGCGCAGAGGGTTTTTTTAACCCGGAGCAGGTAGTAACCTGTAGGGACCAAGTCGAGAGAATACGGTGGATGTGGCAGTACTGGAACCCCATTTCAATGACAGCGGCAGAGCGCCTATGGTTTTGCGACTCGTATGGGGACGAGCGGTGCCGTGATGCAAAAGCACTCTTCGTGACGGTGCACATTCTCCGCACACTGCCACCAATAGCCTGTCAATATCCACAGTGTTTACAAATTCCTCCCACATAAACTACGTGTCCAAGGTGGTCCTTGATACTCACATTGCCGGTTATAAGCTCATGTAGTGACAGCAGTTTGGAAATTTGGCTCTAATGTGCAGGCGTTACACTTCTAGTGATTGCCGTGCCACCTACAGTTAGACCACAGTACTAAATATTTTCAATTGTAATAATGAGTCAAATGGTGTACCATGAATGATGGGAAAAAGTAAGATGGAAATCAATATGAACGTCCGTTGTATGTTTGATCGAGTTCAAACCAGGTGAATTTGGCCGCCAAGACATCACCCTGTGTTCACTATCATGCTCCTCAAACCAATGTAGCACGAATCTGGCTTTGTGACACGGAGAGTTATCCTCCTGGAAGATGCTATCGTCGTCTAGGAAGATGCAGCATGATGGAGTGCAAGTGGTCCGTAATAATGTTCACTTAGTGCACAGCTATCATGGCGTCTTCGATTACTACCACAGGTTCCATGGAAGCCCAGGTGAAAGTGCTCCATAGCACAACACTTACGTCATTGGCTCTTGTCCGTGGTACGGTGCATGCTCCGAGCAACTTTTCGCCTGAATGATGGCGTAGCTGGACACCATAAGCTGGTACAACAATAAATGTAATTCGTCCTACCAGTCGACATGTATCCATTGATCCACAGTCCAGTCTCGACGACTGTTGCAGAAACAACGAAACAAACATTACAAATTTAAACACATACAAAATCCCCAAGATCGGCGATCTTTTACAGAAGCTCGAAATTTATCGCGGACTTTATTGCGAGATGCTTATAATAGTTTGCACAACAAAACTTTGTCTCGAAACCTGGCACAAAATCCAAAGAGATTCTGGTCGTACGTGAAGTATGTTAGCGGCAAGAAACAATCAATGCCCTGTCTGCGCGATAGCAATGGAGATACTATCTAAGACAGTGCTGCCAAAGCAGAGTTACTAAACACAGCCTTCCGAAATGCCTTCTCAAAAGAAAACGAAGTAAATATTCCAGAATTCGAACCAAGAACAGCTGCCAACATGAGTAATGTAAGTAAATATCCTCGGAGTAGTGAAGCAACTTAAACCCCTTAAAAGAAGCAAGTCTTCTGGTCCAGATTGTATACCAATTAGGTTTTTTTCAGAGTATGCTAATGCATTAGCTCCATACTTAACAAACATATATAACCGTTCGCTCAACGAAAGATCCGTACACAAAGGCTGGAAAATTTCACACGTCACACCAATGTTCAAGAAAGGTAGTAGGACTAATCCACTTAATTACCGTCCCTTATCATTAACATCGATATGCAGCAGGATTCTGGAACATATATTCATTTCGAACATTATGAATTACCTCGAAGTAAACGGTCTATTGACTCACAGTCAACATGGATTTCGGAAACATCGTTCTTGTGAAACACAAATAGCTCTTAATTCGCATGAAATGTTGAGTGCTATTGACAAGGGATTTCAGACTGATTCCGTTTTTCTGGAATTCCGGAAGGCTTTTGACACTGTACCACACAAGCAGCTTGTAGTGAAATTGCGTGCTTATGGAATATCGTCTCAGTTATGTGACTGGATTTGTGATTTCCTATCAGAGAGGTCACAGTTCATAGTAATTGATGGAAAGTCGTGGAGTAAATCTGAAGTGATTTCTGGCGTTCCCCAAGGTAGTGATATAGGCCCTTTGCTGTTCCTTAACTATATAAACGATTTGGGACACAATCTGAGCAGCAGTCCCCGGTTGTTCGCAGATGAAGCTGTCGTTTATCGACTAATAAAGTCATCAGAAGATCAAAACAAACTTCAAAATGAGTTAGAAAAGATATCTGAAGGGTGCGAAAATTGGCAGTTGACCCTAAATTACGAAAAGTGTGAGGTCATCCAAACGTGTGGTAAAAGGAATCCGTTAAACTTCGGTTACATGATAAATCAGTCAAAACTAAATTCAACTAAATACCTAGGAATTACAATTACGAACAACTGAAATTGAAAGGATTACATAGGAAATGTTGTGGGGAAGGCTAATCCAAGACTGCGTTTTATTGGCAGAACACTTAGAAAATGTAACAAATCTACAAAGGAGACTGCCTGCGCTACTCTTTTCCGTCCTCTCTTAGAATAGTGCTGGGCCGTATGGTATTCTTACTGTATAGGATTGACGGAGTACATCGAAAAAGTTGAAAGAAGGGCAGCACGTTTTGTATTATCGCGAAATATGGGAGAGTGTGTCACTGAAATGATACAGGATTTCGGCTGGACATCATTAAAAGAAAGGCTTCTCACGAAATTTCAATCACCAATTTCCTCCTCCGAATGTGAAATTATTTGTTTGACACCGACCAACATAGGGAGAAACAATCACCACGATAACATAAGGGAAATCAGAGCTCGTACGTAAAGATACAGGTGTTCGTTCTTTCCGCGCTCTATACGAGATTGGAATAATAGAGAATTGTGAAGGTGGTTCGATCAACCCTCTGCCAAGCACTTAAATGTGATTTGCAGAGTATCCATGTAAACGTAGATACCGTGCCAACTGGAATCGTAATTGATTTTGTGGTTGAGTTAACATCGGAACACGTAGCGGTCGCCTGCTTTGGAGCTCCCTATTCTAATGTGTGCTGAACGGTGTGCCCCGAAACACTTGTTCCTGCACCAACAATGTTGTATGTTATCAGAAGTGCCACAGATAGACGCTTGTCCTGCTTTACAGATCAGGAAATCCTCTGTAATGAGATGTGGACGTCCAACATTGTACCACGTGCCCGTGGTTTCACAGTCCTTCAGCTGCTTTCCATAAAGGCTCACGAAAGCAGAACACATAGCCGACTATTTCCGCACTTTCTAAGACGTTCCAGCCCAGGCACGATCTCCCCTTTGTCGAAGTTGATGATGTCAGTGGATTTTCCAATATGCGGACTGTATGGTCGCTGGACTGATTCCCCATTCGTCTCTGCTTCGCAAATACACACGGGCCAGTCACATTAATGTGACCACCTCCTTTGTTCGTCGTCAAAAAGCAATAACCACCTCACAGAGGCAGATGGTAGCACTAGCAGCGGAGGGTATATAAAGCGTGTCGAGAGGACGAGTACAACAGTACGCATTGCAAAATAGCGCTATCCAAAACTGGAGCCGGGACAACTGTGGTGCACCACAGGCCATAGACGAGGAGGGCGAACAACGGCTGCAGAGATGTGTATGGGCGAACAAGCGTGTAACTGTTGAGCAGCTGACCGCCCAGATGAAGCATGAGGCTACCGACAGTGTCTCCTCAACTACTGTTCAGTGAACAGTGCTGCGAATGGGCCTCTGCAGTCGGCATCTGTTTCATACACCCATGCTGACTGCAGTTCATCGGCAACGATGGCTGGAATTTGCACTCCAATACCGCAACTGGACTTCAACTGAGTGGCGACAGTTGGCCCTTCCAAAGGAATCACTTTCTATGTTCCATTGGACAGATGGCCTTTGGCGGGTAAGGCGCGACGCGTCTGAAAGCAAATACCCTGCAACAATCGTCGGAAGGGTCCAGTTGGAGGTGGGGGCGTTATGGTCTAGGGAATGTGTTCACCGCATTCCCTGGATGATTTAGTCATTGTGGAAGGCACAGTGAGCCATCACAGGTACGTATCTATACTTGGGGACCACTTCAACCCCAACATGCAGTTTGTTTTTCCTCAGTTCGATGGCACCTACCAGCGGGACAATGCAACGTCTCATTTAGCTCGCAGTGTAGGTGCGTTATCCGAAAGTCACCAAGATGAATTTACCGTACTCCATGATCACCAGCCTACCACGATTTAAACCCATTCGAGAATCTGTGGGATCACCACGATCGGGCTGTTCGCGCCGTGGTTCCTCAACCGAGAAACCTAGTGCAGCTGGCCACGGAACTGGAGTCAGAATGGCCCAGCATCCTTGTCCCCACCTTCTAGAACGTCATTGACTCTCTTCCTGCCGCGCGGGATTAGCCGAGAGGTCTAGGGCGCTGCAGTCATAGACCGTGCGGCTGCTCCCGGCGGAGGTTCGAGTCCTCCCTCGGGCATGGGTGTGAGTGTTTGTCCTTAGGATAATTTTGGTTAAGTAGTGTGTAAGCTTAGGGACTGATGACCTTAGCAGTCAAGTCCCATAAGATTTCACACGCATTTGAACTTTTTTTTAACTCTCTTCCTGCATGTTTCTCAGCGGTTAGTATTGAATAAGGTGGTTATTCAGGTTTTTTACAGGTGGTCACGCTAATGTGACTGGAAGGCTTATTAACCTCACAGCGTCACGTGTCCTTACCGTCCCCAGGTAGAATTCAATCTCCCGCTAGGCAATGTCTTGGCTAATCAGTAAGTACTTCTGGATAAAGAACTAATGGTTAGAAATGAATACTCAGTTTTTACAAGTAGTTAACATGAATGACCTACATTTTATAGCAACAACTTCAGCACATCGCAGCTGCTCATAGTGACACTCGACAGACCCAGCAATGTAAAACAACTCTGGCTTCCAAAGCATCTGAGCTCATTGCTCACTCACGTTATTTACGATAATGATTTCATTTGCTACTCCACTAGCAGCACTTGCTCAGCTCTCCGTGGTTTGAATGACTCTACGTCCCGTTAGTTTATATGAATATAAATGTCTTCCAGTCAATATGGTACTTGTTGCAAAACTTTGCAGTATACATTCGTTCGGCTTTCCGTGAACTACATCCTGTTTCAACTCACATCAAACGCATGTTTACTACTTCGGGTAACAAATAATGATTCATTTTCGACAACAAGTCGGTGATGAATTTCACAGTGGTCATATCACAAGTGGCTGTGTATTGATTGTATCGGTAGACCAAACAAAGTTGATGAGGCAGACAATTTTTAGTATGACACAGCTTACAAACGCGGGCCTCACACGCAATGTTCATTCAAGACCTCTTACCACCTGAAATCTTTCTTTCCGACGATTGATACCTGACCCCAGAATATTCCCATTAGGATATTCTACCGTCCGTATAATTTTGACCCTAGAGGTTTGCAATATCCTGTATTCACATTTACATGCTACTCATTTCATTTACAGGTTGTGACATGGTACCTTTAGGTTATAAACATAAGGTTTTGGAACTGTTTATCACCTAAAAGTAGCATGGCGAAATCAGTAAATGAAGCACGTTGCAAGCGAACGTAATGTGGACATAATTCATACCAGACAAATATATGTGCCAACATAAGAATTTCATTTCTTCAGTGACACACAGCTTCCTTCTTCCGCCTGTGTTGACAGTAACCCTCCTCCTTCCCTCTGCACTCTAACCCATACCGTCCAATCCGTTCTCGCCTGCGTGGTTGTCGAAGCAGCTGAGATCTATAACGACACTTTTTCAGTGGTTTCAGCAATCCCATATTTAGGAACAGATTTACTTCATAAAAAAATAAATTAAATTTATAATATTCGTATCAGTTTTAGCTGTCCCTCCTCTAGGTCTCTCAGAGCAGAGTGACGTTATAATTTCCTTAACCACTAAGCTATGTCACTTCGTCTTTCATGTTATTATCATCATTAGCAGCAGCATCGTCATTCAGTATTCATTGCTGGATTAATAACTCATAAAATTTCTCGGTGCATTACAGCCTTCACCTATATGCATTCACGTTAGTCCTGCATGTTTTCCGATGTCAGCAACCTGCCGTTCATTAGGTCGCACTTCGGTATTTCTCATCGCTTTGAATGCACAAGGAAACTTCCCTTGGCCACTTACTATCCGTTCTCCTGAATAAATGTCCCGCATGCGTCCATTTCATTCACATTACAGTAATAATTTCCTCCTCCACTCCACTATCTTCCCTGTCCCATTTGCTTCATTCCCTGTCTTCTCTAATAATTCCCAAGATGCATCATTCCCTTGCTCGTTGAGCAATCCTCAGTTCCTGATTAGTTTTCGCACTATAGCTTCATGTTTCACTGCCCTATGTCAGAACTGCTAATGCACTATGATCGTACAATTTCCGTCTCAAACACCTCGGAAGCACAGTTTTGCAAACCCTATTTACTTTGAAAAAGCACCCTAGGTCATTTACACTTTCTGATATAGCCATCCAGTCGTTGTCTTCAGGTATACCTAATAAAATATATCACTACCTGGTTCTTTGATTTTTTACCGATTTTTACTATTTTTGTTTCGATGTGTCGACTATATATTGTTTTAGAGTCATTGTAATTGATATTCAGACACATTTCCAAATGTTATCTATTAAGATTTTATACAGGGTGCTTGTAAAAATATTTTTACAAACCGTGGTGACCAGCTTCTTACACCAGTGCAAGAAAAAATGTCTGGGAGACATGGGCTCGACAATACGTAGCTTAAGATCTACGACACTGTGAAATATGCCTTGTACTGAAAGCTCTTTGCTTTGCATATTTTAGGATAGGGTAGTATGGACCAAAACAAGACAAAAATGTCCGGTAAACATGTGGTCTAAAATGCACACCTTGTGAACTATGAGCACTTGTTCATCTTCGCCACAGTGAAACATGTCCCTTCTACTGAACAAGTGCTCTAGCTCTTATGGGATGCAGTTTAGAGCCCATATCTAGTAGACATTTTTGTCTTGTTTTGATCCGCAACACATTCTCCAAGAATCTGGAAAGCAAAGAGCTTGCAGTGGAAGAGGTTTTTCACAGTATCGAAGGTGGACGAGTGTTCGTAGCTCTTAAGGTATGCATTTTAGAGCACATGTTTACTGCACGTTTTTCCTTGTTCTAGTGTAAGGAACCTATCGCCAAAGTTTGTAAAATGATTTTTGCACACCCTGTATACGTTATGCAAGTTTAAGTGAAACGGAGGCAAACTTTTGAACTTTATCTGCAAAACGAAGTTGACTGAAATGTTCTTTAACATTTATTATTTCAATTTTTGCCCGTTTATGGATCTGAAAACTTTTTATAGGGCTGCTGAGAATAGTTTTTGGGATATATAAATTTCTTTTTCTGTGCGTCTCATGAAATTTTATTGCAAATCTTGTGCATTACTGAAACGATATTGCAGTTCTTTAATGTCTGTTCTGTCTCAATTCTCGTGAAGTACAGTAATCACAGCATTTTACAAGTTTTGGGGAACGGGTTTCCTGCGCAGACGGTCTAGGAATAATCTTGCATTACTTCTCCTCGAGCTCAAAACACTTCCATTACTTCCAGGTACATTTACTTTCATCATTCATGTGCCTCATCTGGCATGTCATTTTTCTTCTTTTTAACTATAATTATTTATCTGTTGAACCATACAAAAGTTTAAAGAGAGCTTTGAACTCAAGTGAAACATTGTCTCTGTTGGAACCCACCTTACCATCTTTCACTATAGCTGGTGAAATATGATTTTTGTTGTTTTGTTTTGAATATATCATATATTTATTGTTCTCAACTGCAGTTCGTATCAGGCTTTCAGTGTATCATATGACACCCTCTTGAACACATTTTCGAATAGTTTTATCCAATTCATAGTGTTCTAACGTGTTGCTGTTTTTGTTCGCTTTAAAGCACCTCATTGTCTTTAACAGTTGCCTTGCTCCCTTTCATATTTGCTGTTCTTTTGTCTTTTTCCTACTTGCAACATCATTTACTGTTAGTTACCTTGCTAATTAATCGTTCCTTTCGTCTACGCTGCTACAATTTTCATTTCTATTATTATGTACTTTTATCATAATGTATTCTGATATACATCTCTAATCCTAAATCCTATGGGAACTCTCATAAACACCATCTCCGATTTCCTTCTTGATGAGTCTGTTTACTTTTACCCTGAAGAGCCAAAGAAACTGATACACGTCCACGTCCATCCACTCGATACAATTTGAAACGAGACTCGTCCGACCAGGCAACATGTCGGTGTCGGTGTTAGTGTTGGCGGGCTCAGGCGAGACGTAAAGCTTTGTGTCGCTCAGTCGTCAAGGGTACACAAGTGGGTCTCCGGCTCCGAAAACCCATGTCGATGATGTTCCGTTGAATTGTTCGCACGCTGACACTTTTTGATGGCCCGGCACTGAAATCTGAAGCAATTTGCGGAAGGGTTGCCCTTTTGTCATGTTGATCGTTTCTCTTCAGTAGTCGTTGGTCTCATTCTTACAGGATCTTTTTCCGGCCGCAGCGATGTCTGAGATTTGATGTTTTACCGATTTCCTGATCAAACGGTCATACAGGAAAATCCCTACTTCATCGCTACCTCGGAGATGCAGTATCCCCACGCTCGTGCGTCGACTGTAACACCACTTCCAGAATTACTTTAATCTTGATAACCTGCCGTTGTAGTAGCAGTAAACGATTTAACAACTGCACCAGGCATTTGTTGTCTTATATACGCGTTGCCGACTGCAGTGCCGTGTTCTGCCTGTTTGCATATCTCTGTAAATGAATACGCATTCCTATAACTGTTTCTTTGGCGCTTCAGTGTAGTTTGTCTACATTGCTATTCTGCGACATTCTAGGCTGTTATAATTTGAAACCCTATGCTTGTTTAGAAATATCAAGTAGTTTATAGTTTTACATAGTTTGATAGAATGTATTAAATTTCAGTTTTGGTTTCCTTAGGTCCTTGGCATGTAGACTGCCTTCTTTCTTGCGTCTAGATTATGGCTTAAGGTCAAACATGATGCTTCACTCGATAAATTCTGCGAATATAAGTGGTTTTAAGTTATCTGTATATTAATATACGAGGGTCCTTCAATAAGTAATGCCCCACATTTTTTTTTAAAACAGCCATTGATATACATAGCCAAACGTCCCTGTTGGTGCTTCACATTTGATTTTATTTCTGTGCGCCGGTGAAGTTTCGAACCGTTCTGGCCGATGGCAGAGCCGTAGTACAGCGTCAAAATGGCGTCTACATACGACTCACGTCACAAGCAGTGTGTTGTTATTGAATTCTTGTGTGCAGAAAAAGAAACCGTGGTGAACATCCATAAACGCTTGTTTGCAGTGTATGGCGGTGCTGCAGTTGATAGGAATACAGTTGGGCGACGGGTAAAGAAAGTTACAGCCTTTGGAAATGCAGAAACAGAGCTCTGTGATCAGCCACGCTCGAGACGTCCTGTCATAGCCACTGCTCCAGACGTGCTAAATCGTGCAGGTGCTATTATTAGTGCCGATCGGTGCATGACAACTCGACAGTTGACTCCACAGTTGTCGGTCAGCATTGGAAGTGCGTCTGAAATGATCGAGACTCTCGGATATTCAAAGAGGCGCTCACTATGGATACCACCCTACAGCCCAGACATGGCAAGCTCAGAATTCCATCTCTTTGGGCCGCTTCAAGATTCTCTGCGGGGAACACACTTTGAAGATGATGAGAGTGTCAGTCATGCAGTGAAAAGATGGCTACACCTACAGGTCAAGAGCTTTTACCAGCAAGGACTACATTCTCTTCCACAGCTCTGGCGTACGGCCATGGAGCGTGATGAAGACTACGTAGAGACATAGGAAAATTTTGGAAATTTATGGTAAGTTCTATGGGACCAAACTACTGAGGTCATCGGTTCCTAGGCTTACACACTACTTACTCTAACTTAAACTAACTTACGCTAAGAGCAACACACACACTCGTGCCCGAGGGAGGACTCGAACCCCCGAAAGGGGAGCCGCGCGAACCGTGGCAACGCGCCCAAGACTGCGCGGCTACTCCGCGCGGCAGAGAAATAGGACTGGACAAGACATGGTGATTATATTGTCATCAAATTCTGACTCTTAACAATAAATATGTTCTGAGAAAAAAAATGTGGGTCATTTCTTATTGAACGATCCTCGTAGATCCAATATGGATAAAGGAAGAGTTGTCACATTTATAAAAAACGGATACAAATACAAAAATATAGAAATATGTAAATTCCGTAATGGTCAGGATATGGAAACATGTGGTTGTGAGCTTATGTTTTGAAATATAATATTTGTGATTGTTACAGTATACAGGTCTCTTCTGGCTAACTGGAAAATATTCATGAAAAATATTCTCGCTCAGACAGAAGGAAAGGATTATAAATTTGTGGTGACTCTAAGGTAAGTTTCCTGAAGGGATCTGACAGGAAAAGTGATATAGAGGTGCTTTTAGCCATTTAAAACTTGGTATCAGTTACAAATTTCTCCACCCCAGTTGCTCAAGACAGTAGTATCCTTATAGATAATGTATTCACTCAACAAGCCGGCCGGGCTGGCCGGGCGATTCTAGGCGCTACAGTCTGGAACCGCGCGACCACTACGGTCGCAGGTTCGAATCCTGCCTCGGACACGGGTGTTTGTGATGTCCTTAGGTTAGTTAGGTTTAAGTAGTTCTAAGTTCTAGGGGACTGATGACCTCATAAGTTAAGTTCCATAGTGCTCAGAGTCATTTGAACCTTTTGTATCACTCAACAAGTAGAAGTTAAAGAGGCACTGGCCTATCTAGTGGTAAACGGAATGTCAGATCATTATATAACTTACTTCCAGGTACACTTCAGAAACACTCTAAGAAAACAGTGAAAGTGATTAATGAAGAAACTAATGATGATTTTAAAGAAAACTTAAAGATATTGACTTGGTTCAAGTTTACGATAAACTGAATGTCAATTTTAAATTCAAAATATTTGTGAATGTATCCGTTTTTCTAAATAGTTTTCCTAAAAAGGTAATTGAATGTGATAGTGGCAAGTCATTAAAGAAAACTTGGACCACTACAGTGCACCTCGTACCACAAATGTCAAACGGATGTAACATGGATTTTTTATGCGAATTATAGAGTCGATAATCTTCAAATGTAGTGCATGTTTGTAGTAAGGTATATGAAATTAAATTAAGCGCCATAAATAGAAGAAAGTTGACTTAGAAACCAGTTAGTGAAGACTTGTGATCTTGTCTTATATTGCATAATGCATTTGAAGTATGTACAGTTACTGTTATTAATCAGTTACCCACATACTCACAAACAAAACTCAACAACAGTGTGTCAGGCAAAAACAGCGTGATATCTTTGGGGTCGCAGAGAGTGGCAGCAATCTGAAAAAGAGAACAGTCGACAGGAGGTGTTCCGCTTGGTACAGACAATCAATAGTTGGAGGTCGGCAGCCAATTGATCGCTCCCTTAATTTAATTCGACTCTTGGAGGCTCGTAACATACTGATTTGTGTAGGTTACCAATTAGTGATAAAATCGGCACATATGCGGTCCCAGGTATCGCCCTATTTTGTCACTTTTGGCTCTTGAGCCAAACAGTTTGGCGACCACTGGTCTAGCAGCTCTGCCTGAGGGATACGAGCGATAGCGTTCCCAGTGTTCTTTTGTAGCTCATCCAGTTTGTGAGGGCCATTTGAGTAGATCTGACCTTCCAGTTTTCTCTACAGAGGTCAGACAATCGAAATCGCCAGTATCTGCACTGTCGATTGTCCTCTCTTCGCGGAACACCCCTTTCAGTCGTCACAAGGTTTTCAAGGCAGTGTGTGCTGTTCCCCCTTCTTGCAGAAAATATCCATACAGTTATTAATCTTCCTTGAGATGATACACATATGGATTAAATAGTTTCTGGAGATGCCAGTTAATATTAACACTTTGCCGAAAGAATCGTTTTACGATACGAACATCATGCATTGTGCACCAGACACCAAACCTGAAGTTATGCAACGGCTCTTCAGAGTAATGATGGGGATTTTCTGATAAATAACGTGCATGTTTTGTGATTTCAGATGCCCTGGTATGGGTCTCACCTGAAGAAATGAGGAACTGAGGATCCTAAAGTTCTAATCCCAATTCACTACGAAGCCACTGACGGCCCTAAAGCCTTGATTCCACCTCAGTCAGAAACCATCGGCAGATCTCATCACAGTAAAATTTCTCTGAATGCTTTAACTCATGGCCAACAGTAAATTTGGCAGGATACAGATGCAGGTCCTTTTTGATAAAGTTTCGACACGACCATCTTTTGATTCCCACTTGCACAAATAAACGGCCTTGATATTTAGACAAACTTCATTCCATACTGTCCTTCACTCGATAGTGTTTTCTGGTGTTCCAACTGTTTTCAAATAGGTACGGTTCCTGCTCGCTACATAGCCCGTTTCACACCATTTTGACACGAAGATTTGCATTGCAGACTTTGCTGGAGGAGATACCAAAACACGTCCAGTCGTAAGCTCTTGCGCAATAAGTTCCGCACACGAATTGTGCTCTGCATACCAAACCGACAATGTGCACACGATCTTTTATCGATAGCACTATTTTGCATTGCATTCAACATGCACGTCTTCCCCTCTCGCCCACTCAAATTTCGTGACACCGCGAATACTCGCGACAGAGCACGCTGGAGATGCACATCCGCACACAGGTGACAACAGCCAGTAGGGATCGAAATCACGGTTTCCAACAAAAGTCGGAAAAACTATCACCAAGGGATGCCGCCAGGGCTCCGTGCTGGGTCCCCTTTTCTGGAACATCCACATGGAGCCTCTTCTGGACAGCCTGCAACAGAGCGAAGAGGTGCTAGAGGTGATAGCCTACGCTGATGACCTCCTCCTGTTGGTCGACGGCCGAAGTCGCGAGGACATAGAACCCAAGATAGAGAGAGCAATAGACAAATTACAACTATGGTGCCGCAACACTGAGATGACTATTTCACCAACTAAGTCGACTTATCTCTTACTCAAAGGACAGCTAGTTAGAAACCCGACCGTGAGGGTACGCCAGTTCTTCAGAGACGAGAAACACGCTACTTGGGAATCATCATCGACGAAAGGTGGAACTTCGCAAAACACATTGAAACCGTAACCCAGAAAGCATTACAACTATTAAATAACCTCATTTCCATCGGATAAAAGATTTCACCTTCCGCCTCATCTAATTAAACTATATCATAACAGTATATTGACGTCAATAGTGGGTTACGGCTCGGGAGTCTGGGCTCACAGGCTCACGAGGGTGGTGCCCGACATGATGGTGAGAAGAGTACAAAGGAACATGCTACTAAGATCTGTAGGGGCGTATAGAACATCCCTGGGGGGAGCCCTGTTAATCATAGTGGGGATCTGTCCCCTGGACATAAAGATAAGAGAGCAGGCCGCATGGTATTGGGCCAAGAAAGATAATATTACGAAAGTAGAGGAAATTATGGGAGCACCTGTTAGGGATAAGGGGGAGGTAAGGGGGAGGGTTGAGGATCAATGGCAGGAGTTATGGGAGACAGATGAAACTGGTAGAACTTTTCAGTTCCTACCAAATGTAAAGGAAAGAATGAGAATGAGATACTCTGAGCCAACTCGGGGACTGTTCCACTTCCTCACTGGTCATGGCCCCTATCCGACTTATCTATGTCGGTTTGGGAGAAGGGCGACGCCCGCATGTGACTGTGGCACATCAGAGGGTACTCCTGACCAAGTGGTTTATGAGTGCCCCCTTTTCGATGATGTAGCAGCCGCACTAAGACAACAACTACCAAGTAATAACACCTATGACCTACTCAGACAAGAAGAGACCTTTCAGAGACTGAACACGCTAGCCAACGAGGTATCACAAAAAGTATTAACAACTTTCCTGAGAGATCTTCGTGACTAAAGTGCGCGTCATTTATGTTGGCGGCCGAGTTTAGGTTCGTTCTGCGCATCTGACGTCACAAAACACAGTCAGCCAATGAACAGAGAACGACGTTGCCACATCTCGACTGCAGTGCAGAGCATGGACGAGTGTCTTCAGTTTTAGAAACGTTCAGTCATAAATAAAGTAATAGAACAAAAGCAATGTCTTGATAGCAGACATTCTTTTATAGAAAGTTTGGAAAAAGCATTCTTTATACCAATTGCTTCATATTCTATTAATTAATTAAACCAAACAAGCAATAAGACTCCTAATTCGGGCGACAGCAAGGAAAGGTGTTTGTATCACTCTCACGAACCGCTTTTTCACAATAAAGAACAGCGTTATTTGTTTATTTCCTATTGTACTCCGACGAAGCGTGAGTAATTCATAGTCATACAAACAGTGTTTGTCAGTATTTTGCATGACGTGTTATATTCCTCATGGCGTTATATAGTCGGATGAGGTGCATTAGCGTAACGGTTAAGGTGTCGAGCTACTATGCTAAAGGTTATGTGTTCAAACCTTGTGTGGTGTTTAATGTTTTCATTATTTAAAAACAATATCGAAGTGCCTTACTTCACGAATTATTTTCGTTTGAATGCAATTTTTTGAAATTTCTAGTGTTTTGTCTCTTCATTAACCCTTTCGCTGCTGCAGACACGTGCTCCCCGCATTCCGCGCTGTGCGCGACTTTGTCATCACTGTACTGCTCGCCTGTGCAGACACATGGTGTTCCCACTGCTTTGACACACTTATCATTCGATTTCACAAAAACTATTTGGCCCAAAAATTTGATTTTTACACGTCTTCTTGACTGATACCTTCCCCCCATAAATGACTTAATTTTGTTTCGTTGTTCAATGCAGTTATTATGCAGCATTAAATGTAGTAAACCATTGCACGAAATTTTGAAGAGTTTGCAGAGGTAGAAGCCCATAGCGTATACTTTCCGTATGGTCGATTTTAGTTGCTACAATGTTGAGAATGAAATGTGGACAATATATCTAAATTTCATATAAAATTTACTGTATAACAATATCTCATTTAATTTAAGTACGACATAGGTGTCGTACGTAATATTGAGAAATATTCCGTCTTTCGCGACTGTAATAAAAGTATTATTTACACCGGACGCGTTTGGCTTTATTTTAAAGCACTTCAATCAAGGAAAGGTATGGCACATACACAATGGTACTCATGTTCTCTTTCTTGTTTTTGTTCCACAGTCGCGGTTTTACCAATGGTTCTGAAATATATTCCTCTTCTGCAACTGTAATAAGGGACTTATTTAGACCAGACGCGTTTCTCTCTTTTGAAGCATCTTCAGTGGACAGTATTTTGTCTCCTCCATTGCCAAGTCACCTTTCGTAGTTTTGCGCTGCGGTAACACAATATTCAACGTTTGTGTTGGCAGATCAGTGTTTTAGCAAATAAATGAAGTTTGTATGTGCCACACACAAAAATTATATTTGACATAGCTCAGAGCACTTCACTGATAGACGGTATATTCAAGTCCTAATGTTTTTGTAAGTCCACAGTTTTATTTAATGTATTTTGTCTACTTCCTTCTGATTGATTGAAGTGCTTTAAAATAAAGCCAAACGTGCTCAGTGTAAATAAAACTTTTGTTACAGTCGCGAAAGACGGAATATTTCTCAATATTACATACGACACCTATGTGGTACTTAAATGAGCTATTGTTATACAGTAAATTTTATATGAAATTTAGGCATCTTGTCCACATTTCATTCTCAACATCGTGGCAACTAAAATCGACCATACGGAAAGTATACTCTATGGACTTTAACCTCTGCAAACTCTTCAAAATTTCGTGCAATGGTTTACTATATTTAATGCTGCATAATAACTGCGTTGAACATCGAAACAAACTTAAGTCATTTATGGGGGGAAGGTATCAGTTGTAACAACTACTACGGCTTCTGACATCAAATGTAACAATTGTTACTCAATGTGACACTTCTGTCACTCAATTTAACTGTGTTTTCTCTTTTGATGCTGTCAATTGTCAGGATGAGCATTCTAAAGCATTCTGTCAGGGTGAAAATATTAAATAAATTAACTTTTCTCTCTTAACAACATGTGGGCAGGGTGGGTTCTTCCTTGGCTCGGGTATGAGGTCGAATGAAACATCATTTTTACATAAGTTCACTTTTATTGAAAGTTTCGTACAACTGTATCTTACTGGGACGTTCTGGTTCGGAGAGCGGCAGCCGTGTCGTTTGCGTAGCCTTCTGCTGCGACAGCGGCGGCGGCGGCGGCGGCGTCTGATTACGCGTAGCGGTGTGTATCTCGTGTCGCCGTCTCGCCCAGCTGACCGGAGACGCGCAGCGCGAGGTGGCCCGTTTAATTATTGCGAGCGACGTCGTGCATCGGATGGTGATACCTTGAATGTGGCGTCCCAGTGTTTCTCTTCTCTAAGCGGCCGCGTGTGTTGTGCGTCGACCAGCGGAGCGGCGCGGCGGTGGAAGGCCAGTGTCCCGAACTCGAACCACGGACTCCCGCTTGCCAGTCTTCGGCTGTCAGGTCTTCATCCCAGCTCACAGGTAACTACTGATGTGAGGCCGTCTCCTTCCCGTCCTCACGAGTCACCCGGGTATGTAAAAACCAGACTTCCAATACCTCTTAACTTCTGTCTTCTGGCGCCGCGGCTGCTGCTTGCTATTCCATTACAGCGGCGGACTTGGTGCGTCTGTGCATGATGCAGTCTCTTCTTGCATGACGGTCTTCAGCACCGAAACTGACTGAAAACTACTGCTACTCTTCTTTTCTTCCTTCGTCTCTCATCTTCGTCTCCGTCTGTCTCCGTCTGTCTCCGTCTGTCTTCCTCTGTCTTCATCTGTCTTCATCTGTCTTCATCTGTCTTCATCTGTCTTCATCTGTCTTCATCTGTCTTCAACTGTCTTCAACTGTCTTCAACTGTCTTCAACTGTCTTCAACTGTCTTCAACTGTCTTCAACTGTCTTCAACTGTCTTCAACTGTCTTCAACTGTCTTCAACTGTCTTCAACTGTCTTCAACTGTCTTCAACTGTCTTCAACTGTCTTCAACTGTCTTCAACTGTCTTCAACTGTCTTCAACTGTCTTCAACTGTCTTCAACTGTCTTCAACTGTCTTCAACTGTCTTCAACTGTCTTCAACTGTCTTCAACTGTCTTCAACTGTCTTCAACTGTCTTCAACTGTCTTCAACTGTCTTCAACTGTCTTCAACTGTCTTCAACTGTCTTCAACTGTCTTCAACTGTCTTCAACTGTCTTCAACTGTCTTCAACTGTCTTCAACTGTCTTCAACTGTCTTCAACTGTCTTCAACTGTCTTCAACTGTCTTCAACTGTCTTCAACTGTCTTCAACTGTCTTCAACTGTCTTCAACTGTCTTCAACTGTCTTCAACTGTCTTCAACTGTCTTCAACTGTCTTCAACTGTCTTCAACTGTCTTCAACTGTCTTCAACTGTCTTCAACTGTCTTCAACTGTCTTCAACTGTCTTCAACTGTCTTCAACTGTCTTCAACTGTCTTCAACTGTCTTCAACTGTCTTCAACTGTCTTCAACTGTCTTCAACTGTCTTCAACTGTCTTCAACTGTCTTCAACTGTCTTCAACTGTCTTCAACTGTCTTCAACTGTCTTCAACTGTCTTCAACTGTCTTCAACTGTCTTCAACTGTCTTCAACTGTCTTCAACTGTCTTCAACTGTCTTCAACTGTCTTCAACTGTCTTCAACTGTCTTCAACTGTCTTCAACTGTCTTCAACTGTCTTCAACTGTCTTCAACTGTCTTCAACTGTCTTCAACTGTCTTCAACTGTCTTCAACTGTCTTCAACTGTCTTCAACTGTCTTCAACTGTCTTCAACTGTCTTCCTCTCTCGGGGCCACCGCGTCTCGCGTATTTATTCACTTCAGTTCACTGGAGGTGAACGACTTCACGGCCATTGCCTCTTCTGTCACGTTGAAAAGCTTCTCGAAGAATCTTCTTGACCTGGGTCATTGGCTCTTGGAATGTAGGCGTGGCCCTCTGGTCGCATGTGACGACTGAGAAACACGTGAGCCGGTCGGGCGATGCCCTGACGGCTGAATCGACAGCGCCCGCTTATGTGGAACTCGCTGACTCCACGGTCATTGTTTCCTCTGTTCTGCCCGCTGAATGCCAGTATGTAACTCTCTAAACTAAACCAAGTTTTCCATTTATATTCTAATTTCTAGTTCACTTTGATTTCACTAATTTATTTACTTAAGTACCACTCAACATTCCTCCACGTTTCGGAGAAATTCGCCCTCGAATTTACCACTCAACATTCCTCCACTCTTCACATGGAAAAAGCACAAGCACTGAAAACTCTCGACTTAGAAGATTGCACACGCTTCACATTAAGTACGTGGAAAATACTTTATCACTTTACAAAAGCACTGTACGGTCATGAATCACATAGTTTTTACATAAATGGTTGTAATAAGTGTGACAAATCTTGATGACAATGAATAGACAAAAAATAGATTTTGCACTTAGAAAATTACATAGCAACAGCTGTTTAATCTACGCTATACTAATGCAAGAATATCTATTCTACAGTATTGTTTATGTTAACAAGAGACTGTTTAATAACGAATGAAGTACAATAAACAAAATTAATACACTAATGCTCAAAAGTAACTGCTGAAGTACACCAGTTAAGAGTGTGGTATCCAGTTAACAGGGATTTGATGAAGTGGTATATTATTATTTGGCTTATTTTTTCGTCTTAAATAACAGGAAACTGTACAAAGCAGAAACACCAACACAAAGGTTCCAGATATACCCGTTCCTAGCATTATAATTTTAGTTTTGTGTTCACCTTTTAATTTTAAGACATGTTGCATCATAACATTGGCATCAATTTTGCCTTGCTGTGAGTTTATGAACATATCTAATGACTTCAGAAGGGAACTGTCAAGGGAGTCATTGAGGTAGGATAGGTTTTGTGTAGGAAATGCTTGCATGGCGTTGTCTGAAAAAAGCAAACATGGTTATAGACCTACGAACCTAGTAAAAACAAAAATAAAGAAAAGAGGAAATACATTGTTAACTACAGATCTACATGTTTCTACATTCAACTTTTCTTTCTTAAAAAATAAACCATTATAATTTATTAATTATTTACATTTGTATACTGTCCGTAGTCTACTAAGATTCAACTAGGACATTCGCACTCTTGGTCGAAGATTGTAAGGTGCCATGTCTGTATGTTGTGCTGGCGTGGCCACTCTTTTTCCTTGTCGGGTACTTCCTCCACCCTTCGGAAAAGCAGACACTATTGTTGAAGGAATTACATCTGGAGCGCCCTTAAAAGGTTTTAAACGACTTGCATGGACAATGGTAGTTCGGGTGGGCAGTTGTAATTTAACGTTGACTGGTGACGTGATCTCAATAATTTGATAAGGACCTCTGTAGTTTGTTACAAATTTCTTCGTTTTTCCTTTCGCTATGTAAGGAGTTGAAAGCATAACCCACTGACCGATTTTGTAATTTGGATATTTAGCTTGGGTATTACCTAATCTTTCCTGTCGTTCCAAAGCCTTTGTATTAGATTTTTGAACCTTTTTCCATACATCCTTCATCATTCGACTGAAATCTCTTACTGTTTCTCCGACTTTTCCGTTTTTCTGCCTGATTACATCAAAAGGGGACGGCATTTTTTTCCCATAGACCACTTCATAAGGTGACATGCCAGTTGCTTCATGCGTTTTGGCGTTGTATACCGACACGATTATTGGTAAATACGTATCCCAATTAGAATGTTGTTCGTTAATATAATAACTAAGCATCTTGCCAATTGTCCGATGAACTCTTTCTGTGCGCCCGTTGCACTGAGGGTGTAACGGAGTTGTGCGTAATTTGCGTATTTTTAATAAGTGGCATAGCTGTTTCATTAATTCAGACATAAAATTAGATCCTTGATCTGTGATAATAGCTTCAGGTACTCCAAATTTAAGTATCCAGTTGTTAACTAAAGCTTGGGCAACTGTATTTGCTTGCTGATCTGGGAGACTCACCATAGCTAGATAGCGTGAAAAGTGATCTATAATTGTAAGGACATACTTATTACCAGCAGGTGTTTTATGAAATGGCCCGTAGAGATCGACTCCGCAGATTTGAAATGGACATGAAGCCTCGGGGAGCCTCTGTAAGGGTATTTTTGAACGAGAAAGTTCAGCTCGTTGTGCGCACGCAATGCAATTACGAACGTACTGCGCAACATCCCGCTTTCTGGTTTGCCACCAAAATCGCTCTGCTACTCGTCTTTCGGTTGTCCGCTGTCCACCGTGTCCTGCAAGGATATGATCGTGGGCCTCTGCCATTATTTCTTGTCTAAGGTGTTGGGGAACAACAATTCGCGGTCCAAGTTTTGTTTTACGGCATAATACACCATCTTCAAAGCAAAATTGTTTTTGAGTTGCGTATTTTTTACATTCTGTATCCTCATCTTGTGCCTTTCTCCAGTCCTCAGTATCTCGGCCTGTTGCTTCCAAAAGTGCTATTTTCCGACTTAGGCAATCTGCATTCGTGTGTTTTTTGCCTGGTTTATGGATAACTTCGAAATCCATTTCGGAAAGACATAGGGCCCAACGGGTAAGACGACTAGATGGATCCTTTAATCCAAGCAACCATTTTAAAGCTGCGTGGTCTGTAATAACCTTGAATTTCCTACCATACAAGTAGGATTTAAAGTATTTGATACCATAAATAACACTTAACAATTCTTTCTCCGTTGTGGAATAATTTCTTTCTGCCGTTGTTAGTTGTCTCGAAGCATAGGCTATGGGGTGTTCCGTGCCATTAATATTCTGACTCAAAACAACTCCTACTGAATGACCACTTGCGTCACAGGATAAAATAAATTCTTTATTGTAATCTGGGTAGGCTAATACAGGACTGTGTGTTAACTTATCTTTAAGGGTTTGAAATGCAGATTCACAATCTTCAGACCAATGAAATTTTGCACCCTTTTTCAACAATTGGGTTAAGGGTCGGGCAATTTCAGCAAAATTTTGAACATATTTTCGGTAATACGATGCGAGACCAATGAAACTTTGTACTTCCTTAACGCGTTGTGGTGTTGGGAAGTCCTTAACTGCCGAAATTAATCGAGGATCTGTTTTAATTCCTTTTTCACTAATGACATGCCCTAGGTATGTAACCTCTGTCAATGCAAAACTACATTTTTCCATATTTAATGTTAATTTAGCTTTTCTAAGTCTCTGGAGAATACAATAATATCGTCTAGATATACACAACATTGCTGAGTTTTGAGTCCTCGCAATACTCCATCGAGTAGTCTTTGAAAAGTTGCTGGTGCATTTTTCAAACCGAAAGGCATTCTTTTAAATTGCCAGTGGCCTCCAGGGGTAGAAAATGCTGTTTTATGCCTATCTTCAGGTGCAACTTCCAATTGATGATATCCACTACGTAGATCGATTGTTGAAAAGTATTTACTGTTACCCAAACTGTCAATGATACCTGTAATGTTTGGAAGAGGATAAACATCGGAGATAGATTGTTTGTTAAGGTGTCTGTAGTCACAACAAAATCTATATCGTTTCGTACCGTCGGGAGACTTCTTTGGAATAATTACAATATTTGAATTATAAGGCGAATCAGAATATTCTATAATTCCATCTTTTAGATGCTGTTCTATAAATTCATCCAGTACTGGCTGTAAGTGATGCGCAACTCTATAAGGCTTCCTATAAACTGGGGGGGCTATTTCCTGTTGGGATCCTATGCTGTGTGATGTCTGTTGCTGGCAATGGACCTTCTGCATTAAATAAATCTTGGAACTCAACTAAAACTGCTTCTATCGTGTCTCTATCATTTCCTTTCAAATGCTCAATCTTCTGGCGCAATGCGGTTTTATAGGCGTCTGGTTTCTGACCATCATTAATATCTGACCAAATGAAATCTTCTTCTTCAAAAGTACTGACTGTAGCCACTAATATTCCCTTATGCAACTCTTTGTCCTCCACTCCGAAATTGTCAATATGTACCGGTACTTTTCTTTCTCCCTCAACGTCTTGAACCCGTACAACACTCCTACGTACAAAACAATGTGATACATCTAATTCCTCATTTTCCTCTAATGGCTCTATTAGACACACTGTATCTGTAGGTACTTCGTGGTCAACGGTCATCCAGAGAAGTTTTCCTGAGCCAGATGGTATCTGATCCCGCGAATCAACCTTCAAGGACGTTGCACGCAGTATAGTTGATTTCGCCTTCCGGTTGGGGAAATCTTGCGGCAGAGGGCCCTTTGCAGCGGTGTCACCTAGCTGAAACACTATTCCGCTAAGTTCTACAGTTTGCTGTCTGAGGTCGATTTTAGCGTGATGTTTATTCAGGAAATCCAACCCTAGGATCGCGTCGTACCCGTCAGTTACCTTTGTTACCACTTCTACATCTTCTTGAAATTGTACACCGTGAATATAGAAAATCAGTGATGTACATCCTAATGACTTCACTGTACCTCCTCCTACTCCACTCAATCTATACCTTGGAGGGTCATATTTCTTTTCTCCCATACATTCATTACTTACTATTGATACGTTTGCGCCTGTATCCACCAGTATCTTTGCCTCTTTATCCTGTATGGTAGCAGATAACCAGCATTCCGCCTTCACATTCGCCTTAATGGCATGAAATTTTATTGGGAACGCCTGGCGGCGGCTCCGACATTCCCGTTTGAGTTTAACTGATTTCTATTTCCAAAAACTTTCTTAGACCTGCATTCCTTGAATGTGTGACCTGTTCTTTGACAATTAGTGCATTGAGGTTGTCTGCAATTTTTTGCTATATGTCCGTGTCGATCGCACCTAAAACATCGTACTCCTGCTGAAAATATATTTCGCTTCTCCTTGTATCTGGTGGCAATGTCAATTTCTTCAAAAGCTGTCGCCACAGATACAGCTTCTGCTAAATTTTTAGGAAACTCTGCCCTAACACGACGGGACGTTTCAGGAGGTAACCCTCGTAAAAATGTATCCAGAGCTCTATTTTCTGCCTCTTGTAAAATAAATTTATTTGCCTTCATCACTAGTTGTCAATTGATAGGTGTTAATATTAACTTTTCTAATCCTATCTACAAAGCTTTCTAACGACTCGTTTTGCCTCTGAGTGATAGTGTTTAACTGTTCCCTATAAAATCTACAGCTGTTCTGTTTTTGAAAACGTTTAAGTAATCCTTTCTTCAATTCCTCAAATGTTGGAGCATTCCGTAATTCTTCATGGTATAAGACGTGTGCTTTAGCCTCTCCTGTCAATCTTAACTTTGTCATTTGTAAGAGCTGTTCATCTGACCATGATCCTAACTTTGCAGCTGCTACTAAATCATCAAAAAAGGCTGTTATGTCCTCGCCAGGTTTACCTGAAAAAGGAGTTACCAAGGCTGCTGCTGAGGAATCTAGGGTGGGAGGGATTGAACTGGTTTGCCTAACCTCACTCAACTGTTTAAATAATGCATTATTATCATTTTTAAGCTATGCTATTTGATTAACTAAGCTCTGAATAGCTTCCTCAGTAGAAACCGCTTGTGGTGCTGACTCTGACTTTGTACGATTTCGTGTCATCATTTTACAAACTGTTAGTTACACTATCTTACTATACTGAATTTAAAAGACGTTTAAATATTTCCGACAAACTCTTAAAATCATGAGAGAAAATACACTTCTAAATAAAGAAAATATTACGACTGCTATGCAAACCTCTATCCCTTCACACATTAAAAAATACTAACTGTGGACCTTTAGTGACTGTCATTCACACCTCATATTGAGCCAAGGGTTTTTTCTCTGACACCAATTGTAATAACTGCTACGGCTTCTGACATCAAATGTAACAATTGTGTTACTCAATGTGACACTTCTGTCACTCAATGTAACTGTGTTTTCTCTTTTGATGCTGTCAATTGTCAGGATGAGCATTCTAAAGCATTCTGTCAGGGTGAAAATATTAAATAAATTAACTTTTCTCTCTTAACAACATGTGGGCAGGGTGGGTTCTTCCTTGGCTCGGGTATGAGGTCGAATGAAACATCATTTTTACATAAGTTAACTTTTATTGAAAGTTTCGTACAACTGTATCTTACTGGGACGTTCTGGTTCGGAGAGCGGCAGCCGTGTCGTTTGCGTAGCCTTCTGCTGCGACAGCGGCGGCGGCGGCGGCGGCGTCTGATTACGCGTAGCGGTGTGTATCTCGTGTCGCCGTCTCGCCCAGCTGACCGGAGACGCGCAGCGCGAGGTGGCCCGTTTAATTATTGCGAGCGACGTCGTGCATCGGATGGTGATACCTTGAATGTGGCGTCCCAGTGTTTCTCTTCTCTAAGCGGCCGCGTGTGTTGTGCGTCGACCAGCGGAGCGGCGCGGCGGTGGAAGGCCAGTGTCCCGAACTCGAACCACGGACTCCCGCTTGCCAGTCTTCGGCTGTCAGGTCTTCATCCCAGCTCACAGGTAACTACTGATGTGAGGCCGTCTCCTTCCCGTCCTCACGAGTCACCCGGGTATGTAAAAACCAGACTTCCAATACCTCTTAACTTCTGTCTTCTGGCGCCGCGGCTGCTGCTTGCTATTCCATTACAGCGGCGGACTTGGTGCGTCTGTGCATGATGCAGTCTCTTCTTGCATGACGGTCTTCAGCACCGAAACTGACTGAAAACTACTGCTACTCTTCTTTTCTTCCTTCGTCTCTCGTCTTCGTCTCTGTCTGTCTTCATCTGTCTTCATCTGTCTTCATCTGTCTTCATCTGTCTTCATCTGTCTTCATCTGTCTTCATCTGTCTTCATCTGTCTTCATCTGTCTTCATCTGTCTTCATCTGTCTTCATCTGTCTTCATCTGTCTTCATCTGTCTTCATCTGTCTTCATCTGTCTTCATCTGTCTTCATCTGTCTTCATCTGTCTTCATCTGTCTTCATCTGTCTTCATCTGTCTTCATCTGTCTTCATCTGTCTTCATCTGTCTTCATCTGTCTTCATCTGTCTTCATCTGTCTTCATCTGTCTTCAACTGTCTTCAACTGTCTTCATCTGTCTTCATCTGTCTTCATCTGTCTTCATCTGTCTTCAACTGTCTTCAACTGTCTTCAACTGTCTTCAACTGTCTTCAACTGTCTTCAACTGTCTTCAACTGTCTTCAACTGTCTTCAACTGTCTTCAACTGTCTTCAACTGTCTTCAACTGTCTTCAACTGTCTTCAACTGTCTTCAACTGTCTTCAACTGTCTTCAACTGTCTTCAACTGTCTTCAACCGTCTTCAACTGTCTTCAACTGTCTTCAACTGTCTTCAACTGTCTTCAACTGTCTTCAACTGTCTTCAACTGTCTTCAACTGTCTTCAACTGTCTTCAACTGTCTTCAACTGTCTTCAACTGTCTTCAACTGTCTTCAACTGTCTTCAACTGTCTTCAACTGTCTTCAACTGTCTTCAACTGTCTTCAACTGTCTTCAACTGTCTTCAACTGTCTTCATCTGTCTTCATCTGTCTTCATCTGTCTTCATCTGTCTTCATCTGTCTTCATCTGTCTTCATCTGTCTTCATCTGTCTTCATCTGTCTTCATCTGTCTTCATCTGTCTTCATCTGTCTTCATCTGTCTTCATCTGTCTTCATCTGTCTTCATCTGTCTTCATCTGTCTTAATCTGTCTTAATCTGTCTTCAACTGTCTTCAACTGTCTTCAACTGTCTTCAACTGTCTTCATCTGTCTTCAACTGTCTTCCTCTCTCGGGGCCACCGCGTCTCGCGTATTTATTCACTTCAGTTCACTGGAGGTGAACGACTTCACGGCCATTGCCTCTTCTGTCACGTTGAAAAGCTTCTCGAAGAATCTTCTTGACCTGGGTCATTGGCTCTTGGAATGTAGGCGGGGCCCTCTGATCGCATGTGACGACTGAGAAACACGTGAGCCGGTCGGGCGATGCCCTGACGGCTGAATCGACAGCGCCCGCTTATGTGGAACTCGCTGACTCCACGGTCATTGTTTCCTCTGTTCTGCCCGCTGAATGCCAGTATGTAACTCTCTAAACTAAACCAAGTTTTCCATTTATATTCTAATTTCTAGTTCACTTTGATTTCACTAATTTATTTACTTAAGTACCACTCAACACAGTCAAGAATATGTGTAAAAATCTAATTTTTGGGCCAAATAGTTTTTGTGGAATCGATTGATAAGAGTGTCAAAGCAATCAGAACATGATGTGTCTGCACAGGCGAGCAGTGCAGTGACAAAATCGCGCACAGCGCGGAATGCAGGGAGCACGTCTTTGTAGCAGCGAAAGGGTTAATGCGGCCGTGGTGGCTTTACTTCATGAACTGCGCGCTCCCCCCTACACGTAAGCTTGCGAACTATGCTATACTATGGCGCTGCTTCTATTGGCGCGTGTGTCGTGTGCAACTGGCAACGCAGCAATCTCAGGCGTCTGGGCGGGCATGTGCGAGCCGCCAAGATAAAAGAATTGAACTATAGTTAGTTAGTAATCACCGATCGCGTCCACCACTCCAATCCCGTACCGCCTGTTCGTGGATAGGTCGACTTAACAGTTGGAATCCGCCACGTGCGGGACTAGGGGGACTGGGGTGATCTTCTTCACGAACTAGACAACGCACCGACTATGACGTAGAATAGGTAGTAGATTTTAGTTAAATAGAATAGGATAGTAGATTAGAAACCTGCAGCGATAATTAACTCCTTGCTTGCCCTGTGCCAGGGGCATGCTCAGAGGGATTAGCTCTATGAGCCAGGCACCCAAGTAGGTTTATATTAACACTGGCACATATATAACGCTGCAGGCAGTCAACACTAACCACTCGTAGATATTATAAATTATGCTAATACTAGAAGTAGTCTGCCCATTAATAAAAATGTAGTACTGTCTGTAGTAAAGTAAAAATGTAGTAGCTGCTATTATAATAACACTAAGAAAATTAAGACCGACTAATCAGTAAGGTGGTGGGTTACTTTGTATAATTATTATTATTATGGAAATAGATAATTAAAAAAAATTATCTTTGGGGCAGTTCTCCTGTTCATTAACGGGGGTCAATTCCGTGACAGCTTTATAAATATTTTCGGAGCATTTTATTTTGCCTACCCTTTGTAAATTGCATTTCTTCCACTGTATGCTGCATATAAATCATCAAACGGAATTATTACAATAGTTAATCAGACTTTATCAACGTGACCTATTAATATGGCAACTTTCTTTCATCAAAATTATATATTAATTTTAAAAACAATATTCATGTTTAAATGAGTGTTGCCTAACACTATGAAATCCTAAGAAACCTTGGAACAGTGAGACGTATGTGGGATCTGCAGGCAACAGCTAAAAAAAGCCGTATGTTGTATAATGCGGACACAGGAACCCCCACAGCAGTGCGCTGGTCCAAGCCGGTTGCTGCGTGTGCGAGCGCTCTGGCCAATGAGGACGCGTGGGCCTGCACATTCAGTCAGTGCCCTGTTTTCCCTATCGATTACGGGCCTTTCAAAGGCTGCGACCTCTGCAGGGATAACATCCGCCACAGAAAGAAAAAGAAGGGCACCATTCAGTCCGGACAGCCGTGGTAGCAAATAAACTAGCTTTTCTTCTGCAGCCTTTATCTCCAATACGTGCCAGATGAAACTGGACTGACTGGACGAATCACGATTGAAACAACTCGGGTTTAGAAACGTTACATATGTTCAAGTGTCATTCTTCTCGAGGAATGCATTGGTTGGAAAACTTACGTTTTTGTTCCCAGATCAGAACTGTATATAGTGTGTCCTCACAATGAATGTCGTTTAGCACAATGCTGTGTGTAAACAGTGATTTGTCACTAAGACGTTTCCTTATCTGTGACGACTACACTAATAACCAAGATGACGTTTTAACTGAGCTTTCGCATTACTCCAGTTTCTAAGGCCATATTCAAAAGATGAGGTACAACATGTTAAATACAACCCAGCTCAATCCATTGCCCTAGAAATGTAGAGCAAACTTGAAACAATGACCTCATTATCAAGAAAACGTATAAAATGGCCACCTACCATCATTTTTTAGGTTTGTCGCAGTATTTAAATATAATCTTTAGCATCGGCCACAGAGAAAAAAACCTGATAAATTAGTGTCCTAATGCCAAACAATACTTCATCAAATCCACAGCTTGCAGTAGTATCATCAGGATAGCGGGATATTCAGAATCACCGAGCGAGGTGGCGAAGTGGTTAGCGCACTGGACTCGCATTCGGGTGGACGGCGGTTCACAGCCGCGTCCGTCCATCCTGATTTAGGTTTCCAGCGATTTCCCTATATCGCTTCAGACAAATGAAGGGATCATTCTTTCGAAAAAACACTGCCGATTTCCTTCCCCATCCTTTCCCAGTCCGAGCTTGTGGCTCAAATGGCTCTGAGCACTATGCGACTTAACTTCTGAGGTCATGCTTGTCAACGGATTACAACTGAGCCACCATCAGTTTGCTGACTTCATTGTACTGTTGGCTTCTATCGCAGATAAACTTGAAGAGGTTGGAAAGTAGGCCTGAAAGTCAACTATAATACGAATACTGTTCTGTATAATCAATCCACGTAAAAGAAAATAGCAATGAAATTACAGAAACGGTTCATAAGTGTTTGCACTTGTGAAGTTCAAGACAACGACTGATGGGCAACAGAAGACATAGGCAGTAGAGCAAACCTGTTGCAGACTAAGTAGAGTTTTCAAAAATAAATTCCGAAGATGCCTCAAAGATTATCATTAGTGTGTTATCAGCTTTGATTTATCGCAATGACACATGGATTTTTAGTGCTAAAACCACTGAAAAACTCAGGAGTTGCATGTTGGAAACTATTTTATACGAGGAAAGGCAATAAAAGACATATTGAGTGTAAATGTTATTATAATAGAAATGTAATAGAGGTAGGTGGGATACGTAGCGCAGTGAATAGATATTCGCACGGTCTCGGGACTTTCTCATACTGTCTCAGTAATCTATGGCGAACGTAGCCCTGCGGCGTCCGGCTCACGTAATCACGGTGTCGGGAGGGCAGCAGGCAGCGTTGGTCACTGATGTAGCCTATACAACACGCATTGTTGCCCATGATGAAGACTACGTTTTTACCACAGCACTCTAGTAGACGTCGAAGGGGTGTACTCGGGTAATCTCTCAACAGCTTTGCACGGTGTGAAGATGGTCCACAGGATAGCCCTTCAACCAAGGAAGGCTGGGGAAGTCGAGGACTGCTGACAGGTACTAGACGAGGTCACCAGTGCTTAGCGCGCCTACCAAATACAGCGACTGGTAGACAGTGCGACAAACGCCATCAGTTCAGCTCAGCAAGCCTGAGGCAGAAATCAACAAATCTTCTGATAAGTGGTTGCGATGTCGACAGCTCACAGAGACGGAGTACGGCAGACCATACAGATAAGAGTCAGCACGGAAGAAGTGATCTTGGCGAACGGTAGCGGCATATCACAGGTACAGCCTTAGTATTTATTAGTGCCTGTCTGAGGCAATGACGTTAACTCTGGCCGTCGATGACTGAATGTGGCTTATTTTTCCGGGCTCATTCCTGGTCTTCACCACGCTTCTATTTCACAAGAATGGCTTACAGGTCTTCAGTTTTCGGCCATATCTGCTGGCTGATAAGGGCTCTTGTTAAACTTTTACTCTCCATTTCGAAATTTAGCTGTGCTGTTAAATGATGCGCTGTCTTGTCCTCGCTGAAGTCATGTTGCTGAGTTCACGACGCGGGCTTCTCGCTCCTGAGAGGTGAGGCAATATCTTCCGGTTCTGTTTTGCTTCCTGTAATGTCGGCATTCTACCTGTTTGTCATTCTGATTGTGACACGAGGCGTTGCCCTGGCTTGCCTTGACTCGGTGCTTTCTGGAGAGCACTATGATAAAATTTTACATGTGCCCATAATACATTTTTGCAGTATAACAGGTAGTACATGTATCAAGAAATTTCTTTCCTGGATTACAAAACATAAGAAAAGACTGAGACGATTGCTAGTAGCCCGCATCTCGTGGTCGTGCGGTAGCGTTCTCGCTTCCCACGCCCGGGTTCCCGGGTTCGATTCCCGGCGGGGTCAGGGATTTTCTCTGCCTCGTGATGGCTGGGTGTTGTGTGATGTCCTTAGGTTAGTTAGGTTTAAGAAGTTCTAAGTTCTAGGGGACTGATGACCATAGAAGTTAAGTCCCATAGTGCTCAGAGCCATTTTGATTGCTAGTAGGAAGCAGGTAAATAACATTAGAATACATAAAATAGCAACATGTAACTCCCATAATGTGTGAAAATGTCTGTTGAAGTCCTTTGTGCAACAGTGGATGTCGAAAAGCTGATTATTATTGTTCCCAAATCACAGCACAGGAAATCCCCGTTTTGTTCTTGTACAATGTCACAGCTGCTTCCTTTCGCCATCCTACATGTTCTTTATATCAATGAAACGTTAAATTTTAACAAAAAAATTTAAATCGTCTCAAATATTCACAATGACACAGGTATCATTATAATCCGAAGTAGAATAATTTATACTGATGCGGTAAAAGTGGAGCGAGCGTAAGATGTTATATAATTACTAATGTTGGTAATCGGGTTGTAACAACTTGGCCGTTATTGATGAAGCTACTGGATGCTGAAATTGTTGTTTCAAGTTCTAGCTTCACTCCAGCAACATCTAAAGAACGAACATTCATTCACATGAAATGTCTGAACGGCGATCGTTGTTAGGGTTTCCCTTGACACAGCAGCAAAAAGAGGTGCCCTGAGAGTGGAACACCCAACGACACCAGACACAGGAGTACTTGCACGTCATCTGCAGGGACGTGTCTCGATTGTGCGGACAGCAACACGAAGGACATATCCGTGAGTGGAGACTCCGAGGAGAAATAAAGATGCTCCATTGCATTCATCATCGTTATTTGAGCATAGCACATGGAGTGGCGGCAAGGGATACATGTCTTTGTTACATACATGTAGTGCTCCCATCGGGGAAAGGATCAGTAGCCCTTTCTAACTATTATAGAAATGAAGTATGAATCAAAAGCAAAATTATATATGTAGTTATACCAAACTATGGGATGGCATTGTAGCCTCCCTCTTCCCCCAACAACAGGCCTGCGGGCATGTTACTTAAGTGCGTAATTAAGTGAATGACAACACATTTTCCTTTCGCTACGAACATTATTCTGTACATTACAGTACATATAGAAACACATTTCCACACTTTAAATGTTTTTCCCCCAACCATTTTGTCTTGTGGAGCATTACCCTTATTTGTAATGCACTTAAAAGGCCACTGGAAACAGACTATTTATGGTTTATTTAAGTGCATTTATTGTCATGTAAGGTTAGCATGATTAAATTGACACAGTTATTTAATATCACCTCACCATTCCAAAATATAAATAAAAAAACTTACCCTGAAGTAACACTTCAGATGAACTAGACAAACGACATAATGTCAGTCACGCTAAGTACTGCAACTCCCTTCTTGTTATCAGTGTGATTCAACGTTTTAAAACTTCCATAGACTCTATTCGTCATTTAACCCCCATGTAAACGAACACACGCTCGGTGACTGGTCAATGAATCCAGGATATAGCCAGCGGGTTCTGCTATGCGGTTGGAAATTGGTCTCACTTACGTGTTATGTGTTACATATAATGCTGTTAAATTACTACACGTGAAACTCTGAGCATTCTAAAGTGTATGATATTAAAAGCCTCCAAGTTTTTGTTAATCACTGTGTTTTTAAACCATGTTTCTTTTATTTCAAGTTTCAGTGATCTCAGACGTCATAGTTCCGCTCCCTAAATATCTACAGAAGCCGATATAAACCGTCGGTACTAATATAAGTTTCAATCTCTGTGTACTATGAGATGCGGAGAAAGCTGGAAGGAGAACCTTGTCGTCACGTTGAGAAAGGCCGTAAGACGGGGAATGTTACGTGTCGGCTATATAAAGGTACCACTTCAGGCATGCGTGCGCGGAGGTAAGCATCAATAGTTAAGACACCCCGCGGTAGTAACAAGGTTAAGTGGAAGCACACAATATGTTTTTCATGTTTAGACACATTCATTACGCTATTCATTTTTCAGTCGATACACGCTACACGAGTTCGCCGCACTACCACATTGCTACACTGAAGTTGGAAGCAATTGCAAAACATAAGATAACCGGCACGAAGTGTACCGACATGCACCGGTAACAAGTAACAAGCCGAAGTTCAACGCAGCGTCAACAAATTACAGACATCGTGCCACTTCTCGCTACTGCCAAATGTTGCAGTCTAACAATCGTTGTAAGTGTTCAACAGACAAAATTTAATCTTCTATTCATTACAGCTAATGATATTTTAACGTGAGCGACTTTAAACCCACAAAAAAACCTTCGTGGCTCGAGAGGGAGGAGTGATGGACTCTGTTATCGTCGTCGTCATCGTCGTCGTCCCCGTATCTATACCCCTGACTGACAGCTGGGTTAGATCTACCATTGCTACAAGAGGCGGCAGCTCGTTGTACTAAATACAATATCCTGAACGCCATTAAGTCACCTAATAATTTAGTGATATATTCTTCCTATATCACTAAATTATATATTATTCTTCCCCCCCCCCATCCCCCCCCCCTATGAACCATGGACCTTGCCATTAGTGGGGAGGCTTGCGTGCCTCATCAACGATACAGATAGCCGTACCGTAGGTGCAACCACAACGGAGGGGTATCTGTTGAGAGACCAGACAAACGTGTGGTTCCTGAAGAGGGACAGCAGCCTTTTCAGAAGTTGCAGGGGCAACAGTCTGGATGATTGACTGATTTGGCCTTGTAACACTAACCAAAACGGCCTTGCTGTGCTGGTACTGCGAACGGCTGAAAGCAAGGGGAAACTACACCCGTAATTTTTGCCGAGGGCATGCAGCTTTACTGTATGGTTAAATGATGATGGTGTCCTCTGGGGTAAAATATTCCCGGAGGTAAAATAGTCCCCCATTCGGATCTCCGGGCGGGGACTACTCAGGAGGACGTTGTTATCAGTAGAAAGAAAACTGGCGTTCTACGGGTCGGAGCGTGGAATGTCAGATCCCGTAATCGGGCAGGTAGGTTAGAAAATTTAAAAAGGGAAATGGATAGGTTACAGTTAGATACAGTGGGAATTAGTGAAGCTCGGTGGCAGGAGGAAAAAGTCTTTTGGTCAGGTGAATACAGGATTATAAATACAAAATCAAATAGGGGTAATGCAGGCCTAGGTTTAATAATGAATAAAAAATAGGAATGCGGGTAAGCTACTACAAACAGAATAGTGAACGCATTATTGTGGCAAAGATAGATACGAAGCCCACGCCTACCAAAGTAGTACAAGTTTAAATGTCGACTAGCTCCGCAGATGACGAAGAGATTGATGAAATGTATGATGAGATAAAAGAAATTATTCAGATAGTGAAGGGAGACGAAAATTTAATAGTCATGGGTGACTGGAATTCGATAGTAGAAAAAGGAAGAGAAGGAAACGTTGTAGGTGAATATGGAATGGGGGGTAAGGAATGAAAGAGGAAACCGGCTGGTAAAAATTTGCACAGAGCATAATTTAATCATAGCTAGCACTTGGTTCAAGAATCATAAAAGAAGGTTGTATACATGGAAGAAGCCTGGAGATACTGACAGGTTTCAGATAGATTATGCAATGGTAAGACGGAGGTTTAGGAACCAGGTTTTAAATTGTAAGACATTTCCAGGGCAGATGTGGACTATGACCACAATCTATTGGTTATGAGCTGTAGATTAAACCTAAAGTAACTGCAAAAAGGTGGGAATTTAAAGAGATGGCATCTGGATAAACTGACAGAACCAGAGGGTATAGAGAGTTTCAGGGAGGGCATTAGGGAACGATTGACAAAAATGGGGGAAAGAAATACAGTAGAAGAAGAATGGGTAGCTTTGAGGAATGAAATAGTGATGGCAGCAGAGGATCGAGTAGGTAAAAAGATGAGGGCTAGTAGAAATCCTTGGGTAACAGAAGAGATACTGAATTTAATTGATGAAAGGAGAAAATACAAAAATGCAGCAAGTGAAGCAGGCAAAAAGGAATACAAACGTCTCAAAAATGAGATCGACAGGAAGTGCAAAATCGCTAAGCAGGCATGCCTAGAGGACAAATGTAAGGATGTAGAGGTTCATCTCACGAGGGGTAAGATAGATACTGCCTACAGGAAAATTAAAGAGACCTTTGGAGAAAAGAGAACCACTTGCACGAATATCAAGAGCTCAGATGGAAACCCAGTTCTAAGCAAAGAAGGGAAAGCAGAAAGGTGGAAGGAGTATATAGAGGGTCTATACAGGGGCGATGTTCTTGAGGACAATATTATGGAAATGGAAGAGGAGATAGATGAAGATGAAATGGGAGATATGATACTGCGCGAAGAGTTTGACAGAGCACTGAAAGACGTAAGTCGAAACAAGGCCCCGGGAGTAGACCACATTCCATTAGAACTACTGACAGCCTTGTGAGAGCCAGTCCTGACAAAACTCTACCATCTGGTGATCAGGATGTATGAGACGGGCGAAATTCCCTCAGACTTCAAGAAGAATATAATAATTCCAATCCCAAAGAAAGTAGGTGTTGACAGATGTGAATTTTACCGAACTATCAGTTTAATAAGTCACAGCTGCAAAATACTAATGCGAATTCTTTACAGACGAATGGAAAAACTGGCAGAAGCCGACCTCGGGGAAGATCAGCTTGGATTCAGTAGAAATGTTGGAACACGTGAGGCAATACTGACCCTACGACTTATCTTAGAAAATAGATTAAGAAAAGGCAAACGTACATTTTTAGCATTTGTAGACTTAGAGAAAGCTTTTGACAATGTTGGCTGGAATACTCTCTTTCAAATTCTGAAGGTGGCAGGGGTAAAATACAGGGAGCGAAAAGCTATTTACAATTTGTACAGAAACCAGATGGCAGTTATAAGAGTCGAGGGGCATGAAAGGGAAGCAGTATTTGGGAAGGGAGTGAGACAGGGTTGTAGCCTGTCCCCGATATCATTCAATCTGTATACTGAGCAAGCAGTGAAGGGAACAAAAGAAAAATTCGGAGTAGGTATTAAAATCCATGGAGAAGAAATAAAAACTTTGAGGTTCGCCGATGACATTGTAATTCTGTCAGAGACAGCAAAGGGCTTGGAAGAGCAGTTGAATGGAATGGACAGTGTCTTGAAAGGAGGATATAAGATGGACATTAACAAAAGCAAAACGAGGATAATGGAATGTAGTCGAATTAGGTCGGGTGATGCTGAGGGAATTAGATTAGGAAATGAGACACTTAAAGTAGTAAAGGAGTTTTGTTATTTGGGGAGAAAAATAACTGATGATGGTGGAAGTAGAGAGGATATCAAATGTAGACTGGCAATGGCAAGGAAAGCGTTTCTGAAGAAGAGAAATTTGTTAACATCGAGTATAGATTTAAGTGTCAGGAAGTCTTTTCTGAAAGTATTTGTATGCAGTGTAGCCATGTGTGGAAGTGAAACGTGGACGACAAATAGTTTAGACAAAAAGAGAATAGAAGCTTTCGAAATGTGGTGCTACAGAAGGATGCTGAAGATTAGATGGGTAGATCACATAACTAATGAGGAGGTACTAAACAGAATTGGGGAGAAGAGAAATTTGTGGCACAATCTGACTTGAAGAAGGGATCGGTTGGTAGGACATAATGTGAGGCATCAAGGAACCACCAATTTAGTATTGGAGGGCAGCGTGGAGGGTGAAAATCGGAGAGGGAGACCAAGAGATCAATACACTAAATAGATTCAGAAGGATGTAGGTTGCAGTAGGTACTGAGAGATGAAGAAGCTTGCACAGGATAGAGTAGCATGGAGAGCTGCATCAAACCAGTCTCTGGACTGAAGACCACAACAACATATTCTTCCTACTAAACTTATAGTTGGCATTCTTAGTTTGGAATACAAATAAAAAGGGCACCTAGGTGCGCGCTATTTAGACGCAAGCTCTGTACCAGTTTAATTAAATAAAAACTTGATAAAAGAAATTTTTATACAAATTGGCGATTAAAGCAATGGTATATGAATGTGTGTGTGTGTGTGTGTGTGTGTGTGTGTGTGCTGTCAGTATTTATATGATGGCCCACTTAACGTTTCAGAGCAAATACACTAAGTGATCAAAAGTATCTAGACACCTGGCTGAAAATGACTTACAGGTTCGTGGCGCGCTCTAGAGGTAATGCTGGAATTCAGTACGGTGTTGGCCCACCCTTGGCCTTTATGACAGCTTCCACTCTCGCAGGCATACGTTCAATCAGGCGCTGGAAGGTTTCTTGGGGAATGACAGCCCATTCTTCACGGAGTGCTGCACTGAGGAGAGGTGAGACGTGGCACGAAGACGGCGTTCCAAAACATCCCAAAGGTGTTCTATAGGATTCAGATTAGAGCTCTGTGCAGGCTAGTCCATTACAGGGATGTTATTGTCGTGTAACCACTCCGCCACAGGCCGTGCATTATGAACAACAGGTGCTCGATAGAGTTGAAAGAGGCAATCGCCATCCTCGAATTGCTCTTCAGCAGTGGGAAGCAAGAAGGTGCTTAAAAAATCATTGTAGGCCTTTGCTGTGATAGTGCCACGCAAAACAACAAAGGGTGCATGTCCCTCCATGATAAACACGACCACACCATAACACCACCGCCTTCGAATTTTACCGTTGGCACTACACACGCTGGCAGATGACGTTCACGGGGCATTCGGCATACCCAAACCCTGCCATCGGATCACCACATTGCGTACCATGATTCGTCATTCTACACAACGTTTTTCCACTGTTTCATCGTCCAATGTTTACGGTCCTTACACCAAGAGAGGCGTCGTTTGGCATTTACCGGCGTGATGCGTGGTTTATGAGCAGCCGCTCGATCATGAAATCCAAGGTTTCTCAACTCCTGCCCTAACTGTCATTGTACTTGTAGTGGATCGTGATGGGATTTGGAATTCTTGTGTGATTGTTTGGATAGATGTCTGCCTATTACACATTACGACCCTTTTCAACTGTCAGCGGTCTCTGTCAGTCAACAGACGAGATCAGCCTTTACGCTTTTGTGCTGTACGTGTCCGTTCACATTTCGACTTCACTATCACATCGGAAACAGTGGACCTAGGGACGTTTAGGAGTGTAGAAATCTCGCGTACATACGTATGACACAACTGACACCCAATCACCTGACCACGTACGAAATCAGTGAGTTCCGCAGAGCGCCCCATTCTGCTCTCTCACGATGTCGTCGTAACTGCCGTCTGCGTCACATCTGCTGTGCAGCGAGCTACGTTAATTTAAGTATTAACTGTATTTTTCTTCCTTGTCACTTCCTCCATGTGTTTTTGCTTTTAGGAAGCTATAATTTTCGAGTGCTAGTAATAGTGTTCCACAGATTTCGTGCTTGTTTTGAATAAAGTCCAGAGACAGGTAGTACTATTTTCATTGTTTTCAACAAGAAGTGTCTAGCAACCACAGTTTAGTCGGCTATCAGCCGCCTTTAGTGAGTTAGCAGACTTTTTAAAAGTTTCCAGAATGAGATTTTCACTCTGCAGCAGAGTGTGCGCTGATATGAAACTTCCTGGAAGATTTTAATTTGCCGGATATAGACTGGGAGACTCAAACGTTCACAACGGATGGCAGGGACAAAGAATCCAGTGAAATTTTTTTAAGTGCGTTATCTGAAAACTGCCTTGAGCAGTTAAACAGAGAACCGACTCGTGGCGATAACATATTAGACCTTCTGGTGACAAACAGACCCGAGATATTTGAAACAGTTAACGCAGAACAGGGAATCAGCGATCATAAAGCGGTTACTGCATCGATGATTTCAGCCGTAAATAGAAATATTAACAAAAGGTAGGAAGATTTTTCTGTTTAGCAAAAGTGACAAAAATCAGATATCAGAGTACTTGACGGCTCAACACAAAAGTTTTGTCTCAAGTACAGATAGTGTTGAGGATCAGTGGACAAAGCTCAAAACCATCGTACAATATGCATTAGATGAGTATGTGCCAAGCAAAATCGGAAGAGATAGAAAAGAGCTAGCGTGGTACAACAACCGTGTTAGAAAACTGTTGCGGAAGCAAAGGGAACTTCACAGCAAACATAAATGTAGCCAAAGCCTTGCAGGCAAACAAAAATTACGCGAAGCGAAATGTAGTGTGAGGAGGGCTACGCGAGAGGCGTTCAATGAATTCGAAAGTAAAGTTCTATGTACTGACTTGGCAGAAAATCCTAAGAAATTTTGGTCTTATGTCAAAGCGGTAGGTGGATCAAAACAAAATGTCCAGACACTCTGTGACCAAAATGGTACTGAAACAGAGGATGACAGACTAAAGGCCGAAATACTAAATGTCTTTTTCCAGAGCTGTTTCACAGAGGAAGACTGCACCGTAGTTCCTTCTCTAGATTGTCGCACAGATGACAAAATGGTAGCTATCGAAATAGACGACACAGGGATAGAGAAACAATTAAAATCGCTCAAAAGAGGAAAGGCCGTTGGACCTGATGGGATACCAGTTCGATTTTACACAGAGTACGCGAAGGAACTTGCCCCCCTTCTTGCAGCGGTGTAACGCAGGTCTCTAGAAGAGCGTAGCGTTCCAAAAGATTGGAAAAGGGCACAGGTCATCCCCCTTTTCAAGAAAGGACGTTGAACAGTTGTGCAGAACTACAGACTTATATCTCTAGCGTCGATCAGTTGCAAAACTTTGGAATACGTATTATGTTCGAGTATAATGACTTTTCTGGAGACTAGAAATCTACTCTGTAGGAATCAGCATGGGTTTAGATAAAGACGATCGTATGAACTCCAGCTCGCGCTGTTCGTCCACGAGACTCAGAGGGCCATAGACACGGGCTCAGAGGTAGATGCCGTGTTTCTTGACTTCCGCAAGGCGTTCGATACAGTTCCCCACAGTCGTTTAATGAACAAAGTAAGAGCATATGGACTATCAGACCAATTGTGTGATTGGCTTGAAGAGTTCCTAGATAACAGAACGCAGCATGTCATTCTCAATGGAGAGAAGTCTTCCGAAGTAAGAGTGATTTCAGGTGTGCCGCAGGGGAGTGTCGTAGGACCGTTGCTATTCACAATATACATAAATGACCTTGTGGATAACATCGGAAGTTCACTGAGGCTTTTTGCGGATGATGCTGTGGTATATCGAGAGGTTGTAACAATGGAAAATTGTACTGAAATGCAGGAGAATCTGCAGCGAATTGACGCATCGTGTAGGGAATGGCAATTGAATCTCAATGTAGACAAGTGTAATGTGCTGCGAATACATAGAAAGAAAGATCCCTCATCATTTAGCTACAATATAGCAGGTCAGCAACTGGAAGCAGTTAATTCCATAAATTATCTGGGAGTACGCATTAGGAGTGATTTTAAATGGAATGATCATATAAAGTTGATCGTTGGAACAGCAGATGCCAGATTGAGATTCGTTGGAAAAATCCTGAGGAAATGCAATCCGAAAACAAAGGAAGTAGGTTACAGTACACTTGTTCGTCCACTGCTTGAATGCTGCTCAACAGTGTGGGATCCGTACCAGATAGGGTTGATAGAAGAGATAGAGAAGATCCAACGGAGAGCAGCGCGCTTCGTTACAGGATCATTTAGTAACCGCGAAAACGTTACGGAGGTGGTAGATAAACTCCAGTGGGAGACTCTGCAGGAGAGACGCTCAGTACCTCGGTACGGTCTTTTATTGAAGTTTCGAGAACATACCTTCACCGAAGAGTCAAGCAGTATATTGCTCCCTCCTACGTATATCTCGCGAAGAGACCATGAGGATAAAATCAGAGAGATTAGAGCCCACACAGAAGCATACCGACAATCCTTCTTTCCACAAACAATACGAGACTGGAATAGAAGGGAGAACCGATAGAGGTATTCAAGGTACCCTCCGCCACACACCATCAGGTGGCTTGCGGAGTATGGATGTAGATGTAGATGCAGATGTAGAAGTCTAATGACTACTGAGGTCGCTGATATGGAGTACCTGGCAGTAGGTGGCAGCACAAAGCACCTAATATGAAAAACGCATGTTTTTGGGGGTGTCCGGATACATTTGATCATATAGTGTAACTCTGGAAAACAACACTAACTTACTTCTTTTCTTGTTTTTTTTTTTAAATGGGCAACCCTCGTATTATTTCTTAAGCAATCATTAACATGAAAAATCATAAAAACAACGGAGTTGATTCTACTGCAATACGTCAATTACATTCCGGAAACTGCAAAGCGAAGTTGACGTTTGAAATAAACGAAACGCTCCACTATTGCAACCTTTCCGTATTCTTCATTGTGTGTGACTGGGCATTTGTATTGTTTCTAGTAAACAGCAATAAGTACAGCGGTTGTTCTGTCGTAGTACGTCAATCACATCGCGATTAAGGGCAACGTGGGATTCACGCTTTCATCTCGGGATGTGCAATTGTGGTGCGTTTCGTTTATTTCACCTCTCAACTTCACTTTGCAATTTCTCAGAATGAAACTGACGTATTGCGATGCAACCGACGCCCTTCTTTTTGTGATTTTTCATTTATCGATTGCATAAGAAATAATACGGTGTGTTCATTAAAAAAAATAAGCTTGGGTTGATAATAATATTTGCTCACGTGTAGGATGTCTCATACTATTTGCTTTCACAAGCACCTGCCTTACATTCATTCCTGCGAAAGTCGTTTTCCACTATCGGTTGTTGTTCTAGAGGTATTTGCGCTGAAACGTTGAAGTGGGCCAGCCTGTATATACAGTTCAAGTAGAACACCTTGATCAACTAGAGATAAGTCGTTCATATTCACAGGACAAGTACACTAGTATGTTCTGCAGAAATGATTAGCATTTCGGTCACCTATGTTCAGCCTAGTAAGCACAGGATCCTCCATGGACAATGATAACTTGTTTCATGCGTGATGGTATCGACGCGTATAAGGCACGAGTGACGTCCTGTGGTACAGCCATCGATGCTGCATTCACCTGGTTCCAAAGTTCATCTATGGTACCTGGCGGACCAGGGTAAAATGCGGACGTACTGTGACGCCAAGAAGGCATGTGTTCGTGTAGCAACATGTAGTAGTGCATTGTCTTGCTGAAAAATGGCGTCTGGTGCAGAATGGGTATGGCTACGGGTCACAGGATGTCGTTCACGTAGGACACAATGGCCACAGTTCCTTGGATACACATCAACTGTCATTTGTGTTTGTACCCAATAACACTCCACACCATAAGGCCTGAGTTGGTGCTATATGTCTTGTGCGAATGCAGTCACTGTGATGCCGCTCCCGCTGTCTGCGGCCATCCTTTTCGAACAAACAGAACCGGATTCGTCCGAGAACACTGTCTAATGCCATTCCTGTCCCCAGCGACGTCGTTTCATACACCACTGCCGTCTATCATGTTTCTGATCACTCGTCAAAGGTAGGCAGAGAAGTGGACGACGGGCACGTAAACCACGCCATAACAAACGTCGGCGGGCTGACACTCCTGATTGTATACGATGTGTTCAACTGTTCGCCAGAGCCGAGGAGGACGCAGATCTGTCCTGCAATTCCATTCAAATGAAGTGTTGATCTCCTGGGGGAGAGGGGGGGGGGTCTGGATTATGCGACCTAATCCATCTGGTCGTATTCTACAACCTTCCGTGAACCATTCTGTAGACACCCGCCGCACTGCCGAAACACTTCGTCCCACACGAGCAGCAATTTCCCGGATGGATGCATCACATTTTCTCATGCCAGTAATGTGCCCTCTTCCAAACTCACTCATTTGACTGTACGATTCACGCATACGTCTTCAAGGCGTCCTGCACGTCTGCTCAAGCCACACTGACACATTACCTTCGCAGGCTCATTTTACCGGTAGATGCTGTTGCACCTCGATATCGATGTTAACCTTGAACGCACGAGCCGACATGGTTCAAATGCTAATCATTTCAGCAGAACCTACTAATGTACATGCCCTATGAATATGAATGTCCTATCTCTAGTCTTCCGCTTGTTAGTAGGCTGTTTAGGTTTTTTTATTGGTAACGCCACCTCTGTATAAAAATCACTGGCTGTGCTGTGTGCAGTCTGTGTCTAGTTTGCATTGTTGTCTGCCATTGTAGTGTTGGGTAGCGGCAGCTGGATGTGAACAGCGCGTCGCGTTGCGCAGTTGGAGGTGAGCCGCCAGCAGTGGTGGATGTGGAGAGAGAAATGGCGGAGTTTTGATATTTGTAAGAATGGATGTTATGAACTCCTATATATATTATGACTTTTGATGACTATTAAGGTAAATACATTGTTTGTTCTCTATTAAAATCTTTCATTTGCTAACTATCCCTATCAGTAGTTAGTGCCTTCCGTAGTTTGAATCTTTTATTTAGCTAGCAGTAGTGGCGCTTGCTGTATTGCAGTAGTTCGAGTAACCAAGATTTTTGTGAGGTAAGTGATTTGTGAAAGGTATAGGTTAATGTTAGTCAGGGCCATTCTTTTGTAGGGATTTTTTGAAAGTCAGATTGCGTTGCGCTAAAAAATATTGTGTATCAGTTTAAGCACAGTCTGGTATAATTGTTCTAAAAAGGGGACGTTTCATATGGCGACCCTGCCAGGATACCTCACTGGAATCTTCTGATTTTTTCTTGTAGTTTGTGTAATTAGTGTAGCTTTTGTTTATTGCCAGCACGTAATTATAGAGAGAATTTCCATTGCAGTTGTAGTTTTTCATTGTTCTACAGTAAAACATTTGTGGCATGCATGTAGATTTGCACCAAGTATTTCGCAGCTGCGCGTGCAATTAACTACATATTATTTTCAGTGCTATGTTAATGTGTTCTCTTATTTTTGCTCTTCAAATTGTGCTTTTCTGTGTTATCGTGTGAAATATTGTGACAATAATGGCGTGTGAAAAACGTAACACTAGGCTTCAAAGTAAACTGAGAAATAATAGTGACGACGAGCATAGCTTATCAACACCACTGTGTAGTGAATTAACAGACATTCGAAGTAGTAATTTGGTAACTGTGCATAGGGAAATGGAGCGGGCGTCAAATAATGGTGTAGACAGTGAAACAGGTAGTGAACAGGGAAGCATTATCGATCGATCGGTCGGCAACAGCTCGCCTCAGGAATCCGAAATGACAGGACACAATTTTGCAAATACTGTAGATTCAGGTTTTGCGTCCTCACCGTTTTCTCAAATGAGTCAAGACACAATTTCCGCTTGTCAAAATGTGAATGTTGCCGGTGCAAATTCACTGCCGAAAAGCACTGAGGAACATGTTTCAGACACCAGTGCATTGCTATTACAATTAATGCAACAAATGGGACAAAAGCTTGAAAAGTTAGACACAATGGAACAAAATCAGAGACAAACACAGCAACAGATAGACACAATGGAACAAAATCAGAGTCAAACACAGCAAAAGCTACAAAAGTTAGACAGAATGGAACAAAATCTTCAAAAGTTAGACACAATGGAACAACATCAGAGACAAACACAGCAACAGTTAGACGCAATGGAACAAAATCTTCACACCACGCTTGAACAAACACGTGAAGATTTAACTACTGAGTTACATAACATTGAATCGAAATGTTAAAAAGTCTGTAATGAAGTAAAAACTCAAATTTGTGAGCATTTTTAACCTATTTTTTCGCGGCATGAAAATGCATTACAGAATCACGAAGCAGCCATAAAAGAACTGCAAACTATTGTTCATGAAAATCATGAGACCTTGCAAGCTAAAATTGACTCAGTTGCGTCTACCGATTCGGTTATGCAACTTGCAAAAACTCAGGAAAACTTAAAGAACACAGTAGAAAGACACATGGAGGAAATTAGTACATTATCAGAGAAAGTAGTTGAACTTTCGGATCAGCTAAATAATTTATCTATGAAGGTAGATGATAATCTGAATGACACAAAACCGGTAGTCTTTAATGACACAGAAGAGTGCGAACAAATTAGGAAATTCAAACAAAATCAGAATCAAATTAATACGCAACACCAAAGAGAAATCCGCGAAGTACAAGATCAGCTGACACAGGTAATACAAGAATTACGTATTTCAGAGGCCACTCGCGCCCCAATATGGGAAGAGGGACATAGAAATACGGAACAGCCACAAAATAATAACACAGCGCATTTCGGAAATTATGAAAGAAATTGGCAAGGTGCACCGAATTTTGAAATGGAACCACCGAAACGACGTAACAATGACCGATATGCGACTCGCCGACATGATGACTTTGACTATAAGCTGTTCATTACTACACGTAAATTCAAAACATTTAAGAATTCTGGCAACGACATTCATCCACAAGCATGGCTCCATCAATTCTCTCATTGTTTTCCTCCCAACTGGTCGTTAGAACACAGATTAGAGTTTATGTGTGGCTATTTAGAGAATGAACCAGCTGTAAGAATGCGATCGGTCATTCACGATTGTCACAGTGAAGGAGAATTTTACCATGCCTTCCTCTCAGCATATTGGTCTCAAGCCACATAAGACCGAGTAAAACATAGTATCATAATGATGAAACGTTTCGAACAATCTGAATTTTCCAGTCTTATGAAATATTTTGAAGACATGTTGCATAAGAATCAGTATCTTTCAAACACATACAGCCCCTCAGAACTCATCCGCATTTGCTTACTCAAATTGCCTGAACATTTACGACATATTATTTTAGCAGGGCGTTGCGAAGACGACATTGAAGCTTTTCAAGGACTCTTACAAGAATTAGAAATTGACACAGACAGTCGCGGGATGCGAAAACAGGAAAACAATCACTACAGGTCACATCCGTCACAATTCCTTGACGACAGAAGCAATAACTGGACACGACAAGCCTATTCTTACAACGTAAATCGTGACCAAAACAGACACCACCCGTATGACAACCACTGGCAGAGTAATACTTTCAGAGAAAGATCGCATTTCCATAGTAATGAATATGACAGAGACAATCAGAGAAACAGACAATATGGGAACCAAAATAATTATTATTACGGGAGACATAATAACTATAGACGCAACGGTCCAGCGCACAGTTACGATTCAGGGAGAAATTCTCCACCACTTAACCGACAAGAAAGAAACTACAGGACCTACCGACATGACGACAGACGATGTGATCGTAACGACAGACCTGAATTGCATCAGAACTGGCGGGATTTAAACAGGGCAGGGCCCTTTCGTCACGGTGAATTTGTAGAAGTTAGGTCTCCAAATCCCAATAACGACGCGAGCCAACAAAGAGACAATAGGCAATGACTCACACCGCTGGCAGCCACGAAACGTACGTATGAAACTGACGACGCAGCTGCCGTAGCTAGTAATTACGTAAAAATGGAAGACATTAGGGACATCTTACACCAGGAACACGACGTAAAATATAACAACATTGCATATCCTGTGATTCATATTACAGTAAATGACGTAAAATTTACGGCAGTACTTGACTCTGGCAGTCCCATTTCAGTAATTAGTGAAACAGCTTTTAGCAAGTGCAACAAATCGAACGATTGCCCCACACTTCCGTTACGTAAGATTAAATTACAAGGTGCAATCATTGGAAAAAGTGTAGATGTACGCCAACAAACCAACTTAGAATTCTTTTATCAAAGCCACAGCTTCTCTATGAACTTTCTTATTGTTCCATTATTGTCGACGGAAATTATACTGGGAGTAGACTTTTTGAATCAATATAAAGCAATGCTGAAATAAGTTTAGAGAAAGAAGATAAGTCAATAGATTTGAAATTTGAAGACTGGCTCTCAAACCATGACGAAGAAATTAATCGGCTTTACCTTCTGTTAGACAACAGTTCGGAATTTTCTACGGATCTAGACACTAACAATCACTCTGCAAGTACTGACAGGGATGATATCGACGGCATATTTGAAATTAATGAGTTAATTCAGAATAAAATTCAAACAATTGGGAATTGTAATGACACTGATAGGCAGGACCTTTTTGAGATTTTACAAGCATATTCCACAGTTTCTACTCATAAAACAGGAACAATCAAGGGATTTCAATACCAATTTCGTGTTCGTGAGCATACTAAATTTTGTGTTAGACCATATGTAATTCCAGCACATTATAGGGACCATATTAGAACAGAAATACAATCTATGCTTGACGAGGGCATTATTGAGCCTGCAGTAAGCTCATACAACAATCCATTACATGTTGTTGAGAAAAAAAATGGATCGATCAGGCTTGTCTTCCGCAAACGTTGGAAGAACTTCTTCAAAATTTTAATGGTGTAAAAGTGTTGTCTTCCATTGATCTCAGATCCAGCTTTTATCAGATCGAACTTCATCCAGAATGTAGAAAATACACAGCTTTCCTTTGTTTCGGCGTTTGTTATCAGTTTCGGAAACTTCCTTTTGGTTTGAACATTTCTTCAGTTGCATTCATTCGCGGGCTAAATTCCATATTACCTGAGTTCTTAAAACGTCACATCACCTTATATGTGGACGATATTCTAATAGCAGAAGCTTCATGGGAACAGCATAATCGCATCCTCAACAGTTTGTTACGTATTTTTGCAGAATCTGGACTTACAGTTAACTTGGAAAAGTCTGAATTCGGTAGGTCAAAGGTGAGGTTTTTGGGACATATTATTTCTTCTGAAGGCATTCAGCCGGATCCTGATAAGTTAGAAGCAATCAGAGCCATTCCAGTTCCATCCACAAAAAAACAAGTCCGCAGTTTTCTAGGTCTCGTAAATTTTTACCGTCGTTTTCTGAATATGCAAATTCTTGTTACACCAAAACTTTGTTCTCTCACTGGAAAAAATACTATTTGGAACTGGGACGAACAAGCACAGTTGGAATTCAATTCTTTGAAAGAATCGCTACTTAACGCGCCAATACTAGCTCATCCAGATCAGTCACAAGATTTCTGCCTTAGCACGGATTCTTCTAAAGTCGGTCTTGGTGCCCATTTATTTCAAGAAGCCATAGAAAATGACACTACTGTTCAGAAAACCATTGCTTTTGCTAGCCGAGTGGTAACAAAATCTGAAAAAAATTATTCCGTTACTGAATTAGAAGCTTTAGCCATCGTTTGGGCATTTAACAAGTTCTGTTTCTTTCTTTCTGGTAAGCACGTAAAAGTATACAGTGATCATCGTGCATTACAATTTCTTATGTCTTCAAAACTAAATCATGACAGGTTAAGACGTTGGGCAGTGTTTCTGCAAGAATTCCACTTCACAATAGTCTACATTCCCGGCAAGGAAAACATTGTTGCGGACGCACTGTCACGCACACCGGGTGGGCTTGAGAAAAGTAATACAGAAGGCAACCTCGAGAAAAATTTCAGTATTCTTTACATTCAGAAAGTCGCCTTTGAAAACTTCATCACCACATCTTTAAAGGACATTGCTCATGAACAAGATAAAGAGCCGATTTGGAAAGACATCAAGAGCAAATGGCATGAAAAGACACACACACAGATTCGGCATTATTACCTGGTTAGAAACAACATACTCTTCAAACGCTGCACTGTTGATGACAAGCTATGGGTACTTTGCATTCCAGACGATTTTGTTAATAAGCTCATTTGGTACATTCATTTCAGCTACGCACAGTTTGGTCCACGAAAATGTTATCATATTCTTCGAACGACTTGTTATTTTAACAATATGGAAAAGAGAATTCGAAGAGTCTTGTCTATTTGTAAACTTCGTCAAAAAGCGAAACCATCTACTATCTCCTATCGTGCTCCGCTGTTTCCTATCATTCCTTCTAAATTAAAAGAATTTGCTGCTGTTGATCTCTTGGGACCGCTTGTCAGAACATCTAATGGATTTTCGTACGTTCTAGTCGCTGTTGAACTTACTTCAAAATTTGTTTCTTTCATACCGTTACGTAAAGCCACTGGACGGTCTGTATCCAACGCCTTTGTTAAAAATTTCTTACGTGAAGTTGGACACGTTAGTAAAGTCATTTCAGATACCGGACCGCAATTCAGATCTGCTGTTTGGTCACGCACGCTTCGGAATCATAAAATCAAACCTGTTTTTATTTCATTGTACTCACCACATTGTAACCCGTCTGAACGGATTATGAAAGAAATCAATAAGCTTTGCAGACTTTATTGTCACAGAAAGCATCAGTATTGGGACAGATATTTACACTTATTTCAAAACGTGCTGAATGAAATGCCTCACGACTCCACTGCTTTACCACCTATTCATGTACTAAAGAATGAAGAACCACCAAATAGAATCAGAGAGCTTGTACCTTTCCCGAATACACGTAAACTTCGACACAAAGACATAATTGATTTGGCTATTAAAAATATAAAATCTGCAGCAGACAAAAGGAGAAAACTACACGGTAAAGCAAATGCAAAGAAATTATACATTGGTCAGAAAGTTCTCATTAAAGCTCATTCATTGTCACATAGGAAGAAACACTTAAGTCACAAATTCTTTCTAGTTTACAATGGACCATACAGAATCCGACGTATACCACATGATAATTGCGTTGAAGTTGAAACTCTGTGCACTAGGAAGAGTAAAGGTTTACACCACATTTCACATGTAAAACCGTTTATTGAAAGATAATCTGCTTTTTAACTTTGTCTTTGCCATATAACTTTTCACTTTACATTGCTAGTATGCTTTGTCAGACTTAGAATCTGTTAACATACAACAATGTTTGAAGTTAAATATCCAGTCTAGAACCTAGGGAACATTTTTAAACAGAAATTACGAATGCATTGTTATAGTGAACAGACGTCACAGTGTTATTGTGTGTGTACATTCTTGCTTGTTACTTGCACGATTACGTAACGACTATAAGGCTCACATACTTAGAACATTTACCAGTACTGCTAATGAGATTTTAATGCAACATTTTGGTTTACTTGAAATTTGGTGTATCATGAGGTAAGTACATTGGCTTCTGCAGAACTTCGCTTTCGGAGGACGATAACTACGACACTTCCACAGAGATTATCTTACAGCAAGACGCACATTTAGCGCTACAGGACACGTATTTGAGTGATTAATTTCGCACTTAAAGCATGCATTTTTTTAAGATATTTGAAGTACAATTATACAAGGGTTTTCCGTGATATATTTCATTCCATTGCTGTAATCTGTAACACCTGAGGGTATAATTACATTAATCCTCAGGGGGGTACACGCTTACTTTGTGTACCATGTGTTTGGCAAGCACAAGGAGCCCTAGCTAATATGGTATTTGCTTATACAACTTTACACATCGCTACCATATTTCTCTAACACACAAATTATACAGCTATCTGATCATTTGACAGAGAAACAAACATTCTTTTTACTACGTCAGTGACAGATGTTGACGCAATTACACAGTTGGATAACTTCACACTTATGAAACTGTATTTTGTCTGTACTTTGTGAACTGTTCATATTTTTTTTGAATCATTGTGATACTATGAGAGCTTTGAATGATGTATTTGGTATGGGATTATGATTTTTAAAGTACGTTTGAGGCAGCTGACACTTTTAACATGAGCAGAGAATTTTTTTTAGGCTTAGAAATTATTGGAGGAAGTTACGACGATTTTGAGAGTTGACTGAGGTGTTATGATGTTATTATTACGATGACTATGTGTATTATGCTGTTGCAGTATGGTTATGATCAGTAAGCTGATGCTATTTGAGTTATTTGATTATGCTACGTATCTGTTATGATGAAATATTGAAGAAGTGTCGACGAATAAGGTAAGGAATAATGGGAAGTGGTTAGGGACTCTGGTTTGTGAAAAAGGTTGTAGGAAACCAAGAACCGTACTTTAAGAGTTATGAAATGTATGTATATGCGTGAATGTATTACAATGCCGACGAAATTTTTTGGACACTGTTATATCAATAGGATTTCGTTTCTACAGATTTGTAACCCAAATTCTTGACCTGTGAAATATTTTTATATGAGACTGTCACTGCAGCGGAAACTGCCGTTGTAAATATTTCAGCAAGAAAGGTAAGTGACCTTGGCGTAATGCGTTTTGGGTGCCCAGCTGAGAGGTAGACGTCTGACAAAAGAAAACCATTAGGTGCAAAAAAAAGAGGCCATTATCCTCGCTATCGACATTCCTTTGTAGAAAGCATCGTAAATACGACACCCTCAAACTTGAAAACATGATTACACTGTAGAGTTCTTAATTTATGGTATTTACTAAAATGCCTAATGAAATGATGAGAAACATTTTACATCCATAGTCTTTCTAGTTGAGAGATTGCTCATTTTGTTTAATATCTAGTTTCTAGCTGCACTGCAGCATTGGTTAAAATAGAATTTTATAGATGTACTAATATAAATATTTTCTGTCTACAGATCGAGTAAATAATAATTTTTTAAAAAAAAATGAGGGAGCACAAAAAGACATTTACCTTCACAGGAACTGCATTCATAATTTTCTTTTCAAGTACTTGGTAATTTCTTTTGTAGAAATAGTTGTGGTGCACCACTTTAATTACTTAGACATTAAGATGTGATTATACATTTCCCTTATCTCCATTGTTATCTTTAGTGTACTATTTTTTCTGCTTGAGCTATGTCATGTTTAGGTATAAGTTATTTCATTTTCTGCTGTTGTCTGCCAGGCATAGTGCTACTAAATTTCACTATACATTACTCTGTTAAGCCAGTTTACTACTGATTTATTTTTCTTGTTTGCTGCTCATTGCCTTATATTAGTTGTAATTTATACTGCTTGCTTCACCATTTGTATTTTTGATCATTGGTGTTTGTGTTAATTGTTTTGCGCTGCTGCATTGCCTCGTTCCTTAGTTTAGCATCTGAGCTCAGTAGATTTAAGTTAGCTTAAGATGGGGTAGGCTATATAAGAGAACGAGTTGTGATGAATTGGAAGAAATGTATTGAAAAGTTATAAGAAAATGGTTTGGCCAAAAAGTATTTTCAAAGAGGATGTGAACAAAAAAGTAGGGTTTAGGGACAACAGGTTTAGATAGGACTTTTTGGGAATAATGATGAATGAAGGGAGATCTCCAAGAAGTAAAGAAAGTTTTGTTTGCAAAATACTGCAGTAAAACAAACCCTGTCCTTTCCTTTTGTATTATTATGCTATGTGTTTGTGTACCTTTGTGTATTTGTGTACTTCCTGTCTTTATGTGTTTATCTGATAAGACTTATGTTGTAGAATTTTTCTAGTACTAAGCTACATTCACTATGATGAGGAATACTGTTATCCTCAAATATAATTGGCATTAATAATATGTTATTTACTTTGTAAAGATGTTAGACATTATTAATTCTGTTCTGTTTTAATGCTCATGTGTGAAGTTGATGTTTCAATAATTATTCTGGTCTTTTATATATTTACTTATGTCATAATTCCTGTAACACTGATGTATATGTCTGTTTCTATTATTTTGTAAAGCCTATATTACTACAAATGTTATCTGTATTATTATGTTTTTAATTATGTATTTTGTACCTTTGTAATTGTATTCTTATGTTATAAAATTGTAATTGACACCAGTTCATCATATTATTAACTTGTAAGTTACATTTCACTGCACACGTTTCTGTTGGTCATAGTATATGGACAATATGTGAGAAGTAGGGACTGTTAGTGTTTGCACGTGTGTTAATAATTCAGCAAGGGACTGGATAACAGCATTGCTGGTTCTAAGGACATTTCAAACAAATTTTTTGTGAGTGGAGAAGTGGTGGTTTGTGGACTTGCTATATCCTCCGCAAGACTCTTCGATGGTGATTGTGCACCTGCACAGTCGCAACAAGCGGCTGCTGCCCGTCTCTACATGGACTACAGTGGGTCTGCATCTTTGATGACCCACCCATACCATCATCTCTACAAGGACTACAGTTGGTCTGCATCTTTGATGACCCACCAATACCATTATCTCTACAAGGACTACAGTGGGTCTGCATCTTTGATGACCCACCAATACCATTATTTCTACAAGGACTACAGTGAGTCTGCATCTTTGATGGCCCACAAATATCATTATTTCTACAAGGACTACAGTGAGTCTGCATCTTTGATGGCCCACAAATATCATTATTTCTACAAGGACTACAGTGAGTCAGCATCTTTGATGGCCCACAAATACCATTATTTCTACAAGGACTGCAGTGGGTCTGCACCTCTGGTGACCCACCAATACCATACTCTCTACCAGGACTACAGTGGGTCTACTCTGTGATGACCTACCTACCATTATTCTTCAAAACGTCAAATGACTCTGCTGTGGGTTTGCTCTGATGTGGCCCATTACTTGTCTGCATGTCAAGAGTCAGCACTGTCTTTCCGTTGGAAGGACACTACTTCTTCAAGACTGTATGGAAATCCACTACTACTGTGTGCATTCTCTTTTGCTGTTCAGACTTTGAAAAAAAAGAAAAACACTGTAGTTTTACTGTGATGAATCAGGACTGTCTTTATAGACTGTGAGAAAATTTTAGCTTTTGACCAACATTGTATCAATAAGTGTGTGCATTTGATATCTTTGTTATTGCAATTATGAGAAATTTTTTCAAATCTATATTGGCCAGTGCCCAAAACAATTTGTAAAATTTTTTTGTGGGGAGCATGGGGGCTATGTAAGTAGGCTGTTTAGGTTTTTTTATTGGTAACGCCACCTCTGTATAAAAATCACTGGCTGTGCTGTGTGCACTCTGTGTCTAGTTTACATTGTTGTCTGCCATTGTAGTGTTGGGCAGCGGCAGCTGGATGTGAACAGCGCGTAGCATTGCGCAGTTGGAGGTGAGCCGCCAGCAGTGGTGGATGTGGAGAGAGAAATGGCGGATTTTTGATATTTGTAAGATTGGATCTTATGAACTCCTATATATATTATGACTTTTGATGACTATTAAGGTAAATACATTGTTTGTTCTCTATTAAAATCTTTCATTTGCTAACTATCTCTATCAGTAGTTAGTGCCTTCCGTAGTTTGAATCTTTTATTTAGCTAGCAGTAGTGGCGCTTGCTGTATTGCAGTAGTTCGAGTAACCAAGATTTTTGTGAGGTAAGTGATTTGTGAAAGGTATAGGTTAATGTTAGTCAGGGCCATTCTTTTGTAGGGATTTTTTGAAAGTCAGATTGCGTTGCGCTAAGAAATATTGTGTATCAGTTTAAGCACAGTCTGGTATAATTGTTCTAAAAAGGGGACGTTTCACGCTGTACCCATGGATGCACACATGAATGTTTCCCAGAGCACAACGGAGCCGCCGCTAGCTTGTCTCCGTCCTGAAGTACAGGTGCCAAGGAGCTGTTACACTGGAAGACGACGGATTCGCAATCTCGTGGTATTAAAATTGGCACATGCATGGATCGCCGGCTGCGGAGGGCCATCATTAGGAGTGTTGGGTGCACTGTGTGTTCAAACACATACGTACTCTGCGTAGCACTAAAGACTGATGTCAGTTCACCACAGTTCGCCTCCTGTGTTGTTTAGCCAGTCTGCCCAGGATACGACGTCCGACTTCTGTAATGATGGATAGCAGCCCAAACCCACGACTGGACGTGGTTTCACCACAGCATTCCTTAACCACCGGTAAGTCTTGCAGTTTCCCAAATGTTCGTGTCGAGCCTCCTGGCTATCACAATCTGCCCTCGGTCAAACTCAGATCACAGGTATTCCCCATTCTACACACGAACAGCACGCTCACTGATACTACATGCACCGTGCGTGTGTCCGACTAGCAGTCATTCCTCTCCAGGTGACGCTGCTATCGCCTGGACGAGTGTTCGGTGGCCATGATGCTCTGGCTGATCAGTGTGTACGCCTCTTAATAAATGAAGCACTCAGGAAATGAGGAGAAGATGAAATGAACCTTCAAGGTTGAGAGGTTATGTGACGTTAATGCAGTGATTACAAAATCGAAACAAATTGACATAGAACTTGGCAGTGTGAGCCCATATATTAGCATAACGCTGCACCTCTTCTGTCCTAGATGCATTCACTGATTCGGTATGGATAGGAAGAGTGTGACAAAGCCATTGTATCCTCTCCTGAGGCAAGCCGGCGCACAACTGTTGCAACCGGTACTTGGTATTTTGACGGTCTTGACGTCCAAACCGATCCTACACATGTCCTATCGGAGACAAATCAGAGGATCTTGCTGCTCACAGGAGTACCTCATCTGCTAACACAGCTAATAGAGACACTTGCCATGTGTGGATGAGCATTACCCTGTTGAAAAATGGCAGCATGACACTGTCTCATGAGAGGTAACAGATGACGATGCACAGTTTGTGAGCGACGTATCGTTGTGCTGCCAGAGTTCCCTCAGTCACTACCAGCTGTAACCTGAAATCATACCCAATGGCTCTCCAAGAACGGGAATTATCCCCAGTTCGCCGCCATACTCACCGGCAATGGTAATCGAGCGTAGCGCAGATCGGCCACTCAACACTGAACACAATGCGATGCCACTTATCAGTAGTCTATGCTACCTGGTCACAGAACCACTCAAAACGCAACCGTCTCTATGTAATTCTAACATTATGTTGGTGTCAGGATCAGCAACTCAATATATTTGTGATTTATTAATTACATTTGCCAAATAATATTTTTATTTGTGACTAGTTTCGAACGTTTTGTTCAATCTCAATCCATTACCTACATTCGAAGATAATGTGTTACCAAAACATTAAATACATTTTCAACTTTTTGTGTACACACATTACAGCTGTGTAATAAATCTTTTGTGGCATACCTATATTTGTAATGTTTCGCTATATATAATGCATTTGTTTTTAAGTCAAATAAATATAACAAATGTTACTTGACAGTATTACGGTTATCTTAATACATTCAAATTTCGATAGGTATCTTTAGTTCTTTAGACATAAAAATTTTACAGACGCCTTCAGTTGCTTATTGTGTGTCCACATTATCTGTCTCTCAGTTCATAATGCTACAACTAAACACATAGGTTCTGTATTGGTAAAGGTCTCAGATATTATCGTACTGTTTCATAAATCATGGGTATGTCATAAGCTATCTGCTTTACTGAATCATGAACAATTCTTCACAAATAGATAAAAACTTGCTGTATTTAAGTTAGCACCATTCTTTCATCAATTTGTCCGGTTTCTTAATCTTCCATTTACATATTTCCGATGCATCAAGTATGTCTAAATTCATTCCTTTAGGTGCCACGTGTAAAATTTTCATAGTACTGCCAGTATCACCCTCTGTATATTTTATACTTTGCAAATAATGGTCAAAAGCAGTCTTGCTGTTTGGGTTGAAATGTTCCTTGTATGTAGTTACAAAATTCCAACCAGTCTGGGCTACACAAAAATGATTGTATGTTCCACAAGATAATCGACTGTATTTCGACAAGTAAGAAGTCAAATAACATTTGTTATATTCACCTGATATGAAAACAAATGTATAATGTACAGTAAATCATTAAAAATGCAGGTACGCCACAAAAGATTTATTACACTGCTGTAATCTGCGCACACAAAATGTTTGAAAACACTATATTTCATATTTTGTTAACAACATTGTGCATTTTAATATGGGTAATGGTATGAGAATGAACGAAAAGTTCGAAACTAGTCACTAACAAAAATATTAATTGCAACTCTGACGGAAATCTTAATTAATGAGTTGCAGCCATTTCTGTCGTGGTTGTAGTGGCAGTCTACGCGTGGGACAGTAATTCCCTAATCGAGTTGTTTCTAGTTTCCGACCAGTGGCGTGGGATGAGACAGGATCTTGCAAGGATTCCATTAAATGTTCTCGGGTGGCTGGCGTACATCTGAAGGTGTTACGATGTACATGGTGTACATTACTCCGGTCTTCCGTTGTGGTGCTCAAACGTGATCGACCGTAATCTTGATGAAGAGTATGCCAGCCCTTACGTTCCCATGCAGTCCATCATCGGGTCACTGTCACATTCGAAGGATCTCCAGAACCGAATATAGCACGATTCGACCATCGGGCCAAATGGAGTTCCACACTGTGGCCTCATTCTCCGGTTCTGTCCTCTTGTTTCCAGAGAATTACACTGAAGAGCCATAGAAACTGGCACACCTGCCTAATATTGTGTAGGGCCTCAGCGAGAATGCAGAAGTGCCGCAACACTACAAGGCATGGATTCCACTAATGTCTAAAGTAGTGTTGGAGGGAACCGTCACCATGAATCCTGCAGGGCTATCCATAAATCCATAAGAATGGGAGGGGATGGAAATCTCTTCTGAACATCACGCTACACGTCATCCCAGATATACTCAATAATGTTCATGTCTGGGGAGTTCGGTGGCCAGCGGAAGTGTTTAAAAGTCAGAAGAGTGTTCTGGAGCCACTCTGTAGCAATTCTGGACATGTGAGGTGTCTCATTGTCCTGCTGGAATTGCCCAAGTCCGTCATAATGCACAATGGACATGAATGGACGCTGGTGATCAGACAGAATGCTTGCGTACGTGTCACCTGTCACAGTCGAATCTAGACTATCAGGGGTGTCATATCATCCCAACAGCACACGGCCCACACCGTTACAGAGCCTCCACCAGCTGAGCTGTCCCCTGCTGACATGCAGGATCCATGGATTCATGAGGTAATCTCCATACCCGCACACGTCCATTCGCTCGATACAATTTGAAACAGGCCTCGTCCGACCAGGCAACATGTCGGCGTCGGTTCAAATTCAAATGGCTCTGAGCACTATGGGACTTAACTTCTGAGGTCATCAGTCCCCTAGAACTTAGAACTACTTAAACCTGACTAACCTAAGGACATCACACACATCCATGCCCGAGGCAGGATTGGAACCTGCGACCGTAACGGTCGCGCGGCTCCAGACTGTAGCGCCTAGAACTGCTCGGCCACACAAGCCCGCTCGGCGTCGGTGTTGAAGGGCCCAGGTGAGGCGTAAAGCTTTGTGTCATATAGTCATCAAGGGTACACGGGTGGGCCTTCGGCTCCGGAAACCCGTATCGATAATGTTCCGTTGAATAGTTCGCACGCTGACACTTGTTGATGGCCCAACACTGAAATCTGCAGCAATTTGCGGAAGTGTTGCACTTTGTCACGTTGAACGATTCCCTTCCGTCATTGTTCGACCCGATCTTGCTGGATCCTTTTCCGGCCGCAGCGATATCGGAGATTTGATGTTTTACCGGATTCCTGATAGTCACCGTACACTCGTGAAATGGTCGTACGGGAAAATCCTCACTTCATCGCTATCTCGGAGATGCTGTGTCCCATCGCTCGTGCACCAACTATAGCACCACGTTCAAACTCACTTAAATCTTGATAACCTGCCATTGAAGCAGCAGTAACCGATCTAACAACTGCGCCAGACACTTATTGTCTTATATAGGCATCGCCGACCGCAGCGCAATATTCTGCCTTTTAACGTATCTCTGAATTTGTATACGAATGCCTATACCAGTTTTTTTGCCGCTTCAGTGTATGTTTCACTAGTCATAAGCAAACAGGCCACATAGGTCAAGCGGGACGGAAGCAGTCATCAGCATTTATTTTTAATGGCTCTGAGCACTATGGGACTTAACATCTATGGTCATCAGTCCCCTAGAACTTAGAACTACTTAAACCTAACTAACCTAAGGACAGCACACAACTCCCAGCCATCACGAGGCAGAGAAAATCCCTGACCCCGCCGGGAATCGAAGCCGGGAACCCGGGCGTGGGAAGCGAGAACGCTACCGCACGACCACGAGATGCGGGCCAGGATTTATTCCCGGGGTAGTGCAGTAGGAATTCGGTAACAAGTAAAACATTGGGCACTGTAGTGGAATTTATTGTACAAGAGTCTAACATCCTATACCTTTTCTTTAGTGGGTGCAAGAAACAGGAACGTGATTCAGATAACAAAAAATACGATATAAAAAGTCGTATCTTACAATTCTTAATCAATAGAGAAACACATTTCATGAGCAGTAAGGACAAACAAACTGCAAACCACCAGTCATCTCTGCGACCAATTGTACCATCAGCGCACTTTGTTTCATTCTTATTTAGCGCGCAATTGGTAACAGTTGGCGCCAAGCGTAACAAGAGTCAGTCCGTAGTCGTTAGAGTGTAAGGTTCAATGTCCCTCGCGACGGAGTTATGGACAGAATCGTCTCGCGAGGGGATGTTAATTTTGTGTAAATGTATGTTTAGTGATGTGCATTCGTACGTACATCTCACGGAATAGTTACGGTTATCCGCGAAATCTATGCAGTCGAAGGGAATCGCGAGAAATACGAGTTGATATCGGCGTGCATTTCCCGCGCCACGTGATCGGAACCAATGGATCAATTATATTGCCCACGAATTTAGATTTGGTGAAGTGCAGTGACTGAATGTAAGTGTGTCCTCAAGAAATATCTACAAGATCTAGTCACATTAATGTGACCATGTGTCAAAAACCTGAATAACCACGTTTTTCAGTGGGGTAGTGCAGCAAGAGAATTAGTAAGGTTTGGATGTAGAGTCACGCCAACCCCAGTGCCATGACCAGCTGCGCTAGGTTTCTTGATTGAGGATCCATGGCGCGAAGAGCCTGATCGAGGTGGTCCCATAGATTCTCGATTGGGTTTAAATCTGGGGAGTTACGTGGACAGGGGAGTACAGGAAACTCAGGCTGGTGCTCTCTTCGAACCATGCAAGTACACTGCCAACTGTATGACACGTTGCATTGTCCTGCAGGTAGATAACAACACGCCAAGGAAAAAGCAGACTGGATGTAGGGGTGGGCATGATCCCTGAGGATAGGTGCACAGTTGTGTGGCTCCATTGTGCCTTCCACAATGACGATCTCACCCAGGAAATGCCACGAAAACGTTCCCCAGACTGGAGCGCAAAACCTGATGCATCTGAAAAGGCCACCAGTCGACAGTCACTGGACATCCAGTTGCGCAATTGGCGGTATCGCCGATGAACAGCAGTCAGTGTGGGTGCATGAACGAGACACCTGCCTATACGCAGCAACGCTCACTGAACAGTCGTTGAGGAGGCACTGTTGGTAGCCCCGTGGTTCATGTGGGCGGTCAGTTGCCTAACAGTTGCACGTCTATTGGCTCGAATACATCACCACAGCCGTCGTTCATCCTTCTCATCTATGGCCCATGGTGCACCACAGTCGGCTCGGCGCCGGTTTTGGACAGAGCCCTTTTGCCACGCACGGTGTACTTTAACTACGGCGGCACGCCCACAGTTCACAAACTTAGCCGTTTTGGAAATGACTCCATCCTTGTCCCGAAAGCCAATGATCATACTCTTTCAGTCTTCGCTCCGTTTCGCATTACCACAAAATCTGCGCTGTTATCCACGTCCCTCCTACACGCTTCATATAGTCTCCACCGCTAGTGCTGTCGCAGGCCGTCTGTGAGGGGTTATTGCACGTTAACGTTGAACACAGGTGGTGATCACATTACTGCAACTGGACCGTGTGTACAGCGTGTGAACAGTGCCGCCCTGTGACATGCCTACTTCCATAATATACTGAAGTGTCACCACATTCATGTTTCATCACTAGGTATGCAGCATCCACCAAAATTACCTTTGGTTATTGTAGCATAATTTCAGCTTGGTTGCAACGACGTGCTATGGAGGAAGAAGCGAAAGAAAACTGGACAGTGCAGGGAAAAAGGCAGGCATCATAGTCACACCATGGCCTATCCATCATTAGTTCTCTTACATACAGACTGCATTTTAGGACTTGTAATCTTCGGTTAGGACTGCCGATCGCAGCGATAGTAAAACTAATATACACCTGGATGTGACATCACAATTTCTGTGTGTGTGTTTGGTAAGTGTGCGTGTGGTAAGCTCCTATGGGACCAAACTGCTGAGGTCATCGGTCCCTAGGCTTACATACGACTTAATCTAACTTAAACTAACTCATTAAGGGCAACACACACCCATGCTCGAGGGAGGACTCGAACCAGCGACCGACCGGGTGGGGAGGAGGGAGGGGGTGGGGGGAGGGAGAGCCGCGCGAACCGTCCGTGGCAAGGCGCCACAGATCGCGCGGCTAATCCGCATGGGCGAGCGCGCGCGCGCGCGCGCGCGTGTGTGTGTGTGTGTGTGTGTGTGTGTGTGTGTGTGTGTGTGTGTGTTTTGGACAAAGAACTTGAGTGAACAGTGATACCGTTTGAAACAATAGTAGGGCAAGTGCACACAAAGAACTTGATGCGAATGGTGTGGTAGGAGCCGGGCAGCGAACCTCATACATGACATTCCAACAACACGACCTTGGTTCGCTGCCATGCCATTTGGAGGGTGATATAGAGTCCTGCATATTTATTTATTTCCTTAGAACACAGAAGCTGGTTTCAACGCATTGCGTTTCCTATCACGACTTCTTGTGTGTATTACACTCTTTCAGTTGCATTGTAAATATGTTGCTCCTATTCTGCTGCTCCTCCCGTACGTAATATTGAGTGGAGTAAATGACTATTTATTTGTTTTTGTTTCTTGCAATATAAAAGCTGGTTACGTAGCATGGTGTTCCGTGGATTTATGTACATTTTTTTACTCCTTACGAATCAGTGTGCGAACTGCTCGACCTAAATACATTCTAAGTATACTGCTCGTACACTTCGTTTTTTTTTTTTTTTTTTTTTTTTTTTTTTTTTTTTTTTTTTTGCGTCCGTTTTTCATACTTTCTCGGATTTAGTGCAGAACTCCATGTTAGCAGATTTTGACAGAAATGTTATAGAACTTTATTACATATTCTCACGGAATGAGTATATAATTCTGCTTTGAAAGGTGTTGCTTCTTGCCACTGAGTGCTTTCCATTTCACAGTGGTTTGCAGAGTGTGGATGTATATCTAAATGAGTACGCTTTGTAGTCTTAGTGACTAGAGCATTCTACCTTGCAAATTCTAAAAATGCTAAAGTAGTTACGCAAATGTGTTCACACGTTATTAACAGGTGCTACAAACAATGCATTTTGACATAAACCAGTGTACCAGAAACATACTCTCGCTCCAATGAAAATTCCGGAAGCCCTCATTGAATGCAAGAGAGTACTATTTATCGATGCGAATAAAACTAACGAAATACAAGCAATATGCTTACCGTGCATTTAAATCGAGCAGTAACAAATAAACTTGCGTCCACAGACTAGCATGTGACGAAACCAGCGTCTGTTTTATATGAAACAAAATCAACCAATACTGTATTATGGATGTGCGCAAAAATCAAGTAGAATACGAGCAACAAATTGCAATGAAATTCAAAGAGTGTAATACAAACAAGAAGGTCGTAAACAGGCACAGAATACGATGAATCCAACATCTGTGCCATGTCTTATCAAATGATTTTCAGATTTTGACAAGCCCCAAAGCGCAGTTATGTAAACTTGATAATGGCCACAGAGTCGAAACTGCAATATTGAGTTTTACAAATAAACGATTCTATAGTCAACTGATGACCGCAACTTCATTTGCAAGGTTTTATATGACTGTAACCTCAGCTACGAGAGCTGTCTCGAATATAGTAAACACTTTACCACCAGACTACGAGGCCCACTCATAGAGAATAAATAAAAAATATTATCATCAAATACTCGTATTTCGCAAGGCAAGAAAACGGATATTCGTATCATACCTTCAGCATTCGCAGTTCACTGCCAGGCCACTGGGAGTGCTACTGTCGTTCGATGTTTCTTTATCGTAACACGGGCCTTGCACTTCTTATGATTCGATATTCTGTGGGTAAGAGGATTTTGCCACCATAGCAGATGTGCCCATGAGATGTAACGATCGGTGTGGTTGGCCATCATTCACACTGCGGCGCCACAGAAGGGCTGACGTCAAGACAATAAAGTAACGCGAGCCGTATCATCTCCATACCACCAACGGAAATTGTAGTCCTGACGTCTAAAGATCGCAGCAGTTCAACTGCTGTCCACAATGTGGCACACCAGGAGGGCTGAAATCAAGATAATGGAGCAACACGAGCCACATCCCTTCCCCACCACCAATGGAAAATGCAGACGTGACATCTGAAGATCGCAGCAGTTCCGTAACAACTCACCGTGAGGAGCAGCAATACAGCTGACGTCAAGCGTACAAATCATGCAGCTGGAGTGCAACATATTAGCAGACATAAGTGTCGTGAGATTTGGGTAAAGAAATTTAACAATAATAGTGAACTCCATGACAGCAACAATAAAAGGAAGGACGAAGAGGGGGTTTAACGTCCCATCGACGTTTAGGTCATTAGAGACAGACCAGAAGCTCGAATTGTGTCAAGGACTGAGACGGTAATCGGCGGTGCTTTTTCAAAGTAAACATTGCGGCATTCGCCTGGAGCGACTTAGGGAAATCACGGAAAACCTAAATCTGGATGGCCGGACGTGGGTTTGAACCATCGTTCTCCCGATTGCGTGTCCAGTGTGCTAACCACTGCGCCACCACGCTCAGTGACAGCAACAATACTGAGAAGAAAATTCATAATTGTTTTGTATCAAATTCCATAACGAAAGCTGTTGACAACTGTTGCTATTCCAGAGTAGACTTGAATGTTACTGCATGTTAAGTGACTCTGATTGCTATGTGAATGTTAGAGATTGCTGCTAGTGCATGTTATTGCGTATTTATCATTGTCAGAGCGTATTGTGGTGCTGCGTTCAGAATTGTCAAATGGCTCTGAGCACTATGGGACTCAACTGCTGAGGTCATTAGTCCCCTAGAACTTAGAACTAGTTAAACCTAACTAACCTAAGGACATCACAAACATCCATGCCCGAGGCAGGATTCGAACCTGCCACCGTAGCGGTCTTGCGGTTCCAGACTGCAGCGCCTTTAACCGCACGGCCACTTCGGCCGGCTCAGAATTGTCAATGTTGAATTTTATTACTGTGTATACTTCAGGAGTGGCCTTTGTGAATAAAATTTGTGCAACATGCAAAAGTAATCAAACCAATAACGGCAATTATCAATATGATTGCTGGTCATATAAGGGTGAAATAATTAGACCACAGTGAGAAGGTAAAATTATTTACGATGATGAAGCAATTTTTGGCAGGCACTAATCAGGCTCAGAAGAAAAATGAAGACAATTTTCAAAGAAGTAACAATGTTCAAGAAACACTTATAAAAGAAGGTCAGAAAAAACTTGGAGGACAGATCGAACACAACAGAAATCAATTTACGGAAGAGACTGGAAACAGAACGAAGTAAATCACTAAACAAATTAGCGAAGCGATTAAACAAACCAACAGGAAATTCCCACAGAAGAAGTGCAGAAAATCAGTAGAGACATCACTGTAAGGCGTCAAAACGTTAATAAAAGGCTTCAAGACCAGGATGAGAAACAGGATCACATGACGGAAGAATTCAAGGACCAGATTAGTGACGTTAGCGAAGAATGCAAGGAAGATATACGAGGGATAGTAACACGTGTGCATAAACGAACAGAAAATTGCAACAGATCAGTTAGGGGAGTAAAGGAACAAATAAGCATAATGACGAAGGCAATGAGCAGCCAATGTGTTTCGAACATGAAACATATGAAGAAACTGAGTAAAGATGTGTTCCGTCTTAAATATGAATAGAAGATGTGGATGCAACAGATGGATTCTGTGCGAACGGAAGATTGTGACCAACGAATCACGGAGATTAAGCCGTAAGTAGGCTTCGTCAGGAAGGAGATCAGCGGACATTTTGTTCCCTTTCAAGAAAATGAATAAAAACGTTTTGTGTCTTGATTTTGAACAGAATATGTGTATGCAAGACACAAATACTATTTGCATCGATGGACAGACAGTGGACCAAAAGCAAATAATATGCCCACTGATCAAACACAAAGCAATTAGCTACCAAATGACAAAGGTGAGGAAATGGTGGCACAAACAAGGGTAATGTTCACGAGCAGCAAAAGCGCATAAAGAGACCGCCGGGAACAAAACAAAAAACAAGTTCTTTGATTCAGGTGAAAGCCGGCAAAGAAGCCGCCGCTCAACAGAAAATGATCGTAAACACGGTGAATATCGGTTCAGATACGACGTCAACACAGGCGGAAGTGGTATTGTCACACTCTACAATGCTTGGCACGAAGCGCCTGAGGTGGATGAATTGTACGAGATGGAAGCGACTGAAAACAACGAATATCACGTGCCGCCGCACTAGCGACACGAGGAAAACTGACGTCAGTTCCTAATGAGGGCCAATTAGGAATTGAGGAAACAGGACTGCAAATACTGACAATTAGCGAAACGGAACAGAAAAACTTCTTTTTTTTTCTTTTTGAGCAGTTGTCGGGGGTGTCTTCCGACACGTGTCAGTGCTCTGCTCGTCGTCTCTACTCATCACCTAATGAGACATGGTAAAGGTGTTTTCGCGTGTGCCGGTATATGCTAAGTATCAGGCTCTCATAATTTATTTTCCGCTTCTGTGATCATACATACTGCGAGTGGTGGTGTTGTAATCCAGGTATATCTAGGTACTCAATGTATTTCAGATGTGCAGACTACGATCGGTAGCCCTGCAAGATTTCTGCTTCTTTTTCTTGGTATTCTCTGCATATGCTATGTCTGTTAGCACTGTTATTTTCCTTTCTGTGTCTTTTATTGTCATTATTATTTTACGCAAAGCTGCAAGTGGTAGCGCGGTGAACTCGTATAATTTTACTCTAATATTTTTGGAACATAAAGACTGCATTGGATATTGCTGTGACATATTTTCACCTTCATCAGTTAACGTTTTCTTTAATGTTGCTGTGCCCTAGTCCTTGTACGTATTCTATTGCGTAATATGTTCGTTTGTAGTTTGTGTTGTACTGTTTGGCTGCATGGCAGGGCTGTAGCTGGTAATGGAAGTTTCTTTCTACAACTTTTGTCAGTTATCGCTTTGCTTCATTCGTCACAAGTAAGCATGTATACTGGAGCGGATGTAAGTGTCAATGAGTATTGTCAGTTAGGGGGCACAGTACATCAACATAATTTCTTTACGTTTTTGTCACTTGCTAAATATTTCTCTTTGCGTTATTTGTGGTTTACACCCGACTTCCCAGAATTCTCATTGCAACCTTCTTGAGGGGTCTTTTCTTTGTTAAATGAAAAGTGCAAGTGATTTGTTATAAAAAAAGTGGTTAAAAAAGCAATAAATCGCCCAGCTGGAGCATGGGGACTGATTGGACACATCTCCAGGACCACACATATAGATTAACAACGCTGGAAATCGAAAGTAACACAAATCGATAATTTAATATCACGAAATTTATGCTACAAAAGCTGATATCAGTGTGCATCTACGGCGCCATGTGAATGGAACCCATGTATCAGTTATATTGCCCACGAACGAAGATTTTGTGGACTGCAGTGACTTGATATATATAAGTAATATCTAAATGGCTCTTGAACAGTGCAGTTCTGTGAAATGCTTAATTTGAAAATATACTAAATTTCATCACATTTTGTTGTGCAGCAACCACCAGAATTACCTCTTTATATAGCTGTTTATTGTAGCAACATTTCGGCTTTGTTGCAGTGAAGTGCTATGGAGGAAAAAGAGAATGAGAACTGGAGATGGCAGGGCAGTGGGCAGGCATCATGGTGGTAAAAGATACACCTCCCGTCACCCGGCGCCCATACCGCTATAAATTTGCTGACAACACGCTCCAGATAAGGGAGGGAAGGTTGAAATACAAGAACCTGAAGAGGTTCTCAGTTACACAATGTTGATCGGAGAATGACTTATTACAGCAATACAAGGGCAAGGAAGATTAGCAAATAGACCACAGACAACATCTGCACTGATTCAACATATACAAAGATAGCCGATCGGTGAACTCGAATTTAAAGCTATAAGAAAACGAAACACCTACAGCCGTCCTTGCGATGTCATTTATTGTGTAGCTACCAGTTTCGGTGCTTCAGTGCGCCATCTTCAGTTCTTAGTTGGTGCTGAAGGGGTTATTGCGATCCATATATACAATGTGTCAGTGGCCAACTCAACTGGTTTACGCAGACTATCTGTAACTGTGATACCGTCTCTCCAACTATCACATTATCACTTAGTATGCGTAAACCAGTTATGATGGCCACTGATGCATTGTATATATGGGTCGTGATAATTCCTTGAGCACCAACTAAGGCCTCAGGATGGCGCACTGAAGCACCGAAACTCAGTTGACAGTTGATGATTGGAGACATGACATCAGAGTTACACATAGTCTGCATAAGCCAGTTATGTTGGCCACTGATGCATAGTATATATGGACATTGATAACCCTTTCAGCATGAACTAAGGCCTAAAGATGGTGCACTGAAGCGCTGAAACTGATAGCTACACAATAAGTGACGTCACAAGGACGGCTGTAGGTGTTTCACTTTCTTACAAAAGTGAACAGCTGTAGTTCCCCAGGCCTTCAGTGAAAAGAACAGACATACAATGACGAATTTAAAGTATTTCAGACCATAGAGTCAATTTTGGACTTTCATGCTATAGAACCCACGTGGACTTTCACACAAAGCAACACCCGAAAACTAATCAGTTATCTCATAACTGGTACTACAATGGCAAGATGAATCTCTTCTGACGCAAGACCGCTATGGTCGCAGGTTCGAATCCTGCCTCGGGCATGGATGTTTGTGATGTCCTTAGGTTAGTTAGGTTTAACTAGTTCTGAGTTCTAGGGGACTAATGACCTCAGCAGTTGAGTCCCATAGTGCTCAGAGCCATTTGAACCATTTGAATCTCTTCTGTACTGTTCAGAGAGGAGAACGAGTCACTGTAGAAACATTTACCCGATCTGGCTTGCTCCCTAACTGACTAATAAACATTTGGCTCACCATACAACGAAATTATCCCAAAAGAATCAGCAATCTACATTAAAATGGAAAACAAAACTCCTTCTGTAGTATTTAGAGAGAAGAAAGACACTGTGAAACCAATTGTATGTATGTATTAAACCAGCGACCTAGAAACGAAGAAGAGGCTTCGTCCCACCGTAGCCCTCAGTGGTTTTCATCCTCACAACAGGCCACAGCAGTCCACCCACCCCACTGCTGCCACACACCCAACCTAGGGTTATTGTGTGGTTCAGCCCCCAGTGGTCCCCCCTCTCCAGGAACATCTCATACCAGGCAAATATAACCCAAGTGTTTGTGTGGTAGAATAATTATGGTGTACACATGCATGGAAACAGTGTTTGCGCAGCAATCGCCGACACAGTGTAACTGAGGCGGAATGAGGGGAACCAGCCCACATTCGCTGAGGTAAATGGAAAACCGTCTTAGAAACCATCCACAGGCTGGCCAGCACAACGGACCTTGTCACTATTCCACCAGGTGGATTCGTGCCTGGGACCAGTATGCCTTCCCGCTTGGGAAACAGTGCATTAGACCACATGGCTAGCCAGGTGGGCCGTGAAAGCAGTTGCTGACTGTAGTACACCTGACTCACTCACAATACACATGGTTAATCACACAAAGACAATATCTAAGAGCTGAACAGTGATGTCAGAAATCTGTATGAGAGCCAGCCGTGGGGGCCGAGCGGTTCCAGGCGCTTCAGTCTGGAACCACATGACTGCTACGGTCGCAGGTTCGAATCCTGCCTTGGGCATGGATGTGTGTGATGTCCTTAGGTTAGTTAGGTTTAAGTAGTTCTAAGTTCTAGGGGACTGATGACCTCAGATGTTAAGTCCTATAGTGCTCAGAGCCATTTGAACCATTTGAACCAATCTGTATGAGAGCAATAAGCAACAAACATACTACATTGTATGAGAAAAAAGAAAATACCACAATTAACAGTTATTGCCAACATTAGCTAAATGATCCCCACAACATCTCTTCCAAGCGATTGTGTATGCAAACACAAGAGACAGAGACATATTAATCAGTTACTTCTAAACTGCTAGTGTGACTGGTTAACTTCTCATGGTCGGGATTCACAGTTATGTAGAATTTTTTAAAGGGAATACACAAAGATATCTGATCTACAGTCAATGGCGAATATGATATCCTTGAAACAAATACTAATGGGAGTGTTGAAGATCGCTAATAAGGATCCCAACTACGGCTATGATGTTGATATAGGAGAAATTATTGTAAAATTGCAGTAAAGTCTACAAAATACTAGTTATACCGCTACTGTCTCGATATCACGAGAAAAAACGATTCGTTGCTGGAGTTCAGATGAAAGGTCCCAACACATTCATCCCTATACAAAGAAATGGTTCCATCATTTCTGTCAGCCACTGAAACAGCACACTGCACACAATTCCTGATGTACTGGTTGACATCACGCTTCCTTCCTCTCTGCCAGTAACTTCTACGCCACTGTCTGACTCATCGATCTGCACCCTCCATGACCAGACATAATGTGATCATGCACTTCTCTCAGCACCTCTTCTCTTAGCTTCAGTGGTAAAACCACCTATGGTCCTAATCTTGTCTCCCTAAACAACAACCCATCACACATTCTGAACTGCTGCAATTTACTGTAATGCTTGCATTCCTCATCAGTGCTCTTTACTGCTTGCCACTCAGCGATGTGTCAACCTAGTGCTTGCATTACTGCCACCTTCTTTCTCAGTACAACCACATTTCTGTTTTTCTTCTTCACATTATGGATTAGTTCATACTCAAATTCACTGAGTATTAATACCCATCTCATCAGTCTTCTGGATGGGTCCTTCAAACCTGGTTAGTCACTACTTTAAACTTCCTCACATACTGGTAACACCAGAAGTACGTTATCCCATACATGAGGCTAAATGTTTCTCTCTAATATGTAACTTGAAGGTGGAGAGTGGGCAAAGGAAAGGAAGGGGAAGGAAATATTGATATCAGCTGCATTGGAACTTCCCACTGGAGGTCGAACGTATGTGGGCATCCGCACAGAAGGTTGTGGATTCACTGCCCATCAAGGCGAATCAAATATCTGTTCCTCCAGACACGTCCATTAGAACAGACACCATGCGGAATCCGCAGTTGTGATACATATTATGTAAATTAAGGTAGAGGGGGCAGAGAAAATGAAAGGGAAAGAACTGTTGATATAACCTCCATTGGCACATTATGCAGGATCAGTAGTGACGAGTGAAAATGTGTGCCGGACCAGCACTCAAAGCCAGGATCTCTTGCCTGCTAGGCAGTTGCATTAACCACTGTACCATCTGGGTGCACTGTCTGTAGTAAATGCGTGGACAGTCTCAGCATGCTCTCCAGCCACCCTACATTCCTGTCTAGCACCACCTATTCGCAGTCCCTGTCCATGTCCTCCATGCTCTCTAATTTTGTATAGCTGCAGGCAGTCGAACGTCCATATGCATCCACACAGTAGGTTATGGATTCATTGCCCATTGAGATGAATCAATTATATGAATGAATGTGTGGTGTCTTTTCTTTCGGACATGTCCATAAGAACAGACACACACACACGCACACGCACACGCACACGCACACACACACACACACACACACACACACACACACACACACACACACACACACACACACACTAGGGAACTCAATTGGGAAACTCTGTAGGGAAGGTGCAGTTCCTTTCGTGGAACATTATTGAGAAAATTTAAAGAATCAGCATTTGAAGCTGACTGCAGGACAATTCTACTTTCACCAACATATATTCTGTTTAAGGACGTCAAAGATAAGAGAAATTAGAGAACCTTCAGAAGTATACAGAGAGTCGCTTATCTCTCGCTCTTTTTGCGAGCTGAACAGGGAAGAAAATGACTAGTAGATGTATAAGGTATCCTCTGCCACGCACTATTCGGTGGCTTGCGGAACATATATGTAGGTGCAGATGTAGATAAATCAGGGGACAGTGCAGTGGGGTGGGTTCTTGATTTTGCAATTTTGTCATATGATAACATGATGGAAACCGTGGCTGTTGTTTGAAGACAAATGTTGATGGTGTTAGGACAGCAACCAGCCACAAATTTTCTTTGTGTTCCTTTATTCAAAGGCAACCGTTACCGGTTTCGAAGCGTTGTGATTCATCATCAGACGGTTTACACGCTTTCTTTCTGACATTTGGTGTGTTTTTATAGATTAATTGTCCTAAAATATAAATAAAACATAATTGTAAACACGCCACACACAGATGGTTGCGCTACAGATTTTCGTTGAATGTGACTTACGTGAAACGTCGGTTTCGAGAGTTTGTTTTCATAACATTCGTCCAATCGATGTAAATGCATTCCCACTGCATCCTCGTTGTTGCACACGTAATAGTTCTCATTGTACACTTTAGATTTGTCGGTGAGATCATTTCAACTACGCACCACATGTTTTGATACATACAAACAGCTTACAAACATATGAATGTCACAGATGCTATGATATATCGTAACATTTGACGATGATGTCCTATGTTTGGAAAGGATCATATATTCTTTTACAAAACTGTAATGCCTTTTACATTAGTACAGAGACAGTGAATTTTTTTTAGCTGATATTGCTAATTTAATTATAAAGTTTTTTATATATATTTAGAACTGTATGGGTAAAATAGTATATTATTTTATTACATTTGGCATCATGAAAATTATAGTAACATATAAATTTGCTACTTGATCTGCAGATAGGTGTATTAATATTATTTGCTTTGGAGGCTGGAAAGTTATTTTTGGAAAATTTTCAGGAAAGCGGTGTTAGCTAACTCTGTTTGTTCGTTAAGGATATAGTCTGGGGTGCTGTTTTTGTGTGTGTGTATTTCTAATTCTTCTAATATATTCATAGTGGCTTCTTTTTCTGTTAGATGCAAAATTTTTAAGTTGTATTCAATGTTTCCCACTGAATGGTTTTCTTCAGCAATATGGACTGCAAATGCTGATTTGTTCGAGTTACCAAGTCTTAGAGCATCAATATGTTCTTTGTATCTAATTTCCAAACTTCTGCCTGTCTGTCCAATGTAGAATTTTGGGCATGTATCACATTTGAGTTTGTATATTCCTGATTTACGGTAGGGACTCTTGGAGGTATTTACATCATGGATTACTTTTTGTTGTAATTTATTATTTGTGGAAAAGCTGATTCTGATATTTTTCTTCTTTTTAAATAAGTTTGCTATTTGGTATGAAAGTGGGCCTATGTATGGGAGAGTAGATTATTTAAGTTTGGCTTCAGTGGCACACTGATTTGGCTTGAAGTGACTGCTGTGAAGTGGATCTGTGGTTTTTGTCTGAATTTTGTTGTGGAGTTTTTCTATTATTGTGGGTTTATACTCATTATTATGAGCAACTGTTTTAATTATATTGATTTCATTTTGTTGGTCTGTGTCACTCATTGGTACTTTTTTAATTCGGTTAGCATCGTTCTGAAATATGCTATTTTTTGTTGGCGGGGTGGCAAGATGAGTTGCTAATACTGACATCTGTGGTGATAGGTTTTCTGTAAATACTGAATTGATGTTTATTGTTACTATTGCAAATTTTCAGGTCAAGAAAGTTAATGCTTTTACTAGTTTTGATTTTGCTCTCCTACATATACTTCACATGACAGTTTGGTCTAAAAGTCAGAATTTTAGTTTAGGTGCAGATAATTCAACACACCTACCTCGATAGGCTTCTTGAAGTCCATCCCTTTCACTCTGTGTTGATAGATAATGGTTCAGCCGATGACAAGCAGAGTAGAGAAAACACCAACAAAATTACTACCAAACATAGGCCACATAAATCAAGTTTGGAAGCAGTATTTCTAACACTAAGAAAATATTGGGCGTTCGGGATTCTAACTACTTACATAAATGGTTTAAAGTTCAACTACTAAGGCTTTATTGCCTGTGAAACAATATTTAAATGGCTATCCAGTCTGCCTAAAACTTTTATCATTGCAAGTTCATTACTAATTTAATACAAGTGTTCACACTAAAAACAGCCAGAATTTTAGAAGTCCAACTGGAGTAAAATTCACGTTCTAATCAGTCACTGTCCCGCAGCTATTAGCAATTTACTGTATTACGTTGGTCAGTGGTCTTCTTTAAAGAACTACTCGCCATAATATTTCGTAATGTCCACGAAACACGCCGCGCGGAGTTGAAAAACGACTAGAAATTTCACACGCAAATAACTTCCAAAATAATTCATTTAAAAATCCAAAACTTACACTGAAAGGTTTAAAACCCAAGTTGCTTTACAATTTCAGTGAAAGAATGGAAAGAATGAATGATTCTCTTCATCTTAACCAAAATTTTTGTGGCGCAGTTCCACGTGTTCTATTCTCAATTATGGCTACTACAAAACTCTGCTCCATGTGCAACGGCCAATCAGAAAAGCCTCTGCTCTCAAATACGCACTGTATTAGTCTTCCACAGGGATTGTTGTTGTTGTTGTTGTGGTCTTCAGTCCATAGACTGGTTTGACGCAAATCCCCATGCTACTCTACTCTATGCAAGTCTCTTCGTTTCCAAATAACTACAGCAGTCTTCATCCTTCTGAATCCGCTTACTATATTCATCTCTTGATCTCCCTCCAATCCTAAACTGGTGATCCCTTGATGTCTCAGAAAATGTCCTATCAACTGGCCCGTTCTTTTCTTGTCTCCCCAGTTATATGCAGTAGCTCCTCACTAGTTATGTGATCAACCCATCTAATCTTCAGCATTCTGCTGTAGCCCCACATTTGGAAAGCTTCTGTTCTCTTCTTGTCTAAACTGTATATCGTCCGTGTTTCTCTTCATACATGGCTACACTCTAGACAAATACTTTCAGAAAATACTTCCTAACACTTAAGTCTATGTTCTACATTTTATATCCTCTTTACTTTGGACATCACCAGTTTTTTTCTGTCCAAATAGCAAAACCTATGTACCATTTTAAGTTTCTCGATTCCTACCCTAATTCCAATAAGATTGCAGAAAGTAAATATGAAAGAACTTCTGAATTTATGAAACCAATTTAAATGAAAACAAAACGAAGCCCAAATTAGTCCCAGGAAATAAGCATTTATACATTGAGCTCTTAATTTTTCCTTCTAGTTTCTTTTATATATAAAAAAACATGCCCATTGGACATACACTATGTGATCAAAAGTATCTGGGCACCTGGCTCATAATGACTTACAAGTTCGTGGCGCCCTCCATCGGTAATGCTGCAATTCAATATGGTGTTGGCCAATCCTCAGCCTTGAAGGCAGCTTCCACTCTCGCAGTCATATGTTCAGTTAGGTTCTGGAAATTTTCTTAGGGGAACGGCAGACCATTCTTCACGGAGTGCTGCACTGAGGAGAGGTATCGATGTCGGCCAGCGAGGCCTGGCACGAAATCGGTGATCCAGAACATTCCAATAGTGTTCTACAGGATTCAGTTCAGGACTCTGTGGAGGCCACTCTATTACAGGGATTTTGTTGTGTAACCACTCCACCATAGGCCATGCATTATGAACAGGTGCTCGATTGTGTTGAAAGATGCAATCGCCATCCTAGTATCGCTCTTCAACAGTGGGAAGCAAGAAGGTGCTTAAAACATCAATGTAAGCCTGTGCTGTGATAGTGCCACGCAAAAGAACAAGGGCTACGTACCCCCTCCATGAGAAACAAGACCACACCATAACACCACAGCCTTCGAATTTTACTGTTCACACTACACACGCTGGCAGATGACGTTCACTGGGCCACACCCTGCCATCGAACCGCCACATTGTGTACGGTCGTTCGTTACTCCACACAACGTTTTTCCACTGTTCAATCGTCCAACGTTTACGCTCCTTACACTCAGCGAGGGGTTATTTGGCATTTACGGGCGTGACGTGTGGCTTATGAGCAGGCACTCGACCATGAAATCCAAGTTTTCTCACTTCTCGCCTAACTGCCATACTACTTGCAGTGGTTTCTGCTGTAGTTTGGAATTCTTGGGTGATGGTCTGCCTATTACACATTACGACCCTCTTCAACTGTCGGCAGTCTCTGTCAGTCAACAGATGAGGTCGGCCTGTACGCTTTTGTGCTGTACGTGTCCCTTCGCGTTTCCACGTCACTATTACAGCGAAAACAGTGGACCTATGGATATTTAGGAGTGTGGAAATCTCGCGAACAGACGTATGGACCCAGTCACCTGACCACATTCGAAGTCCGTGAGCTCTGCCGAGCGCCCCATTCTGTCCTCTCTCACTATGCCTAATGACTACTGAGGTCGCTGATATGGAGTACCTGGCAGTAAAATACTCGTCATATGAAAAACGTATGTTTCTGGGGATGTCCGGATACTTTTGATCACATAGTGTACCTTTAGCCCTAAGCGACAATAGTCTGGAGCGTATAAGTACTCAGTCATTTGTGTACTAAATGATTCTCATCTCAGTATCACAGCCTACACTACGAGTCTGTGACACCAGGAGCGACATCCCGGAATACAGTACGGGGTCCGCTGATCCAATATGAGACAGAGCAGCCTGCCTTGAGTCACCAGGGAACCGCCCACTCGCTGCAGGAAGTTCACGGCTATCGCCAGTTACACCAATGCACCGTCATCATGGTCAGAGCCGGAGACATCGCTGACAGCAGCATTCGAGTGACGCCACGCTTGGCCCCACTCTTTGTGCTGTCAGCTATGCTGGACATCTATAGTTATGTGTGAAAAGCAACTGGATACCTCTATCAAGCTGTTCCTGATGTACTACGGTTGAGAGCCAGAATAAAGAAATTAACTGAAAAAAAGCTACTGTCATCCTGACGTCTCATTTCACTCTCCACGGGTGACAATCCAGGGGACATTTGCCACTGGTGTCAGAATACTGATGTCGCCCTCTTGGAGCTATATCTGAACCTACTGTCTACGGCACTGTGAATAAAAACAATTTTTTGGTCATGGAGAAGAAGTTTGATGGCCATGCATTTTGTAAAGTAGATTTTATTGCAAGTAGAGAACGAGTGGGTTTGTCTAGTTCTAGAGGTAATGAAAGTCACGATTGGTTAGTGACTATTAGATGTCGCTCAGCACCATGTACAAAATCAGTTCCAGTGAAATGTTATAGATTTAATCGTTGGAAGCACATGACTAAGTAATGCCAGGAGTCGAGAAGGCTCATGATTATATGTAAGAATTAAGTTAATGTATTTTGTTTTCGTGTCTTGTGAATGTTAGTTCTCTAAATGAGTGTCGTCAAGGACAAAGTTTCGACAAAAACAGAGACGCAAGGTGTGTCGGAACCAGAAGCTGTAGACATATTGTTGCAAAAGGTAACACAATTAACAGTGGATAATACAGAACTGCATGGGTTGGTAGACTAGCAATCACTACAGTAGGGTGTAGTTTTGTCAGTCGCAAGTTTAATTTCTCCTTTTTGTGTTGGGACAACCGAGAATATGCAGGCCTTTGTGGAAGACCTTGGAAATCTGGCTACACTCATGCTCATAAATTAAGGATAATTGCAGAATGTGGTGCCACACAACGTGGCACAACACAAAACTGGCGCTAATAGCATAGGCACATAGGGAACACACTCGACACAGATCTCTAAGTCCACGGTATTGGTGATAAGTTGAGAAAACCGTCCCGAAACACATGTGCCTCAAAACGCTACTGTTTCCTTCGCATGTACCCCGACATCAATATGGGATACGATCACCATGCACATGTACACAGGTCGCACAACGGGTTGGCATACTCTGTATCAGGTAGTTGAGCAGCTGCTGGGGTATAGTCTCCCATTCTTGCACCAATGCCTGTCAGAGCTCCTGAAGTGTCCTAGGGGTTTGAAGACGTGCAGCGATACGTCGACCGAGAGCATCGCAGACGTGCTCGATGGTGTTTAGGCCTGGAGAACAGACAGGCCACTCCATTCACCTGATATCTTCTGTTTCAAGGTACTCCTCCGTGATAGCAGCTCGGAGGGGCCGTGCGTTATCATCCATCAGGAGGAAGGGGGGACACACTGCACCCCTGAAAAGGTGGACATACTGATGCAAAACGACGTCCCGATACACCTGATCTGTTACAGTTCCTCTGTCAAAGACATGTAGGGGTATACGTGCACCAATGATAACCCCACCCCACACCATCAAACCACAACCTCTATACAGGTCCCTTTCAAAGACATTAAGGGGTCTGGTTTCTGGTTCACGCCAGATGAAAACCCGGCGAGAATCACTGTTCAGGCTATACCTGGACTCGTCCGTGAACATAACCTGGGACCACTGTTCCGATGACCATGTACTGTGTTCTTGACACCAGGCTTTACGGGTTCTCCTGTAACCAGGGGTCAGTGGAATGCACCTTGCAGGTCTCCGGGCGAATATACCATGTCTGTTCAGTCGTCTGTAGGCTGTGTGTCTAGAGATAACTGTTCCAGTGGCTGCGGTAAGGTCCCGAGCAAGGCTACCTGCAGTACTCCGTGGCCGTCTGTGGGCACTGATGGTGAGATATCGGTCTTCTTGTGGTGTTGTACACTGTGGACGTCCGGTACTGTAGGGCCTGGGCACGTTTCCTGTCTGCTGGAATCGTTTTCATAATTTTGAGGTCACACTTTGTGGCACACGGAGGGCCCGTGCTACGACTTGCTGTGTTCGACCAGCCTCCAGTCGCCCTAGTATTCTACCCCTCATAATGTCATCACTATGTGTTCTTTGAGCCATTTTCAACACACAGTCACCATAAGTACGTCTGAAAACGTCTGCACACTTACTCGCTGCACCGTACTCTGACATGCACCAACACACTTATGCGTGTGTGGACTACTGCCAGCGCTACCGTGCGACAACCGCAGGTCAAATGCACCGCGTGGCCATACCCCGAGGTGATTTAAACCACCAGATCGCCCACCAGAGGGTTGTTTCACCATGTATCAGCATTATCCTTAATTTATGAGCATGAGTGTAGATGGAAAGTTGGTCCGATAACGAATTACTGAATGTTGCAAAATTGAGACTAAGAGGGGAAGCGAAAACTTATGTAAGGTGTACATAAGCTATTAACGGAACCACAGCATTCGAAAAATTTAAAGAAGGTTTAATTCAGGGATATATAAAATGAAATACTACCAGACACTACAGAGAGCAATCAGGGATAATAACTTAGAAAAATGCGGGAACTGTGGAACAATTTGCAGATATGATAAGGAAAATTAATGGATGTACCTACGAATAAGAACAAGACGCTGCACTTAATGAATTTTTTTTGCAAGAAGCTGAGCAGAGGGAGCTTGATGCTTTGTTAAGAGTTTTGGGTGCGGCGTGTGCAGACAGGGAGTCCAACTGATTTGCGTACGGCATTGCAGCTAGCTATAGAGCGTGAGGAGATCGATTTGTCGACTGGAATGTAGGGTAAACGGACAGTGTTTGCAGCAGATACAAAACGTTTCAGTTGTGGAAGAACGGGGCACGTAAGGAGGCACTGTCGCCAACCTCAGCTATGAAGTGAATGAAGTAAGAGGAAGTAATAGTTTTAGAAGTAGAGGGCCGGGGAAGAATAAGGTGCTAAACGCCAGTGGGAACCACAGGCCCACCTATGGTCATTACCAGTAATATTGGATGCTTCGAAAGCATATGTAGAGATGTAGTGTGCAATAAGAGGAATAGTAGGAAAAAATTGGTGTAGGATATTATTGGACACATGGGCCCACGTGTCAGTCACCAGTAGTGATCTGGTGAAACACAAGCATGGGACCTACCACGGTACAGATTGCGTGGGCTGGGAATAAAGTTGTCACACCATTAGGATTGGCGGACATAGACCTTTGCCTTGTATAGAGATTGTGCCACATGCGACTGACGGCTACTACACGATTCTGGAATTAGATTTCTTATATCAGCAATGTGCCACAATCGATCTTCGGTAACATAGGGTACAACTTGGCGGAAAAATGTTTCAGTTACGTTAAGCCATAGCAAATGTAACGATGTTGTGAGCGGAAACTGTCAAAAAAAAGTTCAAATGTGGGTGAAATCTTATGGGACTTAACTGCTAAGGTCATCAGTCCCTAAGCTTACACACTACTTAACCTAAATTATCCTAATGACAAACACACACAAACCCATCCCCGAGGGAGGACTTGAACCTCCGCCGGGACCAGCCGCAAAGTCCATGACTGCAACGCCCAAAACCGCTCGGCTAATACCGCGTGGCCGGAAACTGTCACGAAAGACGAATCGATTAAACCATGAACAATCTACTACGACTTGATTCGCGCGATTGTGTACCTAAGGGTAATGGGAAATCATTTTGGGTCATTGTTTAGCCTAGTTTGCCAGTAGGAATTTTGTGTGTGGTGAAACCGTTAGAAGAGGTATTAGATCGGGCGGGTTGCTTAGTTAAAAGAGGTATTATATGCGTACAAGAAATAATGGGTGAAAACAAGGTACCTGTTTCTATAGATGATTTCGGTGCAGAGGACATAGGACTAACAAAGGGGTTTTTAATTGCAAATATCTATACCCTGGAGGAAGAAGAATGGGACATAAGGGACATCAGCCATAGACAGTCACCGGATGCCACTGAAACAATATCACGAGAAAAAGTGAGGCACCTTGAGGGAATCAGTATGGAATGGATGGAAAAATTACTTTTGGAATTTAAAGATTCATTTATTACAAAATGGCCATTACCAGTTACGCATATTACACAGCATTGGTACCAATGGGAAATGAATCATCCGTCTATTGCAATTTTGGAGGAATTTAGCGATCACCAGCTGAAAAATGGAATAATTTAAGATTGTAATAGTCCACGGGAGGGCAGGAATAGTCGTAATGCCTAAAAAAATCAATGTATGGAACATGGAAACATAGGTTTTGTTGTGGTTCAAATGGATCTAAGTACTATGGGACTTTCAACATCTGAGGTCATCAGTCCCCTAGACTTAGAACTACTTAAACCTAACTAACATAAGGTCATCACACACATCCATGCCGGAGGCAGGATTCGAGCCTGCGACCGTAGCAGCAGTGCGGTTCCGGACTGAAGCGCCTAGAACCGCTCGGTCACAGCGTCCGGCCGAACGTCACAGAAACCTTGGATCATTTAGGACAATGCAAATGTTTTTCAGCAATGGATTTGAAGAGTGGTTATCACCAGATAGAGGTTACACCATGGGATCGACACAAAACAACGTTTTCGGCATCCTTGGGACACTAACAATTCAGAAAATGCCATTCGGATTGAAAAAGGCACCTGCAACTTTCAGAGATTGTTGGACACAGTACTCAGATGTTTGAAGCCACGGCAATACTCAGTGTATCTCGATGACATAGTCGTCTATAGGAGTGATATGGAACAGCATATCCAGCGGTTGAAGGAAGCATTCCTAGGGTTAAAAGTAACGAAGTTAACGTTGAGTGCGGAAAAGTGTAATTTTGTGATGGGAGGGGCAGCACACCTAGATCGTATCATAAGTAAACTGTCCGCCCCTGGTAGCTGAGTGGTCAACGCGACGGAATTCATACCTAATGACCCGGGCTCGATTCCCGGCTAGGTCGGAGATTTTCTCCGCTCAGGGACTGGCTGTTGTGTTGTCCCTATCATCATCATTTCATCTCCATCGACACCCAAGTCGCCGAAGTCGCGTCAACTCGAATGACTTGCACCAGGCAAACGGTCTACCCGACGGAAGGCCCTAGCCACACGGCATTTCCATTTCCGTAAGTAAACATGGGGTTAAGACAGACTCAAGATTAATTAGAGCTGTACGTGAATTTCCGGTATCAGTATCTGTAAAGGAGTTGCCAACGGTCTTGGTGTAGGGAAGCAGCCTACTCACGCTGTAGTAAATTCACATCAGTCTTTCCATTGTGTGCCAGCCTAGTCCGCTGTAACTAGCTCTGACGTCATAAATGTTGCGCAATACTTTAAAAATTAAGCAAATAACCTAAAATGTTTCTAGCATGTCAGGAGCAAAACTAAATTAATATGTGTTGAATATCAGTTCGATAACTTTAGCCATTTTCGAAATTTGGACGGTTTTCTGTAAAAATCATTGGCGCAACAGAAAAGAGCTAGAGACTTTAAAATTTATATTTAGGTTCCTCTTTCATAATAATTTAATAAAAATAGTACTTTGGATTTCACAAATTAAAATTTTAGTGGAAATTCATGATTTTCTGGGTTTTGTCTTAAAAATTAAGGAAGCAAGAGAGATTAAGTAGGCTAATAAATAAGGCTAGGATGTTTATATTTAAGTAGAATGGAGATCCGCTATAACCATAAGGATGTGAGAAGTTTCATTTGAATACCTATAAAACTATAGCGATAGCGTATCTCCAAAGGGCCAGTTCAGAGCTCGTCTACTGCGTGCAGTGTAATTAAATTAATTCTCTCGCCCAAAGTATTTAACGTAGCCACGTCAAACTTTTAAAATGACTCTGAGCACTATGGGACTTAACATCTATGGTCATCAGTCCCCTAGAACTTAGAACTACTGAAACCTAACTAACCTAAGGACATCACACACATCCATGCCCGAGGCAGGATTCGAACCTGCGACCGTAGTAGTCGCGCAGTTCCGGACTGAGTGCCTGAACCGCTAGACGACCGCGGCCGGCTTCAAACTTTTATTATGATTACTTACCTGTGTGCTGAAAGCACATTTAAATTAAGAGCTTCATCGGCCATCAGCAAAAGAAGCTGTGATTTATTCGGTAACTTAAAGTGGTGCATTACTAGCCCAGCGGCTAGTCGGGAGAGCCGATTTGATCAGGCGTTCCCTTAGCCGTCCGCACCGCGGCTTTATATATAAGAACGCTGCGCGAGGAAGCAAGGCCCCAGTTCTCTCCAGACGCTGAATAGCACGCCATCTGGGTCGGGAATCGCGTCGCGTCGGTATCATTGCTACAAACAGCCTCGGATGCCGTATTAAGTTACTCGAGAAACGCGTAACCATGAAATCGTTTTCGAGTGAAGTCTTAATTCTGGGTTGACTTTAATTATCGATCTTCAGTTTGCGTATTGTATTTTCACGTGCCGCCGCGGGACAAACATTCTATCATTATTTAGCGTGGCGTTTGATGAACCTTATCATAAAATTATGGCGAGCATTCTTTTAAATATTTAATTTGGACAGTTATAGTGGCATCAGCGCATTAGACTCTGAACTGCTCTGTTAGTTAGATTGTGTGGATTCTTTTGTTTTCATCTGTGACTTTCAGAATACAGGGCGTTTCTTCATGACTGTTTTTGATTATAAATCCCAGACAATCTCCTAATTCCTCAGAGCTATAAGCTGTAACTATAAGTGTATTCTCAGATGAAGTGGACACTAGGAATTCTAATTACAGGCTTCACGTTTTGCTAATCACTTTCTAGTTGCCAATATTGTAGTTAGAGAGCCAGTGTTGAGAAAGCCAAAGACAGCATAAATAAAATTCTAAATAATAGGAACTGGTTTTACATTCTACAAACCAAACATTTATATAAACAACATAAAATTGATAAAAAATAGCCATTTCCGCCACCCCACTGTTACCGCTACTTCATAAAAGGATTTGTGGATGTTGGCACATCATTGATACAATTGTTTAAAAAAAAGGTAAAAAATATGTGTTGTCACAGAAGTGTCAGCATGTTTTTGAGGAGCTAAAAAAAGCTTTAACATCGAGTCCGATATTGATACTTACGGATTTTAATAGGTAATTTCTTTTATAAAGCGATGCATCAATCCATGCAGTTGGCTGTGTATTCTCACAAGAGGTAGAAGGTGTAGGACATCCAGTAGCTTACACATCGAGGCAACTAAATTTTGCAGAAAGAAATTATTCCACAATGGAAAAAGGGATGTTAAGCCTCATTTATGGAATCACATATTTCAGACGTTATCTGTACGGTAAAAGATGTAGAGTAATAACAGATCATGCAGCATTAAAATGGTTGTTGATATTAAAGGATTCTTCCAGTAACATGTCACAATGGACAGTAAGACTAAGTGAATTTGATGTCGAAGTTATGTATGTATGTATGACGAATGTAAGCAGTGTTTCAAGCAGTCACAGTTGCGTATGCCGGATGGTTTGCTATGTAGCGAAACCAAGTTGAGACCGCAGGCACCAGTACTAGCGAAGCTGAGGAATAGAGTGCTACAAGAAGTTCATGGTCACATATTAACGAGTCATGGAGGTTGTGGATCTGCCAACAAATGAGTAGCGGAAGCGTATTGGTAGAGGAACAGGCAGATAGACGAAAACCACTATATGTAGAATTTCCTAGTGTGCACAGAGAGCGGAATTGTGTCGAACAAGAGTACCTTTGCAGAGGTTACCTGAAGCATTAGCACCATTGTGATTTCTGAGGATTAATGTTTTAGATCTATTCAATAAAACACCTGCAGGAAATAAGTACTTACTCTCAAACATGGATCATTTTACACAATACGTAGCAATGGTCGCGAGCCCGCATCTCGTGGTCGTGCGGTAGCGTTCTCGCTTCCCACGCCCGGGTTCCCGGGTTCGATTCCCGGCGGGGTCAAGGATTTTCTCTGCCTCGTGATGGCTGGGTGTTGTGTGATGTCCTTAGGTTAGTTAGGTTTAAGTAGTTCTAAGTTCTAGGGGACTGATGACCATAGATGTTAAGTCCCATAGTGCTCAGAGCCATTTGAAGCAATTGTCGCAATGCCAAAGCAGCAAGCAACAACAATGGTACAAGAATTTGTGAATGCTTTGATATTGAAGTTTGGCGTGCCTGAAACAATAATAACAGACCAGGGAACGAACTTCATGTCAGATCTATTCAAGGAATTCTGTAAATTACTGAAAGTGATGAAATTAAAGAGGCGTCCTCTCCATCCACAAGCCAACGGAAGAACTGGAAGAGTGCACAGGACAATCGGGAAGATGCTTAGGTACTACGTTGGCTCACACCACACCAACTGTGATGTCTGTTTTAAGTACGTCGTCTCTGCCTACAACTCAAAGGAAATTTGGAAATTTGTGTTAAGTTCCTATGGGACCAAACCGCTGAGTTCATTGGTCCGTAGGCTTACACACTACTTAATCTAACTTAAACTAACTTACGCTAAGGACAACACGCCCGAGGGAGGACTCGAAGCTCGGCGCCTTATGCCGCGCGGCTACCCCGCGCGGCCAACGCAAAGCAGGATACGATTATCACCATATGAAGTAGTATACGGTCATAAAATACCATCATCGTTTGACATACTGAAAGCGAAGAAAGGGAAAACTGGAGAGTCTGTTAACAAATTTGCCATAGTGATTAGCGAAATTTGGAATGCAGTACCTCCGTACAAGTACATGAGCTCTAGAGAAACAGGAAGAAGCAGTGGGCCGTACAGCAAGAATGGTACAGTATAAGGTTGGTCAGTGGGTGATGCTATCAACTTCGTATACGCCGAAGATTTTGCAAAGTATCAGGGACCATACCAAGTGGTAGAGACTACATCGCCAGTAAATGTCAAGATTCAGTTCCCAGCGAGAACGATAACTGTGCATGTAAAGCGGTCTAAACCTTTTCAAGGGAGTCCGGAAGTTATTCCAGGGATAGGAGGTGAATACCAGAAAGGGAGAGTGAGGAAAAAGATATCGGAAGAGAAACAAGAGGTTTGAAAGAAACGATAACGAGGAATTAAGGCCTAGGACATAGTGATTTAATATTTTTTAGGTTAGATATAGATCTGGTGTAATGAGTATAAGTAGCTGTGGAAAGTAATAGGTATTCCTGCCTGCAGATAACGTTTAGAGAAGGACGTATTGAATAACACACGACAACTTCGACAGCTGACTGGAAAAGTAATGCAGTATGCCAGAGCCGCAGAACAGGCAGTTAATCAGAATATCAGGGAACTACAAACCAAAGTAGAAGTCTTAGATAGGGAAGTAGTAATGACAAAATGGCGTCAGACCCTAGAATACAGTCTTTGGGAAGCACGATGGAAAGTAACAGAACTACCGGAGGCTATGCAGCAGGCTGAAAGATGTCAACTAGGAGTATACTTGTTGTCACCAGAGCAGTAATTAGAGGGTCTAAGGAAAGTACAGAAGGAACTACCTCCGGAGTTGAGGTTGATTTTAGAACCTCAGCACAAAAATTTATGTTTCTATTTCAAGGTAGCCACAGTATCAACGAGAAGTGATGAAGCGAATGTTTACATTTCCCTTCGTATACCACTAGCAGGGAAACAAGTAAATTAGGCGTGCTACATAGTTCATGCATATCCTGCAAGTGGGGGATACTGAAGAAACTTATAAGGGTTAAAACGTAGCGACTGCTATTGATTGAAAAAGACAAGGAAAGATACGTAGAAATGGAGGAAGGAAAGTAATAAAAATGCCACCGAGGGGAAACCACAGTCTGTCCGAATGTGGTAACAAGAAAGGGGGAGGATTCCTGGGCAGTGAAACTGGTAGCCGCGCGGGATTAGCCGAGCGGTCTTAGGCGCTGCAATCATGGACTGTGTGGCTGGTCCCGGCGGAGGTTGGAGTCCTCCCTCGGGCATGGGTGTGTGTGTTTGTCCTTAGGATAATTTGGGTTAAGTAGTGTGTAAGCTTAGGGACTGATGACCTTATCAGTTAAGTCCCATAAGATTTCAGACACATTTGAACTTTTTTTTTTTTTTTTTTGAAACTGGTAATGGGACAAACGGAGGTAAGGGAATGCAATAAAGAGATGATTGAACAGTAATTTTACTTTCAGCAGGTAGTGGCGCATTGGTTGTACTCTATCTTTGACAAGATGGTAGTAGTGATTTGTTGTTTCGAGCAGGGGACGCTTACATTAGCAAAGATTGAAACGTCCCCTTAGAAAAATTAATGAATTACTGTGCTGACAAACCTCTACGTTATTTGATTTTCAAACAGCTGAGCAAAACTGAACGTACTCAGACATTTCTCTCTTTACTTATTCTGATCATCACTAAATTGACACACAATATTTTTAGCGCAACGCAGTCTGACTTTCAATAATCCCTGCAAAAGATTGACCCTGACTAACAATAACCTGTACCTTTCATGAATCGCTTATCTCACAAAAATCTTCGTTATTAGAACTAGTGCAATACAGCGAGGGCCACTACTGACAGCTAAATAAAAGATTCTAACTACTGAAGGCACTAACTACTGATAAGCATAGTCAGCAAATGTTCAAAAGTCAGTTCATGATATCCAGTCTTACAAATTTACTCTCTCTGATGGACACACGTCCAAATCATCCGCTCTCAAAACTCCGCCATCTCACTCCCCACATCCACCACTGCTGGCGGCTCGCCTCCAACTGCGCAACGCTACGCGCTGTTCACATCCAACTGCCCAACACTACAATAGCGAATATTCCAACAATGCCAACCAGCCACAGACTGCACACAGCACAGCCAGTGATTTTCATAGAGAGGGGTACGTGACGTTACCAACATAAAAACCTAAACAGCCTACTTACAAGATGCTCGAATTAAACGGGAGTGATTTGTTATTAAATGGAAAAGCGTGCGAGATAATGGGGCCTACTTTCCATCTGTCAGCCACGATTTCAGGGATAACGCACCTGAATATTTCGCAGCCTCATTTGTATTGGCCAGAGGAGCCCACGGAAGTGCTGCCTGCCGCAGGTCTAGCAAACTTAAATCAAATTCTAGGGCCAACATTAATGCAGTCTATAAACAGCTTCTGAAACAGCAGGTGGACCGAGTCTCCCTGGAAACACTATTGCAGCGTGTAAATTCATATAGGGGAAATCAGTACCAGAAAGAGATAACATTGATTATCGTTATACCAGCCACCGCAGCGGCACTCGTTCTGCTGAGTGTAGTCCCTGTTTTGGTACGTACAAGATGAAGCAAATGTTCAAATGAGTGTGAAATCTTATGGGACTTAACTGCTAAGCTCATCAGTCCCTAAGCTTACACACTACTTAACTTATATTATCTTAAGGACAAACACACACAACTATGCCCCAGGGAGGACTCGAACCTCCGCTGGGATCAGCCGCACAGTCCATGACTGCAGCGCCCAGACCGCTCGGCTAATACTGCGCGGCAGAAGATGAAGCACAAGACTGAGGTCGATCTCAGTTGTGGATTGGAAACCCTGAGCATAAAAACAGCAGAAGGAAGCTGAATGCACAAGGGAATAGTATGAAGAATAATTGATTGATTTTAGTTGGGAATAGGGAGTTAAAAATGAAAAAAATGTGTGTGAAATCTTATGGGACTTGACTGCTAAGGTCATCATTCCCTAAGCTTACACACTACTTAACCTAAATTATCCTAAGGACAAACACACACACCCATGCCCGAGTGAGGACTCGAACCTCCGCCGGGACCAGCCGCACAGTCCATGACTGCTGCGCCTAAGACCGCTCGGCTACTCCCGCGAGGCGAGTTAAAAATGATTGTGCAAGAAGCCTCGTAACGAAGTAAATTTCATAGAGATTGAGTTAAGGAGCAGGGCAAGGGGCCCTGTGGAAATGTGTAAGATTAAATGATACGGTTAAGGGAGCCAATTGTGAGAATAATTCTTGAGAGGCGAAACATGGTCAGATGGAGTCGATCGCCAGGAGCTCTAGTGTAAAGGATAATCTAGTTTGGTCGGCCGAGGGGGCTGAGTGTTGATACAAAGGAAGATATGTAGTATATCGACTGTATTCGGTCAAAAAATACGCCAGAGAGGGGGCGAGTTTCAACAGAGCCAGACGCAGGTGGGCAAGAGAGTTATGTGTTGCAAAAGAAAACACAACCGACTGTCGTTGCGAACCGGTGCCAGCTGGGCACAGTATAGCAATAGCCAACGCTGCAGTATATTAGCGGAAGGACGGTAACCTGTCCTCACTTGCCACCACGGAAGTGTTCACAGTACATACCTCAAGCCCTAAACGAACATATTTTGGAGCGTGTAAGTACTCAGCCATTTGTGTGCTAAATTATTCTTGTCTCAGTATCACAGCCTACTTCACAAGCCTGTGACACCCTGAGCGACAACCCGGAATGCAGTATGAGAACTACTGTTTGACCATGAAACAGGGCAGCCAGCCATGAGTCATAAGGAAGCCACCCACTCGCTAGAGGAAGTTCACGGCCATCGTCCGCTGCACTGCCTTGCTGTCAACATGGTCGCAACTGGAGATGTTGCTGAGAGTGGCATTCACGTAGTGCAGGCTCTTCCAAGAATTGCGACCGGCGGGTGCGGCCGCGCTCAGCAAGCGCAAGGCAGTGTAGTTCAGCGCCCCGCACGCGACCGTGTGTCCCAAGTGTCAGCTTAGGAGCGGGAGAGAGAGCTGCTCTGCGGTAGACTGTCCCGCGGTCAGATCCAACGTAAACAAAATAACAGAGGAAGCACACCTCTGTAAAAGAGGTCGATGAGTGGTAAAACAAGCAAACCATTTACTGTTTAGGTAACAACTAGAGTTAGTGTGGCAGAATTACTACGCGAGGCTTAAGAAAACAATATCCAAAACAAGAATCGAAGAACAACTTAGTAGTTTTCCAGCCCACAGGTTGAGTCTATTAGTATTGCACATGCACACTCGTCATATGTACTGTAGGCGTCTTCGGACAGATATATCAATTTCTTAAATGAGCTAGTGTCATATTCTATTTTAGAAATAATGTTACATATGGGATATAGTGTCTCACTCTTTCTGTTAGTAGTTACATGTAAATATTTTTTTTTATACTTCGTGCTACAGCTTCTTGTATCCATTTTCAGAGTTCAGAAATCGGATCCTTAGTTTGCTGTTTTGTACTGACCAAGTTTGAAAACTTATTAAAAAATACAATTAAGGTTATAAAGCTCTTTAATTCTTACAGTCAACATTGTTAAAGAAGACAATTAACATTTTACACGTTTTTCTTTTTCGAGGAAACAATTTTGTCTAGGTTTGGTACAATATTCCGTGAGACTGCTAACCTCAAAGAATTAGTCAAATTTTTATCGCCAAGTAATGAACGGTTCTTGGATTTAGCAAGCTTTAAGAGAGAGAAAAAGCGCTCACAAATATAAGGGGAGCCAAACATTGAGAGAACTTTGGCCGCGTTCTTGTGCAAAAGAGAATATTTCTCTCGCGGAAAGCAGCTGTAAAAGTCATCCAAAGTTTTACACATAGGAAAGCGGTCCTTCAGGAGGATATCGCACTCCAGGTCAATCAGCTGTAGTTGAAGCACTTATGAGACGTCCTCTGCCCGAAGGGAAAATGGGCGAACAAATATATCTAAGGCCGGTTGAAGCTCACTTCCCTCCAAAAATCTGTTTTCAAACTGTTCTTGTAATTCGCAAATGATTTGAACATAATCTGAAAAATCCACATCCTCTTTAACGCTGTCTAGTCCAGGAAAGTGTCCACAATTCTTCTGGCGCAACTGTTTTTCCCTGAAAATAAGTTCCCGCGCCCGGGTTCCCGGATTCGATTCCCGGCGGTGTCAGGGATTTTCTCTGCCTCGTGGTGACTGGGTATTGTGTGCTGTCCTTAGGTCAGTTAGGTTTAAGTAGTTCTAAGTTCTGTGGGACTGATGATCATAGATGTTAAGTCCCATAGTGCTCAGAGCCATTTGAACCATTTTTGAACCAGAAAATAAGTATTTTTTTAAATGCTTGAATAGTCTCCACTAAATCAACAACAGTGATTTTCGCCTTGGAGTGAATGTTCAAAGTATTTAAATGACCAGTAAGGTTACTCAAAAAAGCCAAATTCACCACCCATTTAGGATCACTAAGTAATTCTTCTGGACGTCCTTTCATTTCAAAAAAGGTATTGATTTCGCCCCTCATGGAGAAAAACCGATGAAGCACTTTCCCTCTGCTCAGTCATCTTACTTCGGCGCGGTAGGTAGGTTGGTTGTTTTGGGGGAAGAGACCAAACTGCGAGGTCATCGGTCTCATCGGTTTAGGAAGGACGGGGAAGGAAGTCGGCCGTGCCTTTCAAAGGAATCATACCGGCATTTGCCTGGAGCGATTTAGGGAAATCACGGAAAACCTACATCAGGATGGCCGGACGCGGGATTGAACCGTCGTCCTCCCGAAGGCGAGTCCAGTGTGCTAACCACTGCGCCACCTCGCTCGGTCAGCGTCGTAGGGGATGTCTGGATATACCGCTTTGATATCAGCCAGAAATTGTTTAAATTGGCCGTCTGTGAGTCCATTCGAGCGAAGATAATTAACCATTCGAACAATTCTGTTCATAACGTTTTTTATGTTTACAATCTTCGCACAAAGTGCCTGCTAGTGTATCAGACAATGGACTGCCGCGAATAAGGAACAGCCAACTTCAGCCATTTTTGACCTGCCGTAACTCAGAAATCCAGTCCGTATACCTTGTAGCGCAGGGCCTCCATCCGTTGTTACACTTCATCTACATCTACATTTACACTCCACAAGCCACCCAGCGGCGTGTGGCGGACGGCACTTTACGTGCCACTGTCATTACCTCCCTTTTCTGTTCCAGTCGCGTATGGTTCGCGGAAAGAACGACTGTCTGAAAGCCTCCGTGTGCGCTCGAATCTCTCTAATTTTACATTTGTGATCTCCTCGGGAGGTATAAGTAGGGGGAAGCAATATATTCGATACCTCATCCAGAAACGCACCCTCTCGAAACCTGGCGAGCAAGCTACACCGCGATGCAGAGCGCCTCTCTTGCAGAGTCTGCCACTTGAGTTTGTTAAACATCTCCGTAACGCTATCACGGTTACCAAATAACCCTGTGACGAAACGCGCCGCTCTTCTTTGGATCTTCTCTATCTCCTCCGCCAACCCGATCTGGTACGGATCCCACACTAATGAGCAATACTCAAGTATAGGTCGAACGAGTGTTTTGTAAGCCACCTCCTTTGTTGATGGACTACATTTTCTAAGGACTCTCCCAATGAATCTCAACCTGGTACCCGCCTTACCAACAATTAATTTTATATGATCATTCCACTTCAAATCGTTCCGCACGCATACTCCCAGATATTTTACAGAAGTAACTGCTACCAGTGTTTGTTCCGCTATCATATAATCATACAATAAAGGATCCTTCTTTCTATGTATTCGCAATACATTACATTTGTCTATGTTAAGGGTCAGTTGCCACTCCCTGCACCAAGTGCCTATCCGCTGCAGATCTTCCTGCATTTCGCTACAATTTTCTAATGCTGCAACTTCTCTGTATACTACAGCATCATCCGCGAAAAGCCGCATGGGACTTCCGACACTATCTACTAGGTCATTTATATATATTGTGAAAAGCAATGGTCCCATAACACTCCCCTGTGGAACGCCAGAGGTTACTTTAACGTCTGTAGACGTCTGTCCATTGATAACAACATGCTGTGTTCTGTTTGCTAAACACTCTTCAATCCAGCCACACAGCTGGTCTGATATTCCGTAGGCTCTTACTTTATCAGGCTGCAGTGCGGAACTGTATCGAACGCCTTCCGGAAGTCAAGGAAAATAGCATCTACCTCGGAGCCTGTATCTAATATTTTCTTGGTCTCATGAACAAATAAAGCGAGTTGGGTCTCACACGATCGCTGTTTCCGGAATCCATGTTGATTCCTACAGAGTAGATTCTGGGTTTCCAAAAAAGCCATGATACGCGGGCAAAAAACATGTTCTAAAATTCTACAACAGATCGACGTCAGAGATATAGGTCTATAGTTTTGCGCATCTGCTCGACGACCATTCTTGAAGACTGGGACTACCTATGCTCTTTTCCAATCATTTGGAACCTTCTGTTCATCTAGAGACTTCCGGTACATGGCTGTTAGAAGGGGGGCAAGTTCTTTCGCGTACTGTGTGTAGAATCGAATTGGTATCCCGTCAGGTCCAGTGGACTCTCCTCTGTTGAGTGATTCAAGTTGCTTTTCTATTCCTTGGACACTTATTTCGATGCCAGCCATTTTTTCGTTTGTGCGAGGATTTAGAGAAGGAACTGCAGTGCGGTCTTCCTCTGTGGAACAGGTTTGGAAAAAGGTGTTTAGTATTTCAGCTTTACGCGTGTCATCCTCTGTTTCAATGCCATCATCATCCCGGAGTGTCTGGATATGCTGTTTCGAGCCACTTACTGATTTAACGTAAGACCAGAACTTCCTAGGATTTTCTGTCAAGTCGGTACATAGAATTTTACTTTCGAATTCACTGAACGCTTCACGCAGAGCCCTCCTTCCGCTAACTTTGACATCGTTTAGTTTCTGTTTGTCTGAGAGGTTTTGGCTGCGTTTAAACTTGGAGTGAAGCTCTCTTTGCTTTCGCAGTAGTTTCCTAACTTTGTTGTTGAAGATGGCTCTGAGCACTATGGGACTTAACATCTGAGGTCATCAGTCCCCTAGAACTTAGAACTACTTAAACCTCACTAACCTAAGGACATCAGACACATCCATGCCCGAGGCAGGATTCGAACCTGCGACCGTTGCGGTCAGGCGGTCCCTGACTGAAGCGCCTAGAACCGCTCGGCCACACCGGCCGGCTTTTGTTGTTGAACCACGGTGGTTTTTTCCCGTCCCTCACAGTTTTACTCGGCACGTACGTGTCTAAAACGCATTTTACGATTTCCTTGAACTTTTTCCATAAACACTCAACATTGTCAGTGTCGGAACAGAAATTTTCGGTTTGATCTGTTAGGTAGTCTGAAATCTGCCTTCTATTACTCTTGCCAAACAGGTAAACCTTCCTCCCTTTTTTTATATTCCTTTTAACTTCCATATTAAGGGATGCTGCAACGGCCTTATGATCACTGATTCCCTGTTCTATTTGTTATCAGTAGGTCCAAGATGTTATCTCCACGAATCGGTTCTCTGTTTAATTGCTCGAGGTAATTTTCGGATAGTGCACTCAGTATAATGTCCCTCGATGCTCTGTCCCTACCACCCATCCTAAACATCTGAGGGTCCCAGTCTATATCTGGTAAATTGAAATCTCCACCTAAGATATGCTGAGAAAATTTATGTGAAATGTATTCCAAATTTTCTCTCAGTTGTTCTCCCACTAATGCTGCTGAGTCGGGAGGTCGGTAAAAGGAGCCAAGTATTAACCTAGCTCGGTTGTTGAGTGTAACCTCCACCGATAATAATTCACAGGAACTATCCACTTCTACTTCACTACAGGATAAACTACTACTGACAGCGACAAACACGCCACCACCGGTTGCATGCAATCTATTCTTTCTAAACACCGTCTGTGCCTTTGTAAAAATTTCGGCAGAATTTATCTCTGGCTTCAGCCAGCTTTCTGTACCTATAACGGTTTCAGCTTCGGTGCTTTCTATCAGCGCTTGAAGTTTCGGTACTTTACCAATGCAGCTTCGACAGTTTACAATTACAATACCGATTGCTGCTTGGTCCCCACATGTCCTGACTTTGCCCCGCACCCTTTGAGGCTGTTGCCCTTTCTGCACTTACCCGAGGCCATCTAACCTAAAAAACCGCTCAGTCCACGCCACACAACCCCTGCTACCCGTGTAGCCGCTTGCTGCGTGTAGTGGACTCCTGACCTATCCAGCAGAACCCGAAACCCCACCACCCTATGGTGCAAGTCGAGGAATCTGCAGCCCACACGGTCGCAGAACCGTCTCAGCCTCTGATTCAGACCCTCCACGCGGCTCTGTACCAAAGGTCCGCAGTCAGTCCTGTCGACGATGCTGCAGATGGTGAGCTCTGCTTTCATCCCGCTAGCAAGACTGGCAGTCTTCACCAAATCAGATAGCCGCCGGAAGCCAGAGAGGATTTCCTCCGATCCATAGCGACACACATCATTGATGCTGACATGAGCGACCACCTGCAGATGGGTGCACCCTGTACCCTTCATGGCATCCGGAAGGACCCTTTCCACATCTGGAATGACTCCCCCCGGTATGCACACGGAGTGCACATTGGTTTTCTTCCCCTCTCTTGCTGCCATATCCCTAAGGGGCCCCATTACGCGCCTGACGTTGGAGCTCCCAACTACCAGTAAGCCCACTCTCTGCGACCGCCCGGATCTTGCAGACTGAGGGGCAACCTCTGGAACAGGACAAGCAGCCACGTCCGGCCGAAGATCAGTTTCAGCCTGAGACAGAGCCTGAAACCGATTCGTCAGACAAACTGGAGAGGCCTTCCGTTCAGCCCTCAGAATGTCTTTCGCCCCCTGCCACACCTCGAGACGACCTCCCACTCTACCACAGGTGAGGGATCAGCCTCAATGTGGGCAGTATCCTGGGCAGCCACAGTTGTAGTCCGATCGGAGGATGTGTGGGACGAGCTGGCTGTCCCCGACAAACCCCCATCCGGACCCCCACAGTGATGCCCATTGGCAACAGCCTCAAGCTGTGTGACCGAAGCCAACACTGCCTCAAGCTGGGAGCGAAGGGATGCCAACTCAGCCTGCATCCGAACACAGCAGTTGCAGTCCCTATCCATGCTAAAAACTGTTGTGCAAAGAACGTCTGAACTAATCTACAGAGAGCACAAACAATTCGACACAAAATTTAAACGGTTATTAAAATACAAGATTGCCTAGTAAATGCAGTAATGCTGCTACTTGCGCACTGCTGACACACTGCTCGGCGGCGGAAGGAGACTACGCGATTTTACACTATTCGGGTACGAAAACGCGATGCTACAACTCTCAAATTCTATAATACGCCCGAAATTTATGAATTAAACAATGCAAGTACCAAAAACACGCAAAGAAATTAAGAATTAAACTATGTAACAAATAAGTGAGCTAAGAGTCTACGACTTGCTGCTGGCAGCTGCTTATCCAACGGCGGCAGGGAGCACACTTCCAGGCGTTCCCATTTTAAACCCATTGAATCGAACACGTTTTCCACGGTCAGAAAAATATCCAAACCCTTGGTTGTGTCTTTTAATGGTATAAGGTCGAGAGATTCTTCGGTGACACGCAAATTGTCGTCGACACCCAAATGAATATGACAAGCTGAGATACGTCCGCAACGTCCGCAGGCTCCTCAAGAGCGATAGAAAATGAAGTTTGCCGCTCTCTCCATTAATTGCTGCTCCATATCTGAGGCCATATCTTCGACTTGGCGAGCAACAGTTTGAGGCGAAAGATTTTTCGTGAGGTCTGCTAGACAAATACAAGCCGCCGAGTAGACCCGGCAATCCTTGATGAGATTCCCAGCCGCAAAGGGATTCCCTGCTTTCGCAGTTCTCACCGGGCATTTGTAGCTTGCGTGCAAACTTCGCTCACCTGTTTCCTGCTCCTACCACGGCAAAAAAACATACAATTAATTTTGTACAATCCCGTATTTAAAACACTTATCATTTTTAAGAATTAATTGTTTCATTCATTAAAACTCATACAAAAAGTTAACAAGGAAAGATTGGTTTTAGGTGCGTTTTCCCACAGTTCCTCTGAAAAGCAGCCATAGACGCTAGCAAAGACAGAGAAATGTGATCACAAAATAAATTTCTATGTATTGGAATATTTGCGTTTTAGTTAATTGAAAACATAGATCAAACTACAACATATGTTTTCCCATCCATGAAAACACAAATATACAAAAACAAAGAATACTGTTAATAACACTTAGCTGTCCAAGAGAGAGTTTGTGACGGCTTCTCAGAATGTGCCAAAAAATAAAGCACCTGAAACTTTTTCTTATGTCTATGCAACTCGACTTAGTGCAAGCTATATATAAAAATTAACCGAAAAAAAATGTTCTTTGCTACTGATAATCTGATATTCGATAACTGGCACATTGCTAAGTGACATATCAGATTATCAAATATAGTTTCATTTATCATCTTCAGAAATAATAAAGAGTCATACGATTGGAACCACTTATTTCGCTGTAATGCTGCTTGAAATTTTCTTTCAATTCTTCAAGCTTTCACTGGCGTTCCTCTTGCGACAAATTTTCGAACTGATCCTTGTGACAGGTATTTAAGTGCCGTCCAATCGAGTACTTTTTTTAAATACATGAGGTTCCGAAGACATACTAAACATTTGGCACGATTTTCGACTGCAGTACAAAGGAAATTAATTTCCCATGAAAGGGTACAGTACCGCCTGACATTGAAAATAGGTACAACATTCTTCATTATTTTTGTCAGAACAACACATTTTTTTTGTAAAATAGCTCAATTTCAATTAATACAGCGAAGCCGGATCCCAGTGTGGGAAAGAATGACAATTTATTGATTTAATTTATCACATGTGCACTCCCACAAAATAAATCCCCACATCCAGTTTGGTGAGATCTGTGAAATGAATGAATGTATGGTCGTCTGCTAACTGCAGATAGTGAATGTGAATATATGATCATCTTTGAGACGGTACTTGGGTCACCATTGGTGGGACCAAAGAGATGAAATTTACCTGAGCTTTGAGCGCCTGAAATGTGGCTGACCAATACGGTAGCAAGGTGCTACCCCACTTCGGCAGAGGTGCGAGAGGACCTGAAGAACGGCCATGTTTCAGCACTCTGCCGCTGGATCTTGTGCTGTTAAGACCTGTCTTAGGTGTGTTCCGTAAAGTCAAAAGAGTGGAGACATGGTATGCATGTGGAATACTTAAGAGTAGTTTGAAATAATAATTTCTCTATTTCAGGAACTTTTGTGGGGAGCATTAAATGTCAGGCAGGTAATATTAATGGGATCGTAGTAATCTTCGGAAGTGACCAACGGTCACAATGAAACCACATGTAGCAATAAGTTGAAATACTTCCGTGTGCTTAAGTTAAGCTGAATTACTAGCGTGTGTACTATAAGTTGAAATATTTAAGAAATGGCTTGTGCAGGACTTGAAATTAGAGACGAGTACTTCCGCGTGGTGAGTACTGTGTGAGTCTCAATCTGTGTATGAGACAAAGGATAAAGAGAAGTACTCGTCCATGGTATCAGTTGAGGACTCGCGTGTGTGATGAATATGTTCTTAATATTACTTTGCGTGATATGTTTCCGTGTGACGCTTGATTCATACTCTGAGAGAGAAGCAAGGTGAGTCAGCCGTCTATCCAGCAACGCCACTTGGCTTGCATTGCACAGGAAGACGTGCATATATCTCCAGAGTTCATAGTAGGAAAGTAGAATTAGGAAGTGGGGCAGTGTCGTGTGAAACTGGGATAAATATTAATTGAAGTGGGAAAGCTGAAAGTGATAATGTTGTGACTATTCCCTGTGTTGTATTTCATGTTGTAGTGTGGTGTATGTCATGTAATGTAAGTATGTGTGGTTTGCATGGGAGAGTAGCAAGGTAGTTTCAGAGGTAGTGGGCTATGCGTGTTCCTTTTGTACCGCTCGGTCTGGAGGAAAGTTTCGTGATCATGGTTGTGAGAGTCGAAGTGTGAGATGTAAAAAAAGATCCACCATCCTATCCAGAAAGTGCACTGTAGCGTTAAATAATTACGATACCATAAGGTAGAGAATCACCAATGTAAAGCCATGCCCACTGGGCGGAATTTCTCATGTGTTATTGTTGTAGGTTATAGAATTTGTGTGTTTAGGTTATAGAATTTATCGGAATAAATAAGATAGTGAAAAGAAAAAGATTGGTGGCCTTTTCCTTCGAATTGTATGTTGTCATGATATCCAGAATTTACAATGTGTGCGCCACTCATATTCAGTGTGATGGCCACGTGTTGATAAAAGCCGTTTAACAAAAAAAGAAAATGTGGTATTGCCAGTGCGTAGTGAACAGTCAGAGTTCTGTAAATTACTGATAGTCAGATGTGCGTTTCCGTTGCGTATTATTCATACAGGAGGATAATTTGTAACTTAATTGTGAGTACGAGAGTTCATGTTACTCGATAAATAAGAATGAATCCACTCGCTTGGCAGACCACTCATCTTGCAGGCCTGACTGCTTGATGCCACAGTATGAGCAAGGCATGTGGGTGCCTCTCACCCACTCAGGTTTAAATAGTGCGGACGCGCAGCTCCTCTTTCTTTTCGTCTGCTGCTGTTGACCATTCATTTCATTCCACTGTAGTCTTGACTAACAGCTTTGTGGCGTATCAATGCTTTTGACCGCTGCTGGCGCGGCGGTCTGTATTCCGTATGCAGCGTGCGGGCAGTGGCATGGCAAGGCGTGGCAGGCGGACCGCGTGCTCTGCTAAGCGACACGGCTCGGCCCCTGCAACAACATACAGATTCGCCCGGGGCGATGGCCTCGGGCGATCGCGGGCGCTAGCTCCCCACGGGCACTGTTTGGACGAGCCTGAAGTAGCGCCATGCTGAACCCTACTCTTTGCACTGTCAGCAATGCCAGACATCTACTCTTTCGCATGAGAGGCAACTGGACGCCTCCACCAAGCTGTTCCTGATTTACTAGGGCTGTGAGCTGTACTAAAAAATTAAGTGACAGTCCAAATTAGTGTCCTGGGACTGTGTGGTACTACATTGGTCTCCACTGTCAACCTTAAGCATCGTTCTCATCAACTCTTACTACAGGCCAGCAAAATTCGTTAATCTCTTACATGTGATAAAACAGTGATACCTCTCATTCTGCAAACAAACATGAGTTAAAGATCATTACTTTGAATTAATACTAGAAAACTGGAGAGACAACAGTCTCTTCTATCTATTTTTAATTTATTTACTATGATTTGTGTTAATGCTACATGTGGTGTCACCGCCAGACACCACACTTGCTAGGTGGTAGTTTAAATCGGCCGCGGTCCATTTAGTACATGTCGGACCCGCGTGTCGCCACTGTGTGATCGCAGACCTAGCGCCACCACAAGGCAGGTCTCGTGATACGAACAAGCACTCGACCCAGTTGTACGGACGACCTAGCTAGCGACTAGATGTACGAAGCCTTTCTCTCTCATTAGCCGAGAGACAGAATAGCCTTCAGCTAAGTTAATGGCTACGAACTAGCAAGGCGCCATTAGCCTTACAGTGATTGTAATTAAAGTCTCCTGTGTATCGTCAAGAGCGATGTACCATAATGATTGATTAAAGATAAGTATTAATCCAGCTACACACTTTTCTTCATAGCATTAATTACGTAGCCTGTTCCAGTACTTCACGCCCGTCTGCGTTAGTCTAGCGCGCATTTTCAGCCATCTCGATCTACAAGGTGCTGCCGACACATCACATGGCGACGAGTCTACAAAGGATCTTGTGTTTTACTTTGCTCTGATTTATTTGTGTCATGGCTTCGCCACATTCGCCAGATGTACTGTCCGAATTTTATCGCTTGCAGAATCAGCAGATGCAGGCGTTATTGGATGCCCTTGGACAGCTCGTCCAGGGTCAACGTGCCATTCAAACCGATGCGGCCGCCGCCGCTTCACCGGTACCGCAGCCACAACCTGCCGTTGCACCACCATTTCGAAGTTTTGATGAAACCCACGAGACTTGGTGGGAATGGTCCCGCCAGTTTGCCTTCCACCTCGCTGCCTACAGAATTCAAGGTAATGAGCGGCAGCCGTTTTTGCTTTCTTGTGTCGGTGTGTCCACATACCGTGTGATAGTGAAATTGTTTCCCCGCCGCGACGTAGCAACTCTGTCCTACGAGGAAATTTTGTCTGCTTTAGATGCTTATTTCAAAGAAACAGTTAATGTGGTTGCCAAACGGTATACGTTTTTTCGTACAAAACGTATGGCCGGTCAAACTAATAGGGAGTGGGTAGCAACATTGCAAGGACTTACTAGGGACTGTGCCTTTGACTGTGACTGTGGTCTTTCTTATTCAGATACAATGGTACGTGATGCTATTGCACAGAACGTTTCTGATGTTCGCATACGGGAGCAAATTTTGAAACTAGTTAATCCCTCCCTTCAACAAGTGATAGACATATTGGATAGACAAGACACACTTGACTGTGCTCAGGAATCTTTTGAAACTTCGCCAGCAGTGTGTAACATTAACCGACCCGCCGGGCGAGCTGCGCGGCCCGGTCAACTGCCCTCGCGCAAACAAGCGCAGCTGCCGCCGCGTTATAAACCAGGTGTGCCGCGCCAGCCCACAGATGCAGTGAAATCATGCCCGCGGTGTGCTACTAGACATTCGCGTGAACATTGCCCGTCACGCCAAGCTATTTGCTTTTTCTGTAATAGGAAAGGACATGTACAAAGTGTTTGCCAGAAAAAGCTCCGATCAGACAATCACAATCATTCCAGGCCCTTTGCTTCGCGCCGGAATCGAACCAAGGACACTCAGGATCGTGGACCTTCGCCCATGGACATTCATGTCGTTAATTCCACTTCATCCAGTGACACTTTCTCTAACAGTGACTGTGTTCGTCCCACAAAAACTGTGCGTCGACGTCGCCGGAAATCACGTCAATTAGCAAGTGATTCTGTACCAGTGTCTCTTCAAATTGCACAAAACAGTCGCTCTTGTCGTCAGCAGGACAATAAACTTTTTGTGGACTTAGACTTTGAAGGCAAAGTGATACCATTCCAGCTCGATACTGGAGCTGCAGTTTCATTGCTCAATCACGACACGTACAAACAACTGGGCGCACCTCCGTTGCGTGCCGCAAATGTTCAGTTAAAAAGTTATTCCGGACAGACAATTCCTGTGTTAGGACAGTGCACTCTTTTTGCAACATTTAAAGGACAAACAAAACTTGTGTCATTTTATGTTCTTCGTTCTTCTTCTGCAGTGAACTTGTTTGGTTTAGATTTATTTCAGTTGTTTAACATGTCTATTGTAAATCAGGTGCTATCAGTGAATCAAACTGTACCTACGGACAGTGTTTCTAGAGTATGTGAAGAATTTGCAGACATTATTGCACCGGGCTTAGGTTGCGCTAAAAACTGTGAAGCACAATTGGAACTGAAGGTCAACGCGCAACCGAACTTTTCCAGAGCGCGCAATGTTCCTCACGCATTGCGTCGTGAGGTCGCAAGAACATTCCACGATTTAGAATCACAAGGTGTGAGTGAATGTGCGCAATGCCTCTTCTCTTTCAGCTCCGCTTCATCGCTTACGCCGTGCAGGTGTTCCGTTTCTCTGGACGACGGAACGCGAACGCGCTGTTCGCCAGTTGAAATCGGCGTTGCTTTCTAATACTTGCCTCACGCCTTTCGATCCCCAGAAACCCCTTTTGTTGATGGTAGATGCATCGGATTTCGGGATCGGTGCTGTGCTTGCGCACAAAGTTGGCTCGCATGATCGCCCTATTGCCTTTGCGTCCAAATTGCTCTCGTCTGCGCAAAGAAGTTACTCCCAGATAGAGAAAGAAGCTTTGGCTCTCGTGTTTGGTGTTACTAAGTTCCATGATTTCTTGTATGGTCGTCACTTTACCATCATCACAGACCACAAACCTCTGACATCCGCGCCGTTTTCGCCTCAGTTAAACGGTGCCGCTGAACGATTGGTCCGGACTTTCAAGTCACAGATGTTGATATTGAAAGAGTCACATTCTCGGGAGGACGCATTGTTGCTCTTTTTGTCTTCGTATCGCTCTCAGCCCCGAGATGGTCGCTCGCCGGCTGAGTTGCTCCATGCTCGTCCTCATCGCACCTTGATGACTTTGCTGCATCCGCCGCATCAGGTTCCTGTGCAGCGGCAGACTCCTGCTTTTGCTCTAGGCGACGTTGTATTTTATCGCAACTATCGAGGTTCACGGCGTTGGCTCGCAGGGCGCATTCTTCGCTGCCTCGGCCGCGCGATGTATTTGGTTTTGGGGGCCTCTGGTGAGGTGCGTCGGCATCTCAATCAGCTGCGCCTCTGTCGTCGCACGGGTTCTGCCGCTCCCCGTCTGCTTTCAGCGACGGTGCCGTCCGGTCAGCGCCCTGGGGACCCATCTACTGGCTCGCCTCATCCCCAGGTGTTACCGACGATGCCTTCCATTTTGCCCCATGGCGACGCGCCGCCGCAGCAGCCGCCGCCGCCGCCGCCGCCGCCGCCGCCGGTTCTCCCGCCGGCGCCGCCCGCATTCGACGCTTCGCTGCAGCCGCCAAGCGCCTCCCAGGGTCACGCGCCGCCGATCGCTTCCCGTGACCAGCTGTCCTCCGCCATGGAACTCCCGCCCGCTCCGGACCACATGACGTCATCGCGCGTCGGCTACCCCGACGCAGTGGAGGTCGACCCTTCGGCCCCTCCTGTTTCTTTATGGGCGCATACACCGCATGTTGACGTGCACCCTGGACTAGGTTTTCAGGCGTTTCCTAGCTCCCCTCGGACCGAATGGCCGGGTGCGGGTGGCACAGCCTCGCCTGTTGTTAGGCTCCCCACCTCATCGCATACGTCAACATGGGGTCCTCCCCACGGCGGGCGGAAGCCTTATCTCACGACCGTTCGCCGATTTGCGGGAGAGGAATGTGGTGTCACCGCCAGACACCACACTTGCTAGGTGGTAGTTTAAATCGGCCGCGGTCCATTTAGTACATGTCGGACCCGCGTGTCGCCACTGTGTGATCACAGACCTAGCGCCACCACAAGGCAGGTCTCGTGATACGAACAAGCACTCGACCCAGTTGTGCGGACGACCTAGCTAGCGACTAGATGTACGAAGCCTTTCTCTCTCATTAACCGAGAGACAGAATAGCCTTCAGCTAAGTTAATGGCTACGAACTAGCAAGGCGCCATTAGCCTTACAGTGATTGTAATTAAAGTCTCCTGTGTATCGTCAAGAGCGATGTACCATAATGATTGATTAAAGGTAAGTATTAATCCAGCTACGTACTTTTCTTCATAGCATTAATTACGTAGCCTGTTCCAGTACTTCGCGCCCGTCTGCGTTAGTCTAGCGTGCATTTTCAGCCATCTCGATCTACAAGGTGTTGGCCCAGCTGCCGACACATCACTACATGTTCATGAAAAACTAGACAGAGAACAGTCTCCTCTGTCTGCTTATCTGACGTAACTACTTTTAATTTTCTACTGTCAATGATTATGAATTTTGATCATTTGTGAGAGCTATAATCTCCTTGTCTGTTACCTCAAACTGTTAAATCAGCGGAAACATTCCGGGTAATGATGTTGTACGGCTGAGAGAGCAATGAAAGTTTTCTGCTATTGGACATCTGTCATCTACATCTACATAGATACTCTGCAAATCACATTTAAGTGCCTGACAGAGGGTACATAGAACCACCTTCACAATTCTCTGTTATTCCAATATCGTATAGAGCGTGGAAAGAATGAACACGTATATCTTTCCGTACGAGCTCTGATTTCCCTTATTTTATCGTGGTGATCGTTCCTCCTTATGTAGGTGGGTGTCAGCAAAATATTTTCGCATTCGGAGGAGAAAGCTGGTGATTGGAATTTCGTGAGAAGACTCTCTCGCAACGACAAACGCCTTTCTTTTAATGATGTCCAGCCCAAATTCTGTATCATTTCTGTGACAGTCTCTCCGATATTTCCCGATAATACAAAACGTGCTGCCTTTCTTTGAACTTTTCCGATGTACTCCGTCAGTCCTATCTGGTAAGAATCCCACATCGCGCAGCAGTATTCTAAAAGAGGACGGACAAGTGTAGGGTAGGTAGTCTCCTTAGTAGGTCTGTTACATTTTCTAAGAGTCCTGCCACTAAAACGCAGTCTTTGGTTAGCCTTCTCCACAACATTTTCTATGTCTTCCTTCCAATTTAAGTTGTTCGTAATTGTAATACCTAGGTACGGCTTTTAGATTAGACTGATTTTTTGTGTAACAGAAGTTTAACGAGTTCCTTTTAGCACTCACGCGGATGACCTCACACTTTTCGTTATTTAGGGTCAACTGCCAATTTTGTCATTCATATATCTTTTCCAAATCGTTTTGCAGTTTGTTTTGGTCTTCTGATGACTTTGTTAGTCGGTAAACGACAGCGTCATCTGCAAACAACCGAAGACGGCTGCTCAGATTGTCTCCCAAATCGTTTATATAGATAAGGAACAGCAAAAGGCCTGTAACACTACCTCGGGGAACGCCAGAAATCACTTCTGTTTTACTCGATGACTTTCTGTCAATTACTATGAACTGTGACCTCTCTGACAGGAAATCACAAATCCAGTCACATAACTGAGACGATATTCCATAAGCATGCAATTTCACTACGAGCCGCTTGTGTGGTACAGTGTCAAAAGCCCTCCGGAAATCCAGAAATACAGAGTCTATCTGAAGTTCCTTGTCAATAGCACTCAACACTTCATGTGAATAAAGAGCTAGTTTTGTTTCACAGGAACGATGTTTTCTAAACCTATGTTGCCTGTGTGTCAATAGATAGTTTTCTTCGAGGTACTTCATAATGTTAGAACACAATATATGTTCCAAAATACTGCTGCGTATCGACGTTAATGATATGGGCCTGTAATTTAGTGGATTACTCATGTAATGTCTTCATGTGTTCATCGATAAGCACTTGTCTGTCTTAAAGAGCCATAGCTACTTATCCGTCTGCTAGAGTAGCTCATCTTCGGATGGGAATAGCAAGGCATGTTATAGATATAAGTGGTGTCTGTTCTGTCGGACATGTGTGACAGAACAGACACCACTCACGATAAAGCAGCTGGGATGTATACATGAACAACTGGGGTGAAATTTATGGAAAGAAACGGAATGGGAAAGAGATAGAAAGAAAGCAATTGCTTCCAGCCGCAGAGAACATTGCTGCAATGCAACAGCGAAAGTTCAAAATTTGTGCCGGTCTGGGGCTCGAACCCAGATTCTGCGATTCTCGAGAACAGGCGCCTTAACTCCCAACTAATGGAGAGGAAAGTGGTAAACCTTATTGTTGGTAGTAATCAATAAAACTAATGACGGGGAAGAAATATCGGAAACTGGGTTTGAGTGTAATTGATAAAGTAGTGAAAAACAATACTATTAGACGACGCGGCTAAGTTATTTACATGGTTTCACGGAAACTAATTGGGATAAAAGAAGCAAGAATAGACCACGAAGGAGAAAGTGAAAATAACTATATAACTGAAGAAAAGGGAATCAGTGCTGATAATGGACTGGAAAGCATGAACTATTGTCAAGTATGGAAGAGACAGAGTAATCGTTTAAAGGCAAAATTGTTTTTGAAAGTGGAATAAGAAATTATTGCCCTTTAATTTCCTAACTTTCCACAAGCAAAACTGGCACTTTTTCCAGACAATACAAGTGTTATAATAAATCACGTTAGACAGAAAGCAACAGGAGATTTAGTAAATGATATTTTACGAAGAGTTATTAAGTGGTTCCCTAAAAATGGGCTCTCCCTAATTTTTGAATAAAACACACTGTATTCAGTTCTTTACGACAAATAGAGTGATACCAACAATTGATGTAGCACATGTTCACGAGTCAGTAAGTAGGGTAGAATGTGCCAAATTTTTGGGTGTACATACTGATGAAAACTTGAACTGGAAAAAGCATGTTATTGTGCTTCTCAAACACTTAAGTTCAGCTACTTTTGCTCTTCGTATAATCACTAATCTTGATAACAAACGTATCAACCTCCTGACATATTTTGCACACTTCCACTCAGTAATGACGTACGGAATAATTTTCTGTGGTAACTCATCACTTACAAAGAAAGTAATGACTCCACAAAAGCGACTAATAAGAATAATATGTGGTGATGACCAACCGATGACATGAGGCACCTCTTCAAGGAGCTATGTATTTTAACTGCACCGTCACGATGCATATTTTCGCTAATGAAATTCGCCATAAATAATCCAACACAATTTGAGAAGAAAGATGATGTACTTACCTGCAACACTAGAGGAAAAAATGACCTTTATTGCCCACTGTTAAAGCTGTCAGTGAATCAGAGAGGAATCCAATATGCAGCAATAAATTTTTTTTGTCATTTACTCACTAACATAAAATATCTACTGGTAGCGAAGCAAAAAACTGGTAGCCAGTAAAAAATAAAAAAGAATCTTGTTTCTAAGAATAGTTGCATGAGTAGGAATAAAATGATAATGTGTTCATAAATGTTAGTACTGATCATGTATACATATCCTGTAAATGGACTCGTTCCACTTCATTTCAATAAAAGAATCGTTCAGATGAACTACCAACCAACATCGTATCAAACAGTTGCGCAAATATCGTATAGGAATTGCTGTATTTGCTGTATAGCGGTTAAGAAGCCGCATACCATATCACGTAGTCCAAAATTGGAAAATAAAAAGTAACTCAAGTCTTCAGTCTTGTTGTATGTGTGATCACCGAGGCTTCAAACTGCCTTTTTTTAACGTCCATTTCCTACCCAAAAAAGAGGTTCATAGGACGAAATTTCGTTAGAGACACTTTTTTTAATCTTAGTAGGCAAGTAAATGCGCTGTGGCGCCCGAGTGCGCGAAATTCAGTACACCCTGTGTATCTTTTACGAATTATTAAAATATAATACTTTAAAATGTAATTGAATGAATTTAACAAAACCGTTCCATTTACCACTTCCATTTTTCAGTCTTTGAGGCACATCTCGTAATCCATCGAAAAGGATTATACGGAAGTCAGACTACCTGGAGTCCGTTCTAACCTGTTCCGTTCGCTCAAGTCACCAACTTCTTAGTTCTAATTTCGAAAATTTCGGCTCCCACTTGCGTTTTAAATGTATACGACATTTATCCAACAAGGGGCCTTTACGGACTGTCCCTCTTCGAGTTTCTTCACGTAGGATTTGAAGATCATTACCCGCACATTACTTTTCTATAACAGTACGACGTAATTCTAAAAAAACTCGATAAATCAACTTTCAAGGTTGCAAGATTTCCGGGCTCTCGTAAGTTTGTAAGCCGTCCACTCTTCCTTGTGCGTCATTCAAAATAAACTTTTTACCCAAAAAATGAATTATATCGTAATCTGGCTACGTTTCAAAAACACGTTCAAGAGCAGGTCGTGCTTACTTTGCGCAAAGTACATGAGTGAGTACAAAGAATACATGAGTGAATTTTAAGATGGTAATAAGTTCTAGCAACTTCATAATCTGATTCAAAGAACGTGTGAATGATCTAGCTTAGTGCAAGGTGGTAAAACTTCGATATAGATGCAATTCCTATCGCGCCGTTTTCCAGTTTCGTAGTGTTGGTGGCACTTGCCTCTGTGTGGTATTGCAGTGCAGCTCCTTTTGTCATTTCCCTGAATACACCACTTTGCGCTACAGAGGTATAATTTTTTCTTTGCTAGCCAAGTGAAGCTATTTAGTGTTATGCACTCTTATGAACTGACTAGTTCCTTTGAGGTTACAGATCTGTTATCTTTTCCGCGTGCTTTGAGGCATCTATAGAGAAAGACTGTGTGACATGTGCTGCCATCTAAAATCAGATTTTCACTCTGCAGTGGAGTGTGCGCTGATATGAAACTTCCTGGCAGATTGAAACTGTGTGCCGGACCGAGACTCGAACTCGGGACCTTTGCCTTTCGTGGGCAAGTGCTCTACCAACTGAGCTACCCAAGCACGACTCACGCCTTGTGCTCACAGCTTTACTTCTGCCAGTACCTCGTCTCCTACCTTCCAAACTTTGCAGAAGCTCTCCTACGAACCTTGCAGAACTAGCACTCTTGAAAGAAGGGATATTGCGGAGACATGGCTTAGCCACAGCCTGGGGGATGTTTCCAGAATGATCAGCGAGGACTGGGTCTATCGCCACTCCACTTACGAGCAGCTGCATTTTGGTTGGCTGAAAAAAATAATTTGAAACATCCATGGAACTTAGAAAGCCAGGTTGCTGGAATGGATCGGTTTAGAGCATTTATTAAGAGACGTTCTAGCCTTAGCCTGCGAAAACCCGAGGGTCTTTCACGAGCCAGAGCTGAAGTCTAAAATAAAGCAGAAGTAAGTAAATATATCCATAATTGGGAAGAAATCTTAAAGGAATATCATTTGTTTGATACACCAGACTGCATTTATAATATGGATGAGTTCTGCTTTCCTCTTAAGAAGAGACCCTCAAAAATAGTTAGTCATAAAGGTAAGCGAGAAGTTGTCTCACCAACAAAAGTGGAAATAGGGCAAAATGCGTCTGTTGCTGCATGCATGAATGCATCTGGTACGTACTTACCGTCAATGGTAATTTTCAAAGGAGTGAGGAAACGCCCTGGATTTCAAGACGGCTTATCTCCTGGTTCCATTACGGAGATGAGTGAATCGGTCTACATTAACGAAGAGCTGTCTATGATCAGGCTTCGACACTTCAAGACATACAAAACAGTGGGTAGAATTACAGTTCTTATTATTGACAGCCATCTTGGATGTTGTAGAGTACTGTCGGTAAAAGGGATAGAACTTTTGGGATTACCTCCACACAGTACTCATGTACTGCAGCCATTTGACAGAACCTTCTTCAAGTCTCTAAATACTCAATATCACAGAAATGCAATTGACTGGATTCATCGTGACCCCAATGAAAGCATTACAAAACAAAGGTTTTGTGCTATCTTCTGTGATGCCTGGAGCAAAACTGCATCTGTTGAGTGTGCCCGAGGAGAAATTTCTACATTCAACGATATTCGGGGCTCCTGCTCGTTTAATCTCCACCAGTCAAGCTACTACTAGAATTCTGGGGGAAGAGCATATGCCATTACGAAATGTAACTGAAAAGTATGGAAATCCGTAACACCAGCATCCAGTACCAGTTTTCAGCACGATGCTGTCAAGGACATTTTTCCAACTCCAGAGAAAAAAGTATCCTCTCGGGAAAGGAAAATACAGACATCAATTCGACTCTCTTCAGATGAAAACCTGGAAAACTCCGCAGCGAGAGGAATCTACAGAGACCAAACAACGAAAAAAAACGAGTGCAACAAGAATAGTAGACAGAAATGTAGGACTATGAGAAATGAAAGAAGTATTGAAAGCTTCAAATCGCCAGAAAACGAGAATAATTGTGGATTTTATATCTTGAATTATTATAGCGCGGAATCATTGACAAATGGTGACTGGATTTGCTGCTAAAAACATAATTTTTGGTACCATGAAGTTTGCGTCGGTGCCCAGGGAAAATGTGCGTTTTATGCGGACGATGTCAGTGGACAGAACTGTTCCAAGAAGTGATCACAATTGTCCGCAGTGTGGTACATTTTCGAACAACTTTACTCAATTCTGTAACCTTTTCTTGTGTTTAAATCAACACTTGTAATGGTGTAACATTTGTGTTAAATATTGATTAAACATCAAAGAAGAAGTGCCATAATTTAAATTATTTCTTTCCTCAATATGTTTCCAGTTACAATAGCATTCGAGTGAAATGATCGAAACTGTAGCACCTTACCTTCTAGATAAATCACATACAGTAGCACGCATGGCTCCGTTTGATAACCTAACTACTTATGACACAAAACCTGAAATATAGAGATACACAGTAACCACGTCTATCATAACATAAGTAGCAAGCATCTCGGAGTCTCCACTCTGTCACTTATCGTCCAAGCTATAAAGCACGTAAATAATAGAGAAACGTTTCTGCTGACTCCTTTTCTGATAAAAGCTTATGATCATTGCGTCTTTCCCTCACAGTGACTAACATTCTTGGTGAATACAAAGTATGGCTTTGAGATCGTACTTCAAGTTAAGTGCAGACTGCAAAATATTTACCGACCCACATAAGTTGTTATATTTTTAAACATAAATTCACCTGTGACATGGGAATGGAATACATCGTAGAAGCATCAGTTACATGTATGATTATTTCAACTCAGTCCACAATCATTGATACAAGAGACAGTACAATTGTCCGTAAGTGCACCAAATCGTATACCGGGCTACCACATAAGAAGAACTGAACAAAGAAAAATTCTAGATACATTAAAAAATCCTGGAAGCATTTAAATAAACGAGAGTGTGATATCCTCAACGCGACTTCTGTACAGATGGATTAATGAAACCCCGATACTGTACCTCCTGCAACGAAAGCTAACTACCTCATTAAATAACGGACGTTAAGTTTGAACATGAACAAAGGCACATTAAAGATCTGAAAATATAACTAGCAGATATGGCACCAAGCTACAAAATGCTAACTGCAACTTCAGCATACTTTTGTAACTCACTGCATGAGAATGGCTACAAGATAGTAACTTCAAAGAACGTTACAGCACTTGTCGTCCATAGCAAAATCGTGGAGTTAAGCCCAGAACACTGCTAGAGCAGCTCACGGAAGTCTAGCGGGACACACAAGATACGAACAGGCTAAAATACTTGGTGTCATTCAAACTGGACTCACACAGTGACTAATGAGGACGTGTAGGGCTATCATTGGCTCGTACCTCTAGTCTGCAAAGTACTTCTTGGCTAGCAAGTTAAAGACTGTGATACCTTAAGTAATAATCCATTCATTGGTACAGAACATCCTTGCAAATATGCTTGCGATTTAGAATTCGTGGAAGAAAGAATAATTTTAAAAACTGACATCCTAAAAAGCAACTTTGAAGCTAAAAACAACTCCAAGCTATCAATGTAATCGCCGGTTGCTGAATGTATAGATATTTATTTCGTAAATAATGGTCCGAATTTCACACGTAACTACTTTTTTTTTTTTTTTTGCTCTTATTAAAGTTTCATACACGTTAATAAAAGGAAATTCTAATTAATAAATATTTAATTACAATTTTTAACAAAAGTAATGTCTCGTTTTTAATTACCAGTCGTATGAAAATAAATTAGCATTTGTTACAGGCATACAGTACTACATAATTAGATAAAAAAAAGAAGGGTGAACGGGCAGAGATTAACGGGTCTCAAAAAGGACTGATCATCAGTGAAACAGATCGCAAAGAGCAGTGAGTCTGCTTACCTGTAGCGAAAATACATAAAATGGCGGCTGGTAGGCTCACTAACAAGACGATTAGGTCAAAGAGTACACCGATTTTACATTTAATGGCATTTAGTATCCGTGAAACGACTCACTGGATTCAAATCCGGATAAAGAAGTTGTTGCTCCTGCGATAGCCTGAACCTACTGACCTAAAATAATATGTGACATGTTAACCCTTTGAGCACCAGTGGATGTTGCCGCGATTAATTTTGTTTTGGAATACCAGTGCCTTTCGCATGAAACCACCGATGTTATTGCGAGACAGAGACAACGAGCGGTACACTGACGTACTGCTACAGATGAAATGCATTGTAGTGGTGATTTACAGCGTTCAAAGGAACAGTCGGCACGGAAATTGAGCAACGTGAGCGTAGGAGATCGTGATTTGTGTGTGTGTGTGTGTGTGTGTGTGTGTGTGTGTGTGTGTGTGTGTGTGTGTGTGATATCACACTGAGGAAACCGTGCAGAGTGTAAGTAAGTATACAAAAGTTATTGTAACGCAAATTTGAGTTTGTACTACGACTTTTGTGTGTGGTTTCGAAACGAAACCACTGGAGTGGTATGTAGTTTTGATATAAACTTATTAAATTTTAGTCCTGTTTTTGCTTGCCATTTAGGACTATAATTTACTTTAGACATGGAAGTTTAGAGATGTGGAATTGTGTTTAGGGAAAATGCTTTCCAGTATACCACTTGAAATGGCGGGTGGTTAAAAACTGTATGTCCCAGTGGTTCCAAAGTGAAACCGCTTCTTTAAGACAGTTGACAGTTTACTTTTAGCCAATTTCTCCATTTATTCGTTGCTTAATATGATAATAAAGGTTAATTTTGTGAAAAATTTTATAAATAATATTCCAAAGTGGAACCAGTACCTCAAAGCAATTGGTTGTTTACTTCTTGCCTATTTTTTCTTATATTCGTAGGTTACCTGCTAACAATGATTAATTTTTGGAAAAATTTTTAAATTATAATATTTTTGTTATTGTTGGAATGTGTGAACTGATGGAGGTGTCTGCAAATACGGATGAAATAGCTATATTGTCTTAGATCTGGCGTCCTTTTCGCACAAAGTCCATTGTTATTGATGTATTAGTGAAGCAAAATCGCCAGGAAAGCAATAAAAGAAATAATTGCTTTACTTGGCCAAATAAATTAAGTGAAAAGGATCGCAGAGCTTGTATGAACTTACACTATGGCGATTAAAATTGCTACACCACGAAGATGACGTGCTACAGGCGCGAAATTTAACCGTCAGGAAGAAGATGCTGTGATATGCAAATGATTAGTTTTTCAGAGCATTCACACAAGGTTGGCGCCGGTGGCGACACCTACAAGGTGCTGACATGAGGAAAGTTTCCAACCGATTTCTCATACACAAATAGCAGTTGACCGGCGTGGCCTGGTGAAACGTTGTTGTGATGCCTCGTGTAAGGAGGATAAATGCGCACCATCACGTTTCCGACTTTGATAAAGGTCGGATTGTAGCCTATCGCGATTGCGGTTTATCGTATCGCGACATTGCTGTTCGCGTTGGTCGAGATCCAGTGACTGTTAGCAGAATATGGAATCGGTGGGTTCAGGATTGTAATACGGAACGCCATGCTGGATCCCAACGGCCTCGTATCACTAGCAATCGAAATGACAGGCATCTTATCCGCATAGCTGTAACGGATCGTGCAGCCACGTCTCGATCCCTGAGTCAACACATGGGGACGTTTGCAAGACAACAAACCACGAACAGTTCGACGACGTTTGCAGCAACATGGACTATCAGCTCGGAGAACATGGCCGCGGTTACCCTTGACGCTGCATCACAGACAGGAGTGCCTGCAGTGGTGTACTCAACGACGAACCTGGGTGCACGAATGGGAAAACATCATTTTTTCGGATGAATCCAGGTTCTGTTTACAGCATCATGATGGTCGCATCCGTGTTTGGCGACATTGCGGTGAACGCACATTGGAAGCGTGTATTCGTCATCGCCATACTGGCGTATCACCCAGCGTGATGGTATGGGGTGCCATTGGTGACACGTCTCGGTCACCTCTTGTTCGCATTGACGGCACTTTGAACAGTGGACGTTACACTTCAGATTTGTTACGACCCATGACTCTACCCGTACACGCCATCCAAGCTCTGTTTGACTCAATGCCCAGGCGTATCAAGGCCGTTATGACGGCCAGAGGTGGTTGTTCTGGGTACTGATTTCTCAGGATCTATGCACCCAAATTGCGTGAAAATGTTATCACATGTCAGTTTTAGTATAATATCATTGCCCAATGAATACCCGTTTCTTCTTGGTGTAGCAATTTTAATGGCCAGTGGTGTATATTTGGAAACAGCTGTTAACGACTGCAGAGGATTTCCATTGCAATTAACATACAGAACCAATCATCGATGCGTAATAGCGCCTGGTAATAGGATAAAAATACTTTTTATAGCATCAAGTGCAGCTTATGGTGTTCACAAGATGTCTTTTAATAATTATAGTTAGACTACCATTACAGTAAATAATAAATGTCGTGTGACGCTATCGGGTTTATTTGTGTGATGCAGCAATTCTAGGTCGATCCGGAGAACTGCTTACTACACCTTTAAGAACTGTAGTAAACCGTGTCACAGATGTAGCTTTCGAAAACTGCATTCTTGCTTCCGTGTTTTACTTCTCCCTTCGGTATGAAGCACACAGTCCATGTATAATACCAGAACTCTGTTAGGTTCAGCTAGTGCTACTGAAACTCCATACCCGCAGAAGTCGATGTGGTGGGAAGAGCTGGCTTCCTCTGCTTCCCGAATTCCCATTTTCAAGTGAGCAGGAAAAGTTTGACAAATAATTCATGATATAACTGCGAAGGCTTCCGTTACCGGAGTATGTAACATAAAAGTTTTCTTGGTATGGTGCCGCATCGTATTGTAAAATAACGATCACTGGATGGAACCGATGTTTCGGACACTGCTGCAGTAACGCCTCACCATACCCAGAGTGGTACAACAAATGCCGCCATTGGTCTTTGGAGCAGTGGAAGCAGATTTTATTGCTTCCAGCACACGTCTTGATGCACACGGACGCTTATGAAATAGGCGTATATTTGGCAAACGGCATTTGCCTGTGATCGTTGTAGCAACAGGGAAATTCGCTAGAAACGGGGTCATGGGTACTGGTTGTTTTCTTCATTTTAGGCATGAAGCATTTGTTTTGGTATATGTTGAAATGAACACAAGTGCTTCTGATTACACGTTTCACAGAAATATGCTGCAGCTAGTGTGGCATGAGTTTGAAAATGTACTTTCACCGTATCAGCTACTAGCCATGAAGAACGAACAACAGCGTCGGGATTAGAATGGTAAATAAAGGGTTGTTATAACTAACGTTCGCTACTTGAGCCAGTGTAGACGGAAATCTATTTACACTATTTACCTTATGGGTACCCAGTATTATAGGAATGATATTGAGACTGTGAACAGCAGGATTTGCGTTGTCGGTAGTGTTAGTGTTACGACTTGCCTATAGGTGCCGGTACTGGTCGGCGACGTAGAGTTGAAACCACGAGCGTTAGCAGCATTACAGTTGCGAACAGTCAACATAGGTCTGGACAAGGTGACCAGATAGATTCGTAAAGCTACTTTATCAAAACGACAGCAATAGTGGTGCTGCTCTTTTTGCGAGTATCGACGCATTAAGGGAAAGCGGGGCTGAAGATCTTGATTCGGAAGTTCGATTTAACTGGCGATTTGGGAGCTACTCTTGTGAGAGGCTGACGCCCAGCTGCGCGACAAATTGTTGGAAAAGTTACTCTTGTAATGACTGAGAACGCTGAACGCAATATGCGATCTTCAGGCAGTGCACGAGCTTTGTCACGACAACTGAACATTCCACGGTCCACCGTTCGAAAAGTGCTGCGAACAATTGTGGAATGGTTCCAGGCTGTCGTGGATGCAAATAGTCGTCACACTGAGCAACGGTCGTAACCAGGAATATAGACATGGTACGCAATTAACAAAAGTACTCTCTCATATGGAAATTAAGATGTGTTTCTTTCAATGAGTTATTCGTTACTTCTCTATCTCAAGTCCTTACAAATATTTCCACAAAATGTCAGTAGCCTAAGATCACTCGTTTTACATGAGGGGGTGGGGGGCTTTCAAGTAGCGAAAGTTTAATTACAACCAGCCTGTAGCTGCTTTACTGGACTGCTCTGCCCAAAATCTCGAGTGGAGCCAAAACTCCACCACACATTTTTGGAACTTATTAGAGACTTGCTTGTCTGACAAATCACTTCACCCACAAACCCAGTAACATCTGTTCCCAGTGTTCCAGGTACAATGGAAACAATTTCCGCCTTCAGTGTTCCAAAACTTGATAGAAGTGATCCTTCCTTCATGGGAGACCACAATCATATGGATTTTTTAGAAGAAATCATGATTTTGCCACAGGCAGGTCAGACAGATTTTAACATTTCAACATGCACTTGAGATTGGCTATAATTGAAGGCTAAATCATGGCTGTCTAAAATAAATGAACAATTAACACTCAAATGGCGGAAATTTCTTTTAAAAAAAATTGTTGGAAATGATTTCTTGAGAACTAACCCTGTAAAAGGAGATCCTGTCCGATTTTTGGATGTTTTCTGCATTGCTGGAGTACTTATAACTAGCAGAGATTAGTGACGGAGTTCTATTGTCCACATAATGGTTCTTTGCAAGAAATTTCTTTTGTTTCTTCTAGTGTGAGGAACTAACTTCAAAATTTAACCAAGTATTAATCATGCTCGACGTATGTTATTAAGTTCATCGTTCCAAAATGGAACTGCCCGGTCCAGGACTTTTCATTCTGTTGACGTCGATCAAGGAATTTTATTGTTATTGCAGGAGGGAGGAGGAAGGGCGTAAAATGTGGCTGCCGAGTTTTCAGCGCGCGGTGTGCGCGTGTTGCTGAGTGGGGGTGCGGGCCACGTGCTGGCCTCATCTCTTAGTAATGCTTTCATCACTCCTGAATGCCGGACAACACATCCGCATAAACGCAAAATTTTATCTCTGCCGTGTTCTGGGAGGCCGCCCGACTCTTATTTTTGTACCTCCGTACGTTCGTGAGTCTCCGCGCGTACGCAAGTGAACTTGGGGAATGGAATATAGAAAAACAGAAACGCCCAGCAGAATTTGTTTCCATCGTTTTTGAGGTCAACAGTTACGACAACTGACTACCGTTATTGAGACGCATTTTGTTAGTGGTTCAACATTTCGCTATGTTCTAGGAATGGAATATTTGCTGCTAACAGAAACATGTACGTCGAAATATCGTCATATTATCTTGCATTAAAACCTTCTATGGTTAATTCACTTATTAGTTGCTGTGCACGACTTCCATAATAGTTACATAATAAAAAAAATCATGTCAGTGGAATCGTCAGTCGGTCGTCCATAGCATTTAATTACTTGTAAGAATGTATCTTATGACTATAAGTATCTATCTCAGTTCGATTGACGTACGAACTGGTATTTTCCTTACAAAGAGAGAACTTTTAATTGCTCGTCAAGAACAGTGTGGTGAACTGAAACACTAGGACAAATCCACGCGACCGCTACGGTCGCATGTTCGAATCCTGCCTCGGGCATGGATGTGTGTGATGTCCTTAGGTTAGTTAGGTTCAAGTAGTTCTAAGTTCTAGGGGACTAATGACCTCAGAAGTTACGTCCCATAGTGCTCAGAGCCATTTTTGAACTAGAACAAATCTCAAAACTAATAGGGTGCAACAGCTGCGCTTAACACGCAGCCAAATCTCGGTTTTAGTTTCTTCTCAATTAACTCTTTAAGTGCGTCTTTGCACTGGTGAACCAATTTTATTTGCTCATTAAATTGTTGTTATGAAACCTGCTTAACAGGTCATAAATTTTTGTTAAGAAATTTCGAGTTTGTGGCGCAATGTTGTCCTCATGCAACCACCAGCGCCTTTTCTGCCAGTAGATTTAAATGAGGAGGATTAGTCAGACAACGATTTGATCCCATAGGGGTGTTTTCACTGACCATAATTGACAGCGTCGCAAGCAATCGCGGTTTAGCGTAGAATGTGGTTGAGTGTTGTCAGACAGTGAAGAAATTGGCGAATGATGAAACTATTGTTGTCTGGACGCTGTTTGAACTAGAGAACAAAACGATGTGAAACATTTTGAATGCACAGCACAGCAAAAGATATGATCACGGAAAGTTTCATGCCACAATTCGGGGTTTGATGGAAGATGACATCAAATAACTCACGAGAAATTTGCATCTCTCGCTGACTCACTGTTGCATGACGTAACCAAATTAAACACGTCATTCGGAAAGGCTGTAGGACCAAAACATAGACTGTTATACGCACTGACGAGAAAAAAAATCTCATCACCGAGAAGGATCTGTGCGACATAAACGAAAGTTGTTAGAGGTGTTTACACATCTGAAAGATGATTTTTATTCACTTTCGCGCCAGTCGGACAAGAGTGACGCTAGTAGCGAGTTCATGTTAATCAAAAATGCTTTTGACAGTCACTGAGTTTGAACGAGGTGGTGCAATAGGGCCACGAGAAGCTGGATGTTCCTTCTGCGATATTGCAGAAAGACTTGGCAGGAATGTAGTAACTGTGGTAGTGGTGGTGGACGGCCACGTGGCACTATTGAAAGTGAAGACCATCATGTTCGGCGTTTGGCTGTGGCGCATCGTACTGCTTTCGCAGCAGCAATTCGAGCCGCAGTTGGCACCACAGTGACACAACAAACTGTTACAAACTGGTTACCTCAAGGACAACATCGACACAGACGCCCTTTAGCGTGCTCTCCAGTGATCACAAATTACCGCCGTGATTTTTGTGGTGTCAAGCGATAGCTTATTGGAGAACAGGGTCGAAGTCTGTTGCGTTTTCTGACGAAAGCTGTTTCTTTGTCAGTGCCAGTGATGGCCATGTGTTGGTTAGAAGGAGGGCAGTTGAGGACCTGCAACAAACCTGTCTGCCTGCTAGACACGCTAGACATACACCTAGAGTTATGGTCTGGGGTGCGATTTCGTATGCCAGCGGGAGCGCTCTCGTGGTTATCCCACGCACCCTGACTGCAAATTTGTACTTCGATCTGATGATTCGGCTTGTTGTGCTGCAGTTCATGAATAGCATTCAAGGGGGGGGGGGGGGGGGTGTGCCGACCGCGGTGGCCACGCGTTTCTAGGCGCTGCAGTACGGAACCGCGCTGCTGCTACGGTCGCAGGTTCGAATCCTGCCTCGGTTAGTTAGGTTTAAGTAGTTCTAAGGTCTAGGGGACTGATGACCTCAGATGTTAAGTCCCATAGTGCTCAGAGCCATTTGAACCATTTGAACCAGGGGGTGTTTTCCAACAAAATAACGCTCGCCTACATACCGCTGCTGTAACCTAACATGCTCTACAGAGTGTCGGTCACTAGATCGGTTTCCAGTCGAGCACATATGGAACATTATCGGACAATAACTCCAGCGTCGTCCACCAACAGCTTTAACCTTCCCTCTGTTGACCGACCGAGTGCAACAGGCACTGAACTCCATCCCACAAACTGACATCCGTCAATTGTGCAACACAATGCATCACGTTTGCATGCGTGCATGCAACATTCTGGTGGTTACACTGGTTACACAGCATTTCACATTTGCAATGGCTTTTCATGCGCTTACATTATTAACCTGTGATCTTGCAATGTAGTCCAGGAATTTCATTACTCTACATCAATAATTTATCGATGATGCGATTTTGTTCCGTCATTGTATTTTAAGGTTTTAACAGCATGTCAAAAGTTTAGCTTAACTACTTTAAATATAAATTGTTAATGACTATTATTTTTCATTTTTAGATGGGTAAGGAGAAGCTTTCAATGCAGATGCTACTACATAAACTAGTTTCTTTTTTTTTGAAGTCTTGTAGACGCTACCTCCAGTTGTCATTTCCACTAAAATGGTTACTAATAATTCTTTAATAATCCTTACTTATGTTGGAGTTACTTTATACGTACCTTTATTATTTCAGCTGGAGCTCTAAGCGAGAACTTCACATCTTTTGCGCCCTACCGACGTGGAAATTTGCTAGATAACCGTCAGTTTTTCTGTTTGATCTCCCATACTTCTTTTACTTACAAAATATTCTCGAGTAACAGCACCTGTGAACTGTTCTTCATTTACTTCAGTTTTCTCATGTTGTTGGCTGTTATACATATTTCCTGAAGTACTGTAATGAGAAGGAGTGGAAATATTGCCGGACTCGTCATTCAAAAGAATATTAATGACCACCTTCGATTCTTAATTATTATCGTGTGCAGGATTTGAAGACGACTGTATATTTAAATGACGTGCACATTTATCCTGCAAGTAATGTGACTAAATTTATCGTCTTTTTCTCAGTTTGGAGCTGAAAGGTTCGGTCACATATAAATAGCTATAAGAATTTTAAAAACTTTTGTGTTTGACGCATTGTTCCTCTCCCTTCCTTCTTTATTTCTATTTTTTATATGGTTCGAACCCAAGAGTCCTTACACCCAGCTACATTAACATTTTGTATAGAACAAGATCATAATATCGGCGGACAACATTTAACATACACGTAATAAAACTTCACAATATTTCAACGAACTGATGAATATAATAACTTTGTTAAACACGTAGTGTATATACGCTTACATTTCAGCTGTACTTTCACCGTGGTTGAGTTCTGCTTTCACACTTCGATAAATGGTATTTGAGGCATGGCTTGTTGCGCAATATACAGATGCAGCAGCATCGGAGGCTGTTTGTGCTGGCGATGGCGGCAGCAGTGGTGGCGGGCGCGCAAGCACCAACTAGTGGTGAGTACCAATATTTTGTGCGCAGACTTATCCTTTGAATAATATAGATTGGTATTTTTTGGAAAGATAAGATGGGAATAAAACAAGAATAATTTTGTAGGACATAATTGTTTTATTTACATGCACACATTGTACACTCACTGCATTGAGCAATAGTTTCTGAACAGTTGACTTTCGCCTTAAATTCTGCCTGTATAGCATTCAGTCCCACAAGAGCGATAACATACATAGATATACTGTCCATTAATTCTGGTTCAATCGACTAGGTATGTTTAGGGCCCACTTTGTAGACTTCGGCATTGGGAAACACATGTATTTATACACTGCTCTAATTGCTTCATGTTTACACTGTTTCCATGTAAACAGTTCACAAAGTCATGGTATGCACCTCTGACATACAGATGCTAACTGCAGTGTCTGTCTGTAGTATTCATTAAGGCACAGTATAGTTTCCAGAAATTAAGAACACTCGAGTGTTTATGTGCATGTGCACGTCCCCTGAAGTTAATCCAGTCACAGCTCCCCAGTGCATAATGAAGATTGAAATCTTCCCCCAAACATATGTCGATTGGTGTGTGTGATAGGTCGTAAACCCTCATCATCTTCTTTTAAATGTACTCCATAATGCCACACAGATAGTCCCATCCATACCACGATTACTGCACTCCAGCCCCAATAAATTTAACGTTGTCTACTTCAACTACTACTCCAAAACCATTGTCAGGTGCTAGGCCTACAGTCAGATGTTCAGAGCCATTAACAATTATGTTATATTTGTTGATGAATATCAGTATTCTGGTGCATGTTAAATGAAGCCCGGTGAGCTGGGTACATTTCAGCAGCGTCTGGTGCTGCTACTGCAGTTGGGGATGCAGTACAGAACAGCCGTGCAGATCTGATAAATGAGGAAGACCACATGTGGGCAGCTACGGTTGTGTTGGTGCAGACAAAAATACGTCGAACAGTTAAGTGCCCTGGACCAGCATTTCTGCTAGTACCAGACCAGGAGTATGTTGAACTGCTGGAAAAAATAACAAAATGTAAGTATGAAGGCATATAATAAATGATGAGTAACAATAATCATAATGGATGAAAAAATACTTACTTTCAAATCTGACATTCTTATTCTTCTTATTTTGCCCAGGGGCGCTGGCTGGTGCCTGACACTTTATGGTAATCCTTCCACACAGAACTACAAGGGTGAGTCAAATGAAAACCTTAAATATTTTTTTAAATATTACTTATTGTGCAGAAGTGGTACAAAGCTGTATCACTTTTTAACATAATCTCCCCCACGCTCAATGCAAGACCTCCAGCGCTTACAAATTGCATAAATTAATTTAGAAAAACCACTCAAGCACCGGTTGGCGTACCTCTTCATCAGAACGGAACTTCTTTCCTCCCACTGCCTCTTTGAGTGGTCCAAACATATGGAAATCACTTGGGGCAAGGACTGGTGAGTATGGTGGATGAGGAAGACACTCAAAGTCTGTGATTGTTGCAACTGTTGTACGGCAGTGTGGGGCCTTGCAATGTCATGTTGCAAAAGGACACCGGCTGACAGCAATCCACGTCGCTTTGATTTATTGCAGGCCACAGATGAATTTTTAGGAGATCTGTGTATGATGCACTGGTGAAAGTGGTCCCTCTACGCATGTAATGATCCAAAATAACGCCTTTTTAGTCCCAAAAGAGAGTCAGCATAACCTTCCCTGCTGATGGTTCTGTTCGAAACTTCTTTGGTTTTGGTGATGAGGAATGGCGCCATTCGTTGCTCGCTCTCTTCGTTTCCAGTAGGTGGAAGTGAACCTAGCTTTCGTCCCCAGTAACGATTCTTGCAAGGAAGACATCACCTTCTCGTTCAAAGCGCCGAAGAAGTTCTTCACAAGCATCAACACGTCGTTCTCTCGTTTCAGGAGTCAGCTGCCGTGGCACCCATCTTGCAGACACTTTGTGAAACTGGAGCACTTCATGTACCATGTGGTGTGCTGACCCATGACTAATCTGTAAACATGCTGCATGTCATTCAGTGTCACTCGGCGGTTTTCCTTCACTATGGCTTCAACTGCTGCAATGTTCTGTGAAGTCAAAACTCGTTGTACCTGACCTGGATGAGGAGCATCTTCCACTGACGTCACACCATTTGCGAACTTCCTACTCCATTAGTAGACTTGCTGCTGTGACAAACACGCATCACCGTACTTAACCTTCATTCGTCGATAAATTTCAATAGGTTTGACTCCTTCACTACGCAAAAACCGAATAACAGAAGGCTGTTCTTCCCTGGTGCAAGTCGCAAGTGGGGCGGCCATCTTTATACTGATACTGCGACGGTATGTGTGAATCTGCACTATGCTGCCACCTATAGGCCATTCTGCACGCTGTTTGTAGCACGCTTACCAACTTATAGGATAACGGCGCAAAATTTCGATTTGTTATTACAAATTTAAGGTTTTCATTTGACTCACCCTCGTAGAGTGAGGGGCCTCAGGCAATCATATTTATAACATGAGAAGTTGGATGGGAAGGAGGACTCGATTACTAAAAATGGTTCAAATGGCTCTGAGCACTATGCGACTTAACTTCTGAGGTCATCAGTCGCCTAGAACTTAGAACTAATTAAACCTAACTAACCTAAGGACATCACACACATCCATGCCCGAGGCAGGATTCGAACCTGCGGCCGTAGCTGTCCCGCGGTTCCGGACTGAGCGTCTAGAACCGCTAGACCACCGGACTCGATTACTATTGATCCATAGGTTTCCTGTCCTTTTTAAGCCTTCCTGTTGGTTCAGACAGAAATGGTGGAGGGGTCGGGTTGGAGGGGAGAGGGAGGGATACAGTTCCCAGTTCATGTTCTTACGTTCCTCACCTGCTGATACTAATTACGGCTTACGACCAGAGTTCAGAACACAAAGAATATTTATAGAGACAAGTGTCTCTACATTTATATACACTATGTGATCAAAAGTATCCGGAAACCTGGCTGAAAATGACTTACAAGTTCGTGGCGCCCTCCCTCGGTAATGCTGGAATTCAGTATGGTGTTGGCCCACCCTTAGCCTTGATGACAGCTTCCACTCTCGCAGGCGTACATTCAATCAGGTGCTGGAAAGTTTCTTGGGGAATGGCAGACCATTCGTCACGGTGTGCTGCACTGAGGAGAGGTATCGATGTCGGTCGGTGAGGCCTGGCATGAAATCGGCGATCCAAAATATCCCAAAGGTGTTTATAGGATTCTGGTCAGGATTCTGTGCAGGCCAGTCCATTAGAGGGATGTTATTGTCGTATAACCACTTCATCACAGGCCGTATATTATCAACAGGTACTCTCGATCCTGTTGAAAGATGCAATCGCCATTCCTGAATTGCTCTTCAACAATGGGAAGCAAGACGGTGCTTAAAACATCATTGTAGGCCTGTGCCACGCAAAACAACAAGGGGTGCTAGCCCCCTCCGTGAAAAACACGACCATACCACAACACCACCGCCTCCGAACTGTACTGTTGGCACTACACACGCTGTCAGATGACGTTCACCGAGCATTCGTCACACCCACACCCTGCCATATGATTAACACATTGTGTAGCATGATTTGTCACTCCACACAACGTTTTGCCACTGTTGAATCGTCTAATGTTTACGCTCCTTACACCAAGCGAGGCGTCGTTTGGCGTTTACCGATGTGATGTGTGGCTTATGAGCAGCCGCTCGACCATGGGATCCAAGTTTTCGCTCCTCCCGCATAACTGTCATAGTATTGGAGTGGATCCTGATGCAGTTTGGAATTTCTGTGTGATGGTCTTGAGTGATGTCTGCCTATTACGCATTACGACCCTCTCCAACTGTCGGCAGTCTCTGTCAGTCAACAGACGAGGTCGGCCTGTACGCATTTGTCCTGTACGTGCCCCTTCACGTTTCCACTTCACTATCACATCGGAAACAGTGGACCTAGAGAGGTTGAGGGGGGTGGGAAATCTCGCGTACAGACCTATGACACAAGTGACACCCAATCACACGACCACGTTCGGAGTCCGTCAGTTCCGCGGAGCGCCCCATTCTGCTCTCTCAATATGTATGTTTTTGGTGGTGTTGGGATACTTCTGATCACATAGTGTAGAGTGCGATATACAGAACGACCAGTAAGAACGCTGTATTTGTGGGGCAGTAAGTTGGTTGATTTGGTGAAATAACAGCTGAACTCGATTTGTAATTGTAACTGAATAACATATTCCCATTAAGATCGGTTGTCACTGTATTCTGCATTGGATGTTTAGAACTGAAATCATCCGCTGCTATAGCTGTTTTGGTAGGTCTATTCAGGATATTAGTAAGTTCAGCCGGTAGAAATTTTCTTTGAGGCAGGCAGCTAAAGTTACGTCAGTTCAAGATTTTCTTATGTTCATAGCGGCTGCTTCCAGATTAACTGTCTGCTGGAAAATAACTCGCCAGTGGTGTAGGTTTCACCGAACTAGGAGGCAGTGCCGTGATGCCTCGTCTGCACTGTCTGTCAGTGCGGCATCTTGAAACTTTTCGAACATGTGCAGAATTAGTCTTATGTGTTAAATATGACTAAATACAAGTGAGGTGATAGGAGGGTTGGAACTTTAATAGTGGGAACTACTTTTTTGTAACTTATACAAAATAGATATATAGTTTTAAGTTTTACTGTTTTTTAAAGATGTCACCAGCATTGTGTATAATCCGTTGCCAGCGATGTGGAGGTCGTACGATAGGTCCGAAAGAACAGACACGACATATATAATTAAGGCGAGACCGGCCAATAATCCCTTCAGTGCAGATGCACACCAATCTCAAACTCTTACGGGAATCGGCGAAATGCCGTGACTAATGACGGTAATGAGCAAGGGGCACTACATCATAAGTGTGTGAATAAGCTGAGAATTTGGTCCGACGGGAGACGTGCTAGGGTAGCCAGTGCACCAGCGATGACCACTGCGTCCGGATGGAGACACGGGTTCGAATTCCCGTTCGCCACGAATTTTCAACTTCCCACGAATTTTCAACTTCCCTATTGATTTAAATCAGTGCTCACTGGCAGCTAATACCTTTAATTCTTTTATGTTTTGATCGAACAAATCAGTTATCACTTACAGCATATGCGCACGAGCATTGTCCTGCAGAGTGAAGGACGTGTCATGCAGACAGTGTCACCGTTTATTTCCCTGAGTTGGTCGCAGGTTGTGTTCCAAAAATGGATCGCCTAAAACAATATATGAATTTTTTGATACGTGGCGTCTAATGGGAGTCCCCGCAATGATGCGGCTGTCCACAGCCCCGGATCCACGATATTTCCGAGCGTAGGCAAAAACATGATAGTGTAACCCACCCCCATCCCCTTCGAGCGTTTAAGATAGGACGTCAAAAATTAAAAAAAAATTATTTTTCAAACATATGTTCGTTTTGTAATGTACACCTTTCTGAAGAGTGTGATATAACAAACATATATGTTCGAGAAAATCAAAGACATGTTATTTGGTCTTAAGTGCGCCAAAGTGTAGTGCCACGCCTCTTCACACAACATTCTTCTATTGCACGTCATTGTATTTCGCTCTATGGGATTCAGACTTGTGTATTTTGTAATGGAAGCCATCAAACCTATATTCAGGACACTGGAAATTAAAATGTCCTGTGGTGTCTCTCCTGATCGCAGTCGGACGGTTTGACATCCTACCCCTCCCCCTGTTCTCTTGAAAAAACTCACAATTAATACTGGGTGGGATTATTTGCAACCGGGAGAATAACTACTCTTCAGAAAATTTGCACTAATTATTGTCTATTAGATAATAACTTTCTCACTTGTGTGACACAAAATTAAATATAGGAAACACAAAACCAATAAAAACAAAAGACAAGCAAGACAGTACACATTTCTTCAATCCTTATGTCTCAGAATTTTTTCCTCTTTAATCTTGCTGCAGCTTTACACAGCGTGCTTTCCTTCCTGTGAAAGAATGTACGTGGGACGTTTGAAAAGTCCGTGCAAAAATATGAACTACTTACGTGTTTGGGGTAAACCTTATTCATTTTTCGATATAGTCTCCTTTTAGACTTATATACTTCGTCCAACGCTGTTCTAATTTCATGATCCCTTCCGAATAATAGGAACTGTCCAAGTCTGCAAAATAGCTATTAGTTGCTGCAATCACCTTCTTGTTTGAATAAAATCTTTGTTCCGCCAGCCATTTCTTCAAATTGGGGAACAAATAGTAGTCCGAAGGAGCCAAGTCTGGAGAATAGGGAGGGATGTGAAACGAGTTGGAATCCTATTTCCATTAATTTTGCGAACACAACTACTGGGGTGTATGTTGGTGCATTTTCGTGATGGGAAAGGACTTTTTTGCGATCCAACCGCCGGCTTTTTCTTGCAGCTCGGTTTTCAAACGGTCCAATAACGATGACTGATATGCACCTGTAATAGTTGAAACCTTTTCCAGATAGTCGATGAGGATTATCCTTTGCGAATTCCATATGACAGTCGCCATAACCTTTCCGGCCGAAGGAATAGTCTTCGCCTTTTTTGGTGCAGATTCTCCCTTGGTAACCCATTTTTTGATTGTTCTTTGGTCTCAGGAGTATAGTAATGTATCCATGTTTCATCCAGTGACGAAACGACGCTTAAAGTCCTGCGGATTCTTCCTGAACAGCTGCAAACCATCCTTGCAACACTTCACACGATTCCGTTTTTGGTCAAGCGTGAGCAATCGCGGGACCCATCTTGCAGATAACACTCTCATGTCCAAATGTTTACGCAAAATATTATGCACCCGTTCATTCGAGATGCCCACAGCACTAGCAATCTCACGCACCTTAACTCTTCTGTCATCCGTCACCATATCATGGATTTTATCAATGATTTCTGGATTCGTAACCCCCACAGGGCGTCCAGAACGTTCGGCATCACTTGTGCCTATATGGCCACTCCAAAAATATTTAAACCACTGAAAAACTGTTCTAATGGAAGGTGCAGAGTCACCGTAGTGTTTATCAAGCTTCTCTTCAGTCTCCTGAGGCGTTTTGTCTTTCATAAAGTAATGTTTAATCACCATACGAAATTCTTTTTAGTTCATTTTTTGACAGTCGCTCGACTTCCTTGATTTACAAGAATGCCAAACACAAATAAATACAACAATATGGCTGAAAATTGGTGTGCGTTCTTTACAAAGATGCTACTAACTAAACATGACATCGATATGCGCCGGTGGTGCCATCTCTCGGACTTTGCACGGACTTTTCAAACGCCCCACGTATTACCTCGTCGCAGTTCGTCAAACACTTTGCTACATGAAAAATCAAAATATCGTTGTCTAATATTTAAAAAGCTGTTATACGAATAGTACCCAAGACTGGTGTGGTTTCTCGATTTGATTACGTCTATTTTGTCATTGTCTGCTAGATAAAATGAGATAGGCATTTCTAGTATTGCAGCAATTGTAACACACGCCAAGTAAGAGAGACTGCTTTGGCACAAATGGTCATTTTTATCTACCTCATTTACATACATAACACGACAGAATAAAATTCACAAAATACCAATATCAAACGCTTATTAGGCCGACTTCAAGCAGAAAGATTTATGTTAGGAAATACACTCCTGGAAATGGAAAAAAGAACACATTGACACCGGTGTGTCAGACCCACCATACTTGCTCCGGACACTGCGAGAGGGCTGTACAAGCAATGATCACACGCACGGCACAGCGGACACACCAGGAACCGCGGTGTTGGCCGTCGAATGGCGCTAGCTGCGCAACATTTGTGCACCGCCGCCGTCAGTGTCAGCCAGTTTGTCGTGGCATACGGAGCTCCATCGCAGTCTTTAACACTGGTAGCATGCCGCGACAGCGTGGACGTGAACCGTATGTGCAGTTGACGGACTTTGAGCGAGGGCGTATAGTGGGCATGCGGGAGGCCGGGTGGACGTACCGCCGAATTGCTCAACACGTGGAGCGTGAGGTCTCCACAGTACATCGATGTTGTCGCCAGTGGTCGGCGGAAGGTGCACGTGCCCGTCGACCTGGGACCGGACCGCAGCGACGCACGGATGCACGCCAAGACCGTAGGATCCTACGCAGTGCCGTAGGGGACCGCACCGCCACTTCCCAGCAAATTAGGGACACTGTTGCTCCTGGAGTATCGGCGAGGACCATTCGCAACCGTCTCCATGAAGCTGGGCTACGGTCCCGCACACCGTTAGGCCGTCTTCCGCTCACGCCCCAACATCGTGCAGCCCGCCTCCAGTGGTGTCGCGACAGGCATGAATGGAGCGACGAATTGAGACCTGTCGTCTTCAGCGATGAGAGTCGCTTCTGCCTTGGTGCCAATGATGGTCGTATGCGTGTTTGGCGCCGTGCAGGTGAGCGCCACAATCAGGACTGCATACGACCGAGGCACACAGGGCCAACACCCGGCATCATGGTGTGGGGAGCGATCTCCTACACTGGCCGTACACCACTGGTAATCGTCGAGGGGACACTGAATAGTGCACGGTACATCCAAACCGTCATCGAACCCATCGTTCTACCATTCCTAGACCGGCAAGGGAACTTGCTGTTCCAACAGGACAATGCACGTCCGCATGTATCCCGTGCCACCCAACGTGCTCTAGAAGGTGTAAGTCAACTACCCTGGCCAGCAAGGTCTCCGGATCTGTCCCCCATTGAGCATGTTTGGGACTGGATGAAGCGTCGTCTCACGCGGTCTGCACGTCCAGCACTAACGCTGGTCCAACTGAGGCGCCAGGTGGAAATGGCATGGCAAGCCGTTCCACAGGACTACATCCAGCATCTCTACGATCGCCTCCATGGGAGAATAGCAGCCTGCATTGCTGCGAAAGGTGGATATACACTGTACTAGTGCCGACATTGTGCATGCTCTGTTGCCTGTGTCTATGTGCCTGTGGTTCTGTCAGTGTGATCATGTGATGTATCTGACCCCAGGAATGTGTCAATAAAGTTTCCCCTTCCTGGGACAATGAATTCACGGTGTTCTTATTTCAATTTCCAGGAGTGTAGTTTCACATTTCACTCATACGCTCCAACATCTCAAGCATGCGATAGAAAAGTAGTACTACGAAACTTTTATATAAATTTGGAATCGTCATATTCTTCCATATAATTTGTATGATGTCCTCGTTTCTTCCCTTTCCTCGTTCTAACACACAATGTTTTTCATCACTAATTCTGTAACTCTTCCTGCATTGTCTAAACTCATTCTTCAGTTAACTTCATTAATCATGCCAGAATCACCGATTCAGTTATCCGGCGTTTATTCTCCGGTTAAGCGTTATCACGTATTCATAGAACGCGTTTCCCGCTCTATTCCGAGAATAGAACTTACGCGGTTGCTAACTGGCAGAGACATCACGTGCACTATGCACGCATTCAAAAGCAACTTATGATTCGTTCAGAAATCAGTTCAGAATGTGTTCAAAATGTGCAAAAACTAACAGGGATGCGCTTCAAAATCATATGAATAATCGATAGACCAACGTGCTCTGGATGCGTTTAGTGAAACAAGGTTTTTTTTTTTGCCTTCAAGAATATGAATTTGACGCCTCCTGAAATTTTCACACGGGGCACATACTCCGGTTTTCTATCAGGAGCAACACCGCTGTACCTGTCCAAAGCATTTGAAATATGGAACCTCTGACCAGATGGCGACCATACTCGCCAGCGATGGTCATCCGGAATGGTGGAGATCCACGATCCATCAATTAACACAATGCGGCACTATTGATCAACAAGCCATGCGTCGGGGTCAGGATACCCTTCCAAATTCAGCTGTTTGTATTGTCGTGTTAACGACAGCCTACGCAGGGAGCGGTAACTCCTGCTGCTTCTAGTCTCCGACTAATGGTGCAGTATCCCTTAGAACACTGCAAGGTGTCCATTACTTGCTTTTGGATAGCAGGTGCAGATGTGAAGCGTTTACGATATGCTAGGAGCACAATATGGTGATCTTCCTTTTGTGATGATCAGACGTGGTCAACCAGAAACTTGACGACGAGTGTGTTGCCCTAACACTCCCCTGTAGTCCAAAATCAGACCACGGTCACATCTGAATATCCCATAAATCCGGATATTGCGCGATTCGACCAGGCAGTCAAACAAAGACCCGTAATGTGACCCCATTCAGACTCACTCAGATTCTGATACTGCTGTCTCATACGAGTATGTAGTAGCTCCTTGTCCTTCACAGAGATCACTGAAAATCCGACTTTGTAACGTCCCTTATACACCCCACCAGCCCGTGTAACAATACTACACACGAACAGCACTGTGCACTCTGATGGCGGTTCTACCTGTCACAGAGAACTGCAGCTCTCATCATTTACGTACGAAGTTGCATTGACAATCGACCATTTCTTCTGGGTACTTCATTTTTTTTGTCTGGCAGTGTATTGCTTTCAATGAGCTTAACGAGTGCCTATCTAGAGAAACCGGCGCCGAGAAAATGCAGTCTAAAAAAAAATAAAGGCGCACGACGAAGGAACTGTCCGAATAGAATGGCGATCGGCGGCGGATGTGATGCACATGTACAGACAAATAAATTATTACAATTCCAGAAAAACTGGATTTACTCAAGAGAAAGAGCTTCATAGATTGAGCAAATCAATAAAGCGTCGTCCACCTGCGGCCCTTATGCAAGCAACTGTTCGACTTGGCATTGATTGACAAGTTGTTGGATGTCCTCTTGAGGGCTATCGTGCCAAATTCTGTCCAATTGGCACGTTAGGTTGTCAAAATACCGGGCTGTTGTAGGGCTCTTCCCGTAATTTTCCAAACGTTCTCAGTTTGGGGCAAGATCCGGCGACCTTGCTGGCCAACTTAAGGTTTGGTAAGCACGACGACAAACATTTGTAACTCTCGCCGTCTGCGGTCGGATTCTGAAATGTAAGCCCAGGATGGCCTGCCATGAAGAGCAACAAAACGGGTCGTAGAATATCGTCGACGTACCGCTGCCTTGTAATGGTGCCGCGGATGACAAGCAAAGGGTTCCTGCTATGAAAAGAAATGAGATCCCAGATCGTCACTCCTGGTTGTCGGGCTTTATGGCGTGTGACAGTTAGTTTGGTACCTCACTTCAGCCCTCGGCATCTCCAGACATGTCCTCTTCCTGGAATCTCGTTGACTGGAGCAGAATTGTCTTCAGTGATGGGTCCCGCTTCGAATTGAACCTCGATGACCAGTGAAGATGTGTCCGGAGACGCCCCAGCCAGATGTCGGATACAGTATCGCCTGCCATAGTGCCCCCGACAACCAGTAGTGATGGTCTGGCATGTCTTTCTTTTCATAGCAGGACGCCTTTGCTTGCCATCTGCGGCACACTTACAGAGGTATTACGTTGATATTCTAAGCCCCGTTTTGTAGCCCTTCATGGCAAGCCATCTGGGGTGTACATTTCAGTAAGGTAATGTCCGACCGCACACTGCGAGAGTTTGTACTGCTTGTCTTCCTGCTTGTCAAACTCTACCTTAGCCAGCAACGTCGTCAGTTCTCTCCTCAATTCAGAACGTTTGGAGCATTATGGGCAGAGCCCACAACAAACTTGAGATTTTGATGATTAATGCGATAACTGGACAGAATTTGGCACGATATTCATCCAGCAACTCTATCAATCAATCCCAAGCCGAATAACTGTTTTCATAAGGCCCAGAGGTAGACCAGCACGTCATTGACTCCAGATTTCCATCCCATTCGGATAATTCCTTCGTGATCAAAATTAGAATTATATTAATACCTTCATCTGCTGACGGGAGTTGAGATATATCGACGGGGGCAGGTGAAAATGTGTGCCCCGATCGGGACTCGAACCTGGGATCTCCTGCTTACATGGCAGATGTTCTATCCATCTGAGCCACCGAGGGCACGGAAGAGAGTGCGACTGCAGGGACTATCTCGCGCACGCCTTTCGCTAGACCCACTTTCTCACCTTGTATGTCCACACACTACATTCGTAGTGTCCCACCCCAACACACTCAATACTCGTGGAAGACATTCTTACCAAGTCCCGTAAGAGTTCGGGGAATGTGTGTGCATCCGCAGAGAAGAAGAAGATGACGGCCGGTATTGCCAGAACTGTATATTTATATGGGTATGGTGTCTGTTCCTTCAGACGAACCAAAAAAAAAAAAGATGGATAGAGCGTCTGCCATGTAAGCAGGAGATCCCGGGTTCGAGTCCCGGTCGGGGCACACATTTTCACCTGTTCCCGTTGATATATATCAACGCCCGTCAGCAGCTGAAGGTATTAATATAATTCTAATTTCATTCTAGACAGCTGCAGTTCATCAATGTTGTCTGTTCTTTCGGACATGTCCGAAAGAACAGACACCATATCCATATAAGTATATAATTCCTTCGTGGTCCTTCCCGTTTTTGCTTTCTTCGGATAATTCTTTTTCGTATTGATACCTTCCTAAATGTGTTTCTCACGCCCATTAACATATTGACAAATGAGTGACAAGGGAATGACAAGAGTATCTAAACAGCGGTTTCATATTCTGGACGATGTCGAAAGGTTGCTCCTTATATGGGTAAATGAAAAGCAATTGCAAGGCGACACTATTAACGAGAACATGATTTGTGAGAAGGCTTGACTGATTTTCGTCGACCTCGTTAAGAAGACCGCAGAATCATCAGCAGCCAAAGAAGTGTTTAAGGGAAGCCGTGGGTGGTTCGAGATCCTTAAGAGCATCCGCAGCGTTGTGAGGCAAGGCGAAGCAGCCAGCTCCGATACGAAAGGCAGCAGAGAACTTCATCAGCAACTTCAATATGCTCGTAGATTCTGAGGTTTATCTGCCGCAACAGGTTTTTCTTTCCGACGAGAAAGGTCTGTTCTGGAAAAACGCCAAAGCGTACCTTTTTAACAGCAGAGGAGAATGCGTTGCCCGGTCACAAACCAATGAAATACCGTCTCACACTGCTATTCTGCGCCATTGCAAGCGGCAATTTGAAAATTAAGCTGGTGCTTGTTTACCATTCAGAAACTCCATGAACCTTCAAGAACTGTTAAGTTCAGAAGAGTTGGTTAAATGTGATGTGGAGGTCCACCAACAAGGCTTGGGTGACACGTGATCTTTTTAGTGACTGGATCAATGAAGAGTTTGGTCCTTCGGTGAAAAGATATTTGCTTGAGATAAATCTGCCACTCCATATCTTGCTTGTTATGGACAACACTCCTGCCCATTCTCCAGGTATACAAGGCCAGCTCCTTGAAGAATCTCAATTCATCAAGATCCAATTTCTGCCTCCCAACACCACTCCGATACTCCAGCTTATGGACCAGCAGATTATTTCTAACTTTAAGAAGCTGTACGCTAAAGCACTCATCGAGCATTGCTTTGCGTTGACTGAGGCTACCAATCTCACTCTCAGAGAGTTCTGGAAGTATCACTTCAACGTCGTTGTCTGCGTCAAGGGAAGGCGTGGGAAGGGGTTACCAAGAGAACTCTCACTTCTGCTTGGAAGAAGCTTCGACCAGAGTGCGTTGTTAAATTTTACTCTGAGGCATTTCAGTCAGTACCTGTGGAGCCTGTAGTAAACAAGATTGTGTCTTTGATGAAGAGCATGTGACTAGAAGTCGATAACAGTAGTATCTATGAGCTTGTGGAAGATCACTGCGAAGAAATGACCAACGAAGAGCTTATGGAGCTGCAGTGTGTCTCACAGCAGGACGTTGTGGAGAGGAGTTCTTCAGAAAAGGAGGAGGAGGCGGTAACAGCGAAGCAGCTGTCTTCTGGCGCAATAAGAGAAAAACTGAAAGCGTGGGAATCGTTTGCATCGTATACTGAAAATTATCACCCCAATAAAGCAGTAGTGACGCAAGCTACAAATTTATTTGACGATAATGTACAATTTCCTTTGATTAAAGGGCACGAACAAGATAAAACTTTAATACTTTTTCCGTATGAAACGCACTATCGTATTTCACATTACTTTATATGGGACAAACTGTTTCGCTTAACGAGTGTTTCGCACAACGAGTAAGATTGTGGAACGAATTCTGCTCGCTATGCGAGATTCCACTGTATTTCCAAGGATTTCGATAGATAAAGAATAATGAATCACAAGAAAACGGAGCATGGTTAACTGAAATTGATTTTATTTTAGACTACAGGGCACATAACTGCTTTAAAAATAATTGTTTGCAGTCTTTGTGACAAATTGTGCTAGGAGAATGTAATATAAAAGTCCACCTTTCACATCGCTTACCATTGACTACAGAAACGTTTGACTTATTAGGAGGTGCTCGACCATTTTACACTATTCTTTTTAATTACACACGCACATTCATTGTACTAGATTAGATTAATTAGATTAGTTTTTCGTTACATAGATCCGTGCTGAGGAGATCCTCGTGGATATGGAACATGTCAATTTCTTTTAGCTGAAATAACAATACTAATAGTATGAATATATATAATACATCATGTGTTTCTATTAAAAAAATCGTCAATGGAGTAGAAGGAGTTGGCCACTAGTAAGACTTTCAGGCTCCTTTTAAACTGATCTTTATTTGTAACTAAACTTTTTATGTTTGCTGGCAAATGATTGAAGATGAGTGTTTCTGAGTAGTGGACCCCTTTTTGAACTAAAGTAAGTGCTTTTAAGTCCTTGTGCAGATCATTTTTGTTCCTGGTATTGTATGTATGAACTGAGCTGTTTGTTGGAAAAAGAGATATATCATTTAGGACAAATTTTATTAAGGATTAAATATACTGAGAGGCAGTAGTTGGTATACCCAGTTCTTTGAAGAGGTTTCTACAGGACGTCCGTGAATTTACTCCACAAATAATACGTATTACACGCTTTTGGACTCTGAAAACTTATGTCTGACTTGAAGAGTTACCCCAAAATATTATATCATATGACATTATGGAATGAAAGTAGGCAAAGTATGCAAGCTTTTTCATTTTTATGTCGCCTATATCTGCTAACAATCGAATTGCAAATACAGATTTGTTAAGGCGTTTCTGCAGTTCTGTGGTGTGCTCCTCCCAGCTGGACGGCTGGTAGCACTTTGGAATTCATGTGCGATTCCTTCCGCTGATTTCATGCGATTTTTTACCACCACTCTTCATAGTTCTCAGCGGTCCCTATCCGTCAGTACAATAGTCGTCTTAGCTTTAGAAGGGTTGACATGAGTTGATGGGTTTCTTAGTCAGGTGACATCAAATGACTAGTCCACGGAGCTTTCCTGACCGGTCCATTCTGCTGTTCCTGCTCCTCTACTGCAAATGCAATCCTCCCGTCTCCTTTTATACTGGCAGCCCGCTTCTCGTGACCCCTACTATAGTTGGAGTCACGAACGATGTCGGTCGAGTTTAGGCTTGTTCTGCACACCTACGCCACACATGCTCTGACAGCCAATGAGCGTTCAGTAACGTTCTGAGCGCTCTGCTCTGAATGCCGTCGCTAATGTGAGAATTAAATGTGATCGTACCGAATTTTGTAGTGAACTTTTATTCCATTTCCTGCGAGTTGTCATCGCTGAAGGTGGTGGTTCAAATGGTTCAAAGACCTTTTTGTAATTACATGCCTTGATATGCCTCATGGCTAAAAAGGCATGTCTAAGGTGTACTTGTAGTTCTCTCGAAAGAAAAAGTTTAGACTTATTATTGTCATAATAGGCTATATTTTCCTAAAGAAATAACTCAGCAAATTATTCTAAATTTTTAAAAGAAAACAAAAGCATATTATTGTGTATTCTGTTAGATTCAAACAATTATTTTATTTTGCATAAAAATGGATCAGAAAATTTGTATTAAATTTTGCTACAATAACGGAATGAAGTGCAGCAAAATTTTATAAACGGGGCATGTTGCTTTTGCAGAGTCTTTTAGAAGTAAAACAAGAGACGTCACATTTGCCCGACATTGGGCCTGTATGATTTTTCTCTGTTTTAAAAAATAAAGAAAACCTTAAAGGGACGACATTTTACAAACATAGATGAGATTAAAAACACATCCTTGAGAGTGTTAAAAGCTACCCCAAAGATAGGTTTACAGAAGGGTTTCGGGTAGTGAAAGAAGCTAATGTAGGACCATTTAACTTTTTTACACTTTTCGCGACAGAAAAAAGTTCTTAACGATAAAATGTTGATCCAATCGCAGACAAAATCTTTGCCTTATTTTTGGGCCGCTTCATAATTCTGTTACATGTACGTCCCGATTCCACTGTAAATTGTTAACAATACTACAAGGCCTGTTCTTTCGCAGAGTTACTCGTACATTTTGTACAGATCACCTCAAATTAGAATTCTAAAAGAGGAGTATTGGGAGCAAGTGGAAACGGAATGCTAAATTACTTAACATATTTTTCTGTGCTGTATATGTTCTGCAACTTTGTATCGAAGAACGGAAGCAACATAAGGAAAATCGTCTGTCTTCTTCTCAAAAAAAACATTCTCGCATTTGCTTGCAGCGGTTTACGGAAACCACAGCAAACCTAACTATGGGTGGCAGAGCAGAAACTAAACTCATATCCTACATTATGCAAGTCAGGTCTCTAACAGCTAGTGAAGCTGCATTATTTTCTGTTGAGACGTTACTGCTTGTGTCCAGAAGTAACTGCAGCCATGGCAGATATTAGAAAAATGATAGATGTAGTGTATCCATGAATAAGTAAATTTTCTCACATTTGTTAATTATCAGTAGATCCTGTTCTTGCAGTATCATATTTAAACTAATTAAATATCTTGGTAAATCAGCGAGGGTTCCTGAGTTCACTATCCATTTACCATTACCCATTTTCAAAACCAGGGCGCCTTTCTCGCGATCGCGAAGAAGACGTCGAGAACTATACCTCCACAATGGTAAAATATATCAGCGGAAACTGCTTCCATTTCTTGAATAAAGCCCTTTAACTAGTGGTGACAATACCGTGACGTTGTGCAAGATTCACGATATGCATCACTTCAGTGTTAATGCTGCGAAAGTGTGTCCGCAGCTCGTGGTCGTGCGGTAGCGTTCTCGCTTCCCACCCCCGGGTTCCCGGGTTCGATTCCCGGCGGGGTCAGGGATTTTCTCTGCCTCGTGATGACTGGGTGTTGTGTGATGTCCTTAGGTTAGTTAGGTTTAAGTAGTCTAGGGGACTGATGACCATAGATGTTAAGTCCCATAGTGCTCAGAGCCATTTTTGAGCGAAAGTGTTCAGGAGTCTGTACTCCCTTGGTCAGACTTGGGACAGATTGTACTAGATTATACACGTCAATGATAACAAAAATTCGCTATATATTTTCGAAAATAGCGTCCACAATCAAAACTAACACTAACCAATTTCCAGAAGGGTGTAGTCCAAGAGAAAACAATAACATTGACGAAACGATCACCACCCGGAAAGTGCAGTCAGGACTTCAGAAAAGTATTGTGCTGTAAGTTTCTTTAACGCTTTCAAGCTCTATACAGCTACGCTACAGAGCGTGAAGAGCAAACTGCATCGATGGGGTGTGATAGTATTTTCACTCGGTAGGGTAGGTATGGTTTTGAGGGTTATATAAGCATTGAGAGAGCATTACTGGGCGTTCTGGCTAAATGGCACGTCACAGTTTCTCAAAGAACATTCATATCACTGCGCATTGATTCTGTTTCCACGCTCAAGGGCCTCGGCAAGCAGAAGGTCCCTGCAGTCGAAGAATAAGATATCATGTGTGAACAGCTTTGAATTTCTTTAGTGGAGGAAATGTGAAATGTATCCACTGTTGGTTTTGCCGTTTGTCCTTGGGCTGTTGGACTGCTGTCGGCCGGAATCATCCTGTTGCACGTTAAAGACTGCCCCCACACTGCCAGTCGGATGAAGGATCTGCTTCAGCGATGTGGTTAGGAAAAACTGCACCATCCTCCGTACAGCCCGGATGTTTCTAGGTTTGATTTTAATATTTTTGACAACCTAAAGAAAGACATGCGTTGACGTCATTTTCAGTCGTACGAGGAAGTACAAGACTGGGTGCGGTTGTGAGTCCGTGAGCAGGATACGGCGTTTTATGAAACAGGAACTGATCGTCTCGTCTACCAGTGGGATAAATGGCTTAACGCTTGTGGTGAATTACTTTTGAATGGAACTATTCCCATGTCCCACCGTGGCGGGTGTTCGGTTTTCATTTGACTGCCATTCATAGTACAATGACACTTCCTCGACAGCGACACTAACTCACTGGATCAAAGATGTGTAAGCGTAGATTCGATCTGCCAGGACAGGATCGATATCTGCACCCGTACATCCTTTCTCTGAAAGTTTCCAAAATCCGTAATACTTAGAATTTTCGTAAATGTAAGAGAAACTCCCCAATTTAATGAAAAGAAAGAGAAAAAAAAACTAATTGCACAGATATAAACGAAACATTTCATAAATCACGGAATGCAATGGCTACCTCGTTTTCACATTAACTGTCTGAATATCAATATTTGGGAAGAGCACACACATGACATTCATCCATCCACACTAATTTATAATTTTTACAAAGTTATACCACACATAAATTGTTTAAGAAAAATTTTGACTTTCTATAATCTTATTCAGTTTCAGTCCAATCACAAATCTCTTGTGATATTGTTTCAAAGCTCCAAGAAAGTAGGCACACTAAACATGTAAGTTTACAAAAGGATCGCCGGCCGAGTGGCCGAGCGGATCTAGGCGCTTCAGTCCGGAACCGCGCTGCTGCTACAGTCGCAGATTCGAATCCTGTCTCGGGCATGGATGTGTGTGATGTCCTTAGGTTACTTAGGTTTAAGTAGTTCTAAGTCTAGGGGACTGATGACCTCAGATGTTAAGTCCCTTAGTGCTTGGAGCTATTTTTTTTTTTTTTTACTAAAGGTTCACATTAATAATTAAGTATTATAACCATACCAAAAGCATTAGTCTCTTCCTATCCGATCAGTCTTTTTAGTGTAACAACTGAGAATTAAAAAAACATTAAAAATTAAATTTCACAATATGAAAATCTTTGAAAAACTGAATATTGCTGGATGGGAATATAAGAACGAAACACCAATGATTTCGTGCATTCAGTATCACATCTTTCCACTGAAAACTTCACACACATGGAGACCCTGCAATGCCTACATGATGATGATGTGCGCCCGTGCACACGCAAACATTACGCTTCTCGTGTGCTGCCAACTCGCCTTCCTCGTACGCCTATTGGTGCGGCACCGTACTGAGTAATTAGATCGATGAGGCAGCACACTGCTCCACTGCGAGGCGTCTGGCTGCTGGCTCGAAGACTCCCCCTTCCACTTCTCTCCTCTGCGGCCGCCACAGAGCATAGAAGTACGTACAGGGGCCTTTCCCGCAGCGAAGGACCGCAGGGCGTCCGACCGGACCTCCCACTCCCCACGCCCAGCGCAGCACCAGTCGCGCAGCTGTTTTCTCTGTGATAGCTTCTTTACTCACTACCTCATCTCGCCTTTCTATCGGTCTGCTTTAGATTTGATAGTTAACTTATGTACAGACGGGACCAAAGGCATCCGATAATAGTCGACAGTACACGATTGACGCACGTGCCTTGGCATTGCACAGTCACATTATTGCCATAATGCGTTACTATATCTGCGTATTCTTAGCGTCTGCTGAAACGGACAGTCATTGCGCAAATATACGTTATCGAAGAGTACGCTCAGACAGATAAGTGTTGATCAATAACGTAGTTCAGTTCTGTCGAGAAGAAAAACCAAGAGGCCTGCCAGTAAAAGGAGTTTCATTTTTTTTTCTTTTTCAACGCTTTCCTGTAGAATATACTAAAAGTGAAAGTACCACTACTTCACGGTGCTTTATTGCAACAGTCTAAATGAATTGCTGCATGCATATACAGATTTCTAGTATAATTTTAACTCATTTCCAGTATACACAACAATACTCTTGTACACTTTCAATAAAAAAAGTAAAAATAAAGAGATAGTACTGTCTTTAAAAAAAGGCATATTTAATCCTAAATATATTTATACTGTTCCTGCATGACTGTCTTGCGTAGTAGGCATTTGAGTCTGATATTCTAAACATCATCCTCTTCATCCTCTTCTGGGAATATCAGATCCTCGGTGTCTTCAATATTTTACGGTCATCCCACCTACCACTTCGACATTCTTCAAGCTCCGATGTATTCAGATGCTTGAGTTCTATGAATCTGTACTGTCCTTTATACACATGATAGTACTTTCCTGCTGCATGTTCATCCTTTATGGATTGAACATGTGTTCGTATCAACATTAGGTCACCAACCCTGTACATTAGCTGATGTATAAGTGTATATCATGGTGTTCCTTCCAGGCGTCAGCCTTACTTATAACGGTCTGTTCTGCTTTTCTGATTTTCCAATGCCTTGTAACATTCCCCTCTGGCATGTTTCTCAGTCTATGTCTGATTAGGCTGTCTGGTACCTGGTTGAACAAAATTTCCACACTTGCGTATCCTATGGAGTTGTGTGGAGTATTGTTAATGATGTCTTTGTATGTACTAATCCACTGTGCCCATCGACTGTGCCTCGTGTCGCTTTTCGTGTTTCAGAGGAAACCTCTCAGCCTTCAAGAACAAGAGAGCCACAGGGGTTGGGATTATTGGTAGTTGGAAGCTCCAATGTTAGGTGCGTTATGCGGCCCGTTCGGGACTTGGCTGCCAAAGAGGGGAAGAAAGCCAGTGTGCACTCCGTGTACATACCTGGTGGTGTCATTCCAGACGTGGAAAGGGTCCTTCCGGATTCCATGAAGAGCACAGGGTTCACTCAGCTGCAAGTGGTGGGTCACGTCGGTGCCAGTGATGCGTGTCGCTCTGGATCAGAAGAGTTCTCGCTGGTTTCGAGCGGCTATCAGTATTTGTAAGGGCTGCCAGTCTCGCTTGCGAGATGAAAGCAGAGCTCACCATTTGGAGCATAGTCGACAGGATCGACTGTAGACCTCTGGCACAGGGCCGAGTGGAGGGTCTGAATCAGAGGCCCAGACGGTTCTGCGGCCGTGTAGGCTGCAAATTCATCGATTTGCGCCGTCGGATGGTGGGGATCCTGGTTCCACTTAATATTGGTAAGGAGCCCATTACGCGAAGGGGACGGCTACAGGGGTAGCGGAGTCTATGTGGCCTGTACTTTTTTTTTTTTTTTTTTTTTTTTACATTAGAGGACCTCGGTGAAACACAGGAAGACATTCAGTCTTAAACGTTGCGCGTCGAACGCAAGGAAGAACGTAGATCTAGGAATCGTCTGTATAACAGTTGCAAATTGTCGTAGCTATGTTTGTAAAGTATCAGAGCTCCAAGCGCTAATAGAAAGTTCTGGTGCTCAAATCGTTATAGGCACTGAAAACTGTCTAAAGCCGGAGATAAGTTCAGCCAAAATTATTGCGAAGAACCTAACGATGTTCTGAAAGAATATGCTAAATACAGTTGGTGGTATCGTGTTTCTTGCTGTTAGAAGCAATTTATGTTGAACCGAAACTGAAGTAGATAGTTCCTGTGAGTTACTATGGGTAGCAGTCAACTCTGACAACCAGAATAAAATAATAATTGGATCCTTTTACCGACCGCCCAACACAGATAACACGATTCAAAGAAAACTTGAGTATACTTTCAAATACGTCACCGACTCATACAATTAAAGTTGGTGGCGACCTAAATTTACCCTCGATATGTTGACGAAAATACGTTTTAAATCCGGAGGTGCGCATAAAACATTATCCGAAATTATGCTAAACACAATCTCTGAAAATTTTTTCGAGAAAATAGGTCATGAGTTCACTCGAATAGTAAACGATTTTGAAAACACACTTGACCTCTTAGCAACAAACAATCCTGAGCTAATAACGAGCATCAAAACTGATGCAGGGAGACAGGGTTGTCGTAGCGACATTGAATACCGTAGCACCGAAATCCTCCAAACATAAACTAAAAATATATCTATTCAAAAAAGCAGAAAAAATTCACCTGACGCCTTCCTAGGAGACAATCTCCACTCCTTCCAAATTAACAATGTAAATGTAGAAAACATGCGGCTTTAATTCGAAGAAATAGTATCCACAGCAACTGAGAGATTTATACCAAATAAATTAACAAACGACGGAGCTGATCCCCATGGTACACAAAATAGGTCAGAATACTGTTGCAGAAACAACGAAAAAAGCATGCCAAATTTAAACGAACGCAAATTTCCTAATAGTTTCGATCTTTTACAAAAGTTCGAAATTTAGTGCGGACTTCAATGCGAGATGTTTATAATAGTTTCCAAAACTAAACTTTATCTCGAAACCTGGCAGAAAATCCAAAGAGATTCTTGTCGTATGTAATGTATGCTATCGGCAAGACACAATCAATGTCTTCTCTGCGCGATAGAAATGGAAACACCATCGATGTCGGTGCTACTAAAGCAGAGTTACTAAACACAGCCTTCGGAAATTCCTTCACCAAAGAAGACGAAGCAAATATTCCAGAACTTGAATCAAGAACAGCTGCCAACATTAGTAACATGGAAGTAGATATTCTCGGAGTAATGAAGCAACTTAAATCACATGATAAAAGCGAGGCTTCAGGGCCTGATTGTATGCCAGTTAAGCTCCTTTCAGATATGCTGATGCAATAGCTCCCTACCTAACAATAATCTGCAACCGATCACTTGAAAAAGATCCGTACCTAAAGACTGGAAAGTTGCACAGATCGCATCAATATTCAAGAGAGGTAATAGGAGTAATCCACTAAATTACAGGCCTATATCATTGACGTCGTTATCCAACAGGATTCTGGGACATATATTGTGTTCGAACATTGTGGATGACCTGGAAGATAATGGTCTATTGACACAGAGACAACACGGGTTTAGAAAATATTGTTCTTGTGAAACAGAACTAGCTCTTTACTCATATGTGGTGATGAGTGCAATCGACAAAGGATTTCAAATTGATTCTGTATTTCTAGATTTCCAGAAGGCTTACGACACCGTACCTCACATGCTGTTTGTAATCAAATTGCGTGCTTATCGAATATAGTGTTACAGGCCCTCTGCTGTTCCTTATCTATACAAACGATTTTTGGAGACAACCTGAGCAACCGTCTTAGGTTGTCTGCAGATGATGCTATCGTTTATCATCTGGTAAAGTCGTCAGAAGATCTAAACAAATTGCAAAACGATTTAGAAAAGATATCTATATGATGTAAAAAGTGGCAATTGATCCTAAATGCCGGCCGAAGTGGCCGAGCGGTTCTAGGCGCTACAGTCTGTAACCACGCGACCGCTAGGGTCGCAGGTTCGAATCCTGCCTCGGGCATGGATGTGTGTGATGTCCTTAGGTTAGTTAGGTTTAAGTAGTTCTAAGTTATAGGGGACTGATGACCTCAGAAGTTAAGTCCCATAGTGCTCAGAGCCATTTGAACCATTTTTTTTATCCTAAATAATGAAAAGTGTGAGGTTATCCACATGGTTACTAAAAGTAATCCGCTATACATCGGTTACATGATAACTCAATCGAATATAAAGGTCGTAAATTCAATTAAAGACCAAGGAATTACAATTGCGAACAACTTAAATTCGAAAGAACATATAGAAAATATTGTGGGGAAGCCGAACCAGAGACTGCGTCTTATTGCGAGCTATACTAGAGAGACTGCCTATAATACGCTTGTCAGTCCTTTGGAATAATGCTACGCAGTGTGGGATCCTTACTAGATACGGTTAACGAAGTACAACGAGAAAGTTCAAAGACGGGTAACGCGTTTTATTCTACCGAGAAATATAGGAGAGAGTGTCACGGACATCATAATACAGGATTTGGGGTGGACATCGTTAAAACAAAGGCGTTTCTAGTTGCGGCGGGATCTTGTCACGAAATTTCAATCATTAATTTTCTCCTCCGAATACAAAAATATATTGTTGACGCCGACTTTTACTGGGAGAAACGATGATCATAATAAAATAGGGGAAATCAGAGTTCGCAAGGAAAGATAGAGGTGTTCGTTCTTTTCGCACGCTGTTCGAGAGTGGAATAATAGAGAATTATTGTAAAGGTGGTACGATGAACCCTCTGCCAGACACTTACGTATTATTTGCAGAGTATCCATCTAGATGTAGATGTAGATGGTGTGACAATACCTGACATAACGTATTTTTTCTTTCAGCACTCTTTTGGCTGCGTCTTGAAATATACGAATATGTGGGCTCCATACGCTGTTCAGTCTTTGCAGCTACCCACGCATTAATAGTGAATTGGTTGCCGTTGTCACTAATGATGCATTCGGCGGTGCACACCTCGTTAAAATAATTTCTGGTCAGCTTTTCTGCCATTTTCCTTCTTGTGGATTTGCTTAGCAGGTATAACTTTACATAACGAGTGAACAACTCTATCGTTACTAGAATTTATTCCACACCACCACAAGACTCTAGAAATGTTCCTAGAACCTGCAGCGAATGTGTCCTTTGGTTCTTTTGGGAATACGGTATGCATGAGATCCTTGTGCTGCACTGTCGTTGTTTTCGTCTACTGGCACACTTCACAACTTCTCAATAGTTCCCTTCCTCATCGGCCCATATTAGAGAACCAACGATCTTGCCATGTCCTCCCCACACACTTCTTTGGACTGAAGTACCCACAGCTGGGATGCATATACACACTACAGTTTCCCTGCCATGTTCAGGGAAACATACTCTTCATTTCATTTTTTACACTTGTTGTATGAAACACTGTCATGTATAAGATAATAAATCCTGACCTTTTCTTCACTCGTATTGTCATATTACCTTTTGATTACAATCACTCTGCTCGCTCCTAACTTTCTTTGCCGATCTCGGTATTGATCCTTCGTGCATGACCCTTTCTATCAGATAAATTGTATAAACTTGTACATCTGGCTGTGTGAGTTAATTTTCTAGTGCTAGTTGCAAGTGTTAACATGAATCTGGCACTAATTGTTGTGCTCCCAATACATACTCTAAACCAAAATCAAATTCTTGATGAGCACGTGCCCATCTCGATAATTTGCCATGGCACAGCATTCTTGTCAACAACAAAAAAATGGTTCAAATGGCTCTGAGCACTATGGGACTTAACATCTGTGATCATCAGTCCCCTAGAACTTAGAACTACTTAATCCTAACTAATCTAAGGACATCATACACATCCATGCCCGAGGTAGGATTCGAACCTGCGACCGCAGCGGTCACGCGGTTCCAGATCGAAGGTCCTAGAACCGCACGGCCACACCGGCCGGCTCTTGTCAACACAAAGGATCGAGCTTTATGATCCGTCGCTACAGTTGACTTTCGTCCAACAAGGTAATACCTAAATTCCATGAAATTGAGAACTACGTTCAACACCTCCTTTCCCATTACGGAAATAAGAACGCGCGGTTAACAAACAACTGCAAACCTGGTTCTTCAGTTTCTCCCGGTGTATTTGTTGCTCGCACAGTCCACTGGTATTCTGCCGGTTCATAGTGTCCATCGGGCACAATATTTCGGCGATCAGACATTTCGCCATCGTCAGGTGCGCTGACGAACTGAGCTCCTGAGGGCGGGCGGCCGATTTAAATCCCCTCCCCCCCGGGCCGCCCTCTTCGCCGTCCGCGCCCGCTCGCCGGCGGTCGCGAAGACGTGGGCGTCGGAATCTGTTGTAGCATCGATGTGCTTGCTCCGTCTGCCCTGGTCGTCAGTTCGTACTTCTTGCTGAGAGTCTTCTTAATTACAGTCAGTGCCGGGTCCCAAGCCTTGCTGAGGTTGTAGCCGCACAAGACAAAATGCAACATTATGTACTGATAACATCGTCCATCATATAAAAAGGCGATGTCTGGTCTTGATGCTGGATCTTCTAAGAGTTGAGTATCCTGACGTTAAATCAAGAGATGCAAAAATTTTTGCTCTTCTAAACTTTCGAATGATGTCGTCCATATTTGCTGGATAAATTCTTTCCGTTTGGAATACTTTGTCAGCTTTATGAGCGTCCAGAACAAGCCTCACATCGCCATTCGTCTTCGCCATGACAACCAGGGGGCAATTACGTTGACTGTGAGCTCTTTCTGTCACACCTGATGCAAGCATTTTCTGTAATTTTTTCTCTATCGTTTCTTTCCTTGCCTTGCGTGCGGTAGTTGATAAGGTGGCCTTAAATATGCTTTACGATGTTTCTAAAGGTGAGCCGTTGATACTCCCGCTTTCAATGCAAAATTTCCTCCGTATTTTTTTTTTTTTTTAATTCAGTCAGTGGTTCAGCTTCTCCTCATCCTAAAGCTGCATCCCAAATTTTTTCTGATATTTTCTCGTCAGGAAAGTTCACCTTCCCCTGCCTCCCTGATTGGAGTTACCCTGTCTCAGTTAACGTCCATCAAAATTTGTTCTTCGACCACATCTTCATATGATGCTACTTGGTATATTTGGACAAAACCTGGTGTTTTGTCTGTAGTCGTTTCCTCAAGAAATTTCACCCTTTTCTTTTCTTCCTCTTCGCAGAACATTATTTCTTTCCTTCTGTAGCTTATTCCAGCAATGTGCTCTGTCAGTCAAATGGATTCTACAGTTAATTCCTCTTATAAATTAGCCACAACTATAGCAGTCATGTGATACACTTCGTCTCCTATTTTGTCGCCCAAAAGAGCTTGACGGTCAGTTGTTTTCCATATTGACTCACAGCGCATTTTATCTTGAATTGGTTAACCGGCAGACTCTTTTTTTCAGCTCCCGAGTTCAGTAGCTCATAGTATACGTTACTCACGATTGCAAATAACTGGCTTAACGACTAAATTGATTACCTCGTCCTTCGTCCACATATTTTTACCTCTAAGATAGGTAGTATTAATGCCTTATCATCCAATATGGTGTTTTCCTCTATCAGTTCTTCCTTTCTGTCAATTTCTCTGTTTTGAAACATGTAGAGGTTGAACACTAATAAAACCGAAAAACTGCAGGGACGGATTTCTGACTGGAAATGGAGGGAAAAACGTTCTATGAACATGCATGCAATGAAAACAAATCATCGCAGAACACAGAACAGAGCTGCGTCACGACCACTTCACAACAGATGTTCAAACTGACCTCCATGGGATTGCAGGTGATAGAAATAGTAGCGGTCATCATGCAGGATACACATAATCATATTTTGGTTTACACCATATTAGTATGTCTAAGACAGTTCTGGCGCAATGAGCATTTCAGATTCAAATTTCCAGGCATCCGACCAAGAAGCTAATTTCTCAAAAATATCTTATTTTCCTATTTCGAAAAACTAAATTCTACATCAATACAATGGAAACCAATATGGCAGGCAAAGCTGAGTTATTTAAAAAATTTAGAAAATTGTAGCAAAGTAAAACCTAATTTAATCATGTCAGCAAATTAAAATTCTTTAAAAAATCTCATTTGCCTACATTGAAAAGCCAAATTTATATTTTATCATTTAAAAAATTTCAAATCTAATTAATTTTATTCTTTATAAATAAGAACCATTCGACCTCAATTGCCTGCATCGAAAATATCAAATTCTCATTACTCATTTAAAGAATTTCAAATCTCATACATTTCATTATTTATAAATAAGAACATCCAACCTAAAATCTCAAAGGTACATTATAACAGTAAACATTCTAATAAAAATAAAAAATTGAACTTTTCTCTATAAATACAATGAAATAAAATAGTGACCAAAGTTCAGCTTTTTAAGAGCTTAGAAAATTATTGCAAAGGAAAGTCTGGATTGAGTTAAAAAGATTTAGAAAATTATTGTAAAGAAGATAGTTACTCAAATGTGACTAGAGAAGATCTGTGGAAATTTAGTAGGAGAGAAACGAATAAAGAAGCAAAGAAGACAGAACTAAAATTTAAAACTTTAAAGGAACACCGATCAGCTGTTAAAACAGAAACATTGAAGAATGTTTATAAGCTTTGAAGAAGGTGATTAATTGATCTCATTGAGGATCCTCTTGATAACATTAATAACAATGATAACGATAATGAATTCAGTAAAAAATGTGTAAAAGAATTTTATCAAATCTGTGATGCAAAAAAATTATTCAGAATTTAGAAAAAGTCAATTAATTGATCTTATCAAAGGGACTGAAGTTAAAATTAATAATGATAACGATTTGAGTAGAAAATCTTTAAAAAATCTTCATCAGATCTATAAATGAAAAATTTAAAAAAATTTTAATCCTAAGAGACAACAATTAATCGATCTTATCAACATATCTGCAGCTAAAATTATTAAGGACAATAATTAGAACTATTTTCAAAATCTTCTTGTAGATGAATATCAAGAAATTAAACAATAAAGTCATCAGAAAAATTTACCAGGTTTCACTTTTTTAGATGATGAAGAATTTATCAAATCAACAAAACGAATTTGTATAAAACCTTCAGCTTTTACATTAAGAATAATAACTTACAGAATTAATAATATTGCTAAAATTCTGGAATTACCAGAATTCTTTCAGCAAATTAAAGAAGAAGTAATCACCAAATTAAAGAATATTTCAATTCAAAGAAGAGAAATTCAAGTTAATACAAATATTTTATTGTACATTAATTGACAAGATGAAATACAAGAATATAATTTTAAAATGACTAATCAAGTATTATTAAGAACAACCGATTTGTAAGGTTATCATCAAAAATCAGTATATAAACCATTAACTGAATTGGACAAATGCAAAAGAAGAAAATCTTGATTGTCTTTATTTTATATATATCATTTAGAATTGATTGTTAACAGACAAAATCCAATTCTTGGTTATTCTTATATAGATTTTTCAAAAGCAATTGAAGATAAAGAAGCCATAATTAATGTAAGAGCAATGAAGAAAAATTCATTCTTTATTTAATAAAATCACCATTATATCCTGTAGAATGTGAGGCAGAAAGAGATAGTAAATATAAAAATATTGTATTGGAATTAGATGAATTTTTTGGAAAAGAAATGATTAATTTTCCAGTTCAGATACCAGATATTTCAAAACGTGAAAAGAAATAAAATATTTCAACTAATGTTAATGCATATGAAGGCACTGAAGATGATAAATGTATATTTCATCTTTACCATATGCAAAATAAACAAGAAAAACAAATTAATCTTCAAGATTAATAAATAAACAAATATACAAACATAATAGAAAAAATTATCTTTGTGAACAATATTTAACTTATTTTGATTCACAAGAAAAATTAACAATCATGACAAGGATTGTAAAGGATATACAGAAGAGAAAAATAGATATGCCATTTAAAGGTCAAAAAACTGAATTTAAATATTATAATAACTCATTCTGTGTTTCTTTTGCAATTTATGCAGATTGGGAATATTTACTAAAAAAGTATTCAAACTTGTTAACCAAATCCTGAAATATCTTGTATTAACAAAGATCAAAAACATTTATCATTTTCATTCAGTTATTCTGTTAAACATTCTAATGGCCTTTATAAAAATCCTGTTACTTATACTGGTAATGATGCAGTACCAAAATTCATAGAATTGTTAGAAGAGGAATTAAGAGAAATTGCTAGAATATATGGTGTAAATGTTCAAATGAAATTTACAACAGAAGATGTAATTAATTATAAAATTTCAGATGCTTGTCATATTTCTGAAAAAGAATTTGAAATGGGAAAAGAGAAAGTAGTAGATCTACATCTACATCTACATCCATACTCCGCAAGTCACCTGACGGTGTGTGGCGGAGGGTACCCTGAGTACCTCTATCGGTTCTCCCTTCTATTCCAGTCTCATATTGTTCGTGGAAAGAAGGATTGTCGGTATGCTTCTGTGTGGGTTCTAATCTCTCTGATTTTATCCTCATGGTCTCTTCATGAGATATACGTAGTAGGGAGCAATATACTGCTTGACTCTTCAGTGTAGGTATCTTCTCGAAACTTCAACAAAAGCCCGTACCGAGCTACTGAGTGTCTCTCCTGCAGAGTCTTCCACTGGAGTTTATCTATCATCTCCGTAACGCTTTCGCGATTACTAAATGATCCTGTAACGAAGCGCGCTCCTCTCTGCTGGATCTTCTCTATCTCTTCTATCAACCCTATCTGGTATGGATCCCACACTGCTGAGCAGTATTCAAGCAGTGGGCGAACAAGCGTACTGTAACCTACTTCCTTTGTTTTCGGATTGCATTTCCTTAGGACTCCTCCAATGAATCTCAGTCTGGCATCTGCTTTACCAACGATCAACTTTATATGATCATTCTACTTTAAATCACTCCTAATGCCTACTCCCAGATAATTTATGGAATTAATTGCTTCCAGTTGCTGACCTGCTATTTTGTAGCTAAATGATAAGGGATCTATCTTTCTATGTATTCGCAGCACATTACACTTGTCTACATTGAGACTGATTTGCCATTCCCTGCACCATGCGTCAATTCTCTGCAGATCCTCCTGCATTTCAGTACCATTTTCCATTGTTACAACCTCTCGATACACCACAGCATCATCTGCAAAAAGCCTCAGTGAACTTCCGAAGTTATCCACAAGGTCATTTATATATATTGTGAATAGCAACGGTCCTATGACACTCCCCTGCGGCACACCTGAAATCATTCTTACTTCGGAAGACTTCTCTCCATTGAGAATGACATGCTGCGTTCTGTTATCTAGGAACTCTTCAATCCAATCACACAATTGGTCTGATAGTCCATATGCTCTTACTTTGTTCATTAAACGACTGTGGGGAACTGTATCGAACGCCTTGCGGAAGTCAAGAAACACAGCATCTACCTGTGAATTCGTGTCTATGGCCCTCTGAGTCTCGTGGACGAATAGCGCGAGGTGGGTTTCACACGACCGTCATTTTCGAAAACCATGCTGATTCCTACAGAGTAGATTTCTAGTCTCCAGAAAAGTCATTATACTCGAACATAATACGTGTTCCAAAATTTTGAAACTGATCGACGCTAGACATATAAGTCTGTACCTCTGCACATCTGTTCGACGTCCCTTCTTGGAAACGTGGATGACCTGTGCCCTTTTCCAATCCTTTGGAATGCTACGCTCTTCTAGAGACCTACGGTACACCGCTGCAAGAAAGGGGGCAAGTTCCTTCGCGTACTCTGTGTAAAATCGAACTGGTATCCCATCAGCTCCAGTGGCCTTTCCTCTTTTGAGCGATTTTAATTGTTTCTCTATCCCTCTGTCGTCTATTTCGATATCTACCATTTTGTCATCTGTGCGACAATCTGGAGAAGGAACTACAGTGCAGTCTTCCTCTGTGAAACAGCTTTGGAAAAAGACATTCAGTATTTCGGCCTTTAGTCTGTCATCCTCTGTTTCAGTACCATTTTGGTCACAGAGTGTCTGGACATTTTGTTTTGGTCCACCTACCGCTTTGACATAAGACCAAAATTTCTTAGGATTTTCTGCCAAGTCAGTACACAGAACTTTACTTTCGAATTCATTGAACGCCTCTCGCATAGCCCTCCTCACACAACATTTCGCTTCGCGTAATTTTTGTTTGTCTGCAAGGCTTTGGCTACGTTTATGTTTGCTGTGAAGTTCCCTATCTTCCGTAGCAGTTTTCTAACTCGGTTGTTGTACCACGGTGGCTCTTTTCCATCTCTTACGATCTTGCTTGGCACATACTCATCTAACGCATACTGTACGATGGTTTTGAACTTTGTCCACTGATCCTCAACACTATCTATACTTGAGACAGAACTTTTGTGTTGAGCCGTCACGTACTCTGTAATCTGCTTTTTGTCACTTTTGCTAAACCGATAAATCTTCCTACCTTTTGTTAATATTTCTATTTACGGCTGAAATCATCGATGCAGTAACCGCTTTATGATCGCTGATTCCTTGTTCTGCGTTAACTGTTTCAAATAGTTCGGGTCTGTTTGTCACCAGAAGGTCTAATATCTTATCGCTACGAGTCGGTTCTCTGTTTAACTGCTCAAGGTAGTTTTCAGATAAAGCACTGAAAAAATTTCACTGGATTCTTTGTCCCTGCCACCCATCATGAACGTTTGAGTCTCCCAGTCTATTTCCAGCAAATTAAAATCTCCACCCAGAACAATAACATGGTGGGGAAATCTACTCGAAATATTTTCCAAATTATCCTTCAGGTGCTCAGCCACAACAGCTGCTGAGCCAGGGGGCCTATAGAGACATCCATTTATCATGTCTGAGCCTGCTTTAACCGTGACCTTCATCCAAATTATTTCACATTTCGGATCTCCGTCAATTTCCTTCGATACTATTGCATTTCTTATTGCGATAAACACGACTCCTCCTTCACTGTCCAGCCTGTCTCTGCGGTATACATTCCAATCTGAGTTTAGGATTTCATTACTGTTTACGTCTGGTTTCAGCCAACTCTCTGTCCCTAGTACTATATGGGCGTTGTGACCGTTTATTAATGAGAGCAGTTCTGGGACCTTTCTATAGACGCTCCTGCAGTTTACTATTAGCTAATTAATATTGTTATTCCCTGTTGCATTTTGCCTACTCCTACCTTGCCGTGTCTCAGGAGGCGTCTTGTCGGGCCTAGGGAGGGAATTCTCTAACCTAAAAAACCCCCATGTGCACTCCACACGTACTCTGCTACCCTTGTAGCCGCATCCGGCGTGTAGTGCACGCCTGACCTATTCAAGGGGACCCTACATTTCTCCACCCGATAGTGGAGGTCGAGAAATTTGCACCCCAGATATCTGCAGAATCGTCTGAGCCTCTGGTTTAAGCCTTCCACTTGGCTCCAAACCAGAGGACTGCCATCGGTTCTGGGAACGATACTGCAGATAGTTAGCTCTGATTCCACCCCGCGAGCAAGGCTTTCCACCTTCACCAATTCCGCCAACAGCCTGTACGAACTGAGGATGACCTCTGAAGCCAAACGGCAGGAGTCATCGGTGCCGACATGAGCAACAATTTGCAGTCGATGTGCACCCAGTGCTCTCTATCGCCGCCAGCAGGACCTCCTCCATATCTTGGATGAGACCCCCAGCAAGCAGACAGAGTGAACACTGGCCTTCTTCCCCAACCTTTCCGCTATTTCTCTAAGGGGCTCCATCACCCGCCTAACGTTGGAGCTCCCAATAACTAATAAACCCCTCCCCTCGTGTGCCTGCTCGGACATTGCAGAAGGAGTGGCCACATGTCCACTCACAGGCAGAGTGGGTGATGCCACACGGCCAGCCTCCACATTTACCCTCCGCCTAGTGCGCCACGAACGCCGCTGAACCCGCCACTCCCCTTGGGGAGAGAGTGGCCCAACCTCGCCCAGTACCCGCGAAGATGTCTCAACAGCAGGGACAGTGGGTGAAGCATGTAACACCTGGGATGTACCATGCAACGCACCCAACTCCCCACTGCCGCTACACTCCGAGGCAGCAGTCTGAAGACGGCTGACCGCAGCCATCATCACATTCAGCTGTTCGCAAACAGTGGCCAGCTCCTCCTGCGTCCGTACACAGCAGTCACACATCCTATCCATCCTAAGAAATCAGTTTACTGTAGAGAGTTAATCAGCTTTTAACTAGACTGCTAATTCACTAAAGGCGGCTATTTAACAGGAAAATATCGAGAAGCTACACTTAAAGATTGCAATCTTAATTACAAAAATCCTATATTTATTCCAGTTTACATTCATGATTTAACAAATTACGATGTTCATTTGTTTATCAAAGGATTAGAAATAGATGATAAATATATTGAAGCAATTCCAAATAATGAATAACATAATATTTCATTTAGTAAATGTGGTGAGATGGTTTAACATTAAGACTTTTAGGTACATTTAAATATATTGCCTCAAGTATTGATAAATCATCTTATCTTACAAAAGAACAATTTAAAACAACAGATAAAGAAGAACTTGGAGAAACAGTGTAAGATTAAAAAAAATAAAGAAATTGACCCAAAGGAGCTGTTCAGAAAAAAAACAGAAAAACAGTTTAGAGAAATAACAGAAAAACTAGTTACTGAAATAACAAGACAAATTTAGAGAAGCATCAGAATTTTTTGGAGGTGAACAATTAGATTTAATAACCAAGAAAAGTGTTCCCTTTTTCAAATGTGTGAGATCTGAAGAAAAATTAAAAGAAACAAATTAACCCAAAAAGAAGTGTTTTTATTCGAGACATAATAAATTAGATATTTCTGAAAAAGATTATAATAGCGTAAAACTAGTTGGGAAAAAATTCAGTATTAAAAATTTAGATGATTATACCTGATTATACAGGGTGTTACAAAAAGGTATAGCCAAACTTTCACAAACATTTCTCACACACAAATAAAGAAAAGCTGTTATGTCGACATGTGCCTGGAAATGCTTAATTTCCATGTTAGAGCTCATTATAGTTTTGTCAGTATGTACTGTACTTCATTGATTCACCGGCATGATTTCATGCGGGATACTCTACCTGTGCTACTAGAACATGTGCCTTTACAAGTGTGACACAACATGTGGTTCATGCACGATGGAGCACCTGCATATTTCAGTCGAAGTGTTCGTATGCTTCTCAACAACAGATTCGGTGACCCATGGATTGGTAGAGGTGGATCAATTCCATGGCCTCCACGCTCTCCTGAAGTCAACCCTCTTGTCTTTCATTTATGGGGGCATTTGAAAGCTCTTGTCTACGCAACCCCGGTACCAAATGTAGAGACTCTTCGTGCTCGTATTGTGGACTGCTGTGATACAATACGCCATTCTCCAGGGCTGCATCAGCGCATCAGGGATTCCATGCGATGGAGGGTGGATGCATGTATCCTCGCTAATGGAGGACATTTTGAACATTTCCTGTAACAAAGTGTTTGAAGTCACGCTGGTATGTTCTGTTGCTGTGTGTTTCCATTCCATGATTAATGTGATTTGAAGAGAAGTAATAAAATGAGCTCTAACATGGAAAGTAAGCGTTTCGGGACACATGTCCACATAATATATTTTATTTCTTTGAGTGAGGAATGTTAACTGAAAGTTTGGCCATACCTTTTTGTAACACCCTGTATAATAAAGCTGATGTTTTTGCTTTAGCAGATACTTTCGAAAATTTTGGAGATACATCTATTAAATCTTATGAACTACACTCACCCTGGTATTTTATAGTTCCAGAATTAGCTTGGGATTTTATGTTAAGCATGACAAAAGTTGAATTAGATTTATTGCATGATTTTATTACTTGAGAAAGATATTCAAGGTGGAATTTCTCATTGTATTCAAAGATATGCAAAAGGAAATAACAAATAAATGAAAAATTTTGTTCCAGAGAAACAATCACATTATTCAGAATGATGTATATAATTTATACAGATATCATATGACTCAACAATTATCAATTAAAAATTTCGACTGGATGGATACGAAATATTTTAATGCTGAAAAAATACTTAAAATTCCAGATGATTGTACATGTGATTATATTTTCCAAGTTGATTTAAAGTATCCAAGTAAAATAACATGATTTATACAGAGATTTGCCCATAGCACCAGAAGGAGGAAATAAATTACCAATAACTTCAAATGATAAAGTAAAATATGTTTTACATTACATGAATCTTAACAATATTTGAAACTTGCATTAAAATTAAAGAAAATCTTATCATTTGTACAATCAGTTTTTTGACACCATATATAGATTTAAATCAGAAATGAGAAAAAAGGCAACCAACGATTTTTAAAAAACTATAGAAAAAATATAGAAATATTATGAAAAGACAAATTATTAAAATCACAACAAAGGCCAGAAAATATAGGAATTATATTTCATACCAAAATTATGTCTAGTAGTAGCTCATATGAAGAAAATTAAATTAACTTATATTGGAATGAGTATTCAATAGATTTCGAAAATCAAAATGTACGATTTTCATTGTAGTGTTATGAAACCAAAATATGGTGAACATTTTGATTTATGTTACATGAAAACTGTGGAAAAATTATGTTAGAGCATGTTAGCTTATGAGCTTAAATGTATGCTTGTAAGGTAGAAGATAAAGAAAATGAAATCTACAGGAGTTATGAAATAGGTTGTAAAAAATGAAATTACTTTTGATGATTATAAAAATTGTTTGTATTACAAAATCAAACAATATAGAGAAACGATTTTGGTTACATTATTTAAATCATAATTATATACAGTTGAATGTAACAAACTTGTTTTAAGTCTGATGACGATAAACGTGTTATATCAAAATATAGAATTAATACATTACCATATGGACATTAAAAATTAAATCCGAATAAAATTACAGACAACAAAAATTTTTAAAGAATAAATTAAATAAAAAATAAAAATGAATTAATATTAATATTTTTTCTTGATATGGTAATTTTTGGTGTCTTGGTAAATAAAATTTACAAACAGAATTTCCACAAAACTTTCAACTTATACATAATCTCTTTTTTTACCTTTTTGATACTTTAAAACCAATTTCTCAATTTTTAATCATCTGAGATATGAACATAATTCCACACTTTTTGCAAAATTAAATGTTTCAAAACACCAATCATAAGGAAATTCACTTTGTCTCTTTCTTGGGCAAAATTTATAGCCTGATTTTGAAGGCAAATTTTTTTATGAATTTCTTATTCTTTATTGCACAGTGGACAAATCATTTTATTTTCGCTTTTCATATATAAGGAAAACATTTAATAAAATTGTAAATAAAAATTATATGTTTTATTACTTGATAAATCAATTCACAAGTGGATCTAAGAAATAATAAACTCATTTATAATAATAAGAATGTTTTAATAATTATTGATGAAACTAATAATCTTTGGTGTTTTGCAAATGATGTTTCTGATATTTTAGGATATGTACATTCTTGGGATATCATGAAATAGTGTGTAAAATATGGGCACTGTAACCAATATGAAAATTTCAATAGTGGAAAAATAACACTATTAAAAATATTCAACCTTATATGCAATTTGTTAATGAACTTGGTTTATATTCTTTGGTAATGAAATACAATATACCTTTTGCTGAAAATTTACAAGACTGGGTTTATGAAGAAGTTTCACCATCCATTAGCAAAACATGGTAAATATATAATGAATCAGAACATTACCCTCTTGGAAAATTTAAATGAAAACAAAGATACAATTATAGAATGTTTCAGAGACGTAATTTGTGATACAGTAGAATTAACAGATGTATGAAATTATGAAATAAATACATTAATACCACATCTAGTTCTTAAATTAAATGATTAAATTTTAAGAACTTCTGTTGTTATTTCAACATTATATGGTTGTGATTTTATGAATATTATGTTGTTCAAACACAATTAAAAATGTTCAAATTCAAATAGATATGATCAGAAATAGACATCCAAATTGAAAATATTTTTTAAGAATTCATTATGTACCAAATTCTATAAATTTATACAACCTAATGAATAACAATTTAATAGATCGATGACTGTCGAAATTGCTTCAATATTTTAGATAATTATTCATGAGTACAAATGACTGAATATATAGGTAGACGCACCAACATTTCATAGAACAAAAAACTATATTCCGAAGTACATTGTTCATAATCAAATTTTAAATAATATTCATAATTATTTTTGTATTGATCTAACAAACAAAATTCACTAAATCCTTTATCAACTAAAACTTAAACTCTCATGAATGAATTAATAAACTTTATGAAAATTATATTCAGTATCCAACATGTCTAGATTTTCGATAACAAACCCCATTTGTATGAAAAAATTTTGTTTACATTTACAGAAACTAATTTTTCCTTTTATTGTTCCAACTGCTATGTGGATCATTGAAACCCAACCATTTCACATAAACTTACCACCTTAATTGTTTAAAACTTTGTCAACAAGATAAACATCTGGAAAATTCGTTTTCAATAGTTCTTGTTCATAAAAATTTCCTTCTATTTGAACACCATTTAAGTTTTTCAATATATATGTGAATGGACTGGAACGATTATCATCTTGAATTTCGAACATTTCTGTTGGCAACATTGCAGTATAATGTTTCTCAAGAACAGCTTTAAATTTACTTATTCTAACTTATCACCAATTTTATATTTCGGTTCAGTTTAATACAAATTCGTTACATTCACAGTTTTCAATAAGATTTTTTCAGTTTCTTTATTTACTTGCTTTGGGGCCAGTTTTATGGTTGAAAGTTTTGTGTTATTATATTCATCAGTTAATTTAGAAACTAAGTCAATCCATTGCTATTTTCCTTGAAGAGGATATTTCTTCTACATTTTTTTATGATGTTCTATTAAATCGTTCAACAACAGATGCTTTCAATTCACTAAAAGTTGAAAAATTATTAATGTCAAATTTTTTCATTAATTCTTGAAATTCTTTGTTGTAAAATTATTTGCCATTATCTGTTTGCAATGTGTTTTATATTACTCGACTCAAATATTTTTTGAAAGACTCAACTATATTTTTATCTCTTTTGTCTTTAACTGGAATAGCCCAAGCAAAAAAAATCTATAGCAGTTAACAAATATTTCAATCTTTTATTTACTTTGAAATTCCTCTCAGGTTTCAAGAATCCATTTTGGTTAAATATTTTTATCATAGTCATCGATTCCAAAAGAAATTATATTTTTCTTTTAAAATACTCTCTAATTGGTATATAAAATCCATTAATAATTTATTCACATTTATTTAGATTGTCACCTACAAAATTTCTGTAACAAATTTACTCCTTTTAGATTTACAAATCGAACAAAGGTCTTCAATTCATTGATTTCCGCTTTTAGTTGTTAATCTACTAGGATGAAGTGTTTTGGGAAAATTTTTGTACTTCAAACAGTAAATTGTTCATTGTTCCTCATTTATATAGATTTAAATCATTTCATCAAATACAGTTATCTTTACACCAACCGGAACAGTTTTAAAAGAATCTTTTAATGTAACAGTCAGAATATTTGACTTGAGAACTATTTTTATTCCCAGATCTTCAGGAGGTATTTTATAAAGTCTGTCTTCAACACATATTGAAATAAGGAAATGATCAAATGTTAAATCTCTCTTAATGTGACCATCAACAACAAAAACTCTAAGTATAAAATCATAGAACCTGGAAATGTGCATTTTTTGTTCATTCCAGCCATTTTTTGTTTATCATATACTTTATAATCAAGTTTTGTAACTCATTTAAATATGGAGTTCAATCTATGGCTGAAAAATCTTAAATTTCCTTTTTTGTAAAGTAACAAATTTGTTTTTGTTTATTAATATAATTATTCAACTATGTTAAAATACTTGTATATTCAAGTTTTGTAACAAACTCATTCTTAAATAGTGTTTGTTCACTACATCTTTTGCATCAATTGGATTATTTACATTCGCAAGTCTTCCACCTTTAAAACCAATATATTATTTACTTACTTTAAAAATAGCATTTACTTCTTTTTTTAACTTTTGTAACGAAACCATTCTTTTGTATTAGTACAGAGGATTAAAAATTATTGATTTTTGACTGAAAACCCTTAGTTTCTACAAACTGAAAATATTTTGTTTTTGCTTAATCATCATTGAGTTTATTCCCAAAAATGTATATATAATAAATTAAAAATATGATTAAACTTTAAATTCATTCATAATAGTTTTAAAAGAAATAAACACAAATGTCCATAAAGTACTGCATCCATATTTTGTTTTCTCTCGATATTGTAGTATAATTATTTCCTAAGTAGTTTACTAATTGTTTTGGAAAATTTCCTTCATAAGAAACAAAAACAAATTTTATGTCTTTATTTTTATAATAATAAATCCAGTGAGTTCCAATATGATCAGAAGAATCTAAATTTTCTACTAAACATACTAAATTATTTGGTTTGTTAGCCAATCCATTAATTATAAAAATACCACAAAAATGCTTATTTTTTATTTCTTTATTAATTCTTCTGTGTCAAAATTAGAAAAAGGCCTATTAATTTTTTTAATTACTTCTTTGAAATTTATCCCCCTCTTCCTATCTCTGACAGTGGCAAATTATGTATTTTTTGTTCTTCTAACTCTTCATCATCTTTTTCCTTATTTATAACTGTTTTTGCAATTAGTGCAGTACCACCAGCAAGTGAACCACTTGTTGCTAAATAAGGTAATGAAGCTAATAATAATGGAACAATAATATTTTTCACAACACGAATAGCTAATGGAAGAGGTAAATTTTCACCAGTTTTTTTCTCCTTCTTTCTGTTTTGAAAATCAGTTAATAATGGTTCATTAATATTTAATGGTTTATTATTTAATTTATATTTAATTGATTTTGGTTTAGTTTTGCCCCTAGGTAGCAAAGTATAACCAATCGAAAAGTTATTGATTTATATACATTAACAAATTGTTAAAAATTTTTTGTAAACCCTACCTATTTTTATCAAGCCATTGGCTTAAGCTTGTATGAGATGGCGTAGCTTCTAAGCCCATTCCTAATTATCATTTTCCATACATAATTCCTCTAACTGCTGTTGCAGCTTTTTCCCTCCTAAGGCAGCACCTTTTGCCTTCATTCTTTCTTTTGCAAATAATTGAAATTCTTTATCAACTTAAAGTCTTTTCTGTAAATCTTTATTATCTCTATAAGAAATGTCATATTTTTTACATTTTCATCTAGATGATTAATTCCTTGATCTCCTCTAGCTAATCTTTCTTTTAATTTCATTCCCAGGCCACAAAATCTATACCCTGGAAGATGCATATCAAATGGTAATTTATTAATTAAAGTATTAACTATCCTTTTCCATATGTTTCACTTTTCCAAAACGTGTGTGGTGAATTATTCAAAAATCTGATTAAATAAGGAATTCCTTTGGGATTATTGATAATAATTTCCCTAAATTTATTTGCATTATTCCAACATTTTCATCATGATGTTTTTTATTTCCTGCTATTTCTTCGCCATGAACAACTGTTAATCTATCAATTAAATACCTAACATTATTCATCCAAATATATTCAACAGATTTTTCTGAATATTTTTTAAAAAACCTTGAAGTTTTTCCAATGAATCATTAAGATTACTTTCCAAAAAACACTCTTCAACAGTTGTTTTAATCAAATGATTATATTTACTTCCTCTACTTGATTTTTTTATTTGGATCACTTTCATTATATACAGGATTTGAATCATAAAATTCTTGCATAATTTTGTAAATCAAAAGAATCCAATTCTGTTCTTTAATTATCCACAGTTATTTGTTTTTAATTAAGAATTTCATTAATCCATCTGTTCCTTCATATTCTTTTCCACCAATTTTTATTTTACCATCTCTGAAACCTAGTGGTAACTTATCAATATATTTATAAGGACCAACAGGTCTTAATCCCAAAACAGGATCTTCCCTACGATTGATAAGTTCTAAAATCCTTTGACTTATATTTGTTATTATAACATCTTTGTCTTTTAATTTTCTTCTTTCTTTTTCATAATTCTGTGACACATTTTTCATGACATCAGTAAAAACTTTTGCATTACCCTGGTTCCGAGAACTCCTGAAGAAAGATGTTGACTGTGAATATTGTATCACAGACACAGTCCCTTTGACCTTTCAGAGATGTTGTTAAACCCACCCAAACACATGAACAACCATGCATGAGCAGCCCCTATTACACAGAGGAGGTCCAACAGCCGATCAGTTACATTCATTCCACCAGGAAGGAGGTACATGGCTTGTGTTGTCTGTAGGTCAACCATGCCTATACAGTCAATACCGCGATTCGATCATGTCCACATTGTTACTATGTGCCAGGAAGGGCTCTCGACAAGGGAAGTGTCCAGACATCACAGAGTGACTCAAAGTGATGATGTTCAGACATGGAGGAGATACAGAGATTCAGGAACTTCTGAGCACAAGCCTCGCTCGTGTCATCCAAGAGGTAGTACCACAGTGGATGACCGCTACCTACAGATTATGGCACGGAGGAAACCATGTTGAATAATACTTTTTGTGCAGCCCCAGAACATCGTGTTACGACTCAACCTGTGCGCAACAGCTTGCATGATGTCCAACTTGACTCCTGACATCCATTGTGAGGTCCATCTTTGCAACCACAACACCGTGCAGTGCGGTACAAATGGGCCCAACAACATACCGAATGGACCACTCAGGATAGGCATCACATTCTCTTCACCAATGAGTGTGGCATATGCCTTCAATCAGACAATTGTCGGAGACATGTTTGGAGGCGACCCGGTCAGGCTGAACGCCTTAGACACACTGTCCAGCGTGTGTAGCCTGCTGCAGGTTCCCTGCTCTTTTGTGGTGGCATTATGTTGGGCCAATGTACACTACTGTGGGTCATGGAAGGTGCCATAACAGCTGTACGATATATGAATGTCATCCTCTGAGCAATAGTGCACCTATAACAGCAGCGTATTGGCGAGGCATTCGTCTTCATAGACGACAATTCACGGCCCCATCGTGCACATGTTGTAAATTACCTCATTCAGGTTAATGACATCGTTCCACTAGAGTGGCCAGCATGTTCTTCAGACATGAACCCAATCGAACATGCCTAGGATAGACTAAGAAGGGCTGTTTATAAACAATATGACCCACCAACCACTCTGAGGGATCTGCGCCGAATCGCCATTGAGGAGTAGGACAATCTGGACCAACAGTACCTTGATGAACTTGTGGATAGCATGCCATGCTGAAGACAGGCAAGCATCAATGCAAGAGGTTGTGCTACTGGTTATTAGAGGTATCGGTGTGTACAGAAATCTCGACCACCACCTCTGAAGGTCTCGTTGTATGGTGGTACAACGTGCAATGTGTGGTTTTCATGAGCAATGAAAGGGCAGAAATGATGTTTATGTTGATCATTATTTCAATTTTCTGTACAGGTCCTGGAACTCCTGGATCCGAAACTTTTTTTGATTTCTCTATTTTTGTTTCACTTAATGTGGAGTGATACTTACTGGAAATATCATCAATCCATTCATGCAGTGGAATATTATGAAATTTATCTAAATAATGTCGATTGTAAGGAACCTATTTTTTTCAGTTGCTTTTAAAACTTTTTCTCGTATCCTTCAATTCCTTGGTTACGTTTTTCTATTTTATCGCGTAACTGGGTGGTGTCCTTTTTTAATTATTTTATATTCTGTTCTTGGTTGTTTTTTCCATTTCCTAAACTCTTCTTTTAATTTTTCTCTTACTTGTTTATTTCGTTTCACCTCTTCAACAATTTGTGGATCATATTACTCTAACTTTTATTATGAATAAAATTATGATAATAGTTTCTCTATTTTATGTTAAACATTCATGTTTATTATTAATCTTCACCATTTTGCATTTAATTTTTATGCTTTATACTTATCATTTATGTTTAACATTTATATTTATTATATACCTGCATGACGCATTCCCATTCACAGGAGCGAACTTGTTATGCAATCCTTAGTCATTCACAACTATCTAGAAAGTTTTTACTGCGTTTAACAAGGGCGATGTTGGCCAGATGTATTCGATGATGGCCTTTGGCTACACTGTCTAAAGGATCATTCTAAGAAATACCAAACTAAGGTCAACCTGAATATGCCTAAATAAGTTGAAACATATAGTTGAAAAATAAAAAAATAAAATTGCAATTTTTATTGAAAGTGATGTTAAATTACATTTCACATAAATTTTCTCAGCATGTTATAGTCTTAGTTGGAGATTTCAATTTACCAGATATAGACTGGGACACTCAGATGTTTTGGACGGGTGGTAGGGACAGAGCATCAAGTGACATTATACTGAATGCACTATCCGAAAATTACCTCGAGCAATTAAACAGAGAACCGACTCATGGAGATAACATCTTGGACCTACTGATAACAAACAGACCCGAACTTTTCGACTCTGTATGTGCAGAACAGGGAATCAGTGATCATAAGGCCGTTGCACCATCCCTGAATATGGAAGTTAATAGGAATATAAAAAAAGGGAGGAAGGTTTATCTGTTTAGCAAGAGTAATAGAAGGCAGATTTCAGACTACCTAACAGATCAAAACGAAAATTTCTGTTCCGACACTGACAATGTTGAGTGTTTATGGAAAAAGTTCAAGGCAATCGTAAAATGCGTTTTAGACAGGTACGTGCCGAGTAAAACTGTGAGGGATGGTAAAAACCCACCATCTTCAACTACAAAGTTAGGAAACTACTGCGAAAGCAAAGAGAGCTTCACTCCAAGTTCAAACGCAGCCGAAACCTCTCAGACAAACAGAAGCTAAACGATGTCAAAGTTAGCGTAAGGAGGGCTATGCGTGAAGCATTCAGTGAATTCGAAAGTAAAATTCTATGTACCGACTTGACAGAAAATCCTAGGAAGTTCTGGTCTTACGTTAAATCAGTAAGTGGCTCGAAACAGCATATCCAGACACTAAGGGATGATGATGGCATTGAAACAGAGGATGACACTCGTAAAGCTGAAATACTAAACATCTTTTTCCAAAGCTGTTTCACAGAAGAAGACCGCACTGCAGTTCCTTCTCTAAATCCTCGCACAAGCGAAAGAATGGCTCACATCGAAATAAGTGTCCAAGGAATAGAAAAGCAACTGGAATCACTCAACTGAGGAGAGTCCACTGGACCTGACGGGATACCAATTCGATTCTACACAGAGTACGCGAAAGAACTTGCGCCCTTCTAACAGCCGCGTACCGCAAGTCTCTAGAGGAACAGAAGGTTCCAAATGATTGGAAAAGAGCCCAGGTAGTCCGAGTCTTCAAGAAGGGTCGTCGAGAAGATGCGCAAAACTATAGACCTATATCTCTGATGCTGATCTGTTGTAGAATTTAAGAACATGTTTTTTGCTCGAGTATCATGTCGTTTTTGGAAACCCAGAATCTACTATGTAGGAATGACCATGGTTTCCGGAAACAGCGATCCTGTGAGACCCAACTCGCTTTATTTGTTCATGACATCCAAAAAATATTAGATACAGGCTCCCAGGTAGATGCTATTTTTCTTGACTTCTGGAAGGCGTTCGATACAGTTCCGCACTGTCGCCTGATAAACAAAGTAAGAGCCTACGGAATATCAGACCAGCTGTGTGGCTGGATTGAAGAGTTTTTAGCAAACAGAACACAGCATGTTGTTATCAATGGACAGACGTCTACAGACGTTAAAGTAACCTCTGGCGTGCCACAGGAGAGTGTTATGGGACCATTGCTTTTCACAATTTATATAAATGACCTAGTAGATAGTGTCGGAAGTTCCATGCGGCTTTTTGCGGATGATGCTGTAGTACACAGAGAAGTTGCAGCATTAGAAAATTGTAGCGAAATGCAGGAAGATCTGCAGTGGATAGGCACTTGGTGCAGGGAGTGGCAACTGAACCTTAACATAGTCAAATGTAATGTATTGCGAATACATAGAAAGAAGGATCCTTTATTGTATGATTATATGGTAGCGGAACAAACACTGGTAGCAGTTACTTCTGTAAAATATCTGGGAGTATGCATGCGGAACAATTTGAAGTGGAATGATCATATAAAATTAATTGTTGGTAAGGCAGGTACCAGGTTGAGATTCATTGGGAGAGTCCTTAGAAAATGTAGTCCATCAACAAAGGAGGTGGCTTACAAAACACTCGTTCGACCTATACTTGAGTATTGCTCATCAGTGTGGAATCCGTACCAGATCGAGTTGACAGAGGAGATAGAGAAGATCCAAAGAAGAGCGGCGCGTTTCGTCACAGGTTTATTTGGTAACCGTGATAGCATTACGGAGATGTTTAACAAACTCAAGTGGCAGACTCTGCAAGAGAGGCGCTCTGCATCGCAGTGTAGCTTGCTCGCCAGGTTTCGAGAGAGTGCGTTTCTGGATGGGATATTGAATATATTGCTTCCCCCTACTTATACCTCCCGAGGAAATCACGAATGTAAAAGCAGAGAGATTAGAGCGCACACGGAGGCTTTCAGACTGTCGTTCTTCCCGTGAACCATACGCGACTGGAACAGAAAAGGGAGGTAATGACAGTGGCACGTAAAGTGCCCTCCACCACACACCGTTGGCTTGCGGAGTATAAATGTAGATGTAGATGTAGATGTAAATTATTTATGGATAAAGAAGATTTTGTTGGTAAAGTTTTAGCATTTGATAATCAAATAATTGAACCTAATAAAGAACTGTTGCTAAAGATGTTTCAAAAATTATTCCATTTTGAAAAAGGATCGTTTCATATCAGCACGCACTCCGCTGCAGAGTGAAAATCTCATTCTGTATTATTCCATTTTAATTAATAAATAGTAATTATAATCTATCTGGTGGGATGTTTCTTAAACATAATGATCATTTTCATCAAGAAACCAATATTATAATATCATCTGTATGAAATTCTGTATTTGCTGACCCGATAATTTATGAACCAAATCATTATACAAAAATTGCAATTTTCAGTACTATTCGAAATTTAAAAATGAGTATAACTGATGAAACTGGTAATTTAATGATAAATTGATGATGAATTTTTCTCTTAACAAATCATGAACCAATTCGAAAGTTATCAATTTTATTGATTTTTGTGTATATGATAGTAAATCAAATATTAAACTAATTGATAAAGGTGTTTTAAAGTTGTCTAATGTTATTGCTATTAAAAAAGAAAATAATACTTTGTCTAGACTTTAACATTTTTTATTTCTTCTTCAACTCTTATACCATTAATTTCTTCCATTTTGAATGAATTAAATATGGGAAGACATATTCTTAACAATGGGAAAATTAAACCTAAACAAAATCAAGTTCTTTATCCATTAAATTTATTTGCTGGATTTTTTAACGTTTATAAAGAAATTATGTTCGAAGGAAACTTAACTGTTTTTTTCTTGGAGTTCTAGATAAGATCAAGAAGATTCTATTCTTCTTTGTACTACTGAAAATTGTAATTCTACACTTTCAAATGCAGGTAAAATTGTTGTTAAATGTATGGAACACAAATTTCCATACATTTAACAACAATACCAGAATATTCACTTCAATTACAACAAAAAAGACTTAAAACTCCAATAATTCCAATTTCTTTCTTCAAGCTTCATTATATTGAATTTGCTGGTTTACAGGGAAAAAGAAATTTTAAACTAGACATTATTAATTATTATAATGCTACAGATTTGAATAACCCCATAAGTCCTTACAATTTCATTCAAAATGATCAAATTTATATCATTAATATGACTAGAAGAATGAATGTTTTAACTACTCAAAAACAACATTGTAATTATTTGCATTCTTAAACAAGAATATTCCAAATGATACTATTGCATATGTTATTATGTATGGTGAAATGAATTTAACTTATAGTTTCCAAGAATGCTTACTGAAAATTTTTAATTAAGTAAATGAATGAAAAATTAGAAAAAATTAAAAATGTTTTAAGTTCTTGTTTTGTTTCCTTTTGAAACATTTTCTTAAAACTAGAGAAGATAAAAATTGAAAACTTAAGTTCTTGAAAAAATTAAAATTTCTTTAATTTTTTATTCTTTAAATTACTCTTTATAAATAAAAATGTCCATGAACAATAGCACTGAAGGTCTATTAAATTCACTTAGTAATTATATTAATGATTGTTCAGAAGTGTTCACTAAATTATCAGAAATTAAAAAACATAAATCTTAGGTTCTTTCAAAAGCTGAACTTTTACCAACTAAAATGGTGATAAAATTTTATTACTTTTAGATGAAAAAAATCACTTTTCCAGATCGATATACTAAAATCTTTAAAAACGGCGATGATAAATTTGATAAACTTGTAAATTTTAATTTTGTTCATCAAGATAAGAAAGTAAATAACGATCATCCAATTCATGTTACTGAATGTGAATAAATTTTAAAAATTTTGTATTTTGCTATTAATTACATTAAGATTTTCTTTGCTGTAATTTTCTAAGCTTTTCAAATAGCTCAACTATGTTGACCATTTTTGTTTGCATTTTATTTATGTAGAATTTAATTTTTTTGATGTAGGAAAATGAGCTATTTTAGTTAGGGAGAACTGAGAAACTGGGTTCTTGGTCAGCATACTGGAAATTTGACTCTGAAATCCTTTTTGCACCAAATCTCTTCTAGATATACCACTCACAATGTTGGTGGGCCTCTTGCCTGGAGCTTTCACAAGGGTTTGTCTTAATATCCTGTAGAGCTTGGTCCTCCAAATCGCGTGTTACACACAGAGGCCGCCGCCTCCCTGCACTTTCGTCTATCTGAAAGGGCCCAAGATCATACCAACCCCCAAAAAGGGCTTGAAATGTGGTATGATGTGGTTGGTTTATATGAGGGTATTTGTCTTTGTATAGCCGTGCTGCCTCTCGACCATTTCCATCTGCATGGCCATACACAAACAAGACATTAGTTTGTTCCCGACATGAATACCGTATCATTCTGATACTTACAGAACGCTGCGTCAATCACACAGCTTGCAACACACAAGGAACACACGCCACATGGTCAGAGGAACTGTCATTCGTCAGCGCCACCTATCGAGGCGACGATTCACTTTCAGACATGTGTTCATAGGACCTCTTTTCCTCCATCTCCAGTCTGGAATCCGTCGGTAGCTTTCATTGATGTTTTTCCAGTATGTGCCATCCGTTGCCTGCAAAGTTCGTTTCAAAGTCTGCCAATCCTGGAACTACTGTTCATTTCCTGCGCCCTTATTGGCTACCGGATCCGCGCCGTATCAGGGCCACCACCCCACTGTCTGTCTTACTGTGAACTGAGTTCTTCTGACTGACGTCAGCCTGTTCCCAGTTGTTCACAGTATCTGAGACCATAACCACCTCGCCCTCGTCCCCTCCCTCTGCCATTTTCATTCTGTCTTTATAGTTCGCTGCGCATTAAGGGCTGAGGTCCCACGCCATCGATGTTTTATCTTAGCATTTCCGGCCGTCTTTGCTCGCGCTCTAACTATCCGAAGGCTATTCTGTTTTGTTCCTATTAAATTGTTACACTTTTTGCGCAGCTCTCTTTGTACTACCTAGTGCACTTTTTTCGTAGTGTAGGGCGTCAAGGTACTAGTTTCTCTACGGCTCTTTTTCGAAGGATTCGCTGTATGTCCCATCCAACCTTCGATTTTCCCAGCCACTGCATATCGAAATTAAAATATCGTCTTGCTTGCACTTGGACTAGTATTTGTTTAAGAACGTGTTCTCGAATTCTGCGCACTTTCCTTCCGCAAACGCGTACTGCAACTATATGTTCCGTCGTCCTTTTGCTTGACAACGTATACAATCTTCATATTGTCATCCCTTGTTTACCGCAATAAACAGCGGAAGTTTTAATGAAAGCAAATGTATGTAATTTTTCTTTTGCGTTGAGTTTCTTGAACTTACAACTATGCATAAATTCGAATTGGGGTCACTTTCAGTTACCACTGTTGTTGGACCATTCATTGATCCTACATCACTGCGTAGTTTGCTGCTTACTGCCTGCTCGACCCGTTCGGTACTTTTTGTACTTACCCTACCACTTGTTTAGCGCCTTCCTCTTTTTGTTTGATTCCGTTTATGCGTACAGTAATTACCTCTCACGCATTCATTCGTGCCTGCTTCTTTTCTTAGGCTCACATGCAGGTGTTTCTGCTGTTCCTGTATGATTTTAACTGCTGTCTTCTGTCTCCCTATTTGTTCCATTAGCTGTTCGGTTGTTTCCTTTAGGTCTTCCGGTCCTATCTTTCTCTTCTCATCTACTCCTTTCTCTTTCTAAATTCTCTCTGATTTCTGAAATTTCTGACATTACTTCTTTTATCTGACCATCTGATATTTCATTCATGTCCTTCGTTTGCCTGTCAGTTGACAACTTGATTTCAGTTTTCATTTCTTTCATAGCTGATTTAAATGCTTCCACCATTTGGCACAAATCTATTATTTTTCCTAACATTGTCTCTGGCATTTCTGTGAATGCGTCATACCCACAACCCGCACTTGTCATTACGGCTACGTGCTTCACCGTTCTGGGTGTGGTCACGATTCCCGCACTTTCTTGCCCCATGATGTTCGCAAAGGAGAATTCTGTCGAGTTACAGATCGGATACTCCTACTCACCGTACCCACTTTCCTGTTTAACTTCATTCTTTAAGCACACTTGTTCCGTTTTTCATACGTATAAATCTACATCATATTCGGCAAGCTACCTAACGGCGCGTGCCGGAGGGTACTTCTGGTTCCACTAACTGATTCCCCCTTCTGTGTTGGCTCTAATTTCTCGAATTTTCACGTCGTGGTCATTTCGCGAGGTGTATATCGGAGGAAGTAATATGTTGTCCGACTCTTCTCGGAAAATGTTCTCTCGAAATTTCAATCATAAACCTCTCTGTGATGCACAACGCCTCTCTCGTAACGTCTGCTACTGGAGTTTGTTGAGCATCTCAGTAACGCTCTCGTGCCGGCTAAACGATTCCGCGACGAAATGCTCCGCTCTTCGCTGGAGCATCTCCATCTCTTCTGTACGTTCAACCTGGTAAGGATCCCATGCTGATGAACTGTACTCAAGGATCGGTCTAACAAGCGCCACTTCCTTCTTGGATATGTTACATTTCCTTATGATTCTTTCTATGAATCTCAGTCTGGCAACTGCTTTACCTACCGTTTGTTGTATGTGGTCATTCCACTTAAGCTCGCTCTGGATAGTTACTCCAACATATTTTACGGTAGTTGGCGTTTCCGGCAATTTGTCAACAATAGTATAGCTGTACGGCAGTTAATTTATTTTCCTATGTATGTGCAGTATGTTATATTCATTTACGCTCAGGGTCAACTGACAGAGCCTCCATCATTCATCAATCCTCTGCAGGTCGTTCTGCAAATTGATACTGTCTCCTGGTGTTGGTACTTGCCTATAGATAACCTGTCTTCTGCGAACAGTCTTAAAAAGCTTCCGACGCATTCTACTCGATCATTTATATTCATTGTAAACAGTAATGGTACTGTCACACTTAGTTGGGGTACTCCGGAAATTACCTTTGCATATGTCGAGCTTGTTCCATTATGGGCGGCTTGTTGAGATCTGTCCGCAAGGACGTCTTGAATCCAGTCGCAAATCTGGTCCGATCTTCGATAAGCTCGTATTTTTTTCACTAACCGGCAGTGGTGGAGGGTGTCAAGTACTATCCTGAAGTCAGGGAACACAGCGTCAAGCTGAGCGCCGTTGTCTACAACGCTATGGATCTCATGGAGGAATAGAGCGAGCTGAGTTTTGCTGGATCTCTGTTTGCAGAATCTATGTTAATCTTTATAGGAGAGATTTTCGTCGTCCAAAAACTCATAATTATTGAGCATAAAACATGTTCCATAATTCTACAACAGATTGATGTTCAACAATATAAGTCTCTAATTATGTGCATCTGTGCGCTTTCTTCCTGCCTTTAGGTACCATTCTTTGCCCCAGAGATCTATGATAAACTGCTGCTAGAAGTGGAGGAAATTCTTTCTCATAATCTTTGTAGAATTTTATAGGCATCTCATCTGGGTCTGATGCCTTTCCACAACCAAGCGAATGTAGTTGCTTTTCTATTTCGTGATTGGTTATTTCAATATCTGCCACTTCGATGTTCGTACGATGATTGAAAGGGGAGACCATGTTAAGATCTTCCGTGGTGAAACAATTTCGGAAGACCGGATTCAGTATTTCTCCCTCATCTCTGTTATCTTCCGTTTCTGTGCCAGTATGATCACTGAGTGAACGAACAGAGAATTTGGAACAGGTTACTGATTTCATATAAGACCAATACCTGTTAGGGTTTCTGCACGTATCGTTTGACAAAATTTTACTTTCAAACCGATTGATCACTTCTCTCATTGCTCTCCTTAATCTCATTTTCGCTTCGATCTGTTTTTGATTATCAGCTATGTTTTGACGTCTCTTGAATCTGTTATGAAGCTCTCTTTATTTTCGTAGCAGTTTCCTAACACATTCAAATGACTATTGTCCTCGTCTGACACCCACTGCTGTTCCACTTTATCTACCAGTGATATTGGCTCCATTTTCGCTATTTTATTTATTATTTTTTCTGTATAGTACACAACTCCTTGCAATGTTTAAAATTCGCAAGTACCACTTTTATCACAAGTAATTTTGAGTATATAGTTTAACCTACTGCAACGACTATCATTTTTCGCCTATTGCGGCACTTTAGACTATTTTCCTGCAGCAGTAAACTTTTTGTTAATGGTCTGCAGCAACAAGCAACACGTATATTCGATGTTTTCTGGTACTGCTGACTGCTGTGTGCAGTGATGTGGCATTTACTTCGTCCATTGGCTCGCTCAGTAGTCCGGCTTCTTCTCCTCTCTTCTTTCTTGAATCGATATTCACGGCGTATCCGAACGTTTGGAAACAGTTGCTGCGCTCGTTAGTTTTTCCTCGTGATCGCATCCGAAGATTACAGCCGTTCACGTATTTTCACGCATCGACGGATGTACGCTGCTGCTCCATTTACTGAAGCTAATTCGAGTAATTTGGCTGTCTCTATTCTAATAGGCTATCGGACTTCATGGATACGGAAATATGGAGGGCGAACTTACTCCTATGGTACACGCAATATTTCGAGAAATTTCTTCTGTGTGCCTGCTGACAAGTTCCTTGTCTACAATTCCCATAATTTTAATTAAAACTTCCACCAAAATACTGTCATTAATATGACCTGGCGAAAGAAGTTCACAGTGATTTGACTGTACTCGTTTTATTGTACTTTGATCACAAACAAGATTATCCCTACGAGCCTAATCAGACTCGCTCTTAAAACGTATTCATGCAGTTAAAATTTTTTGAGTCGAGTTTGCCATTGCTGGTAAGTTCCTAGTGGTAGTATGTAATTTAAAACAATCTACTGGCTATCTAAGTAATTTCAGTTCAATAAATTCATGCCTTTTATTTCCGATCGCGTGCCAACGGCTTTGCCGCAGTGGCAACACCGTTTCCCGTCAGGTCACCGAGGCACTGTCGGGCTTGGCTAGCCGTGCGCTGTTGGCAAGTGATGTGCACTCAGTCCTTGTCAGCCAATTGAGGAGCTACTTGACTTAGAAGTAGCGGATACGGTCACGAAAACTGACAACGGCCGGGATGTGGTTCGCTGACAACATGCCTCTCCATATCCGCATCCAGTGACACCTATGATCTGAGGATGACATGCCGGTCGGTCGGTACCGATGAGTCTTCCGAGACCTGTTTCGACGGAGTTTATTCCCGATCGCGTACCACGCGCTCACTCGCGAGCCCCATTGTAAGGGGGCTCAGGTGAAGCATACAAATGTACCAAAGGAAACGGCGGGCGACAAGCAGCATCTTCTAGTACAGTGGGACTTTCTCGTCAGCGATGCTAACTCGTGTAAGGGTAGATTCGATCTGTCCGGTACAGGATCGATATTTGTACTGGCCCCTTTCCACTTTCTTCATAATTATATGTAATCACCGTTGAAAATTAGAAAATTTCCTAGAAATTTTAAGTATTAAATATTTTTAGGTTGCTACCGGTAGCATCAGACTTGTCGCGAACGCGGCGGCGTGCAAACCGGTGCCGCAGCACTTACCGAGACAGAGCTCCGGTAAACAACCAAGTTAGCCGTCAGGTTCTCGGCAGCAAGAAAACTGTTTTACTGTGGTGGTCTTCTGTCCGAAGAATGGTTAGACACAGCTCTCCATGCTAGCCTGTCATGTGTATGCTTCATCTCAGCGTAACTATAGTAACCTACATGCATTTCAACCTGTTTACTGTATTCAAGCCTTGGTCTCGCTCTACATTTTTTACCTCCACGATTCCTTCCATTACCAAATTGACAATTCCATAATCCCGCAGGATATGTCGTATCAACCGAATATTTCATTTAAGAAAATTGTGCCATGAATTACTATTTTCCCCAATTCGATTCGGGACATCCTCATTTTTGTCTCGGTTTAAAAGTCTAATCTTCAGCATTCTTCTGTAGCACCACATTTCTAAATGGTTCTGCCTTCTTCTGAACTGTCTGTTGTCCACATTTCACATCCATACATGGTTACAGTCTAGACAACTACCTTCAAAACAGACTTCCTAACGATAGTTAATTGAAACCCTCAGCTGCCGACAAGTGTTGTTGGCATACCTTGATGGAGACAGCTGAAAATGTGTGCACCGACCGGGACTCGAACCCGGGATCTCCCGCTTACATGGTAGACGCTCTATCCATCTTTTTTTTTTAATCAAAGACGCTACCCCTTTTTTTACGCTACCCCCTTTTCTTCTTTTTCTTTTTTTTAATTTTTTATTTTTTTTAGACGCTACCCCTTTTTTGTTTTTTTGTTTTTTAGCGCTTAGAACCGCTTTTTTTTGTTTTTTTAGACGCTACCCCCATTTTGGACCACTTTTTTCCCTTAAAAAGCCCCTTAGGAAAATGGAATTAAAAAATAAATAAATAAAAAATAAAAAATAAAAAAATAAAAAATAAAAAAATAAAAATAAAAAAATAAAAAACCTAAGTGCCACCGCCACTTGTCATCCTATAACAAAAAAAATCTGATCCACTTCAGGCGTTGGCTCCTGAGTAAACCCACCCCAGAGAGCTGCCTATAGACCAGGGGAAGTATGGGAATCAAGGTTAGGGCTATTCGTTGCCACTTTTTCTTTTTTCTTACATGATTACATTTAGGGAGCGTGTACAAATGAGAATTCTAGTAACTAAGTGTTACAAGTAAGTGTTACAACAACAAAGGTGGCATAAAAGAGTAATCAAAAAAATAAAAATATAAACCACTGATGTAATTCTAACTAAAAGGTTCTTCAATAATGTAACTGGTTCCACTTGGAGCCTTGCCATCGTTATCTGAAATCTCCAATAACGCCTTTGAAGGGCATCTGCAACGGAGGCTTTCTGCTTCGCTAGTGCCTCAAGGAAAACAGTATCCTTGCAGCAGCTTGTCTCTTCCTTTGGTCGTGGCTGACAAGGCAGAACGTTGAGCCGTTAGTGTGATGCGGCACACCACATTAGCCACAGCCTGGCACTCCCCAGCTGAGTGGGGGGTTAACGAAAACGCTACGTAAATAATTTGCGAAGACCGTACGGTATTTCGGTGTGCGTTCGAGGGCATTGTGAGCATTTTGTAGGAACCACCAGTAATCAAGCTGCTCTTTCTCTCCGTCGCTAAAGATGTAGGCGACGGTAAGTCCCTTGAACCATGTAAGCGCATGATATTTTGCAGCCGGAAAGTAAGTTTCATCGGGACAGAGTAGGGTCTGCGGGTCAATCATATCAGGTGTGACCCGGAGGTAACAAGCCAGTATCTTCTGTGTTAGTCGCCAAACTCCGGACGATGATGCGCAAGTAAAACGATGTTCATCGGTATCCAAAAGGTGACAATCTGGGCAATAAGGGGAGTCTGCCAGTCTAATAGTGTGAAGTCGCTGGCGTGTGGCATATTTTTTGTTGGCGATCTGATACCACTTCGAACGCACCGTGGATGACAGAAAGTGGTGGTGTATCGTTTTCCACACTCTTGGCCAGTGAACCGTAGGGTACTTGTTTTCCACCACGTTATGGTGAACAGCCCGCAGAAGGTTGGTATAAAAATCTTTCGCCTTCGGTGGACGTGTGGCGGAGAGGTTCAAGCTGACATAGCTGGAATCAAGAATGAAGGTCGACACATGGGAGAGCTGTGGTGCGACGTGCGCAACCGACACCGGCGGGACGTTAGAGGCTGGCATCAGAACCTGTAGTAAACGACCCGTGAGAGAGGTATATTGACTTTTCCATCGTTTCCTCATGTTGCTCATGTAAAGGGCAGCTGCTCTCGTCCTGACGTTGACCAATCCCAGCCCTCCTTTGTGCACTAGGAGGGTAAGAGTGTCGTATCGTACTTTAAAGATATGACCTGCGGAAACGTAGTAACTGAAGGCCGCCTGAAGCCGGCGACCTATCTGCAGCGGTAGTGGGAGGACCTGTGCCACGTGGTTGAGTTTGGATGCTATGTGGAGGTTCAGGTATTCAACACGTTGTAGCTGATTCAAGTCCCGGAGCAGGTTCTGTCGCACCATTGCGCGTATGATCTGTAATAACCGTCGGTAGTTTGCTGCAGCTGTTTTACGTACATCTTTCTTGAACGTGATGCCCAAATATCGCAGATCAGAAACTGGTGCGAGGGGAGCGAGGGCTTCCGGTCCGAGACCACGCCCAATGTCCAACGCCGCCGACTTGTTGATGTTCAGAAGACTGCCTGCGGCCTGTCCGTATCGCTCAATCCAGGTTAGTACGCTTTGAACTTCGTCATTGGAACGAACCAGCAGTAGCAGGTCGTCAGCGTATGTCCTATAGCGAAAGGTGACGTCCCGCAGCGTGATACCAGATAGGCGGTGGTTAAGGCCCCCTAGGAGTGGCTCGAGTGCGATTGCATAAAGGTAGGTAGAAAGGGGACAACCCTGTCGTAGAGACCTCTTAATGGGTACTGGTCCTACCGTCCTTCCATTGACCTGGACGTGTGAGCTGGCTGCGGTCCAAAGACGCCGTAGGGTGTCGATGAGGCCCGGGGGGAATTCCATACAGTCCATCACTCGTAGGAGGAAGTTTTGGTGCACTCTATCAAAGGCGCGGTTGAAATCGACGGAGACGATCGCCGCTCTTAGACGGCACGCAGAAGCGATCGCTATTAAGTCCCTGCAGTCACCGGTGGCCATGTGTATGTTGGCTTCTCCTCCCTGCGACGTCTGTTCTGGAGCGAGGATCATCGGCAAAGTCGTCTTAATACGGCTCGCCATAATCCTGGTGAAAATCTTGTAATCGGCGTTCAACATTGTAAGCGGCCGATAGTCGTTAATCGATAGCCCTCCACCTGGCTTGTGTACTGGTATGAGGAGACCTTCTACAAACGCTGGCGGCACAACACAGTCTGGAGACATAAGTTCGCGGAACATTATAACCCAGCGAGGCATCATGATGTCACGGAAAGTCCGGTAGAATTCTATGGGCAATCCATCAGGTCCAGGAGATTTATTGGCCGCACCTTTGTCCACGGCGTCTTCGACTTCTTCGAGTGAGATTTCCTCTGTTAGTGCATTCACGGTAGCCTCGTCGATAGTACGTGTTATCTGCTGTAACACTTCAGTAGTGGCCTCGTCAATGACGGTTCTTTCCTTGTAAAGATGACGAAAATGATCCTCCACCGCCTTTACTATGGTTGCTTGGGTCGTACATAAGCGACCGTCGTGTGTCCTGAGTTGTGTGATTAAATGTTGACGTTGTCGGCGCTTATCCGCCACAACGTGGTGCATAGTGGGTTCCTCTGCAACCGTTCGGTCGTGCCGTCGCGAGCGGACTACTGCACCTTCTAGTCGACGCTTCGTCAATGATAGTATGTGAGCCTTGATTCTGCTTTGGTCATGTTGTCTCTCCGGGGAAGGGGGTAAGGCGTCGAGGTCCCTGAGTGCCGCGTAGTAAAAATCGAGGGTCTGTCGATGCCACGCAGTCACATCCTTGCCATATCGCATAAGTGTCCTACGGATTGCTGGTTTGGCACAGAGGAGCCACCACTCCAGGGTCGAGGTGTATCGTGGGTGGCGGCGTTCACAGTCAGTCCACGTTGCTGCAACTTGCCGACGGCAATCCAGGTCCTGGAGATGAGTTATGTTGAGCTTCCAAAAGCCATTGCTGCGCCAGACTTGTTGGGGGAGTAGGTGTATAGTGCAGATATAGGCACTGTGATCGGAATAGGCTTGAGGCCATAATTCGGCGTCCACCACACCTTGTGCGAGATCTTGTGACACATATATGCGGTCAAGTCGGCTGGCCGAATGACTGGTAAGATGAGTGTGGCCAGAGCGGTTACCGTAGACTTTTTCCCACGTGTCGCACAAGTGAAGTTCTTGGGTCATCGCACCCAGTTCCGGACAAGGCATGCAATGAGGGATTTGGTCCTTGGGGTGAAGTACGCAATTAAAATCGCCGGCGAAGACGCTGTGGTCGTATCGTCCAAGGAAAAGGGGAGCGACATCTGTGGAGTAGAATCTGGCGCGGTCGTGACGTCTTGTGGTACCCGACGGCGCGTAAACATTAATGAATCGGGTGTTGAATGCCGTAAATGCTATTCCTCGCGCCGAGGGAAGAAACGTGACGTGGGTAACTTCAATACCTTCACGCACTAATATTGCCACTCCGGTGTCTGCAGGGCTACCGGGCGTCACATGTGTGGCGTAACCGTAAAAGTGCGGGAGTGCAGTCGTTTTCACTTCTTGTAGGAAAGCAAAGTCAACTCCCATGGCTCGTATGGTTTCTTTCAAAAGTTGGATCTTGACAGGAGAACTGATCATGTTGATATTCATTGTCGCCAGGCGGTAGGCCTGACAACGCGTTGTTTGGGCGAGGTTATCCATGTTGAAGTTGGAGAGAAGCGAACATCGGAAGTGATGTCACCCCCCGCCAAACGCGGTCCTCCCTGTGCTGCTTATGCTGCATGATCCGGCGGCGCCTCAGCTGGCCGCGGGTCGGGATCTTGTGTCTCGACGTCCTCGGCCCACGAAGCGGGCGCGGATGTCTGTTCATGTTCCATAGCCTCGGAATGTTTGGTAGTAAGGGACCGGGCGACTTCGCTGCCTGCACTGGTACCTTCCCGCTGCTCACTGTTTCTGTCAATGGGCTGATGTTCGAAAGCTGCATGTTTTTCTGTCTGTTCTGCAAGGTGGGAGTCAGTGGAAACAGCCTCAGCTTCGCGGCTGGCTTCTTGAGGGGTCAGTTGTTCTTCCCCGGCCGAATGCGAACCGCTGTGTTCCGACACGGTCCGACGACGGCGCTTTCGGCGTTTCGGTGATCGCTGTTTCCGTACATGGCCTTCATTGTCAGAAGACGGCACTGACTCACGCTCCGCCGGAACAAACGCTTCGGTCGGTACAATAAGGGAATCAATTGCCATCTTGCCGGCGTCAGTGTCTGTCGCGTTCGGTAGCTCCAGAGTCGTAGTACTATTTTCCACCACTGGCCAGGTCGGCGGATCATCCAGGTTTTTGTCCGTGGAAAGTGATTCTTGTACCGCTGAAGCGGTCGGCCAAGTCTGTTGTGTGGAGAACGTCGTGAGCGCCGCCGCGTTAAGTCACGGGTAGAACAGTCTTCGCCGCTGGTGGTGCAACGTCCTTCGGTGGGAGTTGTGTGATCCGACGCTGGAGGCACTCGGAACGAAGGTGTCCTTCTTTGCCGCATCCGGAACACGTCTTCGGCTGGCCGTCATAAATAACTATGGCCCGGCATCCTCCTATCTGTAGATAGGATGGCACGTGTCGTTGGAGATCTACGCGCGCTTGGCGTACTTCATTGAGTACTGGATACGTCTTAAACTGGGTCCATTTTTCAGCCACGTGTTCGTGTACCGTGCCGTAGGGGCGGAGCGCCGCTACAACTTGTGCCGCCGGGAGTTCAAATGGAAGTTCGAATATGCGGATAGTCCGCAGTCCCATTGCGGCATGGCCGACCTCGACGTTGCCAACATTGCCATCTGCGTGGCAGAAGCGGAGTTCTTGTTTCATCTCACGAAGCACCTTGTCGCATGTAGTTTCGTTTATGAGCTTTACATAGACCGTGCTACTGACGATCGAAAAGTGAATGCCGACAATGTCGGCAGCCGGGATCTTGGCTTCCTCTTTTAAAAAGCGTTCGACTTCGAGCGCCTTTGGTCGGGTAAAGTCGTTCCGAAATGTGAATTTCAAGGTTGATCTTCTGTATTGGTTTGCCATGGTCTTGTAGCGCTACGGCGTCACGTTAGTGTCGGCCGAAGAAAGTAAACAAGGCGCGCGGGCTCTCTCTGACAGCGGAGAGCACACACCGCACGTCTGCTTCGCTCGGCTGCGAGAGCCGCACTGTGTCTATCTGAGCCACCGAGGACACAGATCAACAGCAGGACTGCAGGGTCTTATCCCTTGCACGCTTCCCGTGGGACCCACATTCACAACTGTCCACAATCTTCATACGTTATGTTCCTAATAGATACTTTGCCCATCCACTCGTTACTCACGCCCACATAAGATGACGATTCCCGTAAGAGTTCGGGCAACCTGTGGACACTCGCACAGACGAAGATCAATCGCCGGGTAGCCATTTAATTATATATGAAGATAGTAACTGTTCTCAAAAGAATGCATACCATTTATGACCGTGCAGCTTCCCTAGAATAAATGATAATTAATGATTATTAATTATTAATATTACAGGTAGATGCTTGATGCCCTAAAAACGTGACCTACAATGTGAACAAAAAACAGCAGTAGCCATCATTGCATTTGAGTTTGACCTGTTGGAAGTCCGTGAACAGTGTGTCTAGGTTGTTATACAAGTCCTGTGTGTCCTTGCCTGCAATGAAAATGCCATCTGTAGGGTGAGATGCTCACGGTAGCGCTGAAAAATGTCCGCAGCACTGCCAATGCCAAACAAGAGACTATCATACTGAAAGGGGAATAGGATAAGCATGTATGACAGACTGGGCATTAGTGGTTGTCTTGAAGTCCTCAAAAATGTGCAGTGCACCATTTGGTTTTTCTATAATGATTATGGGGGTGGCCCATCAACTGTTGGTAACTGGAGTCAGGAAACCTCACCTTGCAACCACTGTAGTACCATCCAAAGTTTGACTCTAAGAGCGAAGGGAACATTTCTGGCTTTGAAGAACTTTGGTGATGCTCATGACTGAAGAGGCACATGTGCTTCAAAATCTTTGATACCTGAAGAAGGCTGTGTGGACACTAAGCTAAACTTGGAAAACGGGACTTTTAGGTAGGGACCGGCGCCCAGCGACATGACAGTCGACGTAGAGTTGAGGATTTCTAAGCCAAGAGCCTTGACCAAATTCAGGCACAAGAGACTGATGGCTACAAGAACGTCGAAGACTAAACTCCTGGCTTTGAGGATAATTGAACGGTACTGAACTTGAGCTGAAAATTGGTCATCGACATTAATGAATTCTTTGCTGTGCATCGAAAGGTTGCTGAGTGTAAAAAAAGGTTGAAAGGGACAGGATCGCACATGATAATAAAACTGCCTGTCTATGAACGATACAGAATACCCCGCGTCTATCTGCAGCTTGATGGGCAGATTGTTAGTGGCTATCGCAGGCAATAGAGATTCCTTTGAGTGAGGAAGCACAGACTGGATGTCGGAAACGTTGGGAACGGGTCCATCCTGCTGTCCTTCATCATGTCTGAGGGGCCCACATATGTACAGTTGACATTCATTTTGAGTGCCCCTTGGCGCACTTCAGCCCTATGTCCACGTTATCCACAAGAGGTACACTTTGTGGGCCAGTAGCGACACTGGTGTCTCTGGTGACTAATAAAACACTGGCTGTAGAAATGGAGCTGTTGAGGATCATGTCAAGCTACTAAGTCTTTATCTCCATTGTGTGAATCCGACCTGGTTGGGTGGCGTCAATGGGGCTCAGTGAGATGCGTTAGTTAGGCAGTGAAAACTTGTGAAGGGTCCTGCAGGGAGGCTGAGGGGGAGAAATTTCTAAAGAAGGGTCCTTCAGTTTAAATAGACGTGTGCGTAGTCCTTGATCGAGCCATGCATAAGAATCATGTTCCAGACCAAGGAAGCCTCATATGACGCCTTACACTGAGGATGACTACATTGGAAACGGCAGTCACGGGATAAACCACGGAGGTAGGTTATCCTTTAGCAGTAAGACTGTTTGTTAAGTTTATGACAGCTGAAAAACTTGTAGTTGCAGCTGCCACATGTATCTGTGAGTCAAAGTATTTTGACAAAACTGTAATAGCGCAGTGCATGGGGTTAAGTTATTGCAGAAGGTGGTAAATGTATGGAACCATGGACGCCAGAAAGAAGATGTGCTGCTGGGTATCACCTGTGATGTAGTGGGTGAAGAAGTGCTGTTCCATACGCAGTTTTCTCAGAGCTCGAGCTTCTTGTGGAAATGCAGGAACGGCAGGGGTGCCATCCAGAAGTCCTTGATCATGGAATCGATCCAGGGGAGATTACTCAAAAGCCCCAGAGGTGACATGGGGATGGCCACCAGCTACTTAGTCAGGAATTCGTGTACTGCATCTGCTGGAGCAATTAACAACACCTGGGTGGGCAGAGACATCCACTGGTTCCGTCATGTTTGTAGCAACGTGAGAGTAAGTGTACTTGAAAATGGAAGAACACATGCGAGAACACTGTTAACATGGGTGGGAGCATAGACGTGAGACAGTGACTTAAAAAAAGAAAAAAAAACTTGTCGTCAATTGATGTGTCCGCCAAAGGCAACGTAGGAAAAATATTCAGGTATAAAATTAATATGGATTTTATTAGAACACACATAAACAATTATTTCTAACAGGATTTAGTTCAGAAAACGACTCAAAACAAGTCACTTCTTAAATGCTGAAAGAACATCAATAATATCAGATGGCTGAAGCCCTGAATATGTCACAAAAACTGTAAGTCTCTAAATGCAATGTCCATACACTAAGCATGCTACAATTCAAGTCTGGAAGGAATGTGCAAAAGGAAGTCCCAGCAGGAGGAGCAGAAGTTACAGTTCCAAAGGGAGACGCAAATGTGTAACTCTGGCATGCCAAAGATGAAAAATAAAGACAATTACAACAAAGTCTAGCTGCTGGTCACGGCATTGGAGGCCATGTGTCTTCAGTGTTGAGGCCATAGCTGGCAGATCCTGGAGGCGAAGGTCGACTTGGATGTCAGCATCGACGTAGTGGCTTCTCCAGAGTGAGATCCTCATTCTTGGATTCCTTTCACAATTGGCACCTGTCCCAGGCAACTCACTCAGAGCGAACAGCCACAATGTACTGCCCCGGTGCCAGGATACTTCCGACACTACTTTCGGTTACGTGGCCACTGGAGGAGAAAAGGTCAATGGGGCTAGTCACCTCTTGTGGCACTTGGGTTGCTGCCTGATGGGTGGGCAGAGTGCAACCATCCCTTGTCTCTCGTCTGAAGAGCTGTCACCTGTGAGGTCCATGCCTGCATTAGCCGTCTTTGTTGTCGATTGTTGGCTGAGTAGGTTCACCGCCTTGACACAACAACGGTAACACAATCTGCACTTGGATAGTGAACATCGATAATTTACAGGATCAGATGAATCTGTGAAACAGACGTTGGCTCCATGTTACTCCGTTTCATAGGTTCTAAAAAACAAATGCCAAAACAATAAACATTTTAATGTTAAGAACAGTGTCCAAGCAGTGTGTATAGACCTACTTAAACGTAGCCCATCTTATTTTAATATACAGAGTTTATAAGTTCTAACAATATATGAAGGTCAGCGATGCACCTAGCGACGTGTTGATCTACCTCCTTGTACTCTGCACTCAACAACCAACAACATAACGAATAAAACCAACCGAGTTTCATAACATTTTGCAGATGCATACGTAGCCTGTGACTTATGCAGCCAAAGTTGTGAGACAAGGAACTTCGCGATGTGTATTTCACCATCAAAATCCGTAAAATAATATTGCGAATCAGTTCAACAATACCCGACTCAATTAGATAACGTATTTAAAATGCCAATAAACTCACAAGACCTGGAGCTTGAGAAATTGAGATTCAAAATCATACACTCTAAAATAATGTGAGCAATCTGACAACACGTCAGACGAGTCCAAACACGAGACAACCACAGTGAATAATAAAAGCGAGAAGAACATTATGAAAAAAATGCAAAGGAGATTCCGAAATCCAAGTGAATAGATCGAATCAAAAATGGAAGAAAAATCTTACTGTGGACGTTCATACGGATCCAATCGGATCACCAACCCAAATCAAAAAGGAAAAGAACAAAACAGACAAGTAAAAGGTTGATTCAATATGGATGGATACAAAACCAGATTACAATAGGTGATCCACCAGTATGTAAAACAAACCTTACGCTTGCCCATCGTTAAGTTCACTACGGATTATTAACGATCCTGCCTCTATTAAAGCAAGTACAAAAACTGAACAGGGACCAGAAGATGTCTCATATACTGGGCCGGCGAAAACAGATATCATGATCAATGTTGGCCTGGAATCTCCAGCATCAAGTGTACAGGCAAACAAGGGAGCAGTATATACGCATTCTAATCAACTTCTGAATCCGCTGAATGCTACGAATAACGATGCCACTTAACAGTGATGTCATCACTCATATCAGTATTGTCATCAGCTTTATCAATGACGTCACCACGCGGCAAGCCAAGCCCCCTCTATCATTCATCAGCCTATCCCCCTCCCTCCCTCTCTCCAGCCAATTAAAATCCAATATGATGGATCTAACCCAAGTGCACTGCTAGTAAATTATAAAAACTCGAAGCTGGTGGAAATAAACAGGTTGCATTTCGTAACCCACCATCTGCACCATGCCCACCCCCTCCCTCTTTTCTCTAATAACAGCGTAGTATTTTAGCCCTCATCACAATTAAACAGCCAGTCACAACGTACCCCAGAGCCACCATCTTGGTTGTGCTCAAAAGTACCTTAATGGTCTGAATTTCATTACACCATCTTCATAAGTATTGGAAAAACCTAAATTATTTATGAAAAATGACATTTAGAGTATTTTATCACCTAAAATATGCCAAAAAACACACACGCTCTCTCTCTCTCTCTCTCTAGTGGTTAGCACAGTGGACTCGCATTCGGGAGGACGACGGTTCAATCCCGCGTCCGGCCATCCTGATTTAGGTTTTCCGTGATTTCCCTAAATCACTCCAGCAAATGCCGGGATGGTTCCTGTGAAAGGGCGCGGCCGACGTCCTTCCCTGTCCTTTCCTAATCCGATGAGACCGATGACCTCACTGTTTGGTCTCTTCCCCCAAACAACCCAACCCAGCCAACCTCTCTCTCTCTCTCTCTCTCTCTCTCTCTCTCTCTCTCTCACATACACACTTAAAAATATGTAACCTCCACTTGAATTGTGGAATGGTGCCACGTAAAAATATATATCGCCAACTATGTTTTCATTCTTTACTATAAAGAATTCGTTATCGCCTGTGTAGCTAGTTGCACCTATAGATTTCATTGAAACTACGAGTATATGGCACTAGTTATGGGATATGACACTGGGTATAAAACACATTCCTCAGAAATAATTCAGTGGTGCTTACGCAACGAAATTAATCCATTATAAACATGTAACTGCTGGATGTGTGGTTACTTTAAATACTACTCAGAAAACTCCAAAAATGAGAAATAAAATAAACTTCTACTTTATGCTCCTATTGCTTGTCGTCACCAACAGATGCCAGCGTTCATACTTTGATCTGTGATACATGCTTGGTGCAACGGACAAAGGAGTCCCTTATTAATTATTTTCTACACCAATAATGCTTTTCAAGTATCACAGTATTCTTTCCAAGCTAAAATGTCTGTTAATATGCGTCAGAAAAGCAAAAAGTGCTATGTTTGTATCAAGTACCACAATATTATTTTACACGCACACACACGCACACGTCAAATTGGTGCCTAAAACATGATTGTGAGCGCTACAGTAAGCACCCCAATGCTATTTCCATTCCAAAATGGTTACAAATATCGTTGTAAACAGACAAATTTCGAATAAAAGTTCAATTCTAACCTGAACAGGCAGAAAATAGGTGTTAGCTAAAATACTACGCAACACACTAACAAGCAAGCAGTCTGAATTACTGGAAGATTTAACTATTTAGGCGTGTTATTGGTGCAAGACACAATTCACCAACAAATTAGATTTAAATCATTGTGTAAGTGTTGCAACGGTATCTGAAATACATTAAGGGTGCTCATATTTCAATCTGATGCTGTGTCATAGAACGTAATGTCATCATCTCACATTTTTACAGGTTCTTTACTAACGTTTCACCACCATTTTAGGTGGGAAAAAGATAATCCATCACCAGAAAATATAAGTGATGCTATTAACAACCTAATATTGCTTTTTAACTGCGGCTAATGAAGGCTAAGCACAAAACGAACTTTCAGATAAAGCTGCAATATTTACCAGTCGGAGCTATTGCGCCAAACCTCTCTGTGATTTTATTTCTTATAATCATTACTAAATAGCCCTAATATCAAACAAAAATATTCTGTTTTTAAAACACAACATTCAGTATACAACATAACCGAAATATAAACAAACACCATTTTAGTATGGAAGGAAGACAGTGTTTGTATTATGATGTAGCATTTAAACTGCAACATACTAGGAAAATGTTTGTTTCGTTTATACACAACACGACCATAAACGATGATAAAGATGTAAAATCGCATAGACGATGACGGAATCGATATCTCGAAAGCAAAATTATTTATCAAAACACATGCAGGTTGCATGTACAATTACAGATAAACACAGAAGAAAAACTCTAAATACGAGGTCGCTAGTAAAGCGCTTATTTCGATAAGCAGTTTCGATAAGACTACGTTACTATCTTCGGATCTCATGCTCTACAAATGTTTGTACTGTAGTCCTAAACAGACTGGTTATCGACATATACGCTTTATTGGCGATCTTGGCTTTTTGAAGCTTTTCTTCTGAGTCTATTAGCCTGGAGATCGCCCCATTCCGACACACTATCAGGAATAACTACAGATCTCTAAAATTCGAATATTGCAGAAAGATAAAATTGTGTTATATTTAAAACACATTTTGCAAGCACGCTGGAACTTAAAATTAAATATTTCTACGCATAAAATGCCTGTATTTCTTACTAAAATCACAGATTTACCGTATTGGCACTACTGAAAAGAACTTATAAATTAAGCAGCCCTTGTTAATGCGCAAAGTTCGACTGCTGTATCATACTTTGCAAACACAATAGACCTTCAAATTAAATATTTCAACATCGAAATTGTCTGTGTAACTAGTTGAAATACATGGAGCTCGCTTATTGACATTACTGCGATAAATTATAAGTTGACAGAAGGATTTAATCTCACTTCAGGTACGTTGTATTAAACTGATCTGACCTTAGGTACGTCAGGCTGTTTTGCACATCGTACATCGAATTGCACAACAGTTTGAGTTCAGTAGATGAGTACAGATGTCTTTTCATTCTAGGTGATGATCACACACTGATCTGCACAACAGTGTTGGTTCAGGAAATGACTGTAGCATTTTATATTTGTACACAGATAATCATTGCGCCAGACTCAGCAAAACATGACATGCGAGGAGATTGCATCAATGCAGACTCAGCAGGCTAATCATGAAATTGACTAAGCAAGATGGGACTTATTTTGCCAAGCTACGACTTGCTCCAACAAGAAAAAACGTGTTACACTTGTCAAGACTAATGCTCAAAGTGCAGTGCGTGTCAGCTACACGTTGCTGTCTCATTACAGTAATCATTACACAACGATAGAGGAAATTTATTGTGGTATCTCTTACTGTAAGTAATTGTATTCTGAATTATTCGCCAGCTGAGTCAGTAAGGGGTGGGGAGGGGATTGTCCCGAATTTTTTCTTATCTCGTGTAAAACAACACCCGTTTCCAGGCGTCCTCTGTCCAATGAAAAAGCGATAAGTCTTCCTTTTGCATCATGCTTCTCCTTCTCTTTTCAGGTGGCATGCATGCCCTCACCTATTTCTGCCCAAGTAAGCTCTCAGAGGAGGCATGCTGCATTAAATTTTATGTTACAGAACACTAATGAAAAAGAAATCGTAGTGAACTGGATTAAGCCAGTTTCGAAAACATCAACATTTATCTTTGCAGAAAATACATTACTTACAAATAGCAGTGTGCCATGCAAATCCTTTTCAATAACATGAGTGAGCGCAGCAGCAAAGGATCCCAGACATTACATGCCGAATTCCAATGATAAGACTTCATGATGAAAATATACCATATGTTGTGATTTCAAGAGAGTACAAAGAGTATCACAAAAAGAAAGATATACCATTAGTGTGTTTAGAAAACGGAACAATTAATTTTCTTTTCCCGGGTAATGTTTATCAAGCTTCCGACGACCTTCAGTCATGAAGGTGAGCATAGTCCAGCAGTAGTGTTATAAATTTAAGTGGGCTAATGTGGACGATCTTGTATAGTTTGTTTGGACCTTGAGTGAGATAGTGTGTTTCTTCCAAGGAAAGTCATAGCACAGTTCAAAAGTAATTTCCTTTTTCACTGCTTCCTTTAACGTACTACTCATTGTGCAACATCAAGGTACTGTGTACTTTGTATTATATAGTTGTTTTTTAGAAACTTCAATAAATTAATCGCAGTCACCCCGTAAATTGACAGTCATTGTTCCACCCAGCAATATGTAAGGTAATGGTGTTCACCTGTAAGCTGATCATTGTTCTCCATACTGTAAAGAGACCATCATTCCCACGCTATGAACCGATCTTCATTGCCACCAGAAAGAATTTCAGGGACCCAGGGGGAATGGTTAACACCCAAGGAGAATGGTGGTCACCCTATAAAACGACCATCATTTGTCCCCAGGGAAGAATGGTGTTCATCCAGGGAAAATGGTGGTCACCCAAAGAGGAATGGTGGTCCCCCAGGTGAAATTGTGGTCACTCATGGGGAATGATAGTCACCCAAAAGGAAAGGTAGTCACCCTGTAAAATGATCACCACTTGCCACCCCCACCCCCCCCCCCCCCCCGCCCCCCAGGGGAGAATGGTGGTCACTCTGTAAACTGACTTTGCCTGAAGATGATGACTTCGAAACTCACTGAAACACTGCGATAAGACGACCCCACATCTCGGCACATCACCTGAGAGTATTTTATCACTGACCATCAGTCTTTACCTTGTAAACTGACTGTTGTTATCACAAGGGAAATTGTTGTCACGCTGAAAACTGATCATCATTCTCCACTATGTAAGCTGTGCATCACTGCATATCCCACAAACTGACTGTCGTTCTACAACCTTTAAACTGGCCATCGTTGTGCTAATAGTACGTATGTTTTTTCATGATTCAGATGGGTAGAAATATACAAGGAAGAAGCTCAAAGTTAAATGGACGGTATAAAATTTGAAAATGGCAATAAAAGATGTTGCTGAAGGTTTATCGATAAGCTAGTTTGCTGTAAATTTTAAAATACCTCGTAACACATTGCAAATCAGGTTAAAGAGTGGAAATGAAGGGAACGTGAGCTTAGGAACGAAATGTGCGCTCTATGTTAAACCATCTGAAGCTACAATGTGTTTGAAGAGGGAATTCAAGAAGCACACTCTTCAACTTCTCATCAGACTTATTTCCAAACACAGAGATTCGGTGTGTAAAGGAACAATGTTTATACAGTGTTTTCCCGTTACTTATTGGAGACATTAATTCAATTTTGTATTATTCTCAATTCCAGACACTAATCCAGCTCTGCCCAGTACTGAATACAAAAAAATCGCACCGGGGTTTGTTGAAATCTCGAAGAAATATCCGCAGGAAAATGACGTTGCTGCAAAAAAAGCAAGCTGAAGCTGACTCTGCATTGTAAAACGTATTGAAACTCATTGTTCAATCATTACAGAAATTGGAACAACTGTTCTGAAAGAGGAAAAACCTGGGCAAAGACGATAAAACGGAATAAAACAAGGAAAGGTGGAGATGCTGGAAGAGAAGTAGAGGATGGTTACAGTGAGGAAGATAATAATGGTGATGATGATGATTACTTTTAGGAGGAAGAAGATAAAGTAGAAGAAGAGGATGAGGATGATTATGGCAATTTCCGCCCCCAGTAGCTGAGTGGTCAGTGCGATAGAACGTCAATCCTAAGGGCCCGGGTTCGATTCCCGGCTGGGTCGGAGATTTTCTCCGCTCAGGGGCTGGGCGTTGTGTTGTCCTAATCATCATGATTTCATCCCCATCCACGCGCAAGTCGCCGAAGTGGCGTCAAATCGAAAGACTTGCACTCAACGAATGGTCAACCCGACGGGAGACCCTAGTCACACTACATTTTATTTGTTTATTATGACAATATTCACGACTGAGAAATCAGCCTTCATTGAATCGTCAGTTGATATCGATTGGAATAATCCAAACCAGTTGGTAGAGCGATTAGTTTTCTTCCTGGTTTTGAAAGCGGAGAGCAATAATTAACATTATACTGAAATAACGTCTGTTGAAGAGGAACTTGGAGTTATGGAAAATAAAGTGAAAGACTCAGTGCTAAGTTGCATATGACAACATTAAGTCCTACTTAGACAAATGAAGTACTTAGGTAATAATGATGAACATACTCTATTGAGCTGGAACCTCGCCGACTGAACCAAGTCTGGGTAAGATGATGACGGAAACAGCTCCATCCTCCAAGAGTTTTTTCTTGGCGAAGCAAAGTAGTTGCAGTCTAATTATATTGCTACGCTGAATGTATACCAAGATCTATGGATAAATGGTGAACAGCTTTTTGAAAGCCTAACGTTCTGTCATTTGTACTTTGCTAATTCTCATCCACAAGTGCACCTTAAGTTGTAAGTTAAATCAGCAATAGAGCTGTTGTGCATTTTGCAATCATTTTCTATTAATTTAGATGTAATTCATGCAAGCTAGAGAGATCAAACTGTGGTCGTTGACCAACATGTAATTTATTTAATTAATGTCAATAAATCAGCTGTGTGTATTTTAATAAGTGTACAGACAATGTAGATACATAATTATTTATTCTGAAGATAAATGCGCTTGCAAAGTACGTTACAGCAATTGAACTTCAGTCATTAGCAAGTGCTGTTTAATCTACAAGTTCTTAACAGTAGAACCAATATGTAATCTGCGTGTATTTTAACAAGTAGTACAGCAAATTTTAATGTGGAAATGTTGAATTTGAAGGCCCATTGTACTTAAAAAATGTGTTTTGTGCTCGAAATCTTCTATATAATATAATTTTATTTTGCTTCAGTGTTCCAATTTTCGAGATCTATAACTTTACGTTCGTGCAACCTGCGTCGCTTTTGAGATATCGGCTCTGCCTTGTTGCACCATCATCTTTGATGATGCTCCATATCTGTCAGCATCTTTGTTCTTCCTGTGTCTAAACAAAGCAGACATTCTCGTTCTTTTAAAACACTTTCTTAATTCCTTCGCAAAACGGTGATTGTGTGAGTGTGGTGTTTTCATACCATGTATCTTGATTAGATGTTGATATTTTTTAGTAGTTTATTAGAGTAAACACAGTTTTAGAGAGCCGTAGCACCATAGTTCCAATTGGTAATTATTGCAGCCTTCATCTAAATTTTTTTGTGCTTAATCAAATGGTTCAGATGGTTCTAAGCACTATTGGGCTTAACAAATCAAATGGTTCAAATGGCTCTGAGCACTATGGGACTTAACATCTGAGGTCATCAGTCCCCTAGAACTTAGAACTAGGCGCTACAGTCTGGAGCCGAGCGACCGCTACGGTAGCAGCTTCGAATCCTGCCTCGGGCATGGATGTGTGTGATGTCCTTAGGGTAGTTAGGTTTAATTAGTTCTAAGTTCTAGGCGACTGATGACCTCAGAAGTTAAGTCGCATAGTGCTCAGAGCCATTTGAACTTAGAACTACTTAAACCTAACTATCCTAAGAACATCACACACATCCATGCCCGAGGTAGGATTCAAACCTGCGACCGTAGCAGTCACGCGATTCCGGACTGAAGCGCCTAGAACCGCTCGGCCACAACGGCCGGCTGTTCTTAATCTCTACTGTGCGTGGTTCACATACAGTAAGCAAGTATGAACTGTGCCATCTGCTGGTGACGACAAGCAACAGGAGCATAAAGCAACAGTTGCTCTTTGTTTGGTCGTCCCATGGTAGATGTCCAGGTGTTGGTAGGTTCTACGACAGACAGCAAAAGATTAAATTTCACACTTGGTGTTTGATAAACTTCTACTTAACTTGGTTTTCAGTAAGAAGACCAGATCAATAAACAGTACAAATCCTTGATTCAGGCCATGTTCGTGTATCCACAGTAATAGCAGAGGTGTCGCGAGGCACAACGATTAGACTCTGAGCTAGACAAGAATATACAGTAGTTCATTCGCGGAGACGAGACGAGACAGTCTGAATCGCGTGCTTGTGACGGCACTTGTGGTCTACTATTAAATGTGTCAGTGGAATTTCTAAATTGTATGTAAGAAAATGTAAGTATTATCATCTCCGTTTAATGCAGGTTTTTTTTTTCTTGCGTTTTGTCTTCTACGTCTTTTCGTCTGTTTACTCCAGTGATAACATCAAAACGTCAAGTTCTACGGAAACTGCAGAACATGGAATTCTCTGTCCACAAAAGAAACGAGTGAAAAGATCAGCAACATGCAGTTTGGAGAAGAATATGATCCTGAATGTATACAAGACGGAATTTGATTTACATCCAACAAAAATAACATCAGAAATTGTTGCTAAAATTGCACATTCCACCTGAGTCCGCGGCTGTTCTGTATATTGAGCGCTTCGCGAACATAAAGCTGATCTCACATTGAAATCTCCAAAGAAAGAGAGATCTCGCAAAAAATATTTCAATGTGTTGGCGACTTCGACAGAAACGGAAAGTGCACAAGTTTTTCTTTCGCAGTGATCTGCTTACCAATGGTAAAGTCCTTGCTTCCGTTAACGAAGGTCCTGATCTTTCGGACTTCAGAAGAACAATATTTCATTCTTTGTGGAAGGAGATAATTTTCAGGTACGTTAATTGTGGACGTGAAAGCATGCTCGTCGACAAAAAAGAGATCATTCTACGGAGAAATGAACACCAAGTCTCTAGAATCTTTCTTTCCTAATTTCTTCCTCATCTTGAAAATTGGTGTGTTATTGTATGTGATAATGCACCATCCCACTCTCGCAGACTGGAGAAAAATCAGAATACAGGCTCCAGTAAACAGATTATTTTAGACTGGCTTTCATAAAAAAAAAAGAAATCCGTTTGAAAGTGGTATGCTGAGGTATGCTGAAGCGATATCTGCTGGCTATCGTCGAGAAAAATAAACCAGCTTATAATGCGTATGCTGCAGATGGTATGACTAGTTCAGTAAACAAAACAGTTTTAAGGCCGCAACCATACCACTGTGAACTGAACGGCACTGAACCTGCCTGGTCATGGATTGAGAATTATGTCGAAACAAGGAACGAAAACTTCAAACTGGATACAGTGAATGTACTTCTGGTTGAAGCAGTCACTGAAGTAACGCTGGATGTGAGGCAGAAATGTGTGCAGCACGTTCAAAAAACTGAAAAAGTCAGTGTGGGAGATGGATAACATTGTGGAAGCTCACGAAGAGAGTTTAGCCATTAACGTCAATAGGAATAGGAGCAGCTCATCTGACTCCTTGGACAGATAATTGTTCTGCCTGTGCTGGAAAAAAATAAAGAACTCTCACGATAAATTACTGGTGAGTAGTTTCATTTATTTGTTCCGTTTTTTCCTCCAAATCTAGCTAAAGCGCGTGTGTCACAGGTAGCAGGAAAGAATGAGTACATAATTGTGTTCATAACCGCAGATTTATTTCTTGGTTTTGTTCTTTATTTCCAAAGTGTTACGCATCCAGGAAAGAATAAGAAAATAATTGTGTCCATAACCATAGATTTTATTCTCCTTTTTCTTCCTCATTTCGAAAGTCTTACGCTTGCTAAAGCGCCTTCCTGTCGAGACACTTCACCGTTCGGTTTTTCATCCCCGTTGAACACGTGATCGAGTCTTGTGCTACGATTCTGCGTGGCAGCCCAGTGCGTGTCATTGTTTACCCGCTGTCTCGATTTGGTGACTGGAGTACCGACAGACTCGCAGGTGCGACATGCGCCACCCTTTCAATCGGCTCCGTGGTGGTGCTGACCGCATGTGCTGATGACGGTGTGTTTCGGAGCTAGCCACCAACTGGCGGGGCAATCTCTTTGTTTCTGCCAACTTCGGAATGTGGACTAGCTTGACGTGGTATAGATGACGAATGAGATCACAGTTTTTATTTTGAAGTTTTGCATTATAGTATTTAAAGTAAAACTGATCTATAGCAACTACATACTGTACATACTTCTCACTCGTTAATTACATTTTATAAGCATATGTTGGTTTTTAATTAGTTATCCATAGTATGTTTTATATTCATTCTCATATTCCATAGAGAATAATATAGAGTTTCCAATAACATTTACAGATGTCACTGCTGACAGCCCATAAAAAGTTGTTTGTTGCCGGGAACAAAGAAGTAGTTCGCAATATTTTTTTTTAAGATGGCGCCGTTTTACGTAATTCGACACAATTCAGAGGCAAATATATTACTTTATTTTACACAGAATATCAGTTTTAAGTCTGTGCTAATGACATACATAATGTGTATGCAATTCAGGGGGAAATATGCTATTTTACGCAAATATCTTTGACCTTAGAGCCGTATTTATGCAACTGGCTCCTCATTTTAATACTATACTGATGCGATACAGAGGTATGTATATATATGAAACTCAGAGGTGAACATTTTACGCAAACATCTCCGACTTTTAAGTGAAGGTTTCAGAAATAATATGTATCTATGAATTTGATGTCTATTCAAGTGAAAGTTAGGTAATTTCACATCTATATTCTGACAGGTTGCCTCATGTTAATGCCGTGGTGTGATCAGCTAGAGAGGGGGTAGTGGGTGAGGAGGAAAGGGGTTGAGTTTACAAAGCACAACTGGGCTCATTCTTGGATTTTTAAATTTTCCATCATCTTGCACTTTTTAAATTGCCCACCATCTTACATTTCCTGCTGTCTGGTATATTTAAATTTCCTGTCGTCTACTGTCTTGAGGCTTTGAATTTTGGGCCATCGCCAGCGACTGCAGCGCCAACTAACGGCGGAAAATGTAACTATGCACTAGAGCCAAGTTTCTAGATATACAGGTTGGAAAGGGAATTTTATGCAAGAACTATAGTCAAGTTTCTTAACGATCTACATACCCCCCCCCCCCCCTTGCCCAGTTGTCTTTGCTGAAGATTCGAATTGTTTATTACACCGAGGTGACCAAGAACCAATGATAAATTTTAGTAAGGATTTCAAACCATATTTAATGAATTTCGACTACAAGACACGCGGAAGCATACCTCCGCTGACAGCGCTGCATATTCCTACATGACCCCAGTGCCCAAAAGTACGATCGACATGATATAGGCACACAGCTACTTATCACAGAAAATTAAAGTACCATAATTTTGGCTAGTAGCCTTTTCTGGTCACTCTACTGCCCGGACAAGCTGAAACATTATCCAGGAAGACGCAGGGGAAGCTGGAATTTAAATAGTCGCATACAAAACGAGCAATCTCTAGAGTGTGAAATCGCAGGTTTGTGGCTTCCCTACTTCGGTACAATACTCGGATCAAATTATGGGTACATCGAACAAATCTCAGTACAGTCAGATGAGTACAGTCTTGTAAGAGGGAGCAAGTGCAGTGGCGATGTCACAGGCAAGAATACTACTCCGCGACCTTAAGACAATTATATATTGCAATTGTATAATTAACAGACAATATCGGTGCCATTAAATGCATCAAAGCCAAAACTGTTAATCCTAATAGATCAAGAGTAGAATGCCACAGAATCAGATCCCGAGACTGCACTGACGAATGACAGTAGCCCACCACAATCACATAGGGCAGGAATTACGCACCTCTCGCCATCTTCACATGGAGTTCTTACAGGATTCGAATGGCGTCATATATAAAACCCAGACTCGAATGAAAAAGGCTGACAAAGACTACGCCACTCATTTATACACCAGCAGATACGAAGCAACCGTAAGCAACGACATGCTGCACACAGCATCATTCACCTTCGCCGAGCATCATCACATAACAACAAAACAGTGTCATACTAGTTCCGTTCATCGCCGAGAACTTGCTCGATATTATGAAATATGCGCCACGAAACAAGTCAATAGGCAAAAGAGTATTGAAAACGCGGTTTCCGCAATTGCATAGTTCACAGACAATGTCAAAAGTCATCAGGGTTGTGGAACACTTTGTTTGAAGAGTTTAATTAACAAATACAGGGCAGCTATAAACTTTTAATAATTTATAAACAGGCGCGTAATAGCCTTTTTTCATTTCTGTATAATAGAGAGCTGTGTTATTTTATGGGAATTATAAAGCAAAATTTGTAGCAGTCAGTAACAGTAATTATTATCGTTAACACATGTACTCGCACGTACACCAGGATGCAACCAGTAATGATAATTAAAGAAACAACTGAGACCACAATTAATAAATATAGTACACAGATAAACTTCGTCAGTAACTATTGTTATACTGATAATTGGAGAATTAGACGGAAAAACATTTCTTTGAACATAAGTATCGTATACAGTAATGGTGATTATAAATAAATAAAAAAATATGATCTGCTTCAGTTCCAAGATCGTTTACCTATATGTATATCAGCAGTAAATAAACAAACGAAAACAATAAAATGTTCCGAAAATTTGTAGTTTCATCAATGTTTTATTTCAACTTGAATTACAGGTATAAAATGAAACTATCATAACCGCTAATGAATAAATCAGTCCCGTTCTCATACTTACATATTCCCCTATAATTTGCGAAACACTTTTGATTTCTTTGTGATGACTGTACAAAAGCGTTGCGAGAAAATGCCTCAGTTTTAGAAATTGAAGAACATAAGGCATGTTTTTGTGATTCTGTAAAATAATTTCTTCGAACTGGGGTTCACATCCCGTGCAACATTGTTAAGTGATTTCATTTTTCCTTTATTTAATTATTAGACAAAAGTCCATACGTTTCACACCGGCAGCCAAGCCTCTATGACCATTTTCAATAATTAAGAATAATTCAGATGTCACTTGTACGTTTTTAAGTGCGTATAGACAAACACTTCACTTTCTGTAACTCTGAGAACACACTACAGAATGAGATAGAGATGTATGTTTTGCCCGTTATATCTTGTGCCTCTCAGTATTGTATCAATCTCCAAACTAGTACTGAAGCAAAAAACCGTATTGGTTGAATTCAGTTTTAACTTTCGTGCCACCTTAGTAATTTTGCGATTTAATGCGCCAAAATATTCCTTCTTTAGTACGAAGTAGCAGAGCACTGTTTTTCATGCTTTTTAGCCCAGACATTTGACCCTAATCACTGTTGTAAATGCAGTTCAGAAACTAAAAAATGAATTTTCTTATGAAAATCTGTCAGTTCGTTAACATCAACAACCAGACTTCTAATCGTACTTGACTATCAGTCAGGCTAAGTTCAGGTCATTGTTCATTAGTTAGATATACAGTTCTCACAAACAAATTTTGAATGTCAGTGACGCGATTTATCAGTAATTCCGCACGAAAGGTATGACACCAAGCGGAATGTTCAGTGTGCAGCACCAGTTTTGTTGAGAAATTTATCATCTGACTGCCTGTCATCAGTATTCGTTGATGACGTGTTTTAACTGAGTACATTAACAACATAGCTGTTTCGATCATTTGGAAAAACTGTCGAAACTAAACTCGGTGGATCATACAGCGCAACAAAGTAACCATAGAAAGATTGATCTTTATGACCGGAAACAAGACCATTCCTCATCCTATCCTTTTTATTGTATTGTGGTGGTCCAAGTTGTAAAAAACTGAGCTCCATACGGTGATAACGAAATTATTTAAGAACTTCTTAGTGAACGTTTAATTAGAAGCTAATTCCATTCAGATAAAAACTTTTTTACCTTCTTTTCAGCCTGAGCAGATCTCTAGCGGCCACTTAAACACTGCACAGCTATCTCGTAAATGCGTTTCATTAATAAGTAAATTTCATTCGTCCCAGATGCGAAAGGCTTGCATCTAAATTTAAATTTCTTGTTGCTCCTTTTATCTGCGTTATACCGCCTCCAGAGGAAACCTGAAAGAGTAGATATTAAATTTATGTGAAATTATTTCATTGCCTTTGTTGATTACAGTGAATTTCATCATTAATCACCCTTAATTTCGAATCGATACTGGAATAAAACCCTCATAGGTAAACACATTCCCACAACAGCTGGCCCTTTTCTGAGCAACCTTGCTTCATTGTGTACAGCCATTAGCATTTGTTACATTTAACAGTCCGCTGTCCAAATAAATCGAACTGAAATGAGAGTGGGCACTGTCTCTTGACTATCCGACGATTTTACTCCGATCCTATTCTGCCAGGCTTAAAAACAAACATTCATATTTACGCTTTCCATTTAACAACAATTTTCTGCCATCAAATATAACCGGGAAATATTCCTTACTGTTTAAACACTAAATGAAGTGTAAATTTAAGCATTCAATAGGCAGTTCGTTCTGTTATTAATCGTTTCCGACTTATTTTTCGGAATAAAAAAAGTTTAGTTTAAGTACGCTAATGTAAACTTTCTGTATCAGAAAAGTATTATACGAAACATTACCCGTAAAACACGTTTCGCCGGCCTCGGTGGCCGTGCGGTTCTAGGTGCTACAGTCTGGAACAGTGTGACCGCTACGGTCGCAGGTTCGAAACCTGCCTCGGGCATGGATGTGTGTGATGTCCTTAGGTTAGTTATGTTTAAGTAGTTCTAAGTTCTAGGGGACTGATGACCTTAGAAGTTATGTCCCATAGTGCTCAGAGCCATTTGAAGCCAAACACGTTTCAGGACAGAAAATCTTAAGTGATTCGATTGACATTTTTGAGGAAGGGTAATACGTTTGGGAAACAAAAACAAAAATATTTTCTTATTTGGTAACAATTTTATTAATCTGTCACCATTCGCAAACTTCTCAAAAACTCACCGTAAGCAATTCAGGAACTGCAAGAGGTTGCCATCGAACGTATGTATAATTTAGGAGGGCACGTAAGTAAAAAGAGGTTGACAGAGCTCAATTCATAAGATGAAAATTTGATAATAAATTCATTTGGCAAAAGAAATGCTGAAGCACCTAAACAAATCCCCGTTCTCCAACCAGATTCTGATTTGTGGAGATTTTCCTAAATCGTTTAAGACAAATGTCGACATCTTTACTCTGAAACGGACATAGCCCATTTCCTTCCTTCTTTCAAAACGAGGTTAAGAGAAAATAAAAACGTTGATATAGTTTGCTTACTTTGATACCATATTGTGATGTGGTACCATACTTCCGGACAGTTCATCAAACAGCACTTAATTTTTTAGATAAAAGGGTTGTATAACATAATTTTCTCCTTTGGAGGGTCCACTGCCTCTAAATACTTTTATAAAAATAAACGTGGCTGGTTGTAGGCTATAATGTAAACACTCTTTATTTATATCGGAGGGTTAGTTAATTTCGACCATAAGTCATTTGCAAGCACCCAACATACGACAACGTAGAAGACATCATACTGTCTGCAAACATCGCCATGTGTAAGTAAGACATTACATGCGTGATGTCACGTATTACATACTATAATCATCATATTCTTTTACCTTACAGATACAAATCCAGATGTCATATTCCATAAGTACATTAGTATTATTTCCACATCAAAAACGTAACATTACATGCAACATATTGAAACTATTCTCTAACTACTGCAGCTTGACAACTAGCAATAGATGTTATGATATTGTCAAAGATATACTTACATGAACATTGTAGAACTATCGATAGTAACGTAAAAGGCGCGTTAGATATATTACTGCCGTCCCAGACATAGTTGAAAATTGTATATCAGGTAATTAGCGACCGAAGAGCACTTAAAGGCACATAAACAATCACAATACAATATTTTATACAGTATATTAAAAGTTATATATGAAATAGGTACATTTTCATAAAATAAACTGTTCTATAATGAAAAATTTTGTAATATGGAAATAAATGTTTCTAAAGCATTTTTGCATTGGAATTCAAAACTAAAATTAGGAATTCCTCATCAGGTACAGGTTTTTAGCTATATGAAAATATTTGTAATTTAACTTCCAGAAATAATACTGTTTCTAAACAAGGGTAAATTTACTAAAAATAGTCGCCAACATCAACTTCTGCATTTAACTTTCTCTAATATCCAAATAATGGTACCTATTTCTATACAGTATTGCCTTGTTAGGCTAATTCCAACCTTTTTGAGTGTTAATTTCGCCACCATAAATTACACATGTAATACTGCTGACATAGTGATTTAGCGACAGTAATTTATTGTCCATAGACTGCACTTTTCCAGGATTTTGGCTGTACTGCGTCATTTGACTGGGATGAAGTGGTACATAGCCAAGAACCTGGTAAGAGCTTCACTATATGAGGACGTCACCACAGCATTCTGAATTTACGCCTTGAAAGTTCAGACTATTTGCTCCACCTTTGAGTAGGACTATGGATGGAACTGGTCAGATATTCGATGTTATTTCTGTCACACAATTGCTTAACTACAGATGACAAGAATAGGGAACCATTATCGGAAACCAGGGTGTATGGAGCACCCTCGATTGCGAAAAGTGTCACTAGGGCTTGAATTGTGGCTGCTGCATAAGTGGTCAATATTTGATTTATTTATTTATCTGCTTATGTGATAGCATGAAAACCATAAATACTTGGTCATTGAACACGCCAGATCACTGTTTACAGAATGCTGATTGAAAATTTATGAATGAAAGAATTCATAAAACACGAAAAAATTGTGAGAGCATAATGAATAAAAAACAAATTTCAGAGAAAAACTCTTATCTACTGTGAGGAACTCCTGTAAAGAACAGGAGTGTGCTATAAAGAAAGCTTTTAACTTGGATTCGAATACTTGGAGTTTATGACTAAATTCTTTCAGTTCTTCTGGAAGTCTAATGGAAATGAGACCTACTGAACAGTGCACACCACTTTATACAGTGCTACAGCGCACACTGTAAACTAGGCCTTGATGGGCCCTGGAGCTTATCTGGAGTCTAAAAAGGAAAGAGAAGTTTCGATCTCTTGTCAGAGACAACATTTATTGATAAGAATGTTATTACTATGATTTTACGATAATGCAGCAGTGTCTATCGTAGTGACAGATTTGTTATTTCATATACTGGCCATCTCAGGCTCTGTTCACACTCGTTTGTCACAGTGAATAATTATTGTTTGTTTACTCCTCAAATTTTCGATTATACAGGGTGACTAAGGAAGACGGCCACATGATTTCTGAGTTGATTCTACATGTAAAAATAAACTGAAAAATTCCAATGGACGTGTCCGAGTTTCGATCGTTCTGGAACTGGAGCGGGTTGAAGACTACACTCATCCACATGAAGACAACTATGAATATTGCATACCGAAATGCTGTGACGGCGCAATGGTGGACAGAGCAATGATGGGACAAATGACTGATCCATCCAACAAGAGATGTTCAAAAAGTTTCCCACCCATCTCAATGTACTTGTCAACTCACTGGAGGGTGTGGTGTGTTGCACATCGAACATCATCTCGGCGGACTTTAATGCAGGCAACAACGTCGCTGATGCGAACTACAAGTTCTACACGTGTATCCACCTTCTTAGCGTACACATGCCCTTTTAACCAGCCCCATAAACAGAAGTCTAATGGCATTAGACCGGGTTATCTGGTGAGCCAGTTAATGGGTCCACCACGACCAATCAACCATTGAGGAAATGTGTAAAATGGTTCAAATGGCTCTGAGCACTATTGGACTCAACATCTGAGGTCATCAGTCCCCCAGAACTTAGAACTACTTAAACCTAACTAACCTAAGGACATCACACACATCCATGCCCGGGGCAGGATTCGAACCTGCGACCGTAGCGGTCGCGCGGTTCCAGACTGAAGCGCCTAGAACCGCTTGGCCACATCGTCAGGCAGGAAATGTGTAATTCTGATTCTGGGACACTCGGTGATCCATCATGATGCAGGCAAATTTGCTGTGGTTCCCTAATGTCACGTCTTCCAGAGCTACAGGTCTTCAGTCAGAAAATGTGTGTATGGTGCGGCTGTCATGCGATTTGGTAGGGACACAGGTTATGTAATCAGGTCATCAATCAAACCACACCAGACGTTCACTGAGAAACTAAACTGGAATCTTGTTTCTCTAGTTTTATGTAGGTTCTCCATCACCCATGTGGAGAAATGCGGGTGTTCATGATACCATTGAGTGTAAGTGTTGCCTCATCTGCAAATAAAGTGTATTACACGACGCCTCTGTGTACAGCCAACCATTCACAAAATTGTTGTCTACTTACTGAGTCACCTGCATGCAGACGTTGCACGGGATGCATATGGAAAGGGTACAAGTCCTCAGAATGTAACGTATGCCACACAGCGTTTCTGGAACATCGAACTGACGACTAATGTGCAGTGTACTAGTGGTGGGACTCCGTCGTACCATTGCAGTAGTGTCTTCCCTTTCCTCCACTGACTCGACGGCCTCACGTTCTGATGTTATGTGTACACTTGGTAGTGTTCCATATTCACGTAATGTATCAAAAACCCTTGGAAATACCTTGGCACAGGGAGTTCGTCGAAGAGGAAAACGTCTCTGGTATTCTATCACAACTACACGGGCACTGCCATTACAGTATCCGTACACAAACAACGTATCTCCTATTCTGCTTGGGTGAACGTATGCAGCATGTTGACATTCAAGGACACAAGGGACTTGCTCAATTAAACAGCACTCAAGCACGACTCCTCACGCGGTCTCACGACTGCTCACTGATCCATCCCACAATTGCACACTGGGGATGCTTGTAGCTGTTGCCACGGCGCGACACCACAGTGCTGCCATCCCTCACACCTCTTGTAGAATGGATCAGTCATCTGTCTCACCATTATTCTGTCCACTACAGCACCTACACAGCATTTCGGTAAGTAATATTCACACTTGTTTTCATATTCATTCATGGATGTGTGTAGGCTTCAACCCACTCCATTTCCCTAACGATCGAAAATCTGACACGTGTTCATATCACTTGGAGTAAGGAGCGTAAACATTGGACGATTGAACAGTGGAAAAACGTTGTGTGGAGTGACGAATCACGGTGCACAATGTGGCGATCCGATAGCAGGTTCAGAGTATGACGAATACCAGGTGAACGTCATCTGCCAGCGTCTGTAGTGCCAACAGTAAAATTCGGAGGGGTTGGTGTTGTGGTGTGGTCTTGTTTCTCATGGAGGGGGCTTGCACCCCTTGTTATTTTGCGTGGCACTATTACAGCACAGGACTAAATTAAAGTTTTAAGTACCTTCTTGCTTCCCACTGTTAAAGAGCAATCCGGCGATGGCGATTGCATCTTTCAACACGATCGAGCACCTGTTCATAATGCACGGCCTTTGGCGGAGTTGTTACACGATAATAACATCCGTGTAATGAACTGTCCTGCACAGAGTACTGATCTGATTCCTACAGAACACCTTTGTGATGTTTTGAAACGCCGACTTCGTGCCAGGCCTCACCGACCGACAACGAGACAACGATACCTCTCCTCAGTGCAACACTCCGTGAAGAATTGGCTGTCATTCCCCAAGAAACCTTTCAGCACCTGATTGAACGTATGCCAGCCACAGTGAAAGCTGTCATCAAGGCTAAGCGTGGACCAACACCATATTTAATTACAGCATTACCGATGGAGGGCGCCACGAACTTGCAATTCATTTTCAGCCAGGTGTCCGGATACTTTTGGTCACATAGCGTAGGTATAAAACAAAGCATAGGACTACAGATAGATATACTGAATGAAACGCGTTTGGTAGTCAAGAGAGCAGTGCGTGAAGCCTTCAGTGACTACCGTACAAGAATATTGTCGAAAATTGTTTCACAAAACAGGAAGTAATTCTAGCCGTATGTAAAAGCTGTTAGTAGCACCAAAGCTAGTGTCCAGTCACCCCCGTGGCACTGAAAAGGTGAGTGAAATAGATATTAGTGTCTGTGCAGTAGAGAAACAGCTCAAATCGTTAAAAGTGAACAAATCCACAGGAACCTAGGGAATCCTTGTCTGATTGTACATGCAATTGGCAGCTGAGTTATCCTCTCTCTTACCTATAATCTGTCATACAGCCATTGAATAAAAAACCATGCTCAGTAACAGAAAGAAAGACCAGGTCTCACATGTCTATAACTTACTTTACCTATTATTTGGTCCCTTAGTTTGAGGTGTTGGTCACTCTATGATACAACTTGCCGTTGCTCGTTGGAGTTGTGTGGTGCCCATGAATTGGTACGTGTACCGATTAATTAGCGAAACTGTAGCTCCTGTGTCCAATTGGCACTCTATCGATTGCCCATTAATTCCAAGTTAGATCATCAGTCTGGTTGATGATTCATTCATTGGCATATCAGGCTTTATGACGTGGAGAGCGTTGTGCCGTGATGACATTGAGGGCCTCTTGCTCCTACAGACACTGACGAGATGACCCAGCTTGCGACAGACGCCACACTCGGTGTCGTAACGCGGACTGTGTTCATATTTATGTTTAATATAATAGTTGTGATACGATTTACATAACCTACATGGTGAGTATAAAGTTTATCCTCGATTATAAAACTTTATTTTTAAGAAACTGTGGTATATACAGCTATGCGATGTGTTGCAAATCTTCGCTTAACTCATAAAGTATTTTATGGATACTATTCCACATGAGCTCCGTTTGTTGCCTGTAAAACGTGTATGTGATATACAGTTTCCCTCCATTACTGTGCCAACATCTTCTCCGTCATCGCCTCCACAGCATCTCTTATTCATTTCCTAATAGTCTGCACTTCAGGAACTTGTCAACTGAACACTTTCTTATTAAAGTTACTCCATAAAACGTCAACAGGGGTTATCTCTGGTGAATGTGTTGGCCATGATGTTTGACCATCTCTGAAAGCTTTCATCCAAGAACTGGCGAACAAATAACTCCAACTACGGCGGTGCACCATCTTGTTGAGACGAAGTTCATGGCTGAAGTTATTGTAACTGAGGTGCAACATAAAGCTCGAACGTGACCAGGTGAACTGTTGTCGTAATGGTAGGTTCAGTGAACAAAAACGGTCCAATAATGTTTTCTGCATTTAGCCACGCTACACATTTACTTTCGGGCTGCCCCTCATCTGCTGCACCGTGATATGTTTGTCCTCCGACCCCTAAGTCGGGAAATTATGCCTGCTCTCTTTTCTGGAGATGTGAAAAGAGGCTTGACTGGAAAAAAAACTCTGTTAAGGTATTCGTTGTCAGCGTCGATCGTTTCAGCATGTTCCTAGCAAATTCAGCACGTCTGAGACTATTATCTTGCTGCGAGCACTGCAGGACTTGCACTTTGTATGCATCTAAATGCAGCCGTTGGTATAAAATCTTCATTGCAATGCTCTGAGGTATGCCTGTTTTTCTGGAAACACGACGCGTCGATTTCCACGACTGAACTGAGATGCTGTAAGCACATTATCAACATTTTCGCCACTCGCTCCAGATCTAACGCTTCTTACCTTGGCACAAACATAGCCAATCTTTTTAAACTTTTCGTGCTGTCCTTTGCTGCTCTTCACATCTTGCGGATGTCAACAGGTACTTCGGAATTGTCACTGAAATGTTATAGGCAACAGTGTTTTACGAAACCCACAAACACATTGTGCTTTGTTCTTAAATAGACGCCACTGTTGCAGCAGCACTCCTAAATTACGTTACCTGTATGAAGAAGAAAGAAATGAAATCAAATTCTGTCAGAACACATATGGAGGTGTGTCCTTAAATTCTTCAGGAGTGAATCGATCTTTTTGAACAAACCACAAAGCTGTATCTAGCACATTTCCTTAGAAACAATTTTTTTCTAATAAGGGAATGGCTCATTGCTCACCCTGTATAACTACGGTGGCAAGAACACAGTACTGAGAGGAGGCAGCTGTGATGTACACATTCGTCGAGGTTCTGTGATGGCCCACAGGCTTTTGTTTGCGAGCTTCTACCAATGTAGGGGTGGATGGATTACAATCTAGCTCAGATGCTGTTTTACGCCGAATTAGCGAACTAATTATGGAAGACGTCGGGAATGGTAACTCTTGCTTGTCATCAGTTGAATAACGAAGTTAACTAACTGAAAGGTTTTGCAGTTTGACGGTGATTTCGAAAATCTGCTGCGCAGATGCTACTATTTCGCAAGCTTACGCTAGCTGAAGGACCCTTCCCAAAGTAGAGTCTGAAGTAGATAATGTATTTCAATGAACCTACCTATTTGGGGGTCTATCAGACAATTAAGTCACGTGTAAATCAATGTGCATAAGAAACATTTTAGGGTGCTCACACAAAATTACACTGTTTTGTTAAACCTTGCAATTCTGTGTACCAAGCCATATATGACTGTCCCAGCTGTTTTCTACCTTGGCTAAACCTGAGTGTAGATGCAATTAAGTCGTTTTTGTCCATAGTGTTTAGGAAACAAATCGCAAACTACAGAAAAGGACAAGTAGATGGAATGAGCCGCAGGCTAAAGTATCCGCACAATTTCATCCAATCTGCTCCTTATAGACATCATCATAGGACTTTACCGATCTCAACTTGCCTTGCAGTGGAACAGGAAACGACGTACATAGACGTCCCAAGTTTCCTCATACTCTTTAAATGTGATTAAAGGTAGCGGATGTGGTGATGCCGTTGCTGCTTACTGTTGCTGCTATACGAGAATTTGCATCACCTGCTCGTTTTGCGGCTTCTGCTGCTCCAGCTCCTATCGTTACTTCCATAACTGCAGAAATTTTCGGTCCAGTTTTTATTGTTCACATACTCTGGAAAATTTCTCGTCGATAATATGCTGCCTATGTAGTATGGCAAGGAAGTGGTCGGGAACGGCAGTAGCTTGGTTGCGAGTAGACGGGCCACTGGAAGTAGAAGAGGAGCCCTAAACAGGAAAGTTCAAGACAGCGAGACTACCAGCGACCTCGCGACCTGCACAGACTGCTGTGAGAACTATGTACTGATTTGCGAAAGGCAGTAACACGTGAATCAGAAACCAGTACGAAGCACAAGTCGCCGTTAGCCAATCGTAGATTACCCAAAGCGCAAGTTCAAAGCAAGACAGGGATGTGGCCGCGTTGTTTCCAATATACTGAACGGCGCGTGACGTATACTGAGGTGACAAAAGTGATGGGATGTCTCCTAATATCGAGTCAGACCTCCTTTTGTAACCGGAATAATGCGACAACTCGACGTGTTATGGACTCAACAAGTCGTTAGAAGTCCCCTGCAGAAATATTGAGCCATGTTGGCCCTATGGCCGTCAATAGTTGAGAACAGAGAACCGAGAACAGTGGCTTTTATGTAGAGTTTTTAGTGCTAAAAGACAAGACCCACTGCATGAAATAACCACAGAAATCAACGTGGGGCGTATGACGAAGGTATCCGTTTGGACAGTGCGGCGAAATCTGGCGTTAATGGGCCATGGCGGCAGACGACCGACGAGTGCCTTTGCTAGCAGCACATACCCTGCAGCGCCTCTCCTGGGCTCGTGACCATATCGGTTGGACCCTAGACGACTGGATAACCTTGGCGTTGTCAGATGAGTCCCAATTTCAGTTGTTAGGAGCTGATGGTAGGGTTCGAATGGGGTGCAGATCCCACGAAACCTTGGCCCCAAGTTGTTAACAAGAAACTGTGCAAGCTGGCAGTGGCTCCATAATTGTATGAGTTCTGTTTACATGGAATAGATTGAGTCCTCTGGTCCACCGAACCAACCATTGAGTGAAAATTCGTATGTTCGGCTGCTTGGAGACCATTTGCAGCCATTCATTTTACCAAACAAGGACGGAATTTTTATGGACGACAATATGATGTGTCATCGGGCCACAGTTGGTCGCGATTGGTTTGAAGAACATTCTGGACAGTTCGAGCTAATGATTTGACCACCCACATCACCCGACATGAATCCCATTTATGGGACATAATCGAGAGGTCAGTTCATGCTCAAAATCCTGCACCGACAACACCTTCGCGATTGTGGACGGCTATAGAGGCAGAATGGATCAGTATTTCTGCAGGGGTTTCCAACGACTTGTTGAGTCCGTGTTACGTCGAGTTGCTGCACTACTCGAGGAAAGAGGAACTCCAACACGATATTAGGAGTTATTTCATGATTTTCGTCATTTCAGTGTGTAAGTGGAGCAAATATGAATGAGGGGTCATTTTAGCGACGATTTCAACAGCAGACGGGGAAATTTTACGTAAGCGATTTTAACAAAGGGCAGATTGTTACGACCTGGCGCCTGGAACGACCATCTCAGAAACTACAAGCTGGTCCGCTGTTCGCGTGTTACCATCAAGAGCATATATGGGAAATGGTTGAAGGACTGTGAACCACGAGTAGGCGATAAGTTATTCAACGTTCATGCGCCTCATCACAGAACGCGGAGGTCGGAGGCTTGCCCGCTCCGTACAGTAGGATAGGCAGCGAGCTGTGAAAATCTGACGACAGAATATTGTGCTGCTGCTCGCAAATTCGGAGAACACTGTTCAGAGCTCATTGTTTAACATGAGGCTCCACAGCAGACGACCGCTACATGTTCTTAGACATGGTCAGCTACATTTGCAGTGATTACAGGATCATCTGGACTGACCGTGGACCAGTGAAACGTGTTACCAGGTAGGAGGAATTACGTTTCTGGTAATATTAGGTCGATGGTTTTGTTCGGATACATCGTCATCCAGGCGAACGGTTACGTGGAACATGCAGCGCGCCAAGGACGTAGGCGGATGAGAGCAGAATTATGCAATGGGCGATATTCACCTGGTTTTCCATGGGAACTGTGGTAATTACTGGAGGCATCTTGATAGTAGTGGATTACGTGAGCATTACTCTGGTCCAGCTGCATCCTTCCATGCTTGCTGTTTTCTGCAAGAACGATTGCTTCTTCCGGCAAGATAACTGCTCTTGTCACAAGGCCAGAACCGTTCTACTGTGGTTTGAGAAAAAAGATAGTTACCACATTTTATGTCTTGGCCAGCAAATTCACCTGATCTGTACCCGAGGCAAAACATCTGAGACACTACTGGGCGCCAGGGGTGCCCTCACAACTTAACGGTCCTTAATTTACGAGAACTGGGCGGCCTGTGTATAGTCACCTGGTGCCACATACCATCGGAAACTTACCAAAGACTTGACGAATCCGTGCAATATCGCTGCTGCATTGCGTTCCGAAGGTGATCATAATGTTTTGGCTTATCAGTATATTTTAGATAGTCCGCCTCCCTAGCTAAGTGGTCAGCGTGTCCGACTGTTATGCAGAAGACACGTGTTCACTTTCCGGTACTGCCATGGATGTTTCCTTGGCGGGATGATTGGAACAGGGTGCACTCAACTTCTTGAGTAAAAGATAGCGGCTCCAAGGGGTGGGAGGCTGATAATGGCCGGGAGAGTGATGTGCCCCTCTCCACGACATACGAATAATGGCATTGGCAGAGAATGACACCCGGTACTGAACGGCCCAGCAGAGCCACCAGACGGAGCTTTGGTTCAAATGGTTCAAATGGCTCTGAGCACTATGGGACTTAACATCTATGGTCATCAGTCCCCTAGAACTTAGAACTACTTAAACCTAACTAACCTAAGGACAGCACACAGCACCCAGCCATCACGAGGCAGAGAAAATCCCTGACCCCGACGGGAATCGAACCCGGGAACCCGGGCGTGGGAAGCGAGAACGCTACCGCACGACCACGAGATGCGGGCCGGAGCTTTGGCTTTAGCCTTTAGTATACTTTACATGTTGTGGTAAAGTTGACACCCTCCAACCCATTAAGCTCTGCCTCGATGAGACGACGTTGATCTGCCAGGAGTGGGTACGGTTATTCCACGCTGAGTTGCGAATACGGCTGCGGAGAAGCTGACGTTGGCAGCACTTGCTGCTTGACTCACCTCATCGTGCTTGCCAGCTCGTGCATGATGTTATTCTGAGCACGTATCTTATTGCCCAGGATGCACTATTTGAAGGTTAGAGTTCTGTTGCAACATCCCTGATCAAAATTACCGACGGTAGTACATCACTCCCCCTCTTCTTTTCAAGTCTATTCGTCTGTTACTCTCCCCAAGTGAGTTCATGACGGCGGCAATTTACAAATAATTACAGATCACAAATGTATTTTTTATTGTTCTGATTGTTTCCTTTTCTCCACAATACACAAGCGACAATTTAACTCAGAAAAGCTCCGTAATTCACGGCACACAGTTAATTGCTTCATGATGAAACTTGTCGTATACAGTAAAGGTGGCTCGAACGGTGAAACATCATCTCGGAGTACTGCAGTTCTGTTCCCGATATTCCGAAACACGCACATCAGGGTATCCGCATCTCATGAGTTCTACCGGACAACTACGTCGTATTCAAATGTTACGCACAGCCGGAAAAATTACAAAAATTCATGAGAAATTATCGTCGAGTAAATATTATTTTCACGGCTGGAAACAGTGTAACGAGCTGTTGCTGCATTATTATAGATAGTTCTCGGCTAGATATGCAGCCACACGATAGAATAAGGTTAAGAAAAGTGTCAAAAAAACGAAAAAACTGTGACGTGTGGGTATATAAAATTCTCCTACCGTACAGTTTCACACCTAGGTAGTATGAAGTAGAGCTGTGTTGAAGCTGTTGCTAACGTCATCTCACTTGCAGTCTTCCTGCGGCTTCTCATTTCAGTCAATCATTTTAATGTTAAATTAAGTAAATATCAATATTAATACAAACTACTTATGTTGAAGATCGTATTGATTGAGAAAAGTAATTATTTTCGTAAATTAGTTAACACGTTCTATATTACAGCAAACGATACGAGGACGCTCCACAGCAGACGACAGTAAATAATTAAGTGAAATATCTTCTACATACAGACCATTCACATCAGCAACTAAGCGAGACAGTACGCATTATGAAACAAAGGTGGGATTTCATTTCATTTCCAAGCACCAGAGTGCCTCGAAAGGAGCTACAAAATACCAAACTGGCTGCCAAGGCAAGTGTAGCACGAGTAAAAAGTGGTGTAAGAGGTCCTCAGCTGTGCGGCTCGCTAATTAGCGAGCGCTTGCTGATCGGGGCGCTCCGCTTTTGATGTGCACTGCGTTCTCGGCCTGCTCTTCAAAGTCATTCGCATTAACATTCACCTCTTACACGTTTCCATTGCCACGGTATGGTAAAATATCCTTAGAAAAGTGGAACCACTGCATGAAGGCGACTTATTATACGTGCTGAAAACAGTAGGGACAATATCGAATCTCAAGCAGCGAAAAGTGTACTGTAACTGAAAACAAAAGACTTCATAGAAGAACTGTGTTCGGTACAGTTTAACTACACGAATGCTTCACCAGTCGTTCTAAACTGTCTGCTACGATCTGAGTTCAAGCATACGCAACGTTTTTATTCGCAAGGAAAGGCCACACAAGAGACGTTTCATTTACTTGTTGCCTAACTTTTATTTGATTCTGTTGAACTGCATGCTCTGAAACGTACTCGCAGTACGGTGTCAAGCACTGACGTTTGGCCTACTCGGTACGTGATATTACCGATCTGCAAACACGTGTTTCATATACCTATACGATGAGACATATAGGACACCCTACCACAGGTACTCTCAGAACCAATGAATACGCAGAGGTTCCGTTTTTGGTAAGCTAAAGCGAACAGTGTGGCGACTTTTCTGGCACACGTAAGTAATTTTTAACTTTGTAGCTGCAAAATTACACCATCCACTTATGTTTAAATGGAGCTATATGCGTCTTTCTGTGGAATTGGACAGAGCCTTGTAAAACGACTTCAGCGATATCACGTGTGTGGAACTTGGTCAAATAGTGTCAAGATAACATGGCAGCAAACCAGTCCAGCAGTGTCCGCAGCTCGTGGTCGTGCGGTAGCGTTCTCGCTTCCCACGCCCGGGTTCCCGGGTTCGATTCCCGGCGGGGTCAGGGATTTTCTCTGCCTCGTGATGACTGAGTGTTGTGTGATGTCCTTAGGTTAGTTAGGTTTAAGTAGTTCTAAGTTCTAGGGGACTGATGACCATAGATGTTAAGTCCCATAGTGCTCCGAGCCAGTTGAACCAGTCCAGCAGTCAGGAGAAATTTACTATAAACATCTCCCATACTTTATCAAACGTAAGCAAACACGCAGCTCACGTACGGTTCGAGTGCTTATTATATGATGGCCACATCAAGTGTTCAAAATGTTGACCCTAAGCTTTGACACAGGTTATAAAGCGATTCCAGAAAGATAATACCGCACATGAAATTTCATTTGGGCTTATGATAGCACAAACTCGTGTTAAACGGCATTTTATGTCTTCGTGAGTCGTCAGTGTTTCCTTGCAGAGAACTTGGTGTAATTTTTCTCACATATAAAACTGATGAGCGTTCTAACAATACCATCACTTGCAAAGTAGGTTAGAAATCAGATTAATAATGTCGCTCACGCAGCATATGTTCGCTTTATCGGGCAACAACAAAGTTATTGACTGTGGATGGTATGGTCAGAATGGAAATAATGAAGTCACTGTCAAAAAGTCATTAATTTTGGTACTTATCTTGAATGGATTCCCACGTAGATTTCGTCGAAGTTGTTATGGCTCATCTTGTTGATTCTAGGGTGATTCCACTTAGACTGCTAAAAGGTCCAGATCTGTATTTTAGCAGTATTTGAAGACCTAACAAATGCATTCTTCAGGAAATTCTTAATGATCAAACAATCCCAGATCAGAACAATGGTATGGTAGAAATAATTTTCGACTTGGTGTTCACGATCCACATTTTTATTAAACTTCTTGTAAATTCACATGTATTTCTTCTTAATTGTCACATCATCAAGAAAACAGTTTTGTATCAATCTTCATATATTTAATTTCCACTTTAACCAAACACAAGACTTGACTGTTCTTTCACAAAGCGAAATAACAACTTAACTTCTGCAAAGTGAAACAAAGACTGCTCTGTGCGCATTCGCGCCAAAACGGTTGCAAGTAAGTCAAAGATTACGAGAGTCTCACAGAAATGAATACACACAAGAACCATATCATTGTAATATATTGATATATCGGAGTACTTATACATTAATAAAACCAAATGTGAATATTATCATAAAAACATGTCTGTTACTTTGCAGGAAAGTAGTACGATATTACTGGTATCGAGAACTTGGGTTGGAGTGCCGTAATGGTCACGTAAATAAAGAACAATTACAGCGTGCAGGTGACTTTGATTTCCCGAACGACCTATCTAACGCTCTTCAAATGCTCCATCAAGAGTATGGAATTTTGCACAGCAGGTGAACAAAACTATGGAAACACCAAGAACATAATACATTACCATTCCTAATACGGTGTAGGAAACCCGTTGGCACTGAAACCAACTTCCAGTCGTCTTTAAATGGACAAATACAGGTCTTGTATGAGTTTCAAGGGAATCGTGTACCATTATTGCTGCAAAATAGTGACCAGTTCGAGCAATGATGATGGAAGTGGATAGCGATCACCCCCCCCCCCCATCTCTCCAAAGTAGACTACAAAGATCCAGTAATTTTGAGATCTGATGACTGTTGTGGTCAGGGGAGACGCCAAAATTCATCCTCTGATCACGAAACCAGTCATGGATGATGCGAGCTGTCTGAACAGGAGCCCTTACTTCTGGGACACAGCATCATCCTGTGCAAGGGTATCCTGTAGGCTATATTTTCTCTAAGCGTTTTGTCATCAGGTGTAAGACGTTGTGGCCTCCTGACCTTCATTGTTTACATATTCCGCCATCACAATCATATTCCGCACATCAAGACGCTTCATTCGAACCAAAACTCGATAAGATAAAATCAATGTTGTTTGAAGTCACGTAAACGATACGCAAATAACAAGTGCGCACCGGGGTTGAGATATTCAAGGCTGGCGTACACACACACATTCAAGACACGACGGTCACAAGAGCTTTTAGTTTGGGAGAGCAGACCGCACGCCGAGAGGCTGATCCCTTCAGAGGACGATTCAGCCTATCTACATTGGATGGCGGACAGCGTTTGCCCGAGTCAAAGGGGAGAACGACCCCGTGTTCGGTTTAAAAGCAAATTCCGCTACATTGTGTGGGAGCGCCCAGCCTACGCATTCTTTACAAACATAGCGCGCAGTTTCAGTGGTTTTCACACGGAGACAGCAAACGCCAAACGCCGATGCTACAGATTTCCGGTTTGGCCGCCTTAAACGAAACGTCATTCTCCCGTTTTAGAAGAGCAATGCTGATTGGCAGACGATATTCCTGACGCCTTGAGCTGGAGGAGTAATGGAAGAGACCGAAAGATATACCCCTTCACGTCTGGCGTGGAGAGGGGCCGTTCCGTTGTCGCTCTTGGAGCAAGAACACGTAACGAGAGCGTGTGCGCTCTTACGTGTACTCAAAGAGCGAGGAACAAGTCTCTCCTCAGTACTTCACTGGGAGAGCACCTCTGTCGAGAGCGAATCGGAGTGTGACTCTATATTGAGTCCTTGTTATTAAGCGTTGTTCACTGTGTTGGCCGCCACACTTATAGTCCGGTGTGAATGGACAGGGTTATATTTAAATGCCTGCGAGCATATTTTTGAGTGGCATTGCGGTGGACTGGTTATCTGGCCAGTGTACCACGCCTGTAGTTAGATTAGGGGCGAATAGGATTCCTTGACTTCATCAGGGCATAGGGAGAGTTTGATTGGCAAAGGTAAATCCAGATAAAACGAGAGTTATCTTATTTGTCAGCAGCGAGCGGCGCAGATAGCAGTCATCGCAGCTTACGGTATTGTGCGCTACAGCTCTTGCAAGCCCCGTATTTCCTCCACAACAATACACATCACTGCATTTCACAGGCGACAGCCTCGACCGTACCTAGCAACATTCTAACAGATAATTGTTCAAGTTGAGTAGGTGTGGCTGTCAGCCTTTCTGCCAAGTCAATAACAATCTTAAACTTTGTATAGAAATTTCATTAGCGAATCCTATCCTTAAGAGGTAACTTCACATTCCGAAAAGAACCCAGAAATAACTTGTTCAGTTCATAACTAAAAGTCCCATTGTGATTTCTCAGAATTTTTGAAAAATAAACAATAATTTTCGTTAGTTTCATGTTTTTCTTACACTAACTAGCACTACTCCAGTACCCAAGTATCCCACTAGTTACGTAAGAAATTTTGTGAATTTTTGTGTCATTTCCTTACAGCGAATGACTCCAGAAGATATTTATTGGTGAAAGTTTTTCAGGCATTTCTGTTTAGAACGTTAGGAGCGTCTGTCTGACTTCTGTAGTAGTGTGGGGGTGGAAATAGCATCTTGCAGGAGCCACAGGGTAAAGGGTACATCTCAGATTAATCCGTTGCACAGAATGACAGACTAGCACCCACATGCTCACACAAGTATAAAGCTCTGTTCTTATCAGCTTAATATCTGTCACAGTCTGCATCAAAGAATTTGAATGTTAAACCAATTTTTGGCTCATGACAGAGACTAAGAGCAAGGTCTACCTCTGTCACAAGAGGCATCCTGACGTAGTCAAATTGCCTCGTCATCTACGAAGCCAGCTAGCAGCAGAATTGTAAATATCAGGTTAATATAATGTACCGTTTTATAAATTCGGTAATTTAGCTGATTTTATTACGATGGCCATCTCTCCCTGTGTAGGTTGGAGAGTGAAATCTCGTTAAAAGATCTCGCCACAATGAAAACAATAAAATAAAAGAACTCCTGATTAGCGCTCCAGCTCGCAAATCATATCCATGGCACTCTCGCCCTCGCCTCCACCCGCCCGGTGGCACATTATTGATATCAAATTGATTGGCTTGTTAGTTAAATTAATCACGAGAGTCTCTTTACATGGTTAATAATTTTTTTCCTGCACTCAGGTTACACTCGCCAGGTAACTCATATGAGAATCCCTGGAGGGAAGGCGATGTTCTTTTCGAGGAACACCATTGATAACTGACAACTGAAGCTGACTGCAGAAGGATTCTACTACTGCCTACAAACATTTCTCGTAAGGACCACGAAGATACGATACGAGAAATCAACTCTCATACACAGGCATATAGACAGTCTCCTTTACATACCTCTATTAGCGAGTGAAATAGGAAAAGAAATGACTAGTAGTGGTACAGGACACCCTCCGTCAGGCACCGTACGATGGTTTGCGAAGTATGCATATAGATGTAAATGTAAGGTTAGTTTACTTATTATGATGTCAGTCCATCCATTTATAGTCGCACAAAACTCACGGAAAAATGTTATCTCTTAGACAAAACTTCTGCTGCTGATTATCTCTCAGTAAAAACCTTCGTGTTAGTCCCTAATTTTCTCACTGGAATCACGTCGCGAGATGTATGTGAGAGGTTGTAATACATTTGCCCACAACACTTAAAAGTAGCGGTACAGAGCTTACCTTTCAACTCCTCTTTTGTCAGAGTGTCGCTTACCTGCGATTATCACGAATCTTCCAGTCTTCGATATATAGCATTTGAATCCACCTGATTTCGACGAGTAAGAAATATCCCTCGCCAACTGACAGACCCCTGCTAATTTTCGTTAAAATGTGTTCATTTCCTCTTTTTCCTACATTAATCAGACTTAGGTCTACTCTTAATATGATAGCTATGATTACAATGTCATCTTAACATTTCCTGACGCGGAAGGACCGTGATTTTTTTAATGTCACAGCATGGCATTGACATACAATTTCACTGTTCTGTCAACGTATTCCGTCTTCCATGGGCTTTCGTTCCCCAGGAGAGTACTATTGTTTAAGATCTCTGCTATAGAGTCCCACATGATCCGGTCACAAGTGCTTTGCAATATGTACACCCCACTAAGCTAGTAACGACTAGATTCTGTGACGGGGTGTATTGCAGGGAGAAAAAGAAAATCTGAGAGCTGCCTACGGCCATCTGCCATATTAATTTCGTATAAAACATTACACAGCAGACGTAATCGGAATTGGTAGTTGAAGTTGCTTGGTTTCTTTATGGACGCACTGTATGCTGGATAGAAGGATAATGTCATATATCAGTACTTTAATAGGGGGAATTTTATGCACTCTAGAGACATTGTACCATATTCCATAGTCAGGGGCATAGTGTATATTAGGAGAAATTACTATGGATTCAGCAGGAATATAAAAAAATCCATCTCAAGCGGAACTGACTGACGTTGAAATGGATCATCAACTTGTTTTATTCCAATGGGCTTCTATGGATTACTATTAGCTTATGGATTCGGCTATCAGAATAGATATGTGCGACTACATAATGTTTGGGAGAAACGTTTACATCTTGTTCCGCTAAAAAGAACCTGGTTTTTAAGTTCTGATTTATAACCATGGAAATGGTCTGTTCGAGTTTGATCCTGTCTAAATGCTAGCGATATGGAATTACACACATCAAAAAAAGTTTTGAATCACCTCTGTTCCGAGAGTTCCGGAACCTGTACAGAAAATTAGAATAGAGATCAACATAAACATTATATCCGCCCTTTTTATTGGTCATGGAAAGCACACATTGCGTGTTTTACCACCATACAGCGAGACCTTCAGTGGTGGTAGTCCAGAATGCCTCGTCAATATGCTGTTGTTATGGTTGCACTATCGGTCGGAGGATGGTATTCATGTATCGTACAGCCGTTATGGCACCTTCCATGACCACAAGTGGCGTACGTCGGCCCCACATAATGCCACCTCAAAACATCAGGGAACTTCCACCTTGCTGCACTGGCTGGACAGTGTGTCTAAGGCGTTCAGCCTGACCGGGTTGCCTCCATCACGTCTCCGACGATTGTCTGGTTGAAGGCATATGCGACATTCATCGGTGAAGAGAACGTGATGCCAATTCTGAGCGGTTCATTCGACATGTTGTTGGGCCCACCTGTACCGCGCTGCATGGTGTTGTGGTTGCAAAGATGGACCACACCATGGACGTGAGAGTGAAGTTGCGCTTCATGCAGCATAACGCACACAGCTTGAGTGGTAACACAACGTCCTGTGGCTGCGCGAAAAGCATTATTCAACGTGGTGGCGTTGCTGTCAGGGTTCCTCCGAGCCATAATCCGTAGGTAGCGGTCATCCACTGCAGTAGTAGCCCTTGGGCGGCCTGAGCGAGGCATGTCATAGACAGTTCCTGTCTCTCTGACGGTGGGAGCCGCGCGGTCCGTGACAAGACACCTGAGACTGCGCTGCTACCCCGCGCGGCAATGTGCAAGTGTTGTTCCGAAAGTAATGCTTCCTATTTTTTTTATGGTGACCTTGGATGTCCGTGCCAGATGTCGTTAGTGTAGTGCTAATGCTTGAAACTTCCTCTTTCATTTGCAAGTGGCTCCGTTGTTCTGCGTTAGTTGGCGCCAGCAGAGGAGTGTTCCAAAATGGAGTCTGATATGGACGCACTTATAGAACAGAGGTATATGATTGAATTCCTCACCGCTGAAGAAACTGCGCCGAATGAAATCCATTGTCGCTTGCTAAAGGCGTATGGAGTCGATAGAATATCTATGAGATGTGTGGGGCGATGGGTACGGCATTTTAAGGGTGGCGGAGAGGGTATACATGACAAACCACGGCCCGGTCGCCCCTCAGTGCTGTCATCCCTCGCAATGAAGAGCGTCTTGATGAAGTCATCCTTGCTGATCGGCGGATAACGACCAGAGAATTGTGTGGAAAGCTGAATGTCGGCTGTAATGCCTTGGAAACAATGTTGGAATATCTTGCTTATCGCAAAGTCTGTGCGTGATGAGTCCCGCAGATTCTTAAAGAAGATCAAAAAAACTCATCCAATGGAAATTTGTCGGGACGGCTCGACCAATAAGAAGCTGAAGGTGACATTTTCTTCTAAATAGCATCGTCACCAGAGATGAGACGTTGTGTCACCACTACTACCGTGAATCCAAAAGACAGTCCATAGAATGGCGACATGCGACTTCTCTGTCAAAGAAGAAATTCAAGACACAGCCATCTGTAGGAAAAGTGATGTGCACAGTCTTCTGGGGTAGCCAGGGTGTGGTTCTTTTGGATGTCCTGGAGGCTGGAGAAACCGATTATTCAGCACGCTACAAGAGAACACTGACTAAGTTGGAAGCCCGAATTTTCAGGGTAAGGCCAGAGAAGAAGACCAACTTTCACCTGCAAAATGATAACACCAGGCCCCACACAAGGTTTGCGACCACGCAACTCATTGCAAAATTCGTCTGGATTGTCTTGCCACATCCACCGTACAGTTCCGATTTAGCGCCTTCAGACTTCCATCTCTTTGGGCCTCACGAAAATGGACTACTTGGCGAACACTTTCAAGACTCGGATGCTGTTATCAAAGCTGTAAGGAAGTGGTTGGCCTCAATTGGTTCCGATTTTTATAAGCGCGGCATGCAGGTTCTGGTTAATCGTTGGCAAAAGTGACTAATGTATAATGTGACTATGTGGAAAAATGTCAGTCTGTAGCTGAAATATTGCTCCATTTAGCTGTGCTGTTGTGATTTATGTATCTCCTGCAGTTTCCATGAATAAAAATAGGAGGCATTACTTTCGGAACGACCCTCTTAGAATGTTAATAACGTTTGTTTTATTTAAAAATATGTAAGTGTGGTCACATAAAAAGTTCGGAGACATTACTTTTCAGCACGCCCTCGTACCTTTGAAATACACAGAGTAACAGTTGTTATCAACATCTGATGCACGTATTCACAACTGGCAGAAGTGATATTTATCCTGGTGAACCATCCTTGAAAGATGTATAAAGTGCGAATAACACAGTGTGAGTAGTTGAAGTTTTAAAATGCGAGCGGTCGCCGCCGGCGTTAGGAGTCGTTAGTGCTGATAGATGCCCGCGCTGCGTGCGCGGGTGGCGCACTGATAACCGATCCGAGGGAGCAACAGGCGGACCCGCGTACCGCGTCAGTTTTTGCCAGTCTGAATGGGACGCTGAGATGCGGCGACTCGAGCGCACTGAGAATTCCTCGAGCTTCTAGTTCTCAAGTAGTTCTCGAGAAGTTCACGAGAAACGGCGCGGCAGCACTAGTCGCTGCACACTGGAGAGCCTGTATACAGAGAGAGTGGCCATAGGTGAAGTTGCCCGGTATTGGTTGATTAGCTTTGGCGCCATTTTTCTGCCAAACGTCTCTCGCGCTTCCTATGTTCGCCGTGCTTTTGAGTTGAATTGAAGTTCAGAGGACTTTTGGAAACGATTTAAAGGTATTTGAATTATTGAGAGACTTGTTATGCGTTGTGCATGCATGTTCGATTTAGTTGTATATCGTTTTTAGTACGTAATTAGCGTTTGCGTGCATACTGGTAGCATCACAAGCTTTTCTGAAGCCAATATCTGACAGTCCTTGCTGGAAACATAAAGTTCCTGTAATTGTTGTGCCATGCTCATTCGACTTTATAGCGTCAAACTTTATTTCGTTCCGAATCAAACACTAGGCATTATTTGGTTTCAGTATTATTGCCTGACTGTTGACGCAGGCAAGTTGTAGGCACGTTTTCCGCAGTTGTCGTGGTTGCTGAAACATTATTCGTAGTAAATAATTGTAGGTACTCTTCAAGACAGTTTTTAATAGGCCTACTTACTGTGAGGTAGAAGGGATACGGTAGTTTTCTTGTTATATTTGGTCGTTATTACAGTAGCCTACATTTTACATTGCGTGATTTTTGTAACCTTTTTCGTCTGTCATCAACGAGAGGTATATATATATATATATATATATATATATATATATATATATATATATATATATAAAGTCGTAAGCAGTTGTTTACTTGTGACATGCAAAAGGTTTGAAGACGTGACAAGAAGTACACACCTTTTGCATGGCACAAGTAAACAACTGCTTACGACTTTCGTTCATCCGACGTAGTACAGGTACGTTAAATTTTTAGCGTTATGCACGTCCGATACAAAACAAATGCTATACACTATATTTTTTTATTTACGTTACTTTCATTGCAATATGTCTAGTAAATGAACTTTAAAGGAGATAAATGCAAGTAACGAATAAATTTTACAGCCACTGTATCAAATTTTCCTGTGCTGTACGTAGTAGGCTACCATGAGTATATTATAGCTGTAAAGAAAGGCATTTAACGAATGATTTCGCAATATTGTCCTGTGCTTTTGATTCGGTGAGTGTGTACTCCACTACTCCACTACTGGCCATTCAAAAGTCCCGCTCGCAGTTTGGCAGAAAAATGACCGCCGTATCGTCCGGTTGGCCACTCTCTCCCTATACAGGCTCTCTACTGCACACTAGGTGACTGGGGCAACAAGTGCCCGGGTTAATATTTGAAGTGATGATGATGATGAGGTCCCATACTCCGTGGAGCGTAGGGGACGATGCGAGAGACTCGCACCGCCGTACTAGGCTAGGTCCTAGCGGAGGTGCTTCGCCATTGCCTTCCTCAGGCCGTAATGGGGATGAATGATGATGATGCAGACGACACAACAACACCCAGTCATCTCGAGGCAGGAAAAATCCCTGACCCCGCCGGGAATCGAACCCAAGACCCCATGCGCGGGAAGCGAGAACGCTACCACGAGCTGAATGCTGACACTAAACAAACACGCTCGCAGCTCACTGTGCTCGTAACTCGTATGTCTCAGGTTTCATTCGAATAAAGTTGTGATTCAAAGCAGTGATTCAAAACCATGGTGCATGCAATACTTTACAGAAGATAGAGATAATATTTGTTGTAAGATTTGCTTTAGAAAACTCCGTAACGATTCAAAAAAATACAACGGGCATGATTAGACTTATTAAATTTCACAATTTATCGAGCAATCATTCACCGACGTCCATGGATAACGAGGCTCATTCTGCTAATAATTCGAGTCAGACAAAATACTCAGGTATGTTTGTTATCCACTCAAATCGCACAAAAAGGGAATTCCGTGCAAAAGATCGGACAGTGCCCGAAGTAGTCCGCCGAAGTTGGAATTTTAAATCGGTTTCCGATAACATACAACATACGCCAGAATAAAAACTATCCAAGCTTTTGCATGGTACGATACGTCATTTTATTGTACCAGTTTCCTAGCAAAACTTACGTCCTTGCAGGAACAGTGATCTAAATCTTACGTTTCGCTTCATAGAAGGAAACAGACGGCAACAAGAACTAGATTCAGCACTAGTGGTCATGATAACAGACGATTTTCTAAACTCTCAATCGTAGGGGGCATTGGTTTCGACATTTTTGTTGCACTGTTGGACCCAAACTATTCGATACCAAATCGAAAATAATTGCGCCTCATGATTGAAGAAAAATACCAGAAAGAGGAACATGGAAGTGCAACAATCTAACTGTGTTCCCTTAACGAGCGATATTTGGACCTCGCTGAATTTTGAACCATATACGAACACAACTGGTCATTTAATTAACAGTAATTGGTTTTATCCCTCGTGCATTCCGTTTACCACAAACAGTCCTAAATGTCAGTTAAATAATGTGATTCCAAGATGGAACATGGAAAACAAAGCTGTAAGCATCACAACTGACAATGGCAGTACCATGAAGGAAGTTGTACAGCTTATTCCCAGTGGCAGCATAAATATGCAACAGATGTCTTGTTTAGCATATGGTATCAATGTGGTTGTGAAAAACTTTGAGCAGCAGTGAAGAGCTCTGCATTATGTGAGAAAAGGCCAGGAAAATGGTCAGTAATTTTAAAACAAGTTGCAATGCTAAAGAAAAACTCCATGAGTTCCAGTATGTACACAAATTAATTCAGAAAACCTAAACCCGATGGAACGGCACATTTTATATGCTACAACGCCTACTGGGGCAAAAGGAACGTATTGCAGCCTGTTTTTCATCTCTGTATTCAGGTATTCAAAACCTCTTAGCGACGACTGGTGAATTTCGAAGCGGAGATTTTTGAAATGATAATACGTGATATCTCATCCGAAAAACTATACCTTTCTTGCTAAAGCTATTCCAATAATCAGACAGCTAATCCTAACTGTATTCAAAGGAGAGCTCGTTACCACGGCAGCGCAAGAGTTACAGCAATATCTACACAACTCACTAACAGCTAGGCAAGGATTAAGAGAAACAGATTATATGCAGTTGCTCCCGTGCTCGACCCAAGGTTCAAAATGTTGCCGTTTACGAATCCCATTCATTCAGACAATGCCGTTGCAAGCCTAACTGCAGATAGTGATAACGATTCTCAAGACTTACTCATTCGCCCGCTAACGGCACTAGCCAAAGTACTATTTCGAACAAAATGCATGTAGTTCCTTATGAGCATCTTTCGATTTAGATGTTTCCAACAAAACTCTAATGAAACCCGGTTTGACAGCGTAGATTAAGAGATCCAACGATATTTGGAAGAACCGTACTGACAACGCACGAAGAATCCTATACGCTACTAGAAGGAAAAAGGAGAACAGTTACCCACGTCTAGTTGTAGTGGCAAAAAAATATCTCGCAATACCTTTCATTCTGCCCCTAGTGAGAGAATGTTTTCCAACACATGACTGTTTATAAACAAACAAATAAGCAGACTAAAAGGCCAATTGCTTTATAAATTCATATTTGTAAACGAAAATCGACGATAGTGCGGTAACGAGAAGTAAAAATGCATTTAAGTAAATACGGCCGGAATTCATAATCTTCTTATTTTCTTTTCTATTGTTAGTATAAAGTTTTTTGTTTGGTGCAAGATCTGAGTTTTTAAGTAACAGTTCTACGATTTCTGACTTCTGAGATATATACTACTAGTTCAATAAAAATTGATGAAGGTAGTGCATTTGATACCAGTGTAGAATGTACAATTTCAAATTCTTCCTTGCACGCACAACGATTACGACTGTTGCGGCTCTGTGCCTCGTTGCACAGAAGTTTCGCGTAGCCTTTTAGAGAGCGCAGCAGTGTCGACAAATTCTCGAAAGTACCCGAGAAATTCTCGAGAGTTTGCATTAGCGTCGCGCGTTTGTCGAGCGCGACCGTAGCCCGTCCCTGATTGTCAGTTGCCCAACCGTCCCTGAGAGCTGCGGGCCATTCAGCGGACACAGTCGTGGAGCCTGTCTGCGGCGCTTGAAAACTGCATTGTGGCGTCGCTTCCGAGAAGCTGTTTTGAGGTATTCTCACGAGCGAGAACTGTGAGTGATGTCCTGATCCAATCTCAAACTTGTCTCTTAACGGAAGATAATAATTCGGCGGTAGCGCCCCGTTAACAAATGGCATCTCAGTGATTTACTGTTAAATTCGAGTTTATTTCAGTGCAGAACACTAACGGTTGATCATCATGTAGTACTTGCAGTCGACAGAGGCTCCCATCACCTCACCTCGCTGAAGTGTTTGGGAGGCGGGCGTTCAATTTTTTGACCCGCAAAGTGTCACTCTTGTGTTGTAAGAGCCGGCCGAAGTGGCCGAGCGGTTTTAGGCGCTACACTCTGGAACTGCGCGACCGCTACGGTCGCAGGTTCGAATCCTGCCTCGGGCATGGATGTGTGTGATGTCCTTAGGTTAGTTAGGTTTAAGTACTTCTAAGTTCTAGGGGACTGATGACCTCAGAAGTTAAGTCTCATAGTGCTCGGAGCCATTTGAACCATTTTTGTGTTGTAAGCGAGGGCACTGTAGCAACAAACTAAATAGTCTTCGCTGATGGAAGTTGCCACCTGTACAAACAGTGAAAAGAAATAGAAATCAAACATATAAAATCGCACCCACTCAGGCCAGTCCAAACAGCAAGGGGCGGGGGAGGGGGGAGGGAGCCAAGGGTGGCACACCTTGATGTTAACCGTGATACTGGAGGTGAGGAGACACTAATGTAGGAAAACGTACAACTTAGTACCGAATAAAGCAAAATCAATGAATTATTTTCAGCAAATGGTAAGAATACGTTTCGTATGTAACACTGAAAGTTATTCTTCCCTATTTTCCCAGATTTTGCAAGTAAACAGTTCTTTTTTCTTAATTTTTACTTCTGATTTGCCTTGACGTTCCTGAAGACAGAAATAAAGTTGCATAAACACTAATCAACTGATACTTTTCACAGGAATTCTTGAATTTGTCATAGCATTCATCGACTGCACAAGTCACTCTGTCTCTTTTTCGCTCGAAATGATAGAGTGTAGTTTGCACGAAACCTTATCGATTGACTTTATACGCAGTTTTTAGGGGATAACAAGAAACTTTGTCTTAATGTCAGCCACGGATTTCTCTGTTAATGACATCTCCTCTACAGATTTCCCTGAAGCAAACTTCGTAGTTTTGCAACTTCCTTTTACGTATAACTTCCTGAAAGTGCTCAACAACATCGAAGAAGCCTAGAAATCAGTAATGGTCATTTCGCTTGAATTCAGAGGGTCCAATCTCATAGATATCCCTCGGTAACAGTGCGTTGACCCTCACAAGCAGTTCTAAATCTTTGGAATATCTTTTCTTTCACTTTTTGTGAGTTTCATTTTGCTGTATATTTCATAATTTGTGTAAATCTTTTTTCCATTTATATAATGCGCTTTCAGATTTCATGAAACGAAATCGAGTTTGCACATTGCTTAACTTCAAGTGTTTTCTCCTTCCTTTGTTTAACCAGAAAATTTACAGCCTTTTCTTTCTCACTGAAAGCTATTACTGTAATGTTTTCTTTGGGCAGGAACGTACTCCCTTTTTGTTTTTGGACTTAAGTTAACACAAAATTCATCGTTCGAACCAAAATTCATGGAATCGTTTTTAACGAAATGTCGACATGATTTGAAAGAATTTTCAGGAAATTGACTAATAAATTATTCATATGACAGCCTTCAGGAGAAATAGATGATTTCGACTGCAGGCCGTGTCCTTCGTATTTCATCTTTGCAGGGTTGAACACATTAACTGTATTTCACATTACTATGAAACTCTGGAGCCTGCACAACGACAGATGCTATTAGCAGACATTACGAATGTAACACAAAGGAAATTAAATCAATATTATCTCCATTTTTAACGCTTACCGATATCGCAAAGGGAGCTGCCAATTATTATGGATGTTAAATAAGATGCAAATTCGAGCGAACAGTGAGTGTGAACAATTGTATCAGAGAAACTGTCGGCGGAAACTGAAATTCGCTTTACAAATTACAGTCACGTTGTGCTGTGTTACCCGTTTACCGATGCACCGTCAGCCAGGGCTACGCACCTGCTGTGTTGCACTCTTGAAGTCCTAAACAACTGTGCAGGGCTCTACATTTCTCCAGCCACAAGGTGAGCTAAGAATTTGGCAATTTTCATCATTTTCAAAGAAATACTTGCAGTGTGTGATAGCAGCTAAATGTTTGACATTGTGTTTTCTTCGGAGTATTCTCTCTGTACAAAAAAGTTCAGGGCAGATTTTGACATATCGAGTTCGACAGTTCCTTTTTTAGGTCTATTCTGACTACCTGACTGCTATCAACAATGCAGTGCGAGGAGCGATCCATGATTGTGGGACCTGTCACGAGCATGACGCCAGTCTCTCCAGCTGTTGTTGCCGGTAGATGAATCCTGGTGATGCCACAGCTTCTTTATTCAAGCAACTCCTCATTTGGCCATAGGAGGCTAAGTATACCTCATTCCAGACCTCCCAACCCTCCAAAAATCTGAGGATGTACCGGGATTCGAAGCTCGGTGCTTCCACACCAAAGGCTGCGACGCTAATCTTCTTTTTAATCTGTTTCTTTGTCGTTTGTCGTCAGTGATATTGTATGGATGTCGCATGACACCTTTCAAATTCCATTCCATCGATGAGAAGTGCACTTCTTTTTTTTTTTTTAATGGATGATTGCCAATCGCCTGATCGAACACACTGAGCTAAAACCATTCAGCCATAGAGACGACCAAAATTTCAATTTTTAGCTACCTTTTCATTAATTGTGAGAGTTGCTCACTTTTCAAGGATTTAAATATCAGAAACATATCGCCCAGCATGTGGACCTTTAATCCGTGGGTCCTCTATGTTCCGAAATATACAGGTCCCTTAGTATTTGGCACAGCACCTAACGTATTCCTAACCCAAAGAGGCAGTCATGTTGTCTACCTGACAACAAGCAGCTGACAATGACAATGCGCACTCGCTAACAGCCTACATTTCTACTATCCTCTATCTCTTGGTAAATACTGCTGTCTGTGGTACACGTGTAGTGGCGCATGCCCTGGCTTCCTATGACTATCAGATTTCTTTACTCTACTTACTTCCTGTTAGTTAAGCTAGGATCCCATCACTCTGTCCATTGTAACTATGTATTTTATGAATAATGGATGATTCATTGTCATGAGAGTTTCTACAGCCGTTTAATTTTTTAAAAATATTTATTGTATTGGACCCATACGCACATTAACTTGATTACTAGTTTCGAACATATTTTTGAGGACGAATGCGAACGGCCCAATCTGTAGCTTTCCAACTATGCTGTAACCACACTCAGCAGACCACCAATACAGCAGCTTGTCTCACTTGCTGCCAGCGTCGCTGAGACGTGGTGTGGCCGTTCGAAGACTGAGACCAGTGTGCGTAAACAGTAAACCTTTGGTCAAAACTGATGATTTCCTTTCCAAATTTTGATGGACGGAATTTAATATAAAGTATCTGAAAGTAAAACGAAATAAAACATTAATAAGTAACCGTTTCCGTAGATAACATACATTGAAATTACTTAAACTTCAAGCATTCTTTAAAAAAATTACCTGTATAAGTAGATAATATAGATTGGGAATATTTACGAGGGCAGTTCAATAAGTAATGCAACACATTTTTTTTTCTCGGCCAATTTTGGTTGAAAAAACCGGAAATTTCTTGTGGAATATTTTCAAACATTCCCGCTTCGTCTCGTATAGTTTCATTGACTTCCGACAAGTGGCAGCGCTGTACGGAGCTGTTAAAATGGCGTCTGTAACGGATGTGCGTTGCAAACAACGGGAAGTGATCGAGTTTCTTTTGGCGGAAAACCAGGGCATCTCAGATATTCATAGGCGCTTGCAGAATGTCTACGGTGATCCGGCAGTGGACAAAAGCACGGTGAGTCGTTGGGCAAAGCGTGTGTCATCATCGCCGCAAGGTCAAGCAAGACTGTCTGATCTCCCGCGTGCGGGCCGGCCGTGCACAGCTGTGACTCCTGCAATGACGGAGCGTGCGAACACACTCGTTCGAGATGATCGACGGATCACCATCAAACAACTCAGTGCTCAACTTATCTCTGTTGGTAGTGCTGTCACAATTGTTCACCAGTTGGGATATTCAAAGGTTTGTTCCCGCTGGGTCCCTCGTTGTCTAACCGAACACCATAAAGAGCAAAGGAGAACCATCTGTGCGGAATTGCTTGCTCGTCATGTGGCTGAGGGTGACAATTTCTTGTCAAAGATTGTTACAGGCGATGAAACATGGGTTCATCACTTCGAACCTGAAACAAAACGGCAATCAATGGAGTGGCGCCACACCCACTCCCCTACCAAGAAAAAGTTTAAAGCCGTACCCTCAGCCGGTAAAGTCATGGTTACAGTCTTCTGGGACGCTGAAGGGGCTATTCTGTTCGATGTCCTTCCCCACGGTCAAACGATCAACTCTGAAGTGTATTGTGCTACTCTTCAGAAATTGAAGAAACGACTTCAGCGTGTTCGTAGGCACAAAAATCTGAACGAACTTCTCCTTCTTCATGACAACGCAACACCTCACACAAGTCTTCGCACCCGAGAGGAGCTCACAAAACTTCAGTGGACTGTTCTTCCTCATGCACCCTACAGCCCCGATCTCGCACCGTCGGATTTCCATATGTTTGGCCCAATGAAGGACGCAATCCGTGGGAGGCACTACGCGGATGATGAAGAAGTTATTGATGCAGTACGACGTTGGCTCCGACATCGACCAGTGGAATGGTACCGTGCAGGCATACAGGCCCTCATTTCAAGGTGGCGTAAGGCCGTAGCATTGAATGGAGATTACGTTGAAAAATAGTGTTGTGTAGCTAAAAGATTGGGGAATAACCTGGTGCATTTCAATGCTGAATAAAACAACCCCTGTTTCAGAAAAAAATGTGTTGCATTACTTATTGAACTGCCCTCGTAAAATTTAAGACTCTTAACTTTTTACCTGATCAATAGTGAACTGGCATGAAGTCAATTTTTTTAAAAAGATAAAATAGTCGTCAACTGTAACATAAAAGGAACAGCACTGTAGTACGTTTGTGACAACATTCCGTGGCGTCACGCATTTTACAGTACCTATTTTCCATCATGCACACCTGCATCTTAGGTGATGTGTAGAGGATGGAGGAAAGTGAGAGAGTGCTGTTATTGCCCACCTACTTGACATTGTTTTGAGGATGCAGCTGTCGATGCACCGATATAGGGCCATGCCCTAACTGCACCGATCTTTTATCCCACTCAGAGCCCAAAAAGAAAATAGTGAAGCTACATGCCTGAAATATTTAAAGCTTCAGTGAAATAAAAGTCAGTAGTTCAAGAAACCAATTCTTAATACTACATTCCCAAAAATTCAGCTGAATAAATTCTGAACCATAGCATTACATCCTTAAAGGCTTCTGTTAGGTGATGTTGCAGTAAGTTTATGCAGTTACTGTTTTTTCCCCAACAAAGCAGCTATGTTGCATTAAACTGTTGACGGTTTTGTGGATGGGACTCCTCCCTATGCGGCCTAGACGTCACGAGCCGATTTTCTTCGTGTTGCTGACTGGTGTCTCCCAACCTGGTAGCTGAAGTCTCGCTGATGAAGGCCGCTGGAGATGACACGCTGGACCATGTTGTGGTATCAGCTGAAGCGTCCTCCGCCACCCTGGATCGCTTGCCTTCCACTTGTGCCTCCTTCGCGGTTCTGTCATTAGCGACGACTGTAGTGTCGCTTCCTATACGCCTTCCCCCACCCAGGAATGCTTCCATTAATTGGTTTCTCGCCCTTCTTGTTACTTTAATATAGTTAACGCTTGATTAGTTCTGAAAACTGCATACATGTAGTATTTACAATCTTTGATTAAACTTTATAATTCCTCTCTTTTTAACACGTTTTTATTGCCAGCCTGTGTCTTGGGTACGAACTTTGAAATTGATTTCAAACTAACTTCCGGATGAGCTGGCGATTTGAAATTTTAAACCTAGCTCAGAACTGGACGGCAAAGCTGTATCAAGTCGCTTTCTTGTCCGTGTGATGCACCTAGCCCCCCCCCCCCCCCCGGGTTTGTGGTGCTGTGAAAATGATGTGTCGGCAGCTGGGCCAACACCTTGTAGATCGAGATGGCTGAAAGTGCACGCTAGACTAACGCAGACGGGCGTGGAGTACTGGAACAGGCTACGTAATTAATGCTATGAAGAAAAGTACGTAGCTGGATTAATACTTATCTTTAATCAATCATTGTGGTACATCGCTCTTGACTATACACAGGAGACTTTAATTACAATCACTGTAAGGCTAATGGCGCCTTGCTAGTTCGTAGCCATTAACTTAGCTGAAGGCTATTCTGTCTCTCGGCTAGTGAGAGAGAAAGGCTTCGTACATCTAGTCGCTAGCTAGGTCGTCCGTACAACTGGGGCGAGTGCTTGTTCGTATCACGAGACCTGCCTTGTGGTGGTGCTAGGTCTGCGATCACACAGTGGCGACACGCGGGTCCGACATGTACTAAATGGACCGCGGCCGATTTAATCTACCACCCAGCAAGTGTGGTGTCTGGCGGTGACACCACATTCCTGCCCCGCAAATCGGCGAACGGTCGTGAGATAAGGCTTCCGCCCGCCGTGGGGAGGACCCCATGTTGACGTATGCGATGAGGTGGGGAGCCTAACAACAGGCGAGGCTGTGCCACCCGCACCCGGCCATTCGGTCCGAGGGGAGCTAGGAAACGCCTGAAAACCTAGTCCAGGGTGCACGTCAACATGCGGTGTATGCGCCCGTAAAGAAACAGGAGGGGCCGAAGGGTCGACCTCCATTGCGTCGGGGTAGCCGACGCGCGATGACGTCATGTGGTCCGGAGCGGGCGGGAGTTCCATGGCGGAGGACAGCTGGTCACGGGAAGCGATCGGCGGCGCGTGACCCTGGGAGGCGCTTGGCGGCTGCAGCGAAGCGTCGAATGCGGGCGGCGCCGGCGGGAGAACAGGCGACGGCGGCTGCGGCGGCGGCTGCGGCGGCGGCGCGTCGCCATGGGGCAAAATGGAAGGCATCGTCGGTAACATCTGGGGATGAGGCGAGCCAGTAGATGGGTCCCCAGGGCGCTGACCGGACGGCACCGTCGCTGAAAGCAGACGGGGAGCGGCAGAACCCGTGCGACGACAGAGGCGCAGCTGATTGAGATGCCGACGCACCTCACCAGAGGCCCCCAAAACCAGATACATCGCGCGGCCGAGGCAGCGAAGAATGCGCCCTGCGAGCCAACGCCGTGAACCTCGATAGTTGCGATAAAATACAACGTCGCCTGGAGCAAAAGCAGGAGTCTGCCGCTGCACAGGAACCTGATGCGGCGGATGCAGCAAAGACATCAAGGTGCGATGAGGACGACCATGGAGCAACTCAGCCGGCGAGCGACCATCTCGGGGCTGAGAGCGATACGAAGACAAAAAGAGCAACAATGCGTCCTCCCGAGAATGCGACTCTTTCAATTTCAACATCTGTGACTTGAAAGTCCGGACCAATCGTTCAGCGGCACCGTTTGACTGAGGCGAAAACGGCGCGGATGTCAGATGTTGAATACCATTGGCCTGGCAGAATGACTGAAATTCTGCGGACATGAATTGTGGGCCATTGTCGGAAACAATAATCTGCGGAAGACCTTCAATGCAAAAGATAGCAGACAACGCTTGGATGGTGGCGGAGGACGTCGTGGAAGACATCCGGACAACAAAAGGAAAATTGCTGAAGGCGTCGACCAGAACCAACCATCGAGCATTCCAGAATGGACCAGCAAAATCAATGTGCAAGCGTTGCCAAGGGGAAGTGGCTTTTGGCCATGCAAAGACTTTCCGCGGCGGTGCGGATTGTTGTTCGGCACACGCCATGCAAGAAGAACACATAGTCGTAATCGCAGCATCGATTCCGAACCAAGTACAGTGCTGACGAGCTAGTTGTTTCGTTCGCACTATACCCCAATGTCCTTGGTGAAGAAGCCGTAAAACAGAGGACTGTAACGAACGTGGGACCACGACTCTGGACTGATCATTATCAGAACGCAACAACAAAACACCACGTCGAACAAAAAGTCTCTCCTTGTGAGCAAAAAATCGGCGAACCAACGGATCCTCGATCCGAGACTTTGACAAAGGCCATTGCGTAGCAACAAAACGCAAAACAGTAGCAAGGACAGGGTCAGCAGCTGTGGCGGTAGCGACACGACGAAAATCGATCGGAAACGATTCGACCACTTCATCGGTTTCCGAATCAATGAACATGCAAGCAAGTTCGGAAGAATCGAATGCTTTATCCTCAGCAACCGGCAAACGGGACAACGCATCGGCGTTTCCGTGCTTAGCAGTGGACCGATACAAGATATCGTAGCGGTACTGCGAGAGGAAAATAGACCAGCGAATGAATTTCTGCGCTGTACGTGGAGGTACAGGCTTGTTCGGATGAAAAAGCGATGTCAAAGGTTTGTGGTCTGTGATGATGGTGAAGTGACGACCATACAAGAAATCATGGAACTTAGTAACACCAAACACGAGAGCCAAAGCTTCTTTCTCTATCTGCGAGTAATTTCTTTGCCCAGACGAGAGCAATTTGGACGCAAAGGCAATAGGGAGATCATGGGAGCCAACTTTGTGCGCAAGCACAGCACCGATCCCGAAATCCGAAGCATCTACTATCAACAAAAGGGGTTTCTGGGGATCGAAAGGCGTGAGGCAAGTATTAGAAAGCAACGCCGATTTCAACTGGCGAAAGGCGCGTTCGCATTCCGTCGTCCAGACGAACGGAACACCTTTACGGCGTAAGCGATGAAGCGGAGCTGAAATGGAAGAGGCATTGCGCATATATTTGTGATAATAGTTAATTTTACCCAACACACTCTGTAGCTGTTTCACATTGCGAGGGGAAGGTAAATCTTGTATGGCACGGAGGTGCTCTGGACTCGGATGTATGCCTTGGGCATTGATGACATGGCCCAGGTATGGTAAGTCACGAGCAAAAAACACACATTTGTCCTTCCTCAAGCGAAGACCATTTTGTCGCAAGACCTGAAATAACGTTCGTAGGTTCGCAAGATGATCTTCTTCTGTCTGTCCGGAGATCACTATATCGTCCAGATAGTTTGCTGCAGTAGGGACCGACGCACAAATAGTTTGTAAATACTGCTGAAACAATGCAGGGGCGGATGCACACCCGAACGGCAGTCTTTTGAACCTGTACAATCCAAGATGCGTGTTAACCACCAATACACACTGGGATTCGTCGTCCACCGGTATTTGCAAGTACGCATCGGCTAGGTCCAACTTCGAAAAATATTTTCCCGGGCACAGTTTAGCAAAAAGATCTTCCGGGTGGGGCAAAGGAAAAGTAGCAGTCACTAGTTGTGGATTCACTGTGGCCTTGAAGTCCACGCAAAGTCTCAGTTTTCCGGAAGGTTTTGGCAAAATTACTAAGGGTGAGGCCCAGAGAGAAGCTTGCACACGTTCAATTACACCCTGTGATTCTAGATCGTTTAATGTTCTTGCGACCTCATCACGCAATGCGTAATGACGATTTTTGCTTTTACAGTATGATTATAAGGAATCATCATGACAAATAGAGTCCTATGTGGAACAAGTGTTACAGCATTGTATTATCGTAACTTCATGAAAAACCTGCGCAAAAAACTGCACAAACCCCGACCACACTTGCTCGAGTCTGGGCCATACATTCTACACGACAATTCTCGCCCTCATATCGGCAATGTTGCAGCCAAAAATATGCGCGAATACAGATGGAAAGTGTTGATGCATCCTCCCTACAGTCCGGACATGAGCTCACCAGACTTCGACGTGTTACCGAAACTGAAATGACTTAACGCGTGGACATCGTTATCTTTCTCTGGAAGAGCCTGCTGCCACCGTTACCAGAGCCATTCAACGGATGAACACAAGTGGTGTCTTGGATGGGATAATAGAACTTCCGAAATGTTGAGATTCATTCATAGAGAAACAGAGACACCATAATGAACGACAGTAAAGAGATATTGAAAAAAGTAAACGTGTAAGTAAAAAAATAGTGTTCATTATTTATGAATTGTTCCTGGTATAATGACATCAAAATGTTCAAAATACATTCACAAATTTCACATAAAGAAGACTAGCAAGCAGAAAATAATTATGTAAAAGAAGCTTTTTTCAATATAACATGTTTTTAAATCAGACTAAAAGTGTAAAATAATTTCTGACACCCTGCAGATTCCCCATATAGATAGTTCTGAAAATTTATTATTGTGAGTTTTTAATAGCTATGAAAATATTTGTAATATTTATAACTAAAAAAGTGGGGAACATGCAATAAATAATAGCTAGGAGGCATGCACCAGTTATATATTGCGTGCACACCACGTTTTTTGTTAACAGTCTTAGAACTATTTTCATAGCTATTAATAATTTACAATCACAGCTCTTCAGAACCATCTGTATGGGATTAGGAATGTGCATGGGGCTAGGAGCGATTGTTTTATACTCTTCAGCCCACTTTAACATCATAAGTACTCCTTACATGTCCAAAAACGTTCTGGTTGCAATTCCCTCGCTACCTCTCCATCGATTATAGGGTTCTTGCATGTTGCCGCTCGCCTCTCCGTGTCTTGGTTCACGACGAAACAGCTACTAAGGCGTCCATCTTCGGTTCCTTGACGCCGCTATTCACAACCTTACCAAACTTGTCAAAAACGTCCTTCTGGCCACGTATATACCCGTTACAGTGTGTTCCACTCATCGTACTAAGAGCGAATGGCGCGGAAGACAGGCTGCACTTCCATTTAATGTGTGTGTCGGATTTCCACAGGTATTCTGACTTCAACTTTTGGGTGTGAGTAACGTGTGTAATGCAAATACTTCTGTCGTGATTAGGACAAAAATTGAATCAGATGAGAGAGAAACTGATATGTCCACTTAATTTCATAAGCAAAAAAAATTGTTATGTATCAGTTGCAAACTGAACTTCTGTTGATACTAGTACATCCCAATTTATTTCAGACTAAAGTGATGTTATAATGAACACAGTAACTTGCAGTGATAAATGATATATAGAACTAAATGTGAACAAAGTTCATGCCAGTGACTTCTGCAGAAATCCACACTTGAAACCCCCGTGCATGTCACCTGAGGACTATGTATTCCCAGCATTTTCTAAAAGAAATCTTCGTCCCCAATAACAGTGTATAAAACTTTCCCCTAACAGCACAATTATTCCTTTCTCGGGAAAACCCATGTATAACACTATCAGTTTTTACCTAAATAGCAGTATGTATTTTGCTTTCAGTTTGTGTACAGGAAAAATAATTAGTAAAAATTACCACTTTTACCACATAGGTTCTTTTGGCTGTGTTAAATTTTATGCCGTTCAACAAAGTAACACAAACACCATTGACAATAAGCATAAGCTTCTTCACTGCCTCTTCATTATTTCAGGGAGCCTACACCAACATCTTTATTTAAAAAGCTTGTTTTACCAAGAAAACACTTGGCAGTCCACTGAGATTTTTGTGAGTCCATTTTATTAAACAATAATTCATCAAGCAGTGCAGTCATTTAGCTTGTCATGCCACTTTTTGGAATGTCCATTTCATTCTACGAACAGTTCACCATTAAGAATCCGAAACTTGTAGACATATATAATCAAAAGTATAACAGTAAGTCTTCACAACAGTGTAACATTTGGTTACAAAATACATTTTGTAAGGATAAATATTTTCTAATACAGTACATAGTATTCATGATACGTTTTCAAACAGTGCTCCTTTTTATTCTATTCTGTGGACATAAGGTTTGAGTTCCTCTATATTACGAACACTTAAAGGATTCTTCGATTTTTGGTTCACAAGATACTATGCGTTAGTTTGAGGAATTCCTTTCACTTCAAATGGGCCATCGCAAATATAGTTAAATTTTGAAATTTCATGATTTAATTCGCTATATTTCTCATGGATTTTGACGAGAACAAAATCTTTGATTCTGAACTTGGCAATTTTGAGCCTCTTATCGTGCCTCTTTGATCCGGCTTCCGCTTTTTGCTTCATTCTTTCCCTCACTAATTCATTTTTTCTGTGCAGTCCTAAGTCTACACAGGGTGGGAATTCTAAGGTCTCTTTTAATATACTTTTACCATTTAGCAAAATTTCTTCTGGTGTAAAGACCGTAGATTCATGGTGTAGGGCATTCATGAATACAGTGAATAACGAGCACATCCCATAACGCGCAATTCGCATAATGGGCAAAACAAATTCTAAAAAATTACTCGCTTAACTAGCGATGTTTCACAAAACGGTCAACAACTTGAACACCTTTCATTGTCGGCAGCGGCATATTAACAATGTCTTTAGAGCGTACTGCAGTTTAGGTTTAGCGCTCTTACTGCTACCCTCTTAGTGCAGCTTGTGATCAGACATTTTTCTAAACTTATGTTCACACAATGTTTTTTGTGTACAAATTTTAATAACCTTCGTAGAAATGTCCCCGAGGAATAAGCCGCCAGAAGACGACCAAAACAGAAAGAAAATGGCAGTAGAAAGGAAACGTAAAATCATTCAAAGACGCGAACGTGGTGTGACCGTTACTGATTTAGCACGCACACAGAATCCGTCTACATCAACTATCTGTACTATCCTCAAGAACAAGGACAAGATTAAGAACACAGATGTTTCAAAGTGAGTGACAAGAATAACTAAACAAGCGTTTCATATTGTGGACTATGTCGAAAGATTGTTCCTTATATGGAAAAATGAAAAGCAATTGCAATACGACACTGTTTACTAGTACGTCATCCGTAAGAAGGCGAATATGAGTTTCGCTGACCTCGTTAAGAAGACGCCAGAAACATCAGCCGCTGCAGAAGTGTTTAAGGGAAGCCGTGGGTGTTTTGAGAAGTTTAAGAGAAGAACCGGCATCCACAGCGTTGTGAGGCACGGTTAAGCAGCCAGCGCCGACACAAAGACAGCAAAGAATTTCATCAGCAACTTCAAGATGCTCGTGTGTTCTGAGTGTTAACTGCCGCAACAGGTTTTTAACTGTTTCGAGACGAGTCTATTCTGGATAACGATGACGAAGAACATCTTTATAACAGCAGAGGAGAATGCATTGCTCGGTCTCAAGCCAATGAAAGACCGTCTTATACTGCTATTCTGTGCCAATGCAAGTGGCAATTTGAAAATTAAACCGCTGCCTTTTTTCCGTTCAGGAACTTCATGAGCCTTCAAGAAGTGTAAAATCCAGAAGAGCAAGGTAAATGCGATGTGGAGCTCCAGCAAGAAGACATGAGTGACGTGATCTTTTTTTTGTGATTGGATCAATGAAGTGTTTGGTTCTCCGGTGAAAAAATATTTGCTTGGGATAAATTTCTTGTTTGTTATGGAAAACGCTCCTTCCCATTCTCCAGGCCTACAAGACCACCTCCTTGAAGAGTTTCAGTTTATCAAGATCCAATTTCCACTAAAGCACTCCTCGAGAATTGCTTTGAGTTGACTGACGCTACCAATCTCACTTTCAGAGAGTTTCGGTAATATCACTTCAACATAGTTGACTGTGTCAACACAATCAGAAAGGCGCGGGAGAGCGTTACCAAGAGAACTCTCACTTCTGCTTGGAAAAAGCTTTCCCCAGAGTGCGTTGTCGAATGTGACTCTGAGGCATTTGATTCAGTACCTGTGGAGCCTGTAGTCAATGAGAGTGTGTCTTTGGCCAAGAGCATAGCTAGAAGTGGATAACAATGAGATCGATGAGCGTGTGAAAGATCACAGCTAAGAAACGACCATCAAAGAGCTTATGAGTTGCAGTGTGTTTCACAGCAGGAAGTTGTGGAGAGGATTTCTTCAGATGAGGAGGAGGAGGAGGAGGAGGAGGCAGCAACAGCAATGCAGCAATCTTCTGGCGCGGTAAGAGGAATGCTGAAAGCATGGGAATCGGTTGTGTCGTACATTGGAAATCATCACCCCAATAAAGTAGTGGCTATACACGCTAAAAATTTATTTGGAGATAATGCTGTGTCGCATTTTCGCCAAGTGTTGAAGCTTAGGCAGAAATTAATGACTATAGATTGCTTCCTAGTAAGAAAGAATTAGGTATGTATCATGAATAATAAAGTACATAATTCAGTATGTATAATTTTCTTTGAATAAACAGCGTAAGATAAACTTTTTAGCACTTTTTCTGCATGGAACGCAGTGTCGTATTTTACATTAACTTATATGGTCTAAATTGTTTCACTTAACGAGTGTTTCGCACTACAAGTAAGATTTTGGAACGAAATATGTTCGCTATGCGAGGTGCCACTGTCTTCAAATTCTGAAAAAAAATCTTCTCCATGCCCTATGGTTATCGCGGCAATAACTTGTGCATGACCTACTTAGCTCACGCATACAGCGTTCAACCACACTACTTGCTGGGTCGTAGGCTGAAACGTATTTTACTTGTACAGTGTACTGCTCCAAACGCTCTAATTATGGTAACAGTATGTGCTACTGTATACAGCATAGTTTCATTTACCTGATCTTAACGATAACTAGTTTTAAAGTGGTCTAAGTTCATCTGAACAGACACTTTCTATATATCCTTTAACTATATCTGGGGGCGTTTCTGGTTTTGGGATTTCAGATTCATTTGCGAGTTGAATCCATTTTTCATAGTATATGGCATCGTCCAGTGGTTCTTTCTTTCTTGGTTCTGTGTTTACTGAGATGTCGTCTTCATCAGCTCTAATGACGACTACCGTTACTTCGTATTTTGTGTAGTCATTAACTTCAATAACGCTTAAACAATCGTTCGAATCTACCTCTTCCTGGCCATCGACAACAGTTTGTTCTTCTGGCGTTTCGTTGGTCAGCAATGCTTTGTTTGCAGCGCTAAGGATTTTGTCATCTTCCATTCTCCTTCTCCTAGCGACCGTATTTACTTCCCTATTATTAATTTCAGTATTATGGGCAGCTCACGTGATTTTCGTGGCGCATTTTATCTCGCTGTTTACCACCTCTTTAATAATCGCTGCTCTCGAACTTTGCGCGGCGCTAAACACTTACATTTCCTCGTTGCTGTCGGGTTACGTCCTATTCTCGACGTCCCTTTTTCTTCTTTCACTGCCATCTAAACTTTTGGTCACGTAATTCCTTTTGCAATTCACCCACTCCCACTGCTGTAGCCCTCTTTACAGATCGTCGTTCTGCTCGCACCAATTTGCAGTCCCTGACAACGCATTTTCGAAAATTTTATCTTTATTTAAACTGTTGTCGGCGAACATATTAACGTTTTCTTTTGCCACGGTGTTGTAATCTACAAAAGCTGGTACGTTGCATTCTACTGTGGCGCCCTCGTTCTATTCCGCTGACGTAGCTGCTGATCTGATTTATTCGTTACTGGCAGGTGTTCTGTCCACCAATTAGCGTTTGTTTCATTGCCTGCCTACCGTGACTCATTCCAGAGCACAACTGTCGCTCCACTCGTAGCAGCCTACGATGCTTCGTAGTCGCTCTCTCGTGGACGTAATTCATTATGTCTACGTCAGCACTGCTCCTTACGTCGGGCCAGTGAAAAACTGACCGCTTTAGTTTGGCCCGCAACACACGCGGTCCACAGTTTTCAGTGATGCTATTGTGGTAATGTCATGGTGCACATGCTCTACGGCGAACTGCTGACGAACATCGCCCTCTACCTGTACCTCTTAAACCATGTTGACGTGATATATATCGCCGTTAGTTTTCGTTGTCATTGTGAATACCTAAATGTGATGTTGCTGTTTTGTCGATAATCACGATTTCCTCTCCAATGATCTTCGTCCTCAACTATTCCCAGAAGCGCAGAAAAGCTTTTATGATTGCTTCCTACGTATCTCTTCGAACCCTCGGGTAACATATAATTTCGGATTCCGATCGTCTACTTCTTATGTGTGTCAGTTTACGGTACCATGATTTGATGATTTGCAGAAATAGCTCATGAAGTTTCTGCCTCTACTGTCATACATTCTGACCATTATAAATTCTCATCACAAACAATGTCGTTTTTGCTGTGCCTAGTATTCCTCAGTAAACTTATGTTTAAAATTATTAAATGTCATCTGATCTGTGTTCAGATTTAGCCCCCACAGTTTAGTATCACCTGCTAATGCACTGATAGCCACGTTAATCTCTTCCTGATCAGTTTGACATTCATCAAAAATCGTTTCGCAATTTTGCAGGATATCTAATAGGTGCCACCCAACATGTCTTTTGTCAGGATCTAAGCGCCCATCGCCATCGAACAGTTTGCTTTCAGGTAGTCTATTGGACACGTGACGGGGCTTGTCCCTAATTCTCATCAAGGTCTCAAATTTTACCATGTATTTGTTAAGTGCTTTGATCACACTTCCGTTCGCAAATCTGCTACTTGTTTACCTACTGCTTTTTCAGAAGCAGATACTATCTTTCTCAAATTTGAGATTTCATTTCTACATTCGTCAATAATTTCGGTTTCCAGAGCGAAATTTTTTCGTCCACTTTCGTTACTACGAGGTGTGTCCATAAAATAAGGTCTCCAATTTTTTTATCATACACTGAAGAGCCAATGAAACTGATACACCTGCCTAATATCAAGCAGGGCCCCGCGAGAACGCAGAAGTGCCGCAACACGACATGCCATGGACTCGACTAATATGTAGAGTAATGCTAGAGGGAATTGACACCTTGAATCCTGCAGGGCTGTCCATAAATCCGTAAGAGTACGACGGGGTCGATGTCTCTTTTGTGCAGCACGTTGCAAGGCATCCCAGATATGCTCAATAATGTTCGTGTCTGGGGAATTTGGTGACCAACGGAAGTGTTTAAACTCAGAAGAGTCTTCCTGGAGCCATTCTGTAGCAATTCTGGGCGTGGGGGTTGTCGCATTGTCCTTCTGGAATTGCCCAAGTCCGTCGGAATGCAAAATGGACATGAATGGATGCAGGTGATCAGACAAGATTCTTACGTACGTGTCATCTGTCAGAGTCGTACCTAGACGTATCAGGAGTCCCATATTGCTCCAACTGCATATGCCCCCACACTATTACGGAGCCTCCACCAGCTTGAACAGCCACCTGCTGACATGCAAGGCCCATGGATTCATGAGGTTGTCTCCATACCTGTACACGTCCATCCGCTCGATACAACTTTAAACGAGACTCATCGGACCAGGCAACATGTTATCAGTCATCAACAGCCCAATTTCGGTGTTTAAAGGCCCAGGTGATTTGGATGATGTTTCGTTAAATAGTTCGCACTCTGACACTCGTTTATAGCCCAGCATTGAAATCTGCAGCAATTTGCGGAAGGGTTGCACTTCTGTCACGTTGAACGATTGTCTTCAGTCCTCGTTGGTCCCATTCTTGCAGGATCAGTTTCCGGCTGCAGCGATGTCGGAGATATATGATGTTTTACCGGATACCTGATATTCACGGTACACTCGCGAAATGGTCGTACAGGAAAATCCCCACTTCATCTCTAACTCACTTAAATCTTGATAATCTGCCGTTGAGTTAACAGTAACCAATCTAACAACTGCGTATTCTGCCTGTCTACATATCTTTGTATTTGAATACGCATGCTTATACTAGTTTCTTTCGCGCTTTAGTGCAGAAAACACGTTTATTGGCAATGATTGTTACATTGACGGAAAGGCAGGATGCGCTGTGGCATTTTCTGTATACCCTTGTCACAAAACTCTACCGCCACATTGCGCAGGTAGCGCTCGCTCGACTTCGTTTTTCAGCTCTTCATAGGTTTGGAAATGCATTCCATCCAGGTGTGACATCAGTTCAGGGGACTGATAAAAATCACTGGGCGCTAAGTCTACGCTGTAGGGGAGTGGATGAGTATGTCCCATCCAAATTGGGCCAAGAGATCGACTGTTGCATGGGCAGTATGGAGACGAGTATTGTCGTGATGATAACATACTCCTTCCGTCAGCATTCCCTTCCTTCGATTTTGAGTGGCAGGACACAGCTGTTTTAAAGTCTCACAGTAGCATGTAGCGTTTGTTGTTGTGCCAGTACACATGAAGGCGTACAGCAGTACACCTTTTCTGTCCCAGGACACACTGGCCATCGCTTTGCCCGCAGATAATGTTTATTTGAAGTTTCGCGCCTTTGGCGAATTCGAATGCCGCCACGACGAGCCTTTTCCTTAGTTTCAGGTGTCGTGTACTGTACTCAGGATCGTCGCCAGTGATAACTGTATCCAAAATTCCTTCTTCCTGTTCTGCATAGCGCTCCAAAAATCTGTGGGCTGCTTCAGCATGCTGCCATTTATGGTCTTCGGTGAGCGTTTTGGGGACCCACCTCGTATTAACATTGCGATAATACAAATGTTCGGCCAAAATCTTGTCAGTCGTCATCTTACTAACTTCAGAGATCAATTCGCACAGATTGCGAACTGTCATACGCCGATCTTTAAGTATTTCTTTCTCCATTTTTGCAGCTGTTTCGGCCGAAGCCGATGGCCGACCACAATACTGTTCATCTTGGACGTCTGTACGTCCGTCCTTGAACTCTCTGACCCACTTACACACGTTTTTGACGTCCATACACTGTGACCTATAGACTTCTCATAACTCACGACGAATGTCAACGGAGGAAGTGCCCCGGGCAGCCAAGAAGCGGATCACTGCAAGCACCTCGCACACAGAAGAAGCGAGGGGGAGCACCAATGGTAACGGCTGCCCAGGGAATACTGAGCGTCGCAGTGGGGTCGGGTTGGTGGGGATTTGAAGAAGGGGAGCCATGCTACATGCCAGTGTTCCTGGATCTCGCACAAAAACGTCCCTCATGGCTCCGCCACCTTGGAGACCTTATTTTAAGAGCACGATTGAACCTCTCTCATTTCTCGGTATGCCCTGTACACTCTCATTTTGCACGCTTTGATCTACTTCTGTTTTTGTGTCTATTTTAATATTGAAAATTAATAAAAGTTTACTTTATAAACTCACATAATATCTCCTATTATTTGCCTTATTGAATTTACTGTAAGTTCGTTCCTCTGGAAATTCAATGCTCATAATACATTTGTTAAGCACTTAGCACTTCTGCCGTGATATGTATTTAACCGAAAATCCAGAGGTTTTGAATCCCTCCTTCTACACTGAAGAATTTTTCGACTGGGCTACTCTCAGTATCTATTCTCCAGCTGGAAGCTCTCCGTGGCTCTACTCCATGCCGCCGCCCCCGCTTCGGGGTCTGCTGCCGGCTGCCCGCCGTCGCTGCTCAGCGTCGTTGTTTGCCGCCGCTGCTGTGCTGTCACCATGCTGTTTCTTCGCCTTCGCCTTCGCCTGCTGTGTCGTCTCCCTGCTCATCGTTTTAATTCCCAACCCTGGCGACGGCCGTCGCCAGTAAGCTCATCTTCATTTAAACATGGACACACCAACCACCACCGTCATCTATACCTCCTCTTCCCTCGCCCCCATAACCACTTTATGGAGTACATCCTCTGGCCTCCCCCCTTACGCCCAGTCTCCTCTCATTACTGTTTCCTCCTCCTCCATCTCCTCCCCCACACTGTATCCCACATTTATCAGTCCGTATCCAGCCCCACTCCCTTTCCCACCACATATCCTCATGAGTTTGCCCCCATCCCCAGTCGCCCTACAACCCCAGTACCTCGTTCACCCGCCCAGGTCATAGACTGCCGGGTGACAGTAGCCATCCCAGACGATTCACGGACTCCACCTCATGTTGGCACCTCTGAACCTCAAGCAATGCCTGCCCCCTGCCATCTCTCACTCCAACCTATCCCTCATCCTTCTCCCCAGGCTGCTCTCACCAAAACCCCTAAAGGACCTAGTGTCAACCCTACTCCTGCCCCCTCCACCATAAAACTACCACCACATCCCCCCCCTTCTGAACCCCCTCATGGATACCACCCCTATTCCCACATCCCAACCCCCCCCCTCCCCACCATGCACACCTTCGTCCTCTCCTGCCCTGACCCCAAGTTCCTTCATGCCCACGCCCTCACCATAGAAATCCGCAAATACTTCCCCAATCCCCCCATTTCTCAACTCATTCCCCACAAGGACTTCATCCTTATCAAATCCCCCAATTCCTTCCTCCACACCGACCTCCTCAAAAGATCTCCTGTTCGTGGTCGTGCGGTAGCGTTCTCGCTTCCCACGCCCGGGTTCGATTCCCGGCGGGTTCAGGGATTTTCGCTGCCTCGTGATGACTGGGTGTTGTGTGATGTCATTAGGTTAGTTACGTTTAAGTAGTTCTAAGTTCTAGGGGACTGATGACCATAGATGTTAAGTCCCATAGTGCTCAGAGCCATTTGAACCATTTTTGAAAAGATCTCCTATGTCACCTTTTGCCCCCATGTCATCCTTACACCCTTCCTCACCCACTCTTTTCCCTGCCAGCTTCAACCCCCTCGCTCTCCTCCAACCCTCACCACCATGATCATGAAGCTTAGCCTCTTGGTCACGGAGGTGGAGGTGTTGGCAGAACTCAACACCCACCCTGTCCTCGAAAACTGTTCCACCCACTGCATCTACAATGACTCCCGACCCACTTTCTTTATGTTTGTCTACACAGAATCACCCTCCCCCACTGATCACCTACTCACTCAGGGAGCCCTTATTTGTAACTGCCACCACCCTGTTGACTCTTCCCACTCCCCTCCCCAGTCCTACCGGTGCTAAAAGTGCCTTGTCTGTAACAATCACCTTACCTATGCCTGTAAAACTTCTCCCAGCTGCCCCCATCTCAAAGCGTCTCATTTCCTCCGACAGTGTCGCAACCTCGTCTTCCTTCTTCCCTCCAACAAATGACAGTGTATGGTTAAAAAGCAAGTTATCAAGTCACCAAACAATTTAAAAAAATTATCTTATATGTTTCATGTCCCCGTCACATCAGCAAAAATGGTTCAAATGGCTCTAAACACTATGGGACTTAACATCTGAGGGCATTAGTCCCCTAGACTTAGAACTACTTAAACCTAACTAACCTAAAGACATATCACACTTCCATGCCCGAGGCAGGATTCGAACCTGCAACCGTAACAGCAGCGCGGTTCCGGACTGAAGCGTCTAGAACCGCTCGGCCACAGCGGGCGGTCGTCACATCAGCAATTACTGTTGTGTGCATGGTATATAGATTTAGAATTAATACGAATTGTGAGTATTTTCTGGTGTTCATGCCTTCTACAGACTTAAGGGGCATAGTCTGGTGAACATAATATTATCGTATTAGACACTAATCGTGAATTTTTTGCTGGTCGTGGGTATGACAGAGCAGAGGCAATGAACTGTCATCTACGCGGTGCACAAGCTTCCATTAGAAAAATACCCAATGGCTTTTTACATAAATTGCGGTGTCTGCTCTTTACATTTAGCCTTTGCGGATTCGTGTTCTGTTCGGGCTGTCAGGAACACTATGGGACTTAACATCTGAGGGCATCAGTCCCCTAGACTTAGAACTACTTAAACCTAACTAACCTAAAGACATATCACACTTCCACGCCCGAGGCAGGATTCGAACCTGCAACCGTAACAGCAGCGCGGTTCCGGACTGAAGCGTCTAGAACCGCTCGGCCACAGCGGGCGGTCGTCACATCAGCAATTACTGTTGTGTGCATGGTATATAGATTTAGAATTAATACGAATTGTGAGTATTTTCTGGTGTTCATGCCTTCTACAGACTTAAGGGGCATAGTCTGGTGAACATAATATTATCGTATTAGACACTAATCGTGAATTTTTTGCTGGTCGTGGGTATGACAGAGCAGAGGCAATGAACTGTCATCTACGCGGTGCACAAGCTTCCATTAGAAAAATACCCAATGGCTGTTTACATAAATTGCGGTGTCTGCTCTTTACATTTAGCCTTTGCGGATTCGTGTTCTGTTCGGGCTGTCAGGAACACTATGGGACTTAACATCTGAGGGCATCAGTCCCCTAGACTTAGAACTACTTAAACCTAACTAACCTAAAGACATATCACACTTCCACGCCCGAGGCAGGATTCGAACCTGCAACCGTAACAGCAGCGCGGTTCCGGACTGAAGCGTCTAGAACCGCTCGGCCACAGCGGGCGGTCGTCACATCAGCAATTACTGTTGTGTGCATGGTATATAGATTTAGAATTAATACGAATTGTGAGTATTTTCTGGTGTTCATGCCTTCTACAGACTTAAGGGGCATAGTCTGGTGAACATAATATTATCGTATTAGACACTAATCGTGAATTTTTTGCTGGTCGTGGGTATGACAGAGCAGAGGCAATGAACTGTCATCTACGCGGTGCACAAGCTTCCATTAGAAAAATACCCAATGGCTTTTTACATAAATTGCGGTGTCTGCTCTTTACATTTAGCCTTTGCGGATTCGTGTTCTGTTCGGGCTGTCAGGAACACTATGGGACTTAACATCTGAGGGCATCAGTCCCCTAGACTTAGAACTACTTAAACCTAACTAACCTAAAGACATATCACACTTCCACGCCCGAGGCAGGATTCGAACCTGCAACCGTAACAGCAGCGCGGTTCCGGACTGAAGCGTCTAGAACCGCTCGGCCACAGCGGGCGGTCGTCACATCAGCAATTACTGTTGTGTGCATGGTATATAGATTTAGAATTAATACGAATTGTGAGTATTTTCTGGTGTTCATGCCTTCTACAGACTTAAGGGGCATAGTCTGGTGAACATAATATTATCGTATTAGACACTAATCGTGAATTTTTTGCTGGTCGTGGGTATGACAGAGCAGAGGCAATGAACTGTCATCTACGCGGTGCACAAGCTTCCATTAGAAAAATACCCAATGGCTGTTTACATAAATTGCGGTGTCTGCTCTTTACATTTAGCCTTTGCGGATTCGTGTTCTGTTCGGGCTGTCAGGAACACTATGGGACTTAACATCTGAGGGCATCAGTCCCCTAGACTTAGAACTACTTAAACCTAACTAACCTAAAGACATATCACACTTCCACGCCCGAGGCAGGATTCGAACCTGCAACCGTAACAGCAGCGCGGTTCCGGACTGAAGCGTCTAGAACCGCTCGGCCACAGCGGGCGGTCGTCACATCAGCAATTACTGTTGTGTGCATGGTATATAGATTTAGAATTAATACGAATTGTGAGTATTTTCTGGTGTTCATGCCTTCTACAGACTTAAGGGGCATAGTCTGGTGAACATAATATTATCGTATTAGACACTAATCGTGAATTTTTTGCTGGTCGTGGGTATGACAGAGCAGAGGCAATGAACTGTCATCTACGCGGTGCACAAGCTTCCATTAGAAAAATACCCAATGGCTGTTTACATAAATTGCGGTGTCTGCTCTTTACATTTAGCCTTTGCCGATTCGTGTTCTGTTCGGGCTGTCAGGAATTGCATAGAGCCCATCGGAAACGTGTATAGGTCATCCGCTAAACATGAAACAATCTGTCAAAGATTTATTACCGACGAGCAGACACTCAACACTTTTCGCGATGTGTGAAACTCCTTTGATTTACAAATGCCAGACAGTCCTGCAATTTAAATAAATGTTTTTATCCATGGCGGATTATTTTTAACGGTTACAGTCGTATGATAACAAAGAAACTGCTCAAAAAGCACATCAGTTGTTATATGCAGTCACTCATAAGCAGTTTATTGTTTGTCCTGTACTACCTACTGGAAAAAATCTCCTTAATGTTTCCTCTTTGCAGAAAGTTTCAAAGTGTTAACTGTGATCTAGTTGCAGCATTATAAAGCGTTGGCAGTGTGTCCATTGTTGTAGAAGAAATGAAGCGTGATAGTGATAAAGAATTCAGAAATATGTTTCAAGAGGCCTCAAATCTCGCACAGGAAATCGAAATAACAATCGCAGTACCGAGGTATGTGTCCACAATGAAATATCGAGGAAACGGACGTCCTTGCATCCTAGGGGAATATTACATGACAAACGTAACCTTTCTCCCTTGCATCACGTAATAAACCTGTTCCATGACAGACTTCAGTGCGATCAAAATTTAACCAAATTCCTTCAGAGCAGAGTTGCGAGAAAATGCGTAAATTGTGCTACCGAAAGTGCACTGGAGTGATGTGTGATTTCAAGTTTTTTCCGGCGTATGATTATTTTTAACTGTTCTCCGGTATTCAGTCTGGTGGCGACAAATGGTGCGTTTGGCAAATTAACTTGGTATCCTCTTCAAGCGGCCCTGGTACGAGGCATATACGACAGCGCCCAGAAGAAGACATGCCGTCAGGACCGTCTGAAGTAGAAAATATGTCAGTTTGCCGAAATATCGCATCATTTGGACGACGAGATACGGAAACGGTCTTGGAGAATGAGGTGATGTTATTTGTGTGGTAGGTACTTCCTCTGTTGCTGCTTGCGACTCCAGGGGACGTCGTGACTAGCTTGTTTCTGGACCTGGGCTTTGATTTTTGACTTTGTTTGATTTTGTGTTGTTGCTTAAGATGATTCTGCTTTTGTCCATCGGTACTCATTTGGACTCACGTTACTGGCAGTCGTACCGTTCGCTCCCTGCCGTGTTTTCGGTCATCGAAGTGGCGTCAGTCTTGGTGTCTACACGCTATGTGGTTAGTGGCAGTGGACTAGTTTGCGTCAGGCTACGTCACAAAAGTGGCGATGAGAAAATTCAATCCTTCCGTCTTGTTAGCGCATCATGGACGCAAAGTTTATTGAATTGTGGCAGCAGCAGATGCTGCAACAACAACAACAGGAACGACAACATCAGATTCAGAGGTAGTTCGACATATTGCTGCGTGACCTGCTGAAGTGTAAAGTAAAGTGGGACAATGTTCCGCCGACAGCAGCAGCAATGCTTGGTTCTAAAAAAAAATGTTCAAATGTGTGTGAAATCTTATGGGACTTAACTGCTAAGGTCATCAGTCCCTAAGATTACACGCTACTTAACCTAAATTATCCTAAGGACAAACATACACACCCATGCCCGAGGGAGGACTCGAACCTCCGCTGGGACTGCTTGGTTCTACGCCAGAATACTTTTCACACGTGTGTTCAGCAGTTGATACTCAATAGAGACTTCGAATGCATACACCAATGGAAACTTTGAGAGGTTCCATGATCTCATTTGCTTGAATCCTCTCATTTTCATCAATTTTATTGATGTTCTATGTCATTGCACGGTAGTAACAGACCGAATAAGGTTACTGTAATGAGAGTATTTGTACTGAGAGCTCAAAAAATACAGTTGATTCCTAAACATGTTGGGTTACTTTCCTGGGTGGCCTGTGCGAGACAAGCATCTTAGGACGCGGCACACGGCACTTCAGGCTGGGAGCTGCACTTCCCTGAGTTCTGAGGGGTTCGTACAATAGGCGTAAGCGCCTGGCGGAACGACTGACGTCGGCCGAGTTTCGCCTGTTGTATGCAGGGCGAAATGACCTGTGAGACGTCCGAGTGTCGCCGCAGTTTGTGTGTTTACCGTTCCGGCGCGTCCGGAACGAAGATTCCTGGCACCGATGCATTGTCCTCATGATTCTGAGGATACTTGTGGACTGTGCCCTGGTGGGTGCGACTGTCTCGTGCCGTTTGACCGGTGATCTAGGCAGGTTGTTTTTGTAGCCAGTCAAACGGCAAGTTCAGTGCCCTCAGCTGAATAGTAGAGGCATGATTGGTCAACTTAACTGAGGCTAGCTGACGTCATAAAACCCTGCTCGAAATTGGAGGGAACGGTCGCTATTGGAGCGAATGATGTTCCGAGACAGTGTGGGGGAATTTTGGAATCAGCACTGAATGTTCATTCGCGGTTTTCGAGGAGAGTAGGGAGTTGAGCAATGCTGGCTTCGCTGCTTGCATCGCATCACAGAGGGGAATTCGGGATCTGATCTTCCTCGGAGTCGGACGGGCTTGCGACTTGGTCGCTCGTTTTCAGAAGAACTTAGAATTCTCGGACAGCCTTCGCAGCCACAGGTTGACACAGAGTTGCTGCACGGCAGAAGTCGGCGCCTACATCATCAGGACGCTGCCCTACGACAACGTGCTGCAGATTTCAGTTCTGGTACAGTATTTTGCGGCTCCGACATTGTAGGACCTTATCAATTTTATACTTAATCCCTCAGCAGCACTCGCGCTCACTTTGCTAAAAGACCACCTTGCTTGTTACTCCATGTGATCCCATTTGAGCTCTCACTACTAATTGCGATACTGCTATATAGTCAGGAGATTAATATTTGATTTATTAGGACCTCCAGTCATCATCATCAATCTATTGCATCACAGAGAGTAGGAGCCCCTTGTTCTCGAGCCAGCTCTTATTTTCATTATATTTCAGTATACCCTATCCTTTAACCTACTGTGTGTGTCGACAATTATGTGCATTTATGTTCTGATATATAATAAATCTCATTGTCACATTTAATCCGCATATCATTTCGTAGATATAGGCAGAATCCCATTTCCTACGGTTTATTATGGTAAAGTTCTTTTTTTTTGAGTAGATTATGATTTTTATTAAATTATTGTGAGTGTGCACTCCTTATTTTACCAACTAGCAGGGTCCACCATCATTTCCTTCCGTTACCGTTTCGTGCATAATTAATTAGCTGGTAGATAAGGAGGGAGTCGAGTGCATGTCTCGTTCTCATGCAAGATTCGTCTGACAAGGGGAGGCCGCCAATTGTGAAATTCAGATTCGATTCATACTGCGCATAATAAAAGCTCATGGCCAGAGGTGTAATGTGGCAAAGCACCAAGATGCACTTCTCAGGCGTTGTCGAGAAAATCGACAGTTAAAAGAAACCGTTGCGGAGAAAAACTCTCTACGATTGGAATTTTTTAGAGCGTGGTGGTGCAGCGGTAAGCGCTCGGGTTCGTAATCCGAAGGTCGCCGGATCGAATCTCGCTCCATGCAACTTTTTTTTCGTATTTGTTTTTTGTAATTCATACATATATATATATATATATATATATATATATATATATATATATATATATATATATATATATATATGAATTGCAAAAAACTAATAATAAAAATATATTACACGGCGCGAGATTCGATCCGGCAACCTTCAGATTACGAACCCCAGCGCTTACCGCTGCGCTATGACGCTGTAGAAAATCTTTAATCGTAGAGAGTATTTCACCGCAACGGTTCCTTTTAACTGTCGATTTTCTCGACAACGGCTGAGAAGTGCATCTTGGTGCTTTGCCACATTACACCTCTGGCCATGAGCTTTTATTATGCGCAGTATGAATCGAATCTGAATTTCACAAGTGGCGGCCTCCCCTTGAGAATTAAAGAGGTACAAACTCTTCTCCACCCCGGCACCTCGCAACTTCGAATTCATACATCCTACGGTTTCTGCTGTTTTACAAGGCTACTAATATATCTGATGCGTATGTTCAATCTGCTGGTCTTCTGCTGGTCACTTTTACGAGCTGGTTTGCAAATTACCACCACTCATAGAATGGATTGAAAACTTGTGCAGAGTTCTGTCAGTTCATTTCCATTCACAGACACAAATTTTGGCTACTACACTAAGTTTAATAACCTGTACTAGAATAAAGACAACCAATTGTATAAGCCTTGGTTGGCCGACTAACGATTGCCAGTGCCATTTTCTGTGCTCAAAGTGTAACACTTCCTACGCTGCATCTTTAATTCGGGGTGTGGTTTTGCGTCTAGCTCCCTGCCAGCAAGTTCGAGCTATTAGAGATTTTGATCCTAGTTCAAGTGAGGCTCCGCGCATATTTCAGCCATTTGAAATTATGTCAGCAGTACAGTACGGTCATTATCGAAAGCACTATCTGTGCCGGTTGCCCTCACATTTCGAATTCACCGCGCGGCCGATTGGCTGTTGGAAACTCGAATCTGCGCCATTTGGCGGGAATGGCCAGCCTCTGCCGGCCGGCACACCAGATCCGTGCGGAGAATGGAGGGAAACGAGCGCTGGGCAGTCGACCTGTTATGGGAGCGCACGGGGCGTGAAGTCACCGTGGACAGGAGAGAAGACGCTAAAAAATTAGCAGCTGAGGCCAAGGTACGGCTGGTTGAATTTTGTTGCAGCACTAGGTGTACGCAGGGAACAAAGCTGAGTGTGCGGACGGATAATTCCTATTCTTAAAGCGACGCAGCCGACGTGAACTGTTTGATGCAGCGAGAAATAAGATATTGTATCGTGTCTGCGCTTTTAATTTGGGAGAGTCCTGTAAATGCCTCTATACTTTGGATACAGAAGTAGGCTCCAGCTGTATTTGCGTTGCGGACGTCAAATGTCGAAATTAGTTAACAGGCGCCCTCCGCCAGAAAGTACCGCATCCTCCCTTTACAACTGACTGCTGTACGCTTGAGTAGTATGAACAAGGGAGTAATTTCATATTACAGTTTTATAAGTCTGACGAAGTCTAAGGAAGAAATTTCTGAGAATGTACATTTGGATCACCGCGTTGTATGGTAGTGAAACATGGACTTGCGAGAACACCAGAAAAGAAGAGAATCGAAGCATTTGAGATGTGGTACTACAGAAGAATGTTGAAAACTAGATGGACTGCTAAGGTAAAGAATGAAGAGATTCTCCTGAGAATCGGCGCAAAAGGACTAAATGAGAAACATTGCCAAGAAGAAGAGATAAGATAGTAGACATCTGTTAAGGCATCACAGAATGACTTCCATGGTACTAGAGGGAGCTGTAGAGGGTAAAAATTATAGAGGAGAACAGAGATTAGAATACATCCAGAAATTAACTGAGGATATAAGTTGCAAGTACTACTCGGCACAGGAGAGGAATTCGTTCCGACAGCATCAAACCAGTCATAAGACTGATGACTCAAAAGTGAGTAGCTGGTAGATGCTGGTGGAACTTATTTGACGGATGCCTCTACTTCGTGATGGAGTTGTTCGAAGAATTGTATTTCAGTGTTTACAGCTGAACTGGTTCATCACACGAGGGCAAGTCCTCGGATAATGGTTCAAATGGCTCTAAGCACTATGGGACTTAACTAACATCTGAGGTAATCAGTCGCCTAGAGCTTAGAACTACTTAAACCTAACTAACCTAAGGACATCACACACATCCATGCCCGAGGCAGGATTCGAACCTGCGACCGTAGCAGTCGCGCGGTTCCGGACTGAGCGCCTAGAACCGCTTGACCACCGCGGCCGGTAGTCCTCGGATATTCCTTGTTATTCTGTCATAGTTACTTATGCCGCAGGCCTTGATGTGATTTCGAAGCGGTGTAGTGATTGGAAACGTGCTTTAAATGCTCAGAAATGTAATAGTGTGCTCTTCATAAAACGAAAAAAAATATCGTATCCTATGGCTAAAATAGCCGTGAGTCACACTTGGAATCAGTCAACTCGTACAAATAGCTGGATGTAAATAGGGTAGCAAGGCGGTTTCTGGTTAGAAAGTAGCTGATGTCAGCACTTTCCAGAGTCAGATTACAGGTGAGAAAATTGTTATTCAAGGTTAACATCCGGTGTTAGATTACAAATCTTCAAAGTCACCTCCCCTCCCCCACCCCATTTTCCCCTCGGGCAACTGCATAACATCAGCATCATCATGCTCTCAACCAATCTTTGGAGTGGGGGTGGGAGAGAGGACTGCATTGCTCCTGGGCAATTTGCTCGTGGCAGTTGGAATCAAGATCCTCTCCTATCCCCTTTTGTTTTTATAAACATCCAACTCTCTCTCATTTGAAGTCTGTATGCCAAAGCTAAAAGATAAGCATAAAACAATATAAACACGGATTAGCCATGGCCTCTGGCAAGGATAAAAAGCAGAAGGAGACTTTGATGGGCAACGTGAATAATTTCAGGCCCTACCTATAGATCCCAAACTGAAAAAAATTTCTTTATTTTACTCAAAATTTAAACTTGCCAAAACCTTAGTATTTATGCATGACAAGTTCACCTTTTTGGCAAAACTTATTTACTCTCTTTCACTTTACTTGTTTCCACAAAAAAGGTAAGAATATTACAGTCGTTAAATTTGTCTCACAACTTCTACTTCAGTACTCAAGCAAAATTTCACTTCAGCATCTCTACTATGTGAATCATACAGTACTTTTACCTGCACTTTAAAAGATAGTCCACAACAATTATTCGAAGATGAAAATTCGTACTTGTAGAAAGTGAATAAAGTACTTCAAATATTTTTATAACAGCTTTGCTCGGAATAATCAAACACCAGGAAATGACCTATATAGATGAATGATTCGTGCCGATTAGCCTGAGCTTTGTTTGAAGAACTGTAATCCGATTATTGAGATTTATGACAGAAGATAACTGATACGAAATTGTACGATTAAAAGTGAAATATATATATATGGCTCCTTCATACAAAAGGTGTGTATTTGACATTTGAGAATTAATGATATTCATCGATATATTGCGTAGTTGTTAATCAGAAGGGAACTTCCGAAAGACTGGATACGAACCTGCATTTAATAATCCAAGAGCTCCATTACTTCTTCGGAAGGTCAAACTTCATCAAAGCCAAATATACGCTTGATCTGAGGTTTCCCGACTGATTATACAACGCTCCCAAAATTACGAGGCATTTTATTTGTACAGATTAGCAGACTGCCGCAAAGCACGAGCCTGCAGAGAAGAAGAATCATCGCCTGATTTCATTCTAACAAGTAAAATTTCTGAATCATTTTGAGTGACTGAGCTATGACTGTGTTTCATATTATGAATGACTGATTGCTCGAACGAATTGAGAGCTACATAATCACGTAGATAGGAGGAAAAATTACAGTGGCGCCAGTGTGACAGGACTCTCTTGGATTGTTATATAATATATGTATTTTTTGTTTCACGAAAACCAACGAGAACGGGAGGTAACCAATCTGAAGAGAGATTCGGTGCCCATAGTAAAAGATTACTGATACCAAGAAACGATTTCAACTACTGGACAACACCGAGACTACAGAACAAGGCCAGAGATATCTAATTTTTTTATCCTGTAGTTAAAATAGTTTGAAATCAATTTAGAAAGAACTTTTTTTCCAGATAGTAGTTAGATTGTAGAACTGTATATTTTGTGATTTTCGTATCTGGACATTGAACTTTATACCATCTGTGAAGTAATTTGAAAGTTAAGTGTGTCTACGATAGTAAATTTGAAACTGTATTTAGTGATTAGAACCTGATATTGACAGTTATTTAATGGTACTGACTAGAGCGGCATTTAAAATGTCATTGAATCAGCAACGAGAAGTGCAACAGCCTTCAGCTGTTTGCGCAGGAGCAGAGGCCACGGATAGCAATTCTGAGACTGTTGTGGCTAGCGGTAGCAATATAATTAATCCCGATGGTTCAGAAAACATTCATGCAACAGCTGATCAGACTGTTGTTGACACATTAGTTGTTATTATGCAACAGTTCTCTCTATTAGCCGAAGGCCAAGCGGAGGTAAAACGAGACTTATCCGTTATACAAAATGAACTCCAAAATCAATTAGCCGAAAATCAAACAGAATTACAAAATCAGTTAAGAGCAACCTTTACCGAATTAGATCAGAGATTAAATACCCAGACACAGGAAATAACATAACAGGCAGAAAGGACCGAACAGAATCCTATTGCTCAAATTGAGCAGGTCCGCCAACAATGCCAAGAAAACAATAGTAAATTAAAAGCAGAACTAACCGAATATGTATCCGTCAAAATTGACACGATACAAAAACAAGTAGAGCTGTTTCCTCAAGTAATACAAGCTCAAGAGGACATACAGTGTTCCGTAGCTATGGTACCAGAAATTACAGAATCCCAAGATAATCTAAAGAAGCAATTTGACGAAGTGAAGGAAAAACAGGAGACAGTGGAACATAGAATGAATGTACTTGCGGGAAAGTTTTCAGAAATGACATTAGAGCGGCAAAATTTTCCTTCGGAAACCATAGAAAAAACTGTGAAAGTAGCTTTACAGTCAATTTCAGAGAGTTCCGAGGAGAATTTTTTCAACAAAGGGTTAAAGGAAGTTCGTGAACAACTTGGCGAAGAATTCTCGCGTTGGAAAGAAAATATAGATAGATCACTAAATCTCTCGCAGGAGGATTTAGAAACAGCGAGAAGTAGGAAACAAAATTCTCAATCTGCGCGTGAAATTCCGTCCACATCAAGATCCGATGTAGACAGAACTGGAACGTCACAAGTTAGATTCGATATAACGGATAGCCACAGGGCAGAGTACGAACAGGAAGATTTTTGGAATCGTAGTACCGCTGAGGAAAAGATGATTAAACAGAGACAATTTCAAATCTTTAACCCTGACAAAAAGAATGTTCATCCTGTAGTCTTTATTCGAAGTTTCAGAGGTCTATTTCCACGATCTTGGACAGAATGGCAAAAGATTAGTTTTGTATCTGGATATATACAAGGATCAGGAGCATTGTGGGCATCCGAACAAACATCTTCTTGTAAATGTTATAAAGAATTTGAGCAGGCTTTTCTAGCAAATTTTGGTCTGCTGGAATACAAGAAAGACTTAGACAGGAAGTATTATATCCTGAGCCTTTCTCATTTTCTAGAGGATCTCTAAAGAGATATTTTGAGAAATACATTAATAAATCTTTGTATTGGGATGTACCGATTCCTTTGCCGGATATACTTATAATACTCAAGTCCAGACTACCCACCAGTATAAGGAATCAGCTGTTATATATAAATGATTAGGATATAGACTCATTTATGACTACGCTTGATCGTATTGATATAATTGAGGAGGACAATAAAAGGGCAAGAGAAATGTCATATCAAAGAAGAGCAATAGAAGCGAATCCGAGCTGCAACTCGAGTGGGAATGGCAGTAATGGTAGCAGTAACAATAATCATAACCAACTACACTCTCCGAGGAGACTTAGCAATGGACAAAATGCAAACAATAATTATTACCATAATGGAAACTTTAGTAATGGTGCAGCGAGGGGCTATTTTAGGAACAGTAGGAATTTTAATCGATATAATCCAATGTATGGCAACATAGGACAGTTCTACCAACACCAGCAGAACAACAACAATAATTACACGAATCAAGCAAGACAACATAGACAGAATTCACCACAACAACCGATAATCAATGAAGCAGCTGAAGAGACAAATACCAATCGGACCAACAATCAGTCAAACTAAACATGACCGCATCGTGCCCCGGAGGAGCGGTCCGGGGATCTGTTAGGGGCGAAACAGTAAAATTACAATTGTTAAGATATAATGATGGTGAGCTGTTGACTGAAGAGTTAACAAAGGATTTAATAACGTGTCATAATGACAGATCGAGTGTTCCGGTATCGGAAGTATTTGTTGAAATAGAGGAAGTTCCAACGAATGTGATATTAGACACCGCCGCTTCCGCCAATGTCATCTCAGGCGCTCTTTTTAGGAGAATTATTAGGAAAAAGAAGGTACCAATTTTGCCGGTACAGAACTGCAAAATCATCGGAACTGTTGGAGCACGCTCTCCCAATGTCAAAATACAAACACAATTAGAGATGAAAATGGGAAATGTAGCAATAAAATGCACGTTCCTTGTAGTAGAGAAGTTATTAGTGGACTGTATTCTTGGTATTGGGAGTATGCAGGAGTACGATTGTCAGATTGATTTTTTGGAAGGAATAGCTAAATTTAGATTAAATGGAGAAGAGATAGCACTGGCTTTAAATATAAAGGAAACGGTGAATGAGAAATATTGTCGCGGTGCCATAGTTCAATTAATTGACACTACAAACGGTCGTTGGAAGGAGCTTTCAAAGGATTTCATACAACAGGAGGAATTTAACCAAACAACAATGATAAAAGCTAGTGAATCAAATCAGCTTACTGGAGAACAAAGGCTGCAGCTTCATTATTTGTTAGAGGCATATGAAGAGATTTTTGATGAGAAACCAGGAGTTATTAAAGGGTATATTTGTCACCTACAAGTGAAGCCACATCAGACTTACTGTTACACGCACTATCCGATCCCCTAGCGTTTAAAACAATCCGTTCAAAGGGAGATAAATAGAATGTTAGAATGGAACTTGATTGAGCCATCAACTAGTTCATATTGTTCTCCACTCTTAGTCGTTCCAAAACCTGGAGGCAACGGAAGAAGAGTATGAAGACCAGAATTTAAAATGGGAGGAAAAGATTCGACTCGCGCTTGTCAATTTAACTAAAAAGGCAATACAACGGAAACTGACATATGATAAACGGATTCACCGGATTCAGACGTTTCATCTTGGAGAAAAGGTTTTATTGAGGCGACACATCCATTCCTCGAAACTGACGAAGAACTTAAAGAATTGGAATCTTATTTATACCGGAACATATGTTATTGTAAATATACCAAATCCTGGATCATACTTGTTGGCATATCCCGAATCAAAAAGAATAAGGGGATTATTCCCGCATGATATTAAGAAAAATTTTTAAGGATCGTAGATCTGTGATACCAAATATGGAGAAGAATTTAGAGTGGAATTTGACTATGAGTCGAATGTGTATATAAATATCAAGAAGTTTATGTTGTCTAGAGGGTAAGAGACAGTGAGATTGCTCCTGTGATAGGTTAAGATACAGTGAGATTACTCCTGTGATAGGTAAAGAGAGAGTGAGATTACTCCTGTGATAGGTTAAGAGACAGTGAGATTACTCCTGTGATAGTTTAGCACAAAAAATTTTAAGATAGGTAGAAGAATTTGTTAATTACTAGTGTTTGTAAGTGTGGACTATGAGTAGAAGCCACAGTGATATACAATGAAAGTGCATCTACATTTCCTCAAGACACAGCACTTGTGTGAGAATTGCGTGTGAAACTTGAACAGTGTGGGATATGTAGGTAAATACGCTGTGTGTATGATGTGCGCTGTTCGCGCAAGAAAACAAATGAACTGTGAAATGACGCAACAGTCGATAATGTCACTATTGCAAACAATTGAAGAAACTCTCTGGTTGCGCGAGAGAAAATTATTGTAATTTTTACATTTTTCATTATGCCTTCTTTACCAGGAGAATTAATTTAAGAATTTTAATGAACATTTTAAGAATAGCAGTTTGTGTGTTTCATATTATGGACATAATTGTTGAAATATGTTTCCATAAAAGTTCATGAGAGGATGAAGAAGATTCTGCGAGTGGATGATTTGTTAAATGAACATACGTCATCATTAATGATATTTATTTGCAAGTGGATCTATAAATCACTTAATTATAAGAATAATGAAAATTTTTCAAATTATTCCTTTTGTGGAGTCAGTGTCATATGCCTATCTTTAAAATTTTTCATCAGGTGTAAACTTAAATTTTATCCATAATTTCGTAATTGAAAGCAAACCTCGAACAGATTCAATGCTCTACTTCCACCTGCACTATAACAAAACGAAGATTATATTAAAATTTTTTTTGAGAGGAATACATTCGATATGAGCTACAACAAAATTTAAATGCCCACAATCTATTTGGCAATGTTTTGGACAATCAGCAGTTGTAATGCAAAACAACTTTGGTATTGAGGACTACAAAAAAATTCGCGATTGTCAGGACTGATGGATGTTCCAGTCTAGTACAGATGGAAGAATATAAGAATCCACTCCGATTTTGAGTTCAACGATGAAATATGGATTTCGTTGCCTTAATCCACTCTCTTCCAGGAATTTATTCAGTCAGAACCTTTTCTTATTCCACTTTAAACCTGTTTCATGTTCACGTCCCTGACCATCTGTTCCTGAGATCATCTTCCTGTTTCTACGGCACATTACCAGCATCTATCCTGTACCATAAGCCATCGGCTGTCCTTCGTGCCGCCTCCACCAAACGCTGTACGTCGCCTACCCGGTGTCCGTACCCAGTGTTCCTGTTCCATCGACTTCACAACTAGATCGCCGGCTACATCGTCGAAAGAAGAATTTTGAAAATTTTTTTTAGCAATATTGTAAAATTTTTTTTGGCTATGCGGCACTTTTCCTTCGATCAGTCTATGGAGCTTTTATATATTTCAAAATTACTGGATTTAGGCTTTCCTATCTTCTTTAATACCTGAGCTGGGGTCTATTCTTCCGGGTTTTCCAGGGTTTCCCTGTGAAGGCCAGTTCCCAAATGGGTAGACCGTTTTCGTAATTACACCAATCTACATCTTCCCTGGTTATGTACTCGGGATGCGGGTATACCCCGGTACATGTAAAAGCTACAGCTTAGGTATTCTCGTAACTTATTGTCCTAACATGTTACCCATACTCTCTATAGTAAAATTCTACTAATTCAAAATATTCCTCTTTTGAATAAACAACCCAACAAATTTTTTCTGTTAGCTCGCAAAGTGTATTATCATTAACTTTGCTCGCTGCGAGGGGCAATTGTAATATCTCTTTATATTCGATGAATTATTCTGATACAATTCTACCCTTGAATGACGTTTACTAATTTTCTATGTTCATATTCGCAGAATCCATGCGAAAAGTGGTTCATACAATAGCTGTGCCATGAGCGCATAAGTATTCTTTGTAGTACTCTCTCTCGTGGTTGTTAAAAAAGAAAAAAGAAGAAAAAAGCTTCCGAGATTGTCTTCGTGCCGATTAGCCTGAGCTTTGTTTGAAGAACTGTAATCTGATTATTGAGATTTATGACAGAAGATAACTGATACGAAATTGTACGATTAAAAGTGAAATATATATATATGGCTCCTTCATACAAAAGGTGTGTATTTGACATTTGAGAATTAATGATATTCATCGATATATTGCGTAGTTGTTAATCAGAAGGGAACTTCCGAAAGACTGGATACGAACCTGCATTTAATAATCCAAGAGCTCCATTACTTCTTCGGAAGGTTAAACTTCATCAAAGCCAAATATCCGCTTGATCTGAGGTTTCCCGACAAATTATACAACGCTCCCAAAATTACGAGACATTTTATTTGAACAGATTAGGAGACTGCTGCAAAGCACGAGCCTGCAGAGAAGAAGAATCATCGCCTGATTTCATTCTTACAAGTAAAATTTCTGAATCATTTTGAGTGACTGAGCTATGACTGTGTTTCATATTATGAATGACTGATTGCTCGAACGAATTGAGAGCTACATAATCACGTAGATAGGAGGGAAAACTACAAATTCTGCAGTCGTCATCCGAGGCTATTGTGCAACAATTTCCAGGCAAGGCATCGCCTGCTCCGTACGAGTTTTGCCTCTTTCACTGCTGCCTACAGATTGTGTCCTTTCGTTCCCTCTTGCTCTACAGATAGCACGCCAAAAACTCAAACCACCTTTTACACTTCCCAAAGTAACTTCCGTATAGTCCAAAAGCACTCCATCTTTTACATAACACATAGCCTACACACTGTCCTGAAGCGTGTACCATTTTGTACAAATGACGACGTTCACCAATATATAAAATAACACACACGAACATTTTCATTTCATTATTCCCTGACAAAATATTATTTAGTAAGTTATACATGACACATATTTTGTACATAAGATACAAACATACTTCTGCAAAGCACTCTAACGACACAAATATCACACTTTCCGTATAGTTTTGCATATCATTGTTATATTACGACAAACTTGAAAGACAAAAGGTTTTCTATCAATTAGATGACTGACTAAATAATAATACTGCAACATAACTGAGCATTAGGGATGCACATTCAGTTGGACATATGCACACACCTGGATTTAATGCTACGAAATACAACACGAATGACAATAGAGATTCACTTCCCTTTATTCCCTAAAGTCATTACTCTCATGTTTGCTCTTAAAATTCAGCTTCACAAAAAAATAAAGAAAACGAAAATTTTGATCACCCGTAATTTCTAAGCATCCTCGAATGTGTTCCTACACAAACATTTTACGTTCTTCGTTTATTTATTTCTCATGCTTATAACTCGTCGGTAACGTCTCTGATACTGATTCTGTTTCCACACACAAATGTTCAGTCGGAATATAATGTTTTCCTCTGAAAATACAAACAGACACAGTAAAATCATTCGATATAATTCTTTCAATAGTATATTTTCCTTTTAAATTATTACATTTAATTGATGCTCGGTTGTCGTCCATTACTACTTTTGTGTCTCTCTCACTGCCATCCTTATTTCTTCCTCCTCAAACACAGCCACGCACAGCTTTTGCATTCATGTGCAAAGTGTCCGTATTCTCTGCACATTGTACAAACTTCCTGTCGTTCTTGATTACACGGGGCGCTGTGGTTCGTCCGATTGCACTGTGGACGTAGATTTTTTGGTTCTCTTGAATTCCACTTGAACCGACTCAAATCCCGTTGCGTAGCCTCTTGAACCAGTATGACGCAGCATACTGAATATTCTGACATAATTTTCTAATACCACACTAGAGAAAGTCTGAAGCCTCACAAACGACAACAAAAATCTAAAAACGGTTTTGCTTCCTGCACACAGTAAATCATATTTACGCATCGTTTGTACGTATAACAAACGCTTACAAAATTCCATAAAGCTGTTGTACACTGGAGATTAAATCATCAGACATGGAGCAGAAGCCAGTGAACGACGAACATGAAGCCAGAGAAGAGAAATTAGAAATTAGTAGTACAACCTACCACGTTGTAATGTACTGTCCTTTGACAAGTCATGCAATGAACACCAACCGAATGAACAAAAACCATGACATTAATACTGCTAACTGCTTCCATAAAGGTACAATAAATCCTGTCCTGGGGGATCGCCAATTTCTGTGAAACTCTGTGCGTGTGAAAAGTTACTCTGACCTATACAAACTTATTAAGACCTGTACACGCCTTTAGTATCTAAACTATAATTTTGTGTGCACAACTTTAACTGATAACGCTAATGACTTCAGGCCGTAAATATAGGTCCTAAAGTGGAGGTTTGCGCAGAGAAACTATTTAATATGAATGGAAAGTTGACAGAGAGAATCTTTCGCTTAACACAGTAATTAATACAATTAAAAACATAATTACTCCCAGATCATGAATGAATATGAAATGATTCACAAACTCAAACTAGTGTTTCTGTTGATTTGCAGCGTTACTTGAACCAACCAGAAATATGCCCATTTTATGTCTATGGCAGTCTGGAAATTATCCTTGAATGTCATTAACCCCTTCACAAAACAGTGAATGTGGTCCTGACAGCATCGGAGAAGTTCATGCACTCAGTGCACCAATGCTGCACCTGAGACAGGTGATCATATTGATTTCAGCAAGTGCGGACCAAGAAATGCCCTGTCACACTGGTGCTCCTCATTATGCTACCTGTAATTATTCACTGACAGTTGTTCAGAATGCCGCCATCATGCGAATGGCTCTGAGTATGAGAGTCGTGCTGCCATCGCTAGACCCTGCTCATCTGCTAAGATGCACGCTGCTGTCTGTCTCCAAGGTACGCAGCTGATATGTACAAGATGATCACAGCTCCACATCTTTCTGGTCATTCTCGGATACGCTCAATCTTATATCGAGACACACCAATGTTGAATTTGTATCTGTCCTGAGACGCCATGACCGGCCTTATTTGAACTCTTCTGTTGGGAGAGTTAATTTGGAGTTGGAACGGCTGCTTGGGTCGGGTGCGGGGGCTCATATTGGTGTGGTTCCTGTTGATTCTCTCAGTAGGCCTACATCTCAACAGGAAAGGGAAGGGGAAACTGGCTGGGGTAATAGCAGGAAATTTAAGGGGGGGGGGGGGGAGGCACTGCCATGAATGGTAAAATACCAGTGGTTACAGGTGTTGGAGCAGCACCTTTTTTAGGATAGGTAAGACAGAAAGATGTCAAGTTCTACAAGAGGTCAGGATTAAAACAAATCTTCAGTTTAGGAAAGAAATTAAACAGCACAATTCTAGCACATTGGATCACCAATCACAGCTGTCAATTATAAATTTTCACCAATCACCAGAAATTTTATCTCCACCAAGTTGTATCTCAGACCTAGGTAATTGCATTGATGAATTAAAGTCACCGAACCCAGTTGACATAATCTGCCTCTCTGAACACCATGTGACCACTGGTATAGGAACTAGGCCTAAGCACAATGGGAAACTCAGACAGGAGAGTACTGCAAATGTTAGAATAAGGAAAGGTTCTCATAAAAGTATAATTAAAAATAATGTAAGTATATTTCATCAAAATATTGGGAGTTTAAAGAATAAAATAGATGAGCTTCTGGTTTGTTTAGGAAATTTAGAAGCTGAGGATGAAATAGATATACTATGCCTGTCTGAGCATCACATTGTTACTGATATGGATAAGGTAAATGTAAGTGGATATAAGCTCTCTGCACATGTAATGAGAGAAAATATGGAGAAAGGAGGAGTTGCCATATATGTCAAAAGTTATCATTGTGCAAAAAGTATAGAAACAAAAAAGTTTTGTGTAGAGAAACATATAGAAGCATGTGCCTGTGAACTTAACATTTATAATTGTAACTGTATATAGGTCCCCATCAGGAAATTTTCATCTATTTCTGAAAAATCTGGACTCCTTGTTGTGCTATCTGTCAGACAGCGGGAAGCAAATTATTATTTGTGGGGGCTTCAATGTAGATTCTCTGAAAGAGGGCAATAGGAAAAATGACCTTGAAGTATTACTCGGTTCTTTCAATTTGACACCCGTTATTGATTTTCCTACTCGGATGGTAAAGGATTGCAGCTCACTGATAGATAACTTCTTTATAGACCAAGATAAGTTTAACCAGATAAATGCTCAGCCTGTTGAGAATGGTCTTTCTGATCATGGTGCACAGCTAGTTACAATATATGACATAGCTCCATTCAGCAATACTAAACAGTCCTCCAAAGTAGTACGTTCAGTCAACGATTTAACAATTGCAAATTTCAGGGAAAGCCTACAGCAGTTAGACTGGGATGAAGTGTACCGTGAACCTGATGCCAATTTAAAATATAATTTATTTCATGACATTTTTGTAAATGCATTTGAAAACTGCTTCCCCAAGAAAATAGTTAAATATACCCGTAAGAAACCTTGTAACAAACCATGGCTTACTAAGGGTATAAAAATATCTTGTAACAGGAAAATGGAAATGTATCTGACAGCAAGAAAGAGTAGTGACCCGGAAACTATCAAACATTATAAGAACTACTGTGTTATATTAAGAAAAGTTATTAAAAAATCCAGGAGTATGTGTATCATGTCTGAAATCAGCAACTCTGATAATAAAATTAAAACAATTTGGAATATTATTAAAAGAGAAACAGGTCAACCAAGAGCAGAGGAAGACAGTATTACCATCAAATTGAATGAAAACTTTACAAACAAAAAGCCAGAAGTTAAAAATATTTTGAATAATCATTTTCTAAATGTTGTGGATATAGTAGGATGAAGGTGTTCATTAGAAGATGCTAGGCTGTTAATGGAAGAGGCCATACCTATGTAATTTGATACAATTGAAATCTCACCCACTTCTCCCTCTGAAATTAGGAAAATAATAAACTTGCTTGAAAGCAAAAACTCGCATGGAATTGATGGCATTTCCAGCAAAATACTTAAAGCTTGTTCTCAACATATAAGTAAGATTCTCAGCCACCTGTGTAATAGCTCTCTGGAACAGGGCATTTTCCCTGATAGACTGAAATATGCTATTGTTATACCTTTGCATAAAAAGGGGGATCGATCTGATGTCAACAATTACCGTCCAATCTCCCTTCTAACAGCGAAAGTTTTGAGAAAGTAATGTATTCAAGAGTAGCTTCACATATGTGTAAAAATGAAGTACTAACAAAATGTCAGTTTGGTTTCCAGAAAGGTTTTTCAACAGAAAATGCCATATATGCTTTCACCAATCAAATTTTGAATGATCTGAATAACCGAACACCACCCATTGGGATTTTTTGTGATCTCTCAAAGGCTTTTGATTGTGTAAATCATGAAATTCTGCTAGACAAGCTCAAGTATTGTGGCATGAGCGGGACAGTGCACAAATGGTTTAATTCGTACCTAACTGGAAGAGTGCAGAAAGTTGAAATAAGTAGTTCTCATAACATGCAAAGATCAGCACATTCCTCAAACTGGGGAACTATCAAGAATGGGGCTCCACAAGGGTCAGTCTTGGGTCCTTTGTTGTTCTTAATATATATTAATGACTTGCCATTCTATATTCATGAAGAGGCAAAGTTAGTTCTCTTTGCTGATGATACAAGTATAGTAATCACACCTGACAAACAAGAATTAACTGATGAAATTGTCAATACCGTCTTTCAGAAAATTACTAAGTGGTTCCTTGTAAACGGACTGTCACTGAATTTTGATAAGACACAGTACATACAGTTCGGTACAGTGAATGGTATGACGCCATTAATAAATATAGACCTTAATCAGAAGCATATAGCTAAGGTAGAATATTCCAAATTTTTAGGTGTGTCCATTGATGAGAGATTAAATTGGAAGAAACACATTGATGATCTGCTGAAACGTTTGAGTTCAGCTGCTTATGCTATTAGGGTTATTGTAAATTTTGGCGATAAACATCTTAGTAAATTAGCTTACTACGCCTATTTTCACTCATTGCTTTCATATGGCATCATATTTTGGGGTAATTCACCACTGAGGAATAAAGTATTTATTGCACAAAAGTGTGTAATCAGAATAATAGCTGGAGTCCACCCAAGATCATCCTGCAGACATTTATTTAAGGATCTAGGGATATTCACACTAGCTTCTCAGTATATATACTCTCTTATGAAATTTGTTATTAACAACCAAACCCAATTCAAAAGTAACAGCAGTGTGCATAACTACAATACTAGGAGAAAGGATGATCTTCACTATTCAAGATTAACTCTAACTTTGGCACAGAAAGGGGTGAATTATACTGGCACTAAAGTCTTTGGTCACTTACCAAATAGTATCAAAAGTCTGACAGATAACCAACAAGTATTTAAGAAGAAATTAAAAGAATTTCTGAATGACAACTCCTTCTACTCCATAGAGTAATTTTTAGATATAAATTAAGGGAAAAAATATTAAAAAATAGAAGATAAGAAAAATAAAATAAAAAACACAAAAAAATAAAGAAGTTGTTAAATTAACTTAATTATGTCATGTATTGAAAACTTTGACTCGTTCCACATCATTACGAAATATCGTATTCATGATCCATGGAACTAGTATTAATCTAATCTAATCTAATGTAATATTGCTGTTTCTTCCCGCCAAACAGGACATGCTCGCCAATAGCGGAAAACCCATAAACAGCTACAGAATAGAAAGGTTCCATTAGGCACACAAAATCCTGCCAGTACAACGTGTCACAATAAGGACGCCAGCCACATTACAGTATTCCCTTCTGTTTCTAAGAAACTGTCGATTCAGCTCCATTTCCATGGCGTCATCGACGAATTTACTAATAGCACATTTTCACACCCAGCAACTAGTCTTGCAGCAAAGGTCCTCTGAAATTAGAAAGCTGCTCACAAGACTAGGCCATTATTTTCTGCAAGTTGTGTTTCTTTTGAAAAGCGGAACATGGTTGTCTTAAAAGGGCTCTCTCCAAAACATGAGAAAGCGCCGCTCTCCTACAGCTAGAGTTGCTCCACAGCCTCAGTTCGGCCTTTGGGAAGGACCTCTGTTGTAAGATGCAGAATATCCTGTTATTTACCATGACCGGCTCCGGTATCCCAAATTCCGTGGAGACAACACCTAAAGCTCCACCTTAGGCTGGCGGCAAGGGGATTCACTCCATTCTCCACTCTCCCTGTCCCAAATCCAGTGCGGTGCATTTTCCCACACACACAGGAATCATGCAGATTAGCGTACGGGGTCTGCACCATGTTCGACGTAAGAAAATTAAGCTAGAAACATTATATTGCGTACTGTTACTATGATCAGATATACTTCAATAAAAAAAATTCTGTTGGAATGTACACTATTATTACCCTTCAATTACCGAATCATTTCAATATTAACCTTCACCGTCATGCAGCAAAATGTTGTTTCCAAAGGTGGCAAATACAAACAAAACTGAGTTGCTCTTTCATCTTATGCATTATTTACAATTTTAAGTTGAATGTAATAAATGCTATAAAGCTTTAAAGCCCCTAAGTTTGTTTAGAAATACTCTGTATTTTTCTTTGTTTTTAATCTGTGTTTTAGTAAATTTGTCACTTTGTTTCGAAGTTTTGTCCTTTTTATATCCTACTATTCATTCTGCCAGATCTTGTATAAATACTTGTATTCACCCAACGCCAGAGGGTACCAGGGTAGATCCAATAAACATAAAGTTCACATAAGCTGACTTCATGGCTGGTATCCCTGCGTATATTGTTGGACCTACAGTTTTAAATGCTATAGAAACAATTTAATACGCATAGAATACAACTGTTCGCTAAGTATTGCCAAACACAATAACTGTAAAAAATATTGTGATGATGCATGTATGTAAATAAAACAAAATATTTCCTATAAAACAGAACTTGTTTCCCCAATATCCACTGCCAATATTCAGATGTCAGTAAAGAGTAAGGAAAAAGATCTAGTCACCAGCTTTAGTGTGTAAGATGCTTGATTCCTAAATAACCATCCTACTAAGCTGTAGTGACGAACACATTATTATTTTAAGCAAAAAATGCATTTATTTATTTCTCCTTCCTTTTATAGCGCTCATATTGCAGTTTAAAAGGTAGAGGTTCATCAGAGTAACATTATGTATCTGTATTCATATACAGGGGCTTATATGTGCAAATTAGCACATCACTCTTAAACACCAAAGGTAGCCAGTTAAAACTGTGAGAAATATCACACAGCAAAGGTATAGCTTGTGTAAGAAACATATAATAGCCTGTACCATTCAAACTACAACGCCCTTCACAAAGTTTCCTACAAATGTCTAAATGCATTTTACAGACATTTCTAGATTTCAGCAAGTCAAACATGTAAAAATATTAATATGATCGCAGTTCTCCAGCCTAATCACTGTGACATATTTGGGGATAATTAGTTCCAGAATATCTAGGGCAAAAAAATGGTTCAAATGGCTCTGAGTACTATGGGACTTAACATCTGAGGTCATCAGTCTCCTAGAACTTAGAACTACTTAAACCTAACTAACCAAAGGACATCACACACATCCATGCCCGAGGCAGGATTCGAACCTGCGACCGTAGCGGTCACGCGGTTCCAGATATAAACAATATTTTAAAAGTCTCTGAAAATCATTGCTTCAGAAAGAGATGTTATTTCACCTACATATGTGTGTGTGTGTGTGTGTGTGTGTGTGTGTGTGTGTATCATCTTTAAAAGCACAAGAAAAGATAATTGGAAATTACTGTTCAGGAAAATATTTATTTTTAATAAACCCATTACTTTTTTTGCTATGTCATTTATTGTTTACAAAAGAACCTTATCCCTTCACTACAGAGTACAAATGACTAGACACATGTTATTGCTCAAAAGGAGGAGTTGGAATTAATTTATTATAACAATCTGTCATTGCTGAAATGTCAATACCTACACTTAACATCTGGTAGCTAATTATTTACAATTTGCAGTTACGTCTGCATTGGATGTCTCTTCTTCTACAAGAATGGACGCATTTACACATATCATTTCAATTTCTAGCAGGGAGGTACAGCTGCATTTTGGCCTTTCCTACCAATGGGCAAATTTTACTTCACATCGTGCCAATTACCTGATACTAGTGTCCCCTCACCCCAATTCTCTCCTCCGCACCTCCCCAGCGACTGACCGAGAGCAGGACGATGTGCTACTGACCGAGAGCAAAACAGAGTTTGCGGGGGGGGGGGGGGGGGGGGGAGACGTGGCCTTGAATGTAACTCGTTCGACTGCCTCAGCTGTAATGAGGCACCGGAAGGTGCGAACATCAGAGATTTTCTGACCAGAACACACCCTCCTTCCTGGTGTAATAATTTGTGGGGAATATGAAATGGAAGCATCATGTAGGCTCAGTCGTAGGTAAGGCAGATGGCAGACTTCGGTTCATAAGTTAGATTAACAGGAAATCTCGAACATGTACGAAGACGAGCAGCACAGATGCTCATTGATTAGTTCAACCCATGCGAGAGCATCACGCAAATGCTAAAGAATCCGAAATGCTAAGTGCGTGGAAAGAGATGAGTAGTATTCTGTCAACAAGAACGAGTAATAAGTGAAGAAATAGGGAATATACTTCAACCCCCTTCGTATCGCTGCTGTAGGGGTTGCAAAGACAAGATTAGACTAATTACAATGTGATCAGAGGCGGTTAAGCAATAACTGTTGCTATGCTGTATGGGTGAATAGAACGGGAAGAAATCCCAAAAACTGGTACAGTGGAAGTACTCTCTGTGATATACACGCTGATGTATTTGAAGTTGATATTTTTGTGATAGAAGCGCGTCCTAGAGTATGACGCACTGTAGATAGAAATTCCATTAGGAGTAGTGGTATTCGCTTCGGAAAGAGTAGCGAGAAAGGAGAGCCTGCTTCGAGTGTTTCTGCAGTCACAGCTGGAAAAAACTGTGTAGAATGCAATGCCACCGTGCGCCTTTTGCTTGCAACAAATGTTGGCATATGGACTCTGTCATTGCCACGCCGCAGTACCACCATATCCAGCTTAACTGCGGTGCTATCATCCAATACCAAAACGCCTCTCTAGCTGATCATCTCGCTGATCATCATCAACGTGAGCGTCGTTATCAAGCGAATGTCGGAGCTTTCGTGTCCCTAATCAACACTGAAACATACTGTTGTATTGGGTTCAAACGGTTCAAATGGCTCAGAGCACTATGGGACTTAACTTCTGAGCTCATCAGTCCCCTAGAACTTGGAACTACTTAAACCTAACTAACCTAAGGACATCACACACATCCATGCCAGAGGCAGGATTCAAACCTGCGACCGTAGCGGTCGCGCGGTTCCAGATTGTAGTGCCTAGAACCGCTCGGCCACTCAGGCCGGATGTCGTATTGGGCTCACCGCTTTTGGAGGCGACTATATGTCGTTTTTTAACGTCCTGTAATGAGTGTATTGCAAAAAAGTAAAAATAAGAGTCAAAGTTACTTATAATCATGTATCTAGACCAATAACATCTTTTTGTTTTCACCATCAGAAATTACCAATGTTGACTATACGGTTTTACTGACTTTGATTTACAAATAAAATATTCAGTAAACATCACATCTAACAGCATTTCATTGAGAGGTCTGCGCGCATATATAAAGAATACTCTGATATATTTGAATCTAATCTGTTTTGTTCACAAAACTTTGAAGCGTGCATACCATCAAAACTAAATGCTGCTTCTGTTCTCTCTCTCTCTCTCTCTCTCTCTCAACTGCATCTAGACAATGGCTGACGCCTATTGAGTCAATTAAAAACCCTAATGGCACAATTAGATTTTGTGACTAGTTTAAAGCATCAGTGAATGTGTCAAGGAGAATTATTGGCGAAGTTATAAGAGGACCATTTTTATTTTAAGATTAGAATTATCTGAGGCTTCCCTGCAGTGTCCCTTAGTTGCAGAATCAGTATATCGTTCAGTCTGCACCATTGTAATTTAGATCGGTTTATACAGGGGATATCACAATCTGTGAGCTATTCATATGATATTAGTCACTGGATCTGTTTGGGTGCAACACTTCAGAAATGTACAGTGATTAGGTACATATATGAAAACACCAAAAACACAACACGTTAACATGCATAATGCGACGTCGGAAATTCGTTGGCATTCAAAATAGTTTTCAGTCGTCTCGATTCGATAAATATAGGTCCTGTATGGTATTCAGATGAATCTTACGCCATTTGTCCTGCAAAATATTGGCAAGTTCAGGGTATGATGATCAAGGTGTATTGCAATCATGCATCCTTCTCACCAAAGTAGATCTCAAAGCAGCCGGCCGCTATGGCCGAGCGGTTCTAGGCGCTTCAGTCCGGAACCGCGTTGCTGTTACGGTCGCAGGTTCGAATCCTGTCTCTGGCATGGATGTGTGTGCTGCCCTTAGGTTAGTTAGGTTTAAGTAATTCTAAGTCCAGGGGACTGATGACCTCAGATGTTAAGTCCCATAATGCTTAGAGCCATTTTAAGCGTGCTGTGCCGCCCTGACCTGTAGAAGGGTTCAGTAATGGTTGCTACGGCGTAGGGCTCCAATATATGCTTCTCCTCACCCTGTTCCTGTTCTTTGGAACCATATTTTTCTTTATGGAATAGTAAAGTTTAGATGCTTGATAGTAACGTGGTTTTTGGGCCATACCACAGATTCACAATTACAAAGTCAGATAAAGCAATTAGTTCTGGTTAGTGTGGTGTGTTGATCCCCAGCTGATCACTTTGTTGACCGTAGACCGCATATTATTGAAAGCGTTTGTCAAATAAATATGTTTGTGTGACGTTTCTTTAGCCATTTTTTGTCATGTGATGTTAAGAATAAATAAATCAATTGTTATTTATACCACAACTCCTCCCAGGGTTCTGATTAACATCACTTTTGCCGTTTTATTCAAGTCAAGGTTGCAACTGAACGAGTCGGAGGTTTGCATTTGGCGATCCTGCCAAGATCTAGGTCCTTTGCACTTCTGTGATGCTGTCGTTTAGTGTCCTTACTAAACAGGTCCACATTATGTTGAAATGAGAAAGAAAAATATGGTTCGGTGGTATGTTGTAGATACTAATGTCTCTGATTCCGTTGTTTGTGCAGCTATTTGTTTTATTTACACTGTATTTGTTCAAAAATGGTTCAAATGGCTCTGAGCACTGTGGGACTAAACATCTGTGGTCATCAGTCCCTTAGAACTTAGAACTACTTAAACCTAACTAACGTAAGGACATCACACTGTATTTGTGTCAGTGACTTCTGTGTCACTTGTCGACCGTTTTTCCGTCGTTGCCAAAGGCATGTATTATTTTTTTGGTGTTTACTATTGTATTTGTTTTATATTTGGTTGTTTTTCATTCTGGATCTCGTTACTGTTGTCTTAGTCTCTGGCTGCAAACTGCTTTGCTATTTTTCTTTTATGTCATTATATTGTACTGCGTATGTCTTGTGAGTTAGATAATACTGTTGTCCACGAGTTGCAAGGATAATTAAAGTTTACTGTTGATAGAGAATTTGAATGGTAACGAGAAGTATGGCACGGAGACAAGGAGACTGAAAGCGGGAAAATAAAGCGTACGTCATGGAGGAAGAGCGTAATGAAACGGTGGAGGCACAGTTTGAGCGTAGGGAGACGTTGCTGTTGAGCGGCGTTAGCATCAACGATGTCGTCCAGCAAGGGAATCTACATCTACAACTACATTTATACTCCGCAAGCCACCCAACGGTGTGTGGCGGAGGGCACTTTACGTGCCACTGTCATTACCTCCCTTTCCGGTTCCAGTCGCGTATGGTTCGCGGGAAGAACGACTGCCGGAAAGCCTCGTTGCGCGCTCGAATATCTCTCATTTTACATTCGTGATCTCCTCGGGAGGTATAAGCAGGGGGAAGCAATATATTCGATACCTCATCCAGAAACGCACCCTCTCCAAACTTGGACAGCAAGTTACGTCGCGATGCAGAGCGCCTCTCTTGCAGAGTCTGCCACTGGAGTTTGCTAAACATCTCCGTAACGCTATCACGCTTGCCAAAGAACCCTGTGACGAAACGCGCCGCTCTTCTTTGGATCTTCTCTATCTCCTCCGTCAACCCGACCTGGTACGGATCACACACTGATGAGCAATACTCAAGTATAGGTCGAACGAGTGTTTTGTAAGCCACCTCCTTTGTTGATGGACTACATTTTCTAAGGACTCTCCCAATTTAATCTCAAACTGGTACGCGCCTTACCAACAATTAATTTTATATGATCATTCCACTTCAAATCGCCGGCCATTGTGGCCGAGCGGTTCTAGGCGCTTCAGTCTGGAGCCGCGCGACCGCACCGGTCGCAGGTTCGAATCCTGCCTCGGGCATGGATGTGTGTGATGTCCTTAGGTTAGTTAGGTTTACGTAGTTCTAAGTTCTAGGGGAATGATGACACCAGATGTTAAGTCCCATAGTGCTCAGAGCCATTTGAACCATTTGAACTTCAAATCGTTCCGCATGCATACTCCCAGATATTTTAGAGAAGTAACTGCTACCAGTGTTTGTTCCGCTATCATATAATCATACAATAAAGGATCCTTCTTTCTATGTATTCTCAATACATTACATTTGTCTATGTTAAGGGTCAGTTGCCACACCCTGCACCAAGTGCCTATCCGCTGCAGATCTTCCTGCATATCGCTACAATTTTCTAATGCTGCAACTTGTCTGTATACTACAGAACCATCCGTGAAAAGCCGAATGGAACTTCCGACACTATCTACTAGGTCATTTATGTATATTGTGAAAAGCAATGGTCCCATAACACTTCCCTGTGGCACGCCAGAGGTTACTTTAACGTCTGTAGACGTCTCTCCATTGAGAACAACATGCTGTGTTCTGTTCGCCAAAAACTCTTTAATCCAGCCACACAGCTGGTCTGATATTCCGTAGGCTCTTACTTTGTTTATCAGGCGACAGTGCGGAACTGTATCGAAGTCCTTCCGGAAGTCAAGGAAAATAGCATCTACCTGGGAGCCTGTACCTAATCTTTTCTGGGTCTCATGAACAAATAAAGCGAGTTGGGTCTCACACAATAGCTGCTTCCGGAATCCATGTTGATTCTTACAGATTAGATTCTGGGTTTCCAGAAACGACATGATACTCGAGCAAAAAACATGTTCTAAAATTCTACAACAGATCGACGTCAGAGATATAGGTCTATAGTTTTGCGCATCTGCTCGACGACCGTTCTTGAAGACTGGGACTACCTGTGCTCTTTTCCAATCATTTGGAACCTTCCGTTCCTCTAGAGACTTGCGGTACACGGCTGTTAGAAGGGGAGCAAGTTCTTTCCTTTACTCTGTGTAGAATCGAATTGGTATCCCGTCAGGTCCAGAGGACTTTCCTCTGTTGAGTGATTCCAGTTTCTTTTCTATTCCTTGGACCCTTACTTCGATGTCAGCCATTTTTTCGTTTGTGCGAGGATTTAGAGAAGGAATTGCCGTGCGGTCTTCCTCTGTGAAACAGCTTTGGAAAAAGGTGTTTATTATTTCAGCTTTACGCGTGTCATCCTCTGTTTCTATGTCATCATCATCCCGGAGTGTCTGTATATGCTGTTTCGAGCCACTTACTGATTTAAAGTAAGACCAAAATTTCCTAGGATTTTCTGTCAAGTGGGTACATAGAATTTTACTTTCTAATTCACTAAACGCTTCACGCTTAGCCCTCCTTACGCTAACTTTGACATCGTTTAGCTTCTGTTTGTCTGAGAGGTTTTGGCTGCGTTTAAATTTGCAGTGAAGCTCTCTTTGCTTTCGCAGTAGTTTCCTAACTTTGTTGTTGAACCACAATGGGTTTTTCCCGTCCCTCACAGTTTTACTCGGCACGTTCCTGTCTAAAACGCATTTTACGATTGCCTTGAATTTCTTCTATAAACACTCAACATTGTCAGTGTCGGAACATAAATTTTCGTTTTGATCTGTTAGGTAGTCTGAAATCTGCCTTCTATTACTCTTGCTAAACAGATAAACCTTCCTCCCTTTTTTTTATATTCCTATTTACTTCCATATTCATGGATGCTGCAACGGCCTTATGATCATTGATTCCCTGTTCTGCGCTTACAGAGTCGAAAAGATCGGGTCTGTTTGTTATCAGTAGGTCCAAGATGTTATCTCCACGAGTCGGATCTCTGCTTAATTGTTCGAGGTAATTTTCGGATAGTGCACTCAGTATAATGTCACTCGATGCTCTGTCCCTATCACCCGTCTTAAACATCTGAGTGTTCCAGTCTATATCTCCATCTAAGACTATAACATGCTGTGAAAGTTTATGTGAAATGTATTCCAGATTTTCTCTCAGTTGTTCTGCCACTAATGCTGCTGAGTCGGGAGGTCGGTAAAAGGAGCCAATTATTAACCTAGCTCGGTTGTTGAGTGTAACTTCCACCCATAATAGTTCACAGGAACTATCCACTTCTACTTCACTACAGAATAAACTACTACTGACAGCGACAAACACGCCACCACCGGATGCATGCAATCTATCCTTTCTAAACACCGTCTGTGCCTTTGTAAAAATTTCGGCAGGATTTATCTCTGGCTTCAGCCAGCTTTCCGTACCTATAATGATTTCTGCTTCGGTGCTTTCTATCAGCGCTTGAAGTTCCGGTACTTTACCAATGCAGCTTCGACAGTTTACAACTATAAAACCGATTGCTGCTTGGTCCCCACATGTCCTGACTTTGCCCCGCACCCTTTGAAGCTGTTGCCCTTTCTGTACTTGCCCAAGGCCATCTAACCTAAAAAACCGCCCAGTCCACGCCACACAACCCGTGCTACCCGTGTAGCCGCCTGCTGCGTGTAGTAGACTCCTGACCTATCCAGCGGAACCCGAAACCCCACCACCCTATGGCGCAAGTCGAGGAATCTGCAGCCCACACGGTCGCAGAACCGTCTCAGTCTCTGATTCAGACCCTCCAGTCGGCTCTGTACCAAAAGTCCGCAGTCAGTCCTGTCGACGATGCTGCAGATGGTGAGCTGTGCTTTCATCCTGCTAGCGAGACTGGCAGTCTTCACCAATTCAGATAGCCGCCGGAAGGCAGAGAGGATTTCCTCCGATCCATAGCGACACTCATCATTGGAGCCGACATGAGCGACTGCCTGCAGATGGGTGCACCCTGTACCCTTCATGGCATCCGGAAGGACCCTTTCCACATCTGGAATGACTCCCCCCCGGTATGAACACGGAGTGTACATTGGTTTTCTTCCCCTCTCTTGCTGCCATATCCCTAAGGGACCCCATTACGCGCCTGACGTTGGAGCTCCCAACTACCAGTAAGCCCACCCTCTGCGACTGCCCGGATCTTGCAGACTGAGGGGCAACCACTGGAACATGACAAGCAGCCATGTCCGGCCGAAGATCAGTATTAGCCGGAGACAGAGCCTGAAACCGGTTCGTCAGACAAACTGGAGAGGCCTTCCGTTCAACCCTCCGGAATGTCTTTTGCCCCCTGCCACACCTCGAGACGACCTCCCACTCTACCACAGGTGAGGGTCAGCCTCAATGTGGGCAGTATCCTGGGCATCCACAGCCGTAGTCCGATCGGGGGATACATGGGACGAGCTGGCCGTCCCCGACAAAGCCCCATCCCGACCCCCACAGTGATGCCCATTGGCAACAGCCTCAAGCTGTGTGACCGAAGCCAACACTGCCTGAAGCTAGGAGCGAAGGGATGCCAACTCAGCCCGCATCTGAACACCCATTCTAAAAACTGTTGTGCAAAGAACGTCTGAACTAATCTACAGAGAGCACAAACAATTCGACATAAAATTTAAACAGTTATTAAAATACAAGATACCCTAGTAAATGCAGTAATGCTGACACACCGCTCGGCGGCGGAAGGAGATTACGCGATTTTACACTATTCAGGTACTAAAACGCGATGCTACAACTCTCAAATACTATAATACGCCCGAAATTTATGAATTAAACAATGCAAGTACCCAAAAACACGCAAAGAAATTAAGAATTAAACTATGTAACAAATAAGTCAGCTAAGAGTATACGACTTGCTGCTGGCAGCTGCTTGTCCAACGGCGGCAGGGAGCACACTGGCTGTGACCAACCGACACTGGCCGTTCGAAACAAAAACAGAAGACAGAAGACTACGCGAATTTACACTATTCAGGTACTAAAGCGCGATGCTACAACTCTCAAATACTATAATACACCTGAAATTTATGAATTAAACAATGCAAGTACCCAAAAACACGCAAAGAAATTAAGAATTAAATTATGTAACAAATAAGTCAGCTAAGAGTATACGACTTGCTGCTGGCAGCTGCTTACCCAACGGCGGCAGGGAGATGAAAGTGGTATGGCTTAACTTAAGGGGACGGACAGTGTTAGATCGCGCGTGATAGAAGATATGAGCGTACCATTACATATCGAAGCAGAGGTGATTATTAGAAATCCGGACAGAGAAGACAGGGAGGTGTCAGAAGGAAATTATGCTTTAACAACACCGCAGAAATCAAGTATGAGTTCGGTCGATCACAATGAGGAAAAGGAAGAGGACTTCAATCTCGTGGCGTTTTTAATGGGAATGGGGAAGAAAATTGATGGACTCGAGGGAATGGAGGCTGGACTAATGTGAATGGGGGAGAAAATTAATGAGTTAGTACGAGACAATAACGACACGAGGCCGGACTTCAAAATTATACTTCAAAATTATCGCTGCTCAGGTAAATCAGATGCGAGAGGAACGCAAGTCATGGGCAAATCAACTCCAGGAAAACCTACGTTAGGTTAACACCAAAGCAATCAAAGGTTTAAAGATTGGACATGATACTAAGGAGACGGCAGAGAGCGCCAAGACAGTAGCAAGTTTCGCAAGAGGAGTAGCAGCTGAAGCACCGAAAACGAGTAAACGCACAGAACAGCAAGGACCAGAGGCGGTGATCTGTTTGAACAAGAAGGTCGAAAGCGTGGCAAGGCGGCAAAATGGCGCGGAGCAGCTCATCGACACGAAAATACGTGAACCCACGGATCTTCAAGCGACAGCGACCATGGACAAATTAGAGTCTGAGCTGCACAAATTAGGGACTGGTGCGGACGTGACAACTGCAACTCCAGTGAATGAGACTGAATATGTCCGGAGTCTTCTTTCGTTCAAATCTCAACAGGAAGCTATCAACACGCGTATGGAGAAGAAATTGCATGAGGCGCTAAGGAAATAATTTTAAATGCGGCCAAGAGCGAACGCAACAGAACCAGAAACAACTTCGGACAGCACGGCTAACTGCATACCGTTAGCAGCGAACAGAGGACATGGTGAGATGAAAGTTTCATTTTCTCGAAGCCGTCGAGGCAGTACAGATGTGGGGACGTCGAAAGAGGACATCCAAAGCACTGATATGTGTGTGACGTCCTTAGGTTAGTTAGGTTTATGTAGTTCTAAGTTCTAGGGGATTGATGACCTAAGATGTTAAGTCCCATAGTGCTCAGAGCCATTTGAACCATTTTTTACATGTTTACACCCGGAGGTACGCATGAAACATCCTCCGAAACTGTGCTAAACGCATTCTCTGAAAATTATTTCAAGCAGTTAGTTCACGAGCCCACTCGAATAGTAAACGGTTGTGTTAACATAATTGACCTCTTAGCAGTAGATAATCCTGAGCTAATAACAAGTATCAAAACGGATACAAGGACTAGTGAACACGGAGTTGTAGCGAAACTGAATATTGTAACTCTCAAATCCTCCAGAAATAAACGAAAAATTTACCAAAAATCAGATAAAAATTTATTTGACGCCTTCCTGAGAGACAATCTCCACTCCTAAATTAACAATGTAACGGAAAGTGTAGACCAGATATGGCCTTAATTCGAAGAAATAGTATGGACAGCAAGTGAGAGATTTATACCAAATAAATTAAGAACCGACGGAGATGATCCTTCTGGATGCACAAAACGAGGGAGAACACTGTTACGGAAACAACGAAAAAAGCATGTCAAATCCAGACTAACGTAAAATCTCCAAGATTGGCGGTCTTTTACAGAAGCTCGAAGTTTAGTGCTGACTTCAATGTGAGATGCGTATAATAGTTTTCACAGCGAAACTTCGTCTGGAAACCTGGCAGAAAATCCAAAGAGATTCTGCTCGTATGTAAACTATGCTAGCGACAAGACACAATCAATACCTTCTCTGCGCGATAGCAATGGAAATACTATCGATGACAGTGCTGCTAAAGCAGAGTTACTAAACACACCTTCCGAAATTCTTTCACCATAGAAGACGAAGTGAATATTTCAAATTTCGAATGAAGAACAGCTGCCAACATTAGTAACTTAGAAGTAGATATCCTCGGAGTAATGAAGCAACTTAAATCACTTAATATAAGCAAGTCTTATGGTCCAGATTGTACACCAGTTAGACTCCTTTCAGAGTATGCTGAGGCAATAGGTCCATACTTCATAATCATATACAACCGCTCGCCCGAGGCAAGATCTGTACCCAAAGACTGGAAAGTTGCACAAGCCACACCAGTATTCGAGAAAGGTGAGAGGAGTAATCCACTAAATTACAGGCCCATATCATTAACGTTGATATGCAGCAGGATTTTGAAATATATATTGTGTTCGAACACTATGAATCACCTCTAAGATTACTGTCTATTGACACACAGTCAACATGGATTTAGAAGACATCGTTCTTGTGAAAGACAACTAGCTCTTTACTCAGACGAGGTGCTGAGTGCTAATGACAAAGGATTTCAGATTGATTCCGTATTTCTAGATTTCCAGAAGGCTTTTGACATCGTACGTCACAAGCGTCATGTAATCAAATTGCGTGCTTACGGAATATAATTTCAGTTATGCGACTGGTTTCGTGATTACCTGTCAGAGAGGTCACAGTTCGTAGTAACTGACGGAAAAAAGCAGCGAGTAAAACAGAAGTGATTTCTGGTGTTCCCCACGGTTGTGATATAGGCCCTCTGCTGTTCCTTATCTATATAAACGATTTAGGAGACAATCTGAGCAGCCGTCTTAGGTTGTTTGCAGATGATGCTGTCATTTATCATCTAGTAAAGTCATCATAAGATAAAACAATTTGCAAAACGATTTAGAAAACGATTTGTATGGTGCGAAAATTGGCAATTGACCCAAAATAATGAAAAGTGTGAGGTCGTCCAAATGAGTGCTAAAAGTAAATGCGTTAAACTTTGGTTACATGATAAATCAGTCAATTCTAAAGACCATAAATTCAACTAAATACCTAGGGATTACAATTATGAACAAAATAAATTGGAAAGAACACACAGAAAATGTTGTGGGGAAGGCGAACCAAAGACTATGTTCTGTTGGCTGAACATTTACAAGACGTAACACATCTATTAAAGAGATTGCCTACACTACGCATGTCCATCCTCTTTTGGAGTATTGCTGCATGGTGTGGGGTCCTTGTCAGATAGGATTAACAGAGTACATCGAGAAAGTTCAAAGAAGAGCAGCACGTTTTGTATTATCGAGAAATAGGGTAGAGAGTGTCACAGACATGGTACAGGATTTGTGGTGGACATCGTTAAAACAAAGGCATTTTTCTTTGCGGCGGGATCTTCTCACGAAATTTCTATCACCAGCTTTCCCCTTCGAATGCGAAAATATTTTGTTGACGCCGACCTATACAGGGAGAAACGATCATCGTAATAAAATAAGGGATATCAGAGTTCGCACTGAAAGATATAGGTGTTGGTTTCTTCCGCGTGTTGTTCGAAATTGGAATAATAAAGAATTATTGTGAAGGTGGCTTCCATTAACCTTTTGCCAGACACTGAAGTGTGATTTGCAGAGTATCGATATAGATGTACATGTAGATGTAGATGTAGATATAACAGAAACGACCACTGTAAACCAAACAGTCTAGTGAGCATCTAAAATGCATATCTTAAGAGCTATGAGCACTTGTTCGGTAGTAGGTCCACACTACCACCTCACAAAATGCGGAAAGCAAAGAGCTTCCAGCGGAAGAGCTTAGTTTCAAAGTACTGAAGATGAAGTTGCGCTCATAGTTCTTAAGGTATCACCTAAAACTTGCTCCGCAAATATTGCCGATATGGAAAGTGCCAATGGTGTGCGCTTTCACAAAATGGATTGATAGTCAGGGCCTCGTATTGTTAGCCAATAAATTGATTGTAATAATACTTAGAAAGTGTACTTTTTGTGGAAACATACTGTTTCTTAAATGGAAGAATGCCTGTTGACATTAATAAACTAAAATTAAACTAAATTAGAATGACAGTTGTGTTTATTGTAGGATTCTATAGCCCGTCTTTTACGAGAAATCGTATTTTGAAAAGTTCCCACACCGACACTTGTAGAGTACCTGTGTTAGCACGCATTAAAGAACAGCCTAAGTGCATACAACTAGTTATGTGGATTCTCACCGGTAATACGACAATTAACCATCACAGTTTGTAAGTAGGCTGTTGGCTGTGCTGTGTGCAGTCTGTGGCTAGTTTGCATTGTTGTCTGCCATTGTAGTGTTGGGCAGCGGCAGCTGGATGTGAACAGCGCGTAGCGTTGGGCAGTTGGAGGTGAGCCGCCAGCAGTGGTGGATGTGGGGAGAGAGATGGCGGAGTTTTGAAATTTGTCATGAACTGATATATATATTATGACTATTGAGGTAAATACATTGTTTGTTCTCTATTAAAATCTTTCATTTGCTAACTATGCCTATCAGTAGTTAGTGCCTTCAGTAGTTTGAATCTTTTATTTAGCTGGCAGTAGTGGCGCTCGCTGTATTGCAGTAGTTCGAGTAACCAAGATTTTTGTGAGGTAAGCGATTTGTGAAACGCATAGGTTAATGTTAGTCAAGGCCATTCTTTCGTAGGAATTTTTTGAAAGTCAGATTGCGTTGCGCTAAAAAATATTGTGTGTCAGTTAAAGCACAGTCTTGTATAAATTGTTCAAAAAGGGGACGTTTCATATGTCGACCCTTAGCCGAGGATACCTCACTGGAATCTTCTGATTTTTTTCTTGTAGTTTGTGTAATTAGTGTAGCTATTGTTTATTGCTAGCGCGTCATTATAGAGAGAATTTCCTTTGTAGTTGCAGTCTTTCATTGTTGTACAGTAAAACAGTTGTGGCATGCATGTAGATTTGCACCAAGTATTGCGCTGCTGCGCTTGCAATTAACTACATATTATTTTCAGTGCTATGTTAATGTGTTCTCTTATTTTTGCTCTTCAAATTGCGCTTTTCTGTGTTATCGTGTGAAATATTGTGACAATAATGGCGTGTGAAAAAACGTAACACTAGGCTCCAAAGTAAACTGAGAAATAATAGTGACGACGAGTGTAGCTTACCAGCACCGCTGTGTAATGAATTAACAGACATTCAAAGTAGTAATTTGGTAACTGTGCATAGGGAAATGGAGCGGGCGTCAAATAATGGTGTAGACAGTGAAACAGGTAGTGAACAGGGAAGCGTTATCGATCGATCGGTCGGCAACAGCTCGTCTCAGGAATCGGGAATGACAGAACAAAATATTGAAAATTCTGTAGACTCAGGTTTTGGGTTCTCACCGTTTTCTCAAATGAGTCAAGAAACATTTTCTGCTTGTCAAAATGTGAATGTTGCCGGTACAACTTCACTGCCGAAAAGCACTGAGGAACATGTTTCAGACACCAGTGCATTGTTATTACAGTTAATGCAACAAATGGGACAAAGGCTACAAAAATTAGACACAATGTAACAAAATCTTCAAACGTTAGACACAATGGAACAAAATCAGAGACAAACACAGCAACAGTTAGACACAATGGAACAAAATCAGAGACAAACACAGCAACAGCTTCAAAAGTTAGACTCATTGGAACAAACTCTTGAACAAACACGTGAAGATTTAACTACTGAGTTACATAACATTGAATCGAAATGTCAAAAAATCTGTAATATAAACTCAAATTTGTGAGCATTTTCAACCTATTTTTTCGCGGCATGAAAATGTATTACAGAATCACGAAGCAGCCATAAAAGAACTGCAAACTATTGTTCATGAAAATCATGAGACCTTGCAAGCTAAATTTGACTCAGTTGCATCTACCGATTCGGTTACGCAACTTGCAAAAACTCAGGAAAACTTAAAGGACACAGTAGATACTCTGAAACTTGGTTCAGAAAAACACACTGAGGAAATAAGTACACTATCGGAGAAAGTAGCGGAACTTTCGGATCAGTTCACTAATTTATCTACAAAGGTAGATGATAATCTGAATGACACAAAACCGGTAGTCTTTAATGACACAGAAGAGTGCGAACAAATTAGGAAATTCAAACAAAATCAGAATCAAATTAATACGCAACACCAAAGAGAAATCCGGGAAGTACAAGATCAGCTGACACAGGTAATACAAGAATTACGTATTTCAGAGGCCACTCGCGCTCCAATACGGAAAGAGGGACATAGAAGTACGGAACAGCCACAAAATAATAACACGGGGCACTTCGGAAATCATGAAAGAAATTGGCAAGGTACACCGAATTTTGAGATGGAACCGCCGAAACTACGTAACAATGACCGCCATGCGACGAGCCGACATGATGATTTTGACTATAAGCTGTTTATTACTACACGTAAATTCAAAACATTTAAGAATTCTGGCAACGACATTCATCCACAAGCGTGGCTCCATCAATTCTCTCATTGTTTTCCTCCCAACTGGTCATTGCAGCACAGATTAGAATTTATGTGTGGCTATTTAGAGAATGAACCTGCTGTAAGAATGCGATCGGTCATTCACGATTGCCACAGCGAAGGAGAATTTTATCATGCCTTCCTCTCAGCATATTGGTCTCAAGCTACACAAGACCGAGTAAAACATAGCATCATAATGATGAAACGTTTCGAACAATCTGAATTTTCCAGTCTTGTGAAATATTTTGAAGACATGTTGCACAAGAATCGGTACCTGTCAAACCCATACAGCCCCTCAGAACTCATTCGCATTTGCTTAATCAAATTACCTGAACATTTACGACATATTATTTTAGCAGGACATTGCAAAGAAGACATTGAGGTTTTTCAGGGACTGTTACAAGAACTGGAAATTGACACTGACAATCGGGGAACACGGAAACAGGAGCACAACAATTACAGGTCATATCTGTCGCAATTCCACGATGAAAGAAATTCTAACTGGACGCGGCAAGGCTATTCTCACAACAAAAATCGTGACCAAAATAGACACCACCCATATGACAACCACTGGCAGAGTAATACTAGTTACAGAGAAAGATCGCATTTCCGTAGTAATGAATATGACAGAGATTACCATAGAAACAGACAATATGGGAACAAACACTATTATTATCAAGGCAGACAGAATAACTTCAGACGCAACGGTCCAGCGCGCAGTTACGATTCAGGGAGAAATTCTCCACCACTTAACCGACAAGAAAGACTCTACAGGAACTACCGACATAACGACAGACCTGAACTGCATCAGAACTGGCGGGATTTAAACAGGGCAGGGCCCTCTCGTCACGGTGAATTTGTAGAAGCTAGGGCTCCTAATCCCAATAACGACGCGCGCCAACAAAGGGACAGACAGTGACTCGCACCGCAGGCAACCGCTTGCGCCGGCTGGCTCAGAGAAAAATAACATAGAAGCTAACCTTGAGAAAAATTCCAGTATTCTTTACCGACGTCTACTGCATGATAATTGCGTTCAAGCTGAAACTCTGAGTACTTTGAAGAGTAAAAGATTGTACCACATTTCAAATGTAAAATCGTTTATTGAGATATAATCTGCTTATTAACTTAGTCTTTGGTATAAAACTTTTCACTTCACATTTCTAGTATGCTTTGTCAGACTTAGAATCTGTTAACATACAACAATGTTTGAAGTTAAATATACAATCAAGAACCAAGAGAAATTATTTAAACAGAAATTACGAATGCATTGTTATAGTGAACAGATGACGCAATGTTGTTATTTGTGCATTCTTGCTTGTTAGTTGTACAATTATGTAACGACTATAATGCTTACATACTTAGAACATTTACCAGTACTGCTAATGAGATTTTTATGCAACATTTAGGTTTACTTGAAAATACGTTCTGGATTTAAAGTACTTTCTGTGAGATACCAGATGACACAGTGGTTATTTTATGTGACAGCTACACGATTTTATCACGACGCTACTAATGAGTGACAATTTACAATGTTGCTTTTGCAGTGTTTCTGTTTTATATCTGCACAGTTTTCTGTATTATTCTGGAAAGTAAAACATGTTTTAGTAGTAACTTCTGTGGTATAGCTACATTGAGACAGCCTTTTCCGTAGCACAACAATACGTTACAGCACAGTAATTTCTTCATCACAACAATAAGCGTAATAACTAAGATATCTATACGCAAAGCATTTCACTTTTGTTTATCATGAGGTAAGTACATTGGCTTCTGCAGAACTTAGCTTTCGGAGGCCAATAACTACGACACTTCCACAGAGATTATCTTACAGCAAGACGCACATTTAGCGCTACAGGACACGTATTTGAGTGATTAATTTTGCACTTAAATCATTTATTTTTAAAGATATTTGAAGCACAATGATACAAAGGTTTTCCGTGACACATTTCATTCCATTGCTGTAATCTGTAACACCTGAGGGTATAATTACATTAATCCTCAGGGGGGTACACGCTTACTTTGTGTACCATGTGTTTGGCAAGCACAAGGAGCCCTAGCTTATATGGTATTTGTTTATACAACTTTATGCATCGGTACCATATTTCTCTAACACATAAATTACACAGCTATCTGATCATTTAACTGAGAGACAAACATTTTTTTTACTACATCAGTGATAAATGTTTACGTAATTGCACCGTTGGATAACTTAACACTTATGAAACTGTATTTTGTCTGTACTTTGTGAACTGTTCATATTTTTTCAGAACCATTGTGATACTATGAGAGCTTTGAATGATGTATTTGGTATGAGATCATGATTTTTAAAGTACGTTTGAGGTAGATGACACTATTGAAATGAGCAGAGAATTTTTTTTAGGTTTTGACATTATTGCAGAAAGCTACGACGTTTTTGAGATTTGACTGAGGTGTTATGATGTTATTTTTATGTCGACGATGTGTATTATGCTGTTGAGGTATGTTTATGATCAATAAGCTGATGCTATATGAGTTATTTGAGTATGCTATGTATCTGTTATCATGAAATATTGAAGAAGTGTCGACGAATAAGGTAAGGAATAATGAGTAGTGGTTAGGGACTCTGGTTTGTGAAAAAGGTTGTTGGAAACCGAGAATCGTACTTTAAGAGTTATGAAATGTGTGTAAATGCGTGAATGTATCACAATGCCGACGAAAACTTTTTGAACACTGTTATATTCATAGGATTTTGTTTCTACACATTTGCAACGCAAATTCTTGACCTGTGAAATATTTTCATATGAGACTGTCACTGTAGCGGAAACTGGTGTCGTAAATATTTTGGTAAGAAAGTTAAGTGACCACCTGCGCGTAATGCGTCGTGGGCACCCAGCTGGGTGACAGTCACCTGAAAAAAAAAAGCCATTAGCGTGTGCCTTTCAGAGGCACAGGTAGAAAAGAAAAAAAAGGGAGGCCATTATCCTCGCTATTGACATTCCTTATAGAAAGCACCGCAAATACGACACGCTCATTACTTGGAAAGATACTTACATCTGCACCCCTGATTATGACAAGTGTCTTTCTCGAGAATTGAGAGAATTTTTACTGCCTTATGAAATGCCATATGGCTAATGAATGATGTTTCATGCCTTCCTTTGTACATATTTGCTTATTTTCTTTAATTTCTAGTTTCTAGCTGCACTGCAGCATTGGTTAAAATAAAATTTAATATATGTACTAATATAGTTATTTTATGCCTACAGATCCAGTCAATAAGAAATTTATGATCTACTTCCAAGAAAACGAGGGCACATAAATAGACATTTCCCTTCACAGGAATTGCATAAATAATTTCTTTACGATTTGGTAACTTATCTGCTAGTGTAAGTTCTCGTGATGCATCACTATAGTGTTAAGATGTGACATAGGTATTAGCCATGGCCATTTTTTAGTGTAATATTCTTTCTGCTTGAGCTTTGTCATGTTTAGGTTTATAGCACTTGCTGCTACTGCTTGCCAGGCATAGTGTTACTGAATTTGACTTTGTATTACTGGGTTAAGCCAGTTTTACTATTGATTTATTTTTATTGTTTGCTGCACATTGCCTTATATTAGTTGTAATATTGCAATTGCTCTGCTAATTTATGCTGCTTGCTTTGGCATTTGTATTTTTTTATCATTACTGTTTGTGTTAATTGTTTTGTGCTGTTGCATTGCCTCGTCCCTTAGTTTATGCATCTAAGCTCAGTAGATTTAAGTTAGCTTAAGAGGGGGTAGACTATATAAGAAATTGACTATGGACAATAGGGAAAGAATGCATTGAGAAGTTATATGAAAAATATTTTGGCCAAAATGAGTATTGTACACTGAGAAATAATTATTTTGAAAGAAATATGAATTGAATACAGAAAGCAGGTATAGATAGGACTTTTAGGGAATAATGATGAATGAAGGGAGATCTCCAAGACGTAAAGAAAGTTTTGTTTGCAAAATACTGCAGTACAACAAACCCTGTCCTTTCCTTTTGTATTATTCCGCTATATGTTTGTGTACTCTTGTGTATTTGTGTTTTTCCTGTCTTTAAGTGTTTAGCTAATAAGATTTATCTTGTAGAATTTTCCAAATACTATGTTATTTATCTTGTAAATATGCTTAGACATTATTTGTTCTGCTTTGTTTTAATGCTCATGTGTGAAGTTGATGTTTCAAAATTTATTCTGATCTTTTATGTATCTACTTATCTCATAATTCCTGTAACATTGCTGTATATGTTTATTTCTATTCTTTTGTAAAGCCTGTATTACTACAAATGTTATCTGTATTATTATGTTTTTAATGATGTTTACTGTATCTTTGTAATTGTATTCTTGTGTTATAAAATTGTAATTGTCACCATTCATCATATTATTAACTTGTAAGTTACATTTCACTGCACACGTTTCTGTTGGTCATAGTATATGAACAATATGTGAGAAGTAGGGACTGATAGTGTTTGCACGTGTGTTAATGATTCAGCAAGGGACTGGATAACAGCATTGCTGATTCTAAGGACAATTCCAAAAAACTTTGTGATTGCACAAGTGGTGGTTTATGGACTTGCTATATTATCTGCAAGACTCTTCGATGGTGATTGTGCACCTGCACAGTCGCAACAGATGGCTGCTGGCCGTCTCTATAAGGACTAGATTGGGTCTGCACCTTTGATGGCCCACCAATAGCATTATTTCTACAAGGACTGCAATGGGTCTGCACCTTTGGTGGCCCACCAATACCATAATCTCTACCAGGACTACAGTGGGTCTGCTCTGTGATGACCTACCTACCAGTATTCTTCAAAACTTCAACTGACTCTGCTGTGGGTTTGCTCTGTTGTGGACCATTACCTGTCTGCATGTCAAGAGTCAGCACTGTCTTTCCTTTGGAAGGACAACACTACATCTTCAAGACTGCATGGAAATCCACTACTTCTGTGTGCATTCTCTTTTACTGTTCAAACTTTGAAAAAAAAGAAAAACACTGTAATTTTACTGTGATGAATCAGGACTGTCTTTATAGACTGTGAGAAAATTTTAGCTTTTGACCAACATTGTATCAATAAGTGTGTGCATTTGATATCTTTGTCATTGTAATTATGAAAAATTTTATCAATTCATTATTGGCCACTGCCCAAAACAATTTGTAAAATTTTTTGTGGGGAGCATGGGGGCTATGTAAGTAGGCTGTTGGCTGTGCTGTGTGCAGTCTATGGCTAGTTTGCATTGTTGTCTGCCATTGTAGTGTTGGGCAGCGGCAGCTGGATGTGAACAGCGCGTAGCGTTGGGCAGTTGGAGGTGAGCCGCCAGCAGTGGTGGATGTGGGGAGAGAGATGGCGGAGTTTTGAAATTTTGTCATGAACTGATATATATATATTATGACTATTGAGGTAAATACATTGTTTGTTCTCTATTAAAATCTTTCATTTGCTAACTATGCCTATCAGTAGTTAGTGCCTTCAGTAGTTTGAATCTTTTATTTAGCTGGCAGTAGTGGCGCTCGCTGTATTGCAGTAGTTCGAGTAACCAAGATTTTTGTGAGGTAAGCGATTTGTGAAACGCATAGGTTAATGTTAGTCAAGGCCATTCTTTCGTAGGAATTTTTTGAAAGTCAGATTGCGTTGCGCTAAAAAATATTGTGTGTCAGTTAAAGCACAGTCTTGTATAATTCTTCAAAAAGGGGACGTTTCAAGTTTTGTTCAAAATGACCACCGACAGCGGCAATACGCGCTTCCAGTCGGGTATGGAACGACTGCTGCAGATGTGCCAGCATTTAATCGGAGATGTCCGAGCAGGTTGCAGTAATATGTCGTTGCATATCATGGGGTGTAGTTGGTATGTCGTTGCAGACAGCGTCTTTCAGATTTCCTGACAGAAAAAGTCTACAGGCCTTAAACCCTGCGAACGGGCCGGCCTAGGTACAAGTCTTCTGCTTCCAATACAACGATTTGGAAACAATCCGTGAATACATGCTGTAATACTTCGTGCACTATGTTGGTACCACAGGTTCCTCCTAGTTTGCAGAGGAATGTCTTTTAGCATCCGTGGAAGATGGTCTGTTAGGGGCTCCGATACTTGTGCGTATTCGGTGTTCCATCTTTAAAAAATGGGGCTATGAGCTGATGGTTCATAGTCCCACATCATGCGTTTAAACTCCATGGACGCTAACGTTCGATCTGACGAAGCCAACGGGATTGTCTACAGACCAATAGTGCATGTTTCGGCGGTTTACCTGGCTATGACCGGTAAATGTGGCTTCGTTACTGAGTAAGATGCCGGCCGGTGTGGCCGTGCGGTTCTAGGCGCTTCAGTCTGGAACCGCTTGACCGCTACGGTCGCAGGTTCGAATCCTGCCTCGGGCATGGATGTGTGTGATGTCCTTAGGTTAGTTAGGTTTAAGTAGTTCTAAGTTCTAGGGGACTGATGACCACATATGTTAAGTCCCATAGTGCTCAGAGCCATTTTGAACTGAGTAAGATACCTGATACATCTGGAGTATCCTGTCCTACTGCTTATGTATAGAAGTTAACACAATTCTCATAATCGTTTCCATGCAGCTCTTGATGGACAGAGATATGACGGGGATGGAACCTATGTCGATGGAGAATGTATAGGATACTTGCTTGCCTCATGTCACTCCCTCGTGCGATTGCACAGTAGCCAACTTGCGGATCAACTACAAGAGCAGCAGCAAGAACATTAATTTCGCCCTCTGCAATCTCCTTCTGTTACGTTGTCTAAGTGTTACACTACCACTTTCACGTAACTGGTTGAAGAGGTTGATAAATAATTGCCGAGTTGGTTGGCATCTATTGGGAAATCTTGCCTCATACACCGTCCAATAACGAACTGCATTCTTCCTGCACTCTCCATACACCATGAGCATGTCGGCTTTTTCTACATTGGTAAATCCCATCGTCCACTTACCTTGTTACATACTAACTGACTAGCAAGTCGCAATGCACTCTAGGAACACACAAGCACACTGTAAGCAAACATAACAACACCGTACCTAGTAACTACGCAGGTTTAATGGCACAAACAAGTGTCTGTGTGAATATTTCTCAAAATACGGTTTATCGTAAACGACTTCCATAGAATCTTGTAAAAAATACCACTGACATTCTAATTTACTCTACCATTAGTTTGGTAATGTCAATAGGCAATCTTCCATTTGAAAAAGAATATGTTTACAAAAAATACATTTTCTAAGTATTATTACAATCTGTTTATTGCCTGATAATACGAGCCGTTGACTACAAATCCATTCTGCGAAAACCAAAAATCAAAAACACTTTCCATTTCTGCAATATCTGCGGAGCAAATTTTAGGTTATTCCCCCAGTATTTACAGGGTGTCTGGGCTAGAAGTATACAAGAACATATGAAGGTCTTATTTCAATAGTGGTACAAGTCCATTACCTCCACTTTTCTGCCCATAATGCTTCTGAAATTAATGATCCAAACAAACAGAAAGAAAGGTTCATCTCTAGCAAGAAGCCATGTGCTTGAATATTTCTGGTATCTCAACTGCAGATTTTTCAGCGCTCATTTAACTTTAGGATTCTGTATCTCAAAATGAACAAAAATGGACTTGTACCACTATTGAAATAAGCCCTTGATATGTTTGTAATTCAGTACCTATTAAGGTTTATAAGTCTTTTCGTCCCACATTGTACGCAGGAGCTCAAACGTTTTTATACATGTTGGTACAATTCAATGCTGGCACTTCTTGTAGCTCGACAGATATCGAAACGACACCCCACTTCTCGCCACATGTCCATAAGTATGACTCTACGGGCTCTGCTGAGGTGTAGATCCATTGTTTCAAATATACCAAATCTTAAATACTTGTTCTGTAAACAATGAACTTCAAAAACCTCCATACACTGTAATCCAGCCGAGTCAGATCGGAAGACTGAAGGGGCCAGACAATGGGACGGCACCTTCCGATCCAACGCTCAGGGAACGTCTCATGGAGGAATGTGGTATCAGACCCATGAGAGTGAGAGGGAAGGAGGCACCACCCTGTTAGAAAATGGCATCGGGATGCATCTGCGGAACTGCATAGTTCAACAACTTGTCGAGATAGGTGTGCCGTTTCCCTGGCGCATATGCACCACGCGGCTCAGTGCTGTTCATGAAATAGTGCAGATCACATCTTGAAGAGCGACTCTATCGATTGCGTGTGTACCCAAAATGTTTGCATGGCTCGGTGAGTGTGGGTGGTTGAGCAGGAAGCATGCCATAGATTTCTAATGTCTAACGAAGGCTATGTATGACGGTTAGATCAATATGCTTGAGCTTAAATTCGTGTGAATGATGCCTGGGCAGTCATATTTTGTTGTTACTACACAGTGTTGTTTTTGTATGACATGACTATTTTTTATGTTATTTTAAGACCTAGTTTCCCAAATTAATTTCTGTTGTTCTTTTACATTGGTCCATTTGAAAGTGATAAGGTAGTCGAAATTGGCCAAACATGAATTACAAATCATTCGTTTTTAAAAAGGTTTCCGTGGAAACATGGCTTAGCTTCTGTAAACGGCTTTACCTTCTTTCGCGGTGTGCCTCGTCCATTATTGCAGAGACGCAGGTAAATCCAAGAGCAGGACGGCAGTAAGTTCGAGGTTCTTAGGAGGAGGCGGCGGGAAGCGTCAGGGACGGCACGTGTACTTTTAAACGCTCTTCAAATATTCAGAAATAGGTGGGGAGCGGACAGCCACGTGCGCAGGCACCAGGTCGTAAAGTGAGGCGCCGCATCAATCATTGAACGGCTGCTCCCGTTAAAAGTTGGCTCGCCGTGTATCTTACGTGTCGTTCCCCGCTCAACAAGGATTGTCCATTAAGGAGGACAGAGCCGCCGCCCTCCTGCGGACAACTTGTCCGACAAAGTGCGCAGCGATAAAGAGTTATGTCGCGGCGGGAGGCCCAGACGGAGACCGGTTAATTCCATTACGCCGCTCCTAGTTACCAACTTGGGACTCCCCCTATACTATGACGTGCTGCCGCTCGCAAACCCTCCAATACCGCTCCACTTTCTTTTGCAGAATCCCATGCAAAGTGATGAAAGTCGTCACGAAACTCAGCGCTGTACCGTGAAGACCTTTCCAGTGCAAATATTTCATTTTATCAGATACGTGTGCATTGGAATGAACCTTTCGGTGGCCAATAGTAACGAAATTGGTGCTCGACATAGCTACGATACATAGTTGGACGAAAATTCAATCATCATCTCCAAATGCTCGAAATAATGATAGTAAGAAAGCTTTACACAGTGTCAAGTCGAGAAACCCGCGACAGCTAAATTATTGTAGTGCCTTTTATTACAGATCACTGTCGTACTTTTTCCACAGTGATGACCGATTTAGTTCAGTAACTGCACTCTTCGGATCTGTTACAAATAATATAAGAAATGTGAAGCAAAGTCGATGTGCAGGCTGATATCAATAATATGGTTCAAATGGCTCTGAGCACTATGGGACTTAACATCTGAGGTCATCAGTCCCCTAGAACTTAGAACTACTTAAACCTAACTAACCTAAGGACATCACACACATCCATGCCCGAGGCAGGATTCGAAACTGCGACCTTAGGATATCAAGAATAACATTTCTAAAAAGCTAACATTTTAACATCTAATATGAATTGAAGTGCTGGGAAATATTTTCTGGAAATATTTGTCTGGAGTGCAGCGGTACGTCGAAGTGAAGCTTATACGATAAGCAATATAGACATGAGTATCACTTGCTCAAGTATCTTGGAAATTAGTGGTTGAATGAAGAGGATAATACACTTCCTTATCTATATTGTAACTTGAATCATATCCGACAAATATACAAGAAACAAAAACTTGACACTGTAAAACATGCTCCTGGCCTTTCATTCAGCGTTTGTTATCCGAATAGTTTAGAAAGGCAAAATGTTAGTCTAGTAGTGGATCTGTCTGATGAGAAACGATAGTTGCTGTATCAAAATAAGTAGGGACTGCTGATGATGGCACTGAAGAGTGGTTACAAATAAGAAGAAATTGGTTGATGACAGTTAATGTTAAGCAACCAAAAAAGGGGGTTCACTTAAGAGAGAAATTTGCGATCCCATTAGTACTATGAAACAAGAAAACATCGAGTACTTGCAGTAATTGTGTCACTGACTGCAAAGTTGTGATGATATGCTTGTAATCAATTCTCCCAAGACCTGTGGGAAACTCAGCAGAGACATACACAGTTTTATTACACACCACTGACACATTATTAAAGTTGTGTGACTATCTGCTCAGTCATCCAGGATTGCTTTATGTAATGTTAGGAACGTTTCGGAGAGACAATTTAGAACAAAGATTTGGAAAATATAGAAGAAAGAGTGGTTATAACTACTATGTTTCAGTTCAGCAGCTTGTATAATTTGGAAGAAAATTAAATGTTACAAGTTTGTTAAAATTTCAGTCAAAAAAAATCAAATCTCTGAATGTTTCGGACATTGTCCAGGATATAAATGCATCCACTTTACAGGGAGTAAATTTTGATCCATCGCTTCCTGTGAAAACTGATGACATTGTAGGAGAAGCAGTAGAAATGGATATGATTCCTGTAACATGCGTCTCAATTCAAATTGGAATCTGTATGTACCAAATACCTCATGTTCTTCTTTCACACAAATATGAGATAACATTTGCAAACTGTGAAAACCCCAGATTTATTTTAGATATTTGGAATTTCAGCATTGTCAAATAGCCTGTGACCGTGGAAAATCTGTGATGGAAATCATTGGCAGTAGCAAGACATTTGTGCGATTGTACTACTAAATAACTGCTTCAAGATCAAAACTAATTCTTGTATTGAAGAAAATACCAACAAAACCACAAAAATTATTGAATGTGATGTAGCCGCAAAAAGGCCTAGGAAACCTTCAGTGTTTATATAACTGTTGTGTTGTAAGGTAGCAACAAACTCGAGAACTAAAACTGTCCTCTTTATATACTAGAGTGATACGTAAAATAAGAGCACATCAAAACTTCAGTCCGCAGCTCGTGGTCGTGCGGTAGCGTTCTCGCTTCCCACGCCCGGGTTCCCGGGTTCGATTCCCGGCGGGGTCACGGATTTTCTCTGCCTCGTGATGACTGGGCGTTGTGCGATGTCCTTAGGTTAGTTAGGTTTAAGTAGTTCTAAGTTCTAGGGGACTGATGACCATAGATGTTAAGTCCCATAGTGCTCTGAGCCATTTGAATCATTTGAATCAAAACTTCAGAGTTTATATACGTGCAAACATTGATTTGAAATGTACCTTACTGATGAACCCTGCGTACCACAATTTGTCATCTGCATTTTACAATTTCTTCTTTATGTATGCATCCCGGCCACTCCCGCCGGAGGTTCGAATCCTCCTTCGGACGTGGATGTGTGTGTTGTTCTTAGCATAAATTAGTTTAAGTAGTGTGTAAGTCTAGGGACCGATGACCTCTGCAGTTTGGTCTATTAGGAATCCACGCACACATGTATGCATGCTTGCAATATTAAATCGTATACTAACAAAATGGTTCAAATGGCGCAGAGCACTATGGGACTTAATTTTGAATGTACCGGTACTGTAAATCATTTAACAGCAGTTTTAAAATATTGAGAATGGTAAGCCATGTGAGTCACGGTTAATTTTATATGAGCAAATACAATCACACGAGTCCAAACTCATTTACTTCTGCGTACGAACCTGCCGCTTTAGTGCGTACTCAAAGCGTGACATCATGAAAGCGATACTACGGTCTTGAGTTCTCGAAGGGAGTGGCAGTGCTCGCTTCAGAGATATTTCTACTCTATGAAGAAGACAAGTGAGTCTCCAACCCGCTGGCTCCGGTAAGATAACCAAAGAGACGAGGGACAATTTTGTCTTCATGTTGTAGTGGTAAAGTAGTGGTACCTCTGTGATCCCGAGAGTCACAAGGCTCATTTGAATAAGCGGTGTAGTGTAGCGGAAGGGATTCATTACGAATATTCCGTCGAATCATGTTGCAGTTTTTGCAGAAATTTCTAAATTTCTTTGCGTGTAGTATAGTATTATAATGTTGAGTTTTCGATTTGTTCATAATGGAAAAGAAGGCCGATGGTTTTTCTGTATCTAATTACGCGTACCTGTTTCTTTTATATTTTTTGAGATTTTACTTCAGTTACGGTATTTCAGTCTTATAGTTTCGCTTGACTAGGTCACATCCCATAAAACCTTTCTGGACTGCGATGATAGTTTTCTCGTGTAGCCATTTTCAAACGCGCGTAATGCTAACGGTGAACGTTAGTACATCTTTGTCCACTGACGAATGTACAAGGTGAAGATTAATGAACATCAAGAAGACCGACAAACTGCAGGGATGGATTCCTGACTGTAAATTGAGGAAAAAACTTTCTATGAACATGTGTCCGGAAATGCATCGTTACCACCGTAGACGGTGAATGAAAGCTCCTCTAACCACGTGCCGCATGTTCGTTGATGTTGCAAGCTGTGTGACTGACGCAGTGTATTGTATGCAGCAGAATGGTCCGTTATTCATGTCGGGAACAAGCCGAGATGGTGTTTGTGTACGGTCATGCAGAAGGAAACCGTCGAGAGGCAGCGCAACTATACCAAAACAAGTACCCTTACAGATACCAACCACATCGTACAACGTTTCAGACCCTTTTTAGGCATTTGCGTGATCATAGGTCCTTTCAAACAGACTAACTATGAGTACACCAGACGTGGAGGCCCGGGTTCTACAGGATATTGAGACGAACCCTAGGATAAGCTCCACAGCTGGTGTACGCACAGTCCGCCGCCTCGCTGCACTTTCGTCTGCCCGAAAGGACCCATGTTCACACAAACATCCGAAAAGGGTTTGAAATGTTGTATGATGTGGCTGCTGTCTGTCAGGGTACTTGTTTTGGTATAGCCGTGCTGCCACGCGACCCTTTCTATCTGCTCGGCCGTACAAAAACACCATCTCGGCTTCTTCCCGACACTGAAACGGTACAGTAGTTACCGCTCCATAAGCAGCAGGTTTCGTTGCTCGCTCGCACCGTGAATACAAACTGAGGCGGCTCCGTCGCCAATTTATTGTGTGTGTGAAATCTTATGGGACTTAACTGCGAAGGTCATCAGTCCCTAAGCTTACACACTACTTAACCTAAATTATCCTAAGGACAAACACACATACCCATGCCCGAGGGAGGACTCGAACCCCCCGCCGGGACCAGCCGCACAGTCCACGACTGCAGCGCCTAAGACCGCACGGCTAATCCCGCGCGGCCCCAATTTATTACACGACGCGGCGGCCAAGGGGCAGCGGAAACCCACGTGGACGGATGGAGTGTGGTGTCACGGCATGGCACCACACTTGCTAGGTTGTAGGCTTCAAATCGGTCGCGGTCCGTCAGTACACATCGGATCCGTGAGTCGCCACTGTCGACGCTAGCAGATCGAGCGCCGCCACCCGGCTCGTCTTACGAGACAAGCTAGCGCACTGGCCAGTTCTACAGCCGACTTTAACAGGAATGGTTCACTAGTTATAGCTTCAGAGATCTCATTTGCAGAGACGCTAGTTCGCATAGCCTTCAGCTGAGTCAGCAGCTACGGACTAGCCAGGCGCCACATACAGTTTATGCATTGACAATTGATCTATACGTGTGAAGCAATCAGAATTGTAAAGAAGTATTCGCAGTTCAGTCTATAACTGCACTTCTAAATATTATTGTACAAAGTCAAGATCGACGTTCACCGCCGATGCTGAATTAAAGCTAAGTATTTAATTGTATTCCTGTCTACTAACTTTCTAATGACCTAAGGTGTTCCAGATACATCCCGTCAAGTATAGTTCATTGATCCTCACGTCAGTCTACGTGAGCAACGCGTGCAATTAATGGCCACACCTCGTGATCAGGCTAAGAGTCAAATTGCGTGACTCAGCCGGGTCACCCTTCTTTTCATGAGGCCCATAGTTCCGCCTCATACATAACATGGAGAATGTGTTTGGCTTCATTATACATATTTACATATGTAGTGTATCATGTATTACTTGTACTTGAATGCGAATCATGTACGTGAACATTCCTAATCCTCCTCTCACCTTTCCATAAAGCGTCGCCAAATACTAGTTGGTAAACAGCAGAAGTAGTTCTGTAGTGTAGTAGTGCCAACCTTACTCCTGGGTAGGAGACAAGAGATACAGCACAGGCAGGTCGAAGTCAAAGACGTTCCAGTATCATAAAATTTGGGATGGAGAGGTTGGTCACGGCCAAGTGGTTCGCCCATCCCCTCCACCGGGACCCAGGAAGACCGCCGGGTGTCCGCCATATTCTAGGGGCTCCACAGAAGACGGGTAAGTGGGCAGACGTGCCCTCAGTCCGTCTGTCTCGGTGCTCACAGGAAGAAAGGTATTCGAATATTTGAACTGATTTTTTATTTCCAGCTTCAGATTATGTAGCGGAACGAATGTACGCAATGATTGCTTTCTCGTTTATTTCGGAAATTTTGTGTGGAAACAGAGTAGGCTCCCATCCTTTGTACAAAGCCACGTGGTGTTGTAAGCTACAAAGTCTCATCAATAGTTCCAGTGTATAAATTCTATCGCGCAAATCGAGTGCAACGAAGTATATAAACGGGAGTGATTTATTTTGGTCGAAAATTTGAACCGTAAAAATGTTTCTTTGTGCGAAGGGTGTCATAGAACACGTGATATGCCCCATGCCAATAATAGTGAACGTGGTTGATCATTGGGTAGCCAAATTATAACATCGAACAGTCACATCGTAATTCGCATCCTCACGGCGTAGTTAAATCGATTGTCGTTTCCACTCCCTTTGCAGTTGGATGAACTGTAATTCCGCGTGGTCGATCGTTCGTTGCCAGAGAACACGAGTTTCAAATAGCGACAAAACAGATATCGCTCCGCTGAACTCCTTCGACCCCCTGTGTTAATATGTCTGGTCCCCATCCCGTCCGTTATCCTCCTCTCACATGGTGGATGTTCTGTATAAAGTAATGGTAGAATTTGGTGATACACATTTTGGCCAAACGCAGTTCCGTCTTGTCCTTAAAACAATAATGTGCGTGCAGATTAGCATACAAGATAGCCAAGTTATACGTTGTAAAACTGTAATGTCTGTAAAGTGGAATTATTACTGTAATTGCTGTAAAGTGGAATAATTATGTTTAAAGTAAATAGGTTATAAATGATCATCAATCTTTAACGTACCCTGAAATCACAATGAAGTCAATCTAAAGAGAACTCATTTACAGATAAAACAAAAAAATGTAGAACGCAGGGACCCATACATCAGCGTGTGAGCCCATCAGCCCCTTGCTTAGTAACGTGCAAAGCAGGACACGTTCTGTTCTCTAGGCAGCGCTCTCAAGTACCCCTCCCCACTTATCCGTTGCGCCATTTCCATTCAGGGCTAGTTGCAATGACTACCTCTTTTATTAATGCTGATGTCAGGTGTTGGTTTCCGCCTGATTATGGACCAGTATAGAAACAAGAAAATCCACAAAAATCACGAGGGCTGCGTAAAGCAGAAATACGAGCGTTGCCAGAGGGTTTTAAGAAAGTACAAGCAAAAGCATAGTTTTCTCTCCTCCCCAATAATACGGTTAACTTTCATCTGTCATCCTCTACTAGGTTTTTTTTTAAAGAAAGTTTAATTCCCACAGTACGGTTATCTTTGAGCACGAATACCAGACAAATCCGCTGCTTACAGTACGATACGTCAATCATGCAACCTGCATCACACAAAGAACACACGGCAAGTGGTCGGAGGAACCTCCATTCGTCAGCGCCATCTACCGCGGGAACGATGCATTTCCGGACACGTGTTCACAGGACCGTTTTTCCTCCATTTCCAGCCATGAAACCGTCCCTGCAGCTTGTCGGATTTGTTAATGGTCACCCTGTATATTGACAGCACTTCATACTTGGGACAGGCTCTTCAGTGCGATAGATGACGACTCCGGTTCTTGAACTCCTTTACTTAATAACTCAAGCAAATAGGTACTCATTTTATAATCCGAAAATTAGTCCACTGTAGAAAAACGTTCCAATTGAAGTTATTTTCTCTGCTCACATACTAGAACTGGACAGGAAATTCTAGGGCGGTATAGTCTGTCCGTAAACTGAAAAGTGAGCAACGCTCTTGATGGGGGAAGTAGCCTTTCACGGAAGAACGCTACAGCCGCCGTACAGGATAACTAAGAATAATTTTCCCCTCTAGCAGTGTAGAATGGTGTGCAGAGATTTATATCCATTCTGTCCATATGCGTTTGTGTTATTAGTAATTCATATCCATATCCCATGTAGTATTAAGCACTTTGTGGAAAATAAATACCCCCTGGCATACACGCACTCTGCTTCGCTAGTGATTCGAAGGTGCGCTGCGGGCCGGCCGCGGTGGCCGTGCGGTTCTGGCGCTGCAGTCCGGAACCGCGGGACTGCTACGGTCGCAGGTTCGTATCCTGCCTCGGGCATGGGTGTGTGTGATGTCCTTAGGTTAGTTAGGTTTAAGTAGTTCTAAGTTCTAGGGGACTTATGACCTAAGATGTTGAGTCCCACAGTGCTCAGAGCCATTTGAACCATTTGAACCGCGCTGCGGCGGGTCTGTATAACTTTGACAAACACTTTGCAGTTGCTTCTACAACCTGTTCAGTTTGTAAACCTATTATGGAACGAATTGTATGATCACATTCTGGCGACAAATCTTCCCTCGTGCTGCTTCCCTCTGTCCCATCCCCCAACCTGCCACCCCCCTCCACCCTGTTACACACTCAGAGCACAATTTATCCCTTAATGCAGCTCTACCGCACGTAGACATGGTACACGCACTTAATATTTGTTCTTAGCCCACTCCACTTAGCAATAAGCATTAATTTTATACCATTAAAACACCGTTTTTAATAATCTGCAATTTTTCCATCCCCTGTATAGTGGAAACAATTAGTGCTAGAGAAAAAATGAATAGCAAATATTTTATATGAAGTATTATGTCGTTTAATATTGTACAGGGAAACATTTTTGCTAGAAGCAGCAATTTTCGCGTTATTTAAAAAAGTGACATTCAAAAGCCCTTCCATCCCCACACATTTTATTGTGTTGTTCATGAAATTCCCTCCTGCCTTAGTGCAAAAATTTGCTGCTACGTGATCTTTCTGGGAGGAGGGTCTGACTGGTCTACAGCATAGCCTCACGCCTGTCGCCATGTGCCCGACGGCGGCCAGGAGCCGCACTCTGTTTCATACAGTATAACTTTGGATGGCATGTTTGTAATACAATCACGGTCATGCGTAGCCTCTTGATGAAACATATACTGTGGATGGACGTGAGCTGCAAATACGATTTTGGATTGACGAGGTTAGCTTCGCTCGCAGCTGTGGCTTCTTACAATGCTGCTTGCTGTAGATTTCTTGCAGTCTAACGCCATCACCATTACCGATATAATCTTTTTCATCGTCTCTGGTGTCGCAGTTAGTTCTGTCCACAAACGAATAATCTCTGTCAGAAAACTGCTATAATGCTGGATCATCGACATCAAAATCCGATTCTTCTAATGCTCGGCAACCTTTCCCAGTAATCTTTCATTAGTGAAGCCAGTAGTTTTTCGAGTTTACAATGTCGTGCCATCTCAATGGTTGACGGTATGCGACCCATTTGAGCAACAGCCGTTTGTACGGTCCTTATTATATGATAAAGCAAATCTCACTGTTCATAACAAAATATAAACTGCCAGTCAACTTTGTAATGGATGTAGAACTACGGTGAAATTTCCTAAGAATTAATAATAAAAATTTTGTTGGAGGTAAAATTGCGAATAACAAAATACAGACCGTTGAAGAAAACATTGTACTTGATTTCCTGTACACCGGCATCAGCTCAGCCAAAAAATATAAATATTGCACTATATACGATGGATACACCGGCTCCCGTGAGATCACCGAAGTTAAGCGCTGTCGGGCGTGGTCGGCACTTGGATGGGTGACCATCCAGCCGCCATGCGCTGTTGCCATTTTTCGGGGTGCACTCAGCCTCGTGATGCCAATTGAAGAGCTACTCGACCGAATAGTAGCGGCTTCGGTCAAGAATACCATTATAACGACCGAGAGAATGGTGTGCTGACCCCACGCCCCTCCTATCCGCATCCTCTACTGAGGATGACACGGCGTTCAGATATTCCCGGTAGGCCACTCGTGGCCTGAAGACGGAGTACTATATACGATACTAAAAGGAGTGGAGCGTGTGGTCGCCGTCGAGCATACGGCGCCAGTCGTCGGGCTTTGCTGTGTCCGCCACCATACTCGTGTCTGTCAAGGAATTACATTAGTTTTCCTAATGTTGATTTGGTTTCCAACTCGCCAGGTTAGGCGATAGCGCTAATGAGCTGCTTCCTGGACTCGGGTAGGCGCGCCGGCCCCAGATCGAATCCGCCCCGCGGATTACTGACGTCGGCCAGTGTACCAGCCAACCTGTATGTGGTTTTTAGGCGGTTTTCCGCATCCCGCTAGGTGAATACCAGGCTGGTCCCCACGTTCCGCCTCAGTTACACGACTCGCAGGCATCTGAACACATTTGCACCGTTCCATGGATTACACTAGATGCAGATATCTGGGGTAAACTAATTCTGTCCTGGGGGGTATGGGTGGCAGCATGAAGGGCATCCAGCCACCCCTTAAAATTAACCTTGCCAAATCCTTCCTAACCATGTCGACCCTGCAAAACTGTGGGACAAGGCACCAGTAATGTTCAAATGTGTGTGAAATCTTATGGAACTTAACTGCTAAGGTCATCAGTCCCTAAGCTTACACACTACTTAGCCTAAAATATCTTAAGGACAAACACACACACCCATGCCCGAGGGAGGACTCGAACCTCCGCCGGGACCAGCCGCACAGTCCATGACTGTAGCGCCTTAGACCGAAGGCACTAGTAAAAGGAAGAAAAGATGTTGATTTGGTTCCCAGATATTAAGATTTTTTTTATATAATTTATCCAAATGTAGGATTTCATTGTCGAATTTCTTGTACGTGCTCACGTGTTTGGAGTGTTATGGTAACTGATTTCATAGCCAAGGGCATACCACTGCTAGATCTGTAATGAGATGCAGAGAATAAGAGTGTTACATGTCACCTAACCTTTAAACGTAATCACATTAGAAAAAGTAGTCCATTTCCTCTTCTTTTTGTGAATAATGACCGAGTAAAGGCCAAACTACACTATCAGATCAAAAGTATTCGGACACATACTAATGGATATCAGTACAGGATGTGTGCACCTTTCGTTTTCCCCTAGACCTCTGCTGGGTACATTTTCAGTGAAGGGTCTGAATGTCTTTTGAAGAATGGCAATCGGTTTTCCTCGAGAGCCGAAACCAGAGAAGGTAGTGAGGTTGGACGCAGGGGTCTGGAGCGAAGTCAACGTTCTAACTCATCCAAAGGTTGTTCTGTTGGGTTCAGGTTGGGGCTCTGGGCAGGCCAGTGCATTTCACGAATGTTATTGTCTACAAATCTTTGCCTGATAGAATGCTGCTTCATGACAGGGTGCAATGTCATGCTGATCCAAGCAATCATCGCCTCCGGACTGGTCTTCAGTGTACGTGGTACACAATGCTGTAAAATATGTTCATATCCTTCCGCGTTTAGCGTTTTCTTAAGAGCAGTGAGTATACCACACCATAAACACCAAAAACAATTCCATAACGTAATACCGCCTCCTTTACATTTCAATGTTGTCAGTATAAATGATGGCAGCCAACGTTCTCTAGGCATCCACCATTCCGAAACACTTCCATTGGATTATCACAGGAAATAGCGTGATTCATCACTTCACATCACTTGTTTCGAATCCTCATCTGTCCAGTGGCTTCGTTCGTTACACTATTTCAAGCGTCGCTTATCACTTACAACAAAAATGTGTACCCTATGAGGAACTGCTCGACCATTATACGCCATTCTTCTTAACACCCACCGCGCAGTCACTGTACTCGCTGAGCTGCTGGCAGCACTTGGAACTCACGAGTGGCTCCTTCCACTGACTGCGTGCAGTTTCTTACAGCAACATTCCGCAATGTCCGACGGACCTTGTCCGTCACTGCATGAGGTCTGCCTGATCTTGCTTTCTTTGGTTGTTCCTTCACGGTTGAACTTCAGTCACATCACCAACAGTCAACTTGGGCAGCTTTAGAAGTTTTGAAATGTCCCTGATGGATTTGTTAGTAAGATTTCATTCTAGTCCACTTTGGAAGTAATTGAACTCTCCTGGCCGTCCCACTGTGCTGTTACTGCTTCTCTACTGACACACAGTACTCCTCGCCTCCTTTTATAATGATGTGTCTGCCTCTCGTGACATCTGTTGGTCAATTCCACATTATGTAATGGTGACCGCAGGTTTTTGATAAGATAGTGTTGTTGCTGATCGAGCTGTTCACGTTGCTTCGAGTGTGTCTGCCCCTATCCTGAATGGCTCAAGCTGTAGCAACATTTAACATATCTATCTATCTATCGCTTGCGCCGTTGTCCCGCACTTTGCGCGGTGTTGGCGTGGTTAAATCGGATTTGGCATGTTAATTTGAAGGGGTGACCGGATGCCCTTCCTGCCGCCACCCCTCCCCCTTCCCCCCTCCCTCCCCCCCCCCCCCCCTGGGACAGAATCAGAGTACCCCATCTGTCTGCGTCTAGTGTAAATCTTGGAAAAGTGCGTATGTAGTTCAAATGTCTGTGTGTAACTGAGGTGGGACGTCGGGACCAGCCCAGTATTCACCTAGAGGGATGTGGAAAACCGCCTAAAAACCACATCCAGGCTGGCCGGCACACCGGACCTCGTCGTTAATCCGGCGGGCGGATTCGATCCGGGGCTGGTACGCCTCCCCGAGTCCAGGAAGCAACGCATTAGCGCTCTCGGCTAACCTGGCGGGTAGCAACATTTAACATATATACATTTGTAATCTTTCGGCTATGAAAGGTAAGCGTGCTCGTGCAAGACAACGAGTCTACAGCTACATGAAGCTTTCTTCAACTACATGTATTTGGTGATGTTAAGAACCACATATCACAACAATATATAATGACAATATGCATGATATCTGACAGGATTTTATTCAGACTGTAAAGGAAACTCAGGTCCACAAAGGTGGACATGAAGTCAAATTTCAATTGCTATTTGTAATTTATTCTTAAATATACAAATTTTGCAATGAACTTGAGCTTATGTAGTCAGATAGTGTTATATTTTCTTGTTTATTCAAATATATTTGCATGCATGTAGGAGGCACAAGCATGTGCATTACACAAGTTATTCCTGCAAGAAATAATTGCATTATACTAAAGATTCTCTACATTTATACAATCAGCTCACTCATCCATTTTACTACGCAAATGGTTGGGTTTTAGATGATTGTCCCCAGTTGAGGATACAGTGGTAACATGTTTCAGTTTTATCAATACATGTGTTTGCTATTTGAACAGAAGTTACATCTGCCCATAGAATTGTAAAATGTAGCCTCCACATCTGTTGAAATATTAACACACTCTGAAACTCAAATTTTGTAAAATTAACATATCTTCTAGGATGTCCTTTAATTTAAGTAATTGTAACTTTCCTCTCAGACAATGTTGATATACTTTCTACGCAAAGATAGGTACATTGCTTTCTCTGAGTAAAAAACAACAGTTGAACACATCAAAATAAAGAGAACATTGGGGATTACAGTCATGCAAGAATGTATTTGTTCTTATTCTTTCCCATCATTTGAACATCACGTCAGAGACTTGATCCTGCTCCTCGCAGACATTGGCCAGTGACAGCCAGCGGTCGTATTAGTGACTCCAGAAACCTGTCCTCGAAACTTCTGCATCTCTCATCTGCTCTAAAATCAGAACACCATCACTTGTACACTCAAAATTTGTCAAAGATGAGTCAACTAATAAAATGTTAATTTCCAGAGTTTTCTGATTCTCTCATCAGACCAGAACCAAAAATACTCGGAAAGGTTTTCTGCCAAAATTCTAATTTGTGCCTGACATTACGCAGTTTTCAAAGACAGGCAACTCGTTTCCTTACAATGCTGAAGCAAGTTTCAATTAACTGAAGACAGCATTAGAAAAAACTAAGCTTGCCCTGCCTGAGAGCGAAGCGGCTAGTTAGAATCACATTCTCCATGAACGGTGAATTCACACTAATTGCTCACAACACTTCAGGTAATGAAGTGGCAAATACGGTATTCAAAGAAAAGTACTAGATCGGTCTACAAATGCCACGAAACGAGCTTGTGTAACTGCCTCATTGTGCTCTGCCAGTCAGACTTTATTCGATATTCAGATTCATTATTGCAGTTACCGGAGCAGTATCCTAGTTTCCATTCCCATCTTCATTAAAGCAATTAAATGAGACATTATCCAGGTTACTTAATTGCAAATAAAAACACCAAATGACAACAGATCGTTCCGAGAAGACCTATTGTGACAAAAGGATAAATCTCGGAGAAAACAGGTTAGACGACCGAACGTGCAGGGAGAGAACTGGCCAATTATCTGGACGGCTAAGCAGGGATTTCACTAGCGTATTTCACGCTTGAAATCCTGCGAACGAGCTTTGCCCCGGCACACGACCCTCGGCCGCCACTCCTGCTAGCTCCGAGGCTGGCTGCACCGCCCGGTCCAAATACAGCAGCACACACGCACTAAATCACTTTTCTTTATTAATCCTTTGTGTGCCCTATACAGGATGTTACAAAAAGGTACGGCCAAACTTTCTGGAAACATTCCTCACACACAAAGAAAGAAAATATGTTATGTGGACATGTGTCCGGAAACGCTTACTTTCCATGTTAGAGCTCATTTTATTACTTCTCTTCAAATCACATTAATCATGGAATGGAAACGCACAGCAACAGAACGTACCAACGTGACTTCAAACACTTTGTTACAGGAAATGTTCAAAATGTCCTCCGTTAGCGAGGATACATGCATCCACCCTACGTCGCATGGAATCCCTGATGCGCTGATGCAGCCCTGGAGAATCGCGTATTGTATCACAGCCGTCCGCAATACGAGCACGAAGAGTCTCTACATTTGATACCGGGGTTGCGTAGACAAGAGCTTTCAAATGCCCCCATAAATGAAAGTCAAGAGGGTTGAGGTCAGGAGAGCGTGGAGGCGATGGAATTGGTCCGCCTCTACCAATCCATCGGTCACCGAATCTGTTGTTGAGAAGCGTACGAACACTTCGACTGAAATGTGCAGGAGCTCCATCGTGCATGAACCACATGTTGTGTCTTACTTGTAAAGGCACATGTTCTAGCAGCACAGGTAGAGTATCCCGTATGAAATCATGATAACGTGCTCCATTGACCGTAGGTGAAAGAACATGGGGCCCAATCAAGACACCACCAACAATGCCTGCCCAAACGTTCACAGAAAATCTGTGTTGATGACGTGATTGCACAATTGCGTGCGGATTCTCGTCAGCCCACACATGATGATTGTGAAAATTTACAATTTGATCACGTTGGAATGAAGCCTCATCCGTAAAGAGAACATTTGCACTGAAATGAGGATTGACACATTGTTGGATGAACCATTCGCAGAAGTGTACCCGTGGAGGCCAATCAGCTGCTGATAGTGCCTGCACACGCTGTACATGGTACGGAAACAACTGGTTCTCCCGTAGCACTCTCCATACAGTGACGTGGTCAACGTTACCTTGTACAGCAGCAACTTCTCTGACGCTGACATTAGGGTTATCGTCAACTGCACGAAGAATTGCCTCGTCCATTGTAGGTGTCCTCGTCGTTCTAGGTCTTCCCTAGTCGCGAGTCATAGGCTGGAATGTTCCGTGCTCCCGAAGATGCCGATCAATTGCTTCGAACGTCTTCCTGACGGGACAACTTCGTTCTGGAAATCTGTCTCGATACAAACGTACTGCGCCACGGCTATTGCCCCGTGCTAATCCATACATCAAATGGGCGTCTGCCGCGCCGGATTAGCCGAGCGGTCTAAGGCGCTGCAGCCATGGACTGTGCGGCTGGTCCCGCGGAGGTTCGAGTCCTCCCTTGGGCATGGGTGTGTGTGTCTGTCCTTATGATAATTTAGGTTAAGTGGTGTGTAAGCTTAGGGACTGATGACCGTAGCAGTTAAGTCCCATAAAGTGTCACACACATTTGAACATTTTTTGGGCATCTGCCAACTCCGCATTTGTAAACATTAAACTGACTGCAAAACCACATTCGTGATGAACACTAACCTGTTGATGCTAGGTACTGATGTGCTTGATGCTAGTAGTGTAGAGCAATGAGTCGCATATCAACACAAGCACCGAAGTCAACATTACCTTCTTTCAGTTGGGCCAACTGGCGGTGAATCGAGGAAGTACTGCACATACTGACGAAACTAAAATGAGCTCTAACATGGAAATTAACCGTTTCCGGACACATGTCCACATAACAGCTTTTCTTTATTTGTGTGTGAGGAATGTTTCCTGAAAGTTTGGCCGTACCTTTTTGTAACACCCTGTATACGCCATTTACTGTTACCGCCCCAAAATCTGCACGTACAGAGTCCTAACATATAGTGCAGCTATAAACGTTTTTCTAGAATATAAAAAAGGAAGGAAGATGAGGTTTTAACGTTCCCTCGACATCGAGGCCATTAGAGATGGAGCACAGGCTTGGAATGACTCAAGAATGGGGAGGGAAATCGGCCGTGGTTTTTCAAACAAACCATTCGAGCATTGGCAAATGCTGGAATGGTTCGTTTGATTATATATATATATATATATATATATATATATATATATATATATATATATATATATATGAACCATCGTCCTCCCGTACGTGAGTCCAGCGAGTCCAGTGTGCTAACCACTCTAGAATGTAAATGAAATGTTGATTTTTTGTACTGAAATTCTCAGAATATCTGTAAGCTTTCACTATTTCGATGTCGCCAGTGTCTGTATCCAATTTTGTTGGATCGTGGAAGACGTTAACGCAGCAAGGCTTTACGCTAACCTTTCACAGTAAATAGAAAATCACAAACTTTCGCTTAGTAAACCATGATTTTATACGAACCTTGAAGGAAACATCTGCGTCTGTCACATTTCTGACTTCCAAGCCTAAGCACGATGGACGTGGCAAAAAATAATTTAAAAAACACTGGCCAAATTCTTCTTGAACTGGTGAGAAAGAAAACAGTTGCATCATGTCTGCTGAACTTGTCATTTTTTCTTGTAAAGAAAAAATCCAACAATGGTTATTTATCTGTGCCTACACAACCTTACATCAAAGACCATTAACTTGCACTGAAGACTATATTTGACAGACGAGGCGATTCACGCAGCCATTGTGGTGAAACTTTGCCCCATCTGCGGAAATGACACGTTTTAAAGACATTTCATTGTCATCTATTTTCCCTGATATAAAATTGTCAAGCTCGACACGTGTGGCATGTTGAATTGGATTCTCAGGGAGAGACATGCTAAAGAACGAAAGACGTGATAGAAAGATAACAGAACCTTCATGGCTCTAAGGTAATTACAGAATGTGCACCCGTCTGTGTGTAGTGTGTGTGAAATATGCGCAGTGAGAAATAATACATTAGTTTTCGCATTAAAAATCAACTTTTTTAATAACCTATACAAAAAGTACGTCTGATATAACTATAAACCATCTAATTACATTTCCTCCGACATCTCAGTATCATTGTAAATATTATTTGTGGATGAATAAGCAGTTAAATAACTAAAATATATTTGATTCATGATACAGTTATATTCTGAGTTTGCTTATCCGCAATGACTTTTGCACAAAAATATCATCAGGTGGTTTTCAAAACCGGAACTGTAAAATAGCAGTTGGGAAACCTATTTTCATAGCTGGCAAATACTCTCGATTCTCTTCCCATCAATTTATTCTGTTCGTCACTAACAGTTTCGTTAAAATTGCATTCATTATCTTGTATAACAGCACTAAAAAATTCGACCATTCCTAAGCTGAATTATAGCAACGGGCTTAAATTCGGTAAATTGTAAGATACACCTGATTTTCCGTTGCACACGATAATGTTCCAAAACCTGAATTCAAACCGTGCATTAAATTGTGTAAATAACATTTCATAACGCCCCTTAATAATCCAAGATACACAAATTCCTACGTCTACCAACAAAAATGTTATTGGTTCAAATGGCTCTGAGCACTATGCGACTTAACTGCTGAGGTCATCAGTCGCCTAGAACTTAGAACTAATTAAACCTAACTAACCTAGGGACATCACACACATTCATGCCAGAGGCAGGATTCGAACCTGTGACCGTAGCGATCGTTCGGTTCCAGACTGTAGCGCCCAGAATTGCACGGCCACTCTGGCCGGCTGTTATTGGTGAACGACACGTTAATCACGTTTTCAGAAAACGATTTATTGTAATGGTTGTTTACTTGAGTGAAATATTTTTCCTTATTACGCTGAGAGACATTTTATTTGAAACATGACCTCTGAAGATTTAAAAACTAGACCACAAAGACTAGAACGTTAATTTCTTGATGTATGGCATACGGCATGAATAAACATTAAAACTGCAACTTCCTAAACACAACCATGCCTACCTGAAGTTCTCGACGTTAATATGCCCGTTATTTCAGATGTATGTGCAGTGCAGAAAAGAGAATTGAGCCCTATTGTGTGGTCATAGGCAGCTATAGTCATAGTGCCATTCGTGTTTCTGAAGTACTGCACAAAATGTACAACTCTGAAAAAATTATCGTACACGCAGAACGTGCAAGAGCTACATCCATTACTCATAAGTAAACGTCAAGACTAGACTTTCCTGCTGCACATTACTGATTTCATGTGCACCAACCAGATTTGGTTCTGTATAATTTATTCCACCACGTCTGACATCAAAAGCTGCAGTTTAGAGGTTGCTGACACGAAGATAGAGGCTGAAACAAACTAACGGGAATTATTGAAAGGCGTCGTGACAGCAATACAATTGGATTCACGGGGAAAAACGGGATGTGAGCTACCTCACAGTTTAGTTACAGTTTGTTGTAGAAAAACGATGACAGTATGAAAGTTGCTCTGACGGATTTCAGACGGTTTTTTCCAACTCTAGGATCAAGAGTGGGTGTCCTTGAAACGTACGATGTAATCGTCGGTTTCACCCTCTGGATAGAAAATCACTGGATGAACGAGTAGTTCTTTACACCATGTCGAGGCCGACTGTGTTTCAGCTTTATTGTGTCCGCGGCGTCTGACTCGGAACGAAGTAGGCAAGTATTCACTGAGTTCCCTGCATAGTTTTTAACTTCATCTGTGGAACCGGCAGATCGTTCGAACGGTGGAAGTGGCAAAAAATAATTAAAAAACACTGGCAGAATTTTTCTTGAAATGGTGAGAAAGAAAACAGTTGCATCATGTCTGCTGAACTGACGCCATTTTTTCACGTAAAGAAAAAAGTCTTCTGCAACATATGTCAGAGGAAGGATAAGGAACCCCTAGATTTTTTTAAAAGGACTAGCATGTAAAAATGATTGTCACTTTGGTTTGCTGTTGCACCTGGGCTGCGCAGTAGTGCACCGCCTCTGATACCCAAAAAGTGTACAGAGGATTGAACTATAAGCGTCCTTTTCAACGTGATGATGCGACGTTGTACAGTGTAAGATAGCTGCACGTTAGGTAACCGTGCCCTCCCAACATTCGATTACTTTCTCTAACCGCCAAGATCACCTGATACGTGTGCGTATGATTCTTCCTTATGAATATCCCTCAAGATTCGGGTTCTCACGACCCAGCAAAAGCCACTGGATGAATTAAAAACATGGATTCAAAGCGAAAAACAAAGAATTTCAAATGACATATTGTTCCGAGCATTGTAGAATCTCAGTGGCAGTTTGGAAAAATGGATGCACAGTTGGAATACTGTGACTTAATAAGGAATTTGTACTGTTTATACATCTTCCGGTGTAATACTTTTATTTAATTTCCTAGTTTCTTTTCTAGTTTTCAAAAGCTCCCATTTTTTAGGCAACCTGCACTAATCTGTCGCGTTCCACATCAAGGCCTTCGGGTGACGCCAGCAGCTGAGTTTCACACTGGAAGAAGCTACAGTATCACAGAAATGATCTGCCCTAGTGGGAAAGATATTCGTTGCCGTAGCAGCAAATACTTTATTGCTTTGTTACTCGAAGGTATAAATGTGACACTATCGAGAACAATTCTTAACCGAAAGGCAGGTGCTAACAGATGTGAAAATTTGCGAATCATCTGTTTAACAAGTCATGGTTGGAAAATATTAACACAAATTATTAACCGAAGAACGGGAAAACGGGTAAAAGTCGACATCGGGGCAGGTCAGTTGGAGTTCCAGAAAAATGCAAGAACACACGAGGCATTACGGATGGTTCAAATAGTTCAAATGGCTCTGAGCACTATGGGACTTAACTTCTGAGGTCATCAGTCCCCTAGAACTTAGAACTACTTAAACCTAACTAACCTAAGGACATCACACACATCCATGTCCGAGGCAGGATTCGAACCTGCGACCGTAGCGGTCGCACGGTTCCAGACTGTAACGCCTAGAACTGCTCGGCCACACCGGCCGGCGGCATTACTGATCCAAGGAATTATCTTGAAAGGAAGGAAAACTTACACTTATAGCATATGTAGATTTAGATAAAGCTTTTGACAATGTTGACTGGAATATCCTCTCTGAAATTCTGAAGGTAGCAGGGGTAAAATATAGATAGTGAAGGGTTATCTACAACTTGTATAGAAGCGAGACTGCAGCTATAAGAGTCGAGGGACATGTAAAAGAAGCAGCATCAGAGAACTGAGATAGACCGCGTTGTAGTCTCTCCCGACGTTACTCAATTGAGCAAATGGTAAGAGAAACCAAAAGAAAAATCGGAGACGGAATTAAAGTTCAGGGACAATAAATAAAAACTTCGAGGTTTGCCGATGACATTGTAATTCTCTCAGAGACAGCAAATGACTTGGTAGAGCAGTTGTGTGGAATACATAGTATCTTCGAAGGAGGACGTGACTTGAACATCAACAAAACCAGAACAAGTGTAATGGAATGCAGTCGAATTAAATCAGGCGATGCTCAAGGAATTACATAAGAAAAAGAGACACTAAAAATAGTTGATGAGTTTTTTTTTATTTGGGCAACAAAATAACTGACAACAGTCGAAGTAGAGATGATGTAAAATGCAGACTGGCAAGAGTTAGAAAAAATTCTGAAAAAGCAAAATTTGTTAACATTGCATATAAATTTGAATGTTAGGAAGTCTATTCTGAAAGTATTTGGATGGAGTGTAGCCTTATACGAAAATGAAATGTGGACGATAAGCAATTCAGACAACAGAGCTCAGGCAGAAAAGTCATTACTTCAGGTTGCAGAGTTCACTCAAAAGTAACTAAACATTAAGGTTCGTGAGGTTCGCGGTTTCTGGTGAGCGTATTATCACGTGCAGAATATAAATAATAGAATTCTAAATTAAATAACGTGCTACTAGTTTGCACTCTAACCCCGGATTGGCGTTTCATGACTGAGATGATCTTATAAAGACTGGCGTAGGAACGAACATTTTTTTCGAAAAGTACATAAGGTTTTGAAATACTTCTAGGTTATAACTTACTTTTTGATGGACAACAAGGACCAATGGAATTTTGGATTACAAAAAATGTTTATGGTTAAACATTTATAAGAATATATGGAACTACGAGTATTATAGTTTGGATATGATACTGTCACTTATCATCATGTAAAGTCATCAGATAATCAAAACCAATTGCAAAATGATTTAGACAATATGTCGGTATGGTGCGAAAAGTGGGAATTGTCCCTAATAATGAAAATTGTGAATTCATCTACTCGAGTACTAAAATGAATTTTAATTTTCGGTTACACAATAAATCGCACAAATATAAAGGCTGTGAATTCAACTAAGTGCTTACGGATTACAATTACGAATAACTGAAATTGGAAGGCTCACATAGGTAATGTTGTGGCGAAAGGGAACCAAAGACTGCTGTTTATTGGTAGAACACTTAGAAAATTCGACAGGTCTATTAAAGAGACTACCTAAACTACGCTTGTCCATCCTTTTCTGGAGTATTACTGATCGGCGTTGGATCTGCATCAGATAGGTTTGAAGGAGGACAGCGAAAAAGTTCAAGGCGGGGCAGCTCGTTTTGTATTATTGCGAAATAGGAGAGAGAGTGCTACGGATATGATAAGAAACTGGGGTGGCAATCATCAGGACAAAGGCGCTCTTCGTTGCGGCAGTATCCCCTCATGAAATTTGTCACCAACTTTCTCCTCAGAATGCAAAAATATTTTGTTGGCACCCGCCTTCATAGGGAGAAATGATCATCGTAGTAAAATAAGAAAAAATCAGAGGTCGCACGGAAATATTTAAATGTTCGTTTTTTCCGCACGCTCTTCGAGAGTGGAAAGGTAGAGAAATAGCTTAAAGGTGGTTCGATGAACCTCTGCCGGTAACTTATTTGTGAATTGCAGAGTAATCATGTAGAAGTAGATGTAGATGTACCCTTCTTACCGATACACCAGTGTGAACCCCTTGTTTACATGAATGAGCGCCATATCACAAATCGTTGTGAATTACATGAAATTGTTAATTAATGAGTTGATTAATTAATGCTTTATATCAGAGGGTACAGAAAACTTAAGGCAACAAAAGCATTTAGTCAAAGATCGGAATATAACAGTCATTGTGACGAAATCTACAATGGAGATTAGGTAATAGCCAGAAACTTTTATGTTAAATATTGTAGAAGATCGTTTTCGGTACTTTAAAATAATCTGCAGGACAGTCGGACTGCTCAACTTTCAAATGGTGTATGCCAATCTATGGAACTACGCTTATTAACTCATAGACTTTTGTAAGTAGCAAACTATTCTGCTAACTTCAGTTAACTGTAACTTCTAATTAACAGTGCCCTAATAAAACTAATTCCACAAACGGAATCAGGACACTTGAAATTAAAGCCTGAGTAATAAATGTAAGAGAAATTATGTTACATAGGATTTTGAGATTTTTTTTGGCAAGCACTACATGACTACAGATAAATGTATCGAAAATCAGTTAAAATTTTACAAAAGCAATTTGGTTATTTTTAGGAGTAGATAAACACAACAAATTGGAGCAATACACGTGCTTTGTCACAGCTTGAGTCGAAACAATCTATTACCATTCTCAAGAACGTTTGTGGAACACACTGATGTGGACACACTCCTTTTTCAGCGAAATGTATAAAATGTGTTTCTATAACTGCTGGATAACTGCAAAATCGCCTGGGATAGCACGGAAACATCGATTCACTTTAATGTCGTCATCGGACAAAAATAATGTCATGTGACCTCCGTCTCATGGTCATAAATTCTTACCTTTTCTCCCCTTGATGTTCAAATCAATATCTTTCCAACGTGGATGGCGAGTCAAGTCAGCTGCATGGGATATCTTGAGTGTGCTGGTCACTTACTTCGTCACTACTTCCCAGTGCAGCCGCTTCAGGCTCGTATTCCATTAAAGCATCAGGATGTGAATGTTCCTTTTTATCTTGTGCGCTCGCTTTCGCTAGTCTTATATATGTACTTCTTATGCGCAGCTTTGTACCAGTCTTAAAGTTTTGAATGAAAAGCTGTTGAGATTTCTTGATGATATTACAATATTTATTCAGTTCTCTTCCAAATCCGTCAGACTGGATCTCATTCACAGCGATGTGGAGGAAATCGAAGTAGTGGTAGGGAGTTAATAGTAGTAATAGAAAAATCATTTTATTTAAACCCTGCCCATGATGTACAGGGTTTACGTTTAATCGCTTTAGCAGTATGTGGTTGTTCTCGTTTGTTAAAGTCTTCTTTTCCTGAGATTTCGTTCATCCTGAGTCGAAAAGAAGCGAGGATGGGAGCTTTATTTTCGTGAACTGTACAACATGGAGCATTGCCAAATAGAACAAAGTACCGATTCCAAAGATTTTCAGCAAGTCGCTGCAGCACTCGGTTAACGTGCCATTCATTACACTGGTCAACACTCATTTTCTTGCCAAGGATATTTGAGTGGCTTTAGGATGGGTTAGTGGTGCTGAGGACGAATATAGCAACCATTTATGCAGTTTGGCTCTAGTTTTTGAGATAATGCATGATTTATTCAAAAAATTAGAAAAAATTGCTAATATTGAACTCGAGCGCTACAAACTACAATGAAAAAAGAAAATAATCTTTATAAATAGCTTCTATGAAAACCTGATAGGCATTTGTCCACGTATAAAACATAATTGAAAAGTTTCTCTATAAGTATATCATTTTCCGTCCATGACGAACCACTTCCTGCACGCTTTCCTTTTATAGGTCTCTTCAGAACAGTCACGTTGCAGATTCCAGCAATAATCTGCCATCATATGCCTGTCCCATCTTCCTTTATATCTTTCCTCTATTCCTTTCATATCTTGATGGAACCGCTCTCCTTGTTCCTCACTGAAATCACCTAGATTACGAGGAAATCGATCCAAGTGGCTGTGAAGGAAGTGCAATTTTATGCTCATGTTAGCTCCTAAGTTTTGAAAGTTAGTGAGCATGTTTTTGACCAGTTCCTCGTAATTGGGAGCTTTATGATTGCCCAAAAAACATTTTACAACAGCGACAAAACTGTTCCAGGCCGATGCTTCAGTGACAGTCATGACACTTGTAAAATTGGTATCGTTGATGTGCCTGTGAATTTGAGGACCATCAAATATTCCTGCCTTAAGTTTTTCACTACTGAGTCCAGGGAACGTATTGCAGATGTATGTGAAGCAATTACCATTTCTGTCTAAAGCTTTGGTGAATTGCTTCATTAGTCCTAACTTAATATGTAATGGTGGAAGAACAATCTTGTCCCTACTAACCAGAGGTTCATTAATGATGTTTGCTTCACCAACAGCCATATGTTCCCTTGGAGGCCATGTTTTCTGCTTCCAATGTTCGTGCTTTGCCCTACTATCCCACATGCGGATAAAACATGGGTGCTTTGTGTATCCACTTTGTTGTCCAAGCAAGAAGTTCACCATTTTCAAATCAACACAAATCAACCACTGGTGCTGCATATACTGAATTTTCTGCAGAACCATCTTGATGTTAGCATATGCTTCACAAAGTTTTGTTGAGTGGGCAATTGGAATAGATGCGTAACGATTGCCATTGTGTAGGAGAACACATTTTAAACTTCTAGTGGAACTGTCTATGAAGAGACGCCAGTCCTCTGGTCTATATTCCGGCAGCCCCAATTCAAGTAAAAGTCCAGGTATATTGCTGCAATACACTATAACCTCTTCTTGGTTGAAGTATGGAAGAAGGTTTTCTTCTCTCGTCCGGTAAGCTGTTATTTTAACACTTGGATGAAGACAGTTCTTTTCCTTAAGCCTGGATGCTAAGAGTTCTGATGCTTGCTTTGAAAGATTGAGTTCTCGTATCAAGTCACTGAGCTCCTTCTGTCCGAACTGCTGGGGTTGTGTCTCACGTCCTTCGTATTCCGAACCACTACTTGTACATTCCTCGCCGTGCACATCGTCATCTGATGATGTTAGCGTGGGTGATGTTGTGAAGGTTGGTACAGGAACATCGTTGCTGTGCACCACCGGTCTTCTTGCTGACTCCAAATCGGGATATTCCCATTTTCGTTTTTTGAACCTATTAAAACCTTTCACATGAACAATGCAAAAACAGCAATCATCTGTATGGTTCTTCTGCTCTCGCCATACCATAGGCACTCCGAAGTTTAAGCTTTTCCTTTTTCGTTTTGTCCACTGCCGTAAGCACTCCACACAGCATTTACAAACTTTATGGGGTGCCCACGCCTTGTCTTGATCTCCAAGTTTAATTCCGAAATATGCCAGATACGCTTCCTTCACAAAAGGAGTGATATTCTTCCTGTTCTCTTGAAGAACGTATTCACCACAAATGTAGCAGAACTCATCTGGATGGTTCACGCAAAGACGGCGTGAAGAACTCATGTTTTCATAAAACAAAATTGCACAAATACTACATATTATGCAGAACTTTCTTGTATTTGCATGTCAATCACATCCAACAAACATCATTAATTGTTTTGTGTGAAATGAATACTCACCTCTTATTTGCTACGTCACGATGAAAAGGTTCTATCTCCTTGAAGCTGCACTGCACATGTGTGTGACTTTCGACCATCACCATTTTTCTTGTTTACACTGAATGCTACCTATCGGCTGTTGCGGGGATTACCTCGGCCAACAAATGAATGTCGAGTACCGCCGAATTCAAATCTGCACAACCCTCAATATCTTCAACACACGCACCGCACAACAGGACTGAACACATGCTGACAGTGTGATGTTTGCATGATGTAATCCTCAACCACACAGATACACTCCCTGAGCACAATTGTTTAATAAAGATAGTACAATATCACTAATTAAAAAACAGGTAGCAAATACATTACACCATATATGGACCCTGCAGTCGATATTATCCACATGAAACTCTCGTTTCCACAAATAACCTATATCTCAAAAACCAGAGCCAATTTGGAAAAAGTACAAATATACTCGGAATGAGTATCACAACAATATCCCATTTTCGTTCAAACTTCCCTGGCAACGAAAAAAAAAAATTATTTTGTAGAGCTGTGTTATTCACCATCTCAGCTTTGCGTGACGGTGGAATGAGACCTTTCCGTTTCTACTCTTTACAGAACATATGGACGTTTTATACTAGTTTTCTACTCTGAAATCGTATCAGTTCTGGCTATTTCTTCGGAGGTTTCTGCATTCTAGTTATTCAACGAATAAATTTTGTAGATATTCAAGTGTTCACGAACAATAGCTATGCTAGATATTATACATATCTTGAACAGGGAAGAAGAGGAAGCATAACTCTTGTTAAATGATTCACTTGTTACTCATCACATCAATTATTAACTAAGGCGTTAACACGACAGAATTTTGATATTCATTCAATAATTGATCTCATCTTAATTGTTTCTGCGTAATAGTTGCTAAATTAATTACGAATAATTTCTTATTAGCCACGAACAACTGTGGAAAATTAGATTTATGTACTAAATCTGTTGATAAATGTCTTATACCTAGCAAACTCTCTGACTTTCATATAACGGTAGTAATATGTAACTCGCGCCAAAAACTGACAAATTCAAACTTGCACTGAAGCCATGTTCGTGAAACTAATCCCCGAGTTGCATCTCGTATTCGATCCCCACCGGGCTGTTGCGACCGCAATTAACTTCCCGCTCTAATCAGTCTCACAACTCGCATCAGCGCCCGCGCTGGCGCCAACTCGGCATTGATTGCCCTACTGCATGCTGCTGATCAAACGCTGTCCGTGGCATCTCCTCCAAGTTTCCTCGTTACAGAAACTTGCAACCTGATACACTAATACACAAACGACTTGTTTACAAAGTTACAGTGAACTGTTATCTGGTGAAACGAAATGATGGAGTGGCATTCTTGGCTGGGAGACACCGCCTGGAGTCGGTCGGCCGCCTTGTTTAAGCCTTTCTATTTGACGCCACTTCGGTGACTTGCGCGTAGATGAAGTTAAGATGAAATGATTAAAACAACAAAAACACCCAGTCCCCGGGCGAAGAAAATCTCTGCCCCAGTCGGGAATCGAACCTGGACCCCCGCGATCTAGAGACAGCTATCACTTTTTTCTTTCATTCTGTGTGTTTCTTCATTGTTTTTCTTCTGCAGTTCTGTGAGGATGTCGCATGACAACTCTGATTCCTTTGATGAACATATTAGACTGACAATGTGATCACCGGTAGCTATCTTTCAGTTCTGGTGGAGAATTTACTTATTGATAATATTAGAGAGAAAGCACTCAGTATTGCAGTTTTAAAACCGCTGAGATTCTTGGGGCGTCTTAGAAACACATTCGTAGTGTGGCATCATGGAGACGATAATCTGATGGGGTTCTTGGAGCATCTCAACTCCATTCTTGGATATATTAAGTTTATTACGGAACGGGGAAAGAGTGGGTGTCTACAGTTGCTGGATCTGTTAATCCGACGGAAAGCTCACTCTACACGATTCATACTTGCAGAAGTCCAGCTGCCACCATCCTTCGCAGACGATGAGCATCCATAGAACGCAGGTCCCATGTAGTGTCTGATGCTGAAAGCCTTCTGGACGAGCTGGTACCTCTAAAGACTGTAGTCAGGAAAACGGATACTCACAACATCAGATCCAGAAAGGTTTGAGAGACAAAATGCCGGACAAAACACAGGAAAGAGATAGAGATCTAAGGCCTACGACTTTCCTTTCAACCGTGGGAAACGCTTCTTCGGAAATTTCCAGAATCATAGAGGAATGCGAAGTGGCTCTAATCTTTCACTGATAAGTCAAGAAATTAGCTCTCATTGGTAATTTGAAGGCGTGAATCTATAAAATTGCATGCACTGTGGTGAATGTGATAAAAAAAACGAACTGATAACGTTGTTTCAAACACCAATGGCCGCCCGAAGTCTACAGCAAAACAACCAACAAGCGATTGAACACTGTATTTCCCGTTGCATGTATTACGACGTCATCCAGAAACTGACCAACGCCCCAGCCTTTCGGGATTATCTGATGAATGAAGCAGTGGAAATACGATGGGTAGACAGCGTGATCAAGAGGAACGAGAGCTTCTGTCTAAGAAATTGAAGCCATCTATTCATTTGACATGCTTGCTTTTCTTTGGAGTGTACCCTAATTTGAACACCGGACCACTAAGTGAGGTAACCCAGTGGTAAGACACTGGGCTCGTAACTGAGGACGACAGTGATTCAAATCCGCCTCGAACCATCCCGATACAGATTTACTGTGACTTCCATAAATTTCTGAAAGAAAATGCCTGGATGGTTCCTCTGAAAGGAAACGGCCAAACTCCATCCCGTACTTCCCCAATCGGAGCTTGTGATGCGTCTCCAGTAACCTCGTCGTCGACGTGTCGCTAACGCAAACTTTCCTTGGGAGTGATGACTCACCTGACACAACTATTTAGATTTGCAACTTCTCGAGCAGTTGTGTGTCTGTTTGTACTCAGCTCCTGAAACATTTAATTTTTTGACTTAAGTTTCGTCTATCTAATTTGACGCAGTTCTTCTAGGAAACAAATTCCACCATGTCAGTGATGGGATAACTGTTTCACTAGTGACGATTGGAGTTTCTGAAGTGTAATAACGTGCGAATCCTGCGTTTAGGATCTCCAAATACTTATATTGGAACGGTCGAAAAGATTTAGTTTCATTGATTATAAATGTGGGCAGGCAAAGGGAAGATATCTCTAAACGATCGACCACAACTCACACGAAATTTACATCTACATTGATGGTCCAGTCACATTAATGTGACCTCCGCCTATGTTCGACGTCAACGTGCGACAACCACTCACAGACGGCAGGTGGCAGCAAGAGCAGTGGAGAGTACATAAAGCGCGTTCGGGGAACGCGGAAAACAGTGCAGTCGTTGTAATGCCGAAACGGAGCGAGCTGTGGCGGCGGGGCTGCAGCAGCGGAGATGGCGGCAGCGGTCCGTGCAGCTACAAGCTTCGTCCTGCAGAGCGAGGCGAGCTGGATGGGACTGCGTATGAAGGCTATTACCGCCTGTCTTTGCACCTGCGTCTCAGCATACTTTGATGGTGTGTCTGTAAAAAGAGAAGCAATCAGTATACTGACATGACGCTACTGAAAAGAACACTGATTCTTTAACAATAATATTTGGAACCGCGTGACCGCTACGGTCGCAGGTTCGAATCCTGCCTCGGGCATGGATGTGTGTGATGTCCTTAGGTTAGTTAGGTTTAAGTAGTTCTAAGTTCTAGGGGACTGATGACCTCAGATGTTAAGTCCCATAGTGCTCAGAGCCATTTTAACCATATAACAATAATAATAATAATTACCTCCCAGTCTCCACCATTTTTATGTACTTACATGGCGGTTGCAAAGGAGACTGTTCATTCAGGAACCTCTCCAACATCCAATCAATCTCTTAAAGTTCGCCAGCCGTGGTGGCTGAGCGGTTCTAGGCGCTACAGTCTGGAACCGCGCAGGTTCGAATCCTGCCTCGGGCATGGATGTGTGTGATGTCCCTAGGTTATGTTATGTCAGCCGGGGACCTAGAAACGACGGAGAGGCTCCGTCCCCGCCGAAGCCGCAGTGGTCCGCAACCCCACGATGACTACCGCAGTCCACTTCACCCCTCCGCCGCCCCACACCGAATCCGGGGTTATTGTGTGGTTCGGCCCCCAGTGGACCTCCGAGGGAACGTCTCACACCAGACAAGTGTAACCCCTATGTTTGCGTGGTAGAGTAATGGTGGTGTACACGGACGTGGAGAACTTATTTGCGCAGCAATCGCCGACATAGTGTAGCAGAGGCGGAATAAGAGGAACCAGCCCACATTTGCCGAGGCAGATGGAAAACCGCCTAAAAACCATCCACAGACTGGCCGGCTCACCGGACCTCGACACAAATCCGCCGGGCGGATTCGTGCCGGGGACAGGCGCTCCTTCCCGCCCGGAAAGCCATACGTTAGACCGAACGGCCAATCGGGCGGGCTTGTCCTTAGGTTGGTTAGGTTTAATTAGTTCTAGGTTCTATGGGACTGATGAGCTCAGAAGTTAAGTCCCATAGTGCTCAGAGCCATTTGAACTATTCTTCAAGTTCATGTACTGTAACAAGAAAAAAGAATTGTAAACTTCTTCTAATGTAAATATATACTATGAAATTTGAACATTAAGTTATGTACTTACACGGCTGATGTGCTGGTGGAATCGCAGCTGGAGGCTGTTCCCTGATCTGAGGGGGCTGCATTGCCACCACAACTCTCTCAGCCTCCAGCTTTTGAATTAGCTCATCCAATTTTTCATTAATGGATGCTGTAATAAAAAGAAAAGAATTGGAAAACACAGAACTGCTAATAACAGTCGTTTACGTACACACGCGCACACACACACACACACACACACACACACACACACACACAAACACACTGAATTCGTGGTAACAAAAATACATAAAGCTACCTGATACTCAAATTAGAAAACGGCTGTCGTTTTCATGTACAATAGTCGTTTTAAAGGAAAAACGCACATAGCTACTAAATTTGAGCTGCGAAAACACTTCATACTAAATCCGAACTCGTCTATCGAGAATACACTGACAAAATTGCGTAGAGCTATCTGATACTAAATTACGAAATAACGAACGAGAATACACTGACACGCACAGTATCCGTTTTAAAGAAAAAGCACACACAGAGTTACTAAATCTCTGATAGCTACGAAAAAGCAATCGTTTTACGAAATACTTAGAGTTACTTGATCCCAGTTTGCGCAACACATTTGGTATGAAACTCGTTTTAACGAACACTGATGCAGAAACACACATAAAGCTACAAGATTTCTGAGAGCTACTAAATCTGAGTTATCTGTTACTAAATTACGAAATAACAGTCGTTGGCCGGCCGGAGTGGCCGAGCGGTTCTAGGCGCTACAGTCTGGAACCGCGCGACCGCTACGGTCGCAGGTTCGAATCCTGCCTCGGGTATGGATGTGTGTGATGTCCTTAGGTTAGTTAGGTTTAAGTAGTTCTAAGTTCTAGGGGACTGATGACCACAGCAGTTAAGTCCTATCCTGCAAAAATCAGCAGTTTTGTACTTCTAAATTTTCTAGGTTCTGATTTATTGTTGTTAAAAACTTAACTCCTACGGAAAAAGATCGGCCAATCAGCCTCCATGACATTAGTTTCATTTTACAGGTGGAGATGTTCATTTCAAATTAAAACTGAAGATATATTATGTGTGACACCTAAATATATCAATTGATTAAAATCTGAGCGCACACACAGCTGAATAAAGCTTTGATTTACAACTAGTCACAGATCTCGCTTAATAAAAAATTATTTTTGTAGATTTTTCGTGTTTAATGAATACTTTAAACAGAGAATGAATATTTATCTAGTCACCATTACCAAACAACTGAAGGAGATATGCTTCCTGGACCAATGAAACTATTTCAGCTATTTCAGCAGGTAACATTAAATTAAAAAAAAAAAAAAGAAAATGAAGCTGCAACTCCTAAATTTCTAAATTGAAGAATATTGGGTTTACATACGGTAGCAGTGTAATATTCTCGTCTAATTTCTTTGAATTATCATAATTTAAGGTCAACAAGAATGCGTTTTTCCTAAATTTCAACGTACATTTACAAAACATGTAACCTGTGAATCGTGCCACACAAAAGCAGATACGATTGTGAGCAATGTACTTACTTTGGGAGAACGTTGTATGTGGAGGATACTGTACCTACGAACACATGATGACTCGTGGCTGATGTTTCAGTCTAGTGACTGATTTTTGAGTCACATAACTGACTGCGCACTAGAAACAGTCATAAGCAGTTTCCGGCGTTTTCTACTGTTTCTGTAGCTGTGGGACGTCAGGAGATGTTTTGTAAATATCACGAATTCTAGGTATTTAGGTACTGAGTAATATAGGTATTTGGAGAATATTGTTGATTCTTTAGTTTTGTAGGTGAGCAAAAGTCTGTATATTTTTAAAAGTAGTCACATGACGTGTGGACCGTTAAGTTGTACTTCATTGGTCGTCGGTCGTGTACCATCGTGTACAGTGAAACAGAAAAATGTGTTCTACCGAGGAACACGTGACGTTTGTAAATGAACTGACAAGTAAAACTGTCCTAAGCATACACTTCTATGATGATCGGCTATGAATTGTCGTAGTGTAGAGCAAAATAAGAGATACGTATTTTTTTTGCTAAAAAAACTGCAAATAAAAGTTTTATCGTTTTTAAGCATCGTCAGAACGGTGTGTCCAGATTTGTCGAAAAAATATTTTTTTCTAAATCTGCTCCTTCTACTATTCTGTTTTACATTTCGACATTTGACGAATAGTAAATCGTATAACATCTTTACTACAAAATCAAGTCATATGAAGAGGGCTTCCTAAGACTCATAGTTAGAAATAAGCTAGAATTTCTCCATGTCGCTGTATGCGACCCCGAGATATGTCCGCTTCAGTACCAATTGTCATGTTCGGTTCTTTAGTATTCCTAGATGTACATATGGTGTTGTGTTTGTGTTCCCTTTTTACATCTGCCGTATTTGTTTTTTCAAGTTGCAACATATTCATATTTAATTATTTTACATTTGAAATTATTTGTACATTATTGTTGCAACATTATTGAAAATCTGTATAGTAATGAGTATGTGCAGAACTGTTCGGCTAAAAAAATGCTGAATGTGTTCTGATTTTGTACATCTAACGCAGAGTATCTCGAAAAAATAACTTTTTCACGAATCTATGCACCGTTGTATGGTACGTTAATAACGATATACCGAGCGAGGTGGCGCAGTGGTTAGACACTGGACTCGCATTCGGGAGGACGACGCTTCAATCCCGCGTCCGGCCATCCTGATTTAGGTTTTCCGTGATTTCCCTAAATCACTCCAGGTAAATGCCGGGATGGTTCCTCTGAAAGGGCACGGCCGACTTGCTTCCCCATCCTTCCCTAATCCGATGAGACCGATGATCACGCTGTCTGGTCTCCTTCCCCAAACAACCAACCAACCAACTTAATAACGATAGAACTTTTATTTGATGATTTTTTTTGTCTGTTATCTTTTCTACGGCTTTCATTCAGGAATATTAAACTCAGTTTTTCAAGGGGGTGTTTCACTTCCTTAACGGCTTTGTGGGCACGTACAGAAAATATATCTCTCATTTAACTCTACCCTACAACATGTTCAAGGACTATCAAAAGCGAAGTGCACCCCTATTGTAGGTTTACTTGTAAGTTTCTTTAATGTCTTAACAGTTTTCCCTGTCTTGAAAATCGAAATCTGCCGTAGTTTGCAATAACTTCTGTTTCCAAATGTTTTTAACTTGTAACTGGTTTACATAACCTCAAGCTCCTCCTCCTCCCCCCCCCCTTTTGGTGACAGCCAATAGGATTGCAGGAACTCTGACCAGCTAGATGGAGCAAGTCTGAAAGTCTACCTTGTCTCAACATGTTAGGCCAAAAGCCTTCTTCCTGCAGGCAGGAACCTGCTGATGTGCAGCTGTTCACAAACCTTCCAATGTGCAGGTATTCCCACTGTGTTTGACAAGCAGAGACCAACTTGTTTTCCACATACATATACACAAAGGAGCAGCGTTTCCAGAAACACATCTACGGGAAACGTCCAATCTCCATAGGAGGCTTGTAGGACTGTTAGCTTGAGTCCCCTGGGATTACGGGAGCAGAACAAAGTGAGCCGTACCTGGATGGGCTGGTGGGATGTCCCATATGGGACAACAAAAAACCGGTCCCGTGCGCATTAGGTATTCGGCTGCGAGCGGCCTCCACTGACCGCACGACGGTATTTTCGCCGATCGTCGCTTGGCGACACAACCAGTGGCAGCGCTACACATCAGCCAACGTGCTGTGTTAGTTGGTCAACAGCTGCAATGATTAGCAAGTGCGGACATTGCTCTTTACCTATCAGGGGCAGAGCAAATACACTCCTGGAAATTGAAATAAGAACACCGTGAATTCATTGTCCCAGGAAGGGGAAACTTTATTGACACATTCCTGGGGTCAGATACATCACATGATCACACTGACAGAACCACAGGCACATAGACACAGGCAACAGAGCATGCACAATGTCGGCACTAGTACAGTGTATATCCACCTTTCGCAGCAATGCAGGCTGCTATTCTCCCATGGAGACGATCGTAGAGATGCTGGATGTAGTCCTGTGGAACGACTTGCCATGCCATTTCCACCTGGCGCCTCAGTTGGACCAGCGTTCGTGCTGGACGTGCAGACCGCGTGAGACGACGCTTCATCCAGTCCCAAACATGCTCAATGGGGGACAGATCCGGAGATCTTGCTGGCCAGGGTAGTTGACTTACACCTTCTAGAGCACGTTGGGTGGCACGGGATACATGCGGACGTGCATTGTCCTGTTGGAACAGCAAGTTCCCTTGCCGGTCTAGGAATGGTAGAACAATGGGTTCGATGACGGTTTGGATGTACCGTGCACTATTCAGTGTCCCCTCAACGATCACCAGTGGTGTACGGCCAGTGTAGGAGATCGCTCCCCACACCATGATGCCGGGTGTTGGCCCTGTGTGCCTCGGTCGTATGCAGTCCTGATTGTGGCGCTCACCTACACGGCGCCAAACACGCATACGACCATCATTGGCACCAAGGCAGAAGCGACTCTCATCGCTGAAGACGACACGTCTCCATTCGTCCCTCCATTCACGCCTGTCGCGACACCACTGGAGGCGGGCTGCACGATGTTGGGGCGTGAGCGGAAGACGGCCTATCGGTGTGCGGGACTGTAGCCCAGCTTCATGGAGACGGTTGCGAATGGTCCTCGCCGATACCCCAGGAACAACAGTGTCCCTAATTTGCTGGGAAGTGGCGGTGCGGTCCCCTACGGCACTGCGTAGGATCCTACGGTCTTGGCGTGCATCCGTGCGTCGCTGCGGTCCGGTCCCAGGTCGACGGGCACGTGCACCTTCCGCCGACCACTGGCGACAACATCGATGTACTGTGGAGACCTCACGCCCCACGTGTTGAGCAATTCGGCGGTACGTCCACCCGGCCTCCCGCATGCCCACTATACGCCCTCGCTCAAAGTCCGTCAACTGCACATACGGTTCACGTCCACGCTGTCGCGGCATGCTACCAGTGTTAAAGACTGCGATGGAGCTCCGTATGCCACGGCAAACTGGCTGACACTGACGGCGGCGGTGCACAAATGCTGCGCAGCTAGCGCCATTCGACGGCCAATACCGCGGTTCCTGGTGTGTCCGCTGTGCCGTGCGTGTGATCATTGCTTGTACAGCCCTCTCGCAGTGTCCGGAGCAAGTATGGTGGGTCTGACACACTGGTGTCAATGTGTTCTTTTTTCCATTTCCAGGAGTGTAGATTGGTGCACCATGAGACGACTAGTATAAATGTCCATGTGTATCTCATTTATGCAGGACATATTATTTCAATGTTGTTCTTATATGAGACTGATTTTACCTAGCTGAAGGCCACATTCAGACAGTGCCAGCCCATCCGGAATGTTTGAAACCATGCTGCTGTTGACTGTTCAGTTCTTCATCCATGACTGATTGTTAGGTATTTTGATATTGTTCCAGACAGGCCATACTTTCCAAGAAATACATTTAATAGCTTGCAGGAAGCGTCCTGTTCTTAAGTCTTTTGTCCAACTGTGACTGATTTCTGCAGACCAGAAATAGTATATCACTGTCAGCAGATGGATCTCCTTGTGTATCATCAGTGAAAGGTTAGAAGAGGCGTGGAAAACTGATATCCTGATATCCCTATCTCCTGGAGGGGGGGGGGGAGGGGTGAGGGAGGGAGGAAGGAAGGAAGGAAGGCAGGAGGGGAGGAGTGGTTCTAAGCTGCTTAGTCTGTACTCACACATTGTGGAGAACACACATGCAGCTGCCTCCTTTTGTTGTGGTTGTGTTATTACATTGATTTTTCTCAATTCCCAGTGTGTGTGTGTTGCATTATGATACATTGTCTACAAGTGGTGGATTTTTCACGACAGTTTGCGTGTGTAATTAGACCACTGAAGCATTTTCTGTCAGTTTTGGTAGCGTATATTGGCCTTCCTACACTTTAGAGATAGTTTGCTGCTCTGTCCCTTCTTGCCATGTATCTGTGTACAAGTTTTCCAGCAGGTATACACTTGTAGATCGGTAGGAGGCAACCCTTCTTACACGTCACTGATACTTTGCTGCCCTAGCCGGCCGAAGTGGCCGTGCGGTTAAAGGCGCTGCAGTCTGGAACCGCAAGACCGCTACGGTCGCAGGTTCGAATCCTGCCTCGGGCATGGATGTTTGTGATGTCCTTAGGTTAGTTAGGTTTAACTAGTTCTAAGTTCTAGGGGACTAATGTCCTCAGCAGTTGAGTCCCATAGTGCTCAGAGCCATTTGAACCATTTTTGCTGCCCTATCACTTCTTACTAAGTATCTGTGTACTTGTAGATTGGTAGGAGGCAGTTCTTCCACTAGTGGCTGCAGTACAGTTCCCCACCAATTTCGAGTGGTATTGCGGATTAGGGCACACAGTAAGGTGAGCATATACACATACACGATCAGAAAGTGGAACAAAACCCATTTCAACTGCCCTCAGTCGAGCCCCATATACCAAGGTGAGAACCTCTGGTCCATTTAGTCTGGGGTAGTGGTAGTAGAATGGAACAAAGTTGTTTTCTGTACTGTGGACTTACTGGCCATTTCAAAAAACACGAACAGCTCCAGCACAAGCAATAGCCTCCATGAGTTGAAAAATGCATCCTCAGTTCATACTGTTGCATTACTATTATTTGCTGAACAGTATTCCCCCTACACTCGTCCAATATCATCTCTTCCATTCCTCATGTAGGAGGCTATTGGACACAGTTCTCAGCTGTATGCTTACAGATAATACACTTACTACATTCCTCTCTGTCCATCTCCAACATCTCGTCAACTGAATACAATTCCCACAAAAATTAAAGACAGTACCTTCAATTCCATGCTTTATTCCCACCATTCTGGGAGGGGAGGCGGCTGTAGGACAATCCACATATAAGTAAAGACAGTACCTTATGTCCTTAATCTCCTACAGCTCAGCACAGATTGAGGTTTTCCCCTCCAATTCACAAGTGGGGGAGGGGAGAGGAAGACCCTTGTCTTCCACAAACGGATTAAATAAAGAATATGTAGATTGAATTTTATAAATAAACAATATATTATTATGTCCTCTGCAATGTAATTGACATTGATTTGAATTTCGTATCGTGAGATCATTCCACAGTAACAGCTCAGCGTAGAGTGAGCGTTTCCTGACAATTTCCCGATGGGGTAGGGGAGCGGGGAGGTGACACGAACGGGGACGATGGGGATTTCCCAGAAGGAGGGGCGAGGGCTAGGGATTTTCTGGAAGTTTGGGGAGGGGTGATTTAATTGATCAATTTCATTAATTAGTCAACTAATTTTATATCAGTTTAATATCAGAAGTGTGCCAGCCTCCCCCCCCCCCCCCCCTCCATTCCCCTACTATCACCTTACGCATTTCTAGACAATAACCACACCCTAACTCATGATAGGACTTATTGTCCAGACTAAACAGGGGAAAACTAACATTTATATTTACATATCCTCAGAACACCGTCTGAGTTTACTTCTAACACTTGACATATTAACCGGAATTAAAAACCTGGTGTAGAAGATGTACTCACACGACATGATAATGACGGGGAAAATAAAGTACCAAAATAACAGTCATCGCTCCCACCGCATTTCGTTTTGGATGCTGCACATAGCGGCTGGAGATGTGGCCCTGGATCCAGTTGAAGACGCGGCTCACGCTGCAGCATCTTCTGTCACCACATGTAATGGCTGCGGCTGGGTGGCCACTATGTAGGCCTTCCGTACGTCGGACACAGTCCTGGTTTTTTAGTCCTGTGAGGGGTAATACCCAGGGTTGCAAATATATTCGGGGTTTGAGAATTTTATGACTGGCTGGGACTTTTTTTAAAATTTCAGCCGCATAACCTTCGACTTAGCATTTTTAGACATTCTCTTACGGCCGTGTCCCACTCAACTGATGGATCGAGCCCTGACGTCGATGAGGAGGCGTCGCTGCCGGTCACGTTATAATTTTTCTCTTGCCAGTAGTCATTTGGCGACATAACAGCAGATAAAGGCTCTACCCACTTCGTGACATCCGATCCAGAAGACAATATCGACTAGTTAGGGCCCATGTGTTACTCATGTCTCAGTTTGAAGTGTATTTTAGAACAATGGGAACTTTGTACGTCGAAGGAAGAGTTTAGTAAATGTGTGCATCGAGTGAAGCTTTAATGTTCAAAGACAGCTGTAAATACTCGGCACATTCCCCTGTCTGTGGACTGTATGTAGTTAAGTAAATGTTTTTATAATTCTTCCATAAAAGTGAACTAATATGTCATACGTTGTGTTTCCCATCAACCATCTCCCGGGGCAATGAAATAGCCCCCACTTATGACTGGTCGATTGTAGTTTCGTTAGAACATAACAAATGGCTACGAGAAATGAGGCCTTAGTTGGTCGACTTTCAGGAATGTTCGCCTACTGCTGGCTGTGTAAGAGTTGCACACAACGTTTTGATAATTGCTCTTGCTCTGTTTTTGTTGTTTTGAATTAGTGTCTTCTATTTCATGTTTCAGCATGCCTGAGCCGCTATAGAAAATGTCTCTAAACGATCTTGTACAGTTTCAGGCACACCAGATTGAACGTCTGCTGCTAAGTGTCAGCTACTTGACGACATTACTGAGTAAACAAGCAGCTCCGTCGCCGGTAGCTGCACCAAAATCTCACCCATACCATAGCCAGGATAAAGAGTGGTCGGACTGTTGGACGCAAATGGAGGCCAATTTTGCTGTCTACAAAATAACAGGAATGGAGCACAATGCTATCTTTTTATCCACCGTCGATCCCGACATCTAGTTGTGTGCAGACACTTCACAAGAAAGTCGCATAGGACGATCTTGTTAAATTTCTGGACGAACATTTTGATAGTCATGTCCATGTAGCCGGTGCAGGATTTAAGTCTTTTCGTCTGAAGCAGCAGCCTGCTCAGACAACATGGATCGCAGAATGTCATGTTACGTGACGCCATCACCAGGAATGTACAGGGTGTTTCAAAAATGACCGGTATATTTGAAACGGCAATAAAAACTAAACGAGCAGCGATAGAAATACACCGTTTGTTGCAATATGCTTGGGACAACAGTACATTTTCAGGCAGACAAACTTTCGAAATTACAGTAGTTACAATTTTCAACAACAGATGGCGCTGCAAGTGATGTGAAAGATATAGAAGACAACGCAGTCTATGGGTGCGCCATTCTGTACGTCGTCTTTCTGCTGTAAGCGTGTGCTGTTCACAACGTGCAAGTGTGCTGTAGACAACATGGTTTATTCCTTAGAACAGAGGATTTTTCTGGTGTTGGAATTCCACCGCCTAGAACACAGTGTTGTTGCAACAAGACGAAGTTTTCAACGGCGGTTTAATGTAACCAAAGGACCGAAAAGCGATACAATAAAGGATCTGTTTGAAAAATTTCAACGGACTGGGAACGTGACAGATGAACGTGCTGGAAAGGTAGGGCGACCTCGTACGGCAACCACAGAGGGCAACACGCAGCTAGTGCAGCAGGTGATCCAACAGCGGCCTCGGGTTTCCGTTCGCCGTGTTGCAGCTGCGGTCCAAATGACGCCAACGTCCACGTATCGTCTCATGCGCCAGAGTTTACACCTCTATCCATACAAAATTCAAACGCGGCAACCCCTCAGCGCCGCTACCATTGCTGCACGAGAGACATTCGCTAACGATATAGTGCACAGGATTGATGACGGCGATATGCATGTGGGCAGCATTTGGTTTACTGACGAAGCTTATTTTTACCTGGACGGCTTCGTCAATAAACAGAACTGGCGCATATGGGGAACCGAAAAGCCCCATGTTGCAGTCCCATCGTCCCTGCATCCTCAAAAAGTACTGGTCTGGGCCGCCATTTCTTCCAAAGGAATCATTGGCCCATTTTTCAGATCCGAAACGATTACTGCATCACGCTATCTGGACATTCTTCGTGAATTTGTGGCGGTACAAACTGCCTTAGACGACACTGCGAACACCTCGTGGTTTATGCAAGATGGTGCCCGGCCACATCGCACGGCCGACGTCTTTAATTTCCTGAATGAATATTTCGATGATCGTGTGATTGCTTTGGGCTATCCGAAACATACAAGAGGCGGCGTGGATTGGCCTCCCTATTCGCCAGACATGAACCCCTGTGACTTCTTTCTGTGGGGACACTTGAAAGACCAGGTGTACCGCCAGAATCCAGAAACAATTGAATAGCTGAAGCAGTACATCTCATCTGCATGTGAAGCCATTCCGCCAGACACGTTGTCAAAGGTTTCGGGTAATTTCATTCAGAGACTACGCCATATTATTGCTACGCATGGTGGATATGTGGAACATATCGTACTATAGAGTTTCCCAGACCGCAGCGCCATCTGTTGTTGAAAATTGTAACTACTGTAATTTCGAAAGTTTGTCTGCCTGAAAATGTACTGTTGTCCCAAGCATATTGCAACAAACGGTGTATTTCTATCGCTGCTCGTTTAGTTTTTATTGCCGTTTCAAATATACCGGTCATTTTTGAAATACTCTGTATCAGACGCATGCATTCGTGCCATATTTCTCGATCTACCAGACCCTCATGTAAAAACAATTCTCTATTGCAGAATCTCAAACAATTGTGGACTCAACAGAAGTTGATTTTGAGAATCCATGTATTTCAGTTGTTCATGGTGCACCAGACACAGTGGTTCAAGTGGTTCAAATGGCTCTGAGCACTATGGGAATTAACTGCTGAGGTCATCAGTCCCCTAGAACTTAGAACTACTTAAACCTAACTAACCTAAGGACATCACACACATCCATGCCCGAGGCAGGATTCGAACCTGCGACCGTAGCGGTCGCGCGGTTCCAAACTGTAGCGCCTAGAACCGCTCGGCCACACCAGACACAATGTTTCAAGTAGAGAGTAGTATTAAGGTGGTTAAAAATAGAGTTCAAACAGTAAGACCAGAAAAAGTAGAAGTAAAAACTTTGTCTCATGGCACACGACGTGTCCTACAAAACACTGTGAGCAAATCTTGTCCACATTGCTATTCGGAACATGCTCAGAAGTACTGTCCTTGTCGTAATGCACGCTGCTTTCACTGCCATCGTGAATTCACATTCAAAGGGTGTGTTTACTCGGATAGCATGGCCAGGGCAAAAGCCGCCGCCAAGCGGGCGCACGGCGACCGAACCTAAGCTTTCAGCTGGTGCATACGGTTCAGGCAATGAGACACACGCAGACACGAGCTAATCGTCTCACTTCCGCATCGCGGAAATCTTCCACTGCCACAAGCGGAAAGGCGAAAAAACTGTTTATTCAGATAAGAGCAGAACAATAGACAATTAAGATACATTTGGAAACTCGTGCTTCTGTTTCCCTGATTAATTAAGACACATGCGACAGAATTGGTAGCTCACCGCTATGGCAACTTACTTCTATTTTGTCGGCCTACGACAGACAAGTTCCAGTCCTTGGCGTCTGTACTTTTCGTCGAGTGAAAAAATGTGTTTCGCCGCACGGGGTAGCCGCGGGGTCCAAGGTTCCTTGTCACGGTTCGCGCGGCTCTCCCCGTTGGAGGTTCAAGTCCTCCCTCGGGCATGGGTGTGTGTGTTGTCCTTAGAGTAAGGTAGTTTAATTTAGATTAAGTAGTGTGTAAGCTTAGGGATCGACCTTAGCAATTTGGTCCCATAAAATCTTACCACAAGTTTCCGAATTTCCAAAAACCGTGTTTCGATTCATGTATTCAATTGTAGAAACAGTGCAGACATTTTTATGTTAGATTTATTTGATTTGTCCAATCTGTGCATACAACACAGTGTGTTACAAATTAGTGTTTCTGTGCCTCACACTGTTTCTGACTTGTGCAGTAAGTAAGTACAAGGCTCTGTTTGTATCAAGCTTAGGAATTGCTAAAGACTTTGGAGTGCACATTACGGTGAAAAACAATGAGCAGCACGATTTTTTAGTTAACGGCCTTCCCCAGACGCAATACGTAAGCAACTTGCTCAGGAAGTGCAAAGATGGAAAGACTATAGGGTTATCCATCCCCTTTCTGCAAACCAGTGGTAGCCCTTGGTAATTCTAAAGGAGCGTTCACGTGGTCTACATATGTGTGCTGATTTTAAAGCAACAGTAAACCCAAAAACTATCGTGGATTCTTTTCGTCTTCCACGTCCGGAGTAATTGATGGACAGAATGGGATAAGGCAGATACTATTCAAAGATTGATTTGCGTAAGGCATATTTACAATTACCGCTGGACGAGCAGTCCAGGCAATACTTTGTGATAAACACTCACCTAAGTTTATTCCAGTTTCAAAGACTTCCATTTGGAAGAGCTTCAGTTCCTGCAATTTTTCAACGGTTCCTGGAACAGTTAACAGCAAAAGTCCCTTCTCGTACACACTATTTACACGATACTGGATTAGCAGGTCGTACGCCTGCTGAACACTTAGCAAATTTAGACTTTGTTTCAAGTTCTTTCTGCGGTTAGCCTAAGTGCAACAAAGAAAAGTGCCCCTAACATTAAGGAATTCTAATCTGTCATGAGGAAGCTAATCTATTATATCAAATTTATTCTTAAGTCTGTGCAAATCGCTGCGCCAGGAAAATCTTCTCCTTGTGTGGTCCAAAGAATGCCAGTAATTAAAGTACACTTTGTTAATTCGTCGTTGTTTAATTCATTTTGAACCAACTAAGCCTCTCATGTTAGCTGTGGATATATCTTCTTATAGGATCAGAGCAAGGTTCTCCCATAAAAGTGATTCTTCTGATATACCTATTGCTTTTGCCTCAACTCTTAACAAAGAGCAGACTCTTAACAAAGAGTAGTGTAACTAGTCAGCTTGGAAAAGAGGCACTCGCCATTTACCTATTGCGTTATGAAGTTCCACCAACATTTCTATGGCCGGAAGTTCTATATGCTGACAGATCATCGGTCTTTGGTGATCTTGTTCAATCCCGACGTGCTATTAATTGCAACGTTGAGCTATGATATTATCTAATTATCACTATGAGTTGTCGTACAGGCCCATTGCCCAGCATTCGAACCCTGTTTCGGTTACCGGTCAGTACCGTCACAGCGTTTGTTTTCAAATCGATATACGGATTTTGAATGTCTTCAAAATTTCCCTCTCAGTTTTCGGCGCACAACTGTTATAACTGCTTCTGACTCAGCTCTGCAGGTTGTTCTGCAATACATGCGCCACAGGTGGCTACGGAGTTAAAAAGACATTCCCCAACTTTTCGCATCGTCACGCATTATCTTCTCGATGAAGCATTCTGCTGTTGCATACGGAGAACAACGACGCGCGGATTATCATTCATCACACCCTACAGGTGGAAGTTTTGCCTTTATTGCACCAAGCACATTGGGGCGTAGTTCGCATGGAGAAGATCGGCAGACCTATTGTACTTCATAGGGAATGGACGCTCAAACTGAGCAAATGACATCTCGTTGCAAAGTTTGTGCGGAGCATCAGTAGCTCCGCCGCGCCGCTTTTTTGAGAGGTCACGTCCATCCGGGCAGCGGCAATGCATTCTTATTGATTTCTGGGGTCCGTTCTCGAACATGGGATGGTTGTCAGTGGTAAATGCTTACAGTAGGTTTCCTTTTGTTGTCTCCATGACGTCCACGACTATTGCAACTGCGATATTGGCTTTGTCTTGTATTTTCTGTCTTCAAGGTCTTTCGGAGGCCATTGTCTTGGACAATGGCCCACCATTCACGTCAATCGATTTTCAACAGTTTTGCGCTGCCGATGGCATACGCCATGTGACCACTGCACCTTCTCACTCAGTCTAACGGTGATGCTGAACGGTTCTATCGAACGCTCAAAAGTCACATGAAGAAACTCCACTCCTCCCAAACACGGAAGTAGACACCGAAAATTTCTGTGCTTTTACCGCTCCTTGCGGAAGCCTTAGACATATTGCTCGACATCTATAATCATTTACGGGAACAAGGCAACTTGCCAGACGACTGGCGCATTTACGTAATTGTTCCTATATTTAAGCCCGGCAAAGACCCCGATTTGGACAACTCATACCGCTCCATCGCTCTTTCTTCCTGCGTTTTTAAAACTTTAGAAAGCATCACGAAGCGCCGTTTGGAACTGTCGTTTGAGAGGAACTCCCTTCTAGCCCGCTCTCAATACGGGTTTCGAAAAGGAAGAGACACCATAGACAGCCTAAGTCTCTTAACTGCCGACATAGAACGTAATTATGCTTCTAACGGTTACGTGACGGCGCTGATTTTCGATGTTCCCGGTGCGTATGACAGTGTGGACGTGAAAGTCCTGATACGGAAGCTCCAGACAATGGGTGTGCCAGACGTAATTACCTGCATCCTTTACTCTCTCCTTAAGCAACGTGTAATCTATATCAGATAACAGGACAGTATTTTGCTTGTACTGCGTCTGGTCTACAGAGGACTTCCGCAAGGCTCCATCTTAGGTCCTATTCTTTATGCAGTGTACTCGTCAGATTTTAAACAGTTTTTGGTCATTCAGTAAAAGCCCTAGTGTACATCGATGATATATGCTTGTACACGTTTTATCTCAGCTTGAGGATGACGCTAAGATAGCTGGATCGAGCGGCGTACGTACTGTATTCGAGGACGTACAGAATTGGACTCAATCTGGCATATACCAAATCTTCGGCGGTTGTCTTTACAAGGCAGAGATGGACGATAAAATGGCCTGAGATACGATTAGGGCCTTTTACTATTTCAGTGATGAGCTCAGTCAAATGGCTTGGACTCTTTGTCGACAACAGACTGACGTGGGCAAAGCATGTGGAACATTTGATTTCTAAGATCGGTCGATCACTCAATATCCTACGATCGGTATCTCGTGTATAGTGGGGAGCCGATGTTAGAGTACAACCACTCTTTACAGTGGCATGATTTGGTCTATACTGGACTATCTGTGCATGTTATATGGTAATGCTTCTCCATCTCTACTAAGCAACATCCATATTCTGCAGTATCGTGCCATACACGTGTGTCTTGGGGCAATTAATTCTACACCTCTGAATGCGCTTTTGGTGGAAGCAAAGGAGCTCCCTCGTCAATTCTGAAGGACTATCTTGGCTCAGAAATTCATCCTTAGTAGAGCAGCGCAAACAGTTCATCCTCTTCTACAACATCTACGGGTACGTCGTCAAGATTCGAAGGAGGAGGGTGCCCCTCTTAGTAGATAGTTTCAGGCTGCGAAGATATGTGCTAACCCTCATCCTAAAACACTTTCTGCCTCCCCCATTTAGTTTGGAATATGACGTACTGAACTACCAGCCCATAATCTCCTATCACCCCAGAGGGCCGGGTCGAACTTTCACTACTTCTACTGGCGTTTCGCATTTGATTGCATCAACGTGGCCCTCATCGGTCAAAATATTCACTGACGGCTCCAAAACAAGAGAGAGCACCAGATTTGCATCTTTTGCGAAGATCCACTATCTTCGGCTATGTTTAAGCTACCGACTGAAGCCAGCATCTTCACTGCTGAAGTCCTTGCAATTAAGGAAGCCCTCCAATATGCGGAAAATCAGTTAAACGACATCTTTATTATCACGGATTCGGGAAGTGCACTGGAAAACCTGGAAAAGCATGAATTGGACTCCAACACTAACCGTCATGTGCCCAACGTAATTAAGTTAGTCAATTAGTGTGAAAGTCAACACAAACGTGCCCAGTTACTACGGATCGAGGGACATTCTGGTACCTCATGTAATGAACGGTAGTCCACCTGGCAAAAAAAGTGACCGATGGCCAGCCTTACTACATTGCCTTTCACATACAGATTTTGTTGCTGACAATAAAAAAAATGTTCGCAATATTTAAATTTCATGGCCGGAATTGTCGCAATAAAATATTCCGGGCTATTGTGTCGTGGTCGAAGGGATTTCACTATAGAACCCGACGTTTTGTCCCCATCTGGGGAGGACATTTTCAAGGGGTATCGTAGCTTTGTTGAATGTCCGATTCACACCCTGTCTCGCTGCTGACTGCAGCAAAATTCCGCTTCCGCGAGCTTCCGCGCACTGGCGTGAAGTCACATGTTTTGAATACGCGTTGTCAACTGTCGTCTTCCTCTGTTACTATCATCCCGTGGTGGAAGACTGATATACATCTTCTTCAGAATCGGAATCCAAGTTTCATTCAATTTCACGCCCTCCTCCTTCCTATTAAAATTCCTGGGGTGTTTCACAATGTCCATGGCCTCCCAGTATAGCCTTTCGTAATATCCGTTTGTGGCTGCCAGTACTTGAGTCCGGTCAAAATGAATGTGGTGGTCTCCTCGCTGTAAAGCATATTCCGCAACAGCTGATCTGTCAGTCTCCCCTCTTCTGACACTGCCCTTGTGCACTTCGAGACGTTTTTTGAAAGTTCTTTTTGTAGTACCCACGTACACCTCCTCGCAACTACACGGTATCCTATAAATTCCAGCTTTTTCCAGCCGTTGGCATCCTTTGCCGATTTTAGATGATCTTGTATCTTCCGTGTGGGTGTGTAAATTTCCGCGATGTTCCGCTTTCTCAAGATTTTTCCTGTGCGGTCAGTCACGTTCTTAATTAATGGCAGGGAAACTTTCGATTTGACCGGCGTTTGAGCATCACTATGATTTCTACGCGGTGGTCTTAACGCACTTTTCACCTCAGCCAACGAATAACCATTCTTGAGCAGTGCAGTGGTGAGATGTTTTAATTTTGCGTCAAGCAGCTCTGGTTCACAGATTTTTCTTGTTCTATCCGCGGATGATTTTATGACGCCTCGCTTTTGTTGTGAGTGGTGGTTCGAATCCCGATGTACGTAACGGTCTGTGTGCGTGGGCTTTTGGTAAACTATGTGGCCCAAGCTACCATCTTCTTTGTTGAAAACCAGCACATCAAGAAAATTTTATCTTCCGCCTACCTCCTCCTCCTTGGTAAACTGAATCTTCGTACTGATCCCATCCAGATGTTTGTGAAAACGAGCCAGTTCCTACCTGCCATGACGCCACAAAACAAACGTATCAGCCACGTCACGGAACCAAATATTCGGTTTCTTGTTCACAGTTTTCAATACCTGCTCCTCGAATTTTTCCATAAAGAAGTTCGCTATAACCGGGCTTAAAGGGCTCCCCATAGCGACACCATTCGTCCGTTCATAGCACTGTTCGTTCCATTTCAAATACGCGGTTGGGAGGCAATATTTATACAGTTCTGCAACATCGGTGGGAAAAATCCGATTCAGCTGTTGCAACACTTCACTGAGTGGAACCATAGTGAATAGCGCCACCACAGCAAAACTAACTAATATGTAAGGCCGGCTGTACCACTATGAAATTTAATTTACCGATGAAATGTGCCGAATTTTTTATATACGAATCCGATCAGCCCACGTACGGTCGTAATAATGTTGTCAACAACTTGACAATCTAATAGGTGGGCGAACCAATAACACTCACTATAGGCCTTAGAGGAACATCTTCTTTATGCACTTCCGGTAATCCATAAAGTCTTGGTGCTAGCGTAACTGAATTGAACACTTTCCTGAACGCCCTGTTAGACAGAGGACTTCTTTATCAACCGCGTAGCTGTTCTAAGAACTTTATCAGTGGGGTCTTTACTTAGTTTCCTATACGTTTGCGGATCAAATCAGTTGTTAATCTTACTAGAATAGTCAGTCACATTCAAAACAACCGTTGCATTTCCCTTGTCAGTGGGGAGAATGATAACACTATCGTCCTCAGTCAGGTTTTGTAAGGCATTCCTCTAACCGACAGTTAAATTACTTTTTGGGGGCTTTGCGCGAGACAATACTCTTACAGTTTCTATACGGATGTCTTCAGCCGTAACCTTATCTCCACAACGAATGCCTGCTTCTGCACTGGCTATTATTATTCCTTCCGTGGGCAGAACTACACTCCTGGAAATGGAAAAAAGAACTCATTGACACCGGTGTGTCAGACCCACCATACTTGCTCCGGACACTGCGAGAGGGCTGTACAAGCAATGATCACACGCACGGCACAGCGGACACACCAGGAACCGCGGTGTTGGCCGTCGAATGGCGCTAGCTGCGCAGCATTTGTGCACCGCCGCCGTCAGTGTCAGCCAGTTTGCCGTGGCATACGGAGCTCCATCGCAGTCTTTAACACTGGTAGCATGCCGCGACAGCGTGGACGTGAACCGTATGTGCAGTTGACGGACTTTGAGCGAGGGCGTATAGTGGGCATGCGGCAGGCCGGGTGGACGTACCGCCGAATTTCTCAACACGTGGGGCGTGAGGTCTCCACAGTACATCGATGTTGTCGCCAGTGGTCGGCGGAAGGTGCACGTGCCCGTCGACCTGGGACCGGACCGCAGCGACGCACGGATGCACGCCAAGACCGTAGGATCCTACGCAGTGCCGTAGGGGACCGCACCGCCACTTCCCAGCCAATTAGGGACACTGTTGCTCCTGGGGTATCGGCGAGGACCATTCGCAACCGTCTCCATGAAGCTGGGCTACGGTCCCGCACACCGTTAGGCCGTCTTCCGATCACGCCCCAACATCGTGCAGCCCGCCTCCAGTGGTGTCGCGACAGGCGTGAATGGAGGGACGAATGGAGATGTGTCGTCTTCAGCGATGAGAGTCGCTTCTGCCTTGGTGCCAATGATGGTCGTATGCGTGTTTGGCGCCGTGCAGTGAGCGCCACAATCAGGACTGCATACGACCGAGGCACACAGGGCCAACACCCGGCATCATGGTGTGGGGAGAGATCTCCTACACTGGCCGTACACCACTGGTGATCGTCGAGGGGACACTGAATAGTGCACGGTACATCCAAACCGTCATCGAACCCATCGTTCTACCATTCCTAGACCGGCAAGGGAACTTGCTGTTCCAACAGGACAATGCACGTCCGCATGTATCCCGTGCCACCCAACGTGCTCTAGAAGGTGTACGTCAACTACCCTGGCCAGCAAGATCTCCGGATCTGTCCCCCATTGAGCATGTTTGGGACTGGATGAAGCGTCGTCTCACGCGGTCTGCACGTCCAGCACGAACGCTGGTCCAACTGAGGCGCCAGGTGGAAATGGCATGGCAAGCCGTTCCACAGGACTACATCCAGCATCTCTACGATCGTCTCCATGGGAGAATAGCAGCCTGCATTGCTGCGAAAGGTGGATATACACTGTACTAGTGCCGACATTGTGCATGCTCTGTTGTCTGTGTCTATGTGCCTGTGGTTCTGTCAGTGTGATCATGTGATGTATCTGACCCCAGGAATGTGTCAATAAAGTTTCCCCTTCCTGGGACAATGAATTCACGGTGTTCTTATTTCAATTTCCAGGAGTGTATAATAGGTTCAAATGGTTCAACTGGCTCTGAACACTATGGGACTTAACTGTTGAGGTCACCATTCCCCTAGAACTTAGAACTACTTAAACCTAACTAACCTAAGTACATCACACACATCCATGCCCGACGCAGGATTCGAACCTGCGACCGTAGCGGGCGCGCTGTTCCAGACTGTAGCACCTAGAACCGCTCGGCCAATCCAGCCGGCTAACTATAATAGGCAGAAAAAGAAATTTGATAACTTGGAACCCAATAAGAGGATCCAACATTTAAACGTTTCCCGAACAGTTATCAATTTATCCGGACGTTCGTCATCTGACGAGAGAGATCTGTGCTTGCCAACGTTGGAAATTTTGCCACTAGCCTGCAAGTTGTGCCCACGGAAGAAATAATAGGCAGTGTAGAAGCAGGCATTTGTAATGCGACAAGGTTACGGCTGAAGAAATCCGTACAAATGTTGTACAAGTATTGTCTCGCGCAAAGCCTCAGAAAAGTAATTTAACTGTGGATGTGAGGAATGCCTCAAAGACTTAGCGGTTTTTTTTTTGTTTGTTTTTTTTTTTAAAAAAACGTTTGGATGTCACGGTATTCGGTCTAGCTACAATAAAACTGTGGTCACTAACGCCTGTATCTGTTACGATGCTCCCTATTTGGTCGAAATTATTTGTTAAGAGGTCAAGTATGTTTTCGCAACCATTTACACTTAGAATGTCTACCACCGACTTGAAACATGAATTTCCGCCAACATATCGAGGACAGATTCAAGTCACCACCAACTATAATTTTACAAGTCGGGTACCTATTCGAAATGAGACTGAAGTTTTCTTTAAACTGTTCAGCAACTGTATTCTCTAAGTCTGGGAGTCGGTTAAAGGATGCAGTTCTTAATTTATTCCGGTTGTCAAATACAACTTCTACCCATACTGACACACAGGAACTATCTACTTCAATTTAACTACAAGGCAAACTCTTTCTAACACCAATAAACACTCCACCACCAACTGTATATACTCTATCCTTTCTGAACACAGTTAGGTCCTTTGTAAAAATTCTAACTGAACTTATTTCCGGCTTTAGCCAGCTTTAGGTAACTGTAACGATTAGAAATTCAGTGCTTTCTACTAGGAGTTGGAGCTCTGACTGTTTTCCAACACAGCTACGGCAGTTTACAACTACAATGTTGATTGTCCCTATAGTCCACCCTCTTCCTGTGGTCGTCCTGCGCTCTTTGAAATTGGAGCTCTTCCTACTTTTTTCCGAGAGCCTCTAATCGCCCAGTCCGCTCCAGACACCCCCCACTACCCGTGTATCTGCCTCCTGCATGTAGTGAATTTTGACATCAGAACCAGCTGCGCCGTGCTTCCGAGTATGTCAGTGATTCTGGCGCAGAATGTTTGTCCACAGACTCATCACGTCGCTGTTGCACCAGTTGTCGCTTCAGTCTATCCGCCAGTCGCGGTTGGCACGATCGACTGTGGTGGCCGTGAAGATCGACGCCCCTCCGCCGTCGCTACACCGTCGCTGCCGCCACTCGCGCCGGCTCGTCTCACAAGTTTCGCAGCAGAACTTCGGTGAAGCTGGAAGGTAGGAGAAGAGGAACAGGCAAAAGTACAGCTGTGAGAATGGAGCGAGAATCGTGTTTGGATAGCTCAGCTTCTGATGGGTCTGATGGCTCTGAGCACTATGGGACTTAACTTCTGAGGTCATCAGTCCCCTAGAACTTAGAACTACTTAAACCGATCTAACCTAAGGACATCACACTCATCCATGCCCGAGGCAGGATTCTAACCTGTGACCGTAGCTGTCGCGCGGTTCCAGACTGAACCGCCTAGAACCGCTCTGCCACACCGACCGGCTAGCTCAGCTTCTACAGCGCTTGCCTTCGAAGGGCAAAGGTCCCGAGTTCGAGTCTCGGTCCGGCACATAGTTTTAATATGCCAGGAAATTTGATTTTACTTGCATTTGGAAAAGAGCAGTACGTCTTGATGCTCCACAACTATATGAACCAATTGGAAATTTGTTACCCGATTGTGAATTCTTTGACATCAGCTGTATTTGGTATAGATGTACCACCTATTAGTGACATATGAAAATCTATGCCGGAGTAGAACTCGAACCCCGATTTCCTGCTTATGACGAGCAGTAGCCTGATCCATTACGGCTATCTGTGCAGCCGAACTCAACCTCCATATGTCACATTGTCTACCTCCTCATGCTAGAACACTATATTCAGCACCTACTGCTAACCAACAGTATTAATTGGATTCCGGCACCAGAGAGAATGAGACTACGAGGAATCGAGACTTATGTTGTCATCGTCGTCTGCCCGTCTAGGGTTGCACAGGGAGTGTGGATGAATAGCTGAAGTGTTCAAGGCGATCACTTGTTCTAAACAGGATATCCGGTTTTAGTATGGATCAGACACAGATTTTCATATGTCAGTGTTATGTAGTATATACACTCCTGGCCATTAAAATTGCTACACCAAGAAGAAATGCAGATGATAAACGGGTATTCATTGGACAAATGTATTATACTCGAACTGACATGTGATTACATTTTCACGCAGTTTGGGTGCATAGATCCTGAGAAATCAGTACCCATAACAACCACCTCTGGCCGTAATAACGGCCTTGATACGCCTGGGCATTGAGTCAAACAGAGCTTGGATGGCGTGTACAGGTACAGCTGCCCATGCAGCTTCAACACGATACCACAGTTCATCATGAGTAGCGACTAGGGATCGAATGAAGGGTAGAGCCACGGGTCATAACACATCTGAAATGTAACGTCCACTGTTAAAAGTGCTGTCAATGCGAACAAGAGGTGACCGAGACGTGTAACCAGTGGCACCCGATACCATCACACTGAGTGATACGCCAGTATGGCGATGACGAATACACGCTTCCAATGTGCGTTCACCGCGATGTCGCCAAACACGGATGCGACCATCAAGATGCTGTAAACAGAACCTGGAGTCATCCGAAAAAATGACGTTTTGCCATTCGTGCACCCAAGTTCGTCGTTGAGTACACCATCGCAGGCGCTCCTGTCTGTGATGCAGCGTCAAAGGTAATCGCAGCAAACGTCCCTATTTTTTGACTTAGGGATCGAGACGAGGCTGCACGATCCGTTACAGCCATGCGGATAAGATGCCTGTCATCTCGACTGCTAGTGATACGAGGCCGTTGAGATCCAGCACGGCGTTCCGTACTACCCTCCAGAACCCACCGATTCCACATTCTGCTAACAGTCAGTGGATCTCGACCAACGCGAGCATCGGTGTCGCAATACGATAAACCGCAATCGTCATAGGCTAAATCCGACCTTTATCAAAGTCGAAAACGTGATGGTACACATTTCTCCTACTTAACGAGGCATCACGACAACGTTTCACCAGGCAACGCCGGTCAACTACTGTTTGTGTATGAGAAATCGGTTGGAAACTTTCCTCATGTCAGCACGTTGTAGGTGTCACCACCGGGACCAACCTTGTGTGAATGCTCTGAAAAGCTAATCATTTGCATATCACATCATCTTCTTCCTGTCGGTTAAATTTCGCGTCTGTAGCACTTCATCTTCGTGGTGTAGCAATTTTAATGGCCAGTAGTGTATATACCTAATACACCGTATAATTAAAGAATTCGCAGTTAGCGAATAAATTTCGAATTATTTCGTTAAACTGTGGATCGTCAACAAGGTCTGGTCTTTCAGAAAATGCAAGTAACTATTATAAGACTCGATGGCACTTCTGAGGTCATCAGTCCCCTAGAACTTAGAACTACTTAAACCTAACTAACCTAAGGACATCACACACATCCATGCCCGAGGCAGGATTCGAACCTGCGACCGTAGCGGTCGCGCGGTTCCAGACTGTAGCGCCTAGAGCCGCTCGGCCACTCTGGCCGGCCATCATTTACAGCATGCCCTATCGTTGTCAGGGCTGTACTGCTGCCAGAGGTGGTCACATCTCATGCTGAGCACATTAACCAGTTGTAATGTGTGTATAAATCCATTAAGTTGGGAAAGACGAAGAACATTTTTGTCTAGTGTTATGCATGTTGCAGTTGCGTACATTCTGTATTCTTTACATTGTTTCTACTTTACTATGACCTGTTTATACTGTTTTGTCGCAAAATAAACACAACTTTGCAAAATTTCTCTTTGTTGCTTTAATTCTAGACACCAGCGTAGTTCATACAATCCGCCATACTGGGTGTAGTGCGACGAGGGTATAAGGTCAGTCGGGGGAAGACGCAAGTTGGCGGAAGAAGCAAGCATCGCTAGATTCAGTGAACGAACAACTAGATGGCAGCACCCCCAACGTCAGAGCTTGTAGACAACGTCTGTGAATGTCGTGCTTGTGAATGTCGGTGTGTTCATCGGATTTAATCGTTGTGTAACTGAAAACCAAACTGTTTGGCTGTGGTAAGTGCAAATATTGTAATATTACACTATCGATTCTTAAGGTTCGGCAACGGATTCATTAGATTAAACGTGATAAAACTGTGGTGTGTGCATCGTGCATGTCTTGGGAAGCTCGTGCTAGCGTGAAACAACCAGGCGGAAGCTGCAGTGCGCGAAGACATCGTTGTGGCATCTACCCCAAGTGCTTGGGATAAGATATCACCTACTAAAGGGCTGTGGCCGAGCGGTTCTAAGCACTTCAGTCCGGAACCACGCTACTGCTACAGTCGCAGGTTCGAATCCTGCCTCGGACATGGATGTGTGTGATGTCCTTAGGTTAGTTAGGTTTAAGTAGTTCTAATTGTAAGTCTAGGGGACTGATGATCTCAGATGTTAGTCCGATAGTGCTTAGAGCCATTTGAACCATTTTTGAAGTCGCCAGTTTAGTGCAAATAATGCCATAAACTGAATATAACATGATTAGCAACCATATTAGAAGCACATCGTTTACTTACATGTTTAATCAGTTATTCATCATTCCTTAAAATAGATCATGGGGAAAACGTATGAGTGTAAAACTCAACGTGCAGTTTATTCTGGAGAAATTTGTAAAAGGCTAGTGAAGCAGTAAACAGTGTCTCAATGAAATTATGGGATGCAGAAAAAACATGTGGAAAACCATACAAAACGTAAGAACGGCGTCTTGAGGAATCTGATTTTGTGAAAGACTCGCCTGGATTTTCAGGTTAGTGACGTTTATTCTCTAATAAATGTTTGTGCAATTTAAATGCAATCTATTTTCCAATATTCTGCACCATTATTTGCAGGATGGTTCGGAATAGAAAATGATAAAAGCCTTGCTGAATATATTCTACGTCTTCAGAAAACCAGTTTCCCACCTACTGGACTGGACATCCGACGTATGAGCTTTTCATTTGCCGAAAAGAATAATATAGCCCACCACTTCAACAAAGAAACGAATATCATACTTTACGACTGGCTGCAGTCATTTCAGAGAACATATCCTGAGATAACTGTGCGAAAGGTGCAGGGAACTTCGATGGCAAAGGGGTTGGGAACGAACCACGCCGAAGTTGGAAGCTACTTCACTCTGCTGTTGCAAGTATGTGATGAAAGTGGCGTAATGGGGTATCCAAGCAAGATTTACAAGTGGATAAATGTGATCTGCAGTTGAATAACGATCCAGGCAATGTCCGTGCAATGAAAGGTTCCCGTAATGTCCATCACGTCTCGTCAGCAGAGAAGTTTAGGACCATCGCCATAGTGGCATTTTGCAGTGCAGAAGGGAGATTTCTGCCTCTATACAGCATTTTCAAAGGTCGAATAAAGAAGGTTGTGTTTGAAGATGGGATGCCACCGGGTTCCATCATTCGCATGAACAAGGAATCAACATGTCAACCCAGACGTCTTCTTTTACCGGCTGAGGACCCACTTCATCCCGCAGAAAGAGCCTGGGAAGGTGCTCCTTGTTTTATATGTTCACAGATCACCTTGTTCTGATGTTTCTGTGATGGATTTCGCATCCGCACATGAAGTGATACTGCTCTGCCTCCCAAGTCACACGACTCAGTAGATGCAGCCCCGACCGATTGTTCTTCAAGCCATTTAAGACATTTTGGCAGGAGGCCCTAAACAACTGGATCGTTATAACCTGGGCCACAGAATCACCACACTTCATTTTGGGTCTTTGCTGAGCGTTTCGTGAAATAGGGCAATCACTGTTGGAAATGGCAGTGTGGGATTCTCTGCATGCGGAATTTATCCACACGATCTAAAAAAATTCCGGAACATGCTTTCACCATTTTTGACAATATGAAAGAGTATTTGACTGACAACCACGAACGCAGTGCCCCTGCGGCAGTAGCTACAGAAAGCAGTAGTGGTGCCGCAACTTTCTTTCCGGAATTTAGTCCTATCCCCAGTCCGTAGACACCCAAGCAAACTAGGAGAAAGAAGCAAACTGCGGAAGTCCTTCCGACGGTGGAGAAACAAGAGGTATTGAGACGAAAGGCTGCTCCGACGATGAAGAAAGGAGGAAGAGGAAGGACAGTTCATCTTCTGCATCCTCCGCTCCTGAGGAGGACAATGATATTTGTGTTGTGTTTAAGGGAAATTTTTATGACAAAAAAGGTCTAAAATGCGACTGGCTTCAATGTGTAACAGGCTAGAAATGGCTACGTAAAATTTGAAGCAAATACAATTTGCATGGCCACAAAGCTAAAAAGAAACAAACAAAACGAATGTTCAGTGTTCCCCCACCCCCCACCCCGCCACCCACCCACAGTGATTTATACTGGATATTATGTAGTGTACGTATCTTGGTGAGACAAATTTTGTACTTTTGTTCGCCTCAACTGTTATTTTAAGATATGTTGGGTCTTCCCCCAAATTAACTGGCATCTTCCCCACTTCGTATGGGAACATGCCTGTTTTTTTTTTCCATGTAAATGCATATTTCTCAGTTTGACATTTCATTAACCATACATTAGTATCTGTGATTAATAGTTTAAAACTCAACCAGGGCATTGGTATATTTGTTATTTTTGTCTATCACTTATTTTTGCTAGTTTTAGGTGTTGTACCTTCCCCCAAGTTACTTTACATCCTATGACAAGCGGAGTAACACCTACAGCCACATTACGATATTAAAGTAGTCATCCTGTGACACGCGCAATGACACCTACAGCCACAGTCTGCCCCGATAGCTGAATGGTCGCTGGCACGGTAATTCAGCGTGTTCTGTCAGAGGGTTAGCTGCCCTCTGTAATAAAAATCTGAGTGAAAGGATCAACAGTGAACTTGAACAGGTGTCATGGAACGTCCGCCTCGAACAAATGCAACGAACAATATCGAACAAAATGAGATTTTAAAAAATGGACAGCGTGACGGACTGCCCTCCTAATGGGCCCGGGTTCGATTCCCGGCTGGATCGGGGATTTTCTCCACTCAGGGACTGGGTGTTGTGTTGTCTTCGTCATCATTTCATCCCCATCCGGCGCGCAGGTCGCCCAATGTGGCGTCGAATGTAATAAGACCTGCACCAAGGCGGCCGGACTCACTCCCGGCCAATGAGGCCAAACGCTGATTCCCATTTTACCTGCAGCCACACTACGGTATTAAAGTAGTTAAAAGGGAGTTTAATGAGGGAACGGATGAACATAGACACATAGATGCATGCATACATAGATTGCTAAAATCACATTATAATCCCACCGTCGACTTTGTCGTAGTCGGGTAAAAATAAGTACAACAGAAGTTTTTTGTTTTGAACAATGAATAAAGTACTTAAACAAAACACGTTCTATTTAAAAAGTGTATTGCGCAGTGCTTTTAACGCGTGATTAAAAGCTCTTTATTTTAAATATGCCAATCCTGAGAAGCATTCGGGCACACAGACAGATAGACAAAAAGACTCCATAAAAATACACTCCTGGAAATTGAAATAAGAACACCGTGAATTCATTGTCCCAGGAAGGGGAAACTTTATTGACACATTCCTGGGGTCAGATACATCACATGATCACACTGACAGAACCACAGGCACATAGACACAGGCAACAGAGCATGCACAATGTCGGCACTAGTACAGTGTATATCCACCTTTCGCAGCAATGCAGGCTGCTATTCTCCCATGGAGACGATCGTAGAGATGCTGGATGTAGTCCTGTGGAACGGCTTGCCATGCCATTTCCACCTGGCGCCTCAGTTGGACCAGCGTTCGTGCTGGACGTGCAGACCGCGTGAGACGACGCTTCATCCAGTCCCAAACATGCTCAATGGGGGACAGATCCGGAGATCTTGCTGGCCAGGGTAGTTGACTTACACCTTCTAGAGTACGTTGGGTGGCACGGGATACATGCGGACGTGCATTGTCCTGTTGGAACAGCAAGTTCCCTTGCCGGTCTAGGAATGGTAGAACGATGGGTTCGATGACGGTTTGGATGTACCGTGCACTATTCAGTGTCCCCTCGACGATCATCAGTGGTGTACGGCCAGTGTAGGAGATCGCTCCCCACACCATGATGCCGGGTGTTGGCCCTGTGTGCCTCGGTCGTATGCAGTCCTGATTGTGGCGCTCACCTGCACGGCGCCAAACACGCATACGACCATCATTGGCACCAAGGCAGAAGCGACTCTCATCGCTGAAGACGACACGTCTCCATTCGTCCCTCCATTCACGCCTGTCGCGACACCACTGGAGGCGGGCTGCACGATGTTGGGGCGTGAGCGGAAGACGGCCTAACGGTGTGCGGGACCGTAGCCCAGCTTCATGGAGACGGTTGCGAATGGTCCTCGCCGATACCCCAGGAGCAACAGTGTCCCTAATTTGCTGGGAAGTGGCGATGCGGTCCCCTACGGCACTGCGTAGGATCCTACGGTCTTGGCGTGCATCCGTGCGTCGCTGCGGTCCGGTCCCAGGTCGACGGGCACGTGCACCTTCCGCCGACCACTGGCGACAACATCGATGTACTGTGGAGACCTCACGCCCCACGTGTTGAGCAATTCGGCGGTACGTCCACCCGGCCTCCCGCATGCCCACTATACGCCCTCGCTCAAAGTCCGTCAACTGCACATACGGTTCACGTCCACGCTGTCGCGGCATGCTACCAGTGTTAAAGATTGCGATGGAGCTCCGTATGCCACGGCAAACTGGCTGACACTGACGGCGGCGGTGCACAAATGCTGCGCAGCTAGCGCCATTCGACGGCCAACACCGCGGTTCCTGGTGTGTCCGCTGTGCCGTGCGTGTGATCATTGCTTGTACAGCCCTCTCGCAGTGTCCGGAGCAAGTATGGTGGGTCTGACACACCGGTGTCAATGTGTTCTTTTTTCCATTTCCAGGAGTGTAGTATTAAACATTTTGACGGAGCCCTACAAAATTGACATTTTATTGATGTATTATATACATGAAATGTCGCTGAAATTTTTCCTACTTTGTGCAGATGAAAGAAAATATTTTTTGTACCTTCCTTTGAACCGTATGATTATGCAGCTTTACGTACTCTTGATTTACATGATCACTAAGAGAATTCGTGTCGGTGAACTTCAACTTCGCTTCCTTTCATATACGATTAACTTCTTGCCGGCTCGTTTGTTTCGATTTCTCGGCATTCCGCTTAACATACGCATTATAATGGTTTTGATAGAAATTCATGACGATGTCAGTAACATCGGCGTTATATGCTTTCCAAACTATCTCGCGTAACTCACTGACTGACAAGCCATGATTTCGACGGGCGCGGCAGGGAACTCTCCGTATGAAGTTTGAAACTTGCGCGGCACTTATTTCAGTTCGGGGAATCTCGGACACCCACACGTGTAAAGCATTCAGTTCTACAACTACTCAGTACTCCACAAGCCGCCTGACTGTTTTTGGCAGCGGGTGCTTCTGCTAACATTTACGGATCCACCCTCTTCCACCTCCTCCCCAAACTTCCCTGTTCCATTCGTCAATGGCGAATGTGAAGAGTTATCGTCGGTGAGCCCCTTTATTAGCTCTGATTTCTTGAATCTTTTAATAGTGATCAGATCGAGAGACCTATGTGTGAGGCAGTAATATGTTGTCCGACTCTTATCGGAGAGGACACACTCAAAATTTCTATAGTTAACCTCTCCGTGATGCATAACGCCTATTTTGTAGCGTCTGCCAATGGAGTTTTTTGAGCATCTCTGTAACGGTCTCGTGGTGATTAAATGTTCGCGTGATGAAAAGCACCGCTCTTCGTTGGATCTTCTCTCTTTTCTACAAGTTCTACCTGGTAAGGGTCTCAGATTGATAAACAGCACATAACAACCGGTCGCACTAGCACCTCGTCAGCTACTTCTCTAGTGGATGTATTGCATTTCCTTACGATTCTTCCCATCAATCTGTCTCGCTACTGGCTTTCCAGCTATTTATTTTATGTGGTCATCCCACTTAAAGCTTCTCCGGATAGATACTCGTAGATATCGTACAGTGGTTACTGTTTCCATCAGTTTGTCGTCAACAGCGTATTTGTAAAGTAGTGGATATCTTTACCTATGTATGAGCAAAATTATACATTTATTTTCATTCAGGGTTGACTGCCTGTCCCTGCACCATTCCATCAACCCTCTGTAGATCCTTCTGCAGATCGTCACTGTCTTCTGACATTACTACATTCCTAAAGAAAACCGCATCATCTGCGAACAACCTTGAAGAGCTGTCGACGTATTGTACTAGATCATTTATACACATTGTAAACAGTAACGGTTCTATCATACTCCATTGTGGTACTCTCGAGATTACCTTTACTGGTACATCTGTCGGTTTTGTTCCGTTAAAGCGACGTGTTGAGCGCAAGGAAGTTTTGAGTCCAGACTCAAATCTCGACCGAAACTCGGTGAGCTCGTAAGTCAGTACAGAGAGGGCATAAAGAGTGCAGCACTGTTTCTCCTCCTTATCCGACGTGGCCTATTTCCTTCATTTGGTATGAAAGCACGAACTTCTGCATAGTTTCGTATTAAAAACAGATACATTTTAAGTTCTAATTATTTTAATTACCCCGAAACTAGTAATCGGATACTGAAGAATCAAACGTAGTTGAATTTGTCTTTTCTAGAACTACGATATTAGGAGCAGAAATTTTTATAGTTCTGTTTGAGAAAGTGGAGTTCATACCGATTCCTGTAATTAATATAGCTGTGAAAAGAGACTGTACGTCGTTGTTGAAGCCTTTCCCACGATTCTTCCGGGTGAATTACAATATCTTAAATGCTTCTTGAAATATTTAAGGTGAACTGCTATGCAGAATCAATCGCCGGCCGCGGTGGTCTAGCGGTTCTAGGCGCTCAGTCCGGAATCGCGCGACTGCTACGGTCGCAGGTTCGAATCCTGCCTCGGGCGTAGATGTGTGTGATGTCCTTAGGTTAGTTAGGATTAAGTAGTTTTAAGTTCTAGGGGACTGATGACCACAGATGTTAAATCCCATAGTGTTCCGAGCCATTTTTTTGAGCCAGAATCAATCTGTATAACGGGAGCCCCTCTAAAGACCCCCCGGACTTGGTCTTAATGGTGTTTCGGTAGACATTTTCAGTTTCATTTTTAATATTTGTAGATAGAGTAAATCCAAACAAATATTGCTGATTCTGTGTTTTGTGCCACTTCTAGTGTTAACGGAAAACCTCTGTTTGTTTCCATTTACAAACAAAAGGTTTCTAAAATGGAGTTTGTGCGCTCATTCGATATAGTGGTCCCAGATCAGTATAGCGCGTTACTCAGTTTAACGACAAGTCCTACAGGGCTTATCGTAACTGTGTAAACTTGTGTGCCACATCGTGCTCGGCCGCCTCAAATACCGACCCGCGCCGCGCTTTGTTGTCTGTGGGGGAAACAGTACTACAAAACAATACTGACCAGATGCCAAACGCAGACCCTCGGCTGGAGGTAGCAGACGGAAAAGAAGCGCGCAATCAGAAAAATGAGAAAATATTTCTGTTGCATGATGTTACACAAAGACAAAACAGAAGCAGCAGAAAACGAAAATACGAAGAGAAGGACACTAAGAGGAGAGAAAAAAATAAGAACCTTTAAGGGCTGAGGAAAACTAACAACAGAAAGGGGAAAATAGACGGAGCATTTGCTCTGTAAATAAGAGGAACGTAAATAAGAAGAATATATATTTTAAAAAAAGAGCCACTGAAGGAAACGAGCAAACATTTGTAGGAAGTTGTGGACAAAATCTGCACGTTAACTTATTTTCATTGAGAACTTCCTGCGAGCAATCTGTATTAGAAAAATATACTTTGGAATAAAATATGACGTGAATGCACTGTGCTTAAAAAGACATAATATTATTCATAGATATAGTATGAACAAATATTTTATGGGCTTTCTGTTTACACAATAAAGAACACAAACTAACCATTTAACGGAACATCGGAGGGCACCGAGATTTATATACTTATCCCACAGATGCAGTACATGGCACATCAGTGCCTTAACTTGTGTGTGTTTGTGCATGGGAGATAAACTCATCTCATCGTAGAAAACGAAAAACCGTATAGGAACTTCTAAACAACTCGACGACGGCAGTGTCGCGAGAAGTTTGTGTTGTAAACGTAAAGAGCGGCAGATGTCTGAATGAAGTATGCGTTGTAAATCTCGTGTTACAGCAGCTTTGCGCAGTTCGTTGTAGTTGATGCGTGCTCCCCATCCCAACAACGGCTAACGTAGGCCTCGCAGTATTTGTTCCACGGTAGCGCAGACGGAGTATCTGGTTATTTTCGCTCACAGACGACACAACGTGACAGCGAGTGCGGTGCTGGCGAGGCGACCGTGCTGGCAGCGTTTTATCGATCAGCGACAGACACCCCCAACAATGCTGGCGGCGCAGCAGCTGTGCGACCCCAACCTTTTTCCCCACTCATTCGTGACGCCCCAGCCTGCGACCCTGCCACAAAGCAGCCGTTCTGTCGTATTTGCAAACATGGCGGCGGGTTGTGCGCCAGCAGCGTGAAACAGACGAAAGGGCATACGTCTCGTCACAGCTATAATCGACACACGTTCCACTGTACTGATAAGGTAGTGCATGCAATTGGTGTGGTAAGTTTAAGCGTCAGATGTTTTTATTTCTGTCAACTGCAGTATTTTGGGGACCAGCACTCTGATGAAATGCAAACTGTTAAATAGGAGAGCTGCCGAAATTTCTTTTATTTTATAAACTCGTAGTGGCTAGGCCTACTAAATGAAAAAAATGTTGGCTTCTATATCACAATAGTATTTCATATCTAAAATTAAGATTTTTTGTTAAATATTTATTTCTGTAGGATTATGCTTAATGCCAAACCGTAATACTGATTTTTTTTTAAATAAATGTAAGAGTTTTTGCAGTATGTAAATAACGCTGTACTTCCCCAGATTAATGTCATCTGCATACTGGGCTTCCGTGTAACTCTGGCTTCAGGCTTCAGACAAAGGTTATTTGGTTCGAAACGTCCTATCTTCCTACGCTAACAACAACTGCTTGAATTATACTTCCTAAAAACGCTATGGTCACTACTATTTTAAAAACCATAAGACTGCATTATGTTTTGACCGAGCCTGGCAGATCTTCATGAGACAAATTCCCTGATATTATAACGGAAGTGAGATATTGGAGTTCCACAAGTCAGACAAGAAGAGAATAGAAGCGTTTAAAATGTGGTGCCGCAGAACAATGCCGAAGATTATATGGGTAGATAAAATAACTTACAAGAACATACTGAAAATACGATACTGCAGTGTCTGTGTTAAGAAGCACTATAGCATTGATCCACCGATACCAGGCAGCGACTTGCAATTAAAATGTCTTCCTCTGTACGGGAATCACATAAAGTGAGCACGAGTACAGGCTGTGACACGGGAACGACGACATACGGAAGTTTGCGTCTGATCGTAAGTCGTACACGGATAGCCAAAGCGGTTAAGGCGACCGCTTGCGTAAAGCGGGAAATCCGGGTTCGAGTCCCGGTCTGACACAAATTTTCATTATGATTCCCTTGTACAGCTAACTGTTGTCCGTATTTACAACTGCGAATTCATGTAACGTATCCTGAAAATAATTCAGGAGAAAAAAAAATCATGGCACAGTTTGGCTAAAAGAAGGCTTCAGTTAGTAGGACACATACAGGGGCATCAAGGAATAGTCAGTTTAGTCATAAAGGAAAGTGCGAGTGGTAAAAATTGTAGAGGAAGACCAAGGCTTGATTACGATAAGCTGCTACAAAGTAACATAGGTTGCAGTAGTTATGCATAGATAAAGAGGCTGGCGCAGGCTAGACTAGCGTGGACATCAGTCAAATTCAGTATTCGGACTGAAGATCACAACAAAAGCCCTTTCATATTTCTGACAAAAAATAAAGGAGCAAAGATACATTGAATATGGGGATTTCAACGCTGTTATGAGGCCGTTCGAACGGCAGGTCACCTGGAAGTGTACTCCACTATCCACTTCCCCTCGACAGTGGCATAAAGATCACAAATTGAAACTTCGTGGCAGATTAAAACTGTGTGCTGGACCGAGACTCGAACTCGGGACCATTCGCGGGCAAGTGCTCTACCAACTGAGCTACCCAAGCACGACTCACGCGCCCATCTCACAGCTTTACTTCTGCCAGTACATCGTCTCCTACCTTCCAAACTTTACAGAAGCTCTCCTGCGACCCTTGCAGAACTAGCACTCCTGAAAGAAAGGATATTGCGGAGACATGGCTTAGCCACAGCCTGGGGGATGTTTCCAGAATGATATTTTCACTCTGCAGCGGAGTGTGCGCTGATATGAAACTTCCTGGCTGATTAAAACTGTGTGCCGGACCGAGACTCGAACTCGGGACTTTTGCCTTTCGCGGGCAAGTGCTCTAGCTATGAGGGGGGGCCGTGAGTCGTGCTTGGATAGCTCATTTGGTAGAGCACTTGCCCGCGAAAGACAAAGGTCCCGAGTTCGAGTCTCGGTCCGGCACACAATTTTAATCTGCCAGGAAGTTTTATATTCCACTTTGTTTGAGGGATGCATCTAATAAATGGATTTACATAGCATATTTTGTTGCGTCCGACTTCTTGGTTACTGAGGTGGAGCCGGCTGGTGTGGCCGAGCGGTTCTAGGCGCTTCAATTCGAACCGCGCGACCGCTACAGTCGCAGGTTCGAATCCTGCCTCGGGCATGGATGTGTGTGATGTCCTTAGGTTAGTTAGGTTTAAGTAGTTCTAAGTTCTAGGGGTACTGATGACCTCAAATGTTAAGTCTCATAGTGCTCAGAGCCATTTGAACCATTTGAACTGAGGTGGCTAGTAATAATACAGTTAATTAAAACACTTTGAATAATTAATAGTTTATTAATTACAACAAAACTTATCTTTGCTCGCCAGGCTCGGCTGTAGCTATGAAACTGCACACTTGGACTTGCAGTTCAGAACACACTAAATGAGCAGTGGCTAATTGACACAACTTCAGAATGATCGTACTGTGGCTTCACTACAGTCACTAGAAAACAGAAGTTCGTAGACACTTGGTGACACATTTCTGGTAGCGTTGGCTGTTCACTCCCCGACAGCTGACACGGACTATCACGGCGAGTAAGCAGCACGACGACGTTACTCCGACAGGAACTTCCTGTACGTGGGCTCCTGGCCTCTGGCGAAACTATTTCAGGGCAGAGCAGCAGCAATAGCGCCTCGGAACTCCGCGCCTCGTGATACCGCTTTGCTGTGCGGTATCTCTATGGTGGCCGATACTTCTTTGTGGCACTCTCGATGCTGCACGACACCGCATATTTTGTATAATGAAAGTAATGTGTCTATATTTCATTACTATTGTGACCAAGATAATGCAGAATATCTAGCGCGATACGAGAGCCCGATGAGAGCTGACCAACTGGCCTGGGTCACCGAACAGTGGATGACCAAATATGAACAGCCAAGTCAGAACGACGAGAAAATCGACAAGTGGAGGCAGCGAAACTGAATTACAAAGACCAAAATGCAACCAGAATGGAAAAAAAAGGTTGCGAAGCAGAGATCAAGAACTAGTAGTATGTTACGGCAACGAAACATGGATAAGGGAATATGCGTTTTGTGGCGAGACAGAATTGTAGGGAGTCCTATCCTCATGTGGATAAGGCAGACACACTATCTGCGAAATTAAAATTACATGATATAAACGTGATTGAAATAACGTCACTAATATTTATGTGTAAATATTTTTGGTCAGGATTTGTTATTGATGTTAATTGAAACAACAAGTTTGCTATTAACAGTCACAATTTATTTCACTTCCACTACGCGTTTCAGAGCTTTAACTTTCCATCAATAGATTAATTTAACTGAATTAATAAAACATTTACACCGAAGTAACAAAAGTCATGGGATAGCAATATGTACATACTGTATATAAATGGCGGTAGTATCGCCTACGCAAGGTTTAAAAGGGCAGTGCATTTGCGGAGCTTCATTTGTACTCACGTGATTTACGTGAAAAGATTTAAACGTGATTAGACCGAGCGAGGTGGCGCAGTGGTTAGCACACTGGACTCGCATTCGGGAGGACGACGGTTCAATCCCGTCTCCGGCGATCCTGATTTAGGTTTTCCGTGATTTCCCTAAATCGCTTCAGGCAAATGCCGGGATGGTCCCTTTGAAAGGGCACGGCCGATTTCCTTCCCCAACTTTCCCTCACCCGAGCTTGCGCTCCGTCTCTAATTACCTCGTTGTCGACGGGACGTTAAACACTACTCTCCTCCTCCTCCATTTAAACGTGATTAAGGCCGCACGACGGGAATAACAGACTCTGAACGCAGAATCGTAGTTGAAGCTAGACGCATGTGACATTCTATTCCGGAAATTGTTCGGAAATTCAATGTTCCGAGACCCACTGTGTCAAAAGTTTGCCGAGAGTACCAAATTTCAGGCATTACCTATTATCACGGACTACGCAGTGGCCGACGGCCTTCACTTGACCGAGAGCCTTTGCGTAGAGTTGTCGGTACTAACATAAAAGCAACACTGCGTGAAATAACCGCGCAAATCAATGTGGGATGTTCGACGACGTATCCGTTTGGACAGTTCAGCGAAATTCGGCGGTAATAGGCTACGGCAGCAGACGACCGACGCGAATGCCTTTGCTAACAGCAAGTCGCCTACAGCGTCCTTCCTGAGCTTGTGACCATATCGGTTGGGTTCAACACGACTGGAAGACAGTGGCGTGGTCAGATGAGTCCCGATTTCAACTGGTAAGAGCTGATGGTAGGGTTCGAGTGTGACGCAGACTCCACGAAGCTATGGACCCAAGTTGTCGACTAGGTACTGTACAACCTGGTAGTGGCTTCATGTTGGTGTAGGCTGTGTTTACATGGAATGGACTAGGTCGTCTGGTCTAACTGAATGGATAACTGACTGGAAATGGTTCTGTTAGGCCACTTGGAGAGCATTTGCAGCCATTCATGGACTTCATGTTCCGAAACAACGATGGAATTTTTACGGATAAAAATGCGCCAAGTCCTCGGGTCACACTTTTTCATCACTGGTTTGACGAACATTCTGGACATTTCGAGTGACTGGTTTGACCACCCAAATCTCCCAACAGTAACCCCATCGAACGTTTATGGGACATAATCGAGAGGTCATTCGAGCACAAAATCCTGCACCGGGAACACTTTCACCATTATGGAATGCTATAGAGGCAGCATGGCTCAATATTTCTGTAGGGAACTTCCAACGACTTGTTAAGTCCATGCCGCACAGAGTGGCCGCGCGGTTTAAGGCGCCATGTGACGGATTGTGCGGCCCCTCCCTCGGGGCCGAGTCCTCCCTCTGGCATGGTGGTGGGTGTTGTTCTTAGAATAATTTAGTTTAAGTAGTGTGTAAGTCTAGGGAACGATGACATCAGAAGTTTGGTCCCTTAGGAATTCACACACATTTGCAGATTTTTTTGTTAAGTCCATGCCATGTGGGGTTGCTGCACTACGCTGGGCAGAAGAAGATCCGACACCATATTAGGAGGTATCCCATGACTTTTGTCACCTCAGTGTATGTTCCTGTCTACGTCTTTGTAGTAATCGCCGGCCGAGGTGGCCGAGCGGTTCTAGGCGCTACAGTCTGGAATCGCGTGACCACTATGGTCGCAGGTTCGAATCCTGCCTCGGGAATGGAAGTGTGTGATGTCCTTAGGTTAGTTAGGTTTAAGTAGTTCTAAGTTCTAGGGGACTGATGACCTCAGGAGTTAAGTCCCATAGTGCTCAGACCCATTTGAACCACTTTTTTTGGAGTAACCTGTGACACTGTTTAGTAGAAGAATATACAAAATCAAAAAATCGTTTTCGTATATGGCTCAAAGTTTTGTGGACGTTTTTAACTGCAAAAACGAAAAAAGTATAAATTCAAAACTACGCCCAATGGTGACAGCCTCCATTTCTTGTCATGTTTACATAACATACACTTTGTTCATACTGACGAAAACAAAAATGGAGTCTAGAATCCAATAAGTGTAAAAAACATATAAAATAATAATGTTGCCAACAGTGACACGAAATCAGCGTTTTAATTGAAATCTCAAAGTACTGTTGGATCTTTGGTTCCAAAGATGAATAACATGTAAGTACCTTCAGTGGTCGCAGATTCTTTCTGCCTTGTTTACCTAGCTTATAATTTGTATATGTTTAAGGAAGAAAGGTAACAATTTACTAAAAATATGTAAAATAATTAATTTACCAAAAGTGGCTAATTTATGTAACAACTTTTTATTATTATTATTATTATTACTATTACGTTATAGTGATTGTGTGTGTGTGTGTGTGTGTGTGTGTGTGTGTGTGTGTGTGTGTGTGTATGTGTTTGTGCGCGCTTGTGTGTGTGTGTGTGTGTGTGTTTGTGTGTGCGTGTGTGTGTACGTGGATGCACATTTAATAATGCAGGCTGCTGTTGACAATACAGATGATACTGTTGTAAATGTCGTCATTTTTGTAATTTACTTTGGACTCAGATAATTATCTTAGTTGTTCCTATACACAGTGCCTGAGGTTACCCCAAAGTCGCACACATAAACGCACACGCATATCTTACTACTTCACATAAATCCGCCAGCAGATGGAGGTTTAAAACTGTTCAAATGGTTCAAATGACTATGAGCACTATGGGACTTAACATCTGAGGCCATCAGTCCTAGAACTTAGAACTACTCAAACCTAACTAACCATAGGACATCACACACATCCATTTTACAATAGCAGAAGTCTGGCTATCTGGTGCATGGTGACCACTGCTCTCTGTGTCCGAAGGAGCTGATCAGTCCGTTGCTAGACCCCAACTCTTTCAATAAAGTTTCTGCGCTGATTCGTGGCAACGTTCCCTCAGGAGAGGGGTGTCCTTCAGCTGATGATATTCTGCCGTCGAGCACTCTTTCGCTACATGCAGGGCCCGCTTTTGGACGCTCTGTAGCCACCCACTGTATGTGTCAGCGGCGTTCCCCCACATTCCAGCAGTGTGAGGTACAGCGTGATGCCGAGCTCTGGCGACAGCGTTTATGAGAGACTGAAAATCTTGAGTCCATCCACTGCCTTTTGTCAGAGCTGGTACAAGTAAAGTCGTCTTCACACGGAACATGAAAGCGATCATGGTCAGAACACTGTTTGCGGAGGCAACGAAGAAAATATGCCAAATTTAAAAGAACGCAAAATCTCAAAGACTGGCGTAGTTTTACTGAAGCTCGAAATTTAGAACGGACGTCAATTGGAGATGCTTTTAGTAGTTTCCGAAACGCAACTCTGTTCCGAAATCTGGCAGAAAATCAAGAGGTTCTGGTCGCATGTATAGTACACAAGCGACAAGACACGTCAACACCTTCACTGCACGACATCAATGGTAATGTTATCGATTACAGTGCCACTAAAGCTGAGTTACTAAATACAGTCAGCAAACAAGACGAAGTAAATATTCCAGAACTCGAATCAAGAACAGCTGCCAACATGAGTAACTTAAAATTAGATATACACGGTGCAGCGAAGCAGGGTAAATCACTTAATGAACGCAAGACCTCTGGTGCAGATTGTATATCAATTAGGTTCCTTTCAGAGTATGCAGATACAATAGCTCCATACTTAGCAATCGTATACAATGGCTCGCTCGGCAGAAGATTCTATCTAAAAACTGGAAACTCGCACAGGTAACACCAATACTCAAGAAAGGAAATGCATGGTGATTACAATTAAACTTTCAAAACGGTTTATAAATAACACGACGGGTAGAATGACGTCAAATTGCAACGGAATATTATCGGAGAATGGGAAAACGTATGGCAGAAGAAAAAAATACTGTGACAATTGATCAACAGATGGTTCTCTATGTGTCAGAATACGTAAATGAAAACACCTGTCATGGGCACCACCCATTGAAGTTGGTATGAACACGCCGGGTGCCCGGCTTTTCCTCCTTCAGCGTCTGCGACGCTCGCTATGACTCTGTCAATGTAGGATCGCGCTCTGCTTGTAAAGCTGTATTACAAGAATGATACTGTGCAGACGTCGTTCTGCAGAAGTCCCGGACACTGAAGATTTAGAAAAAAGGGGTTGTTCCGATGACTGCTGTCGGTCTGCAGAAAATGATTCAGAAATTCGAAAAGACGGGTTCTTTTGGTGTGCAACTCGGAAGAGGGAGAAAATGAATTGATTCGACGTCAGTGGAAGCAGAGGCCACAGCAATGCAGGAGAAGACAAGTGGTGGTGTGCAAACGTGTAGTGCACGGAGAATTGCCCCAACGCTGGACATAGCCACCACCACGGTGCATAAAATCATACGAAACATCCTTCTTTGCTATCCATCCAAAATTACCCATGAGCAAGAGTTGCTTCCTGTTGACCTGCCAGCAAGGGAGACCTTTGTTTTACAATTTCTTGCTCGCATGGAAGTGGACAATGACTGGCCGTGGAAGATTTTGTGGACAGACGAAGCCCACTTCCATCTGACAGGATATGTCAATACACAGAATTGTCGAATATGGGCAACGGAAAATCCACACGCAAATCAACCAGTACCACTTCATCCTGAAAAGGTCACAGTGTGGTGCGGGTTTACGGGACCATTTATCATAGGGCCATATTTTTTTCGAAGAGACAGGCCCTTCCGGTCCTGTTACCTGTAGCGTCACTGGTAAGTGCTATGAGTGTCTTTTGCACAACCACGTCATTCCAGCTCTTCAACAGCGTGGATGTGTGGATGGGATCATTTTTATGCAAGATGGCTCACCTCGGCACATTGCAAATCCAGTTAAACAGCTGCTGAAGTGCCATTTTGGAAATGCTAGAATTATCAGCCGCGATTTCCATACAGCCTGGCCGTCCCGATCACCTGATCTTAATCTGAGATCTTAATCTGAAAGATGTTGTGTTCAGTGTTCCGATTGCAAACGTAGCTACATTGAAGGCACGCATGCGCAATACATTCTGAACGTGGCCCCGGTAACACTTCGATCAGTTGTGGAACATGCTGTTTCTCTATTTCAACTTGTTGCAGAAAGCGGTGGACAGCATATTGAACATGTTTTGCGTCAGTCACACGGAAATTAATAATCCGATTTGATTTTGATTCATGCTTTTCATGCGGTTTTTGGACTTAGGACAACTAAAAACCGATTTTTCCCTTCCGATATGATACGATCTTGCCGTGGTGGACAGGTTTACGTAGCTAACAGTATAATACCTGTACACCCATGCACACTGCGTAGTACAGTTTGTTTAACGTCAAACGTACACCTTAGGCATTGTGGTATGACTCATTTGTCATATATAGTCGACCACTTTTAAATTATGACGCTTACAGCGCCATCTATTGCTACATTTTGTAACTATTTTTTTTTCTGCCATACGCTTTTCCCCTACTTCGAAAATAATCATTTGCAATTTGACGCCGGCCGCGGTGGTCTAGCGGTTCTAGGCGCGCAGTCCTGAACCGCGCGGCTGCTACGGTCGCAGGTTCGAATCCTACCTCGGGCATGGATGTGTGTGATGTCCTTAGGTTAGTTAGGTTTAAGTAGTTCTAAGTTCTAGGGGACTGATGTCCACGGATGTTAAGTCCCATAGTGCTCAGAGCCATTTTTTTTTTTTTTTTTTTTTTTTTTTTTTTTTTTTTTTGCAATTTGATGTCATTCTGACCAGTGGTGTTATTTCTACAGCGGTTTGAAAGTTTAACTTTGATTATAATAACCATATACGTGTAATCCACTAAATTGCAGACCCATATCAGTAACGTCGATTTGCAGTAGGATTTTGGCACATGTAGTTTGTTCGAACTTTATGTATTACCTCGTTCTTGTGAAACACAACGAGCTCTTTATTCACAAGAACTGACGAATGCAACTGACAGAGAATTTCAGACTGATTCTATATTTAAAGATTTTCAGGAGTCTTTTGACACGGTTCTCACAAGCAACTTCCAATCGAATTATGTGCTTGCGGAGTATCGTCTCAGTTGTGTGACAGGACTTCCTGTCGGAAAGGTCACAATTCATAGTGGTTGACGGAAAGTCATTGAGTAAAACAGAAGTAATAATATATGGCGTTCTCCAAGGAAGTGTTACAGGTCCTCTGTTTTTCCTGATCTACACAAGCGATTTAGGAGACAGTCTGAGCAGTCCTCTTAGATTGTTTGTAGATGATACTGTTATTTACCGTGTCATACAGACATCAGATGATCAAAACAAATTGCAGAATGATTTAAATGAGATATCTGTATTTTGCGAAAAGTGGAAATTGACTCTAGATAGTTAAAAGTGTGAAGTCATCCACATGAGTACTAAAAGGAATCCGCTAAATTCGCACAAATCTAAAGCCTGTGAACTCGACTAAATACTTAGGGATTACAGTGATGAATAATTTAAACTGGGATGATCATACAGATAGTATAGTTGGGAAAGCGAACCAAAAACTCCGATTTGTTGGAAGATAACTTAGAAGGTGCAACAGGTCTACTGAAGAAACTGCCTACACTACGCTTGTCCCTCCTCTTCTGGAGTAACGGTGCGCAGTGTGGGATCCGCCACAGATTGGGTTGGCAGAGGACATCGAAAAAGTTCAAAGAAGGCTACCTCGACTGTATTATCCAAAAAAAAGGGAGGGAGTGCCACGGATATGATACGCGAGATGGGGTGGCAATCATTAAAGCAAAGGCGTTTTTCATTGCAGCAGGATCTTTTCACAAAATTTCAGTCACCGATTTTCTCCGACTAGTGCGAAAACATTGTGTTGGCTCCGAGCTACATAGGGATAAATAATCATTGCAATAAAATAAGAGAAAACCCGAGCTCACTTGGAGGGATTTAAGTGTTCGTTTTTCCCATGCGCTCTTCGGTAGTGCAACGGTAGAGAAATAACTTGAAGATGGTTCGATGAATCCTCTGCCAGGCACTTCGTGGTGAATTGTAGGATAGTCATTGACATGCAGATATAGACGTGGATACGATCGAATTTTACGACTTTACGACATGGAATTTCACGTTCCTGAGCATTGCGAAGCCTGAAAGTTTGAATAACACAAGTCAGATTTTTGCTCCGTGGAGATGAACATGGCCAGTGACATGCAAGATGACTTTCTACATCACAAACAGAACTAAGAGACGCCATATTGGATTACGTGGTTTCCAACTGACGCGATATTTTGTAGGTTTTATACTCTTACTTTAACTTAAATACTTAAATGCTGTAAATATATGCTGTTTCAAAGCATCAGCACACTGAGGTTCTCTCGAAGACGTGTTACTGGCACTATCTGCTGTATTACAATGATAAGAGACGCCGTCTTGGTGGTATAGGAATATAAAAATTTCGTGTTACAACTTGCGTGTTGTGAAAGTATTTCATATCAAGGCAAAACCTCGTTGAAGAAGTATGAAAAGCGCGTCGTTCTTGGTACACTTTGTTACAGTTAAATAACATCCAATCCCAATCAGCAACTGAAACCTCCAATATATGGTATATCAAAGCTGCAAATGTACATAACGCTATTTTACTGTAGTTTAGTGGAGAGGTGCGTGCAGTTGTGAAACCTGATGTAATTGGTTCGCGTTCTGGCATCTACAAATATTTTATACGAACGCACTCGTTCAGTGATATATGCTGGGACTTTCCTATTAATCGAATATAAGAATGTCCTGCAGTATTCTATGTTACGTATACGTAACAGTGCTTTCTCTCAGGAGTGGGTTCTTTTGATTTCGTGAACGTGCCAGGGCAGGAGGCTAGCCTGTAGACGGCCACCGCGAGTGCTGGTTGGCTGCCGTGTGCTATCCTGGGCGCATGGCAGCTATCAATGCTCCATGTGAAACGTCCCCTTAGGAAAATTATACATGACTGTGTTTAAACTGACACACAACGCAATCTGACTTTCAAAAATCCCTACAAAAGAATGGCCCTGACTAACATTAACCTATACCTTTCACAAATCACTTACCTCACCAAAAATATTCGTTACTCGAACTACTGCAATACAGCGAGCGCCACTATTGCCAGCTAAATAAAAGATTCAAACTACTGAAGGCACTAACTACTAATAGGCATAGTTAGCAAATGAAAGATTTTGATAGAGAACAAACAATGTATTTACCTTACTAGTGTTCAAAAGTCATAATTTATATAGCAGTTCATGACATCCAGTCTTACAAATTTCAAAACTCCGCCATCTCTCTCCCCCCATCCACCACTGCTGGCGGCTCACCTCCAACTGCTCAACGCTACGCGCTGTTCACATCCATCTGCCAAACACTACAATGGCAGACAACAATGCAAACCAGCCACAGACTGCTCACAGCACAGCCAGTGATTTTCATACAGAGCGCTACATAACGTTGCCAATAAGAAAACATAAACAGCCTACTTACATAGCCCCCATGCTCCCCACAAAACATTTTACAAATTGTTTTGGGCAGAGGCCAATAATGATTTGATAAAATTTTTCATAATTACAATAACAAAGATATCAAATACACACACTTATTGTACAATGTTGGTCAAAATCTAAAATTTTCTCACAGTCCATAAAGACAGTCCAGAACGTTCATCACAGTAAAATAGCAGTGTTTTTCTCAAATTCTGAGCAGTAGAAGAAAATGCACACGGAAGTAGTGGATTTCCATGCAGTCTTGAAGAAGTAGTGTTGTCCTTCCAACGAAAAGACAGTGCAGACCCACTGTAGTCCTGGTAGAGATTGTGGTATTGGTGGGCCACCAGAGGTGCAGACCCACTGCAGTCCTTGTAGAAATAATGGTACTGGTGAGTCAGCAAAGGTGTAGACCCACTGTAGTCCTTGTAGAGATGGCCAGCAGCCATCTGCTGCGACTGTGCAGGTGCACAATCACCATCGAAGAGTCTTGCAGACAATATAGCAAGTCCATAACCACCACTTGTGCACTCACAAAGTTTTTGGAATTGTCCTCAGAACCAGCAATGCTGTTATCCAGTCCCTTGCTGAATTTTTAACACATGTGCAAACAGTAACAGTCCCTACTTCTCACATAGTGTCCATATACTATGACCAACAGAAACGTGTGCAGTGAAATGGAACTTACAAGTTACTTAATTTGATGAACTGGTGTCAATTACAATTTTATAACATAAGAATACAATTACAAAGGTACAAAATACATCATTAAAGCACATAACAATACAGATAACATTTGTAGTACAGGCTTTACAAAAGAATCGAAATAAGATATACATCAGTGTTACAGGAATTATGACATAAGTTCATACATAAAAGATCAGAATAACTTTCGAAATATCAACTTCACACATGAGCATTAAAACAGAACAGAATAAATAATGGCTAAACATCTTTACAAAGAAAATAACATATTATCAGAAAAATTCTACAACATAACTCTTATTAGCTAAACACATTAAGACAGGAAAAACACAAATTCACATAGTGTAATAACACAAAAATACAGGACAGGGTTTGTTTTCAGTGTGACATTGGTACTGCAGTCCACCCCAAAACTTCATTCCATATATCTTTCCTCTTATTTCAACATTTGTTTCCACCAAAAAAGTTCTATCCAAGCATGCTTTCTGTATTTATATGTTCACACATTTCTTACCTCATTATTTATTTTCCATTATCTTACCTCATCATTTATTTCCAAGAAAATCCTACCTAAACCTCTTGTCCCTAAACCCTACTTGCTTGCTCATATCCTCTTTCAAAATACTTTGTTGGCCAAACCATTTTCTTATAGCTTCTCAATGCATTTCTTACAATTCATCACAACTCGTTCTCTCATATAGCCTACCCCATCTTAAGCTAACTTAAATCTATGGAGCTCAGATGCTAAACTAAGGAACGAGGCAATGCAACAGCACAAAACAATTAACACAAACAGCAATGATAAAAAATACAAATGGCAAAGCAAGCAGCATAAATTAGCAAAGCTAATGCAATATTGCAACTAATATAAGGCAATGCGCAGCAAACAAGAAGAATAAATTCGTAGTAAAACTGGCTTAACAGAGTAATGTAAAGTGAAATTTAGTAGCACTACGCCTGGCAAACAGCAGCAGCAAATGCAATAACTTATATCTAAACATGACATAGCTCAAGCAGAAAAAATATTACACTAAAATGGCCATTTTTAATACCTATGTCACATCTTAACACTAGAGTGATGCATCACAAAAACTTACTCTGGAAGAAAGTTACCAAGTCATTAAAAAAATTATTTATGCAATTCCTGTGAAGGGAAATGTCTATTTGTGCTCTCTTTTCTAAGAAAGTGCATCCTAAACGTATTCTTTACTGGGTCTGTAGACAGAAAATAGTGATATTAGTACATTTATTAAATTTTATAATAACCAATGCTGCAGTGCAGCTAGAAACTAGATACTAAAGAAAATGAGCAAATGTGTACAAAGGAAGGCATGAAACATCATTCATTAGCCGTATGGCATTTCATAATGTAGTACAAAAATCTCTCATCTAGAAAGACAGTAGTCATAATCAGGTGTATAGACATAAAAATATTTCTCGTCATTTCATTAGGCATTTCAGTAAATATCATAAATTAAGAGCTCCACAGTGTTATCATATGTTTTCAAGTTTGAGCGTGTCGTATTTGCGATGCTTTCTACAAAGGAATGTCAATAGCGAGGATAATGGCCCCTTTTTTTTACACCTGTGCCTATGAAAGGCACACACTAATGGCTTTTTTCCAGGCGACTGTCACGTAGCTGGGTGCCCACGACTCATTACGTGAAGGTGATCACTTAAATTTCTTACTGAAATATTTACGACACCAGTTTGCATTACAGTGACAGTCTCATATAAAAAATTTCACAAGTCGAGAATTCGTGTTGCAAATGTGTAGAAACAAAATCCTATGAATATAACAGTGTTCAAAAAGTTTTTGTCGGCACTGTGATACATTCACGCATTTACACACATTTCATAACTCTTAAAGTACGATTCTTGGTTTCCAACATCCTTTTCCACAAATCAGAGTCCCTAACCACTACTCATTATTCATATACATATTCGTTGACACTTCTTCAATATTTCATCATAATAAATACGTAGCATAATCAAATTTCTCATATACGGTAGCATCATCTTATTGATCATAAACATACCTCAACAGCATAATACACATCGTCGTCGTAAAAGTAGCATCATAACACCTCAGTCAAATCTCAAAAACGTCGTAGCTTTCTGCAATAATGTCAAAACCTAAAAAATTCTCTGCTCATTTCAATAGTGTCATCTACCTCAAACGTACTTTAAAATCATGCTCCCTTACCAAATACATCATTCAAAGCTCTCATAGTATCACAATGGTTCCGAAAAAAATGAACAGTTCACAAAGTGCAGACAAAATATAATTTCATAAGTGTGAAGTTACCCAACTGTGTAATTGCGTAAACATCTGTCACTGATGTAGTAAAAAAATGTTTGTTTCTCTGTTAAATAATCAGATAGCTGTGTAATTTATGTGTTAGAGAAATATGGTACCGATGTGTAAAGTTGTATAAGCAAATACCATATTAGCTAGGGCTCCTTGTGCTTGCCAAACACATGGTACACAAAGTAAGCGTGTACCCCCCTGAGGATTAATGTAATTATACCCTCAGGTGTTAGATTACAGCAATGGAATGAAATGTATCACGGAAAACCTTTGTGTCATTGTACTTCAAACATCTTTAAAAATAAATGATTTAAGTGCAAAATTAATCACTCAAATACTTGTCCTGTAGCGCTAAATGTGCGTCTTGTTGTAAGATAATCTCTGTGGAAGTGTCGTAGTTATTGTCCTCCGAAAGCTAAGTTCTGCAGAAGCCAATGTACTTACCTCATGATAAACAAAAGTGAAATGCTTTGCGTATAGATATCATAGTTATTACGCTTATTGCCATGTTGAAGAAAGTACTGTGCTGTAACGTATTGTTGTGCTACGGAAAAGGCAGTCTCATTGTAGCTATACCACAAAAGTTGCTACTAAAACATGTTTTACTTTCCAGAATAATGCAGAAAAGCTGTGCAGATATAAAACAGAAACACCGCAAAAGCAACATTGTAAATTGTCACTCATTAGTAGCGTCATGATAAAACCGTGTAGTTGTCACATAAACTAACCACTGTGTCATCTGGTATCTCACAGAAAGTACTTTAAATCCAGAATGTATTTTCAAGTATGTTGCCTTAAAATCTCATTAGCAGTACCAGTATATGTTCTAAGTATGTAAGCCTTATAGTCGTTACGTAATCGTGCAACTAACAAGCAAGAATGTACACACACAATAACACTGTGACGTCTGTTCACTATAACAATGCATTCGTAATTTCTGTTTAAATAAGTTCTCTTGGTTCTTGATTGTATATTTAACTTCAAAAATTGTTGCATGGTAACAGTTTCTATGTCTGACAATCCATATTAGAAATGTGAAGTGAAAAGTTTTATGGCAAAGACAAAGTTAAAAAGCAGACTATTTTTCAATAAACGGTTTTACATGTGAAATGTGGTGTAAACCTTTACTCTTCCTAGTACGCAGAGTTTCAGCTTCAGTGGAATTATCATGTGGTATATGCCACATCGGTAAAGAATGATAAAATTTTTCTCAAGGTTAGCGTCTATGTAATTTTTCCCTGAGCCAGCCGGCGCACGTGGCTGCCTGCGGTGCGAGTCATTGTCTGTCTCTTTGTTGGCGTGCGTCGTTATTGGGATTAGGAGGCCTAACTTCTACAAATTCACCTTGTCGAGAGTGCCCTGCTCTATTTGAATCTCGCCAGTTCTGATGGAATTCAGGTCTGTCGTTTTGTCGGTAGTTTACATACTTTCTTGTTTGTCGGTCATGTGGTGGAGAATTTCTAGTGGAATCGTAACTGCGCGCTGAACTGTTGTGTCTGAAGTTATTCTGTCTCCCTTGATAATAATTGTTTTTGTTCCCATATTGTCTATTTCTATGGTAATCTCTGTCATATTCATTACTACGGAAATGCGATCTTTCTATGTAACTATTATTACTCTCCCAGTGGTTTTCATACGGGTGGTGTCTGTTTTGGTCACGATTTACGTTGTAAGAATAGTCTTGTCGTGTATTATTTCTGTCATCGCGGAATTGTGACAGATGTGACCTGTAATTGTTGTGCCCCTGTTATCGCGTTCCGCGATTGTCAGTGTCAATTTCCAGTTCTTGTAACAGTCCCTGAAAAGCTTCAATGTCGTCTTTGCAACGTCCTGCTAAAATACTCTCCTGGAAATGGAAAAAAGAACACATTGACACCGGTGTGTCAGACCCACCATACTTGCTCCAGACACTGCGAGAGGGCTGTACAAGCAATGATCACACGCACGGCACAGCGGACACACCAGGAACCGCGGTGTTGGCCGTCTAACGGCGCTAGCTGCGCAGCATTTGTGCACCGCCGCCGTCAGTGTCAGCCAGTTTGCCGTAGCATACGGAGCTCCATCGCAGTCTTTAACACTGGTAGCATGCCGCGACAGCGTGGACGTGAACCGTATGTGCAGTTGACGGACTTTGAGCGAGGGCGTATAGTGGGCATGCGGGAGGCCGGGTGGACGTACCGCCGAATTGCTCAACACGTGGGGCATGAGGTCTCCACAGTACATCGATGTTGTCGCCAGTGGTCGGCGGAAGGTGCACCTCCCCGTCGACCTGGGACCGGACCGCAGCGACGCATGGATGCACGCCAAGACCGTAGGATCCTACGCAGTGCCGTAGGGGACCGCACCGCCACTTCCCAGCAAATTAGGGACACTGTTGCTCCTGGGGTATCGGCGAGGACCATTCGCAACCGTCTCCATGAAGCTGGGCTACGGTCCCGCACACCGTTAGGCCGTCTTCCGCTCACGCCCCAACATCGTGCAGCCCGCCTCCAGTGGTGTCGCGACAGGCGTGAATGGAGGGACGAATGGAGACGTGTCGTCTTCAGCGATGAGAGTCGCTTCTGCCTTGGTGCCAATGATGGTCGTATGCGTGTTTGGCGCCGTGCAGGTGAGCGCCACAATCAGGACTGCATACGACCGAGGCACACAGGGCCAACACCCGGCATCATGGTGTGGGGAGCGATCTCCTACACTGGCCGTACACCACTGGTGATCGTCGAGGGGACACTGAATAGTGCATGGTACATCCAAACCGTCATCGAACCCATCGTTCTACCATTCCTAGACCGGCAAGGGAACTTGCTGTTCCAACAGGACAATGCACGTCCGCATGTATCCCGTGCCACCCAATGTGCTCTAGAAGGTGTAAGTCAACTACCCTGGCCAGTAGGATCTCCGGATCTGTCCCCCATTGAGCATGTTTGGGACTGGATGAAGCGTCGTCTCATGCGGTCTGCACGTCCAGCACGAACGCTGGTCCAACTGAGGCGCCAGGTGGAAATGGCATGGCAAGCCGTTCCACAGGACTACATCCAGCATCTCTACGATCGTCTCCTTGGGAGAATAGCAGCCTGCATTGCTGCGAAAGGTGGATATACACTGTACTAGTGCCGACATTGTGCATGCTCTGTTGCCTGTATCTATGTGCCTGTGGTTCTGTCAGTGTGATCATGTGATGTATCTGACCCCAGGAATGTGTCAATAAAGTTTCCCCTTCCTGAGACAATGAATTCACGGTGTTCTTATTTCAATTTCCAATAGTGTAATATGTCGTAAATGTTCAGGCAATTTGATTAAGCAAATGCGGATGAGTTCTGAGGGGCTGTATGGGTTTGAAAGATATTGATTCTTATGCAACATGTCTTCAAAATATTTCATAAGACTGGAAAATTCAGATTGTTCGAAACGTTTCATCATTATGATGCTATGTTTTACTCGGTCTTGTGTAGCTTGAGACCAATACGCTGAGAGGAAGGCATGATATAATTCTCCTTCACTGTGGCGATCGTGAATGACCGATCGCGTTTTTATAGCTGGTTCATTCTCTAAATAGCCACACATAAATTTTAACCTGTGCTCCAATGACCAGTTGGGAGGAAAACAATGAGAGAATTGATCAAGCCATGCTTGTGGATGAATGTCATTGTCAGAATTCTTAAGTGTTTTGAATTTACGTGTAGTAATGAACAGCTTATAGTCAAAATCATCGTGTCGGCGAGTCGCACATCGCTCATTGTTACTTCGTTTCGGCGGTTCCACCCCAAAATTCAATGCGCCTTGCCAATTTCTTTGATAATTTCCGAAGTTTCCTGTGTTATTATTTTGTGGTTGCTCCGTATTTCTATGTCCCTCTTCCCGTACTGGAGCGCGAGTGTCCTCTGAAATATGTAATTCTTGTATTACTTGTGCCAACTGGTCTTGTACTTCCCGCATTTCTCTTTTGTACTGTGTATTGATTTGATTTTGATTTTGTTTGAATTTTCTAATTTGTTCATTCTCTTCAGTGTCAGTGAAGGCTATAGCTCTTGTGTCATTCAGATCATCATCTACCTTTGTAGATAAGTTAGTGAACTGATCTGAAAATTCAGCTACTTTATCCGATAGTGAAATTATTTCCTCTGTGTGTTTTTCTGAACCAAGTTTCAGAGTGTCCATTTGTGTTGAAATCGTATCTACTGTGTCCTTTAAGTTTTCCTGAGTTTCTGCAAGTTGCGTAACCGTATCGGTAGATGCAACTGAGTCAATTTTAGCTTGCAAGGTCTCATGATTCTCATGAACAATAATTTGCAGTTCTTTTATGGTTGCTTCGTGATTCTGTAATGCATTTTCATGCCGCGAAAAAATAGGTTGAAAATGCTCACAAATTTGTGTTTTTACGTCATTACAGGCTTTTCGACATTTCGATTCAATGTTATGTAACTCAGTAGTTAAATCTTCACGTGTTTGTTCAAGAGTTTGTTCCAATGAGTCTAACTTTTGAAGCTTCATGAACAATAATTTGCAGTTCTTTTATGGCTGCTTCGTAATTCTGTAATGTATTTTCATGCCGCGAAAAAATAGGTTGAAAATGCTCACAAATTTGTGTTTTTACGTCATTACAGGCTTTTCGACATTTCGATTCAATGTTATGTAACTCAGTAGTTAAATCTTCACGTGTTTGTTCAAGAGTTTGTTCCAATGAGTCTAACTTTTGAAGCTGTTGCTGTGTTTGTCTCTGATTTTGTTCCATCGTGTATAACTGTTGCTGTGTTTGTCTCTGGTTTTGTTTCATTTGCTGCATTAATTGCAATAATAATGTATTAGTGTCTGGAATCTGTTCCTCTATGCTTTTCGGCAATGCATTTGAACCGGCAATATTCGCATTTTGAAAAGCAGAAAATGTGTCTTGACTTATCTGAGAAAACGGCGAGGACGCAAAACCTGAATTTACAGTATTTGCAAGATTGTGTCCTGTCATTTCGGATTCCTGAGGCAAGCTGTTGCCGACCGATCGATCGATAATGCTTCCCTGTTCACTAATTGTTTCACTGTCTACACCATTATTTGCAGCCCGCTCCATTTCCCTATGCACAATTACTAAATTAATACTTTGAACATTAGTTAATTCATTGCTCGGTGGCGCTAACACACTGCTTTCGTCTTCACTGTCATTTCTCAGTTTACTTTGTAGCCTAGTATTTCGTTTTTCACACTCCATTATTGTCACAATATTTCACACGATAACTTAGATTTGAAGAGCAAAAATAAGAAAACACATTAACATAGCACTGAAAATAATATCTAGTTAATTGCAAGCGCAGCTGCGAAATACTTGGTGCAAATCTACATGCATGCCACAACAACAATGAAAGACTGCAACTGCAAAGGAGATTCTCTCTACAATTACGCGCTAGCAATAAACAATAGCTACACTAATTACACAAACTACAAGAAAAAATCAGAAGATTCCAGTGAGGTGTCCTGGCAGGGATATGAAACGTCCCCTTAGAAAAATTATACATGACTGTGTTTAAACTGACACACAATATTTTTAGCGCAACGCAATCTGACTTTCAAAAATCCCTACAAAAGAAGGCCCTGACTAACATTAACCTATACCTTTCACAAATCACTTACCTCACCAAAAATCTTCGTTACTCGAACTACTGCAATACAGCGAGCGCCACTACTGCCAGCTAAATAAAAGATTCAGACTACTGAAGGCACTAACTACTAATAGGCACAGTTAGCAAATGAAAGATTTTGACAGAGAACAAACAATGTATTTACCTTACTAGTGTTCAAAAGTCATAATCTATATAGCAGTTCATGACATCCAGTCTTACAAATTTCAAAACTCCGCCATCTCTCTCCCCACATCCACCACTGCTGGCGGCTCACCTCCAACTGCTCAACGCTACGCGCTGTTCACATCCATCTGCCCAACACTACAATGGCAGACAACAATGCAAACCAGCCACAGACTGCACACAGCACAGCCAGTGATTTTCATACAGAGCGCTACATAACGTTGCCAATAAGGAAACATAAACAGCCTACTTACACATGTAGCAGCACAACTTCACAGCCGTGCCTTCCATCGGGCTTCCACAGTCGTCAGGACATGGTATCGAATCTCTCTGAAATTTCCGTACGTAAACGTTTGTCGGCGTCCTTGTAGCGTGACTGTTCATTATCTACTATTGAGTGGTTCTCTCACAACCCAATATTGCCTGGCAACACAAACGTACGTTTCCACAAGGAACTGCCCTTGTCCTTGCCCTTACCCTTTACCCTCACCTAGCTTACACAAACCGTACGCTTCTCCCCAGGATGGCATGGCACGGAGACGTAGCGTGGGAACGATCAGATTACTGAGACCCAGAAACTTGCTGCTGAAAAATTTGGTTTTCTTTCGCCTAACAACTTATTTTGGCACCAATCGTTCTTCTTGCCGAAAGACTTTAAAGCTGACAATCTATCATTTCGACGTTAAATTATGTTAAGCTACTACTAACGTATTCAATCTCAAATTTTATAGGATTTAGTTGAAGAAATGAGCAGTTGAGGGAGTTAACTAGTTATTCTAAATATGCACCACAATCCTACATAAGTAACGACTCGCATTTGGGTGCTTAGTTACTAAGAACTATATCTAACATTTATTCATATTAAAATATTCGCCATTCAACACCCAGTCATTCATCCATATTACATTACAATAATAATTAGGCTATTTAGATAGGGCTAATTAAATATCGGAGGGCAGCTACAAACTGTCAACGCAGATCACTCCTGTTTACAAACAGGGTGAAATGTCGGATGTACACAATACAGACCAACTCCCTGACGTCAGCTGTTGCAGGAACCTAGAGCGTATTCTAAGCTGAAACATTATTACGTTCCTGGAGGAAAATGATTAATGTAGAGTAATGAAATTTCGGAAATACATTTGTCTAGGAAGCATATTTAAATGATTAACATTGAATATATACAAATTAATGTAAGCGAGAGATAATCCATTGTAAACGTGAAATACTGGTACATTAATAACCGTAGTAACCGCCAGAAAGCTACAGTCTGGAACCGGGAGACCGCTACGGACGCAGGTTCGAATCCTGCCTCGGGCATGGATGTGTGTGATGTCCTTAGGTTAGTTAGGTTTAAGTAGTTCTAAGTTCTAGGGGACTGTGGACCTCAGAAGTTGAGTCCCATAGTGCTCAGAGCCATTTGAACCATTTTTGAACCGCCGTAACGTCAAATGTAAGCATGCAAACATGAATGCATTGTGTTGTACGGATGTCAGCTTGTGTGATGGAGTTCCATGCTTGTTGGACTTGGTCGGTCAGTACAGGGATGGTTAATGCTGGTTGTGGATGACGCTGGAGTAGTCGTCCAATGATGTCCTATATGTGCTTGACTGGAGACCGATTTGGAGATGGAACAGGCTAACGAAACATGTCGACACTCAACAGAGCATGTTGCGTTACAAGAGCGGTATGCGGAAGAGCGTTATTCTGTTGGAAAACACCCCCTGGAGTACTGTTCATAAATGGCAGCACAACAGATCGAATCATCAGGCTGACGAACAAATTTGCAGTCAGACTGCTTGCGATAACCACGAGAGTGCTCCTGCTGTCATACAAAATCGCATCCAAGACCACATCTCCAGGTGTAGTTCCAGTGTCTCTAGCACGCAGAAATGTTGGTTGCATGCCCTCAACTGGCCTCCTCGTAACCAACATGCGGCCATCACTGGCACCGGGGCAGAACCAGCTTAAATCGTAAAACACACGAGACCTCCAATCTGCCCTCGCCGGCCGGTGTGGCCGTGCGGTTCTAAGCGCGTCAGTTTGGAACCGCGTGACCGCTACGTCGCAGGTTCGAATCCTGCCTCGGGTATGGATGTGTGTGATGTCCTTAGGTTAGTTAGGTTTAAGTAGTTCTAAGTTCTAGGGGACTGATGACCTCAGTAGTTAAGTCCCATAGTGCTCAGAGCCATTTGAACCAACCTGCCCTCCAATGAGCTCTCTCTTGGCGCCACTGAAGTCGCAAGTGGAAGTGGTTTGGGGCCAATGGAATGCATAAGACAAGGCGTCTGGTCCGGAGCTGCCCTTGAAGTAACTGATTGGTAACAGTTCATTGTGTCACTGTGGTGCCACTGCTAAAATTACTGCTGCAGATGAAGTACTACGCTCCAGAGCCATATGCCGAATACGATGGTCTTCCCACTCAGTAAAGCCACGTAGCCGTCCGGAGGTCGGTCTTCTTGCTACCGTACATTCCCGCGACCACCGCTACCAGCAGTCATGTACAATGGCTACATTCCTGCCAAGTCTTTTTGCAATATCACAGAACGAACATCCAGCTTTTCGTAGCCCTGTTACACGACCTCATTGAAACTCAGTGAGGTGCTGATGATGGAGTCTCTGTCGCCTTAAAGGCCTTCTTGACTAACATCAACTCACCACGTCCAGTCTGCAAGGTAACTAACGCTCACGACCGTTACGGCGTGTGTTTAAAGCAAACCTGATTTGCATCCTCATACTGGCGCTACCAGCGCCACTCTTATGCTACTGGCGCCAAATTTGAATAGATGTCTCTCATATGCAGAAACGCGTCTACCAACTTTCATTTACGTCGCACAACTCCTTCTTAGTGTTGCGATTTTTTTTCGTCATTATATACACTCCTGGAAATGGAAAAAAGAACACATTGACACCGGTGTGTCAGACCCACCATACTTGCTCCGGACACTGCGAGAGGGCTGTACAAGCAATGATCACACGCACGGCACAGCGGACACACCAGGAACCGCGGTGTTGGCCGTCGAATGGCGCTAGCTGCGCAGCATTTGTGCACCGCCGCCGTCAGTGTCAGCCAGTTTGCCGTGGCATACGGAGCTCCATCGCAGTCTTTAACACTGGTAGCATGCCGCGACAGCGTGGACGTGAACCGTATGTGTAGTTGACGGACTTTGAGCGAGGGCGTATAGTGGGCATGCGGGAGGCCGGGTGGACGTACCGCCGAATTGCTCAACACGTGGGGCGTGAGGTCTCCACAGTACATCGATGTTGTCGCCAGTGGTCGGCGGAAGGTGCACCTCCCCGTCGACCTGGGACCGGACCGCAGCGACGCACGGGTGCACGCCAAGACCGTAGGATCCTACGCAGTGCCGTAGGGGACCGCACCGCCACTTCCCAGCAAATTAGGGACACTGTTGCTCCTGGGGTATCGGCGAGGACCATTCGCAACCGTCTCCATGAAGCTGGGCTACGGTCCCGCACACCGTTAGGCCGTCTTCCGCTCACGCCCCAACATCGTGCAGCCCGCCTCCAGTGGTGTCGCGACAGGCGTGAATGGAGGGACGAATGGAGACGTGTCGTCTTCAGCGATGAGAGTCGCTTCTGCCTTGGTGCCAATGATGGTCGTATGCGTGTTTGGCGCCGTGCAGGTGAGCGCCACAATCAGGACTGCATACGACCGAGGCACACAGGGCCAACACCCGGCATCATGGTGTGGGGAGCGATCTCCTACACTGGCCGTACACCACTGGTGATCGTCGAGGGGACACTGAATAGTGCATGGTACATCCAAACCGTCATCGAACCCATCGTTCTACCATTCCTAGACCGGCAAGGGAACTTGCTGTTCCAACAGGACAATGCACGTCCGCATGTATCCCGTGCCACCCAACGTGCTCTAGAAGGTGTAAGTCAACTACCCTGGCCAGCAAGATCTCCGGATCTGTCGCCCATTGAGCATGTTTGGGACTGGACGAAGCGTCGTCTCACGCGGTCTGCACGTCCAGCACGAACGCTGGTCCAACTGAGGCGCCAGGTGGAAATGGCATGGCAAGCCGTTCCACAGGACTACATCCAGCATCTCTACGATCGTCTCCATGGGAGAATAGCAGCCTGCATTGCTGCGAAAGGTGGATATACACTGTACTAGTGCCGACATTGTGCATGCTCTGTTGCCTGTGTCTATGTGCCTGTGGTTCTGTCAGTGTGATCATGTGATGTATCTGACCCCAGGAATGTGTCAATAAAGTTTCCCCTTCCTGGGACAATGAATTCACGGTGTTCTTATTTCAATTTCCAGGAGTGTATTATTGATTCGATAAATATGGGGCGAACAGAACAGAGTACGTCATACTTGATGGCCAGTATTGCACAGAATCGAAAGCACTTGAACCTCAGGTAAGCGTAAGAGGGCCACTAAACTTCTCTGTATACATGAACGAGTTAACATACAGAACAAGTAGCACTGTAAGAATGCTTGCTAACGATGTAGTTACTACATGAAAGTATCGTAGCTGAGCGATTGTAAGGAAATACTGAAAAACTTGGACAAAATTTACACTTGGTGTACTCAATGGCAGCTCACCTTTGATATGGATAAATGTAAGAAAATGCTTGTAACAAACAGAAATAATCCTGATTACAAGATTAATGGTAAACACCATCAGCACGTCACATAATGTATTGGTAATAATAAGAAGCGACATGAAGTGCAACGACCGTGTAAAATCAGTATTAGTGAAGGCAAATGTAAGACTTTTTTGTTGGGACTGCATTCCATTTATATTCGTAAAGTAAATCGCATACAGCACGCTAGAACGACCTATTCTACAGTGTTGTTCGAATGCCCTTATCAAATAGGCATGAAAATAGACATCGAAATAATGCGTTGCTAGGACCATAACAGGTCGGTATAGCTGTTGTGGGTTGGCAGGAGAGCCAACACCGTATTATTAGAGGAAGCCGAAAGGCACGCATTTTAGCTCACGCAGGCTGGCGTGAGGTCTGGAACAGGACAAGGAAATTATACTCTAGAAAAACGGACGTAGCTGGTGGAATACATAACTTTAATCCATTAATGATGAGCGTCACTCTTGGCGGTACATGATTACAGTGTAAGTAGGCTGTTTATGTTTTCTTATTGGCAACGCTACGTAGCGCTCTGTATGAAAATCACTGGCTGTGCTATGTGCAGTCTGTGTCTAGTTTGCATTGTTGTCTGCCATTGTAGTGTTGGGCAGTTGGCTGTTAACAGCGCGTAGCGTTGCGCAGTTGGAGGTGAGCCGCCAGCAGTGGTGGATGTGGGGAGAGAGATGGCGGAGTTTTGAAATTTGTAAGACTGGATGTCATGAACTGCTATGTATATTATGAGTTTTCAACACTATTAAGGTAAATACATTGTTTGTTCTCTATTAAAATCTTTCATTTGCTAACTATGCCTATCAGTAATTAGTGCCTTCAGTAGTTTGAATCTTTTATTTAGCTGGCAGTAGTGGCGCTCGCTGTATTGCAGTAGCTTGAGTAACGAAGATTTTTGTGAGGTAAGTGATTTGTGAAAGGTATAGTTTAATGTTAGTCAGGGCCATTCTTTTGTAGGGATTACTGAAAGTCAGATTGCGTTGCGCTAAAAATATTGTGTGTCAGTATAAGCACAGTCATGTATAATTGTTCAAAGAACTTTAATCCATTAATGATGAGCGTCGCTCTTGACGGTACATGATTACAGTATCAATAGTAACTGGTACTGGCGCCTTGCTAGGTCGTAGCATATGACGTAGCTGAAGTTTCACGAAGTTGTTTCGTTCTCACTATACCCCCAATGTCCTTGGTGGAGAAGCTGTAAGACAGACAACTGTAACGAACGTGGGACCACGACCCTGGACTGATCATTATCAGAACGCAACAGCAAAACACCACGTCGTACAAAAAGTCTCTCCTTGTGAGCAAAAAATCGGCGAACCAACGGATCCCCGATCCGTGACTTTGACAAGGGCCATTGCGTAGCAACAAAACGCAGAACGGTAGCAAGGACAGGGTCGGCAGCTGTGGCTGTAGCTACGCGACGAAAATCAATCGGAAGCGATTCGACCACGTCATCGGTTTCCGAATCAATGAACATGCAAGCAAGTTCGGGGGAATCGAATGCTCTATCCTCGGCAACAGGCAAACGGGACAACGCATCGGCGTTGCCGTGCTTAGCAGTGGACCGATACAAGATATCGTAGCGGTACTGCGAGAGGAAAATAGACCAGCGAATGAATTTCTGCGCTGTACGTGCAGGTACAGGCTTGGTCGGATGAAAAAGCGATGTCAAAGGTCTGTGGTCTGTGAGGATGGTAAAGTGACGACCATACAAGAAATCATGAAACTTTGTAACACCAAATACGAGAGCCAATGCTTCTTTCTCGATCTGTGAATAATGTCTTTGCGCAGACGAGAGCAATTTGGACGCAAAGGCAATAGGGCGATCGTGCGAACCATCTTTGTGCGCAAGCACAGCCCCGATCCCGAAATCCGATGCATCCACCACCAACAAAAGGGGCTTCCGGGGATCGAATGGCGTAAGGCAAGTATTGGAAAGCAACGCCGATTTCTACTGGCGAAAGGCGCGGTCGCAATCCGTCGTCCAGACGAACGGAACACCTTTACGGCGTAAGCGATGAAGCGGAGCTGAAATGGAAGAGTCGTGGGGAATATATTTATGATAATAGTTGATTTTTCCCAGCACACTCTGTAGCTGCTTCAAATTCTGCGGCGAAGGCAAGTCTTGTATGGCACGGAGGTGCTCCAGACTAGGATGTATGCCTTGGGCATTGAGTACATGTCCCAGGTAGGGTAAGTCACGAGCAAAAAACACACATTTGTCCTTCCGCAAGCGAAGACCATTTTGTCGCAAGACCTGAAATAATGTTCGGAGATTGGCTAAATGTTCTTCTTCCATCTGGCTGGAGATCGCAATATCGTCCAGATAGTTTGCTGCAGTAGGGACCGACGCACAAACAGTTTGTAGATATTGCTGAAACAATGCAGGGGCGGATGCAGAATCGAATGGCAGTCGTTTGAATCGATACAAACCAAGATGCGTGTTAACCACCAAAACGCGCTGGGATTCTTCGTCCACCGGTGTTTGCAAGTACGCATCTGCTAGGTCCAAAAATATTTACCCGTCACAGTTTGTCAAAAAGATCTTTTGGGCGGGGTAAAGGAAAAGTTGTAGTCACTAGTTGTGGATTCACTGTTGCCTTGAAGTCCACACAAAGTCTCAATTTTCCGGAAGGTTTTGGCAAAATTACTAAGGGTGATGCCCAGAGAGAAGCCTGCACACGTTCAATTACACCTTGTGATTCCAAATCGTGTAATGTTTTTGCTACCTCATCACGCAATGCGTGGGGAACATTGCGCGCTCTGAAAAATTTGGGTTGCGTGTTTACTTTCAGATCCAAATGTGCTTTATAGTTCTTAGCGCAACCGAGGCCCGGTGCAAAAATGTCTGCAAATTCTTCACATAGACGAGAAACACTGTCTGAAGGCACAGTCTGGTTCACTGATAGGACCTGATTTACTATAGACAAGTTAAACAACTGAAATAAATCGAAACCAAACAAGTTCACTGCAGAAGAAGAACAAAGGACGTAAAATGACACAAGTTTTGTTTGTCCCTTGTATGTTGCAAGAAGGCTGCACTGTCCTAACACAGGGATCTTGTGAGCCGAATAGCTAGTTAACTTAACAGTTGCGGCATGCAATGGAGGTGTGCCCAGCAGTTTGTAAGTGCCTTGATTGATCAGTGAAACTGCAGCCCATGTATCGAGCTGGAATGGTATCACTTTGCCGTTAATGTCCAAGTCCACAAAAAGTTTACTGTCCTGCTGACAACAAGAGCGACTGTCTCGTGCAACGTGAACTGACACTGGTACAAAATCACTTGCGACTTGACGGGAGTTCCTGTGATGTCGATACACACTATGTGTGGGACGAACACAGTCACTGTTAGAGAGGGTGGCACTGGGCGGAGTGGCATGAACTATATGAATTTCCATGGGCAAAGTGGCACGAGCCTGAGTATCCTTGGTTCGAGTCCGATTCCGGCGCGAAGCAAAGGGCCTGGAATGATTTTGAGTTGCCGATCGGAGCTTTTTCTGGCAAACACTCTGAACATGTCCTTTTTTATTACAGTAAAAGCAAACAGCTTGGCGTGATGGGCAATTCTCACGTGAATGTTTAGTAGCACACCGCGGGCATGATTTTAGCACTGCATTTGCTTGCCAGCACGCCACACGTGGCTGAGAGTCTGGCGGCAGCGGCGCAGTCGGGCGCGAGGACTGTTTACTGTTCCGTGCAGCTCGCCCGGCGGGCCGGTTAACCTGACACACGGGTGGCGAAGGTTCAAATGATTCCTGAGCAAAGTCAAGTGTTTCCTGCTGATCCAATATGTCCATCACTTGTTGAAGGGAGGGATTGACTAGTTTCCAAATCTGTTCCCATATGCGAACATCAGAAACGTTCTGTGCAATTGCATCACGCACCATAGTATCTGAATAAGGGAGTACACATGAACACTCAAAAGCTCAATCCCTAGTAAGGCCTTGCAAGGTTGCAACCCACTCCCGATTAGTCTGACCTGCTATACGTTTTGTACGAAAGAAGGTATACCGTTTGGCAACTACATTGACTGATTCTTTGAAATATGCATCTAATGCAGACAAAATTTCTTCGTAGGACAGAGTTGCAGAGTTGCTACGTCGCGTCGGGGAAATAATTTGACTTTCACATGGTACGTGGTCACCCCAAAGGCAGATAATAAAAAAGGCTGCTGCTCGTTACCTTGAATTCTGTAGGCGGCGAGATGGAATCCAAATTGGCGTGACCACTCCGTCCAGCTTTCCAGGGCCGCATCAAAAGGACGAAAAGGTGGTGCAACTGCGTGTTGTGGCTGCATTAGCGGTGGAGCGGCGGCTGCCGCATCGTTTTGCATTGCACGTTGACCTTGGACGAGCTGTCCAAGGGCATCCAGTAAGGCCTGCGTCTGCTGACTCTGTAAGCGATAAAATTCGGACAGTAGATCTGGAGATGGTGGCGAAGCCATTACACAAGTAAATCAGGGCAGCATAGTTACGAACGTGGTGTTGCCTCGTCGCCAATTTTGTGGGTTGGCAGGAGAGCCAACATCGTATTATTAGAGGAAGCCGAAAGGCACGTGTTTTAGCTCACGCAGGCTGGCGTGAGGTCTGGAACAGGACAAGAAAATTAGGCTTTAGAAAAAAGGATGTAGCTGGTGGAATACTTAACTTTAATCCATTAATGATGAGCATCGCTCTTGACGGTACATGATTACAGTATCAGTAGTAACTGGTACTGGCACCTTGCTAGGTCGTAGCAAAGGCTATGCTAACTATCGTCTCGGCAAATGAGAGCGTATTTTGTCAGTGAACCATCGCTAGCAAAGTCGGTTGTACAACTGGGGCGAGTGCTAGGAAGTCTCTCTAGACCTGCCGTGTGGCGGCGCTCGGTCTGCAATCACTGATAGTGGCGACACGCGGGTCCGGCGTATACTAACGGACCGCGGCCGATTTAAAGGCTACCACCTAGCAAGTGTGGTGTCTGGCGGTGACACCACAATAGCCAATAGGAAAATGTAACAGAAATTTTTGGGGAATGTAAACAGAAATCACTGGAAGAAAAAAGCGTAGTTTTCGTGAAACCCTGTTGGGTAACTTTAGAGAACAGTATTCGGAGAATACTATACGACCATCATGCTGCCATCGTTGTATATCTCTTGCAGAAATCATGAGAATCAAATATATGAGTTAGAGTGTATACAGAGGCATTTAGACAGTCATTTTTCCTTCGCACAGTACACGAATGGAATAGGAAAGAAAACTGATAATATTGGTCAGTGTACCCTTCCCCATGCTCTGTACAATGACTTGTGGAATGTTTTGGCGGATATCCTGTGTAGACATTTAATGCAACTGTTGAACCAAGCATACACAGACAAAATTTGCAAACAATGGTTTCTAACTTTTCCAAACAACGACCAATTTGCCCGGGCAGATAGGACCATAGTTGATGCGTTGGACTCGCATTCGGGTGGAGCGACGTTCAGATCTCCGGCCGGCCCTAATATTTAGATTTTCCCTCTTTTCCTCAAATTATCCAAGGAAAATGCTGGGATAGTTTCTTTGGAAAGGGCCTAGCTGATTCCTTTTTTCATCTTCTCTAATGACCTCGCCTCCGATGGGACGTTAACATCTAGACTTCCTATTCTTCATAAATACGAACCCTGAGCAATCTTTGAAAAATCTAGACATGATGATACTTGTTTCTCCAGAGATATTTAGACGGAAGAAGGATGTCTGGTTAAGTGTGAGAAAGGACCTAATGATCCTAAAGTTGCCAAGGTAAAGAATCCACAAATGAATAAATATGACCAAGGATACTTGGTGATAACGGTTTTGCGCCTCAAGGCTGTGACGTGGCACATTTCTTACGCTCTCTTGTGGATATGAATCCGCTAGCTCAACGAGGAATGAAACTTCATTACCACATGTTGTATTTTAAGTGTTTCAAAATACCACGGTCTATAAGGTACTAATTTTTGGTAATGGCACTGATAAATTGAAAGTTTCTTTGAGGACTACAAGCGTAACTACAATACGGGTCACCTACGTTGTTATTGACGAAATAAAGAATTGTACAGTTGAAAGCAAAGACGAGTCCTTGAGACAGGACAGTAATGGCTTGGATAGGGTTTAAGCGGCCAATCTGAAAACTCGAGGTATAGATGTTAATGAAATATGTAACTCTTTCAGGTTTTCTGAACGATGATCCATTTTGCTTTATAGTAAAGAGTCTCATTATTAAGACCGCTCACTAGTAGCCAAACTGACAGCATGTACTGCAGCTAAGAGCGTAGCAAGGAACTCAACTGCATCTTTGTAGATCTCTAGAGATTTTTCAAACAATATTAACTGCTAGGTTTCATATATCTGTCTAAAATGTTCGTGTTACAATATTCAGATAGCGACAGAGATGATCCCACATATGTCAAGTTGGATTAAAATTCAAGAAACTTAGTATTTAAGGTAGTACCTTGAAGTCTTGGTCGTGGTCTTTTAGCCATTGGCGAGAAGGTGAACCCATGTAGTACGGGGCATAATTACTTGCCCGATCAGTTAAGAGTGTCTTCTCATGGAGTCAGGGTTGTGGAGGAAGCCACGAGAGCATTCAAATGGCTCAAATGGCTCTGAGCACAATGGGACTTCACATCTGAGGTCGTCAGCCCCTAGAACTTAGAACTACTTAAACATTACTAACACAAGGACACCACACACATCCATGCCCGAGACAGGATTTGAACCTGCGACCGTAGCGGTCGCGCAGTTCCAGACTGAAGTACCTAGAACCCCTCGGCCACAGCGGCTCGTTCACGAGAGCATTCAGATTCTCATATTATAACGTGGGCCTTATCCGTTTCCTCCCCCCTTGTTTTGTCACCGGAGTACCACGGTGTCTCTCAATACACTCAGAACTGGCGTGGCACCGACGTCTGGTGGGAACGTGGTGCTGTTTAGCTCCACCCCCATATTAACAAATGAAGCAGTTCAGACAGAGATGGCTTGACAGGGACACTTCGCTTCGTGGTCCGCACCACGTCGGTTTCTCGCCACAAGTGACGCGCCCAAGAGACGCGTGGTGGAGACGTCCGACTGCTGCTGTTGCTGTTATTAATTTGAAGCCATCCGATGTGCCCCAAAAAAATTTTATGCAGATACTGCAAAGCTACATCCGTCTCTATACATAGTTTCTCACTAAAACTTTTACTTTTCGCGTAAAATAAATAAACCACCAGTGAAGAATGTAGTCACTGGTCAGTTTACGTTTCGTGTGTTTTAGGATATAGATTGCTGCGTACGAAGTATAGCTAACATATAGAAATTGTTTTTAACGGTGGTAGCAGAGCGATACCTCTTTCCAGCAGCTAGTGAATAAATTATATATGTATTTTGACGTTTGGCAGCGAACATCTACGACCTTCAACACTCGAGGTTCTGGCCGTGCGCTATGCGGATTTGTGACTCGTGTTTCTCTTCCGTGTGTGGTTTATTAAGTCCGTTACAATCACATTTTAAGTTAATAGTACATTAAGAGTTATTTCCATTTTAAAACCAGAGGTAGGCAATCGCAGATCCAGTGGCAGAGTTAACTACACACTCTGTATACACTGTCTACACTAACGGTTTCATTCACAAAACATTCAATAACTATTTTCGTTCACATACTGTCGAACAAAAGGCGTGTGTTCCAGCTAGCAGCGAATGAGGAATGGGAATCTGCTATTGATATAACTAAAGTTTTCTATGTTCTCGATGTTTCGTTCACATACTGTCGAACAAATGGCGTGTGCTCCAGCTAGAAGTGAATGAGGAATGGGAATCTGCTATTGATATAACTAAAGTTTTCTATGTTCTCGATGTTTCATGCTTACCTATTTTATGCTTACGTATTTAGGCTTTCTTGCTGTAGACAGTGTATATGAGGTAAAACGCTATTTTTCATATTTTTGTAACAGTTATTATACAATTACTGACGTTACCGTTGATAAAATAGAACCATCTAGTCAGCATTACATTTTCTGTCCTCAATCAATGTGTTTTACCAGACAAATGTGCAAATTCACTATTCAATTGGTACTTTCTCACAGACATTCAGTCTGTATGAAGTTATATTTTCAGATGTCAAGTAAGATTTTTTCCTTCAGACTTTATTACACAAGATAGTGAAAACTGTAATGTTATCTATCGGCAGATTCCTTTTCCCAGCACTTCTCGGTTTCTTTTTAATGCTTTGACGCCGGCCGCGGTGGTCGAGCGGTTCTAGGCGCTTCACTCCGGGACCGCGCGACTGCTACGGTCGCAGGTTCGAATCCTGCCTCGGACATGGATGTGTGTGATGTCCTTAGGTTAGTTAGGTTTAAGTAGTTCTAAGTTCTAGGGGACTGATGACCTCAAATGTTAAGTCCCATAGTGCTCAGAGCCATTTGAACCATTTGAATGCTTTGACAAATTCACGATGGCTGGAAGTTACGACTTTTCCTTTCCCTTAGTGTAGTAGGGTATTCAGATGAGATGTGCAGTCGGACATAATCAGTTACTTTGAATTAGCCTCTGTCCAACCCGTGGCTTAGTACGCTAAGATCCCTGAAATCCTCTGGTTCTATGTTGCACGTAGGGATCCGTTGTCCTTGGCATTGGCAATGACTGGCATCGAATTTTTTGGGTGAAAATATATTTTGTTCCTTTATACAAGTGCAAAATTTCTGTCATGTGGTAGGAAATTATGCCCTGTAACGTGGAATTTCTGGTCTATAGCAGTGAAATATTTCCGTATGAGCAGATTTTCGAATTTTTTTAAATATTTTGAACATTTCTCGCAAAATCAGCAATGTTTACGCTTTTGTTCAAATGAAAATCATGAAAAATTGGAATTATGGTAAAAATATTCCAGTTTCATTGCTTGTCTCTGAATGCTGTCCTTCACTTTCTCTAATGCAATACAGAAACACTTCACATTCTGTAACAATGTTGGAAACGTTCGGGATACATATTCAGTTCTTTCATTACGTCGAATGTGCCGTATTTCTTCCTCTTTTTCAACCATAACGTCTGTACCCAATATCTTCTTCGCTGCTCAGCGTTTAAGAGTTACAGATGATCCATTGCATCAATAACTTCGTCTGATGAAGATGACATATTCCGATCCATGCATAGCACGTAGCACGCGGCCCTCTGACAGCGCCACTTGAGTGTGAGTTGGTCACGTCCCGTCCGCGCCACGTACCTGCCTCGCCGCTGTCAGGCGCCCGCGCCACACCATTTCTGTGTGAATTGGACCTATGGGCGCACTGACAGTCATCCGCCCTAAGTTGTAGAAACGCAAATTTCTCAGTACTTGGTCGGTTGAGATATCCACTATGGAATCAGCTGCCTGAATAGAAGAGGCTTTCTTTATTCTCGCCCACTGAACACCTTTCCTTTGCGAAATGTCGGTTTTGTGTATTAAGTCTGACTGTTTAGGTGAGTGACGAGTATGAGTGAGCATAGAATGTAGTTATATGTCTGCGTTGTTGATAATGATGAAAGAGAAGTGAGAGGATTAAACTCGCCCACGGGGCGGGTACATGAATCAGAAGCCGAGATTCAACAGTAATTACTACCCACTGACAGTCAGTAGCACATCTGTATCTAAAAAACAAGAAATCTTCTCCACTGACGCACCGTACAGACGCCATAGCTATGCTTCAAGCCCCATGAAAGAAGTGGTGTTCAAGTTCCTCCCTGACCATCCAGAATTTCGTTTACGTTGGTTTCCCTAAATCACTTAAGGCAAATGCGGAGATGGATCCCCTGAAAAGGACACTATCGATTTCCTTCCAAAAACCGAACTTGTACTCAATCTCTAATTATCTTGTTGTCGACTGGACATTAAACTGCAACCTTGAAAGAAGCAAGTACAAATGGTTCAAATGGCTCTAAGCACTATGGGACTTAACATCTGAGGCCATCAGTCCCTAGACTTAGAACTACTTAAACCTAACTAACCTAAGGACATCACACACATCCATGCCCGAGGCAGGATTCGAACCTGCGACCGTAGCAGTCGCGCGGTTCCGGACTGAAGCGCCTAGAACCGCTCGGCCACAGCCACCATGCTTGCTCTTGTTTTAGCCAATACATGCGGAGATATTATGGGTTCGTGGGCTACTAATGTGTACAAGATGGGAAATTGAATGAAGGTATGGTTGGTTGGTTTGGGGGATTAGAATGAAGGTATGAATACATTGACAGTGGGTATTCAGAAGATAAGAGAACCATATTAAGTGGTTTCAATTCAGACTAGATGTACATTTATTACATTATCTCCCAATTAAACATCACACACCAAATGAATTAAATGGCGTGAGTCTTGGCCATTTCTTCTGGCCCGAAAAATTAGGTACAAAGTGCAATCCCTCCCAAAGTGGCGTGAGGCAGCTATACCGGTTCAAAAAACAGGAACAGTCCTCAAGGCCAGGCTGCGTCGATGCGCATGGATTTCTCCCTGTCTTATACTGTATGACTCAAATCATTATCAAGGAAATGTATACTAATGCCTGCTTATTTGACTTAATAAATTTTAGGAAAATGTTAAATTTGCATTATATTTGAATGGAAATAACAAAGTGAATCAGCTTTCTACGCGTTACTTGTCAGTCCATTGCACTTTGTGATTCTATATTCCGGCTACAAACGACCGGACCGAACTTGCAAATGAACTGGGCTGCTCGCACACCGAGCTACCAAAATCGGTTATCTCCAGAAGCGCAGCGTCCAAGTATCACTTCTCAAACAAGAACGACACTGGCTCATCAAAGAACTTATTATGCCAGTGCACCACTCATCTATTTGGAACAAGCATCAGTTCGTACATGGTCAAAGAATGTGAACGATGATGGAAAGAGGGAAGATGTAGACTCCTTCAAACCTTCCTTCTTTTTTAAAGTGCCATGTGCAGCAAGTTTCGCTGAATTGCTGTTCAAAACAAAGTACGCGAAATGACGAGATGGCAGTGGTTCCTCGCAACACCAAAACATGAATATATTTAGTGTTACTGTATGCTAAAACCTACTAAACACATCTTTAAGAATACGAAGAATGACCTAAGCAACAAAAAAACTGAGCACTGAAGACGCGTTTAGTTTTAATAAGACATTCACTACAGTTGAAAAAGACGGTATTTAACCTATAACTGGCACCCATATCTGTTCCCTCCCACTCAACTGCATCAATGTTTTTTTTTAAAGTTTCGTGGGTAGCTCGTTCATCTGATCTGATGCCACATGTTTTTATCATGTGGATTCGTGTGAAAAGTCTCGCGCATGAGACATATGTCGAGAATGAAGAGAAACTCCTGGGAGGAAGTTTCTCTGAATGTGACTCTACTCGAATAACACTAGCGTTGGTCGAATGTATATTACAGAACATTGTGCGGCATAGTCGCACCTACTAGAAGCACGGGAAACAACTGTTGAGAATGTAGCAACACTTGTGCAGTTGAATAAAATTATTAAAGTAATGTATCAACTTAGAGGTTTATCATACTTTGCACACCAACGGCGAACTTGCAATATTTCATTTTCACTTATAAATTTCTACTCATTCTGAGACACTCCATCTAAAATAAGCCCATATGACATTAATGTCAATGATGTGATACTGCGACTGGTTGTAACATTTTTACAGACCACGTTAAGTCTCACAGATGGACATTATCACATCATGCACACGCAGCAAAATTCTAATTTACACTCACCTCAAATCATCATACAATGTCCCTTGTCAGAGTTGGCAGTGGGTGGTCGCCGCTCACCTTTAACACTACATTTATTGTTGAGAAGAAATGAGCTAGATGACAGTTGGCAATGATTTTTTAACTAGCGATTTAGGATCTCAGGATTCTTTTACTGAACGCAGCAACGGCCCACACATTTAAAGGAGTAAAACGATTCGTAATTATCGTGCCGATTTATTTCACACAGTTAATTGACAAGTTCACAGGAAATGATACATTATTGCTCTACAAAATATGATTACTCGCATGTAAACTTACCCGCGTTTTTTGTACATGCTCGACGGCACCTAACACGTCCGATTCTACTATGGCCAAACTTGGTGTGTGTTTTGTATTTCTTCACCTGAGCAAGGGCCTTTGTTCTTTTCTACCTAGCCAGTCGCCAGGAAAAGCCTCGTTTCTTTATAAGGTGATGCGTTTTTTGTTGTGGCCTCAAACCAGCTAATTGGATGACAAGATAACGTGCTATAAGGCACTATCACGCGTCTGTGATTACAAGCCACTGTTCACAACATTGCATCTTCATCCATCTTGACCACTCTCCTTACCGTATAGACGTAATTAAGCAAAGAAGGTTACAAGAGTGACAGTCTTACATCCCTAACAGTTTGTGTTATCAGCATCGTGATGGGAGCTCTCGATCGTCAGAAACGTGAAAACCATTTGATGTTTGAACAGGAGCGGCACGCTCTCCCCTGAGGGAGGCTGACGTCACACCAGGGGCGCCAATTCCGTCGGCGTGCGACCTGGCGGCAAACAATACGCGGCCGACCGCTCGTTAGCCTTCATTCAGCGTAGGGCTGTGTCAGCACCCCACATCTGCAGGTTCCACAATTACTGTCTGCGGCTGGCCAGTCCTTTTCCTTCTCCACTCGCATAATTCCTCATGTATCTTCAAGGTGAATCATTTAGTGTGTTCCGTTTAAATAAGAACTCGAGTTATACTTCCAATTCATCCTGAGCAAAGGTTTATTCGCAGGCATTTTGTCTTCCATTCGTAAGAGATGCCCTACAAGACACATTTTGTTCTTCTATATTTTAAGTTATATCAGATATCTTTAATTTCTTCCTGATGCTTCCTTTTTTACTCCGTGTCTAGGCGTGTATCCAATCTTCCTTTTAAGGAATTCATTTCCGCTGTTTCCACAGCTCTCTTTCTCTTCCAAGTCAATCTCTCACTATTATACTGCGGCATCGGCACTGCCACCACTTGCAAAATTTTCTCCTGGTGTCATTTCTCGTTTTTGTGCTGAATATGCAAGTTCGCCATGGTAAAAGACCAGCTATGCCACAAACATAGAAATGTGGCGCTTAGTAAGATCTGTCGCATTATCATTGGTTGTTTAAAACCTACATCCGCAGATAAACTTCACAGTCTCGATAGCATAGTCCCTCCTGAAATTAGACGCGACAGAGCTGTTAGATGCGACGCTACGTCTACAGAAGCCCACCTTCTACGCGGCCGTCACACAGCACATCCTCGAATCAAATCAAAAAACAGCTTCTTGACGACTACTGAAGCTCTTAGAGGAGCACCACAGCAAGGAAGGATATCAAAGTGGCGGAGACAATATAAACATTTGGAGAAATGGATAGTTCCGAAGGAAGAGCTCCCTTCTGGTCATTCAGAGAAGTAGACAACGTGGATGTTCCCAACAGGCTACGCTCTAGTCCCATGAGATAAAAGACCAACCTCAGACGTGGAGCCGTCTTGTGGAGTCAGTTTTTTGCAAGCGTGGTGCTGTGCTGACCCACCAAATGCACTTGACTTGCTAATTATAAAATTCATATTTCTAACACGATAATAAAAAAAAAATTGGCATGTCTTTAACTTATTTCTCAGATCTCCATCAAGCTGGTAAGAAATTAAATATCCTAAGTATTGAAACTTGTTTACCTGCTAGATTACGTTATTGTTGCCTAATATATCACACAGAATAAATATTGCTTCAAGTTTTTTCCTCACCCCTTACCTAGATGTAGTTTTACAGTTTCCATTAGTTACATACTACCTCGACACTACAAAATCGAGACAGCTCGCTTTACTAAGGGACAATTTGCTGTGTTGTATTAGAGCAGGAGAGTTCTTTGATCTTCATCTGCGTCCTTAAATTCTGACGACATTTATCAAAGTTAGAACTACTCTACGGCAGTGCAGGAGCAATGTACAACAGTTTTATTACTGTGCTCTACCGGAAAATACCCTCTTCGTGGTCTGGTTACAATAGAAACCTGATTAAAGCAGTAAATATGTTGAATTAGTGCTGGTCAGAATAGGATTCCTTAAAGGAAGTCGTTTTCTTACATAGACTTTTTTATTGAAATAAATTAAGAGTTTCGTACAACAATGGTGTGTACGGACACAATTATTACAGATTTTTACCGGTATGTGAAACGGAAGAAGTGCAACATTTATGCAGGTTTTGTCACTTTCCCAGCATATATAACACATTTAAGTACGTTACTGTAGAGAAGACAAGTCGTTTTATGATACCCGAGTGAGTGAAACTAGCTAACTGCTAAATAATGAAATAAAGTGTTTATTTCAATATAAAAATGCTGCCTACGTAGGAAAATGAGTTCCTTCAAGAAATTTACAGTGGTCTTGGGCGCATACGTAAAAAGGACTATTCACAGCAGGACCCATCTTAGTCCATTACACGTTCGTAGCCGTTCCTTCCACTTGGCGTGCATTTAAGTTTCTTAGACTGCGTAGGTGCCTCACTGTCAAGGCGCAAGAACATACTCAAAAAAATTCTCGCCCGCTTCTACTGTGTTGATCGATGTTGATGAAATATGAATGCCGTTGATGGTCGAGTAACATTCATGCTCTAATACGCCACTATGAGAAATACACTGCTGTCTGTTTAAATTTCAACGCCAGGAAGGACAACGGATGACGAAATTTTACTTGTCATGCGTATAGGGTACATTAGGAATAGAGGATGATTAAATATGAACGTGGTTTGGAGGAATGCAGCTGCTACTTCTGTCAGTAGCAATGACTCTACCTCGGATGGCATCTAATCGTAGAGAGCTTGTGCGATAATAGGATAAGTCATTGGTGCTTCTTCTCTGTGCAAGAGTTCATCAAAGTGGTTGGCGAGTAACGGCGTGCCAGTCTGTATCGAGGTAGGTCAGAAAAGCTGGGAAACACATGGTCTTGCTTTATCTTGTTGAAAGGTAACGTCACAGAGACCTCGAAGATCGGGCACAGCCACCGGCTTTAAAACGTCAGAAATGTAACGGCTGCTGTACAAATTACCGGCAAGGTGAACCAAAATTAATTATGTTGATTATTCAATGTGAAACGTCCCCTTAGAAAAATTATTGAATTACTGTGCTGGTAAACCCCTAATGTTATTTGATTTTCAAACAGCTGAGCAGAACTCAACGTACTCAGACATTTCGCTCTTTACTTATTCTGATCAGCACTAAACTGACACACAATATTTTTAGCGCAACGCAATCTGACTTTCAAAAATCCCTACAAAAGAATGACCCTGACTAACAATAACCTATACCTTTCATGAATCACTTACCTCACAAAAATCTTCGTTACTCGAACTACTGCAATACAGCGAGCGCCACTACTTCCACCTAAGTAAAAGATTCTAACTACTGAAGGGACAACTACTGATAGGCATAGTTAGCAAATGAAAGATTTTGATAGAGAACAAACAATGTATTTACCTTAATAGTGTTCAAAAGTCATTATATAAACAGCCTACTTACAAATGGTGCACCATACCATCACGCTAGATATCGGGCCCTTATGACGCCGAATTCAATCTGACAAATTTCATTAACTACTAAATCGCTACACACGGATATGTTCAACATGATGTATACACCAACGGGACTCTCTTGAAAAGACGACGTGCTGCCTCTCTTGTATCTATTGTTGTGGTTGCACATATCATTAACATCACGCTTCTCTTCTCCTGCATCAATGGAAGTCGCAACAATTGTTCCCCTGATGACAATCCGTGGGGGTCTAGACGTGTTCCCACTGTGAATCTGAATACTTGTCTTGCTGCAAACAACCCTATTTTTTGACTCAAGGTGTTTGACGCGGCTCTACGATCCTGCCCGGCTGAGCCAACAATATGTCTGTACTCTCGCGCTCTCGTAGCATGAGGGACGTTGCGATCCTGAATGGCGTTGCGTAAGGGCTTCCTGAACCACATTCGCATGACACTTGTGGGATACCGACCAATATGAGCAGCAGTCTCGATATGTTATAATCCAGCCGTTCTAGAATTAGGATCATGCTGCTCGATGTCTCTCATTCTTACATCTACATCTATACTTACATCTACACGATCCATAACACTATCTCTTCACAAACAAACAACATTCAAATGCGATTTCTGGACTAGAACCCACTACATAACATTTCCTTATGTACCGGATACAGATGGCGTTACTGGTACATTCCACGCGCGGTTCAGTCGAAATGCGAAGTTGCATTTCCATAATTTAGTACACTTCATGTCAATTTGTTTTTGGTTGCATGGCGTCTTCATGGTGTTGCAGTTTTAATGGCCAGCAGTGAGCTGTGTAGTTCTTCAGAATCGTGAGCAGTCTCATTCCTTTAGATCACTGCGGAACTACGTTATGATAACTACCTCCGAAGAGCGTTAGCAGACGACACACGGAACTGGGATATACTCGGGTCACATCAGCGCTCCGGATTTTCCACCATTGGTCTAGAGTCTTTTTTAGGTGGTTCTCACGCTCGGTTAGGCAAATCGTAGGATGGTTCCCACTTTAGTCGCCACAGAACTTGATGTGATAACAGTTTATACACGAAAACACGTAGCAAATAATACACAATTCACAGACGGATGGTGAATACAATTTTGCTCCACTAGATTGAGGATGCCGTGGCGACAGATAGGAAGAAAGAAGACAGAGAAAAAAGTAATTCATTAAAGATAGAACTGAAGTTCGGATTTGAGAAGGATGGGATGGGGAAGGAAATCGGTTTCTCCTTCTCAGATGTACCACCCGACGTTTGCCTTAAGCTGTTTAGGCAAACCACGGAAAATCTAAATCTGGATGGCTGGTTTGGTTGAGCATGTGGGCCAGGGAAGACGGTGGCTGCCGAGGGGAGAGGGGGAAGGGGGGGGGGGGGTTTAACAGCCGTCCTCTCTAGTGGGAGCCCAGGGTCTTACCCACTGCTCCAATTCGAACGGTGCACCTGAAGGAAGGGTGTTCGATCCAAAAATTTAAAATAAATGTCATATCAGAAGAAGGACAAAGATCCACTGAAATGCGATGGTGAAGAAAGTAGATAGACAGACTGACAGATGGCTCGCATACATTCAGTTCCATATTATCGTGGGTAAAGATGTACGCCAGTCGCAGGCTGTGTTCCAAAAATTAATAGCTCCTACAAAGAAGCGGTGACACTTCCTGCAGGGACCGCCCATCATTTTGCAGGACAGTGCTCGGTCGCCTATGGCGCAAGATGTGGCTGATTTGTTCTATCGATGGCGATGGGAAGCGCTGTACACCCATCAAACTCCCTGGACTTAAGTCCTTGTGGTTCCTACACTGAAGGAAACACTTCATGACATTCGCTTCAAAACTGTTACAGAGATTCGTCAGGCAGTAGAGGGCTCCACTCGATCCATCAACACAGTTCGCGCTGCTAAAGGTATCCTACGACTTCCACATCAATGGCAACTGACTATACACAATGCTGGTGACTACTCTGGATAGAAAAACTTTGAAACATGTTTCTTTTTTTGTATAAATTGTAAATAAATAGTTGCCACTGTTGAAATTCCAACCCTCGTAATTCATGATGTCATTCGGTCAATATAGAAACACGTTGGGGTCGTCTGCTGCAGACCCCTATGTTCAACAATGTGAGCTGAACGATATACCTCAAAACAGTTTTGTCTGCACCAGCACTGTACTCTGTTGTTAGATCTTCCGCGGATCGCCTATCTTCCTTTAGAGAACGGGAACTCCTTCGATCTACGCGTTATGGGAAGACGCGTAGAAGTGCAATAGCTGCTCGTGGTTTCACCGTCTTCCAACCACTTTCCGTAGGTGCTCACGACAGTAGCACACGAACGGCGGTCCAGTTTCGCCTTTTAGGACATACATGTTCCCACACGCAGGTCCATAACAATGTGCCGTTTGTCAAAGTCGCTTATGTCAGTGCATTTCCCCGATTTTCCGAATGCTCGATAAAATGATTCCCCATTCGTTTCTGCTGCAATTACATACTTTATTTGCCATGTCACATGCCCGCAACGCCACCAGAAGTATATAAACTTGCGATGGACAGTTGTCATAATATTTTGGCTCATCCATGTATTTCGATGTCAGTGTGCTGCTGCTGTCGTCAACGTGTCAATAAAAACAAATAATTTGCAAGAGTTGTCGACAAATTCCATGTTGACAGTTTCATTGTCTAGGGAATGATCTAGTACTTTCATTCCACGTGAATAGTGATATGGCTACGAAACCAATTCCGGAAATGGCGACTGCTTCGCTAAGGTAAGATGGGACCTTTCACTAATATAATTCTGCTTTCCACACGGTTAAAATCGTTTTCAAATTACTCAATGAGGAACTTAAAATACTTTCTCACATACAAATTTATCAACGCTTAACCCAATCGTTTGTGCTAACACCTCTGTCGCCACACAGGACTCGCATTCGGAAGAGGCGCGGTAAAAAAATTCCGCCCACACATACAGTTATAAGTTCCCCGTTGCTATTCTAAATCGTGTACAGCAAATTCCTTGAAAAGAATACTGTTGTTATTCTTCAGTCCTTATTCCCCGTCTTTAATGAGCTCGTTGTCGACCGGACGTTAAGGTCTGATTTTCTTGTCTTTCTTTTTCGATTGTTATGTTCGATTCATTCGCATTCCGGGTTCAAAGTCCCGTCTGGTCATCCAGACTCAGGTTTTTCGTGACTTTCCTGATTCACGCTAGGCAAATGCCGTCATAGTTCCTTTAAAAAGGACACGGCCGATTTCCTTCTCCCATCCTTGATACAGTCAGAGCTTGTGCTCCGTCTCTAATGACCTCGATGTTGACAGGACTTTAAACTCAATCTTCCTTCCTTCTTCCTTTTTTAAAACAGTGAGGAACACTATAGACAGCATGACTATCGATTTCAGTGTAAACCCGTTAACACCTCACAAAGTAAATTCAGTTTCGTGTAACTACGATATTATAACGTGATTCAACAGTTTACGTCCGTTCTGACTTCCGGGCATCCATGGTTTAGCTATTCTGTTCGAAAAATGGAATGAACGATTGAAACTTAGTATTTCCGTAAAATATGATGCAATATCTAAGTGCCTCGGTTTATGTTAATATAAGATGAATCCACAAGGCAACTTGCAGTAAAACAGTTAACATCACGTCAGAAAGAAAGTGGTCCGCAACGTTTCAGTATTTGCTTGAAGAAGAGGTCTTGCGATGTGCGGCTGTATATTGACAGAATCTAAAGCATCACAAATAAAATTTTAAAACAACTACACTCATGTCAGAAAAAAGAACACCTTGAACAACTAGAGATAGGACATTCACATTCACAGAACATGTACATTAGTATATTCTTCATAAACGGTTAGCATTTGAACCATGTCGGTCAGCTGGTTCCAGATAAATATCGATATCCCAGCGCAACGCCAGCTACCGGTAAAATGTGTCTGCGGCTCTCGTTGTCACTATAAACCGAAGGTAATGGATCAGTGTGACTTCAGCAGCCGTGCAAGATGCCTTGCAGACGAATGCGCGAACCAGACCGTCAAATCAGTAAATTTGAAACAAGGTGCATTAGTGTCATGAGAGAATGTGATGCATCCATTGCTCCTCCTGTGGGACGCAGTGTTTCGACGGTGCAACGGGTGTGTGCATAATGGTTCACGGAAGGCCGTAGAACACGAATAAATGGGTCAGGTCCACCATCCAGATCACTACCCCCTTCCTTCCCCCCGCCCTCCGAGAAAATCGACACCTCAACCGAATGTGACTGCAGGACAGATCTGCGTCCTCCTCGGTTCTGGCGCAACAGTGGTACAGTGTAAAGGCCGGTTCCCACTAGAGCGCGGCAGCGCGTCGTGCGGCAACGGCAGCGGCAAGCGTTTTCCGCTTTGACGCGGCGGCTCGCGGAATTGGCGTTCCCATCTGGAAGCGGCAGACGCTAGCGGTAGCCAATGACGGACAGCTACTGAGGTACGGGTCGGGACCCCACTGAAACTCCCGGTGCCTTTGAAAAACTATATCTTACACCTACATGGAGGAAAGACGAACTTGGGTGAAGACATACCAATTTTTCATTTTCTGTACAATGTACTCCTTCACATATTCCATTATGCATGTTTTCTCATTTCACCATAAACAGATTTCATGACTACCGTTCATCATTGTTCACTATCTAGCACATTGCTTAAGAATCATGAAAGAATAATACATATTTGGAACAAAGTTTTCGAAACCAGATTTTAAATTATAAGACATTTCCCGGTGCAGACGCAAACCTACAATACTTTATTAGTTACGAGCTGCAGTTTACAACTAAAGAGACAGTAAACGGTAGCAAATGAAGGAAATGAAACTTGAATAAGTCAAGACCCACAGTTTTTCGATAATCTTAAAGTTAGCGTAATGCAACGACTGACTGAAACAGAGGAAGGAATCCGCTAGAATACGAATGGATATCTTTGAGAGAAGAAGTGGTGAATGCAGCAGAGTATGAGAACGGGAAGAAGGTACAGTAGAAATCGTTAGGTAAAACGTGAAATATTAAATCTGACAAGAGGGAAAAATATAAAAATGCAGCAAATAAAGTAGGCCATTGGAAATAGAAATATCTAAACATGACGTTGACAGAAAGTCCAAAATTGCAACGTCATTTTGCACTTGGAAAACATAAGGGAATGAAAATGAGAAAGAACAGAGAAAACTTTGCTCAAAGGAGAGGCAACTGTCAAGAACTGATTTGGCAAGCCAGAACTAAGCAAATAAGAGAAGGCTAGATAGTGGAAGGAATATGTAGACAGGAGAGGGGGAGGGGTTGTACAAACTATCATAAGTACAATGTTAGATTCCTGTGAGATGTCTGAACACGCAAGGCAAAACTGATCCTACCATTTAACTAAGTAGACACACTGAAGAACAGCGAAACTGTGTTTATAGCATTTGCATGTTTAGAGAAAGGTTTTGACAATCTTAATTAAAACATTCTTTGAAGCTCTGGAGATGTCATCGATAAAACACAGAGGCACAAGATTATCTACAACTTGTACAGAAACCAAACTGCATTTCTAAGACTTCAATGACTTGAAAGGGAAGCAGTAATTGAGAAGGCAGTAGTAGAGAGGATATAAAATGAAGACTGTGAATAGCAAGAAAAGCGTTCTGAAAAAGAAAATTTGTTCACATGGAATATAAATTGTAATGATTGGGTACTATTTTACGAAGGTATTTGTGTGGAGTGCAGCCTTGTAAGTGAAACGTGGGCGATGAACAGTTCTATCGAGAAGACAATGGACGCTTTCAAAACGGTGTTATCAATAAGAATGCTGAAGATTAGATATGAGGATCGTGTAACTAAATAAGAGGTACGGAATTAAATAGAGTAGGAAGAGGAAATTACGGCACAACTTTGACTACAAGAGGGGTAAGTTGACAGGACATATTAGAGGCGTCAAAGAGTGAGGACAAAGGGGTTGCGTGATAGTAATCTGATAATAATCATTTGTTCAAATGCTATTCTACTGTTTTATCTGTTAATGTAAGCAGTGAATTTAGTCTTCCATGCACTCCTCCACAAAACATTTAAACCAAAACTGAAATCAGCTGAACACCAAACCTTTCAACCACTGTCTGACAACTACTGCATTCACTTTCAACTTTCTATAACTATCACTGGCTAGCCCCACATATATACAGATATAAGGAGAACAGAAATAAACAAACAATTTCAGCATATAATTCTTTAGGTTGGCAACATGTACATAAACAAACCAAACAGGAAGGGGCATGAGGTGAACACACTGTAGTTACGACTTCAAATCAGTGTTTTCGGTAAAATGTCTACAGCTAGTGACAGAAGAAAAAAGAGCAAACATGAAAATGTGCTTATGTTCCATAATCTAAGTTTCAGTTCAACCTCCAGCATGTGACCAGGTGAGGGGAAACGTATATGTCCGCCAAAAACTCGATTCACTATAAGTAATCAGTTATGCATTTAAAACAAAACTGAATCATTCCAGATTCCACCGAAAATGCCTTAAAGTAAAAGGCGAAACACGTCTTGAACCAATAAAGTACACTCGATAAAGAAAAAAAAAACGTTTGTTACTTACCAAAGGAAATAATCAATAGCTGTAGATACTTAGCAAATTACATCTTATGACATACCAGCAAATTAGTTTCTGTTTAACTTCTCATTCCACACGCTATTAAATGCTGTTTAAAAAAAATCATCCATCCCTTCTGAAAAATTGTAGTTTCTTTCATATCTCGGTAGATAAACAGATTTTGGATATTTATCATGCGACGAAATACGTGACTTTTTACAAGTTATCGTTTGCAAAAAAACGCTTTTAGATTTCTTGAACCGTTTACGAAATTTGCAGTTGATACAACCACATGGTTTACAACGAGCAGGACGAAGTATCGGTCGCGTCGCGAGCGACCCGCGCGCGGTCACCGCACAGCCCGTCCGCCGACATATCATTCAATATCTCGAGAACGGTGATAGCTATCGTTCTGCTCTCAGCTTTAAAAGCAATTTCGATATGTTGACTAAATTTCATACGCAATAATGTATTACCTAAAATGAACTGTACGCAAAGTCCACGCAATGCGTTTTTACCTCTGCACACTCATTAAAATTTCGTGTAAAGGTTTACGTAAATGCGATACAGCAAGTAACCACGACGAATATCGAAAAGAAATTCGGCCCTTTATCGAGAGAAGATATCAGGCTGTAACATGCCCAAGAATCAAATTTTTCTACCGAATAGTTTCCTTGGAATCGGATGATAGTATTTCATAGCTGCCGCCGCGTCCGCGCCAGCAGTTCGGCGAAAGTTCTTGTGGCCTGGGGTTGCGTACCTGACGTCACGCTCAGCGCGTTCTGTGATTGGCGGCGCGCACCTGGGGCGCGTCACGTGGCAGCGGAAGCGGTTCGACATGGTCAAACCGCGACGCAGAGCCCGCCGCGCCGTGCTGCTGACGCCGTTTCCATGGCAACCACGCCGCTGACGCGCGGTTTTGACGCGCGGCAGCCCTAGTGGGAACCGGCCTTAGCACATCGTACACTACCAGGGGTGAGAGTCCGTCGCCATTTATTACGACATGGGTTACGTATGCGTCGTCCACTTCACCTCCTACCTTTGACGAATATGCAGAAACATGCTAGACGGCAGTAATGTATGGGGACAGTAATGGCATCAGATAGTGTTTTCGGCTGAATCCAGGTTCTGTTTGTTTGAAAACGATGGCCGCATTTTGGTTCGACGCAGACGGGGGGAGCCGCGACACGGCTACTGCATTCGCACAAGACATATAGCGCCAACTCAAGGCCTTACGGTGTGGAGTGCTGTTGGGTACAACCACAAATCACAAAAAAAATGGTTCAAATGGCTCTCAGCACTATCGGACTTAACACCTGTGGTCATCAGTCCCCTAAAACTTAGAACTACTTAAACCTAACTATCCTAAGGACATCACACACATCCATGCCCGAGGCAGGATTCGAACCTGCGACCGTAGCAGTCGTGTGGCTCCGGACTGAGCGCCTAGAACCGCGAGACCACCGCGGCCGGCCACAAATCACAGCTGGTGCGTATTAGGGGCACTGTGACCAGTGTGACCTACGTGAATGACATCTTGCGAGCTGTAGCCGCATCATTTCTGCACAACACCCCAAACGCGTTTTTTCAGCAATGGAAATGGAAATGTCTTGTGGCTAGGGCCTCCCGTCGGGTAGACCGTTCGCCTGGTGCAGGTCTTTCGATTTGGCGCCACTTCGGCGACCTGCGCGTCGATGGGGATGAAATGATGATGATTAGGACAACACAACACCCAGTCCCTGAGCGGAGATAATTTCCGACCCAGCCGGGAATCGAACCCGGGCCCTTAGGATTGACAGTCTGTCACGCTGACCACTCAGCTACCGGGGCGGACTTTTCAGCAATAAACACAAATATCTAAAGCCAAGAAGCACAGGCAGCCAGATAATCTCAGAGATCTCCTGGCCAAAATGAATTTGTCACAGGAATACGAGCAGCTCATTTTCAACAATGCCAGGAGAAAACAACTGAACATCACTGCAGTGTAATGCGTTGCAGCGATCAAAAAAACTGAAATTTCTGCTATAAAGAAAGCTCGTATTCAATCCCATTTTCCAGCGAAATGTACGCCCAGATTACTTTGCCCATTTATGATTCTATGTTTTCGCAAGTTGTGCTCCTTAAATTGTACCTAATTAATGTTCCTTATTGAAGTGTATTAATTTTCACAAATTAATATTTTGAATTTTATATTTATCTAATAACACCATTTCAACTTTTATTCTAACTTAAGTACTAATTTCTTCTGATGGAGGTTCGAATGTCGTATAATATTACAGTTACCAAATACACTCCTGGAAATGGAAAAAAGAACACATTGACACCGGTGTGTCAGACCCACCATACTTGCTCCGGACACTGCGAGAGGGCTGTACAAGCAATGATCACACGCACGGCACAGCGGACACACCAGGAACCGCGGTGTTGGCCGTCGAATGGCGCTAGCTGCGCAGCATTTGTGCACCGCCGCCGTCAGTGTCAGCCAGTTTGCCGTGGCATACGGAGCTCCATCGCAGTCTTTAACACTGGTAGCATGCCGCGACAGCGTGGACGTGAACCGTATGTGCAGTTGACGGACTTTGAGCGAGGGCGTATAGTGGGCATGCGGGAGGCCGGGTGGACGTACCGCCGAACTGCTCAACACGTGGGGCGTGAGGTCTCCACAGTACATCGATGTTGTCGCCAGTGGTCGGCGGAAGGTGCACGTGCCCGTCGACCTGGGACCGGACCGCAGCGACGCACGGATGCACGCGAAGACCGTAGGATGCTACGCAGTGCCGTAGGGGACCGCACCGCCACTTCCCAGCAAATTAGGGACACTGTTGCTCCTGGGATATCGGCGAGCACCATTCGCAACCGTCTCCATGAAGCTGGGCTACGGTCCCGCACACCGTTAGGCCGTCTTCCGCTCACGCCCCAACATCGTGCAGCCCGCCTCCAGTGATGTCGCGACAGGCGTGAATGGAGGGACGAATGGAGACGTGTCGTCTTCAGCGATGAGAGTCGCTTCTGCCTTGGTGCCAATGATGGTCGTATGCGTGTTTGGCGCCGTGCAGGTGAGCGCCACAATCAGGACTGCATATGACCGAGGCACACAGGGCCAACACCCGGCATCATGGTGTGGGGAGCGATCTCCTACACTGGCCGTACACCACTGGTGATCGTCGAGGGGACACTGAATAGTGCACGGTACATCCAAACCGTCATCGAACCCATCGTTCTACCATTCCTAGACCGGCAAGGGAACTTGCTGTTCCAACAGGACAATGCACGTCCGCATGTATCCCGTGCCACCCAACGTGCTCTAGAAGGTGTAAGTCAACTACCCTGGCCAGCAAGATCTCCGGATCTGTCCCCCATTGAGCATGTTTGGGACTGGATGAAGCGTCGTCTCACGCGGTCTGCACGTCCAGCACGAACGCCAGTCCAACTGAGGCGCCAGGTGGAAATGGCATGGCAAGCCGTTCCACAGGACTACATCCAGCATCTCTACGGTCGTCTCCATGGGAGAATAGCAGCCTGCATTGCTGCGAAAGGTGGATATACACTGTACTAGTGCCGACATTGTGCATGCTCTGTTGCCTGTGTCTATGTGCCTGTGGTTCTGTCAGTGTGATCATGTGATGTATCTGACCCCAGGAATGTGTCAATAAAGTTTCCCCTTCCTGGGACAATGAATTCACGGTGTTCTTATTTCAATTTCCAGGAGTGTACATATAGTACAGTAACTAAATATATATGTATTACATGAGGGGTCATAACAAAAACAATTTTTTTATAAAAGCAAGAAAAGTGATACAACTCAAAGAACTAATTAGTAATTAGCTAATAACATCTCACGTCCGACGAGAACAAAACTAAATGCCCATATTACTGTTGTGTAGACTATAAGGGAATTTACTGCCAAAATTACGTACCTGAAATTTAAAGGCAGCATATACTATTTCGATATAAGTTTTATACAGTTCTTTAAGTCGGTTTTCCTCAAGTATTGCAAATTTTATTTCTGTCACTTTTCTTGACAGGTAGCGATATGGAGACATTGTACGGGGAGAAAAGCTACAGCCAGTGAACAAAAGCCTCGTTTTCACTCCACCTGTAATATCTTGACCATACAGCGTGACTACGAAAGACAAGACGCCTCGTGAGCGATTATTATATTGGCGCTGCCTTGATGAGCTGGCTGTTTTCTAAAAGGCGGAGGTCCTCCACCCTACTGCAAATAGACGACAAATGAACTCCGACTGTCTAGCCTGGTGTATTCCTCAGCTATTGTATGTATCAATACACAGTCTATAACGAGTACATAAGAAGAATTTCACATGAGAACAGAAGCTATTCTCTTTACGATTGATTAAAACTGCTTAGTCAATTCCTCATCCAGAGTAGGAGCATGCATGAGATATTATTGATAGATCTTTTGTAACTGTTTATGTCACTGATGATGACGATTCTCATCCTTTCTCTACTACAGTGCCGCAAATAGCACAATATGAAACCAGTCGGTCGGTTAATTGACAGACTCTAGTTGACGGACTTGTTTGAGACTTCTTGAAAATTATTTAGTTTCATTATTATACTACATGTGAGTGAGTCCAGTACACAGTATATGTTGGTGACTGCAAGCAAGCCACTGAGTTTGTAAATGTTTTTTATTTGATTTATTACTTTACAGTAAGGTGTTGAACATCATCTCAGAATAGGTGGTTATTAGACTACTCTTCAATAATGTTCAGAAAACTTCAGGATGGTTAAAGACAGGTGTCTGAAGAATGAAACTGGTATAAGACGCTTTTAATGTTAAGTCAATTAACAGTGAATTTCTTAAAATTTATTTATTTGTTCATCAAGTATCGTGGGACCACGTAACCCAAAGCTGCTCGATCATGGAACGAGTCAGCACATAGATCACAGAATTCTGATTAGAAAATTTATAAACAAAGAATTAAATGTGCTACAAGGAAACCTTTCTACCTACATTTGAATATGTTAACTGATTCTTCCATCGCTTTTTGATTGAACAGCATAATGATAAACGAAAAGCACATCATTGTGTATGTTCTTGTAGAAAATGAAACCTGCTGAATAGTGCACACTTTTCTGTACAGTGCTTAAGGAAGTGTTATCTAAGTATATATCTTTTTTTTCCATTTAGCAGTCACTGAATGAATGTTGTAGCTTCTTCTGAAACAGTCACTACAGTCAGCAACATATTCCATGATGGAATGTCCATACAGAAAAAGCAAAATTAGTCTGACCGACCTTTTTTGCGCTAACAACATTTTTGGTGAGTGTATGAATTGCCCCACAATATAGGATGAGTCAAAAGTGTGGATACCCCCCTAAAAAAGTCGAACGGAGTTAGGAATCATAATGGCTTCTGGTATGAGGTGTCTGTAGGCGGAGGCGCAACTTACAGGAGCTATATTGACAGCGGTGGTCATCTTGATATCCACCACCTTGAATTTAGGTTACTGTGTCAAATGGAAAAGGGGTCATGTAGCACATCATTTTGAACTGCCTCTGTCTCAGCAATACACGTGTTAAATTTGTTTTGTGATATCTTTATTTGTGTAGCAGTTATGATCTGTTAAAGTTTGAAATTGTAGGGAAGTGATCAATTCTGTTCATTGTTGCAGGTGATACACAGTGGCACTTACACAGCAGAAACGCATTGAAATTATGTTAATGAGTGATGGACGAAGTACCAGAGTGATTGTTGCTGACTTCAGCGCCCGCCATCCTGAGAGAAATAACATTTCACATCTGACCGTACCCAAGTTATTGGACAAATTTCGTGCAACAGGTTCTGTAGTGGACAAGCCACTCAGTGGACGTGTAAGAACAGCAATCTATGAGGTGACTGCAACTGCAGTTGTGGCATCGTTTGTGAAAAGTTCACAAGACAGCACGCGCTGGTTACCAGCAATATCTGGTGTCAGTTAGCGTTCAATCCTGTGTGTTGCAATCACACCAATGGCACCCATACAAGTTACAGCTGCGACATCATCTCTCAGAGGATGACCCTGATCAGTGGATGTAGTTTGCAGAATGGGCTATGGATCAGTGTAACAAGAATCCAAATTTCATATGACAGATGTTGTTCAGTGTCGAAGTTAATTTTTATGTGCAGGGAGAAGTAAACAAATAGAATCATCGTTACAGGTCACATGCAAACCCCTCCTGGGTAGACCCTTGTAAAGCTGCTGGTGGTGAAAAAGTGGTTGATTGGTGTGGAATTTGGGACACAAGAATCATGGGTCTGGTGTTTATTGATGGAACCTTGAATGGGGACAAATATCTTAACATGCTTCGTGATTATGTGCTTCCAGTGCTGTTGAATCTGCAGGGTGATTTCCCAACCTGCTTTCAACAAGACGGCGCATCTCCCCACTATGCTACTGAAGTCAGACAGTTTCTGGATGAACTGTTTGGAGGTTACTGGATAGCAAACCACATACAATAAATCAGACCACAACACAGAAACCAAGATAGCGGCAGTCTTAGGCCAAGTATTTCAGCAGTACCCTAATACAAATTATTTACAAACTTCATAAATGGAAAGTAGGTTCTAATTTACGTAAGAAATGTCGTATTGTTATGTATTTTTCTGTATTCAAACTCAAATAAAAAGTTGTATTAAAGTCACAAATTATGCAATAAGTACTATGACAGAGTAAAATTTGGAGATGCAACTCAGAATCAAATCCAAACAGACTAATACACAACACATGCAAATGGCATATTTGGACACTAATAATAATTTGCAAAATAGAAGCTACTTAGCAGTAATAAGCGAAGGGTGCAGCTAAAGCTCAAAATTGTGTTAAACAACATGCAGCTAATTCTAGTCAATGTCATTATGTAATAAGCTAGAGGTGGTTTGATTTTGAGTACATGTTGGATTTATTTGCTGCTCAACTTGGCCTGTTTGCGTTTTGTTATTTTTGCTGCAATGTCTTCATGAGTCCCTCTTTTACTAGTGTTTGAGCTATTTCCTTTGACACACACTTTTCATTCTAGAGTTTTGTATAATTATTAATAAGAATATTGGAAAACACTTTAATACTTTTCTTGATATTGTTTTTAAAGGAATGCCACTTTTGCACACATCACTGAGGTTACTAATGGCATTTTCACACAATTCAGTTCCTAAGGCAGGTACTGCATCTCTTTGATTTTCAAGTTTGAGAAATTCTGATTCATATGTGCTGCTAATCAAAACTTGAAAAAGTTTATGTATATTACAAGACAAAGAAATCATAATGGAAGAAGGACATTTTAATCCCCCATGATTCAATTGGTTGAAATAGGAAAGGAGTTCTTTGGTTTCACATTGCAACAAAATTTCATCCATTGTTTGTAACATTTCTTGACAATCTGAACATTTTCCACCTTTTCTCACCTGTTCAAGTACTGGTTTGCTAGTTTAGCTAGCAATGCAAACCAACACTTTCATATCTTCATCCATCATGGGAATGTTTGCTAGGTCGTCTAGAGCAGGTTCTAATTTTCATATGTTTGGTGTTTTATGCTGTAATTTACTTTTGCAGAAAAATCGTTTACAGTAAATTCACCATGTTTAGTAGATCTGAGCTTTAGTAGACTTATTACTTTGAGTTTTCTCTCACATTCCAAGATTTGCTCGACTGAAACATTATATGTGCGGCCACTTAGCCTTCTATAAGCTCCAAATCTTTCTTCTAAAGCATCAGTGTGTAATTTTTCTGTAAGAATGTAGGACCAGTTGTATGTGTCAAAAATATACCTGCATAATTGAACTGTTGTTGCAAGTGTGTGAAAGAAAGCAATATATGTTTTATTGCTTAGTTTTTCATCAGTATGCAATTTATGCCAGATATCAACATATGTTTTCGAATTTTCAAGAAACAGAAGTTTTGGCTAGCATTATCATTTAATGTGTATTTGCCTTTCATGGGATGCTTCACATTAGAAACTGTCTACCATTTAGTGATTAATTTTGAAAACTGGATAGTGCTATCAGAAATCTCAATCCCCTTACTTTTTAAAATTTCTAGTGCTGCCACGTTTTTAGAATCAAAAACAAAGCAAGGGAAACATTCTGTCTCTCAATAGAAGTTGGATATGCTGCCTTCCTCACTAGCTTTGAGTCAAATTTCAACAGTTTATTTTTCTCAGAATGAAACAGGTTCCTCAAATCTGAAATTTTTGCTTCACTGACATTATATTCACATGCAGTATTCCCTTCATCATTGTGTAGAAAGGCATTAATGAAAGTAAATGTTTCTTCAATATTTGGCATTATGAAGGATTAATTTTTTCCCTTCAACCACTTCTTTCTGATACACTGTCAAACGGAAGTAAGAGAGATTTGGATGGAGCAATTGGATTTGTAATAGATGGCTGCAAAATACTACCACAGATAAGCTGATACATTTTCCAATTAGTGCTATGGTTATCTGTTAACAGACAAAAAAAATGGCTCTGAGCACTATGGGACTTAACTTCTGAGATCATCAGTCCCCTAGAACTTAGAACTACTTAAACCTAACTAGCCTAAGGACATCACACACATCCATGCCCGAGGCATGATTCGAACCTGCGACTTTAGATGTCGCGTGGTTCCAGACTGTAGCGCCTAGAACCGCTCGGCCACGCCGGCCGGCCGTTAACAGACATATTACATCATATCTATGCTCATGTATTATCTTCAATACGTCAATTGTCATTTGCAGTAGTGTATCAGAACTAACATATTTTACAGAAATGAGAGTTATTACTTCTTTATAATCAGAATGTAAAGATGATGCCATGAAACCCTGCATTGTACCTTCTCTTGCAGTATCTGAAATATTCTCAGCAACACCAAGTATCTTTCCAGCCTTATAAAGAATTTTGAGTTAACATTAACTTCATCTAGCATCACTGAAATTACCTTGTCATTTTCCTGAAGAAATTTAGTTTTTTTCCTCAATAAAACTATCTGTGATTACCAATACAAGGTTTATTTGGACACATTTTGCATATAAACTGCCTTAAATAGACAGGATGCGGTAATGTTAACACATTTGTTTTTCTCAAGTGACAGTAGGCACCAGGAAATGAAAAGCATATGGTTGCTGCCCATATCAAAAGCTCAGGAGAATATCTAACCTGCTTTGTTATTGCAAGTTGTAATTGCTCCAAAACAAATTTTATTTTAGGGGTTATATCATCATCAAAATCACTACCAGCTTTCAGTGCTTCTTTGAGAACATTGACTAAAGTTTGCATAGGATAGAGTAGCATGGAGAGCTGCATCAAACCAGTCTCTGCACTGAATACCACCACCACAGCAACAACAACAACAATGGTACCAATAGAGCTATCTGTGAAACCATTTAGGTGACTCACCAGATTTTCGAATTCTGTCCATTTGACACATTTCAAGTTCTCTTGCTCCCAAGACTGTAATATCCATTTCAAGGTTTCTGTAGGCAAACACACATTTTTGTGAACACTTTTACTTCCAAGGAACTTGATATCTTGAAGCACAGTGATTCTAATGGCACATCACTGACCGAATCAAACTTTAATTTAATAAAAGACATGTAGTCATCCTTTACTAAAAGTGTAAATGGATTCGCTTGTAAAATGCTTAAAGTCAGGTATATTGTCATTTTCGCACAAATTACTGAAACTATATTCATCACGTTCCAGTAGCTGTTGACCACATTCTTCAGGATTCTTCCTTTGCTGAGGAACTGGTACTGTCTGATAAGAAGATTGATTAGGAAATATACACTCCTGGAAATTGAAATAAGAACACCGTGAATTCATTGTCCCAGGAAGGGGAAACTTTATTGACACATTCCTGGGGTCAGATACATCACATGATCACACTGACAGAACCACAGGCACATAGACACAGGCAACAGAGCATGCACAATGTCGGCACTAGTACAGTGTATATCCACCTTTCGCAGCAATGCAGGCTGCTATTCTCCTATGGAGACGATCGTAGAGATGCTGGATGTTGTCCTGTGGAACGGCTTGCCATGCCATTTCCACCTGGCGCCTCAGTTGGACCAGCGTTCGTGCTGGACGTGCAGACCGCGTGAGACGACACTTCATCCAGTCCCAAACATGCTCAATGGGGGACAGATCCGGAGATCTTGCTGGCCAGGGTAGTTGACTTACACCTTCTAGAGCACGTTGGGTGGCACGGGATACATGCGGACGTGCATTGTCCTGTTGGAACAGCAAGTTCCCTTGCCGGTCTAGGAATGGTAGAACGATGGGTTCGATGACGGTTTGGATGTACTGTGCACTATTCAGTGTCCCCTCGACGATCACCAGTGGTGTACGGCCAGTGTAGAAGATCGCTCCCCACACCATGATGCCGGGTGTTGGCCCTGTGTGCCTCGGTCGTATGCAGTCCTGATTGTGGCGCTCACCTGCACGGCGCCAAACACGCATACGACCATCATTGGCACCAAGGCAGAAGCGACTCTCATCGCTGAAGACGACACGTCTCCATTCGTCCCTCCATTCACGCCTGTCGCGACACCACTGGAGGCGGGCTGCACGATGTTGGGGCGTGAGCGGAAGACGGCCTAACGGTGTGCGGGACCGTAGCCCAGCTTCATGGAGACGGTTGCGAATGGTCCTCGCCGATACCCCAGGAGCAACAGTGTCCCTAATTGGCTGGGAAGTGGCGGTGCGGTCCCCTACGGCACTGCGTAGGATCCTACGGTCTTGGCGTGCATCCGTGCGTCGCTGCGGTCCGGTCCCAGGTCGACGGGCACGTGCACCTTCCGCCGACCACTGGCGACAACATCGATGTACTGTGGAGACCTCACGCCCCACGTGTTGAGAAATTCGGCGGTACGTCCACCCGGCCTGCCGCATGCCCACTATACGCCCTCGCTCAAAGTCCGTCAACTGCACATACGGTTCACGTCCACGCTGTCGCGGCATGCTACCAGTGTTAAAGACTGCGATGGAGCTCCGTATGCCACGGCAAACTGGCTGACACTGACGGCGGCGGTGCACAAATGCTGCGCAGCTAGCGCCATTCGACGGCCAACACCGCGGTTCCTGGTGTGTCCGCTGTGCCGTGCGTGTGATCATTGCTTGTACAGCCCTCTTGCAGTGTCCGGAGTAAGTATGGTGGGTCTGACACACCGGTGTCAATGTGTACTTTTTTCCATTTCCAGGAGTGTAGTTGGAATTGCATCATTTGTTAGTTTTGGTATTCTTTGTGGTACATGTATGAGTTCATTATTTTCCTCAGGAAAAATGTCTTCTCTAACCACAAACTTTGGTTCAAAATGCTTATTGCATATCACAGTTTTATCGTTCACCTCAAATTTATCTCTATGAATTAGTTTACATTTGTTCCTCAATGCTGTTTCTTTGGGAAACTTAAATGTTGAAGTATCATATGTTTTGCTATAATTGGATTTACATCCTGGTACACAACAGCTACGACCCATTGCAAGAGCAGTTTACACTTTAAATTATGACGAACTTACTAGATAATGTAGAAAATAAATACTAGTGTATCACTTGTGACGACATTCACAGCATATAGCATAAATAATACGCAGTAATAAATGCTTTAGCTAATAATCTCTTGAATGTCACATATACAATGTTACACACACATTACAAAAACATAAGCACACTGGTTTCTTTTCTCCCATGATTAAAGCCATATTCTCAACTATCAATGTCTGCCTTAAGACCTGATTTATTGTAGATGGCCTTGCTGGATAGGTATCATGGGCCCTATTGAATTTGCCATCATAGTCCCTTGATCTTACACCTCTTGACTTTTATCTGTGAGGAAATTTGAAATCAACTGTGTATGAGGTAACAATCAACATTGTAGCCCATCTTTGCTGCCGTATTGCGGAGATGTGTGCCTCTGTTGACTCACAGATACTGCGACTTGTGCAGCAGGACTGGCAAAAAAGACTCTGTGTGTCCAGTGCTATGGAACACATATTGAGCATATACTGTAACTCCGAGTCTGAGAGGTGTCCTAATCTTTAAAAGGCTATAACTCCTACACGAAGATATCTTGAAACAGATTTCACATGTGTATTCCTGAATAAGAGACAGTTCAAACTGGTGTGCCGCATGAAACCCTTCCCATTTGAAACTCGTAAGCCAAGTCCAAGATGGCGCATTTCAAGATGGCCGCCGCTGTCGCCATAGCTCTTATAAGCTGCGCCCCCATTTACAGACACCTCGTATCAACAGCATTATGACTCCTCACACCGACTTTTATAGGCATGTATCCAGACTTCTGCCTCACTCTGGATAACGACATGCATGGTAACAATTAAAGTAAGCAAAGTAAACAAGCCTTCATATTTCAGTGTCAGAGACCTGTCGAAGACTGAAATTGGCTTTCCGTGTTTACTAGTGAACTGTATGTGTTATGCACATGAGTTATGATCGTAACTGCAAGACCGTTGATACAGCCAGCCGGCGGCGTACACAATTGTGGAAATGCGAAACTCAACTTCCGGTGTGTTGCTGCATGCTATCATCCTCGGCGTAATCTTTCGCCTTCACTGAGAGCAAATAGTCAAACTAATAGGATTCCATGGGTTACTCAGTTTGAGAGTCACAGTCCTGGTTTATAAGGTTTTCTGCTGTGCATATTTTCAAGGACTATTTTGTAATGAAATCCAAAAATTAATCAGAAGTAACCAAACTTTTAGTTTTATCGTACTCCATTGTATATTCTGTGGATGTACAATGTTCAGCAGTGGTAGACTTCTTGCCTTCTAAACGCCGAGTGAAGAGCTGATACTCCATACAACGTTCTTCAACGGTGCCTGTAGTTTGACCTACATAATCTATACCAGGATAGCGAGGAATTTTATACACACCAGCCTTCCAGAATAATAAACCATCCTCCATCATAGAAGAAGGTCTACAATCTTATATGATGGACGAAAAACCGTATTATTATTTGAAATTTCTGGAGGATTCCACCTACCTTCACGAGACTTTGCCAAAAACCGGCAGAAAAGCTGTGGATGTTGCCTACTTGTCCGACCTATGAGACTGCTCTTAAACGGGCGAGGTCCTCATGAAAACTCACAGAATGGGGAAACTGTGTATGCCCTTTACATACATCTTTTAAGCACACTCATGGTTTGTGGCGGGTGATAACTACACGTAGACTGCAAATATAAATACGTGTGAGTGGCTGTACGGCAAACTGAATGACATACATAGCCATCATTCATTTATCTAAACAGAACTTCTAAGAATGGCAAACATTTTTTCTGATATCATGATAAACCAGATGTTATTGTAACTGAAGCTGAGATAGTACATAAACTCAGTTTTTACTGTCAGTAGGGCCATATTATGAAAGTCATCAACATACCTCCAGAACACAGCTGGTTTAAGAGATACTGATTCGTGGGCTCTTGCCTCAAAATCCTCCATAAAAATTGGCATCCAAGGGAGCGAAACAGCTTCCTATAGCGACCCAGTCAGTCAGTTAAAAAAAAAAATACCGAATAAGGATGTGACGCCTGTCTGAAATTTGTTGCTGACCAGTGCCTGGAAGCCTGTGAGAGTGGCCCTTACAAGAAAGACAGCTAACCAAGTAATGTGAGTTGTTTTGACGAAGTGCTCGAGGTCTGTCGATGAAGACCGTCGAATTGCGAATGTGCTGCAAACATTTTCACATGGACACAAAATGTTTAGCTAAATCATATTGAGGTGCACCAGTGTAGCTTACTGTCGGCCATAGTGGTAGACCTACCTTATGAATTTTAGGAAAGAACTTCAGTTTGGGTGGAGCACCACCATATGCTCTTAGGGAACACTTTTCAGTATCACAGAAATGCAAATGTAACTGACGGAAGAAGAATTTTCAATGTTTGGGATACAATTTTGTTTCTTGAAAAAAATCTTCCATCTAGTTTGTTAATATTTAGATTTTCAAGAAACTTTTTTTTATATTTGGACGAGGACTCTTTGTTAGTCCTTTAGAGAAAGAACATATAGCTTTTGGAAGAAGAGGGAAGACTTAGAAGAGGACATTCGTTTTCTTTTCTTGGAAGATGCAATTTAATTTTCGATACGAAAGAAAAAAATATTTATTTCATGTTGTTCTTTTCTTACAAAAAGACATTTATGTTTCCTCAAGAAAGTTTATTACTGGATGATTTACTTCTCAGCAGCACCTACGGCGTACATGGTACAGTTCTGTGGGCAAACTTTCAAAATACGCTAATAGCTTAGCCCGCAGAAACAAAAAAGCAGCCGAGGTCGGTACCCGCGCCTTTGCAGTGGCGCTCGGCTCCAAGGCTATCGGTTCGAATCCAAGTCATAGAAGGAATTTTTACCATCATTATTTGGCTAACAAGGTGGAAGAGGATATGTCGTGATGTCCTTGACCACGAGACTTTGATCCAATGTCCTGCATTAAATTCCGAATCTCTGCAACCCCTCGTGGAACGAGAGCAAGTGCCACTGTTGATCTGTTGATGGTGTTTCGTCCGTCGCATCACGACGTTAAACTCGGTTGGTGCTATTAGGGAGCAATAGGCTATGTGCAGACACTAAGATGTCATCCTCTTCCTTCTCTTATACTCACACAACAAAATTTATTTACTTATTTACTTCATTAAAAATACAGAACAACCCACCGTCTTGAATTATGAGGTGGGTCGGATGCTTCTAAATCTAATAGTAAAGACTTCTCATTATTACAATCCTGTTGGTATACAGTTGTTAATGATTTTTAAGTAATATAAAGAACTTAATATATAAAAATTTCTCTGAGGTTACAGCGAATTGAATGCTTAACAATTGTTAAAATGGTTCTATATAATTTGTTTCTGCCTGGTTGATGAGAATATAATTTATATAATGCAAATGTCAAAGAAAAAAAGTAACCCAATGAGTGTGGTGAAAATAAGTTGCTGTATGTAGAGGGAAGTGATATACTGTATTTGCATGTGTAATATAGTCTAAGTAGCATGTTGGTTGATAATAGTCTATTTCTACCTATTTCAGGTGAAGTCTTGGTAGGACCTCGAGCTGTTCGCATCTGAAATGGTTTGTGCTTATGTATTTTTATTCTGTTTGTGTGCATTGATATATTACTGGGAATGTTGCAAGTTAGGACCCTACATGATATTCAGCAGCTGTCTGTCTGTCCTAATGTTGGTAGTTGTGGTATATTCTATGTGATACCTTAGATACATACAGCTGGTATTATACAGGTTAGATACTGATTGAGCATTTGATACATGGAATTCATGAATTTTACTTTTATGTGAGGAACGCATTTATGTTTGTAAATTTGTTAGTAGAAATAGAATGTAGTTCATTGCTACTTCAATGCATTATTCCTTAAATGATTTAGTTCTGTACATACTTTATACAGAAAATACATTTGATATATAAAATTAATTGATTGTAGCTTTAAATAGAGAAGAGAATATACTTGTCTACAAATAATAAAACGAACAATACATTACTTTTTGTGTGCAGTATACTTTAAACAATATGCAATACGTCGTTGGGGAGGAGGAGCCCTTAGGTGTTGATACCTTCTGAGTCATGTTCTTTTTTTTTTTCTTGTATACCCCTCCTTCCAGATGGCGATGTCACTGTCGTACTGCATAGGTCTCACTTATTCTAACGTGTTGCATAGCAGTGTGGCATGTTCTGGTGTACCAGTTTCTCCGCAAATGCGTATTTCATTGTTAGTTAGTCCCATGCGGTTTAAGTGTACCGGATATGGCCCGTGGCCTGTCAGGAAATGGACCATCCCCCGGCTTGCGTCGACATGTTTCAGTGGTAATCTTTCGCGTAGTACGTCAGGAAAGAAAGAGAGTACTCGGCGACCATTGTCGGATGCGTCCCACTCTCTGTGCCATGTTTGAATCCGTCATCGTTTCATTTGCATTTTATTTATAATGTTGCTTCCTGTAATTTCGGTGACTTTATCGAGCCAGTCCCTCTTAAGCCAGTAAAGTGCATCACTATAACTTATTGTTATGTGTAAATGGCAGGTCCCCCTCACAACGCAAAGTGCCTCTACTGATGTTCTGAAAGCTCCGCTTATTCTGAGGAATACACTACGTTGACCTCATCTTGCAATTGTCTTCTTCGTTTGTATGTTCACTCTGTGAACCCAAGCACTTGCGGCGAAGCATGCGGTGGATTCAAAAATCAAAATGTCGTAGGAGCTTATCGTCTTCATGGGTAATTAGTGCTGTGTTGTGTTAAGTTTTGCTAGTTTGGCCATAATTTTGGACGCTTTGACGATTATCGGTTTGACATGATAGTTAATAGTCTGTTTTTCGTCAAGATGCAGTCCTAGATAACGCGTGGCTTGCTCTCCCAATATAGTGGTCCGCAGATCGAGCCCCGTGGACATCCCTTTCTTATTACCTTGACAACTTTGCGTGTATCGGCTATCCATTCCACCACCCTACCCCTGCAGTAGTCTAGGGGGCTATTGTAGAGGGAAGCTGATAGCCTCATTTCCCTTAACCTGATGAAGAGTGACGGCCACCACATGTTTACAAAAGTCCCGGCTATGTCGATTAGTATGGTGGCCACGTATTTGTTTCTGTCAGTGCTTGGCTGAAGGCGTCTTCTATTGATCTACCTTCCCTGAAGCCGAATTGATGGGGCGTTAGGCCGAGAATGCGTCTGTGCGATTGTAAGTGGTCACCCAGGAGCCTTTCCTGTCCCTGGCGAGAGTGTTTAAGAGGCAGATCGTTTGGTACGTTTTGGGGTTCTAGGCGCTTCAGTCCGGAACCACGCGGCTGCTACGGTCGCAGCTTCGAATCCTGCCTCGGGCACGGATGTGTGTGATGTCTTTAGGTTAGTTAGGCTTAACAAGTTCTAAGTCTAGGTGACTGATGACCTCAGATGTTAAGTCCCATAGTGCTTAGAGCCATTTGAATCATTTGTACATTTACGTGTTTGTGTTGTTAGTTATATGTGTGTTATGGGGATAGGCTTCTGACAGTGATGGTAACACTCCTTATTAATAGACGTTGTCCAGGACATCGTACTCGGTGCGTTCTATTTTTTGTCTTTCGTAGAACTGTTTATATGTAGGACAGTCTGCCCCTCCCCCCCCCCCCCCCCCCTCCCCGCTGCCACGCCTTATCGCATTTTCTGTTTCTGTGTTTGCATGGCTTACTGCCTACAGGATTCTCTTGCCTGCATTCTGACTTTTTGTGTCCCGGTTTTGCACATCTTCCGCATACTGGGCCCTTATCGCAACGCTTCGATGGGTGACCGAAGCCCCAACAATTAAAACATTTTTGTACAGCAACAAAGTCGTTGATATACAAAGATTAAAATTGAATAAAAACCCTTTCTTTTTGAAGGAGCAGTAATCATACTCTTGGCGATACTTCTAAAATATTGTTTACTGTCATTTTGCCATTTCGTCCTGTTTTATATTTTATTTAAACCTCGTTATCGAACTCGTCTTTAGTAATGTGTGCACTCAGGTTTATTTTGTATAGTTCTTCTAAGAATTCCTGGTCAGTTAAATGTGTTGAGACATGGTGCACTGCCAGCAGGGGGTTCTTCACACCTAATGTTCTTAAGCTGTGCTTTTTTCTATTATCTTTTTCTTGTCTACTTGTTATTCTATTACAATTACTACAGTGTTTACTGTTGACATGATTGATTTTATTTTTAATTTGTCTTGTTTCGCGTTAATTGTTTTAGTGATTGTTTATCTCATGGTTCTCACATCTTGGTTGGTTTCTTATTTAAAGCAAAGTGTGCTGGACTGTTTAGCTTTTGTTTGTTGAATGCGTTCTTGTACTTTGCTTTTAGGTTTTGCAATGGCACCGGCAGCCGCAACCGCTGAGAATGGAAGTGAGAGGGGTTTATTTTCTGACTTTAGTGTCTGATTTTCGGATTTGAGTTCCCCTATTTCTTGCTCCAGGAGCTGAATGCGTTCCTGGGCATCTGGTGTGTTTACAACAGCTGGTTCTTTTCTGAGTCTGGCGTTTTCTGTTCTGAACTCTTCATTTCGTCCATAAAGCCTTACTTGACCTAGAGCGAGTGCCCAAATTTTGTCTCTAACCTGCGATGTAATTGTGGGTGACACCGCTGAGATCTCATATCATTTTAGTTTCCATTTTCTTTCTTTTGGGAATTTGCCACAACAAAAGCATGACACAACACCACACGCACATACTTGAGGATAGCAATGTACACATATATACGTGAATCTTCCTGGCAGATTAAAACTGTGTGCGGGTCCGAGACACGAACTCTGGACCTGTGCCTTTCGCGGGCTATTACTCTACCAGCTGAGCTACCCAAGCGCGACTCACGACCCGTCCCCACAGCTTCAACTCTACCAGTACCTTGTCTCCTACCTACCAAACTTCACAGATGCTCTCCTGCGAAACTTCCAGAACTAGCACTCCTGGAAGAAAGGATATTGCGGAGACATGGAGACATGGCTTGCCGCAGCCTGGGGGATGTTTTGAGAATGAAATTTTCACTCTGCAGCGGAGTGTTCGCTGATATGAAACTACCTGGCAGATTCTTCCAGGAGTGCTAGTTCTGCAAGTTTCACAGGAGAACTTCTGTGAAGTTTGGAAGGTAGGAGACGAGGAACTGGCAGAACTGAAGCTGTGGAGACAGGTCGTGAATCTTGCTTGGGTAGCTCAGATGGTAGAGCCCAAGGCCTCCAGTTCGAGTCTCGGTACGGCACACCGACACACAGTTTTAAGCTGCCAGGAAGTTTCATATCAGCGAACACTGCGCTGCAGAGTGAAAATTTCATCCTGGAGACATATACACATGGCAGTAGTAGCGCGTACACAAGGTATAAAAGGGCAGTGTGTTGACGGAGCTGTCATTTGTATTGAGGTGATTCACGTGAAACGGTTTCCGACGTGATTATGGCTGCACGACGGGAATTAACAGACTATGAACGCAGAATGATAGTTGGAGCTAGACGCATGGGACATCCCATCCCGGAAATCGTTAGGGAACTCAATATTCCGCTATCCACAGTTCAAGGGTGTGCGGACAATACCGAATTTCAAGCATTACCTCTCACTACAGACAATGCAGTGGTCGTTGTCCTTCAGTGTTTGAATAGAGTTGTCTGTGACAACAGACAAACAACACTGCGTGAAATAACAGCAGAAATCATTGTGGGACGTACAACGAACGTATCCGTAAGGAGAGTGCGGCGAAATTCGGCGTTAATGGGCTACGGCAGCAGGTGATCACCGCGAGTGTCTTTGTTAACAGCACGACATCCTCTGCAGCGCCTCTTCTGCGCTCGGGACCATATCAGTTGGGCCCTCGACTGGAAAACCGTGGCCTGGTCAGGTGAGTCCCCATTTCAGTGGGTAAGAGGTTATGGTAGGATTCGTGTGTAGGACGGACCCTACGAAGCCATGGAACCAAATTGCCAACGAAGCACTGTGTGAGCTGGTTGTGGCTCCATAATGGTGTGGGCTGTTTTTTCATGGACTGTACTGGTTCCTCTGGTCCAGCTGAAAGGATCATGGTACTGGACCGATCAATGTCTGTAAGTGGTTATGCTCAGCTACCTGAGGGACCATTTGCAGCCATTCATTGACTTCATTTTCCCAAAAAACGGTATCATGTCACTGGACCACAACCATTCGTGACTGGTTTGCAGAGCATTATGGATCATTCAAGCGAATGGGTTACCAACCCAGATCGCCCCACATGAATCCCATCAAACATTTATGAGACGTAAGCGACAGGTCAGTTCGTACACAACACCCTACACCAGAAATACTTTAGCAATTATGGACGGCTAAAGAGGCAGCATGGCTAATTATTTCTGCAGGGGACTTCCAGCGACTTGTTGAGTCCGTGCCACGTCGAGTTGCTGCACTACGTCGGTAAAAGGAGGCTCGCAACTATGTTAGGAGGGCATCCAATGACTTTTGCCACCTCATTGTATACACTACAGCCACCTACACTCAAAAGATACACTTAAGGCATAACTTTCACACACCGTGCAGATAGCGGCCATTGTGTGCGGATGATAAGAGCCCTTTCCGATTAGGCGGCTATAGCTAACGCAAGAGATTCCCTAACCAACAGTGTCATAGGAAAATCAAATTGATTCAATATTTTTATATCTCCAGAAGGTTTTTAACACTGTTTCTGAAAAGTGAATTCTAATAAAATTGCATGCCTACGGAGTGTCGCTTCAGTTGTGTCACTGGTTTCGTGATTTTCTGTCAGAAAAGTCACAGTTCGTAATAACTGGTGGAAAGTCATCGAGTAAATCAGAAGTGATATCTGGCTTTTGGGAAGTGTTATAGACCTTCTATTGTTCCTCATCTACATAAGCAATTTAGGAGACAGTCTGACAAGTTCTCTTAGATTTTTTGTAGACGATGCCGTGCTTTACAGTCATGTAATGTCATCAGATGGTCAAAATGAATTGCAAAGCGATTTAGACAAGATAATTGTATGGTGAAAAAAGTGACAACTGACTCTAAATAATGAACACTGTGAAGTCATCCACATGATCACTAAATGGAATCCGATAAATTTCACTTACACGATAAATCACACAAATCTAATGGCTGTTAACACAACTAAATGTTTACGAATTACAGTAACGAATAATTTACATAGAAGTCACATAGATAATGTTGTGGTGAAAGCAAACCAAAGACTGCACTTTATTGGCAGAACACGTAGAAAATGTTATAGGTTCACTAAAGAGACTGCTTGAACTACGACTGTCCGCCTCTTTTAGAGTATTGCTGTGCCGGCCGGAGTGGCCGAGCGGTTCTAGGCACGACAGTCTGGAACCACGCGGCCGCTACGGTCGCAGGTTCGAATCCTGCCACGGGCATGGATGTGTGTGATGTCCTTAGGTTAGTTAGGTTTAAGTAGTTCTAAGTTCTAGGAGTCTGATGACCTCAGAAGTTAAGTCCCATAGTGCTGAGAGCCATTTGAACCATTTTTTTGGGATGGCAGTCATTAAAACAAAGGCGTTTCTCACTACAGCAGGACCTTCTCATCAAATTTCAATCACGAATACTCTCCTCAGAGAGTGAAAATATTTTGATAGCGCCCGCCTACGTAGTGAGAAATGATCGTCATAATAAAGATAAGAGAAATAAGAGCTCACACGGTAATATTTAAGTGTTCGTTTTTCCCATGTGCTCTTCGAGAGTGAAAGGGTAGAGAAGTAACTTAAAGATGATTCGATGAACCCTCTGACACACACTTAATTGTGAACTGCAGAGTAATCATGTAGAGGTAGATGTAGATGCTAGGTATACTGTCCCTGTCGTTACTCTTCATGTACGCATTATATCAAAAAATTACATCTACTGATAGTAGCTACTGAATGCGTAAGTTGACTTTGATATCTCATTAAAAAAATATCATGAGTAAATCTCGTTGTAACGACTGCATCTCTAGTTTAATATATCTTGAACATTTCTTCAGAGAAGTTCCCAAAACCACGTTTTACGTCATTTTAAGTATGCAACTCTTAGTTATCGCAACAGATGTATTGTCCAACATTCCACTTATGACTCACAAGTTTATGTCTAAATCATAACGGCCGTCTCACCGAATAACGCAAAAGTATCCCATGAAGTCTCGCTGTAGTCAACCCAATCACTCATAACAGTGCGTCTGATTATCTCCTACCCTGTGCGTGTAATTAGCCCCATCAGTTGCTGCTGGCGTCAATCCAAATCCTCTTACATAAAACCATAACTCACAATTCCATTTAAGGCTATCGATCACCATAATTACCTTCTTGCCACAGTCTTGCATACAGCTCAGAAGACATGATAGATTAGTGCCAACAGTTTTTCGATACCATTGGCTGTCACTGAATGTAAGTATACTCTCCATTCCACCTTTTACATGAACAAATGGCCGAACGAGGGGGAGGAATGCGGGCAAATCCCCACTGGCCATCCAGTCTCTGGCCCCGCACTCTGTCGGTCGCAGTTACATAAGAGAGGGTGAACAAAAATATGAAAGTACCACAAATACAACACTTTACCGTACTAACACAGTGTAGAAAAAGCTTCGGCATTCAAAACAGCATCCAGTCGTCTCGGAACGGGGACGATGCGAGCTGTGCGAACAGGGGTCTTATCGTCTTGGGACACAGCATCACCATTAGGGAACAAATATTGTACCATGAGATGGACCTGATCAGCCAAAATGGTCACATAATCTGTGGCAGTAATGTGACCTTGCACAGTAACCTTGGGGCCCAAAGAATTAGCGTTCGCTTAGAAAGCAACACTCGTGTGAAACTCAGTTTGCGCTTTTCTCACCTGATATCGTATAAACCATGAATGGAGGGCAACAAGCACACTCCATATTCCTAGATTTTCGGCAGCACTTTACGCTGAGTGTTGTTTGCTGATGACGCTGTGGTGTACGTGAGGGTGCCGCCGTTGAGTGAGTGTGGGAGTCTACTAGAGGACTTAGACAGAATTTCTAGTTGATGTGATGAATGGCAGCTTGCTCTAAATGTAGAAAATGTATACTAATGCGGATGAGTAGGAAGAACAATCCTGTAACATTCCAGTACAGCATTAGTAGGGTGTTGCTTGGCACTCGCATCAATTAAATATTAAGGCGTTACGTTCTAAAATGACATGAAATTTAATGAGAACGTCAGGTTGGTAATAGGGAAAGCGAACGCTGGACTTCGTTTTATTGGGAGAATTTTAGGACAGTGCAGTTCATACGTAAAGGAGACGACGTACAGAACGCTAGTGCGACCCGTTCTTGACTACTGATCGAGTGTTTGGGATCCCCACCAGGTCAGTTTAAAGAAAGACATCGAAGCAATTCAGCGGCGTACTGCAAGCTTTGTTACCGGTTGGTTCGATCAGCACACTCGTGAACTCAAATGGGAATCCCTGGAAGGAAGATGACGATCTTTTCACGAGGCACTATTCATGATAATTTAGAAAACCGGCATTTGAGGCCGACTGTAGAACGATTCTACTGACGCCAACGTACATTTCGAGCAAGGACAACGATAACAAGATGCGAGACATTAGGGGTCGTAAGGTGGCTTTTTGAGTCTTTTTCCTTCGTTCTGTTTGCTAGTGGAGCAGGAAAGGAAATGATTAGTAGTGGTATGTGGTATCCACCGACATGCAACGTACGGTAGTTTTCGGAGTATGTATGTAGATGTGGAATACCACCTTATGGTTGTCCAGATACCCGCCATGTTTCATTCTTGGGACGCAAGTCGGCCAGAAGTTGGAAACTTTATGAAAAAAGACTAATCCGACCAAATGACGTTCTTCCATTGCTCCACTGTCGAGGTTTTATGGCTTTGGCATAAACTTTTTCTGTTAAAGGCATTTTCATCGCTGATGAGTGGTTTTGGAATTCCTGATCGCCCTGCAATTTCCCACTTCTGGAGCCCCCTTCTTGTTGTTTTGGTGCTGACAGTGTTTGCGAGTGAGACATTCATTTCTAATATTGTTCATCTTAAGGATTGTAATAGTGTCCACCTTCCACACGGAGCACATCCATATCTCACCATTGACTTCTAGTATCAGCCGAAAGCAGTTGACGTCAACAAGTGTCTGGGCCTGAAGATGACGTTGTTACAATATTGAAACTGGTTGCCAAAATAAAATCGACACCTTAAATACAGCTGGAGGAATTTGTTCACCAGATGCTTCGGCTATTTTGGATACGGAAGCACCCACCGTACGAACACCAACACTATGCCCATTTCTAAGTCACTTAGTCCCAGCCTAACACGCTCACACTGCCCTGCCCTGACCACGACTCACACTTGCAACGTATTGAGGACACTGCGCAGGTGCCGTTCGTCGTTAAATACAACAGAAAAACCTGCAGGCTTGGCTCTCAGTTGCATTTATGTTCAAGCATCCATTTCTCTTAGCGCTTTTATCCTTTTGTTTTACTCTCGTGCAGCAACAAAATTTTGATCCCATACGATTTTTGAAATTGTGAATCCTATCAATTCTTTCGAGTATGAAACTTGCAGAAAGACGTTAAATCGGTTGATCCGTGTTGTATAGTGAGAGCGACAAGGGATGAGCCGCCAGTATTCCAGGCAGTGATACAAGTCATGATTCTATGCAACAAAACAAAACAAGGCTCCTAGTCCCAAAGATTAGTAACATTTTGCATTATATGTTGAACAAAAAATAGCCAGATTATAATATGAATCGCAGATAATGAAGACTGATCCCAATATTTTCTTGTTAGATTCTTAGTTCACGTAACATAATGGGAAGTACGATACTCTTTCCGACAACTTCTGGAAACTGTTTTCTCAACATCACTAAAGTTTTATCCGCATGTCAGAACATGAGGCACTGGTCTGCAGAGATCATCTGCCGTTGCTTTACTCTGGTAATCGTTTCTGTTACTTGAGATTCCATACACATTTCCGCAGCTAACCTACGACGACACTCGATCCGTAGGCGGCAGATTCAAAATAGTGTTACAAAAGCTTTTCAAGCACCTTGCACGGGCTGGTATTACATACCGAATCTTTCCATTATGTGCCATGTCGTGATGGAATGTTACGCTGTAAACGATGTGTCGAATTAGAACTTGTAAACTCGACAGACCCCTTGGTGCCTTTTGATATGAGTGGACCGGCAAGAGATTTTACCCTTACTTTTACTCTGGTTTCCTTAACCGTCGGCCGAGCGGTTCTAGGTGCTTCAGCTTGGAACCGTGCGACCGCTACGGTCGCAGGTTCCAATCCTCCTTCGGGCATGGATGTTTGTGATGTCCTTAGGTTAGTTAGGTTCAAGTAATTCTAAGTTCTAAGGGATTGATGACCTCAGATGTTAAGTCCCATAGTTCTCAGAGCCATTTGAACCACTTGAACCTTAACCAACTGTAACAATGCTCCTGTACAGTAGTATCGTACAACCATTCATCACAGACATATTAATGACAAAAGTAGCGTACACCTCTAATGGCGCCAGAGCGTCGTGAGAGTCAACATAAATGAATGAAGTCTGTTCGTATGTGATTACGCAAATGTTATTAATTTGGCATTTAATTATTTTTGTATCCTTGGTATTTTTCGTGCGCTAATTTTATGAGCCGAGTCTTCTGGATGGTGGGAGACGCATCTGACAAAAAGCGCATTCTTTAATGAGCGGAACGTCGCAACTCGTGTTTGGAAGGGTAGACAGCACAGGCCGCCTGGAGAAATTATGTCAACAATGCCATTGTCGTCAGTATGACAATGTTGGAATTAAGGAATGTACTTCAATAACTTTTACAACTGGAATCCATAGCTGTTTATTAATTGAAGTCATTCTTACTTTAATTAGGTTGTATTTACTGAATAAAACGCCTATTACAATTAATTGATATTCATCTATATGGCCATTATCAAGAAAGTAATCAACACGTACAGATAGGGAACTTCCGGGCAGATTCGAACTGTGTGCCGGACCGAGGCTCGAACTTGCGACCTTTGCCTTTCGCGGGCAAGTACTCTACCGACTGACCTACCCAACCACGACTCGCGACCCTTCCTTACAGCTTTACTTCCGCCAGTACCTCATCTCCTACTTTCCACGTATATATATAAAAACTAAAAGTCACCTAATTGTTCCCTGTTCATAACCTTGGCAGAAGGTCGCTAAACATAAAAGTTCCTTGTCAACCATCTCTCTTTCCTTTTGCTTTCCTCCCTCACGTTAGCTATCTTGTAAGTTGCTTTCGTGATTAGGATGAAAAAACTAAATCTCGGACGAATAAACAGTAGGCTAATGTCTCGCAACTTAATAACGGCCGGCCGGAGTAGCCGTGCGGTTCTAGGCGCTACAGTCTGGAGCCGAGCGACCGCTACGGTCGCAGGTTCGATTCCTGCCTCGGGCGTGGATGTGTATGATGTCCTTAGGTTAGTTAGTTAGTTAGTTCTAAGTTCTAGGCGACTGATGACCTCAGAAGTTAAGTTGCATAGTGCTCAGAGCCATTTGAACCATTTTTGAATTTAATAACGATTTATTAGCAAGCAGGTGTGGTCAAGCCACTTGTGGGACCACATATAAAATTCTTGTATCTTTCTCCTAAAACAAGACAGAAATAATATGAAGAGCAGGTCCACTAACTTACCCAGTTCAGCCAAAAATTATTCGAAAACACCACTATTTGCGAAAGGACCCTTCTGTCCTTAAGATTGGGGGTAGAGATTCATTGAATTTAAAGATGATCAACCAAAATCGCTCATTCCTGTTCTAACTTTCTCATCCTTGTCTGATCCCTTCCCTCGCCTTCCAGAGAACACTACCTCTGTTTAAAAAATATATGAGAAAGGTGGGTGGGCGGAGATACGTTTTGTTTGAAGTGACCAACCACTCTCTCGCTTCAGCCTTCGCTTTTCCTATCCTCCTCATGGCCTGTTCCCTTCTCTGTCGAGTCTAAAACGACGTCGGTCGGAGAAAGATTACTCCTTTTAAAAACAGTGGAGGGGGTTTCAAACTTCCAGCCAACTTTCTCGCCCCATGCCTGTTATGGTTTGTTTCTTTCGGTCTCCGTGGTAGGTATTGTGTATTAAACCGGGGACCTAGAAACGCCGGAGAGGCTTCGTACTGCCGTAGCCCTCAGTAGTTCACAACACAACAGGCCACAGCAATCCACCCACCTCACCACCGCCGCCCCCACACCGAACCCAGGGTTCGTGCGGTTCAGCCCCCCCCCCCCCCCCGTGGACCAACCCCCCCCCCCCCCCCCCGGACCGCCCCCCGGAAACGTCTGTCTCATACCAGATGAGTGTAGCCCTAAATGTTTGCGTGGTAGAGTAATGATGGTGTACCCGTACGTGGAGACAGTGTTTGCGCAGCAATCGCCGACATAGTGTAACTGAGGCTGAACGAGGGTAACCAGCCCGCATTCGCCGAGGTAGATGGAAAACCGCCGTAAAACCATCCACAGGCTGGCCGGCACACCGGACCTCGGCATTAATCCGCCGGGCGGATTCGTGCCGGGGACCGACACACATTTCCACTCGGGAAGCTCCGCGTCAGACCGCGGCTAGCAGGGCGGGCATGGTAAGTATGGAACAAGATAAAGGAAATTAAAATATCACCCATAGAAATAAATGAAATAATATATCTAGCTCGGTCTATTTTCTCTCCCTAGGTTTTAGTGCAGTCTTGGCAAGATAAAAATTTAGCATGCCAGACTTGATAACGTCGCAACAAATAAATTTAGTTAAGTTATATGAAACGAACTGATGGGCAAGTTTCACAGTGTGCACAAAAGCCTAATGACACCTGCACCTATGCTGAAATGTATCAATAAATTGTTACTTGTAAACGAATTTCAGAATATATGCGGGCAGCTAATATATTTATGTACAAATGCTAATATGATTTAGATTTTACACGAATATGTCATCTGTATATTTTTATCACTTGATAATGGCTAAAGAGATCAAAAACTGTGAGGGTGGTAGACTTAGACACTTTTTTCTAGTAAATATAGCCTAATTATTGCAAAATGTCACTGAATTAATGTATATTCAGTGCTTACAGAAGAGTTTTGTATGATCTGCCATTATGGCATGATTGTGGTTCATAAAATACACGTTTTTTGCTTAGTTTGGGATCGGACGTGTGAATGGAGTAGTCTTTATTAATGTTTAATGGTGCTACTGGTGGTCTCAGTTTAAGTAAAATATTGTTCATGAAGAGCAGTCTCAGGCACGTTCCTGCTACCCTTAGGTAGCTATAATTTAGCTTCTGTCGAGAGTAGGTAGTCAGGAGAGAACACTCACTCCAGGAAACAGATGCGGCTGTTGCTTTCGCTAGCGAAGTCTCCTAACATAAGCATGAAACCATCTCGATCACAACAGATATTTCATTTTTTGTTTTGTATTCTCACAGAAAGGGCGATCAACCGAAGAACATCTACTCTGTTGGGACATCTATTCTAAATAGAGCTTTGCTGTTTTATCACAATATATTGTCACACAGGAGGCGAAGTATTTACCTTTATTTTAATTATCTGGTGATTAATTAAGAGGAATGTTGGTCTACGACTGCGGTACACACCTTGCTATTAAGGGAAACCTTTGAAATCTTTGGGCAGAACCCAGGGCGTTACTATCTTTATTCAGGTGCTCTGAGTTTGAACAAGAGTATCCGACATAGTTCCGTGTAACCCAATTTCATGTATAATAGTGGCTAAATCTAATAGCGGATTTGTGGAGTAACAACTTCCCATCGCTAATAAAGAGAGTTTGCTTCCCAACCAGAACGAAAGTAGTTAGTGTATTATACATTTTTTCAGCTAGTTAAATATGCCAGAGCAAACGAATGTAATGAATATTTATTCCAAATTTAGTAGTGATTTCAGTTTCTCCGCATTGCTTTCCGCGAAGCAATGAAACTGGTCAGAAGTCAGCGTAAATTACCTCGTCTTTATTAAGATTTATGTAATCACTTCAGTGCAGATTAGATTAATGGTCGCTGGATTAAAGGAGCACTTTCGCGTCTGGCTGGATGCTTCGCTTTAACTTAAGTGGAGCTGTGTAAGCCGGGGCGGCGCTAATTAAAAGTATGCGGAACTCACTTAAAAATGTCGAGCTTCCGCTGTGTGCTAAGCCGGCGGCTCTTCAGCTGGCAGTGCTGCGGCTGTCTGCAGATTAAATAAGCCCAGCAACAGTAAGCTAAAGATGCGCGACGCAGAGCAATGCGCTGATTCTTAGCGACAGAGCTAAATATCTCCTCGGAAATAAATACTACCAAAATACTGTATGATTGTTAGATAACAGCATGGAGCTATCTGTTTTTATAGCAACGCACTCCTGTTCCAGGAATAACAAGTATGCTTTCCGCATTTCTGTTCATAACATAATAGGCCTACTTATAATATTACTTTAGCAATAAAAGTCGTTAAATTGGATATGAGAAATTGTCTGTGCAACACAACGAAGGAGAACATGGGCAGTACAAAAAGGACTCTGGAGTAAATTCTCTGCGCTAATGAGGAGAAATGTTGAAAACCAAATTGAAAATCAAATTTGCGAAGTTTTAGATTGCTAAGGTGAGAGATGAATTTTGAAAAAGAAGAATGTCAATGAAACTCATACGGCGCAACCCTTATAAATAAACAAATAAATTACCTTTTTTAAATCAATACGGAGACCGATACGAGTTTGTGAAAATTTGCAAATTTATTCTGAAGCTGTTAGTACATTATAATCCATGTTATTGTGATGATGTATAAAAGTTTTGGTGCGTATAAATTGTTGTTTGCTTTAAGTGACAGTTCTCGCAACTACACTTACTTTACTTGTAATGATTTTATACACATTCACTGACGGAAAAGGATCGCATCATAAAGAAGGGACTGTGCGACGAAAGTTGGTAAGCGTGTTTCTTCATCTAAAATATGATGTCTATTCAAATTTGGCATCAGTCGCATAAGAATGGCGCTAGTAGCGTCACTATGAGAACGTACATCAGGTTTGCTTTAAATACACGCTGTAACGGTCTTTATCGCTATTTATCTTTGACATTGGGCTTGGTATCCTGATATTAATGAAGAACACCTTTAAGCCTACAAATTAGGAGGAGGAGGAGGAGCAGCAGGAGATGAGTGTTTAACATCCCGTCGACTTCGAAGTCATTACAGACGGAGCACAAGCTCGGATTAGGGAAGAAAGGAGAAGGAAAGCGGCCTTGCCCTTTCGAAGGAACCATCCCCGTATTTGTCTTAAGCGATTTAGCGAAATGACGGAAAACCTTAATCAGGATGGCCGGATGCAAGTTTGAACCGTCGTCCTCCCGAAGGCGACAAAGACCAAATTATCAGGACCTCACTGAGTCTGAAGGAGATCGCGTAGTAGGGCTACGAGAAGCTGTGGTCCGTACTGTGATATTACAAAAAGATTTGGCAGGAGTGTAGCCACTGAGCATCATTGCTGGCAGCGGTTTTCACTAGAATGTACGGTCGCAAGTAGACCAGGTTCCGGACGTCCACGTGGCACTACCGACCAGGAAGACCATCATTTTCGGTGTATGTCTCTGACGCATCGTGCTGCATCTGCAGCAGCAAGCACCACAGTGACACAACGAACTGTTACAAATAGGTTACTTCAACGGCAGCTCCGCGCCAGACGCCGTGTAGCATGCATTCCACTGACCCAAAACCACCGCCATTTGCCACTTCAGTAATGTCAAGCGAGAGCTCATTGGATGGCAGGGCAGAGGTTTGTTCTATTTTCAGATGAGAGCTGGTTCTGCCTCGGTGCCAGTGATAGCCGTCTGTTGGTTAGGAGGAAGCCAATTGAGGGCCTACAGACAACGTGTCTATATACTATACACGCCGGACCTACACCTGGAGTTATGGTCTGGGATGCGATTTCGAATGACAGCAGGTGCACTTTCGTGCTTATCCCACGCAGCCTGACTACAAATTTGTACGTCGGTCTGGTGATTCGGCCTCTTGTGCTGCCACTCATGAACAGCATTCCGGGGGTTGTTTTCCAACAGAACACTGCACACCCACATACCGACGTTGTAACTCAACATGCTCTACAGAGTGTCGACATGTTACCTTGACCTGATCGGTCAGCAGACCTATATCCAATGAAGCACATATGGGACATCATCGGACAACAACTCCAGCGTCATCCAGCGTCCCTGTACTGACTGATGAAGTGCAGTGGGCATGGAACTCAATCCCACAAATTGACACCCGGCACCTGTACAGCACAATGCATGCACACAAGCATGCTTTCATTCAACATTCTGGCATTTACAACGGTTATTAACGCACCAGCATTTCTCATTTTCAATATCTTATCTCGCTCTTACATTAACCTATGGTCCTCAAATGTTAATCACTTACATATGTTATGTAGACAAATTTATTCCTGAAATTTCATTATTCTACATCAATTATTCTTTGGTGTTGCAATTTTTTTCAGTTAGTGTACATTTTTTGTTTGACTTCTCCTTTGTGTATATACAGGGTGAGTCACTAACTATTTACACCTAGAATAACTTCGAAAGTATGATAGTAGCTGAAAGGTTTGTGGGACAAATGTTGCATTGGACAATGGGGACCATTATATGACGTTGTTTTTTTGTTGCTAGGTGGGGTCGCGTCAGAGATATGAAGGTCAACTTTGGTTTTTAAATGGGATGGTATACCCTCCTGGAAATGGAAAAAAGAACACATTGACACCGGTGTGTCAGACCCACCATACTTGCTCCGGACACTGCGAGAGGGCTGTACAAGCAATGATCACACGCACGGCACAGCGGACACACCAGGAACCGCGGTGTTGGCCGTCGAATGGCGCTAGCTGCGCAGCATTTGTGCACCGCCGCCGTCAGTGTCAGCCAGTTTGCCGTGGCATACGGAGCTCCATCGCAGTCATTAACACTGGTAGCATGCCGCGACAGCGTGGACGTGAACCGTATGTGCAGCTGACGGACTTTGAGCGAGGGCGTATAGTGGGCATGCGGGAGGCCGGGTGGACGTACCGCCAAATTGCTCAACACGTGGGGCGTGAGGTCTCCACAGTACATCGATGTTGTCGCCAGTGGTCGGCGGAAGGTGCACGTGCCCGTCGACCTGGGACCGGACCACAGCGACGCACGGATGCACGCCAAGACCGTAGGATCCTACGCAGTGCCGTAGGGGACCGCACCGCCACTTCCCAGCAAGTTAGGGACACTGTTGCTCCTGGGGTATCAGCGAGGACCATTCGCAACCGTCTCCATGAAGCTGGGCTACGGTCCCGCACACCGTTAGGCCGTCTTCCGCTCACGCCCCAACATCGTGCAGCCCGCCTCCAGTGGTGTCGCGACAGGCGTGAATGGAGGGACGAATGGAGACGTGTCGTCTTCAGCGATGAGAGTCGCTTCTGCCTTGGTGCCAATGATGGTCGTATGCGTGTTTTGCGCCGTGCAGGTGAGCGCCACAATCAGGACTGCATACGACGGAGGCACACAGGGCCATCACCCGGCATCATGGTGTGGGGAGCGATCTCCTACACTGGCCGTACACCACTGGTGATCGTCGAGGGGACACTGAATAGTGCACGGTACATCCAAACCGTCATCGAACCCATCGTTCTACCATTCCTAGACCGGCAAGGGAACTTGCTGTTCCAACAGGACAATGCACGTCCGCATGTATCCCGTGCCACCCAACGTGCTCTAGAAGGTGTAAGTCAACTACCCTGGCCAGCAAGATCTCCGGATCTGTCCCCCATTGAGCATGTTTGGGACTGGATGAAGCGTCGTCTCACGCGGTCTGCACGTCCAGCACGAACGCTGGTCCAACTGAGGCGCCAGGTGGAAATGGCATGGCAAGCCGTTCCACAGGACTACATCCAGCATCTCTACGTTCGTCTCCATGGGAGAATAGCAGCCTGCATTGCTGCGAAAGGTGGATATACACTGTACTAGTGCCGACATTGTGCATGCTCTGTTGCCTGTGTCTATGTGCCTGTGGTTCTGTCAGTGTGATCATGTGATGTATCTGACCCCAGGAATGTGTCAATAAAGTTTCCCCTTCCTGGGACAATGAATTCACGGTGTTCTTATTTCAATTTCCAGGAGTGTAGTTTGACTCAAATGGTTCAAATGTCTCTGAGCACTATGGGACTTAACATCTGAGGTCATCAGTCCCCTAGAACTTAGAACTACTTAAAGCTAACTAACCTAAGGACTTCACACACATCCATGCCCGAGGCAGGATTCGAACCTGCGACCGTAGCGGTCGCGCGGTTCCAGACTGAAGCACCTAGAACCACTCGGCCACCGCGTCCGGCTGGTATAGTTTGGTACATACTTTGTGATAGTTGCTATCGAGACGAATCCAATGATGTGTAACAGTAGGGTCTTTGAAAGTCAACGAAGGTCAAAAAGGTGGTATGAACGTCCATTTACAGAAATGTTTTCGAAGTGATGACCATTGGTATCAATGCAGTGGTGCAATCTTCTTATCATGGGTTGTGTGGTATTCCTTATGACTTCGGCACTTATCGAAGTACATGCTCTGACAATTCTCTCTCGTATATCGTGCAAATAGTAAATATTCGCCGAATAAGGCGTATCCATCTAACGTGCCATTGACATGTAAACACCATTCTACGGTTTCGCAATACAACACTAATAGGAACGGTAAGACTAGTATCGTCGAATCAAGCGAATGTGAATGATGTATTCCTTCGAAGAACAAGTCGATATGCTTCTCATTTACGGAGAATGCCAACGAAATTCAGTGAGAGCTAGAGACTTATACGGTGAACGATATCCTGAACGTACTCACAGTACACGTCGTACATTTAAATATATGTATGATAAATTGAGAGCAACTGGATCTTTAACGCATCGAAAGCATATCCGGCAAAGGAAAGTTACTAACGAGGAAACGGAAATTGGTACTCTTGCCAGTGTGGTTCGAGATCCTTGGGTTAGTTCGCGTAAAATCGCAAAGGAATCTGGCATGAGCCAGAGTAGTGTTGTTCGTGTTCTGCATCGCCATAATGAAAGGTCTCTGTTGGATTCCTTTCATGTTAATCTTTTAAAACTGTTGTCATTTACAGCATACATTTCACTTCTAAATTTACTGTGGTGTTTCTGACTATCTGGGAGGAGACTGAGCAGTGGAACGTGTTACTTTTACACATAATCAAGAACGATCTGTCACACTACTACACTTTAAAACACAGTTTATATATAATTCATGTCACACAGTCTCATACGGAACCTACATCCGCTTTCTTTTATATACTGTATACGATAAGATACTGTCATCCCCCTTTCCTTCTGTGTGAGAGGATGAATGAGCAAATGTATTTCTAGTTGCATGCTTGATGGTAGCAGACAAGCCTGTCTCCTAGAGAACAGTAGGACCAACGTCGGAACAGGTAGCTACGCTTTTTAAAAGCAGAGAGGTTTCTATTCTTAGTATGGTCCTGTCCATCCCTTGTCATGTTGGTATAGGACGCTGCCTCCCTGGTCACTTCCGTTGGTATCTGGAAACACCCTTGGTAGGGTCTGAAGTGGTCAGATCTCCGGCTAAGCGCGTCACTTCTAAGTCCGCAGGACAATGGATTTCTTAAGTTCAGCCAAACTGAAAATTTAATCACCTTTATTTCAGGTTTAGATCTGAAATATCTAATGTTATCTTAAATTGTAACACAGTGTAATTCGAGTGTGAAGTTCAGATTATCTTCCAGTAGTTGCTTTGTCAATACTTTGTGAGTAAAGTGGAACCACATGTGGATGATCCGTAACTCTAACTAAGATCATCAATCTTAAATGCGAATGTGCGTGAGATTATAACGTCTCGTCTTGACAATATTTTTCAATATAGCAACTTCTCTTTATGTTCAACCCATGTGGGGTGTACTTTGTGAGACCAGTACCACGTGCTTATACAATCGTTTTACCCATCAGGTTAATAGTAAGACGATAGTAACCAGTTCGAGGTTTTTCTTTTGTAATTTGTGTTTCGATGTAATTTATTTTAATTATCAAAATTATTGTGGAGTTACACTCCTTGTGTAAACCAAGTTGACCACGTGAAGCATGTAGTGTAATCATCAAAGTAGCCCTCAGCTATTCTTTTCGGGACAATTTCACAGAGAGTTAGTATGAATTTAGTATACCAGTGTGTGGTAATTTCATGACGGACAGGACTGCGCTACGAACGTAACTTCTTTGGGAGAAAATTGAATCGGTTGGCTGTGGCTAATTTCCTCTTGCATATGTTTCAATGTTCTTCGTGTGTTATTTTATGAATGCAGTGTTGTATGCAGTCTCCCAATCTTGGCTACAAATTTGATGTGTTCCGTAAGATTACAAACTCATATTTTCACAATCCTAAATAAGGCACCAGTTTAATTATGAATCAAGTTTAATGTGCTGAAATTTTAACTGAACAATGATCAATGTTAAAATAAAGGTCCAAATATAAACTGATTTATTTCTTTTTATTTAAACGTCTTTTTATATATATATATCACCGGTTATTGTAAGATAAGTACTAAAAGATTATAATTAATGTTAGTCTGGTTGGGAATTTGGTAAGCTAGAGTGGATACCTGGTGAAACAGTTGCTCGGTAATGCAAGGTTAACTTCCCCAGATAGCTCACAGCTTTTAACCCACTTTTATTGTCTTGAATATCAGCACCGCTTTCAGAACAAATTAATGCATCAACATTACACATGGCGACCCTGTTCTGCGATTCCGCTAGACCGTGGAATCTCTGAAACGTTAGATTGCAAGCGTTGTATAATCTTAATTTTTTTTTCCCTGCGGCGCTCAAACAACTTCTGTGTTGTATCTGAGCAGACTTTCAAAAGATTCACGCCATTGTTGAGCGGCGTTGTGTTGTTTCTCTTGTTGTTTTGTTTTCTATATTTGTGTGTTTTATATGTGTGTGTTTTTTCTCGCTTTTAAATTGCACTGACTTCAATCAATGAAATATATTTGTTTTGGGTGTGAAAAAGTGCGTATTAGGTGGGGTACGTTTCGTGTAACTGTCGTAATTTTTGGGGGATACATTTATTGTGATTAGTGTGTTGCGTACCGGATATAAATTGAAATAATGCAGACAAGTAACCAAGCTAAAATGAGGCGGTACAACAACTTAAGCAACATGGACCAAGGGGATAATTTGATTTCGAATATTAACGTGTCGGACGGTTCCGAAAATGCAATGGGAAATACTTCAGAGGAAATGCAAAACAGGACGAACGGGCTCACAGCAGAGACAGAAATTAATTTGCCTCCAACTAACCAAATTGTTTTGGTAGAACTCATAAAAGCCTTATTGCGTCAAAATAAAAAAAACGTAGAGAAATCAGAAAAATCGTTCTGAGAGCAAAAAGAATCATGCGAAAAATCGATCCGAGAGCTAGGCAAACAAATGACGCAGAAATCTGAAAATTCGATCCACGAGCTAGGCGAACAAATGACGCAGAAATCTGAAAAATCGATCCGCGAGCTAGGCGAACAAATAAACGAAAAACTAATCCAACAGGCAAATAAAGTCGACAAGTCGATGCAGAGAGTGTCCGATGATATCTCACAAAGAATAAACAATCTGGCAAGTGAAATAAAAAATGATATTATGAAAGAATTAGGCCGTACATTTGAACAAATCGATGATCGGCTGCAAGCCTTAGAACAGGGCAAGCGGAGTCGCAATGCGGAATCGAAAGAGAGCGAGAAACAGCTACTTAGGAATTTCCAAGTGCTGAGAGAAGAATGCCAAAAGGAACACCAGCTGGTACTCTCCAGGGTCCAGGAGGCGGAAACGCATTGTCCCGCGTCCATTAGCAACAATGTAGCGGACAACAGTCAAGCGATTCACGCACTTGAACAGCAAGTAGAACAATTGAAGCAGACTGGGGCGGAGGACAACAGACAAATACATGATAAGTTTGCGGCATTAGTGGACATCGTAGGCACGATGAAGGTGACGGAGAGCGATAACAATACTACACCGGTAGCGGTCTAGAGACCGAAGAAGTGCGTTCGCTTCTTAGATTTCAAAAGGGACAGTTCGTAGTGAACAGGCGACACAAAGCTGTAACAGGCGAATTACAAGAACGCGTGGCGCATCTGGAAAGCCGCATGGGGTGTGATTCCGAACTTGCCAACAGCACTTAAAAGAGCCGTACGTACAGCGGAGAGGGGGACTCCGGCCATGAGGGAGATTTTGATGACAGGGAAGAATCTATCTTGAGGGGCAGACATGAGAAAAATAGAAACATTCAAGTGCCTCGCCAGGAGGAAATGCGGGGATTTGATTTCAAACATTTCCTAACAGTGAGAAAGTTTGAGATATTTCGAAATTCGCAAAAAGGAATACATCCACGAGCATGGCTTGAGCAATTTGAATTCTGTCTTCCCCCCGACTGGGCCCGTTCACATAACATAGAATATTTGTGTGGCTATTTGGAAGGCGAACCGGCGATTCGCATGAGGTCAGCAGCGCGTCACTGCAACTCCACTCGGGTGTTTCGACAAGCCTTTCTGTCCGCCTATTGGTCGGAAGTGGCACAAGATAGGGTCAAGTATGGCATAATTATGCTGCCAAATTTGAACCAGTCTGGTTTCGGCAGCCCAGCACGCCTATTCGACCACATGCTGCAGGTGAATCAATTTCTATACGATACATGCAGACCTGCGGAACTAATTAGGATATGCATCACCAAATTGCCGATGCACTTGCGCCACGTCATTCTTGCAGGACGATGCAAGGAGTACGTGGATATGTTTAAGACACTTCTCCAAGAGTTGGAATATAATACAGGATAATGCCCACCTAATCAAGCACAAAGTTATTACGGGGCACAGCAGTGCGACCGCAGTCGTCGCCGTAGTACTAATCAATGGCGTGACTGGTCGTCGCGACGTGAACGGAACAATAATCAGGACCGGCTGTATAGAAACTGGGGTAACAGTCGCGAACACAGGTGGAACAACGGAAATGATCGAGGACGTGGACAAAATCGTGAACGCAACAGGTAGGGCAACCAGAATCGATACTACGATGAACACGGTGGGAATAGGGTAGTAGGTGGAGCACCGCATGATTTTGAAATTCGGCTGGCTCTGAGCACTATGGGACTTAACATCTGTGGTCATCAGTCCCCTAGAACTTAGAACTACTTAAACCTAACTAACCTAAGGACATCACACACATCCATGCCCGAGGCAGGATTCGAACCTGCGACCGGAGCGGTCACGCGGTTCCAGACTGAAGCGCCTAGATCACACGGCTTGAAATTCGGCCAGCCAACCCTGGACACAATCCAGCAAATGGAAATGAACAAAACCGGCAATGACAAATGATCAGTGCAGAAGGCGCCCAATCGGAACAAATGAGCAACATGGCAAATGAGTACATAGGGTATATAGAGAGGACGGTGAGGATAAAGAATTGATTAGTTTACATTTGTGACATATACATTTTGAATAATATGTTGGTAAAAATAATAATAAAGATGTTTCTATGTGATTGATTGAAGTGATGTTTGTGGTTTTTTTTCCTTCTTTCCTTGTGCAATTAGGATTTAGGTTGGTTCAAATGTGAAGATAAAAGGTTTCTTTGTGAATGAGTGAAATGCTTTTTATGGTTTTTTGTGAAAATTGGAAAGACTCGCTCCTGGGGGAAGCAAGATCTGTGTTGAATTAATGCAAAACTCAGGGGAATTATCGATCTGTGGGTATTATGGGTCTGGCAAACCCAGGTCCCCAGCTGTTAGTAGCCTTGTTTCTGATTTTCTGCTTTCAGTGCTACTATCTATCTATTACTGTTCTATATCTGTCAGTATAAATAAGGATCTCTTACTATAGTATGCGTACTGTATGAATATTTTTAAATAGGGGAACTATGAGAAAGGAATGAGTAAGTTTAGAATCTTGAAAACAGGATGCAATAATACGATTGTTTAACCAATAGCTTCCCAATATGCGATGATATGTTAATATTGATTATATATGTCTTTTTTGTTCTTTATAGCTGAGTATGTAAAGTGCTGTCTGTGGATTTCGTCAGTATATTGATTCCCTTCAAGGTGAAAGAAGAGTTGTGGTTTGTGTAATTTATGTGGCCCTGAAATATTATTGTGGTAGTCAAATACGAGCAGTTTTTTCAGCAAATGGAGAATGGAACAGAAACAAATTAATGCATCAACATTACAATAAATATCATCCTCACCATATCAGTCTCCACCAAGACTTAACTGGTACGGATTGTAGGCGTCGCATTGAATTCTGCCAATGGGCTCAACTTCACATTCAGAGGGATTACACATTTATTAACTTGATTTTATTTACTGACGAGGCTATATTCATGAACAATGGGAATGTTAATTGCATAACATGCATTATTGGGCAACTGAAAATCCATGTCGGCTGCGGCAAGTTACAAACCAAAAACAGTGGTCGGTGAATGTATGGTGTGGGATCCAGGAGGACAGAATTATAGGCCCTTATTTCATCGAAGGAAATCTTAATGGTAGGAAATATACCACATTACTGCAGGAAATATTAGGTCCGTTATTGGAAGAAATACCTTTAGAACAAGGAACAGAATGTGGTATCAACACGATGGGTGTCCGGCACATTTTTCGCTGATGGCTAGAAGTGAGTTGCAGAGACAGTTCCCAAATCGTTGGATTGGATGCGGAGGAGATGTGTCGGAGCCGGCTCGTTCGTCAGACTTGACGCCTCTGGATTTTTTTCTTGTGGGAGTTCGTAAAAGACATTGTTTGTAAAGACTTTCCAACTACACCTGAAGATATGCGAGAGAGCATGTGCTTCGATAAGTGCCGATGTGATAAGGAATACCACTCAATCCATGATAAGAAGATTGCAGCACTGTATCGATACCAATGGTCACCACTTCGAACACTTTCTGTAACTGGGCGTTCATGCCACCTTTTTGACCTTCGTTGACCTTCAAAGACCTTACTGTTACACATCATTTGATTCTACTCGATAGCGGCTATCAGAAAATAAGAACCAAACATAGCATCCCACTTAAAAAAAAAGAACAAAGTTGACCTTCGTATATGTGAAGCGACCTCAGCTAGCAACAAAAAACCAACGTCATATTATAGCCCCCATTGTCCCATGCAATTTTTTTCTTACAAACTTTTCAGCTCCCATCATTCTTTCAGAGTTATTGTAGGTGGCAATAGTTAGTGACTCACCCTGTATAGCTGAGAGTAAAGTAATTAAAGGAACGTTTGGTGTTGTGTGGCCCCGAGAACCTAATTAACGTCATCTATTGACGTGTGAGCACCTTGTATCTAACAGAGACACATGAAGTACCAGTGGGGAAGATAAATTTCTTGGTTTTAGACGTACCACTCGGAAATGTAATGAGATAGTGATTGGAAATATTAAGTAATATTGTATGAATAGAAGTTAAGAACTTTACACATAAATAATCCTGAGTAAGAAATGAAAATATGCGAGTGAGCAGGCATAGACACTTTCAGCTATATTAGTGAGAGCATAAAATGTTTGAAAATCTGGCTTCTTACGGTCCTGCAACTAGACATACAGATTGTGGTACAAGATGGTAGTTCGGCATCAGCAGTTGAAAGTACGGAAAAAAGTCGTTGCAACACAGCAGCTGAATGGTAACAATGGGATACAATGGCAGCAGAGTACATACTAATGTTACTTCGAAGAGAAGTTGATAGTTCATCCGATGACCGATAATGAGCTACAAGTCTGTCGCTTAAGTGGTCTCTGCTGGGGCTGATTGTTTAGTCCAGTCAAATGGTACTCAGAAAGCCCAAATAGCGGAAAGTCTGGTAGAAGTTTCTTGATAAGTTTTCTACGTGATTTAGGGAGTGCTGAATCAGAATTTCCAATGTTCCACCAAACTTTTGGCCCAGAAACTGGTCAAAAATGGAAAAAAGAACACGCAAATATTGGACATTTTTCGATTTTTCGCTTAAAACCAGGAAGCGAGGTGTTTGTCAACAGAGTTGACTATTTATGAAAGTAAAGAAGATAAAATTTCCCACAAAATAGCTCTCGATTACTTCCCCCCCCTTTCCTCCCCGCACCCTTACTGTTTTTTGTTACATATCCATTGCCGAATTCTACCCTCCACAGTAGTGTCACGATGTTATTCGCCATCGGTAAATTCAGTTTATATGTATAAAATAGTCACAACGAGTTCAATTGAGAAGTGTGTTCTATGTCATAGTATACTGGACGATGGGAGAAGAGTGTCATCACTTAGGCTCGTAGTGGGTTTGAAGACTGTTCTAGAAGCAAGAATGAAGAGGAAGGATGGGGATAGCTGCCTTCCTGAAGTGTAAAACTCTGATTAAGGTTCATGAACCATGTCGGAAAAAGTACACTAACGAAATTTTCAGAACAAGTGAGACAGAACAAAACTATGGTAACTTATGTCGCTCAGGAAAAATTACTCTCTATTTCGATGAACAGAGACTGTTAAATATCAGTTTTAATCGACAAATCGCCCAAAGCTGGCAGAGCTTCCGAGCAAGCTGAGGAAAATGCTAATACCTTATCCACACTGTACCACCTTTGGACCCCACACATTCAACCATCTTAGTTGTTGGGGAAGTCTTGGATCTTCTCTTCGTTGTAACAGGCGTCAATCAAAGAAGTAATGTATTAGTCATTAAACCAAAGAGAGGGAAATTTGCACAGCAGTTTTACCCTCCTCAGGGAATTGGCCATCCCACTTGAGAGAATATTCTATTTTTGTATGCTGTCAGTGGTTGTGACACTGCTTCTGCTCTTAACAACCGGGGAAAAGTGAAATGCAACACTACATTGATGAAGACCCTGAATTGCAATAAGACATACAAATATTATAGATTCAAATGCGGGCAAGGAGGCCGTTGCGGAATGTGGAAATCAATTCCCTACCACGTTTTATGGTGGTGCAAGTGGAGAGTCTCTGAACGACCTCTGATATAGAATCTTACATCAAATCGACACTCAGAGCAACTGCCAACATCACATCTTTGCCACCAACTGAGGGTGCTGATAGCCAGTGTACCACCAGGTACAACAGTAGCTGGACAAAACTAAAAAGCCGGTCACTAGTGGCCTTGCGGTTCTAGGCGCTTCAGTCTGGAACCGCGTCACAGGTTCGAATCCTCCCTCGGGCATGGATGTGTGTGATGTCCTTAGGTTAGTTAAGTTTAAGTAGTTCTAAGCTCTAGGGGACTGATGACCTGAGATGTTAAGTCCCATAGTGCTCAGAGCCATTTGAACAAAACTAAAAATACCGAGGAATGGGGTTACACGAGGTCCCAGGATCGCCTGGTTCCGACCGCCGTACCACAACCACCAGCACCTGGTGTTAACTCTAGCCTATATCGCCTGCAAGTACAAAACTGGTTGTCATGGCTACTCTTGTAGCTGCCGAAAAACAGGTCTCCACTGCTTGAAGCTCTAAATCAGTTGCGACACAGTTTGCGAAAGTGATAGGCATCTCTATTCGCAATACTTAGGAGTAGCCATGTTAGAAGTAGAAGAGGAAGAAGAGACTGAGATGAGGACTGCTACAGAAGTAGGTAAGCCATATTTCACATTGTTGTTATAATTCGCCGTTCTGAAATGTCATGTCTTTAATACTGTACCACTGTACATAGGTTCAACTGAGTGGTGTCAGAAGCTCCCTCTCATATTTATATCTTACTCTGAGTAATTCGATTTTCCTCTCTAACTGCATGTAGTGAAAAGTTGCCATTCCTTCACACGCGGACTTCCCACGCAGCGTCTCTCGTCACCCGGCTGGTCTGGTGACAGGTGGGCATCGCTGATCTTGAAAGGGTTAAGCCGACAGGTGTGAGGGAGTTGAGTGAATGCTTTCCAGACGCCGACATTGTCATAAGAGCTGCGGAGACAAGCCCGCAGGGGCCTGAAGGAGTGGCTGGGCTAGAGATTCCGTTACTTTGCAGAAACTTTGCGAAAACACTTTCTGGCGGGCTACCAGCGAGGTGTGGGAACGACTTGTGTTCCCAGGCAGTCTTGACGGGCAAATTCCCGTGTTTTCTACAAAACCGTAACTGTGATTGGCTTGCTCAGGGCATAGCTCCATGACGTAGCAAAATCGGCGCAGAAATTAGCGCCAAGAATCTCCATTGGTGGAATGACAGTGCTTCGGCAATAGAGTGGAATTTTCCGCCGGATTTCGAGTTGCTGATTGGAACGTTTAACCACGGCCTCTGTCGTGGGGGCGGGAATGTTCTGTGTTCGGTTTGTACGGGTGCTCTTGTGGGAGTTGGCTCTCGCCTTTCGGTCGGAGTAGGTTACAAGACTGAGCTCTCGCTGCTCAGGACAGCCTGCCTTCCGTTGGCTGTCTAATATACTTTTATTTAATTGTAACTGTTTGACGAAGTTGCTAAAGTTTCGACTTCAACGTATTCCGAGTACAGTTGGCAATTGAGCGTTCTGTGTACAAGCGGCCTATGTTGTCTGTCTTGAGCAGTTTTGGCTAAAGTTGACTGTATCAGGGTTACTGTGTGACTTCGCTTGTCAAAATCCATCACTGTACCGTCAGTGATTGTGTGGCGAGCCTTCTTCGTCTCCCGCAGAGGCGCATTTGTATTGCTAGGAAGTCTTTAGTCTGGAACAACCAGACCAGGGTAATTTGTTTCCGGCTATACTCGCGACATTATCATCACCACGACGGGACGTCGAAGCAACCAGCCATCGCCTCCAGTACGCCAGATCGTGTCCTTGCAGTTAAGAAGACAGCTTGGTAATGTACGACCGCAGCACCGGCAAAGCAGGCAATTTTGCTAGGTGATAATCAGAGCTCAGTGGAGCGCGCCTGTTCGTCTTTTTCTAACTTTGTTCTGTCTCGGGTGGTCATTGTCTGAGTTCTCACTACTGTAGCAGCAGTTAATGTTTGGTTGACTGTGTGTTTCTCTTAAGATCTGAGTTGCAAGGAATTGGCTCCACATACCACTTCGTCATAAATGTCACAATCTAGTTTAGTGACAACTTCACCTTCACAGCATTTATTTGAGCACAGAATTTGAGCCAATTTGATGTATTGTAAATGTTTCATGTGTTTTGTTTATTATTTTGAGTTTAGTCATAATAAATCATATTGTTATTTTGGACAGAACTTTCATTCTGTTAATCGGTAGACAAGCCTATCATTTCTCACTACGTTAATGAAACTTTCCTTTATTTAACTTATTTATCAAATTAAATTATTGCAGGTGCCAAACTCTTTTCTACTCCACTTGCAGGGTCGATTACAGTCAGTTCGCGTTTCTTTTTAATCCATGTGCAACAGCAAAAGTCGGAGTTAGAATGGGGGGGGGGGGGGCTTAGAGCATCATTTACATATGAAGATTCTAGAAGAATTTAGTGTTAAATACACTGCTAGCACCGGCACCTCGCACAACTATAAATTAATATAACTAGAATAGGTAAACAATTATTTACCTCTTATCTGGTATGAACTGAAATTAGTCATCTAACGTCTTACTTAGCTATAACATACCAAAATGCAGACCATTTTGCAGACGAATCAAGCGAAGCAGTGGTGAACAAAGCGCGAAGAAGATGGAACTTCTTTGAAATCCCTTCAAAATAATTACATTTACAATGTAATATTATTATTACAAACTGCCAAATAAAGCATAACTATTGCGATTTACGTAAGTTATTTGAACACCTTTTAACTGTAGGTGTGATGTAAGCTATCACTTTGCCACTTGAATGAACATTTTAACATAGTGAGGAATGAAAATTTTTGTTTGGTAGTGTGTCCGAACTTACGCTAACATTAACGAGCGCTACATACCATACGATTGGTCCGACGCGAAATGCCACTCCGACCTATATTGTGGGAAATTATACGCTATTTAGTTCCGTTATTAGTCGACTTCGCCGAAAATTGCGACCTTTCCGTGTTATAAGCGAAACACCCTCAAAAAATCCCATGTTTTTGGTGGTTATTTCCATTTTTCACGCATTTCCTGGGCGAAATTTTGGTGGGACTTTGAAAATTCGCATTCAGCATCCCAAAAACATATAGAAAGCTTGTAAAAAAAAGCTTCTGTGAAACTTTCTTAAGAACTGCCATTTGACTAGACCATCTTAGGAAAGGCACGTTGGTATAGCCTCTTGAGCCGCCAGGTAACACGAATTGGGGTATTCACTACTGCCCAGGGGCCCTTGTGGAAAGAAGTGTCATGCCTGGCGCATGCAGCTAGTGAGTGTACGTATTGTCTCTCCAAAAGTGCTTCAATGACGCCGTCAGATAAGTTTAGAGTGACTGCACGAGTTTAATGCTGCCTGAAGGAAATATTTTTCGTGTTATGGCCTGCTGTGTCTGTAATTACTACTATGAAACCTTGATTAACGAGAGCTCTTATTTCTGCCGAATGGTACACCGAGTGACAGAAACGTAGAGAAGCAATCTAGGAGTAAAAATCAGTTAGTAGCAGACGTAACAAGTGCTTAGGTGTGTGTGAAGTTGTAAAGTGTTTTTATTTCTTCCTCACTCTGATAACTGATCAGAGTGCAGAAGTGTAAGAGGTTAATATGGATAGTCTAAACAAGCAACTTTGTTCGTTTTTTCTGCGAGCTGTTCGAGACTGGAATAATAGAGAATTATTCTGAAGGCCCTTAAGAGTGATTTGTAGAGTATCCATTTACATGTAGACGTAGATGCAACTTAAGTTTGCCGTATGGTAGAGTGTAGTTTAATCCAGACAATAAGAGAAATGTCTGACAGCCCGGATAGCCGAGAAGTAGCGCTTCTGGGCTGTGGGAAGACGAGCCTGCCCTGAATCGACGGGAATTAGTGAGCTGACCAAACTGGATGTGTGTTTTAGGCGATTTCCTGCATCCAACTACGTGAAAATCTAGCTCGTATCCACGTTTCACCTCAGATACACGTTACATAAACATTTACAATACGTTCTCACATTTGGACATAAATTTACTCTAGACACAGGCAGGTTTTGTCCCAGGGGGAGTGGTGGCTTCAGAAAGGGTATCCGGCCACTAACTACGACAGACATTGCCTCAGTCCATGTAACAAATGCTGACCCCATAGAAGAAGAAGAAGAAGAGAAACGTTTCGAGACTCGGTTATCGAAAAAGCATGGTGAAGTGAAAGTGCTGCAGAAAACTTGTTCTCTGAGTGCTGTGTTTAATAGGCAACAGACTCTTATTACGTGCTAGAATTGTCCAACTCTAGAAAAGTGCATATTCTGAAACAGACAGGTTCTAAGACAGTATAAATTGGATAACATTAACTTTTGTTGAGAGAAGCGTTCAGCGCCTAAGGAGCAACGGAATCCGTATATTTATATCGGTGGGTACTTTTGTGTGTCGTGGTAGAAAAGCGACCACAGTGCCAGAGACGACCGCGAAACTCGCTTCAGGCTGCGTGTGAACGTGAAGCTGGCGCTGCCACAGCGGCTCTCTTCAGTGCGCTTTCGCCAAAACTTGTTGCCTAGCGACGCGTAGCCAACGTGGGAGGAGGAGGAGAGGAGGAGATTACTGTTTAACGTCCCGTCGACAACGAGGTCATTAGAGACGGAGCACAAGCTCGGATTACGGAAGGATGGGGAAGGAAATCGGCCGTGCCCTTTCTAAGGAACCATCCCGGCATTTGCCTGAAGCGATTTAGGGAAATCACGGAAAACCTAAATCAGGATGGCCGGACGCGGGATTGAACCGTCGTCCTCCCAACGTGGGAGGTCCTACATCAGGCGATGTGTCAATGTAGAGATCATCCGCTCCTGAACTGATTCACAGAGCTTCGTCTACAGCGAAAAAAATGAGCGGTAGCTCTTTGGATCAGAAATGTCTCTTCATCGCCGTCAGTGAGCATAACGGAAATCCCAGTGTACTCTGCTGCAACAGTGTTCCACACAACATACTCAATTAGTTAATAGAGCATAGACCATTATAGTAAGAAACTTTTGCCAAGCTGCAGAAAAAAACAAGCTATAGACGTTGTGTATGTATGTGTTGATATACGTTACTGTGGTGAGTAGCTTTTGCCGACCAATAACAGAACAGAAAGCTAAAGAACCACATCTTTAGAGTAGTGGATAAGTGGGCATTCACCCTAGAAATTGAAGGTCACTGATAAGACAAGACTTCTGGTGATAAGATAAGACTTCCAGGTACTCTCCCCATGCACCTGAAGCAATGGGACTCGTTATCGTCAAGGCCACCCCGGGATATCATCGCCTCTCGTCCAGTTGTGGCCTTGTCCACTCATCCCGGGCAATAGGATGACAGGAAACACCTCCCCTTTTCTCTGTAGACAACTAGGCATCAAGCTCCCTTCCCTCTCCCTGCTTTATTGTGAATCGAGTTGCATGAGCCTCATCATTATCGTTCTGTACGCTGTGTGTGCCACCACCTCAGCAGTAGCAGTCCACAGGCAGTCTTCCTGATTTTTTCTGATGATCCGGCATCACCACAACTGCAGCAGTAAGAACTGCCTCAGCTAAGTGCTAACAGAATACTGCTGTTTGCCAATACCTATAATTTCACTGCTACTGGATCTAAACATGTGAATGTAGGCCTACCACCTGTCCGTGATGTTGAATTAGTATTGAAATCAGGAATGTTCAACGTGTTTATGCTAGAGTGCAGTATATGTATGGAGAAGCAGTGCTGGAATTAACTTCAGTAGGCACACCCGTTTCCATGCGGTTCTAGGCGCTACAGTCTGGAACCGCGCGACCGCTACGGTCGCAGGTTCGAATCCTGCCTCGGGCATGGATGTGTGTGATGTCCTTAGGTTAGTTACGTTTAAGTACACTACCGGCCATTAAAATTGCTACACCAAGAAGAAATGCAGATGATAAACGGGTATTCATTGGACAAATATATTATACTAGAACTGACAAGTGATTACACTTTCACGCGATTTCGGTGCATAGATCCTGAGAAAACAGTACCCAGAACAACCACCTCTAGCCGTAATAACGGCCTTGATACGCCTGGGCATTGAGTCAAACAGAGCTTGGATGGCGTGTACAGGTACAGATGCCCATGCAGCTTCAACACCATACCACAGTTCATCAAGAGTAGTGACTGGAGTATTATGATGAGCCAGTTGCTCGGCCACCATTGACCAGACCTTTTCAATTGGTGAGAGATCTGGAGAATGTGCTGGCCAGGGCAGCAGTCGAACATTTTCTGTATCCAGAAAGGCCTGTACAGGACCTGCAACATGCGGTCGTGCATTATCCTGCTGAAATGGAGGGTTTCGCAGGGTTCGAATGAAGGGTAGAGCCACGGGTCGTAACACATCTGCAATGTAACGTCCACTGTTCAAAGGGCCGTCAATGCGAACAAGAGGTGACCGAGACGTGTAACCAATGGCACCCCATACCATCACGCCGGGTGATACGCCAGTATGGCGATGACGAATACACGTTTCCAATGTGCATTCACCACGATGTCGCCAAACACGGATGCGACCATCATGATTCTGTAAACAGAACCTGGATTCATCCGAAATGCTACTGCGTCAGCAATGTTCTTGGGGCTTGCACTTATGTACAGTTGGATGTCGTCGGCATATAGATGGTAGTTGCAGGAGTGAACCACTGAAGAAATATCATTAATGTACAGTGAGAAGAGTAATGGACCAAGGACGGAGCCTTGGGGAACTCCAGAGCGCACGTTTTTCCATGATGACTTTTCCGACTCACAGATGACTTGTTGACTTCTGTTTTTGAGGTAGCTGTCGAACCAGTGTATTGCGCTGTTTCAGAAATTCAGCTGTTTCATTTTAATTAGTAATATATCAAAGTCAACTGCGTCAAAAGCCTTGCTAAAGTCAAGCAGTGTTAGGAAGGTAGCTTCACGTCTGTCCATAGCATGTTTAATGTCATCAGTTACTTTGATTAATGCAGTTGCTGTACTATGGTGCTTTCGAAAGCCTGACTGATATTTGTCATGGATGTTATGAGTTTTGAGGTAATCCGTCAGCTCTTCATGGACGATGTATTCTAGGGCTTTAGATATTGCAGGTAGTATGCTGATCGGCCTGTAGTCACCTGGCGACTTATGGTTGTCAGTCTTGGGTATAGGTTGAATTAAACTTTGCTTCCACTCAGTAGGATATGTACTACCGACAAGAGACAGGTTGAAGATGTCTGTGTTAACTGGAATAATAGTGTCTACGACGTTCTTAATCATGACAATGCTCACTCCATCATTTCCTACTGCCTCGGAAGAGATTCTCATAATTGCCTTGTGTACTGTGCCGGTAGTGACATGTTTTAGGAAAAAATTGTCTCTCGAGAGATTGATATCTTGGGGCTGGTAGTTTGTCGCTGCGTGGCAGTTTACAGCTGTTGAGAAGAAATCGTTTAATTCTTCTGCAGACGCTTGCTAAACGGCGTCAGATCTTCGCTTCCCTATACCGAAACTGCGAAGCTTTTTCTACAGTGCAGCAGGTTGTGATATGCCGCATACGACAGAGCGGGCATGTCTGATTTTGGCATTCCTCACGCTTTGCTTCGTTCTGTTTCGGAGTTTCCTATAAGCTTCGTACGCCTCGGGAGTTGGGTTACGCTTGAAGGCCCTATGTGCAGCATCACGTTTATTCATTAACTGGCGTAATGTAGTGGTGAGCCACGGAGCGGGAGCTCTCTTTACCTTGACAGTGCGTTGAGGAGCAGGTTTATCATACAGTGTGTAAGTAGGCTGTTTAGGTTTTTTTATTGGTAACGCCACCTCTGTATGAAAATCACTGGCTGTGCGGTGTGCAGTCTGTGGCTGCTTTGCATTGTTGTAATACTCGCCATTGTAGTGTTAGGCAGCTGGCTGTGAACAGCGCGTAGCATTGCGCAGTTGGAGGTGAGCCGCCAGCAGTGGTGGATGTGGGGAGACAGATGGCGGAGATTTGTAATTTGTCATGAACTGCTATATTTATATATGATGATATCAAGGTAAATAAATTGTTTGTTCTCTACTAATATCTTTCATTTGCTAACTATCCCTATCAGTAGTTAGTGCCTTCCATAGTTTGAATCTTTTATTTAGCTGGCAGTAGTGGCGCTCGCTGTATTGCAGTAGCTTGAGCAGCGAAGATTTTTGTGAGGTAAGTGATTTGTGAAAGGTATAGTTTAATGTTAGTCAGGGCCATTCTTTTGTAGGGATTTTTGAAAGTCAGATTGCGTTGCGCTAACAAAATATTGTGTGTCAGGTTAAGCACAGTCATGTATAATTGTTCAAAGGGGACGTTTCATATGTCGACCCTTAGCCTAGGATACCTCACTGGAATCTTCTGATTTTTTTCTTGTAGTTTGTGTAATTAGTGTAGCTATTGTTTATTGCTAGCGCGTAATTATAGAGAGAATTTCCTTTGTAGTTGTAGTTTTTCATTGTTTTACAGTAAAACAGTTGTGGCATGCATGTAGATTTGCACCAAGTATTTCGCAGCTGCGCTGGCAATTAAGTAGACATTATTTCCATTGCTATGTTATTTTATTTTGCTCTTCAAATTGCGCTTTTCTGTGTTATCGTGTGAAATACTGTGACAATAATGGCGTGTGAAAAACGTAATACTAGGCTCCAAAGTAAACTGAGAAATGACAGTGAAGACGAAAGCAGTGTGTTAGCGCCGCAGAGTAATGAATTAACTAATGTTCAAAGTAGTAATTTGGTAATTGCGCATAGGGAAATGGAGCGGGCGGCAAACAATGGTGTAGACAGTGAAACAGGTAGTGAACAGGGAAGCGTTATCGATCGATTGGTCGGCAACAGCTCGCCTCAGGAATCAGGAATGACAGAACACAATATTGCAAATACTGCAGACTCAGGTTTTGGGTTCCCACCGTTTTCTCAAATGAGTCATGACACATTTTCCACTTGTCAAAATGTGAATGTTGCCGGTGCAACTTCACTGCCGAAAAGCACTGAGGAACATGTTTCAGACACCAGTGCATTGTTATTACAATTAATGCAACAAATGGGACAAAAGCTTGAAAAGTTAGACACAATGGAACAACATCAGAGACAAACACAGCAACAGTTAGACACAATGGAACAAAATCAGAGACAAACACAGCAAAAGCTTCAAAAGTTAGACACAGTGGAACAAAATCTTAAAAAGTTAGACTCATTGGAACAAACACTTGAACAAACACGTGAAGATTTAACTACTGAGTTACATAACATTGAATCGAAATGTCAAAAAGTCTGTAATGACGTAAAAACACAAATTTGTGAGCATTTTCAACCTATTTTTTCGCGGCATGAAAATGCATTACAGAATCACGAAGCAGCCATAAAAGAACTGCAAATTATTGTTCATGAAAATCATGAGACCTTGCAAGCTAAATTTGACTCAGTTGCATCTACCGATTCGGTTACGCAACTTGCAAAAACTCAGGAAAACTTTAAGGACACAGTAGATACTCTGAAACTTGGTTCAGAAAAACACACTGAAGAAATAAGGACACTATCGGAGAAAGTAGCCGAACTTTCGGATCAGGTCACTAACTTATCTACAAAGGTAGATGTTGATCTGAATGACACAAGACCCGTAGCCTTCACTGACACAGAAGAGTATGAACAAATAAGAAAATTCAAACAAAATCAGAATCAAATTAATACACAACACCAAAGAGAAATCCGGGAAGTACAAGATCAGCTGACACAGGTAATACAAGAATTACGTATTTCAGAGGACACTGGCGCTCCAACACGGGAAGAGGGACTTAGAAACACGGAAAAGCCGCAAAATAATAACACAGGGCATTTCGCAAGTTATGAAAGAAATTGGCGATGTGCACCGAATTTTGAGATGGAACGGCCGACACGACCTAACAATGACCGATATGCGACTCGCCGACATGATGATTTTGACTATAAGCTGTTCATTACTACACGTAAATTCAAAACATTTAAGAATTCTGGCAACGACATTCATCCACAAGCATGGCTCCATCAATTCTCTCATTGTTTTCCTCCCAACTGGTCATTGGAGCACAGGTTAGAATTTATGTGTGGCTACTTAGAGAATGAACCAGCTGTAAGAATGCGATCGGTCATTCACGATTGCCACAGTGAAGGAGAGTTTTACCATGCCTTCCTCTCAGCATATTGGTTTCAAGCCACACAAGACCGAGTAAAACATGGTATCATAATGATGAAACATTTCGAACAATCTGAATTCTCCGGTCTTGTGAAATATTTTGAAGACATGTTGCACAAGAATCAGTACCTGTCAAACCCATACAGCCCCTCAGAACTCATCCGCATTTGCTTAATCAAATTACCTGAACATTTACGGCATATTATTTTAGCAGGACGTTGCAAAGACGACATTGAAGCTTTTCAGGGACTGTTACAAGAACTAGAAATTGACACTGATAATCGCGGAACGCGAAAACAAGGACACAACAATTACAAGTCACATCCGTCACAATTCCGTGACGACAGAAACAATAACCGGACACAACTGGTCTATTCTTACAACGCAAATCGTGACCAAAATAGACAACACGTGTACGACAACCGTTGGCAGAGTAGTAATAATTACAGGGAAAGATCACCTCTCCGCGGTAGTGACTATCACAGAGACAATCAGAGAAACATACAATATGGGAACCAAAATAATTATTATCAAGGGAGACAGAATAACTTCAGACGCAACAGTTCAGCGCGCAGTTACGATTCAGGGAGAAATTCTCCACCACTTAACCGACAAGAAAGAAACTACAGGAACTACCGACATGACGACAGACGATGTGATCGTAACGACAGACCTGAATTGCATCAGAACTGGCGGGATTCAAACAGAGCTGGGCCCTCTCGGCAAGGCGAATTTGTGGAAGTTAGGCCTCCTAATCCCAATAACGGCGCGCGCCAACAGAGAGACAGACAATGACTCGCACAGCAGGCAGCCGCGTGCGCCCGCTGGCTCCGAGAAAAATAACATAAGACGCTAGCCTGGAGAAAAATTTTAGCATTCTTTACCGATGTATACAACATGATAATTGCTTTGAAGTTGAAACTCTGCGTACTAGGAAGAGTAAAGGTTTACACCACATTTCACATGTAAAACCGTTTATTGAAAGATAATCTGCTTTTTAACTTAGTCTTTGTCATAAAATTTTTCGCTTCACATTACTAATATGCTTTGTCAGACTTAGAATCTGTTAACATGCAACAATGTTTGAAGTTAAATATCCAATCAAGAACCAAGAGAACTTATTTAAACAGAAATTACGAATGCATTGTTATAATGAACATACGACACAGTGTTGTTAATTGTACATTCTTGCTTGTTAGTTGCACAATTACGTAACGACTATCAGGCTTACATACTTAGGACACATACTGGTACTGCTAATGAGATTTTAATGCAGCATTTTGGTTTACTTGAAAATACATTCTGGGTTTAATGTACTTTCTGTGAGATACCAGGCGACACAGTGGTTAGTTTAAGTGACAACTACACGGTTTTATCACGACGCTTCTAATGAGTGACAATTTACAATGTTGCTTTTGTAGTGTTTCTGTTTTATTTCTGCACAGTTTTTCTGTTTTATTCTGCAAAGTAAAACATGTTTAAGTAGTAACTTTTGTGGTATAGCTACAATGAGATTGCCTTTTCTGTAGCACAACAATACATTACAGCACAGTACTTTCTTCATCATGGCAATAAGCGTAATAACTAAGATATCTATACATAAAGCATTTCACTTTTGTTTATCATGAGGTAAGTACACTGACTTCTGCAGAACTTAGCTTTCGGAGGACGATAAGTACCACACTTCCACAGAATTATCTTACAGCAAGACGCACATTTAGCGCTACACGACACGCATTTGAGTGATTAATTTTGTACTTAAAACATTTATTTTTAAAGATATTTGAAGTACAATGATACAAAGGTTTTCAGTGATACATTTCATTTCATTGCTGTAATCTGTAACACCTGAGGGTATAATTACAGTAATCCTCAGGGGGTTACACACTTACTTTGTGTACCATGTGTTTGGCAACCACAAGGAACCCTAGCTAATATGGTATTTGCTTATACAACTTTACACATCGGTACCATATTTCTCTAACACACAAATTACCCAGCTATCTGATCATTTAACTGAGAGATAAACATTTTTTTTACTACATCAGTGACACATGTTTACGCAATACACAGTTGGGTAACTTCACACTTATGAAACTGTATTTTGTCTGTACTTTGTAAACTGTTCATATTTTTTCGGAATCATTGTGATACTATGAGAGCTTTGAATGATGTATTTGGTAAGGGAGCATGATTTTAAAGTACGTTTGAGGAAGATGACACTATTGAAATGAGCAGAGAATTTTTTTTAGGTTTTGAAATTATTGCAGAAAGCTACGACGTTTTTGAGATTTGACTGAGGTGTTATGATGTTATTATTACGACGACGATGTGTACTATGCTGTTGAGATATGTTTCTGATCAATAAGATGATGCTACCGTATATGAGGAATAAGAAGTATGTTGGAAACTAAGAATTGTACTTTAAGAGTTATGAAATGTGCGTAAATTCGTGACTGTATCACAATGCTGACGAATATTTTATTTGGACACTTATATTTATAGGATTTTGTTTCTACAGATTTGCAACGCTAATTCTTGACCTGTGAAATATTTTTATGTGAGACTGTCACTGTAGCGGAAACTGCTGTCGTAAATATTTCCGTAAGAAAGTTAAGTGACCACCTGCACGTAATGCGTCGCGGGCACCCACCTGGGCGACAGCCGCCCGAAAAAAAAAAATCCATTAGCCTTTCAGCGGCACAGGTAGAAAAAAAAAAGGGGAGGCCATTATAATGACAAGTGTCTTTCTACGAGAGTTGAGAGCTACTGACTTATGAAATGTCACATGACTATTGAATGATATTTTTATGCTTTGCTTTTCGTAGTTGCTTATTTCACTTGATATCTGGTTTCCAGCTGTGTTGCAGCATTGCTTTTATAAAATAAAATGCATTTGCTAATGTGAACACTTTCTGTCAACAGATCTATTAAATAATAATTTTGTAATCCACATTCTTTAAAAAAAGGAGCACTTGGAAAGGAAAGAACAATAAGGGACACATAATTTTCTTTTCAAGTACATGGTAATATTTTTTTTTACAATAAGTTGTTGTGGTGCACCACTTTAATTACTTAGACATTAAGATATGATTATACATTTCCCTTATCTGCATTGTTATCTTTACTGTAATATTTTTTTTGCTTGAGCTATGTCATGTTTAGATATAAGCTGCTGTTTGCCAGGCATAGTGCTACTGAACTTTAATTTGTGTTACTCTGCTAAGCCAGACTTATTTTTTTGTTTGCTGCGCATTGCCTCATATTAGTTGTAATGTTGAATTGCTTGGTAATTTAGATTTACTGTAGCTTGCTTTGCTATTTTCCATTTTTTCCATTGCTGTTTATATTAATTGTTTAATGTGCTGCTGCATTGCCTCGTCCCTTAGTTTAGCATCTGAGCTCAGTAGATTTAAGTTAGCTTAAGAGGGGGTAGACTATATAAGAACCTAACTATGGAGAATAGGGAAATAATGCTTTGAAAGTTATATGAAAACGATTTGGGCCTAAATGAGTATTGTACAATGAGCCATATTTATTTTGAAAGAAATATGGTTAGAATACAGAAAAGAGGTACAGATAGGACTTTTTGGGAATAATGATGAACAAAGGGAGATCTCCATGCAAAATACTGCAGTAAAACAAACCCTGTCCTTTCCCTTTTGTGTTGTCCCACTATATGTTTGTGTACCCTTGTGTATTTGTTTTCTTCCTGTCTCTGTGTAGTTTCATAGAATTTTTTCTTCTTTTAATATTAAGCTACATTCACTATGATGAGGAATACTGTTATCCTCGAATATAATTGGCATTAATAATATGTTATTTACTTTGTAAAGATGTTAGACATTATTAATTCCGTTCTGTTTAATGCTCATGTGTGAAGTTGATGTTTCAAAAGTTATTGTGATCTTTTATGTATGTACTCATGTCATAATTCCACTGATGTATATGTTAGTTCGATTCTTTTGTAAAGCCGGTACTACAAATGTTATCTGTATTATTATGTTCTTTAATGATGTATTTTGTACCTTTGTTATTGTATTTTTATGTTACCAAATTGTAATTGTTACCAATTCTTCAAATTAAGTAACATTTCACTGCACACGTTTCTGTTGGTCATAGTACATGGACAATATGTGAGAAGTAGGGACTGATAGTGTTTGCACGTGTGTTAATGATTCAGCAAGGGACTGGATAACAGCATTGCTGGATCTAAGGACAATTCTAGAAACTTTGTGAGTGCACAAGTGGTGGTTTATGGACTTGCTATATTGTCCTCAAGACTCTTCGATGGTGATTGTGCTCCTGCACATTTGCAACAGATGGCTGCTGGCCGTCTCTACCAGGACTACAGTGGGTCTGCATCTTTGATGGCCCACCAATTGCTACAAGGACTGCAGTGGGTCTGCACCTCTGGTGGCCCACCAGCACCGTAATGTCTACCAGGACTACAGTGGGTCTGCTCTTTTTTATTGGTAACGCCACCTCTGTATGAAAATCACTGGCTGTGCGGTGTGCAGTCTGTGGCTGCTTTGCATTGTTGTAATACTCGCCATTGTAGTGTTAGGCAGCTGACTGTGAACAGCGCGTAGCATTGCGCAGTTGGAGGTGAGCCGCCAGCAGTGGTGGATGTGGGGAGACAGATGGCGGAGATTTGTAATTTGTCATGAACTGCTATATTTATATATGATGATATCAAGGTAAATACATTGTTTGTTCTCTACTAATATCTTTCATTTGCTAACTATCCCTATCAGTAGTTAGTGCCTTCCATAGTTTGAATCTTTTATTTAGCTGGCAGTAGTGGCGCTCGCTGTATTGCAGTAGCTTGAGCAGCGAAGATTTTTGTGAGGTAAGTGATTTGTGAAAGGTATAGTTTAATGTTAGTCAGGGCCATTCTTTTGTAGGGATTTTTGAAAGTCAGATTGCGTTGCGCTAACAAAATATTGTGTGTCAGGTTAAGGACAGTATTGTATAATTGTTCAAAGGGGACGTTTCAAGTGCAATAATTTTGCGACATAATTCCCAAATTTTTCCGTCTGAAGTCAGTTCATTGCTTATATCATGCCAAGGGATGTCTGAGCAATCCTTTTGAAGAGCGTCATGGTTAACATTTTTTAGGTTTCTGTAGGTTACCAGGTGAGATTTTTCTTTGGTAGTATGCATTGAGTAATTTAAGAATATCACATCATGAGCAGAGAGTCCCGGAACGGATGTCAGATTGGCGCGAATTATTTTATCTGGTAGCTTTGTTGCTATTATATCTATGAGTGTATGGTTGTGTGGCGTGTGATGAGTTGGGTCCAGCGGTGTTAAACTCATATCGTTGGAGTGGAACAGTCTCCTTAGGTTTTCTGCAGAGGGAGGTTTTAACTGTAAGTCGATATTTGTGTCGCCCATAATGATTATGTGTTCATACTGTGTCACGAGCGAGGACAGGGCAGACTGAAAGGAGGACATGGCACCGACGTTTGGAGATTTATAGATTACTCCAATTAGCAGTTTCTGATTTGATATATTTATTTCGAAAAACAAGAACTCTGCTTCTCCTTCGCCCTTTGCATCCGATGTGCATAGTATAGTAGGTGTCAGATCAGAGCGAACATAGGCACCCACACCACCCCCGCGTCGTGTTTCACGATCTGCCCTTGGGAGAGAGTAACCAGTGATTCGGATAGCGTCGGAAGAAATATTTGGTTTCAACCAAGTTTCAGAGACGAGGATAATATGGAACAGCGATTGGCAGAACAGGTCACAGAACTCGTCGAAGTGAGCCGTTAGCGACTGCGCGTTCGCGTGGGCCACAAAGAGCCCGCCGTCGGAATCGGTCCGTCCCATTGTGGCCGCCTGTAGGACCGAGCGCGATCCGTTTACCTGCTGGCCGGAAGAAGGATCCCGCCAACTCTGTTCCACCCGCGAATAGTGCGTGGGAAAAATGATTATCGGTAAGCCTCTGTATTGGCTTTAATTTCTCGAATTTTCTTTTCGTGGTAAGTATGCGAGATGTATGTGTGTGTGTGGGGGGGGGGGGTGAGGGGGGAGGGGGGGAGGGGGGGAAGGGGGGGGGGGTAATATGTTGTCTGACTCCTCCTGAAAAGTGCTGTCCATAAATTTCAATAGTAAATCTCTCCGTGATGCACGTCTCTCTTGTAACGTTTGCCAGTGGAGTTTGTTTAGCATTTCCGTAACGCTCTCTCACCAGCCAACCAATCCCATGATGAAAATGTTGTCGCTTTAACGAATTGGCAAAAACGCAAGTACAATGTGTGGAATAAAGTCCTTTTCATGCAGAAAGGTGTATCATGTGCACAGAATCTGGTGCTATTCTTAACTCATTTTGTCAAAATTTGGAGTAAAGTCCTTCCAGAAATTGCGATATCATTTACGAAGAAGGATGAAAGCTCTGCGACAGCAGCAGCACGACTTACATGTAATATGTTCACCTTTCTGTTTCAATGAAGGATACTGCACAACATATGAAGGAATCACATTGCTCCTCAAAACATACGTTTCCGCATCAACTTCAGACCTGCATGCTTTAAAAACGCAGAATTGTTCATAGACAGATCGATAAGTAGCCACTTTGGTATGTGAATCTCTTTCAAAATGTTTATGGGCTATTGTGAAGATAATTGACATATCATCATGAACGCTAAACAGGAACTGATTCTGGTTCAAAATGCAACGAATAATAACTCAAACATTCAATGTGGGCAAGAAGAAAATAAAATTATGTCGGATACGTTGGTGTGGATAACACCTCATATATCAGTAAAAGATGAGAAATGTCTGATGCTTCTACATGCATTGAATGCAGATGTTCATCTACCAATAAGTTCGCAAGTTCGAATCCTGCCTCGGGCATGGGTGTGTGTGATGTCCTTAGGTTAGTTAGGTTTAAGTAGCTCTAAGTCTAGGGGACTGATGACTTCAGATGTTAAGCCCCATAGTGCTTAGAGCCATTTTTTGTAAAATCGAGTCCAGTAGACATCACCATTGAATTTGAATTATCAAAGAGTTTCTCTCCTAGCATCGCTGCATGAACATTACTGGAACTTGGTCATGTGGTAAAGTATTCCCCACTAACTGGGAGTGTGCAACAACTTGTATAAATGTAGAGAAACAGCTTCGCATCTGAAGCGTTTCACCGTGGCCACTCAAAGTGCGAACATCGTAGTGGACACACAGGGCTTTTATGACGAGTGTGCACAATTTGTATTCAGGTATATTCCATTTGTCACATTCACCAATGCCGGGTGTGTATTAACGACATTCTCCACAATTGTCGCTTCATCCAAACTGTTAATAACAGAAACTGTACCGATACTTAAAAAACTGCGGCATGACTAAAGCGTTTCCATCACGAAAAGCGCTGCGACAACATTGTAATGGTGTGTAAAGATATTGTGACATCGCTCTGACACTTTGACAACACAGATAGCATCATTTATGTCAAAGGCCGTGACGAGGTATGGTGGTTGAGTGAGATCTAAAAGAATACATCTACTTGGAATCTCGAGGCGTGCAACTGTCCATATATTCGGCAACTCAATCAACTGTATGGTGAAGACAAATATGGTTTCATGTGTGTTGCAGATAACGTACAAATACTTTTGAGCTACTAAGAAATATTTTCTTTTAAAAACTGTGTATTAATTCAGCTCTTCCTCCTCTGCCTGATACAGGTTATATGTAAATATTTATTACATGTTGTCTATGGACTTCATCAAGCATGATTGCTGCATGTGGCCAAGACCTTATTGAGCCGTCTGCAGAAAACTTCCTATCATTTAATATGCGAACTGATGTATACACCCCATCTGGAAAGCGCTTTTTCTTCTTCTCGCTGCGCTCGTGATGGAAAAAAAAACTGCGTGACGTGTATGTCCCAGCCTTTTTATACTAACGTGTGCATTTGACATGTCGCTTCCAGCGACCACTCCCTGCAGCAAGCACCGTCAGTCCAAAGACGTGCACTTGCTGGCTACATATGATATCTCCCGGCACATGCGTACATGACCGATACTTTGCTGGTAGCGTAACTGTTTTTCTGATAGCAGCCTCATACGATGGCAACAACTGTGAGTCATGACTCACTGCTACATAAAAATTCTTTGACCAGCGCCGGCAGCTGTTGAAATGCAGGCAGGTAATGGGATTCCAGTTCCTTCATGTGACAACGATGACAGAGTAAGGTATCCATGCTACCAACCATCTGAAACGGTGCGTTCCTGAATATAACATACACTGAAGAGCCAAAGAAACTGGTACACCTGCCTAATATCGTATAAGGCCCCCATCGAGCACGCAGAAGAGCCGCAACGCGACGTGGCATGGACTCGACTAATGTCTGAAGTAGTGCCAGAGGGAAATGACCACCAATCATGCAGGGCTGTCCAAAAATCTATAAGAGTGCGAAGGGGTGGAGATCTCTTCTGAACATCACGTTGCAAGGCATCCCAAATATGCTCAATAATGTTCATGTCTGGTGAGTCTGGTGGCCAGCGGAAGTGATAAAACTCAGAAGAGTGTTCCTGGAGCCACTCTGTAGCAGTTCTAGACGTGTGGGATGTCGCATTATCCTGCTGGAATTGCCCAAGTCCGTCGGAATCCACAGTGGGCATGAACGGATATTTGTGACCAGACATTATGCTTACGTACGTGTCACCGGTCAGAGTCGTATGTAGACGTATCGATGGTCCCATATCACGCCAACTGCACATGCCCCATACCATCATAGAGCCTGCACCAGCTTGAACAGTCCCCTGCTGACATGTAGGGTCCATGGATTCATGAGGTTGTCTCCATACCCTTACACGTCCATCCGCTCGATACAATTTTAAACGTGCCTCGTCCGACCAGGCAACATGTTTCCAGCTGTCAACAGTCCAATGTCGGTGTTGACGGGCTCAGGCGAGGCGTAAAGCTTTGTGTTGTGCAGTCATCAAGATTACATGAGTGAGCCCTGGGTTCCGAAAGCACATATCGATGATGTTTCGTTGAATGGTTCGCACGCTGACACTCGTTGATGGCTCAGAATTGAAATCTGCAGCAGTTTGCGGAAGGGTTGCACTTCTGTCACGTTGAACGATTCTCTTCAGTCGACGTTGGTTTCATTCTTGCAGGATCTTTTTCCGGTCGCAGCGATTTCGGAAATTTGATGTTTTACCAGGTTCCTGATATTCATGGTAATTCACTAAATGGTCATACGGGGAAACCCCACTTCATCGCTACCTCCGAGGTGCTGTGTCCCATCGCTCGTGCGCCGACTATAACACTACGTTCAAACTCACTTAAATGTTGATAACCTGCCATTGTAGCAGAAGAAACCGATCTAATAAATGCGGCAGACACTTATTGTCTTATATAGGCTTGCCGACCGCAGCGCCGTATTCTACCTGTTTACATATCTTTGTGTCTGAATACGCAAGCCTGTAAGTTTCTTTGGCGCTTCATTGTAGTATTATTAGCACAGTTCTGGCAGTGGCGGAAGCATCATCAGATAACAGCTACAAACATCGGCTACATGCCACCTCATGGCTAAGGCATGCAGAATTTTTCAAGAACGAACTTCCTGGTGCCCTCATAGCGGGGGTTAACCATACCTCTTCCTGTTGGTTCCAATCTATAACAGAATCCAAGTGTAACCAGTTTCTCAGCTGTGAATAAGTGTCGCCACTTCAGCCTGAAGTCTGATAGTCGCAGCATCAGCAGCGTTGACAGCAGCACAGCCAGTCTTAGTGCAGAAATGAAGTGCCTCACTGATGCATCCGCAGAGGGTGCTAAATGCCCTCCATTTGATTTTAGTGATATGCAAGTATGAATCTAACATGATTTTTCCTGTGTATGTACGTATTTATATGTGTTTGTAGTATATAACTGAGATCTGTTGGTGAATTTCTTTCGTTTCAGGTCGGAGTGTGCCGTCAGACCTAACACAATGTAATACATTAGAAGATCTAATGGGGCTAACTGGATGGATTGGAATTGATGAACCAGAAGCTTTAACTGGTGAATTTTGCCATCGTAAGTACAAGTTTTTTAAATATGTATGTGAAGTTGATGCAACACTCAACCCATCTGCATTCGAGATGATGCAGAATGACGCAACTCGTTTCTCCATCGTGAGCTCGCTGGCAATGATGCCAACTGGCTAGAGCCAGATTCATAAGTTCATTTTTTCGTTATTCAATAATAACAATAACTTTTACACATTTGCATGCATTACTTATGAGAGTTCTCTTGTTACTAGGTGCTGTCAGTAACAACATGGCTATGAGGGAAGTGATTGACAATGTAGCTGCTGCGATATACATGAATGAACCAACACCTTTCCCCAGCGTGAGCTCATGAGGAATGACACCAGTTATCAAGAGCAGATTCGTAAGTACGCGTAGTTCATTTTTTCTTCTATAGAAGTAGTAATCATTTTTTCATACACGCAGGCATTGTTTAAGAGATTTTTTGTTTCTATGTGCACTCAATAACAATACTATGAAGCATCATGACGATCTGGAAACACTCCAAAGAGGCTATAGATCGACTGAAGATGGGATAATAGCTACATATTTCAAAAATTCGGACATCAATCCTTTTCTACATAAGTACTACAAATTATTATTGTTATATCCATCTGCATATGCCTTCTCGGAATTGTTACGGATGATACTTATCAATACCATTCCGTTTTTCTTCCTTTGCTGGAGTTCTGGGACAGTTCAGCCCCATCGACGATGCGTTCGCCGTGCCTACCATCACCCCAGCCAGATCGTTCAAGAATGCGTTTCCTGAGCCTCCCAACATCATGTCTGCGTCAGTCATATCCGTCGACGATGTTCTGGGTGCACCCAGGACCATCTCGCCATCAGCCATAATCTCGACATCAGCAGACCGCCCCCCCCCCCCATTTCTTGCTGTTAATGAGCACCAGATAAATTGCATGCCCACATTGATCCACTCTGTGGTTACAGGCACTTTTTGGAACTGGGCTTCACAAGCCCACATAGACAACACTATTGCGTGATACCGAGACCATGGATCTTTCCTTAAAGTGTGCCAACACATTTTGAAAATAGAACTGCCCAGAATTGTTAACAACATGCGGTATCCCCCCGTTATGTGTAGTGCTGTTTGTTCTATGCTTTGAGCTCATCCACAGTCCCCCCCCCCCCCCCCCGGTCCAGAAAGAAGGTAATAACAGTGCTGAAGAAAAAGACTATTGCATGCAAGTGGGGGATAATGGTTTGATATTACAGAGCAATTCAGTTGCGGATTGGTTTAGAAGTTTTACCGTGAATGTCATACTGAGCCTTTTCCTAAAACGCAGGAAAGAGGCTCCTGTCAGGCACATAGCCATGTACTCCACCTTGATGTGTACTCACATGATTATGATCCTATAAATGGGGAGGGGAGGGGGGAGAGGTCCAGTTTCGTCCCTGCTTCAAGGGCTGTTGCCACTAAATACACATGTATTACTGTCCAAAATACTGCTGCTGGAGATGAATTTTGCTTTTCATGGTAGCTTCTGGCTTGCAATAGATGTTATCCTACAAATGCAGAGCGAATGAAAACATACTATACATCTAAGGTATCAGCGTATTACAACTTCAATGGCATCTCATTCCCTGTTAAACTCCAGGATCTGCTAAAATTTGAGAGGCAGAATCCAGATTAATCAGTTCATTTTTATGGCCTGGAAGTGTATAAAAGCAGACCAAAATAAAATAAGGAATTCATTGCACAGAACAAAAAGAAAAATATGAAGCATAAAGTGTTGGACTCTTTTCTCTGAAGTAGCATGTTATCGCCCAGAACATATAAATTCGTTGTTATTCTGTGACAGTGAGACGAAACGCTATGTCTGGACCCAAAATATGTTCCGCCTACCTTCCGCCTAATTGACAAAACATCATGGTGTGCACTATTTTTGTAACAGATGCTTCAACTTGTTTGCTATGAGTGAGGGTCTAGAACAGTATCTGATTGATTACTCCATCCAGCAGTTATTACAGTGAAAAGTCCCACTGGGGCAAACACATTCTTAAAGTTTAAGGACACCAACCACCAGGAATGCTGTCCCTTCATTGTATACATTGATTTCAAGTGCCTGTTAGCAATTGTGGTGCACTGTCAGCTTGACCCACTGCTTCTCATAATACCGTCATAGAGCGACACATATCACATGTGGTGGTGTATCAATTTGTATGCCCAAGTGACTGTATAATTAGATATTTTGATTCATATGTCTGCTTGCTCTCTGAGCTCCAGAAACTTGTGCAGCAAATTGATGTTATTTATCACAATAACGTTCCCATTGTAACGTCCCCTTATAAAAATTACTGAATTACTGTGGTGATAAACCTCTTACATTATTTGATTTTCAAACAGCTGAGCAGAACTGAACATACTCAGACAATTTGCTCTTTACCTATTCTGATCAACACTAAGCTGACACACAATATTTTTAGCGCAACGCAATCTGACTTTCAATAATCCTTACAAAAGAATGGCCCTGACTAACATTAACCTATGCGTTTCACAAATAACTTACCTCACAAAAATCTTCGTTACTCGAACTACTGCAATGCAGCGAGCGCCACTACTGCCAGCTAAATAAAAGATTCAAACTACTGAAGGCACTAACTACTGATAGGCATAGTTAGCAAATGAAAGATTTTGATAGAGAACAAGCAATGTATTTACCTTGATAGTGTTCAAAAGTCATTATATATATATATATATATATATATATATCAGTCCATGATATCCAATGTTACAAATTTATTCTTTCTGATGGACACACGTCCAGATCGTCCGCTCTCAAAATTCCGCCATCTCTCTCCCCACATCCACCACTGCTGGCGGCTCACCTCCAACTGCGCAACGCTACGCGCTGTTAACATCGAACTGCCCAACACTACAATGGCGAACAACAATGCAACCAACCACAGACTGCACACTGCACAGCCAGTGATTTTCATACAGAGCGCTAGGTGACGTTACTAACATTAAAACCTAAACAGCCTACTTATATAGCCCCCATGCTCCCCACAAAAAATTTTACAAATGGTTTTGGGCAGTGGCCAATCATGATTTGATAAAATTTTTCATAATTACAATAACAAAGATATCAAATGCACACACTTATTGATACAATGTTGGTCAAAAGCTAAAATTTTCTCACAGTCCATAAAGACAGTCCTGGTCATTCATCACAGTATTAATTACAATTTTATGCACAAAATCTGAGCATTAAAGAAAATGCACTCAGAAGTAGTGGAGTTCCATGCAGTCTTGAAGAAGTAGTGTTGTCCTTCCAACAGAAAGACGGTGCTGACTCTTGACATGCAGACAGGTAATGGGCCACAACAGAGCAAACCCACAGCAGAGTCATTCAAAGTTTTGAAGAATATTGGTAGGTAGGTCATCACAGAGCAGACCCACTATAGTCTTAGTCTTGGTAGAGAGTATGGTATTGGTGGGCCACCAGAGGTGCAGACCCACTGCAGCCCTTGTAGAAATAATGGTATTGGTGGATCATCGAAGGTGCAGACCCACTTCAGTCCTTGTAGAGACGGCCAGCAGCCATCTGTTGCGACTGTACAGGTGCACAATCACCATCGAAGAGTGTTGTACTATATAGCAAGTCCATAAACCACCACTTGTGCACTCACAAAGTTTTTGGAATTATCCTTAGAACCAGCAATGCTGTTAACCAGTCCCTTGCTGAATTATCAACACATATACAAACACTAACAGTCCCTATTTCTCACATATTGTCCATATACTATGACCAACAGAAACGTGTGCAGTGAAATGTAACTTACAAGTTACTTAATTTGATGAACTGGTGTCAATTACAATTTTATAACATAAGAATACAATAACAAAGGTACAGAATACATCATTATAGAACATAACAATACAGGTAACATTTGTAGTAAAACAGGCTTTACAAACGAATAGAAATAAACATGTACATCAGTGTTACAAGAATTATGACATAAGTACATACACAAAAGGTCAGAATAACTTTCGAAATAACAACTTCACACATGAGCATTAAAACAAAACAGAATAAATAATGTCTAAACATCTTTACAAAGTAAATAACATATTATTAGAAAAATTCTACAACGTAACTCTTATCAGCTAAACACATAAAGACAGGAAGAACACAAATACACAAGGGTACACAAACACATAGCGGAATAATACAAAAGGAAAGGACAGGGTTTGTTTTCAGTGTAACATTTGGTACTGCAGTCCAACCCAAAACTTCATTCGATAGATCTTTCCTCTTATTTCAACATTTGTTTCCACCAAAAAAATCCTATCCAAGCATGCTTTCTGTGTTTATATGTTCACATATTTCTTACCTCATTATTTATTTTCCATTATCTTACCTCATCATTTATTTCCAAGAAAATCCTACCTAATCCTGTTGTCCCTAAACCCTACTTTTTTGTTCATATCCTCTTTCAAAATACTTTTTTGGCCAAACCATTTTCTTATAGCTTCTCAATGCATTTCTTCCTATTCATCACAACTCGTTCTCTTATATAGCTTACCCCATCTTAAGCTAACTTAAATCTACTGAGCTCAGATGCTAAACTAAGGAACGAGGCAATGCAGCAGTACAAAACAATTAACACAAACAACAATGACAAAAAAATGCAAAAAATGGTTCAAATGGCTCTGACCACTATGGGACTTAACATCTATGGTCATCAGTCCCCTAGAACTTAGAACTACTTAAACCTAACTAACCTAAGGACAGCACACAACACCCAGTCATCACGAGGCAGAGAAAATCCCTGACCCTGCTGGGAATCGAACCCGGGAACCTGGGCATGGGAAGCGAGAACGCTACTGCATGACCATGAGCTGCGGACAAATGCAAATTGGCAAAGCAAGCAGCAGTATATCTATATTAGCAAAGCAAACGCAACATTACAACTAATATAAGGCAATGTGCAGCAAATAAGAAAAATAAACCAGTAGTAAAACTGGCTTAGCAGAGTAATACAAAGTGAAATTTAATAGCACTATGCCTGGCAAGCAGCAGCAGCAAATGCAATAACTTATACCTAAACATGACAAAGCTCAAGCAGAAAAAATATTACAGTAAAAATGGCCATGTCTAATACCTATGTCACATCTTAACACTAGAGTGATGCATCACGAGAACTTACTCTAGCAGACAAGTTACCAAATCGTAAAAAAATTATTTATGCAATTCCTGTGAAGGGAAATGTCTATTTATGTTCCCTCGTTTTCTTGGAAGTAGATCATAAAATTATTATTTACTGGATCTGTAGGCATAAAGTAACTATATTAGTACATCTATTAAATTTTATTTTAACCAATGCTGCAGTGCAGCTAGAAACTAGATATTAAACAAAATGAGCAATCTCTCAACTAGAAATGCAATAGATGTAAAATGTTTCTCATCATTTCATTAGGCATTTTAGTTAATATCATAAATTAAGAGCTCCACAGTGTAATCATATGTTTTCAAGTTTGAGCGTGTCGTATTTGTGATGCTTTCTACAAAGGAATGTCAATAGTGAGGTTAATGGTCTCTTTTTTTCCACCTAATGGCTTTTTCTCCAGGCAGGTGGCACAGTTGGGCGCCCACAACGCATTACGTGAAGGTCACTTAACTTTCTTACCGAAATATTTACGACAGAAGTTTCCGCTACAGTGACAGTCTCATATAAAAATTTTCACAGGTCGAAAATGTGCGTTACAAATGTGCAGAAACAAAATCCTATAAATATAACAGTGTCCAAAAATTTTCGCCGACATTGCGATACATTCACACATTTACACACATTTCATAACTTAAAGTACAATTCTTGGTTTCCAACAACCTTTTTCACAAGTCAGAGTCCCTAACCACTGCTCATTATTCCTTACCTTATTACACATACACATATTCGTCAACACATCAATCTTGCGTCGACACTTCAATATTTCATCCTAATAAATACATAGCATAATCAGATTCCTCATATTGCATCAGCTTCTTGATCATAAACATACCTCAACAGCATAATACACATTGTCATCGTAATAATATCATAATACCTCACTCAAATCTCAAAATCGTCGTAGCTTCCTCCAATAATTTCCAAACCAAAAAAAGATTCTCTGCTCATTTCAGTACTATCATCTACCTCAGACGTACTTTAAAAATCATGGTCCCATACCAAATACATCATTGAAAGCTCTCATAATATCACAATGGTTCGGAAAAAATATGAACAGTTCACAAAGTACAGACAAATTACAATTTCATAAGTGTGAAGTTACCCAACTGTGCAATTATGTAAACATCTGTCACTGATGTAGTAAAAAACAAGTTTGTCTCTCTCAGTTAAATGATCAGGTAGCTGTGTAATTATGTGTTAGAGAAATATGGTACCGATGTGTAAAGTTGTATAAGCAAATACCGGATTAGCTAGGGCTCCTTGTGCTTGCCACACACATGGTACACAAAATAAGCGTGTACCCCCCTGTGGATTAATGTAATTATACCCTCATGTGTTACAGATTACAGCAATGGAATGAAATGTATCACGGAAAACCTTTGTACCATTGTAATTCAAAAATCTTTAAAACTAAATGATTTAAGTACAAAATTAATCACTCAAATACGTGTCCTTTAGCGCTAAATGTGCGTCTTGTTGTAAGATAATTCTGTGGAAGTGTCGTAGTTATCGTCCTCCGAAAGCTAAGTTCTCCAGAAGTCAATGTACTTACCTCATCACAAACAAAGTGAATTGCTATGCGTATAGATATCGTAGTTGTTACGCTTATTGCCGTGATGAAGTAAGTACTGTACTGTAACGTATTGTTGTGCTACAGAAAAGGCTGTCTCATTGTAGCTATACCACAAAAGTTACTACTAACAGATGTTTTACTTTCCAGAAGAATTCCGAAAAACTGTGCAGATATAAAACAGATGCACCGCAAAAGCAACAATGTAAATTGTGTCACATATTAGTAGCATCGTGATATAATCGTGTAGCTGTCAAAGAAACCAAATACTAAGTCAACTTTAATCTCACAGAAAGTACTTCAAATAAAGAATGTCTTTTCAAGTAAACCAAAATGTTGCATTAAAATCTCATTAGCAGTATATGTTCTAAGTATGTAAGCCGTATATTCGTTACGTAATCGTGCAACTAACAACCAAGAATGTACACACACAGTAACACTGTGTCCTCTGTTCACTATCACAATGCAGTGGTAATTACTGTCTTAACATGTTCCCTAGGTTCTTGACTGGATAGTTAACTTTAAAACATAGTTGCATGTTAACAGCTTGTAACTGTGACAAAGAGTACTAGTAATGTGAAGAGAAAAATTTTATAGCAAAGACTAAGTTAAAAAAATATATTATCTCTCAATAAACGGTTTTACATGTGAAATGTGGTCAATCCTTTACCTTTCCTAGCACGCAGAGTTTCAACTTCAAAGCAATTATTATGTTGTATACGTCGGTAAGGAACACTAAAATTTTTCTCAAGGTTAGTGTCTATGTTATTTTTCTCTGAGCCAGCCGGCCACGTGGCTGCCTGCGGTGCAAGTCATTGTCTGTCTCTTTGATGGCGTGCGTCGTTATTGGGATTAGGAGACCTAACTTCTACAAATTCACCTTGTCGAGAGGGCCCTGCCCTGTTTGAATCTCGCCAGTTCTGATGAAATTCAGGTCTGTCGTTTTGTCGGTAGTTTACATAGTTTCTTTTTTGTCGGTCATGTGGTGGAGAATTTCTCCTGGAATCGTAACTGCGTGGTGGACCGTTGCGTCTGACGTTATTCTGTCTCCCTTCATAACAATAATTATTTTGGTTTCCATATTGTCTGTTTCTCTGATTGTCTCTGTGATAGTCATTACCGCAGGGAGGTGATCTTTCCCTGTAATTATTACTACTCTGCCAACGGTTGTCATACGGGTGGTGTCTGTTTTGGTCACGATTGTAAGAATAGCCTTGTCGTGTCCAGTTATTATTTCTTTCATCGCGGAATTGTGACGGATGTGACCTGTAATTTTTGTGTTCCTGTTTTCGTGTCCCGCGATTGTCAGTGTCGATTTCCAATTCTTGTAAGAGTCCCTGAAAAGCTTCAATGTCGTCTTTGCAACGTCCTGCTAAAATAATATGTCGTAAATGTTCAGGCAATTTGATTAAGCAATTGCGGATGAGTTCTGAGGGGCTGTATGGATTTGACAGGTACTGATTCTTGTGCAACATGTCTTCTAAATATTTCACAAGACTGGAAAATTCAGATTGTTCGAAATGTTTCATCATTATGATGCTATGTTTTACTCGGTCTTGTGTAGCTTGAGACCAATATGCTGAGAGGAAGGCATGATAAAATTCTCCTTCACTGTGACAATCGTGAATGACCGATCGCATTCTTGCAGCTGGTTCATTCTCTAAATAGTCACACATAAATTCTAATCTGTGCTCTAATGACCAGTTTGGAGGAAAACAATGAGAGAGTTGGTGAAGCCACGCTTGTGGATGAATGTCGTTGCTGGAATTCTTAAATGTTTTGAATTTACGTGTGGTAATAAACAGCCTATAGTCAAAATCATCATGTCGGCAAGTCGCATATCGGTCATTGTTACTTCGTTTCGGCGCTTCCATCTCAAAATTCGGTGTACCTTGCCTATTTCTTTCATAATTTCCGAAGTGCCCCGTGTTATTATTTTGTGGCTGTCCCGTATTTCTATGTCCCTCTTCCCGTACTAGAGCGCGAGTGTCCTCTGAAATACGTAATTCTTGTATTACCTGTGTCAACTGAGCTTGTACTTCCCGGATTTCTCTTTGGTGTTGCGTATTAATTTGATTCTGATTTTGTTTGAATTTCCTAATTTCTTCGTACTCTTCTGTGTCATTAAAGACTATCGGTCTTATGTCGTTCAGATTATCATCTACCTTCGTAGATAAATTATTTAGCTGATCCGAAAGTTCGACTACTTTCTCTGATAATGAACTAATTTCCTCCATGTGTCTTTCTGAACCAATTTTCAGAGTATCTACTGTGTCCTTTAAGTTTTCCTGAGTTTTTGCAATTAGCGTAACCTAATCGGTAGATGCAACTGAGTCAAATTTAGCCCGCAAGGTCTCATGATTTTCATGAACAATAGTTTGCAGTTCTTTTTATGGCTGCTTCGTGATTCTGTAATGAATTTTCATGCCGCGAAAAAATAGGTTGAAAATGCTCACAAATTTGTGTTTTTACGTCATTACAGACTTTTTGACATTTCGATTCAATGTTATGTAACTCAGTAGTTAAATCGTCACTTGTTTGTTCAAGCATGGTGTCTAACTTTTGAAAATTTTGTTCCATTGTGTCTAACTTCCGAAGATTTTGTTCCATTGTGTCTAACTTTTGAAGATTTTGCTGTGTTTCTCTCTGATTTTGTTCCATTTGTTTCTGATTTTGTTCAAGCATTGTGTCTAACTTTTGTAGCCTTTGTCCCATTTGTTGCATTAACTGTAATAACAATGCACTGGTGTCTGAAACTTGTCCCTCAGTGCTATTCGGCAGTGCATTTGAAGCGGCAATATTCGAATTTTGAAAAGCAGAAAATGTGTCTTGACTTATTTGAGAAAATGGTGAGGATGCAAAACCTGAATCTACAGTATTTGCAAGATTGTGTCCTGTCATTTTGGATTCCTGTGGCTAGCTGTTGCTGACCGATCGATCGATAATGCTTCCCTGTTCACTAATTGTTTCACTGTCCACACCATTATTTGCAGCCCGCTCCATTTCCCTATGCACAATTACCAAATTACTACTTTGAACATTAGTTAATTCATTACATGGTGGCGCTAACACACTGCTTTAGTCTTCACTGTCATTTCTTAGTTTACTTTGGAGCGTAGTATTACGTTTTTCACACGCCATTATTGTCACAATATTTCACACGATAACACAGAAAAGCGCAATTTGAAGAGTAAAATAAGAAAACAGATTAACATAGGATTGAAAATAATATCTCGTTAATTGCAAGCGCAGCTGCGAAATACTTGGTGCAAATCTACATGCCTGCCACAACTGTTTTACTGTACAACAATGAAAAACTACAACTACAAAGGAAATTCTCTCTATAATTACGCGCTAGAAATAAACAATAGTTACACTAATTACACAAACTACAAGAAAATCAGAAGATTCCAGTGAGGTATCCTCGGCTAAGGGTCGACATATGTAACGTCCCCTTAGAAAAATTATACATGTCTGTGCTTAAACTGACACACAATATTTTTAGCGCAACGCAATCTGACTTTCAATAATCCTTACAAAAGAATGGCCCTGACTAACATTAACCTATGCGTTTCACAAATAATTTACCTCACAAAAATCTTCGTTACTCGAACTACTGCAATGCAGCGAGCGCCACTACTGCCAGCTAAATAAAAGATTCAAACTACTGAAGGCACTAACTACTCAAAGGCATAGTTAGCAAATGAAAGGTTTTGATAGAGAACAAGCAATGTATTTACCTTAATAGTGTTCAAAAGTCATAATATATATATATATATATATATATATATATATATATATATATATATATCAGTCCATGATATCCAATGTTACAAATTTACTCTTTCTGATGGACACACGTCCAGATCGTTCGCTCTCAAAATTCCGCCATCTCTCTCCCCACATCCACCACTGCTGGCGGCTCACCTCCAACTGCGCAACGCTACGCGCTGTTAACATCGAACTGCCCAACACTACAATGGCGAACAACAATGCAATCAACCACAGACTGCACACAGCACAGCCAGTGATTTTCATGCAGAGCGCTAGGTGACGCTACTAACATAAAGACCTAAACAGCCTACTTACACCATAACTGAATTGCAGGGGAACGATGCCTTATATAACGAGGCAGTAGATTATGATATTTGTGGGCTTCAGTTAGGTAGAAAAGACTAAATTCCAAATAGAGACACTCTTACCGAAAGGGGAAGTTCTGCAGTGTAGCTCATAGCGCATGCAACTTGTAATACACATATCAGCCAGAACATTGTGACCAACGACCTACTGTCGATATAAATCTGTCTATGGAATAGTAGCGTCACCTAGTGAGGAATGACTGCTAGTCAGACACACGCACGGTGCATGTAGTATCAGTGAGTGTGCTGTCTGTGTGTAGAATGAGGAAGGTAGGTGAGCTACCTGAACTAGACTGAGGGCAGATTGTCATGGCCCAGAGGCTTGGCATAAGCATTTCTGAAACTGCACGACCTGTCGGGTGTTCGAGGAGCGCTGTGGTGTCTTGAACATGTGACGAAACCAAGTGAATCCATGTCCAGACGCCGTGGGGTTGGGCGGCCATCCTTATAAAAGATGTTGGATGTCATAGGCTGGGCAAACTGGTAAATAAGACAGGTAGCGACCTGTGGTGAAACTAACATCAGACTTTAATGCTGGGGAGAGTACAAGGGTGTTTGAACAAACAGTGCAGGGAAAACTCCTAACAATGGGCCTCCGCAGCCAATGAACTATGCATGTGCCGATGTTAACACCACGACATCGGTATCTACGACTGAAATGGGCACACGACCATCGGCGCGGGACGTTGGTGCAATGGCAGAGCATTGCATCGTCTGACGAATCCCCATATCTTCTTCATCCTGCCAATGGGAGTGTGTGAATCCGTTGTCTTCCAGAGGAACAGTTCCTTGACACCTCTACTACAAGGTGGAGGCAAGCTGCCAGCTGGTCCATTATGCTCTTTGGAACATTCACGTGCGCACCCATGGGTCCAGTGGAGTTTGTGCAAGGCACCATGATGACCAAGGAGTGCCATACACTGGTTGCAGACAACATATGCCCCTTCATGGTTATCATGATTCCCGAAGGCAGTGGCATTTTTCAACAAGACAATGCGCCATATTACAAGGCCAGGAGTGTGATACAGTGGCTTGAGGAACACAATAGCGAGTTCCAATTGACGCACTGGCCCCCAGCTCACCAGTCTGAACTCGACCGAATATATCTGAGATGTGATTGAATGTGGCGTCAGAGATCATCACCCCTGCCCGTCCCCCCTCTCTCATGACCCAGCCTCCCCGAAATTTACGGGAATTACGTGACCTGTGTGTGCGGATGTAGTGCCAACTCCCTCCAGCCACCTACCAAGGCCTCACTACTTCCATGCCACGACACATCACCGCTGTTATCCATGCCAAACATGGACATACCGGCTATTGGGTAGGTGGCCGTAATGTTCTGGCTGATCATTGTTCAAACATACCTTTCTTCTTCCATGATTTGAATGGATATGATGCTCATTTTCTTGTTGAGCACTTTGGTCAATTCGGCTTGAAAAATGATAAGATCAGTGTTCTACCTGAGAGTGTCGAAAACTATGTCCCATTTTCCAAGTGAATCATGCCAACAATAATGCACCGTTTCCTGAATCCGCCATGTTTTATGAATGTGCCTCTTCAGAAACTTGCTGAAACATTGTGCCAGGAGGACATGTACATCACTAGAGCTGCATGTCCCGTTGATGCAAAGTTTCAGCTTGAGTGAAGAAGCGGCACCGTCTTTATAAGTACCTGCCATACTCGATGCAGAGTATAGGCATACAGTGAATATTTGGCAGAAGTTCAACATCCCTAATTTAGGGGAATATGCTAGACTATACAGGATGAAGAAAAAATGCTGCTCTTGGAAGTCGGCATGCGATTCCTCATCCCAACTCAAGATAAAAGTGTGTTTAGCAAAACCTAGTCCCACCAGTAGGTTTAATAGAAACGTGATTTAAAAAACAAGGCTGTGACAACGCGGTAACTGCGCGCAACGTGGCCAAGAACAGGTAGCATGAACTCTACACTGCGCTGTACGGTCCAGTTGGCTCAGTGAGACGAGGCAATGCCCTGAGGAATGGGTATGCAGACTCGCGATTATTCGTGTCGCGTACACGTTAAACTATTTTTCAATTAAAGTATCAAATTGTATCCAATTTACACATCAGCAAAATAGTATCTTGTGAACGTTCTGTTACTGTTGCCTATATTTAACATTAAGACATAACAGAAACTTCTTACGCACATAAATGACCACTTCGTTTCATCACAAATAAAGACAACAGAAAATAACAATGAATAAAATAAAATCGTCTGCATCCAACGAGGTAGAAAAAAACACAATAGGCTACACTAGACTGCACATTATGTTACGCACAATAATTCCATTCTGTACGTTTCACAGGGCTGGTACATACACTTACGAGCAACGTTCACTTTCGAGATGTTCAAAGCGACCACCTTGCATTTGCAAACCCTTGGCTACTCACTGGATCATTCTTTTCTGGACACTAAGTAATACTCCTGCATCCACCATTGCCGCAGCGGCATACACGCGAGCTATTAGGTCGTGTACATCCATGAAATGGGGTCTGAGCACTATGGGACTTAACATCTGAGGTCATCAGTCCCCTAGAACTGAGAACTACTTGAAACTAACTAACCTAAGGACATCACACACATCCATGCCCGAGGCAGGATTCGAACCTGCGACCGTAGCAGCAGCGCGGTTCCGGACTGAAGCGCCTAGAACCGCTCGGCCACACCGGCCGGCTGTGTACATCCATGGATGGAGTACTTAAACTTGTTCCCTTAAGTGTCCCCAGAACGTTGAACCTCCAGTACCAATCCATTTCCCTGGAAACTCTTAACTGAAATAGTTACTCACTTTCATTTCAAAGTGAGGCGGAGCATCATCATTTTAAAGTCATAGCTGTCGCCGAACGCCAAGTGGAAAGTTTTCTGATACGTCAGGCAAAGTACTGCAAAGAAACGTACTATACAGGAGCGTATTCAACTTGTGTGGCAATAGGTAAGGGCCCAGAAGCACCCTTTCCAAGATTTCAGCCCACAGATTTATGTCAAGGCGTGCTTGAAAGCCATGTCCACGGGTGACATGTCAATAATGCCTGTTGCGAAGGTTGAAAATACCTTCACGAGAGATGCTAGATTCGTCAGTCCATATCCTATTATTTATAAAATGTTTGTTATCTTCCACTTGGTTCTAAAGCCTTTCACAAAACTGTACTCGTCGAATGTGGTCTTCTAGTCGCTGGTGTTGAGTTAACGTGTAATTATTTGTATCAGTTCTTAATCGCGCAACACGTCAACATTTAGTCTTTGAGATGTCTGGAACTGCCTTGCAATATCATGAGTATTTCGCCGAGGCAACTGGTGAACGGTTTCAAGAATTGCGTCCTCTGTTTGTGGAGTACGTCTAGTCTTTGGACGACCTCTAACCATTGCATGTGGACGAAGATTACCGGTTTCCCGAAGGCGTTGCTCCAGGAAAAGAAAAACATTCTTATCGGGATAGCGCCTCTGAGTTTATCACGCAGCATACGCTCGAGCAGCAGCAGCAGCAGAAGCTTGGTTATCGGGTGCACCCAGCACCGAAAGCATATCGACGTATTCGTCACATGTGTACTCCGTCGGAAAGCAGCCCTACATGAACTTAACAGAACCAGTTAAGGTTGTGCACTGCTCCGTTAGTAGACACGTGCATGCAGTTTAATGGATCCCACTGTCATGGGATACGCTATTGTCATGTTACAAAACGATGTCCTACTTATAAACGGCGAGGACTAGGGAACGCATGTCTAAAAAAATTAAAAAAAAAAGGAACCTTATAGGAACTCGAACCATAACTCCATGTGGATGTGGGTTTGATGTCCCAGCAGTCTACTAAGTGGGCTACGACATTTGGTATAGTAGTGCGGGGTGATACACGTTTCTTTGTACATCCGATGCGCTGCACGAAATGACAGTGTTGCCAGATCCTCATTTTCATACATTTTTCAAAAGACACCCGATCTTATTTTGCTAGATAAACTTGACTCTAAATGAAGAATCGCCTGTCGACCTCCAAGTGTGGCGTTTTTTTTTCTTCCCTCTATATATGGACACAGAGGTATGTCTGCATATGGATAGTTTTGAGAAATTATGGAGTATATGCATGGACACATAAGTGCTGGATCCTGCTTTCTATTTCTATTACATCGTGCCCTAGTTGTCATGGGACGCAATGCTAAAAAAAATGTGTTCCGTATCGAACTGTTGACCAGTGTTGACATGCTTATATTTTTCGAACGCGGTAGTCGAGAGGGACTTTGCCAGTGAGTGCGTAGGTATGCCAAGGCTAATCTGCATCTACATTACAAGCCACCAAACGGTGCACGGCGGAGGGCACCCTGTACCACTACTAGTCACTTCTTTTCCTGTTCCACTCACAAATGGAGCGAGGGACAAACGACCGTCTAAATGCTTCCATGAGAGCCCTAATTTCTCTTATCTTCATGATACTTACTTGAAATGGCGGAAGTAGAATCGTTCTGCAGTCAGCTTCAGATACCGGGTCTCCAAATTATATCGATAGTGTTCCTCGAAAAGATCGTCGCCTTCCCTCCAGGGATTCCCATTTGATTTTCAGAAGTATCTCCATGATACTTGCGTGTTGCTCGAACCTACCGACAACAAACATAGCGGCACACCTCTGAACTGCTTCGATGTCTTCCTTTAATCCGATTTGGTGTGGATCCCAAACAATAGCGCTGTTCAGGAATGGGTCGCACAAGTGTCCTATACGTGGTCATCCTTACAGATGAACCACACTTTCCTAAAATTCTCTCAAAAATTAAAGTTGGCCATTCGCCTTCTCTATTACAGTCCTTACATACTCGTTCCACTTCATATCCTAGATATTTAATCGACGTGACTGTTTCAAGCAGAAAACTACTAATGCTGTATTCGAACATTACGGGGTTGTTTTTCCTACCGATCTGCATTAACTTATACTTTTCTACATTTACAGCTAGCTGCCATTCACAAAACAAATTAGAAATTTTGTCTAAGTCATCTTGTATCCTCCTACAGTCACACAATGACGACACCTTCCCGTACACCACAGCATCACCAGCAAACAGTCACAAACTGCTGCTCACCCTGTCCGCCAGATAATTTATGAACATAGAAATAACAGCGGTTCTATCACACTTCCCTGGGGTACTGTTGGCGATACCATTGTTTCTGAGGAACACTCGCCGTCGAGGACAACGTCTAGGTTCTGCTACTTAAGAAATCTTAGAGACACTCATATAATCTGGGAACCTATTCCGTAGGATCGTACCTTTGTTAACAGTCTGCAGTGAGGCATTGTGTAAAGTGTTTTTCTGAAATGTAGCATTATGGAATCTGCCTGTATATCTTCATCCATGGTTCCCAAGATGTCATGTGAGAAAAGGGCAAGCTGAGTTTCGCTCAAGCAATGCTTTCTAAATCCGTGCTGATTCGTGGACAGAAGGTTTACCATCTAAAGAAATTTATTGTATTGGAACTAAGAATATGTTAAAGAATTCTACAACAAAGCGATGTTAAGGATACTGGTCTGTATTTTTTCGGGTGTTTTATTTTACCCTTGTTATATAAAGAAATCATTTGCGCTTTTTTCCAGTCACTTGGGACTTCGCGCTGGACGAGAGATCCTCCATAAATGCAAGCTAAGTAAAGGGCCAATTATGCAGTGCAGGCGTACCCAACAAAACTTTCTCGAGGACCCCCTCGTCTAGCATGATTGGTACCTTGCCATATCACAGTATCAAGTACCTAAAAAAGCCAAATTAAGAGTCTTTTTATACGTTTTTTATTTTTGGTACTTATAAAAAAACATTGACATATTCGTTCTTAAAAAAATATTGAGCTTTAAAGTTTTACAATTCAGCCATCATTGTTATTGTTAAATTTTTGATTATTGCTCAGAATCTTTGTCTTCAAATCTGGGTGTTTAATATAACAAACTCCATAAAAAAATAAAAATTGGGTATGAACTGAAAATGACAGTAGAAAATGAAAACTGAGTGTATTGGTTTTTCAAGTGTACTACACTTGACATTGCATTGAGTAGACATGTGTGAAAAATAAGAAAACACTAATTTAATACAAGGTATTGTTTACTTGAAAAAAATACAGTCACAACAGAGTACTCCATCAGTATACAGTTAGTTTTAATTTTCAGTTCTTAATGAGATGACTGTCAGCTGTCAGCTGCAAAGAGGCAGCGCGCGCAGTCGAACAGCACACAGCAGAACTATTTGCCTCTGTCTAATTCTAGTTTTGCGCTAGAGTGTGCTAGTGTCAGTTGACTCCCGGAAGACGCTAGACGTAGAAGTTAGCGTTCGCTAAAGCTCTGCTCATGCAGGAAGAGGCCAAAACAAAAAATATGTTATCATACGAAATATATTTCATATATTTTTTATTCTAATAGCATCTTGCGGACTCCACTGGCATAGCTCGCGGACCCCAGGGGGTCCGCGGACCACCTGTTGGGAACCACTACTGTAGAGTATTCTTTGTAAAATCGGACTGGGATTCCGTCCGGATCTGACGACTTATTTGTTTTCAACTCTTTCAGTTGTTTCTCTATGCCAGCGATGCTTGTCACTATGTCCTCCATACGGGAGTCTGTACGATAGTCAGACGACGGTATGTCGTACGATTCTTCTGCGTGAACAATTTTTTAAATGCGAAATTTAAAACTTCGGCTTTTATTTTGCTATCTTCTACTGCCACACCAGACTCATCAACGAGGAAATGGACCGATTAGCAATTTTACGTACGACCAGAATTTTCTCTGGTTCCCGGAAATATCTTTTGCTTAGGTATGATGATGATAGTTGTATGCTTCGCGCATCGATTTTTTACAGCCGAACGAATTTCTGCTTTTGCCTGTCATTATTTGCGCGTTCTCTTTTGAACTCGCTTCCTCAGCATTTTTCGAATTTCGTTTTTAAACCACTGGGTCTTCTCCGTCCTTAATCCACTCACTCAGCTCATATTTCGCCAGAGCATGACTTACAGTCCGTTTAAACTTTTCCCGTAATTTCTCTACGTCCATCATAGTGGAACTAAATGATGTCAATTTATTGTCTAAGCAGGATGCTAACAACTACTTATCTGCTCTTTCAAGCAGAAATGCTTTCGTAACCTTCTTGATTGATTTATTAACATTAGTAAACACAGATGGTCTGATGACGTCATTGTCACTAATCCCTGCCTCTACACTGACTGATATGGCCAAGAATGTTTGTAGCTACAAGATCTAAAATATTACCATTGCGTGTGGGCTGTCTAACTAGCTGCTCAAGTCAGTTTTTGCAAGACTTATACAAAAGTACTTCGCAAGGCAGTCTGAGCCCCCTGCAATTAATCAAATGTATGTGAATTCCTAAGGGACCAAACTCTGAGGTCATCGATACCTAGACTTACACACTACTTAAACTAACTTATGCTAAGAACGACACACACAACTATGCCCGAGGAAGGACTCGAACCTCCGGCGGGAGGGTCCGCGCAATCCGTGACATGGCGCCTCAAACCGCGCCGCTGCAATTAATCCATAGACATTCGGAAGGCTTAAGTCGCCTCCAACTAATACTGCACGATCTGGGTATTTCCGTGTTATTAACAGAAGACTTTCTTTGAATGGCTCTAAAACTGTCATAGTGGAACCCGAGAGGCATTAAAAACATCCAACAATTAACTTGATATCACCTAGGCCTGTTATACTCAACCAGATAACTTCACTGTCACTCTCAAATTCGCCCTCAGAAGAGACGATAGCTTTGTCGAATGCAATGAACATTCCCCCTCCTATGGCGTCAAATATGTCTTTCCGATATACGTTGCATGACTCGCTAAATGTCTCAGAGCTGTCTGCTTCGCGTTGCAGCCAACTCTCGGTCCCTTGAATAACCTGAGCCCGAGAAATTTCTTGGAGTGCTGTAAATTCGGGAACTTGGGTAACAAATGCTTTGACAATTTATGCACACACTCGACGAAGGCTGAGATTTGCACACCAGTACCACAACTGGTTCAAATGGCTCTGAGCACTACGGGACTCAACTGCTGAGGTCATAAGTCCCCTAGAACTTAGAACTACTTAAACCTAACTAACCTAAGGACATCACACACATCCATGGCCGAGGCAGGATTCGAACCTGCGATCGTAGCGGTCGCGTGGTGCCAGACTGTAGCGCCTAGAACCGCTCGGTTACCCCGGCCCGCAGTACTGCAACTGGATGTCCACCGAGTGGAGACTGGTGGCCTTTTCAGATGAATCACGTTTTATGCCCTATCAGACAGATGTCCGTTGGCGTGTACGCCGTGAAATGTTTGAAACTAAACATCCTGCAAGAGTCGTCGGAAGGGTTCAGCCCAGAGGGCATTCGCTGCATGACCTCGTCATTCTGGAAGTACAGTAGATCAACGCAAGTATGCATCTATTCTTGGGGACCGTGTCCTACCCTACATGCTGTTTGTTTTTCCTCGGCACAGTGGCATCTACCAGCAAGACAATTCAACGTACCCTACAGCTCACAGTGAACGTGCGTGGTTCGAAGAGTTTACCGTACTTCACTGGCCACGAAACGTCCCGGATTTTAACCCAGTGGACAACCTGTAGATCACCACGACTGGGCTGTTCGTGCCATGGATCATCAACCGAAAAATCTAGCGCAGCTGGCCACGGCACTGGAGGCTGTGTGGCTCCACATCCCTATCGGTATCTTCCAGAACCTCAGTGATTCTCTTCCTGCGTGCCTCGAAGTAATCCGCGCTGCCAAAGGTGATTATTCATGCTTTTGACCGTTGGTCACATTAGTTTGTCTGGACAGTGTAATATGCATGAGCCGCAATCAAGAAACACTTTAAAATAACAGTTACTGGAAAACAAAGTCTATAATTAACATATTAGATTTTCAACTAGCAGTCATTTGGTAATGTAGCCTATTCAAGTCTATATTGTTCAACAACTTTTCACCACCAGCACTCGGCCGGGAAAGGGAAGAGAGGTGGTGGTGCGACGTTGCTGATCATCAGACGTTTTTACAAGCATCCATGGCCTCTTCACAGCAGCACGCGAGGCAGACTAGGATCACGATAAGGACTCTAAGCTTAGCAGCTGCTTGGTGCTATTCAATAGGAGTAGGCTATGTGCTGATGCCATGTCTCACCCTCTATCTTCTTTCTTTTCTTCCTTACCAATAGAAACACGACAATAGACTATACAGGCAGTCCTGAATCACATACACTCAACAGACATATCACTCACACTTCGCGAAAAAAGGTGCTTTCTGCCTTCGGTAGTCTAATCTGTCGGCCATTGCGGTTCTATCTCAGTCTTTATAGCACTGTGTATCTCTCAAATTTTTATCCTTATACTTAACAAAGCCTCTTCTTTCTCAGTGAACGGTATAGTAAGGACATTCATTATTATCATTATTATCCACGTTATTGTGTCTGTGGAACGTTGCTTTTTATTTCTTCACAATTCAAACAAGTACTAGTGCAGAACACAATGAAGACTGCTGACAACCAAGCAGAGCCGTGTCGTTCTCAGCGATAAATACGATATACATCTACATCTACATGATTACCCTGCAATACACAATTAAGTAGCTGCAGAGGGTTCATCGAACTACCTTCAAGTTATTTGCAGTTCCAGACTCTAATACCCTGTAGTGCGTGGAAAAAACGAACACTTTAATCTTTCTGAGCGAAATCTGATGTCTCCTACTTTATTATGATGATAATTTCTCCCTATGTAGATGGGCAGCAACAAAGTATTTCCAACACTTTGAGGAGAAAGTAGGTGATTGAAAATTCATGAGAAGATCCTGCCACAACTAAAAACGCCTTTGTTTTAATGACTTCCACCCTAGTTAGCGTATCATACACGTGGTCTCTCTCGCCTATTTCACGATAACACAAAACGAGCTACCCTTATTTGAACTTTTTGATGTCCTCCTTCAATCTTATCTGATGCGGATCCACCAGCACAACAATACTCCAAAAGCGGACAGACAAGCGTAGCGTAAGCAGTCTCTTTAGTAAACCTGTTATATTTTCTAAGTTTTCTTCCAATAAATCGCAGTCTTTAGTTTGCTTTCCTCGCATTATCTGTGTGATCGTTCCAATTTAAGTTATTCGAAATTGTAATCGCTAAATATTTAGTTGAATCAAAGTTCCAAAAGGCTGTCAGGAGACGAGCCGCACGAATTTTGTATAAAGCACAGCAGTCATTTCGAGTATGATATTCATAAGCAAGTCGTCTATTACTTTGTTAAAAGACGATAAGTTAGGCGGCTAAAAAGAAGGAGACTGCCAGAAGACTGTCCAGAGTGCCATCGCACCGGGTAGAATAAATATTATTGTCTGTCAGTGTGCAACATACCATTTCCAAGCTTACTGAAATGAATATTAGGAGTAGTATTGGCAGCTTTGGATTATACTTGGAGAAATAAATGTGCAGTGATTTGTACCTGGCCTGATGGAGCGTTACGTTTTGGTATGTAATCTCAGGTATGAGCGAAGCGGAGATTCCAAATCCCATAAGTTATCACAGCTCGCTTGTGCGTATGTCGGAACTGATGGGTTGATCCAGCCTTCATTTGCATAAATTATGATGCAAGGGAGTTACAATGCATGTTCAATATTGCGGTCAGAGTTTACTAAACTCGTTTACATGTTACAGACTTTCTCTTCGATGTCAGGTATTACTCTTCCAGTACTAGTAACTGTGTTATAATAATGTGAGAAGTCCGATAGGAGGAAAAATGTTAGCAGGAGGAAGGAGATGACAAATGAGAATACCTACATTTGCATCAGAAGTCAATCGTTCCACACATGAGTCGTAGTCGTCTGGAGTGGAGCTGCCTTTTGATAGTGTCCCTGATTTCTGTGGCCGCAAGACAGTGATCCACACTGACCGACAAAGTTATATGGAGCTTTCAATGTGGAAAGTTTACGTGAATCCTCAGCTGTATTGGCATGAGTGGCCTTGAAATTTCGATTTTCTTCAGAATTTTACTCAAGTATTAGGGCTGTGCAGTCCTTGTATTAAATCACAGAGACATTGGCTGATTGTATCAGTTTTTGGCAGAAGAGATGGATTCCACAATGCTTAATTAAAGCTAATGTACTGCATTTGTTTTCTTTGAAATTTGAAGTGTCTGGTGTGAGACTTGGCCAATGCACTTTTGAACTTTTTTTTTCTGCGGGTGTTTCAAGCAGTCAGTCGGAGCTAGTGCAAAGACTGTTAGTGGCGTACGTTTTCCAATACAAGAGCCATGGAATCTTTCTGAGAGAAACTTTATTGTTGCAGGACTCGCTTTACTGATGCAGGAGCATTTCCAAAGTGAATCTGGCGACAAGAAGACCCTTGTAAAGACAGTTCTACAATTTTGTTAATTCGGGCAGTTGATCCAGGTCTGCTGGTACACGCTTTTGTTTGCTAAAATTTTGTCTAATACATCGTATAATCTGTCCCGCGCGTTACACATAGCAAGGACGCAGGTGACTTTTGTGTGACACCACTGCTTCTCGAAGGATGAGATCGACGATCCTTTCAAAGGAAATGTTATTAAACTTCTCTATCAGGTAACTTACACTGGCATCTGACACAAAATCGAGTAAACTGCTGTGACCAGTTCGAACAGTGGCATCCTTTCACGAGACTCCCCACAGTTCCTTCTGTTCACGACGTATGATATCTGGCTGTTTTTCCTCTCCAATCTCAAACGCCAGCATTCGTTCACCCGTCTCTTTGACACACACAGAAGAGCGGTGGCAACGAATCTGATTTTTAAAAATCTACATCAGCACAATTACCGGAACAGGCTTAAAACGACGGCGGGTAAATTATATTTTAGAAATTTGAATGCGGCGTAGGAATGCGAGGAGGAAGGCGGATCATTACGCGAGGGTGGTTGGGATGAGAACTCCTCAGACGCCTCTTCTATCATTCCTCGGCTAATTAGCTCACGGTGAAGAGCGCGGGCTAAATTAACCCTCTCATTCATTACAGCCGGGACGGAGCGCCTTACAAGCACAGGAATTCCACCCGCACTTGCTTAATGGAGAGGGCTCAAGGGAGGCAAGCGGGCCGCGGAATTTGTCACAGATACGGCGAGCCTTTGGCAGCCGCACCGAATCAAGCGCACGCCGTCCACACTTGCGCTACGCAACTCTCCCTACTTCCCGCTGGCTGACGCAGATGCGCCACGCGCCAAACGCAGCCTCTTCGAGATTTCTCACAAAATTGTTTCGAAAGAAACGACCAAATTTAGTTTAGTGTGAGACTGTCTTATCGAACGTACGACTGTCGTGATTGTATATGTATAGTTTTCCTTATTAAAATTAGCTCAAACTGTCTGCCCCACTGTGATATAACAGCGCGTGTTTCACGATATACTTGAAACTGGAAGAATAAAAGGAATAAAGATAAGAATTTAATAATTCTAGAACGGCGAAATAACTGGAGTGCCAGTTGATTTGGAGAATGGTGTGATAAGACCCAACTGTGGTCACCTCGAAGGATGCAACCTCCAGTTCGCCTTAACAGATTTCGGGAACTACAGGAGAAATATATCAAGGAACGGAATTGTTATTCGATACCCACTCCTCTCACAGTCGAGTTAACAAAATTACTCACCAAGTTGCAGGGGCTGGACACAAAAATGGGAACACCGCGAGAAATGCATGCTCGAACGTAAATGCAGATGCTAGACAGACCTGCAGGTTAGGCTATTGTACGAGGCGTATTCGTAAAATAAGGTCCGAATAGGTGCGAAATGGAAACCACTGTAAAAATCCGGTGGAACTTTTCACACGTGTGTTGGGCAGTGTCTTTAGTGTGCCTGTCGATCGCTTCACGTCGCTCTTTTCAGTTCAGAGCGCAAATTGATCATGTAGAAATGCCTAAAACAACAGTGTCTCTCGCCATGTGTGTGGATCTGGTGCGAGATTTCGTCTGAAGCTTTGCAGCCCACATAACTTAAATTTCATGGGTTTCTTTCTTCGAGACAATTTTCAGCCGCATTCTGAAGGGGCAATGAAGACGCTCCTGAAGCGTTTTCGATGGGAAGTGTATGATCGTCTACAATAGAGCCCTTAATTGGCTCCCTCTATTGTTCATCTCTGCTAACACGAACCGCTAGCTGCGAAGACATTTTGGCACAAACAACGAATGGCAGACCAGCGTAGAGAACTGGCGGAAAGCACAGGGGGCTGCTTTCTGTTACTGGGGTACAGGGAAGTTTGTACAATGCCATCACAAATGTCTACGTCGGAGCGTCCGCTGTTTAGAGACGTAGCTGGTCGGTGTGGCTAACTGTTGCGAATAAAATTTTCTTGATTTTAACTGTGGTTTTCAATTCGCGACCGATCGGACCTTACTTCCCGAACAGCTCTCGTATTTGACCGCGATCGGCACCTGTACTATCTCCTCAGTAGGTTGCAAGTATAAGTCGTGGTCAGAATAGTGTTCTATGTAGTTGTCATAGCATTATGTCAGAGCTAAGTGAAATCGAGTTCAAAAATGGCTCTGAGCACTATGGGACTTAACATCTGAGGTCATCAGTCCCCTAGAACTTACAACTACTTAAACCTAACTAACCTAAGGACATCACACACATCCATGCCCGAGGCAGGATTCGAACCTGCGACCGTAGCGGTCACGCGGTTCCAAACTGAAGCGCCCAGAACCGCACGGCCATTCCGACCGGCTGAAATCGAGTATAGGCATATTGTTGGTAATCGTATGGTGGATGTTTCCGTAATCAAGGCAGCCGAAGTATTTGGTGTGTCAAGAGACACCGTATCGAAGATTTATACTGCATACAGGGAAAGCGGAAAAACATCATCCACTACCTCACAAATCAAATGGTTCAAATGGCTCTGAGTACTATGGGATTTAACATCTGAGGTCATCAGTCCCCTAGAACTTACAACTACTTAAACCTAACTAACCTAAGGACATCACACACATCCATGCCCGAGGCAGGCTTCGAACCTGCGACCGTAGCAGTCGCGCGGTTCCAGACTGTAGCGCCTAGAACCGCTAGGCCACTCCGGCCGGCACTCCACCTCACAACTATGACGAAAGTGAGAGTGGAGTGATCATGACGGAGAGTCACTGAAGAGGATTGTGACGAAAAATAAGACGACTACAGCTGTAATAGTCACTGCAGAACTGAATGTCGTACTCGCGGACCCCGTCAGCACCAAAATAACACGAAGGCAGTTCCATAAGCATGGAATTGGAGGGCAGACTGGAACTCCAAAACGACACGTCAGTAATGCAAATGCTAGTAACGGAGAAACGTGGTGTCGAAGCCATAAAACCTGGACTGTGGAGCAATGGAAGATGGTCTGTGGAGTAGTGGAAGAAAGTCATTTGGTCGGATGAGTCTTGTTTCATTGTGTTTCGAACTTCTGGCCGAGTTTACGGCCCAATAGTGAAACATGGTGGGGTTCGGTGATGATTTGGATAGCCATACCGCGGGTTTCCATGGATCTCGTGGTCAGTCTGTAAGATTGCATTACTACCAGGGATTGTGTGATGATTTTGGCTGATGTAAAAAGCTTGTTACAGAATGGTGATGCTGTGTTTCAAGACGACAGGGCCTCTATTCACACAACTTGCATCGTCAAGGACTGTTTTTGTGGGCATGAGGATGAAATGTCGCATCTCCCGTGGCCACACAGTCACCAGATCTCATTATTGAGCCTTTGTGGTCTACTTTGGAGAGAAGGTGCGTGATCGCTATCCATTTCCATCATTATTACCTGAACTTGCATTATTTTGCAGGAAGAATGGTGTAGGATTCCCTTGAAAACCAAATAGCATCTGTATTTATGAATTCGAGACGACTGGAAGCGTTTTTGGATGTTATCGGTTTTCCTACACCGTGTTAGGCATCGTAAAGTTTTGTGGTTTTGGTGTTTCCATATTTCTGTCCACCCCTTGTACCTCCTTAGGTGGATGAAGAACAGCATTAGAACAGACCATATCGGTTGAAGGTTGAGTCATCAACACCCCTGCTCGAAAAAAAATTGGCTAACAATCTTTCTGTAATAGTTGCCACACATACATCATAATACTCCGATTAAAAATAATCTTTCATGTATATGGCGCATCGCGTGAGGAGTGACATCCCTCCTATTTCCAGAACGGTTTCAATGTATCGAAAAGAAGATTTCATCAAATGATAGTACACAGAACAAAACTAAAACTAAACTCCACCCGAACAGGCCTCGGAAGGCTGAACGTCACCGACCAACCGCCGTGTCGTCCTCCGCCTGACAGACGACGTTTCAAGCGAATATGGAGGGGCATGCGGTCAGCACAACGCTCTCCCGGCCAGTGGCTATTTTAGTGACTGGAGCCGCTGCTTCTCAATCAAGTAGCTCCTCATTTGGCCTCACAAGGGCTGAGTACCCTCTGGTTGACAACAGCGCTTGGTAGGCCGAACGGTCATCCATCCACTGAGGCAAAGCTGTTGGCGACAGCATACAAAAGGACACATTATTTAAGTATACAGCAAAATTCTTAATTGTTTTATAAACCGCGGTACTGAACCAAGTATTTTTTTAGTCAAACGAAAATAAATACTAGTGTATCACTTGTGACGACATTCACAGCATATAGCATAAATAATACGCAGTAATAAATGCTTTAGCTAATAATCTCTTGAATGTCACATATACAATGTTACACACACATTACAAAAACATAAGCACACTGGTTTCTTTTCTCCCATGATTAAAGCCATATTCTCAACTATCAATGTCTGCCTTAAGACCTGATTTATTGTAGATGGCCTTGCTGGATAGGTATCATGGGCCCTATTGAATTTGCCATCATAGTCCCTTGATCTTACACCTCTTGACTTTTATCTGTGAGGAAATTTGAAATCAACTGTGTATGAGGTAACAATCAACATTGTAGCCCATCTTTGCTGCCGTATTGCGGAGATGTGTGCCTCTGTTGACTCACAGATACTGCGACTTGTGCAGCAGGACTGGCAAAAAAGACTCTGTGTGTCCAGTGCTATGGAACACATATTGAGCATATACTGTAACTCCGAGTCTGAGAGGTGTCCTAATCTTTAAAAGGCTATAACTCCTACACGAAGATATCTTGAAACAGATTTCACATGTGTATTCCTGAATAAGAGACAGTTCAAACTGGTGTACCGCATGAAACCCTTCCCATTTGAAACTCGTAAGCCAAGTCCAAGATGGCGCATTTCAAGATGGCCGCCGCTGTCGCCATAGCTCTTATAAGCTGCGCCCCCATTTACAGACACCTCGTATCAACAGCATTATGACTCCTCACACCGACTTTTATAGGCATGTATCCAGACTTCTGCCTCACTCTGGATAACGACATGCATGGTAACAATTAAAGTAAGCAAAGTAAACAAGCCTTCATATTTCAGTGTCAGAGACCTGTCGAAGACTGAAATTGGCTTTCCGTGTTTACTAGTGAACTGTATGTGTTATGCACATGAGTTATGATCGTAACTGCAAGACCGTTGATACAGCCAGCCGGCGGCGTACACAATTGTGGAAATGCGAAACTCAACTTCCGGTGTGTTGCTGCATGCTATCATCCTCGGCGTAATCTTTCGCCTTCACTGAGAGCAAATAGTCAAACTAATAGGATTCCATGGGTTACTCAGTTTGAGAGTCACAGTCCTGGTTTATAAGGTTTTCTGCTGTGCATATTTTCAAGGACTATTTTGTAATGAAATCCAAAAATTAATCAGAAGTAACCAAACTTTTAGTTTTATCGTACTCCATTGTATATTCTGTGGATGTACAATGTTCAGCAGTGGTAGACTTCTTGCCTTCTAAACGCCGAGTGAAGAGCTGATACTCCATACAACGTTTCTTCAACGGTGCCTGTAGTTTGACCTACATAATCTATACCAGGATAGCGAGGAATTTTATACACACCAGCCTTCCAGAATAATAAACCATCCTCCATCATACAAGAAGGTCTACAATCTTATATGATGGACGAAAAACCGTATTATTATTTGAAATTTCTGGAAGATTCCACCTACCTTCACGAGACTTTGCCAAAAACCGGCAGAAAAGCTGTGGATGTTGCCTACTTGTCCGACCTATGAGACTGCTCTTAAACGGGCGAGGTCCTCATGAAAACTCACAGAATGGGGAAACTGTGTATGCCCTTTACATACATCTTTTAAGCACACTCATGGTTTGTGGCGGGTGATAACTACACGTAGACTGCAAATATAAATACGTGTGAGTGGCTGTATGGCAAACTGAATGACATACATAGCCATCATTCATTTATCTAAACAGAACTTCTAAGAATGGCAAACATTTTTTCTGATATCATGATAAACCAGATGTTATTGTAACTGAAGCTGAGATAGTACATAAACTCAGTTTTTACTGTCAGTAGGGCCATATTATGAAAGTCATCAACATACCTCCAGAACACAGCTGGTTTAAGAGATACTGATTCGTGGGCTCTTGCCTCAAAATCCTCCATAAAAATTGGCATCCAAGGGAGCGAAACAGCTTCCTATAGCGACCCAGTCAGTCAGTTAAAAAAAAAAATACCGAATAAGGATGTGACGCCTGTCTGAAATTTGTTGCTGACCAGTGCCTGGAAGCCTGTGAGAGTGGCCCTTACAAGAAAGACAGCTAACCAAGTAATGTGAGTTGTTTTGACGAAGTGCTCGAGGTCTGTCGATGAAGACCGTCGAATTGCGAATGTGCTGCAAACATTTTCACATGGACACAAAATGTTTAGCTAAATCATATTGAGGTGCACCTGTGTAGCTTACTGTCGGCCATAGTGGTAGACCTACCTTATGAATTTTAGGAAAGAACTTCAGTTTGGGTGGAGCACCACCATATGCTCTTAGGGAACACTTTTCAGTATTACAGAAATGCAAATGTAACTGACGGAAGAAGAATTTTCAATGTTTGGGATACAATTTTGTTTCTTGAAAAAAATCTTCCATCTAGTTTGTTAATATTTAGATTTTCAAGAAACTTTTTTTTATATTTGGACGAGGACTCTTTGTTAGTCCTTCAGAGAAAGAACATATAGCTTTTGGAAGAAGAGGGAAGACTTAGAAGAGGACATTCGTTTTCTTTTCTTGGAAGATGCAATTTAATTTTCGATACGAAAGAAAAAAATATTTATTTCATGTTGTTCTTTTCTTACAAAAAGACATTTATGTTTCCTCAAGAAAGTTTATTACTGGATGATTTACTTCTCAGCAGCACCTACGGCGTACATGGTACAGTTCTGTGGGCAAACTTTCAAAATACGCTAATAGCTTAGCCCGCAGAAACAAAAAAGCAGCCGAGGTCGGTACCCGCGCCTTTGCAGTGGTGCTCGGGGGGGGGGGGGGGAGGAACTGCGGAATCTGCCACAGGCGGCAATTTCAGGCGGCGACAAATCCATATTCTTGAATAAAGAAACCTTGTTTCACAAAGAGCCTAGAATCGAGTGCACGTTGCTCTATCGATTATTCATATGATTTTCGAATGCATCCCTGTTGGCTTTGGAACATTTTTGAACATATTCAAAGTGGGTTTCTGAACAAATCATAAGTTGGCTTTTGAATGTGTGCATAGTGTATGTGACGTTTCTTCCAGGGGAATCCCCGTTGTATCAAGAAATAAAAAACTTTCCCGCAGACAAAAAGGAACGGAGCTATACGGGGTTGAGCCATATAAACTCGAACGGGTGAATGCCAATCACTGTTTGCTTATGTGGTTGAATGTGTGTGGAAATGATAAGTGTTGTTATAATTAATCCATAGATTCAGACTACCAGAGCGGAAATAAACGGCTAACAGGAATAACATGTAACAAAGGTTACATATTATCTTCTCGGTGTATCCAAGAAAATGAAATTTTGAGAGAAAAGTTTTGCCAGATTGCGACACTGCTAAGGGACAGTTGTACAGTCCCCGGTTAGCAACCGCTTAAGTTCTATTCTCGGAATAGCGCGGTAAACGTGTTGTACGAACACGCAGTAATGCCGAACCCGAGAATAAACGCGGGATAACTAATCCGGTGATTCTGGCAGGGTTAGTGAAGGTAACTGGAGAATAGGTCTTGACAATGGCAGGAATAGTTATTGTTTGTTAGAACGAGTAAGGAGAAGAAACGGGGGCATCACACAAATTGTATGGAAGAATATGACGATTTCAAATTTATATAAAAATTTCGTACTACTACAACTTTTCTCTCTCATACTTGAGAAACTGGAGCATATGAATGAAATGTGAAGCTATTTCCTAACATAAAGCTTTTTGCTTGTAATAGGTCTACCTGGCATTTGCTATTGGTACTTCATGAATTACATTCTGACGAGTTATTTGTTAAATGAGATAGATAAAACTGACCATTTGTAGCAAAACAGTCTCGCTTATTTGGCGTGTGTTAAAGTTGCTGCGATATCAGAAAGGTCTATTTCATTTTATCTAGCAAACAGTAGCAAAATAGCAGTAATCAAATCGAGAAACCGCACTACTCTTGGGTACTATTCGTATTAACAGCTTTTTTCAGTATTAGACTTTTTTCAGTATTAGACATTTTGATTTTTCGTGTGGCAAACGTTTGACGAGTTTGGATGAGGTAGTAGAGTCTTTCGCAGGAAGGAAAGCACGCCGTGTAGCGCTGTATCAAGATTATAGAGAAACAAATGCTGAGACCTAAGTATTGAAGGAACACTGTGTTGCTTCTCTTTTGTCTTTACTGGTTTTATGTATCCTATATTTAATTTTATGTCGCACAAAAGAGAAAGTTATTACCTAATAGGCAAGAAAGAGTGCAAATGAATGTCAAACCGGCCGACGGGTAGTAGGAGACGCATTACAGAACAAATTTAATTTCCACTGTCCTGAATATAGGTTTGATGGCTTCCTTTACAAAATATACACGTTTGAATTCCACAGAGCTAAATACAATGACATGTGATACAAGAATGCTGTGTGAAGAGGCGTGGCACTGCACTATGGCATTCATAAGACCAAATAACATCTCTTACATTACCTCGAACATATGTGTTTTATATAACAAACTCTTCAGAAATATGGGCGCTACAAAATGAACATATTTTTGAAAAATAGTTTTTTTTCTAATTTTTGGCATCCTTGCTCAAAAGCTCAAATCGGAATTGGGGGATGGGGATGACACTACCAAGTTTTTGCCCTAGTTCGCATATATCGTAGATCCGGGGCTGCCTACAAATGCTGATCTGGAGATGCTTTAAAGCTACAATGGCGGGTGGGGACAGAGTCTCCCACCTGTCCGCACTAGACGAGACTCGTCTACCGGACTTTTCTCTGAACACTCGAACATAGAAGATATCACATGTCTCTCAGATGTTATGGAACTTTCCGTAGATGCCTTGTTCTTCCCCTGTCTTGTTCGAACCAGTAGAGACTCCGAAGTCCCCCCATAAAGGATGTCTAAAATGCTGCTCCCGGTGTGGGAGCACTGTACAGCACTTTTTACGGATGGACAAATTACGAGAATTTCTGCATAAAACTGTTTACCTACAAATCGAAAAGGAAATGCAGGAGTCATACAGCACTGACAGTCAAACAATGCAACAACTGTCTGCAGATCATGAAATAAAACTACAAAGGTACTCAGTCAATTACACTGCTCTGGAGGTGTCAACAAAAGCTTGAATTTCTTGGTGTGAAATCGATCTGCAACCAGGCTATTTTACCACAAACGTCTATAACACCATGCCATATCGCTACCTCCATGTAGTAAACACAATTTATATCCAGCACCACGCAAAATCATCACTTCCGCATATAGCTGCCGACCGACAGACACTCTTACATATATCGCAAAGACACTCAGATCCCAAAAGCAGAAGCACATGCACTTTATGTAGTCGGAGTGCCAAATACCCCCTGCGAGATAGGTCGATCATCCGCCACGGCCAACGGCCAGGAGGCTACTACCCCCGCACGCGTTGGCCTCATGAGTGATGGGAGCGCCGTCCACTGACAGCAGCCATTCCCCGAACTGGTGTACAAGAGCTGTGCTGGTTCGCCCCGCACAAACGCATTCACTAACGGTAAAATTTCCAGTCTGGCCTGCTCTGTGCCGTGGTTTCTGCAATGAGTTGCTACCAATCTCCAGACTCCAGGATTACAAGAATATTTAGCTTCTGATCTATGTTGATGAGAAATGAATCATCAGCTGCGCATCACATTACTGATATCAGCTTCGTTAAACGATTTTACACGCCAAAAAGGACGATATTATACCGAAATCATGGCGTATCATCTGAAAATTCCCAGAATTTCATACCATTTACGCGACTGTTCTCGATATCAACCACATAGCAGTATGCCACCAGTCGTCTGCACAGTATAATTCAGAAGATAAAGAGAGGAAATTATATATCTAGAGAGCCGAAACTTTAGCGTGGAATGTGCAGCAAACCATTGAGTAACTTGAAACTTATCGCGTCTGCGAATATTTTTACGTGAAAACTCGAAAATAGAGGAAACTGGTAGTTCCACTCGTAGTTTTCAACAAATGCCGATGTTAATGATATAATAGGTAGCAGATCATCTTAATATTTTACAAAGTCGTCTAAGGTTTAGTACTCACAACCATTTGTGTTCCTCATGTAAAGAGAACCAACAAACGTCTCTTCCACTGGTGTTTTACCATCTCGATGCATGCAACACATTGCAATCGATGCTAGAGAGAAAGAGAGAGAGAGACAGATGCAACAGTTTGTCTTACTATGGCTCGGACAAAGTGTAGCGTCACTGATCACACCACTAACAGTCGCACCAGAACACGACGCTTCCTGCTAGCCTTTAAACGTATTTCTCGGAAAGACTGGTCCTCCTGTAAAAATAGCGAAATACCTGAATACCTGACAACTCGTCATGGATGAAGAACTGAACGGTCAACAGCGATGTGTTTTCAAACTTTCTACACTACTGGCCATTAAAACTGCTACACCATGAAGATGACGTGCTACAGACGCGAAATTTAGCCGACAGGAAGAAGATGCTGTGATATGCAAATGATTAGCTTTTCAGAGCATTCACACAAGGTTGGCGCCGGTGGCGACACCTACAACGTGCTGACATGAGGAAAATTTCCAACCGTTTTCTCATACACAAACAGCAGTTGACCGGCGTTGCCTGGTGAAACGTTGTTGTGATGCCTCGTCTAAGGAGGGGAAATACGTACCATGACGTTTCTGACTTTGATAAAGGTCGGATTGTAGCCTATCGCCATTGCGGTTTATCGTATCGCGACATTGCTGCTCGCGTTGGTCGAGGTCCAATGACTGTTAGCAGAATATGTAATCGGTGGGCTCAGGAGGGTAATAAGGAACGCCGTGCTGCATCCCAACGTCTTCGTATCACTAGCAGTCGAGATGACAGGCAGCTTATCCGCATGGCTGTAACGGATCGTGCAGCCACGTCTCAATCCCTGAGTCAACAGATGGGGACGTTTGCAAGACAACCACCGTATGCACGAACAGTTCGACGACGTTTGCAGCTTCATGGACTATAAGCTCGGAGACCATGGCTGCGGTTACCCTTGACGCTGCATCACAGACAGGTGTACTCAACGACGAACCTGGGTGCACGAATGGGAAAACGTCATTTTTTCGGATGAATCCAGGTTCTGTTTACAGCATCATGATGGTTGCATCCGTGTTCGGCGACATCTCGGTGAACGCACATTGGAAGCGTGTATTCGTCATCGCCATATTGGCGTATCACCTGGCGTGATGGTATGGGCTCCCATTGGTTACACGTCTCGGTCATCTCTTGTTCACATTGACAGCACTTTGAACAGTGGACGTTACATTACAGAAGTGTTACGACCCGTGGCTCTACCCTTCATTCGATCCCTGCGAAACCCTACATTTCAGCAGGATAATGCACGACCGCATGTTGCAGGTCCTGTGCGGTCCTTTCTGGATACAGAAAATGTTCGACTGCTGCCCTGGCCAGCACATTCTCCAGATCTCAAACCAATTGAAATCGTCTGGTCAGTGGTAGCCGAGCAACTGGCTCGTCACAATACGCCAGTCACTACTCTTGATGAACTGTGGTATCGTGTTGAAGCTGCATGGGCAGCTGTACCTGTACACGCCATCCAAGCTCTGTTTGACTCAATGCCCAGGCGTATCAAGGCCGTTACTACGGCCAGAGGTGGTTTTTCTGGGTACTGATTTCTCAGGATCTATGCACCCAAATTGCGTGAAAATGTAATCACATGTCAGTTCTAGTATAATATATTTGTTCAATGAATACCCGTTTATCATCTGCATTTCTTCTTGGTGTAGCAATTTTAATGGCCAGTAGTATAAATGTGCTTCCTACTGCTGATACCTTCATTCCTTTCCCGCTATACAACCTAGTTCACAAGAATCTGACGACGGAGTTCACTCAAAAATCCTTCCCAAACGCTCTTACAGGTTGCGCGCAAATATTGCACAGCAAACGCGTTTGGAGCTACATGGCCATGTCGTGGCTGCGGCTGGCGAGTGTGGCCTCAACTGCCGTGTGAGACGGCACGCGGAGTCCTGTTCTGATTTCACGGCAGTGACGTGGTTCATTGTGCACGTTCCAAACACAAAGAAGCCCTCAACCTCATGTGTATAGATGAACGAGAGCAAACAGAAGCTGTCACTGGTCTACAACAATAGCATACTTTCACAACACCTGCGTGTGTGTGTGTGTGTGTGTGTGTGTGTAATGCCGCTAGCAGTCCTCTCCGTTCATAAAAAACCGACTCTTTCCTTCCTGATATACACCTCTCTAACCTCCCCGTTGTCAAAACTTCGAACAGCGGCCTCCAATAATACGGATATTTCCGGAGCATTCTGCCGATAAATATAAAAGCTTTCTCAGCATCTGCAGCAGAGAGAGAGAGAGGTAATACTTATCGAAACCAAACAGTTCCTCATAAACAAATTTCCTATCTAGAATACCGCATGAACTGTTAAACGTTCTGTCTTCAAAGACATTCCTGAGCGCTGTGAGCGCTGAGGGGAAATGCTTTCAGCCAACCGAAACATGCCTGTCGTGTAAACAATAGCAAAATACCTGTCGGCTGACCACCCTTTCCCAAATGTATATCCCCACCTTGTATTCATGACGACTGAGCAAACACTTTTTCACATCGCTAAAGTATCGTGAAAATCATGCAAAACAGTATGTCATAGACTATATATTATTTCTATGATTACTACACTAGACATATGACAGTGTAATGGTGTCAGAGTCTTCGTTGATGGCATAATGTTTCGTGAGAAAAGCATCACTGTTTTTTTCAAATGCAGAATACCTCCTCAATACGAAGGAACTGTATCAGAGTTTCCAGTACACTATCCAAGGAATCATTTACATTGGTGTAACAACCTCTCATCTCCACGCATCATTAGGAGCTACTGCAAGAGTAGGGGGAGATTCTAGACTTAATCACAACATTGTTCATTTTTTACCACCATGCACTGTTTTATGGTGCACCGATCATGATACTGTAGTCCATCTAGAGCACAGTACGTATATCCACATGGGTAGTACACATATGCATAGTGAGAGTTATTTATTTAGAAGCTAACCTAGTACTTACACGCTTATCCAACTATTGTACATCGAGAGCGAATTAACAAACAAGTACAGGCCGTAACAAATCAATGTCACATGTTCCTCCAGCAACAGCAGTCATCTTACTACCTATTAAACTCCAATCTGAATTGTAGCGCCACAGTCTCTAGGTGACATACCAATGGGATTTGCGGTCACTCACCTTCTAGACAGTCACTTATTATTGGCTGGATCACATCCCCCCCCCCCAAAAAAAAATCCATGGATATGAATTACCCTGAGACATTTTTCTGCTTTAGCTCTCTGACTTGTCAGTTCCTAGTGCCTGGGTTGCTTTCCTTAAGATTCCAGCAAATTAATACGAATCCAACATATGCATTCTGCTTCAGCTCACTAGGGATGCTTACTTCTAGGCATTTTACAGCAGTTAACGCTTCCGATGACATTATACAAGATTTCAAGTCCAGTAAACGTGCAATAGATTTAAGTACGTTCAGGTCAACAATCAGCTCCGCCATATGCCTTCCCGCTTATTTGCAGCCCCTCCTTGCATCCCTGCCATAGACACCATGTATGTGTGTGTGTGTGTGTGTGTGTGTGTGTGTGTGTGTGTGTGTGCGCTGTTCAGTTGTTTGGTATATATACATGTCTATGGTTCGTCATGTCTGCCTCATCTGCTCTGAAGTGTCTAGCAGCCTTCAACGTCTTGGTAGAAGGAGCAGTCCAACTGACGAACACTTTCAAATGTGTATGGTGGCTTTAGCAGCCATGTATGTGGTAAATTTCTCAAATTCATCTCTGTCCAGGCTCAGAAACCATGTCTCCCGCATGAGGACGACAACGTGAGGGCAGTAGGAATACTAAGTAACAACAACAAAAAAGCATCTAAAGACCGGTGATCAAATGCCATTAGTTGGAACTGGCCGACGTTAAGAATTGATGAAGCAACTGTCTGGAATATTGCAGCAGCTGCCACTTCGTAAAATTCTTTTTCCTATAGCTCGTGCTTATTTTCTTAGACTTTCAAACATCTATTCACCACCTCATCAGAAATCCGCCCTCCTGGCAGCGACTGTGTCACAGACTCTTTTCGCTTCTGCAGAAATGCGACAGGACGATCCCTCATAATAGTCATATGTTGCAAGAAACTGTGACAAGCCGTACGAGAACATATAACACTCATACTTTTCAGGGGCAGAGGTATAGGGGTGCATATAGGTCAGAAATAGCGTGCTTCGTCTAAGTGGTTGGAATGTCACATGTGAATATCACGCTAGAAAAAGTGATAGCGCTGTCCGCCATAGTAACAGCTAAACTCTTAACTTCCACCTCATGTAAAATGTGGTAGCAGGAGAGCATCTAAAGACCCATGCTCAAACATAAAGCTTGGAAATGACTGACCTTAAATTTGCTATTCTAATGGAGCAGCTGTCTGGAATATTGCAGTAGCTAGCAGTTCTTACAATTCTTTTTCCTATAGCTTATGCTTGTAACGACCTTGATGCAGTGGTAACACCAGTTCCTGTAGCGTTGCTGCCTCTGGATCTCGGGGTCCCATGTTCGATTCCCGGCCGGGTTGGGGATTTTCTCTACCCGGGGACTGGGTGTTTGTGTTGACCTCATCATTTCATCATCATCACCATTCGTGACAGTGGCTAGATTGCACTGCGAAAAAAATTGGACTGTGTAAAAGTTGGGACTTTGCACAGGCGCTGATGACCGCGCAGTTGAGCGTTCCACAAACCAAACATCATCATCATCATCAACACCAGTTCCCGTCACCTCAACAAAGTTACACGCTATCGGGCTTAGCTAGCACTTGGATGATTCACCATCCGGTCTGCCGAGCGCTATTGGAAAGCGGGGTGCAATCAGCCCTTGTGAGGCATATTGAGAAACTACTTGATTGATAATTAGTGGCTCCGGTCACGACAACTGACAACGGCCGGGAGAGCGGTGCGCTGACCACACACCCGTCCATCTCCACAGCCAGTGACACCTAAAGGTTGAGCATGACACAGCAGTCGGTCAGTACCGTTAGGGTCTTTCGAGACCTGTTCCGACGGAGTTTAGTTTAGTTTTATAGCTTACGCTTATTTTCTTAGAATTAAAATATCTAGTCACTAAACCATCGGAAATCTATCCTCCTGGCAATGATCTCTGCGCCCGATCTGTAAGTGCGTTTGGGAAGGATTTTTGAGCCAGCACCATAGTCAGATTCTTGTGAACTAGGCTATTCAGCGGGAAAGGTATGAAGGTATCAGCAATAAGAAGGGACAAAGGGTAGCACTGACCAGATTAACACACTAGCTGAAGCGATACAGAGAAATTATTCTGGAAACCTTAACATAAAATAACATTCGTTTGACGGGTAATACTAAATCCGACTGGCAGGAATAAGCACGGGAGACCATATTTCAATCTAAAGGTCTCCGGCATGTATAGTGAGAAGCATCAAACAGTTGCTTTAACCAACTAAATGTTTCTCCTGCATGAGCCTCACTTTACTTACCAGAGGACCATTTTCAGACAGTGCCGCCACATCCAGAAAGTTTGAAAACACATCGCTGTTGACCGTTCAGTTCTTCACCCATGACGACTAGTCACGTATTTCGCACTCTTTTCGAGAAATACGTTAATGGCTTGCAGGAAGCGTCCTGTTCTCGAGCGACTGTTAGGTGGTGTGATCAGTGACACCACGCTTGCCGGAGCTGTAGTAAGACAGATTGTTTCAAGTCTCTCTCTCTCTCTCTCTCTCTCTCTCTCTCTTTCTCTCTTTCTTTCTCCCTCTCTCTCTTTCTCTCTCGCATCGATTGCAATGTGTTGTTTGCAGCCGCTCTGAGTGGCCGCGCGGTTTGAGGCGTCATGTCACGGACTGCGCGGCCCCTCCCGCTGGAGGTTCGAGTCCTCCCTCGGGCTTGGGTGTGTGTGTTGTTCTTAGCATAAGTTAATTTAAGTTAGTTTAAGTAGTGTGTACATCTAGAGACCGCTGACCTAAGCAGTTTGGCCCGTAAGGAAGTCACACACATTTGAACATTTGTTGTTTGCATCGAGATGGTGAAACACCAGTGGAAGAGACATTTGTTGGTTCTCTAGACATGAGGAACACATATGGTTATGAGTACTAAACCTTAGACGACTTTGTAAAGTATAAAGAGGATCTGCTTTCTGTTATATCATTGCCATCGGTTAATTGTTAAGAAATACGAGCGGAATTACCAGTTTCCTCTATTTTAAAGGTTTCACGTAAAATTATCGCAGACGCGATAAGTTTGTAGTTACTCAAGTGTTTGCAGCACATCCCACGCTAACGTTTCGGCTCTCTAGAGATATAATTTCCGCTCTTTGTCTTCTGAATTATACTGTGCAGGCGATTGGTAGCATACTGCTATGTGGTTGATATCGAGAACAGTCGCGTAAATGGTATGATATTCCAGCAAACCATGTGAAACCACATGAAATTCTGGGAATTTTCAGATGCTACTCGATGATTTCAGTATAAAATTGTCAAAAAGATCGTCTTTTCTGGCGTGTGAATGCGGATATTGCAGCTCACATCAGTAAGCTGTTTCGCAACTGTCGAAGCATTTCTCTACAAGAGCTCAGAAACTAAATATTCTTGTAATCCCTGAGTCTGGAAATCAGTAGCAACTCACTGCAGAAACCACGGCAGCAAGCAGATCAGACCAGAAGTAGTACCGTTAGTGAACGCGCTTGTGCTGGAGCAACCAGCCCAGCATTTTGTACACCAGTTCAGGCAATGGCTGCTGTCGGCAAAGGCCGCCCCAGTCACGCATGAGGCCAATGCGTGTCGGAGTAGTTGTCTCGTGATCATTGACCGTGGTGGATGACCGACTGACCTCGCGGGGTTATCTAGCACTGCGGCTATATAAGGTGCATGTGCTTCTGTTTTTGCGATCTGTGTGTATTTGCGGTATATGTAAGAGTGTCTGTCGCTCGACAGCTATATGCAGAAGTAATGATTTTGTACGGTGCAGGACATGAATTGTGTTTACCACATGGAGGTAGCGATATGGCGTAGTGTTACGGACGTTTGTGGTAATATAGCCTGCTTGGAGATCAGTTTCACGCCAAAAAATCGAAGCTTTCGTCAGCACTAGCAGAGCAGTGTAACTGTTTAAGAGTTTTTGGCAATAGTTTCATATTTCATGATCTCTAGACCTCTGTCGTAGCTTCTAACTGTGAGTGCAATGTGATTGATCTATGAATTGTTCAATCTGTACAAAAATACACTCCTGGAAATTGAAATAAGAACACCGTGAATTCATTGTCCCAGGAAGGGGAAACTTTATTGACACATTCCTGGGGTCTGATACATCACATGATCACACTGACAGAACCACAGGCACATAGACACAGGCAACAGAGCATGCACAATGTCGGCACTAGTACAGTGTATATCCACCTTTCGCAGCAATGCAGGCTGCTATTCTCCCATGGAGACGATCGTAGAGATGCTGGATGTAGTCCTGTGGAACGGCTTGCCATGCCATTTCCACCTGGCGCCTCAGTTGGACCAGCGTTCGTGCTGGACGTGCAGACCGCGTGAGACGACGCTTCATCCAGTCCCAAACATGCTCAATGGGGGACAGATCCGGAGATCTTGCTGGCCAGGGTAGTTGACTTACACCTTCTAGAGCACGTTGGGTGGCACGGGATACATGCGGACGTGAGTTGTCCTGTTGGAACAGCAAGTTCCCTTGCCGGTCTAGGAATGGTAGAACGATGGGTTCGATGACGGTTTGGATGTACCGTGCACTATTCAGTGTCCCCTCGACGATCACCAGTGGTGTACGGCCAGTGTAGGAGATCGCTCCCCACACCATGATGCCGGGTGTTGGCCCTGTGTGCCTCGGTCGTATGCAGTCCTGATTGTGGCGCTCACCTGCACGGCGCCAAACACGCATACGACCATCATTGGCACCAAGGCAGAAGCGACTCTCATCGCTGAAGACGACACGTCTCCATTCGTCCCTCCATTCACGCCTGTCGCGACACCACTGGAGGCGGGCTGCACGATGTTGGGGCGTGAGCGGAAGACGGCCTAACGGTGTGCGGGACCGTAGCCCAGCTTCATGGAGACGGTTGCGAATGGTCCTCGCCGATACCCCAGGAGCAACAGTGTCCCTAATTGGCTGGGAAGTGGCGGTGCGGTCCCCTACGGCACTGCGTAGGATCCTACGGTCTTGGCGTGCATCCGTGCGTCGCTGCGGTCCGGTCCCAGGTCGACGGGCACGTGCACCTTCCGCCGACCACTGGCGACAACATCCATGTACTGTGGAGACCTCACGCCCCACGTGTTGAGCAATTCGGCGGTACGTCCACCCGGCCTCCCGCATGCCCACTATACGCCCTCGCTCAAAGTCCGTCAACTGCACATACGGTTCACGTCCACGCTGTCGCGGCATGCTACCAGTGTTAAAGACTGCGATGGAGCTCCGTATGCCACGGCAAACTGGCTGACACTGACGGCGGCGGTGCACAAATGCTGCGCAGCTAGCGCCATTCGACGGCCAACACCGCGGTTCCTGGTGTGTCCGCTGTGCCGTGCGTGTGATCATTGCTTGTACAGCCCTCTCGGAGTGTCCGGAGCAAGTATGATGGGTCTGACACACCGGTGTCAATGTGTTCTTTTTTCCATTTCCAGGAGTGTAGTTTTCCACTGAAATTCTCGTAATTTGACCGTCTGTAGATAGTGGCGAACAGTGATCCAGCAGCAGCATCTTGGATGGTTACTTCGGTAAGAACCAATCAGGATGCTCTGTGGACAGAAAGTCCCACGACGTCAGAGGGTCACAAGGCATCCTGTATGGAGACCATAGGAGTCTCTACAGATTGTTTCGAGCAAGACAAGGGCAGAATAAGGCATCTACAGAAAATTCTGTGGCGTCAAAGAGTCACGTGATGTCTTTTTTGTTCGGATAGGTAAGATGCTATTTCCCACCCACTATTGTGGTTTTAGAGCATCTCCAGATCAGCAGTTCTAGGACATCGAAAATTCACCGAACCTTCCAGCCATTTTTCTCGTATTTAGGACCGTGCTTCGAGTTCTACGAGAACCTGTCAAACATCCGATCTGCTGTGTCTCCGTATTTTTTTTTTTTTTTTGCGATTTATTGTAGGTTTCGAAATATGTCATGAACTTTTGGATATATAATTGTTCTGATTTCCCCGTCTGTCCTTGAGGCACCAGTGTGGGTTTCCGAGCGTCGAACTGTGCTTCCAGTACTGAGGAAAATAAAAATAATTGTCTTACAATCCCTGAATCCAGCAGCGAAAATAAACTAGGCCCACTTAGCGTTTCAGAAAAGTGATTAACACCACAGTATCTGAAGGACTCTGAATTTTTTTCTCTCTGACAGTGCCTCCAAAGAGGAAGCTGAAACTCGGTAAGTGTGGTGGGGCAGCGGAAAGTGGAGGGAGGGGATGGCTGCTGTAGATAGTTTTGAGCGCCCTCTGGTGATGGTACTGTGGACTGCAGCAGTCTGTCTGCAAACATCGAGGCGAACATATACACGCGCGATCGGAAAAGTGGGAGCAGGGGGTGGCTGCAAGTGGGGGCAGGGGGCGGTGGAGTGTGGAAGACAAAATGGTTCAAATGGCTCTGAGCACTATGCGACTTAACTTCTGAGGTCATCAGTCGCCTAGAACTTAGAACTAATTAAACCTAAGTAACCTAAGGACATCACACACATCCATGCCCGAGGCAGGATTCGAACCTGCGACCGGAGCAGTCGCTCGGCTCCAGACTGTAGCGCCTAGAACCGCACGGCCACTCCGGCCGGCTGTGGAAGACCCTCCACCAGCAGCATAACACCATCAAGAACATATTTCCCGCGAAAATAAATAAAGTACACTAACCTAACCTTGCTCTCTAGCAGCTATGCAGACTGACTGTTTCCCACCATTTCCAGGCATGGGATAGTGGTTGGGGGGGGGGATGGGTAAGTGACGCCATAGGAGTAGATGAAGGGGGGGAGGGAGTTAGGTTAGTGGAGGTACCCCAGCTGTTCTGTTTCCTGCCAGAATTTGAATTTCCCACCATGAGATCATTGTGACATTGCCACATCGATGGCCGCCATCTTGGATAAATTTGACAACAATGCAGAGTGGGCAAGGACATGCTTTGTTTATCTACTCCTGTGGTTCGGAACGGTCCCCATGCACTTGGAACAATGGTGTGAGCAGTACCAAATTCCTGGGCTACACTCATCACACTTTGCTCTTCTTCAAGTGTCCCAATGATTCTTCCCCATGTGAACTCATTCAGTGTTTCTATGGGGCCTGTTGTAATCAAGAAAACCACCACAGTGCATACATACTGGTTTTTTTTTCATTCATTCAACTTCTTCGTGTTGCGGGGCAGTCCGATTTCGGGCTGTGGTCTCCCTGTCCTCACGTCTGTTGACGTCGAACTTTTTGTGCACGACTGAGAGACCTCTGGCAACATGCTCCCGCACTCCCGTTTATTTCCACTGAGTAGTTAATATGTTATTTTATCCGTTTCGTCCTTAAGTTTTGCGGAGTTGCAGGGTAGTGCATAAATCGTGGCGTGTTGAGGTGCATCTGTTTTCAGACCTGGAACATGTCCTTTTCATGTGACAAGATTAATTGAAGTCGATCAGTCCAGTAACACTGGAGGAGAAATTTCGTACGGACAAGCTACAATACTCCACAGGATATTAAAAACAGTGGATCTCTGAAATGTATACTCGAATAGGACCTACTTTGAAAGTTGTCACCAGTAACTGACTACAAGTAAAACTTCTAGTTGGAGTATTACTTGATTTTTATCACAGCTGGTGTATAATACCTTCCTGGAGGAGAGCCAGAACTTGCCTATAGTAAACTTTGTCCACTGCTCCTGAGCTGATGAGTTTCGATGAAAGTTGTCACAGCACAGGTCTAAAATCAGTGGTGCACTAATACACCAAGATAAGCAGTTCCTTAGTGATGCGAACAGTCTCACTTTTGTGTCATTATAATACATATGTAAGTGAAAACTATCTCCGTCTGAAAATGAATGTGCAGTCAGTGGAAACGCGTTACGGATAAGAAATAAGTATTTTGTATCACTTTGTGACTTATTGTCACTTTAACCACACTAGTAAAAACTATGATATGGTAGACTACGAGACAAAATCAATACCTACCAAGCTTCCGGGATTTTATTTGTTCGTTGGGGCTTAATATTTTGTGCTCTGCGAGGTCATCATGGGAGAATCATGTCAGGAGAAGAAACTGTGTCTTGGGTGTATCTGTGAATCTCTCATGATTTACTGGGTTCGTTGATGGTCTCACATGGAGAGTTAATACAGGAAGACTTTACAGGCAGCTTAGAGATTATATTCAGCCTTTCATGCAGATACCGAGTGGTCAGAAGGATAAGGTTTTCTTCCAGGAGAAAGCACTTGTTCACAAGGTCTGCTGTGTACCCACTTGAGTTTAAGGAATTTCATACAGCCGCGTTGGGTAGCCGCGGGGTCTCAGGCGTCTTGTCACGGTCTGCGCAGCTCCTCCCGTGGGAGGTTCGAGTCCTCCCTCGGGCATGTGTATGTGTGTGTGTGTGTGTGTGTGTGTGTGTGTGTGTGTGTCGTACTTAGCATTAGTTTAAGTCAGATTAAGTAGTGTGTAAGCTTATGGACTGATGACCTCAGCAGTTTGGTCCCATAATACCTAACCACAAATTTCGAAAAATTTCATACAATAGCCTGGTTACCATGGTCGGTTGGTAAACCCCAACAGGGGACTTGGATAGTGAGTTAGTCCTCCAGAATTCCCACTTACGAAGGGTTGAGCCGCCTTTGCATTGACAATATCCGGTAGATATCTGACGTTGTTCTGTCTAGTCATTCAATGCCACGTAGCCCAGGAGACACAACCATATGATCTTAGATATTGACCAAATTCAAACACAAACAGTTCCTGCTCAGATAGACACTTAACAATTACTGATTGACCTTGAAATACCAGTTAACGATTCACATCGAGTCCAGCGCTCGAATTCTCAACCGAAGTGCAGAATGAATCCAAGAATTCACCTTGTCGAAGGCCTGCAGAGAAACCAAGACTTGTTCACTAATCGGTCTGTAAGCGTAGTTTATTTTATTTTTATTTACACGTCAAGTTCCGTAAGACTAAATTGAGGACCAAATCTCAAAGGTCATGGAACGTGTCAGTAAATGAAATTACAACATAAAAGTAATAACAGATAAAAATAAAATGTTTATGAACTCCAAAAAAATTCAAGCCATAAGTTTAAGTAAACGCAATCAACAATATAACATAAGAATCAGCTTAAGTTTTCAAGGAACTCCTCAACAGAATAGAAGGAGTGACCCATGTGGAAACTCTTCAGTTCTGATTTGAAAGCGCGTGGATTACTGCTAAGATTTTTGAATTCTTGTGGTAGCTTATTGAAAATGGATACAGCAGTATATTGCACACCTTTCTGCACAGGAGTTAAGGAAGTCTGATCCAAATGCAGGTTGGACTTCTGCCGAGTATTAACTGAGTGAAAGCTGCTTATTCTTGGGAATAAGCTGATATTGTTAACAATGAACGACAGTAAAGAATATATATATATTGAGAGGCCAATGTCAAAATACCCAGACTAGTGAAGAGGGTTTGAGAAGAGGTTCGCGAACTTACACCATTTATTGCCCGAACCGCCCGTTTCTGAGCCAAAAATATCCTTTTAGAATGGGAAGAATTACACCACAATATAGTACCATACGACATAAGAGAATGAAAATTAGCAAAGTTGACTAATTTTCGTGTTGAACGATTACTTACTTCAGATGCTTTTCGTACTTACTTCAGATACGTTTCGAATAGTAAAAATACAGCATTACGTCTTTGAACAAGATACTGAACGTGGGATTTCCACTACAGTTTATTATCTATCTGAACACCTAGAAATCTGAACTGTTCGATTTCACTTATCGTATCCTCATTCTGCGAAATTAAAAAGTCGGGTTTTGTTTAATTGTGTGTTAGAAACAGTAAAAATTGACTCTTACTGTGATTTAGCGTTAGTTTAGTTTCTACGAGCCATGAACTTACGTCATGAACTGCGCTATTTGAAACAGAGCCAATGTTGCACACAACATCATTTACTACCAAGCTACTGTCATCAGGAAACAGAAATATTTTAGAGTTACCCGTAATACTAGAGGGCATATCATTCATATAAATAAGGAACAGGAGTGGCCCCAACACTGATCTCTGGGGCAACCTGTGGGGCGGCTGGTAGAATTAATTGTTTATATATAATGTAGAATGTAATGTAGAAAAGATACATTTCCCGGGCGATTAACCATATGTGGGGCGGCGGGTGGAATTAATTGTTATATAAATGTTCCTATTATTTATGCTGTCTTTTGCCGTTCTCAACACTGGCTCTCTAACTACAATATAGGCAACCAGAAAGTGATTAGCAAAACGTGAAGCCTGTAATTAGAATTCCTAGTGCCCACTTCATCTGAGAAATACGCTTATAGCTACAGTTTATAGCTCTGAGGAATTAGGAGATTGTATGGGATTCATAATCAAAAACGATTCTGTAAAAACGTTCGCTATATTCTGAAAGTCACAGATAAAAGAAAAAGAATCCACACAATCCAACTACCAGAGCAGTTCAGAGTCTAATGCGCTGATGCAACTATAACTGTCCAAATTAAATGTTTAAGTGAATGCTCGCCATAATTTGATGATAATGTTCATCAAACGCCACGCTAAATAATGGTAGAATGTCTGTCCCGCGGCGGCACGTGAAAATACGACATACGCAAACTGAAGATAGATCATTAAAGTCATCCCAGAATTAACACTTCACTCAAAAACGATTTCATGGTTACGCGTATCCCGAGTAACTTATTACGGCATCCGAGGCTGTTTATAGCAATGATACCGACGCGACGCGACTCCCGACACGGATGGTGTGCTATTCAGCGTCTGGAGAGAACTGGGGCCTTGCTTCCTCGCGCAGCGTTCTTATATATAAAGCCGAGGTGCGGACGACTAAGGGAACGCCTGATCAAATCGGCTCTCCCGACTAGCCGCTGGGCTAGTAATGCACCACTAAGTTATTGAATAAATCATCGCTTCCTTTGCTGATGGCCGATGAAGCTCTCAATTTAAATGTGCAATCAGCACACAGGTAAGTAATGATAATAAAAGTCTGACGTGGCTAAGTAAAATATTTTGGGCGAGAGAATTAATTTAATTACACTACACGTAGTAGTTGGAGATATGCTATCGCTATAGTTTTATAGTTATTCAATTGAAGCTTCTCACATCTTTATGATTATAGCGGATCTCCCTTCTACTTAAATTTAAACATCCTAGCCTTCTTTATTCGCCTACTTAATCTATCTTGCTTCCTTAATTTTTAAGACAAAAACCAGAAAATCATGAGTTTCAACTAAAATCTTAATTTGTGAGATCCAGAAGACTGTTTCTACTAAATTATTATGAAAAAGGAATCTAAATATAAATTTTTAAGTCTCTAGCTCTTTTCTGTTGCGCCAATGATTTTTACAGAAAAACGTCCAAATTTAAAAAATGGTTAAAATTATTGAACTGAGATTCAACACATATTGATTTAGTATTACTCCTGACATGCTAGAAACGTTTCAGGTTATTTACTTGATTTTTAAAGTATTGCGCAACATTTATGACGTCAGAGCTAGGCTGGCACACAATGGAAAGACTGATGTGAATTTTATACAGCGTGAGTAGGCTGCTTCCCTACAAACCCCCGTTTGACTGTACCCCACTCAGACCCCACACCATAGCCATTCTCAACGCTGTGAATGAGGGAAACATCTGTAAATCATAGAAGTCGCTGACACGAATTGCCCAGGAAGGTGCGACAACAACCCGCTTTGGAAACCTGTTCATTGGATTGCCTCTACGCTGGTGCAAACTAACAGGATACGACAATATGAAGCGAATGATTTATCTACATACGAGGTGCGTTCCATAAGTAATGAAACACATTTTTTTCTCGGCCCAACTTCGGTTGGAACCACCCATAACTTGCTGTGAGACATCGTGGAATATTCCTGCTTCTGCCTCTAGAGTTTGATGAAGTTCCCATAGCTGGCGGCATTATACGCAGTCTTCAAAATGGCGTCTGTAACACAGGTGCACTCCAAGCAGAGAGTTGGCATTGAATTTCTTTTGGTGGAGAACAAGAGCATCTGAGAAATTCATAGGCGCTTGCAGGATGCTTACGGAGACCAGGCAGTGAATAAGAGCACGGTGAGTCGTTGGGCGAGGCGTCTGTCATTATGCAAAGTCACTCAAATCTGTCCGATGTTTCGCTTACCGGCCGGCCGCACCCAGCTGTGACTCCTACAGTGATGGAACGTGCGGACGCTCTCATTCGAGGTGATCTGCCGATCACAGTCGAACACTTCGCTACACAATTGGATGTCTCTGTTGGCAGCGCTGACACAATCGTCCACCAGATGTACTCAAAGGTGCGTGCCGAACGGATTCCTCTCCGCCTAACAGAAGACCATAAGGAGCAACGAAGGACCATCTGTGCGGAGTTGCTTGCGCATCTGATCGTGGCAACTGTTTGGCGAACATCGTCACAAGTGAACCGGAAATGAAACGGCATTCCATGGAGTGGCGCCACACAACCTCTGCTCTGAAGAAAATGTTCAAAGCCACACCCTCGGTCTTCTTGGACTGTGAAAGGGTTATTCTGGTTGATGTTCTCTCTCATGGTGCAACAATCAACTTTGCAGTGTGTTGTGCTACCCTCAGGAAATTGATGAACGACTTCAGCGTGTTCGTCACCAGAGAAATGTAAACGATCTTATCTTTCCCCATGACAACGCAAGGCCTCACACAAGTTCAAAAATGGTTCAGATGGCTCTGAGCACTATCGGACTTAACATCTGAGGTCATCAGTCCCCTAGAACTTAGAACTACTTAAATCTAACTAACCTAAGGACATCACACACATCCATGACCGAGGCAGGATTCGAACCTGCGACCGTAGCGGGTGCGCAGTTCCAGACTCTAGCGCCTAGAACCGCTCGGTCACCATGGCCGGCCCTCACACAAGTCTGCGGGTCCGAGAGGGACTCACAAAACTTTATTGGAGTTCTTCCTCATCCACTCTACAGCTAGTATCTGACACCTCCCTACTTCTACCTGTTTAGCCTAACGAACGATGCACTCTGTGGGAAGCAGTACGTGGGTGATGTGGAGGTTATTTATGCAGCAAGACGTTGGCTCCGACGTCGACCAGTAGAGTGGGACCGAGCGGGCGTAAGTCTCTCCCAGGAAGGTGGCGTAAGGCTGTCGCATTGAGCGGAAATTATCTTGAAAAATAGGGTTTTGTAGCCAAAAGAGAGGGGTATGATATCGTCTTGGAATCTTGCATAAAAATGATCTGCTTTCAGAAAAAAAGTGTTGTATTGGTTATTGAACGCCTCTCGCATTTTGCCATACCTGGCAACTAGTGCAACTATGCCACGGCGCGTATTACGAACTGAAACTTGGAGAGATGCTCTATCCACTGATACGTCTCATTTTTTGTATCTTTTGTAGTTTTCGCTTAGTTGTCTTCTGAAATCCTGGAGGTACTTACGAATAACCCTGTATATTCTGTAGGTGGTATATCTGTGGACATCCAATTAGTAGACTAATGACACATAACTCTAGCTCCACTTTTCTATGCTGTCCGAATGTTGGAGAAACGTTCAAGAATTCTCACATCTTCGTAAGTTTATACGACAACCTAAACATTTTGTTTACGTTAATAAATGGGAACAGTGTTTATAATGACTTTGAATAACTTTCTTTAACTAAAGTATAAACGCGACGTGTCTGCGATATTTCCTCTTTCAAAGACCTTCTCTTCCATTTTCCCGCTCACCCTAAGAACATCTCAACAGGTTAGAACTGCCGGTACGCGTCAGAGCTTCTCATTACATTGCGCGATGGGGTGTAATTGTTAAGATACAGAGGTAGCCGAGCTCCCAGTCGTCCAGCCATACAGATTTGGGTTTTCGTGGTTTCTATAGACTGCTTAAGGCAAGTGACCAATTCAACGTGTGGCAAATGCAAAGCGGTCATTGGTGGCCAATTAATGTTGAATGATGAGGGTACTTAGTACGTTGCTGATACGCGCTCGCTTATGGCAGAACAGACATCAATACATCTTCCAGGTAAAATCGAAAAAGCGATACCTGTTAAATTTCCAATGTCCTTAAACTCTGTTTTCTGCAGAATTCTTGATCATATTCTCAGTTCAAATACAATAAATTTCCTTGAGACGCAAAAGATTCTATCTACAAATTACAGTGGATTTAGAGAGCATCGTTCGTGCGGAACTCATCATATCCGTTTCGCACATGATATACTGCGAACCGTAGATTAAATACAACAAGTATATTCCACACTCCTAGATTTCCGGAAAACGTCTGACACAGTGCCCCATTGCAGACCGTTAACGAAGGTACGAGCATACGGTATAGGTTCTCAGGTATGTTAGTGCCTCGAAGGCTTCTTGAGGAACAGGACCCAGTACATTGTCCTCGACAGCGAGTGTTCGTCACAGACAAAGGAAGAGTTATAGGGCCGCTCTTATTCTCTATATACACCATGTGATCAAGGTATCCGGACACCTGGCTGAAAATGACTTACAAATTCGTGGCGCCCTCCATCAGTAATGCAGGAATTCAATATGGTGTTGGCCCACCCGTAGCCTTGATGACAGCTTCCACTCTCCCAGGCATACGCCAATCAGGTGCTGGAAGGTTTCTTGGGGAATGGCAGGCCATTCTTCACGGAGTACTGCACTGACGAGAGGTACTGTTGTCGGTCGGTGAGGCCTGGCATGAAGTCGGCGTTCCAAAACATCCCAAAGGTGTTCTATGGGATTCAGGTCAGGACTCTGTGCAGGCCAGTCTATTACAGGGATGTTATTGTCGTATAACCACTCCGCCACAGGCCGTGAATTATGAACAGGTGCTCGATCGTGTTGAAAGATGCAATCACCATCCCCGAACTGCTCTTCAAGGGTGGGAAGCAAGAAGGTTCTTAAAACATCAATGTAGGCCTGTGCTGTGATAGTGCCACGCAAAACAACAAGGTGTGCAAGCCCCCTCCATGAAAAACACGACCACACCGTAACACCACCGACTCCGAATTTTACTGCTGGCACTACACACGCTGGCAGATGACGCTCACCGGGCATTCGCCATACCCACACGCTGCCATCGGCTCGCCACATTGTGTACTGTGATTCGTCACTCCACACAATGTTTTTCCACTCTCCAATCGTGCAATGTTTACGCCCCTTATACGAAGCGAGTCGTCGTTTGGCATTTACCGGCGTGATGTGTGGCTTATGAACAGCTGCTCGACTATGAAACTCAAGTTTTCTCACCTCCCGCCTAACTCTCATAGTATTTACAGTGGATCCTGATGCAGTTTGGAATTGTTGTGTGATGGTCTGGATAGATGTCTGCCTATTACACATTACGACCCTCTTCAGCTGTCGGCGTTCTCTGTCAGTCAACAGACCAGGCCGGCCTGTACGCTTTTGTGCCGTACGTGTCCCTTCACGATTCCACTTCATTATCACATCGGAAACAGTGGGCCTAGGGAGGTTTAGGAGTGTGGAAATCTCGCGTACAGACGTGTGGCACAAGTGACACCGAATCACGATGTCTAATGACTACTGTGGTCGCTGATATGGAGTACCTGGCAGTAGGTGGCAGCACAATGCTCCTAATATGAAAAGGGTTTCGACCGCGACCGACAACAGTAGATCACATCTTCGTTTCACTGAAAAACTGAGAGAACATGGTGGAGAACTACACATTCCGTTTGTTGATTTCAAGAATGTCTATGATTATACAGGGTGTTACAAAAAGGTACGGCCAAACTTTCAGGAAACATACCTCACACACAAAGAAAGAAAATATGTTACGTAGACATGTGTCCGGAAACGCTTACTTTCCATGTTAGAGCTCATTTCATTACTTCTCTTCAAATCACATTAATCATGGAATGTAAACACACAGCAACAGAACGTACCAGCGTGACTTCAAACACTTTGTTACAGGAAATGTTCAAAATGTCCTCCGTTAGCGAGGATACATGCATCCACCCTACGTCGCACGGAATCCCTGATGCGCTGATGCAGCACTGGAGAATGGCGTATTGTATCACAGCCGTCCACAATACGAGCACGAAGAGTCTCTACATTTGGTACCGGGGTTGCGTAGACAAGAGCTTTCAAATGCTCCCATAAATGAAAATCAAGAGGGTTGAGGTCAGGAGAGCGTGGAGGCCATGGAATTGGTCCGCCTCTACCAATCCATCGGTCACCGAATCTGTTGACGAGAAGCGTACGAACACTTCGACTGAAATGTGCAGGAGCTCCATCGTGCATGAACCACATGTTGTGTCGTACTTGTAAAGGCACATGTTCTAGCAGTACAGGTAGAGTATCCCGTATGAAATCATGATACCGTGCTCCATTGAGCGTAGGTGGAAGAACATGGGGCCCAATCGAGACATCACCTGTTGATGCTACGCACTGATGTGCTTGATGCTAGTACTGTAGAGCAATGAGTCGCATGTCAATACAAGCACCGAAGTCAACATTACCTTCCTTCAAGTGGGCCAACTGGCGGTGAATTGAGGAAGTACAGCACATACCGACGAAATTAAAATGAGCTCTAACATGGAAATTAAGTGTTTCCGGACACATGTCCACATAACATCTTTTCTTTATTTGTGTGTGAGGAATGTTTCCTGAAAGTTTGGCCGTACCTTTTTGTAACACCCTGTATACATCGCAAGAGCCTATTCAGTTGCGTAAGAGAGTTCAGGATTCCACACAAACTCACCAATCTAGAAAAGATCTGCCTGAGTAAAACACGTAGTAAAGTCCAGACGGAAAACCGAGTAACAGGTGACTTCGAAATTGTGACGTGTCTCGGGCAAGGAGATGATTTATCTCCAACCCTGTTCAATTTTGTCCTTGAGAATATAGTATGCGAGACCTTTAAAAGAACTTCAAAGGAATCCAAGTCGAAGGCAAGAACCTGGCATATCTGTCCTTCGCAGATGATATCTGCTTAATCAGCAGCTCTGAAGACGAATTGGAACAAATGACCAGGGCACTGCAGAAGACAGGCAGCAAATTTGGTCTACTCATACACGAAGCCAAGACGGATTTCCTCGTTATGACCCGTCGAGAAGGTCAAGAAGCTGAACAACTACAGTCATTGCGGGTGAGAAACCGATCCTACCAGAGAGTCCGCGAATTTAAATACCTGGGAGCACTTTTCACGGAATATTCGTCACACGAAGTGGAGAAAACCCAGGATCCAGGTAGGAAACCGATCTTCTTACAGACTAACACAGCTGCGTCGGTCCACATGTCTCTCGAGACAATTCAGGATTCCGTTATACAGTACCTTGATCCAATCCATGGTTCTATATGACTGCGAGACGTCGGATATCCGAAAGCAGGACTTCTCCTTTTTGAGAGAAAAGTGCTGCGGAAGATCTTTGGTCCGGTGTTGGGCACAAACACTGTGAATGAAGCATCAGACACAACCGTGAGCTAGATGAAATTCACCGATATGCCAATATAGCAGGAATCATCAGATGCAAGCGATGACAGTGGTGTTGACATGTGGCGCGGATGGAAGATGACAGGTGGCCACGGAAGATTCTGGATTTCATTTCGCATTCTGGAGACCCTTGGGAAGACCAAGGAAGAGATGAAGGGATGACCTCCATGAAGACCCGCAACAGTCAGCGATAGATGTGGCAGCGATGGATGTAAAACAACGGAGAATGAAACGTGTAGCAGTGTTCGGTCAGTAAGGCCTGATCTCGTAAAAGTGAACGTAAAGTAAGTTGACGGATGACGAGTGTCCTATGTCAAATTGTTCATCTCGACTTCCCCTACAACACTATGATACATTACCAACAGTCACCGTTTACACCCTCTGCAATAGTGAATCCCATGCCACGCCATGCCACAGAACAAGAATATGAGGTCAAAATTTATTATTTGCATGTTGAAACCTGTGTTTTCATTGTTATGAAAATTCCACGTGAGAAATACGACGCCAGCACAGTTGACAGTACACAGGGTGATTCAGCTAAGGTGTTCATTCAAATATTTTCGAACCTTTTTAGACATACAAATCCCGTTTTCAGTCAGATGAAACGCAAAAAGGCCTCACGAAACGACTTATAGTCTCTTTTCGTAGCTAAATTAGTTGCGAGGATATCGGTATCAATTTCGCTTTTCAAGCAGAACTGTAGCAGTTTCAGCTTCAAGTATCGTGTTTCTAAAACAGACAAATTCTAAATCCGATAAATACTTTCAGAGTAATTACAATATGTAGAGCATAGGATTAATCTGTTTTGAACATGAAACTGATTGCTGTCTTACGTGGAAGTTCGTAATTCCAAAAAAAAATGTTCAAATGTGTGTGAAATCTTATGGGACTTGACTGCTAAGGTCATCAGTCCCTAAGTTTAAATACTACTTAACCTAAATTATCCTAAGGACAAACACACACGCCCATGCCCGAGGGAGTACTCGAACCACCGCCGGGACCAGCCGCACAGTCTGTGACTGCAGCGCCTTAGACCGCTCGGCTAATCCCACGCGGCTTCGTAATTCCCTACCCAAGTAAGAAAATACGTCATGTCGGATAAGGATGAAAGTGAGTGTTGCACCGCCGCAATACAGGTACGAAAGGGGTGCAAAGAAAAAGTACGTTTCATTCTGCCTGTGTTGGTCACACGTGGAAACTCCTTGTTAATCTGAAACAATAAATGTTTTTCACAAACCCAGACAAATTAGATATGCTACTTCTTTTCGGAGAATGAAGAAGGAACACCGAGAGAAGAGTTGTGTTGTACGTAGAAAGACGTCCCGACTTACAGTGTCCAACAAAAACGACAGTTCAGCGAATGTGCAAAAAATATTACTGAAAAGGTACTGAAATATTACGGCTAGTGTAAGGAGCAAGCCTACAAAGAGCGGAGCGAATGAAATGCAAATGTGGAAACCTGAACTATGACGACGTTATTACCAAATGAGTCCAAACAGGGCCAACGTGCTGTTATTCTTTTCTTGGCTGCCGAAGGACGAACACCATTAGACAACCACTGGATATTGAAGAATGTGTATTGGACAGCATGTCCGTCGAAAATCACTGCTATGGAACGGTGCGCCAAGTCCCGTGCTGGTCGCGATTCGACACAAGACGCCGGTCTACCTGGGAGGCCCGCGTCATCCATTACGGACAAGTCGAAAACACTCGTGCACCAACCCTATAGTCCAGGTCTCTCCCCATACAATTACCACGCCTTCAGTCTCTTAATTAAAGGCCTCGAATATTCGATGATTCCTGTCGGACGAGGATGTGCAGCGGGCAGTTACAGACTTCTTCACACATCAGGACACAGTGCTTCATCAAATGGATATCCTCAACCTGGTGCGTCTGTTGTACAATTCCCTCAATGATCAAGGCGATTTTGCCTTGTTGACATACCGATTCTGGACTGTAGAGTCTTCGAACGGAGACTCTTTGATCACGCCTTATAGATGTTCTAGCAGCTGTTGCTCATAATCCAAATGTTAACTATAGCTAAATCACGATGCCACTAGACTAAGTTAGCCCAGTGTTGTTCGCACATTGTGTCACTTCAGCACCAGGTTAACCAAAGGCATAGCAGAAGAGGCACAGGATTCTATCACTCGATTCTGATCCCGGAGATATGCACTTTCTTCAAGGAATTCTGTCCAACGTAGTTGGAAACTACGTGACTAGTCCACACTTGAATTAAGAAATTTTAACAGGTAAAAGGTACGCACAGTTTCTTAGCGAATTTATATCGGTACTTGGAGTACGTAGATGTATGTGGTACCAGGACGATGGGTGCTCGACTCGCAACTCGTTTGTGGATAGGAAAGCTGTCACCGCCTGATTTGACCCTACTGAACTTATTTCTCTAGGGTGAACCCAAACTTGAAGCCTATGCACAAGTTCTGGAGACTTAAGAGGATTTAAAACGTCGCATTTCTATAGTATGTGCAACGACATCGAAGGAATCTCTTCGGTCTCTCCTGAAGTTTTTTTCACCAGTGGCTACAAAAGTTGCATATTTAGAACATTCGATGATATTAATGAAATATTAAGGAAGTGTTTATGACCATATGTTACCATGCGAGTCGGCCACGGTTATGTTCCAAAGAGCCAAATGTTATGTCCTCGTTGTTAATGATAAATTGGTGGAAGGTGGCCAAAGGGATCTATCGCCGTAGGAATCTGGAAGGGCAAGTAAAAGATTAGTTGACACAAGAACACTTTAAATAAATGTATTTTACTCAGCTTCTGCTACATAGTTGAGAATTTGTGGTAGCCGTGGCTAGCTATAAGCAGAGGAACGACACGGGCGTACGTCTGCGTACACTGAATGTTTGCCGGTAGAGCTAGCTATCAACAGCTCTGTATAACGTTCGGCAGCAACCAGCAACACGGAACTAATCTCGAACCAGAAGAAGGTGCCTAGGTGCCCGCCACTTAGAACACCGTCCTGGCGGTCTCCATTGGTCGGCGACCTAGAGGTTCTCCATTGGTCATACTGTATCATCCTATCGTTGGCGATGTTCAAAGCGCCGCTCGCGGCGCCCGCAAGAATCTTGGTCGAGGTGCTGGCTCCGGCAGTGTCGATAAGCTACAATATTATACCATTTTCATTTCTGATTTTCTTTTTGTTGCTGTTGCTGACACAATTTTACGGTATAGGTGTGTGACATTAAACTCATGACGTGAAGTTATTATGTAACCATTTTTATCCCTCACTTTCCTGTTGCACAAATCCATTCAATTTCGACGTGCACCTTTGTTTCGAAGATGTTTTACGAACAAGAGCAGGATGGTTATCATAGTTACCTGGTAAACCACAGTTAGTTGTCATGCCCTTTGCCTTCCAGTTGGTGTGTCGGTCCAACCCTACGAGTATGTAGCCAAGTGTGATTATTATCAGTTTTAAATTCAAGTTTTTCCACTATTCCGTTTTTATAAGTAGGCTCTCTAAGCTGCGTCAGGTTGGAGTCCCCCATTACTCTGACGCGACAGTTCCGAGTAACTACACGGTTTCTGCGTATGACAACAATCGGTTTCATTTTCAAAACAGATAAATCCAGAGATCTAAATACTGCAGTTTCTTCGAAACCAGTAACTGGGTTTTAAAGAGTGAAACTTTATTGAATTCGTCTCTTTTAGAATTATGATACTAGAAGCAGAAATTACCATAGTTTCATTTGTAAAACCAAGGTTGATACCGATATCTCTATAATTAATATAGTTATGAAAAGAATCTATACGTCATTTGCTGAAGACTGTCGAACAATTCATTTGAATGAAAGTAGAATTACGACGTTTAAACGGTTCATAAGCTATAGGATGTGAGCGGCTTAACGGAATCACCTTATGTACAGGATCATTCCTTGATGGTGTCTAAAATTTCCAGGAGTGATGGAAAGGGTCAGTGTATCTGTTTGAGATGTGGGATTTTGGTCAGGAAATGACCGAGTCGAAAGCTATAAGCGAATACCGTTCTGGTATCTCTGACAGTGTACTGATACTGTTGATGAGACTGAAGGAAAGGCAACTTTCAGAGGTGGTAGTGTGGATCAGAACAAGAAAAGAATGTCCAGCACACATGGGCTGTAAAATGCATATCTTAAGAGCTATGAGGGGTTGTTCATATTGGCTATTGTGAGACACATCTTCAATTGAACATGTGCCCATAGATCTTAAGGTAAGAATTTTGGAGCCTTTGCTTACTTTGGTCTCGTTCGAAGAGTGAGGTCCCAGGTTACAGTTGGTATCTCACAAAGACACCACAAGCTAAAGACAGTTGCTGCCAGATGCATCCACGAATGAGAGTTGTCGGCGGAGACACGTCCTCGAGAGGTAGCATACGCCACGGCATTATGAGTCAAAATTATCAGATTAAATAGTTTTACGACTGTCCTTCAGTGCTAGTCAAGTGTATACAGTATTTTTGTACTCGGCGACAGTGGTAAATATACAGTGCGTTTCAAAAAGGATATACGTATTTCGAACGCATATACAGGGAGTTCAAAAAAAGTGTCGAGCACTTTGAGAGGTGGTGGTTCTCATCGAAACAAGAAACGTAAGTCCAATAAACATGCGTCCGGAAACGCATACTTTCCGAGATTAGCACGTATTTATAGGACGGTCTGCGCGGCGCCTGATTGCGGATGTTAGTGTTGTGTTGGCAGAAGAGCCAACACCGTGTTACTAGTGGAGGCCGAAATGCACGCGTTTTAGCTCACGCAGGCGGGCTTGAGGAGGGAAGAACTATACTGACGTGAGGTCTGGAACATGACAAGGAATTAGAATTCAGAAAGCGGACGTAATTAGTTTGATACTTAACTTTAATCCATTAATGATGAACGTCGCTCTTGACGGTACATGATTCACAATATTATTTGTTCAGAATACATTATAGTAACTGAATACGGCACCTTGCTAGGTCGTAGCAAATAACGTAGCTGAAGGCTATGCTAAACTGTCGTCTCTGCAATTGGGAGCGTCTGTAGACAGTGACCCATCGCCAGCAAAGTCGGCTGTACAACTGGGACGAGTGCTAGGGAGTCTCTCTAGACTAGACCTGCCGTGTGGCGGCGCTCGGTCTGCAATCACTGATAGTGGCGACACGCGGGTCCGACGTATACTAACGGACCGCGGCCGATTTAAAGGCTACCACCTAACAAGTGTGATGCCTAGCGGTGACACCGCAGTTAGCACAGTCGTCGCATTGGCGCTCTGTCACATGTGTCGGCAGGGTATTATGATGTCTTACTCACTGTAGTCCACCTGCCACTAGGTGGTGTGCAGTCAGTGGTGTGCTTCGAGTCGTGTTGTAGTCTACGTTAGTTTTCGTCGTGCTTGTGTGCCTTATTGTACAGTACTATCAATCCTGGGTGAGTATTATGGTGTTTTACCTCCTTCCAAACGCGGATTCACTTATGTGTTTACTGTTATTGCGCTGTTTGTACGTACAGATGGTGTAGTACATTTATATTTTCTCACTTTCACCACTTCTTAGCAATGGAAGCCTATTACTCGACAAGTGAAATGGTGGATATGATACTCTGCTATGGTGTGGTAAATGGACGTAGCCTGCGAGCCCGTGCCCCTTACGCTGAGAAATATCCACAACGCACAGCGCCTGCTGATAAGCTATTCAGCAGACTTTTCCAGCGTCTGAGGGACACAGGTACCGTTGTACCTCAGAAGACTGATAGTGGAAGGCCCCACACAATCCGCACACCTAATGTGGAGGAACGTGTGCTACATTCGGTGGAAGAAACACCTGGTACCAGTGTGTCACGATCAGCAGCAGCAGAAGACCTGTCTCACTCTCTTATATGGGGGTACTTCATGAGTAATTGCTGTACCCGTATCACTACAGCGCGTTCGGGGCCTATGGCCATTGGATCATCATGACAGATGGCGCTTCTGTCAGTAGCTGTTGCAGAAGATTTTATTTGTCGATGAGAAGGGTTCACAAGAGATGGTGATGTGAATTTCCGTAACCAATATGTATGGGCAGATGCAAACCCCCATGCAGTTCAGGAAAGAGGGCATCAAAACAGATTCTAAATCAATGTATGAGCAGGTGTAGTTGGTGATAGATTAAAAGGGGTTTACCTGCTATCACAAAGGTTAACTGGGGCGCATTATCTGGACTTTCTCGTTGATGTATTGCCTACCTTTCTTGAGTCTGTGCCATTGCAGCAAAAAATGGTTCAAATGGCTCTGAGCACTATGGGACTTAACATCTGTGGTCATCAGTCCCCTAGAACTTAGAACTACTTAAACCTAACTAACCTAAGGACACGACACACATCCATGCCCGAGGCAGGATTCGAACCTGCGACCGGAGCGGTCACGCGGTTCCAGACTGAAGCGCCTTTAACCGCACGGCCACACCGGCCGGCACCATTGCAGCAACGAATACAAATATGGTTCATGCATGATGGCGGACCAGCACACTTTCGTTACAATGTGCTCGAATATCTGATGCAGACATTTCAGGACCGCTGGGTTGGTCGGGGGGGGGGGAGGGGGGGAGGGGGGGGGGAGCTAACCTTGGCCTGCTCATTCCCCAGACCTCAGTCCCCTAGACTTTTGGTTATGGGGACCCTGGAAGGAACTGGTCTACCCTACCCCAGTCAGCAATGTGCGCACACTACAAGGTCGTGTCTTTAGTGCGTGCGAACAGGTACAGCAACAACCGGATTTACTTCAAAGGGGGCGGCGTCATTCCTTACGCCAGAGGGGTGCATTGTCATGAATGGACGCCACGTTGAACACGTCCTGTAAATATGTGTTTATCACCGAAAGTATGCATCCCTGGGCTCATGTTTACTAGCCATATCTCAGGAAGTATGTATTTCCGGACTCTTGTCTGTTGGACTTATTTTTCTTGTTTCGATGAGTACTACCACCTCTCAAAGTATTCGTCACTTTTTTGAACACCCTGTATTTATTAAACTGTAAGACATTCAGCTATGAAACTTGGGACACATTTTTACGAATCTCTCAAGTTCATATTGCAGATGTTAAATATGTCCTCCACCAGTGATGCGAATAATATCTTATCGATACTCGAATTTTTCCCATGCTCGGGTAAGCATACTCATCGTCACTGAAGTTACGGCAGTGCGGATACGTTTGTTCAATTCTTCTAGGTTCTGTGGTAGCGTTGGCGCATAAACGTTATCCTGAATGAAACCCCGCAGGAAGAAGCCACAGGGGGGTCTAGTATGGTGACCGTGGAGGCCAGCTGACAAGTGTTAAGTCGACGGCCCTTTCATGACCAATCCAGCGGGTTTTGTAGAGTTTTATTCAGATATTTACGCACTTGGCGACTCCAGTGACGGAATGCCCCGTCTTGAAAAATGAAGTTTTCCTCGTACAGCATCTGAAACAACCAGTTTCGTAACATGGCATGATACTGCTGTCTGTTAACCGTCTTTCCATCAAATCATCAAAGAAGAATGGGCCGCAGACAGATGACACATTGACATTGGGTGAATCTTGTATATATTGAACGTGTGCATGTGCGTTCTGCAGGGCCCAAATTCGAACATTGTGTTTGTTTAGTTTCCTACTAAGGTGGAAACTCGCTTCAACACCGATCATAATACGTTGTGCGAAAGTGTTGTCATTGTAAATAGCATTCTGAAGTTCGTCAGAAAAACTGCATGTTTGCATTTTTGTCATAATGTAGAGCCTGTAACAGCCGTAACTTGTACGACTTCATAACCAACCGATGCCTCAAAACATGTCAATGTGTTGTTGTAGTAGGCAGTTGTAACTCCTAACTGGCACAACGAGTTGATTTTGTAGGGCTATGTGGCAAGCGATTTGAATTCGTACGACATTTTGGCCGTAAACACGACGGCGACTAGGACTCTTTCCTTTACATACACATACTGTATCTACAAACTGTCGATGCCATCTGTGAATGTTCCATCCATTCGGAGGATCAGCTTTGTACCTCAACCTGAAACATCTTTGCACTGTAACCACGGAATACACTTCGCAAACTCGAGAACACAAAATGATTTCTGTTGCGGAGTAGCCTTTTTGCAACATGTGATGGTAACCAAGCAAACAAAAGACAACCGACATCTAGCGGCGATGAATATAAACTAGACACTATATTCGTTCCTGCAATACTGAACCGTGGCTTTGTAATTTTTGTAGTACGTATATTCTTTTTGAAATACCCTGTATGTTGTGAGTCGACTGGACATGGATTGCATTCAAGTTAAGTACTGGAAATTGAAGTGTTTTAACAACATGAAACAATATTTTATGTGTATTCTAGTAACCGCTCTACCTCGTCCTGAAGTAAATCTAGGCTTGCTACGATGCACAGAATTTACTGGGCATTTTTTGATCATTTTCGCCCATACTACTACCACCTCTGAAAGTTGCCTGCCCTACAATCTTAAGCAACAACAGTACCGGTACATTTATATCACTATCAGAGGTATCAGAATTATTTTTGCTTGTAACTTACAATTCGCTCGTATCCGTACCAGGATTCCTTCCCTCAAATTGTCACATTTACACTTCTCTACTATCCCTGAAAATTTGTAACGGCGTCACGGAATTACCCTGTATGAGAGGAAGTCACAATCGTGTAGGCGGCTGTTTTAATAATAGGGCACGTGTCGGTCGGATGTAGTTTGGAACTCAGATGATACTTTGAAATTTAATAAAAAATATTGTTGATACTGTTCAGATTATAATGTCTGAAGTTTTAAAAATAATTACAATTGGAAGGATTAATCTTGCGACTCTGAAATTTTCCTTGCTAGTGCAAGTTGGGACTTTGGTGCGCTGTCCGAGTCTTCACGTAAGAAATTTCTCGAACAGTTCAAGTCACACTTTCATATTTTAGACTGGAGGGTGTGGGTTCAGCATCTTAGTTGGAGTGAATAATGTGTGGACGTGAAATATTTAGATGATGCTAGGACTTTGAAATATTTTATATCAGTCACAGTTATGTGTGAATTCCTAAGGGACCAAACTGCTAAGGCCATCGGCCCCTAGACTTACACACCACTTAAACTAACTTATGCTAAGAACAACACACCCACCCATGCCCGAGGGAGGACTCGAGCCTCCGCGGGAGGGGCCGCGCAATCCGTGACATGGCGCCTAAGACCGCACGGCCACTCCGCGCGCCTCAGTCACAATTGAACATTTATGTTTCAAGCAGTAGTATCAATGACTGCTGCTGCTGTAGTACGGCCCCCATTAAATGTTAAACAAGACTTAAACTCTTATTTAGCGATTCAATTGTAACTGTCATAATATATGTCCTGGCACCCGCTTAGATGAATTATAAATCATTATGGTGATTTCAGTGCACTTGTAGCTTACGCCAGTAGACTGATGAATTCAGTTACACAAATATGTTCCTTGACAACTAGATGAACGCTTTGATCATTCTAGTGACGGCATAAGTGGAGAATATGCAGTGTTGTCGAGGTAAACAGGAAAGGGAATCATTGCATTACTGTTACGTTATAAATTTGGCAAGATGTGCGGACTCTGTTACCTGTTCTTCTGGGAGAACAATCTCATCCGATGTTAAATCAAATATTGTACAGTAATCAAACATTAGCAGTGTGGTTTCAGTTGCTTGAGACTGCAGTCGTGTGTGTGAGTTGCGTTTGCGAGAGTGTGTATGTGGTGCGTATGTCTGTCTACTGTTGGCGAAGGCCTTAACGGCATGAACAAGAAAGCGTTGAGTCCTCTTCACAAAGTGGCAAACTACACAACCTTCAATTACAAAACCTTTAATTAGGAAATCGTTCATATTAATTGATGAAGAGCCAGAGGTGCTACTTCTATTAAGGAATAGGAAAACAACTCGCAGCAAACTCGTTTGTGAAGCAACTGCACCGATTTATTACGAAAACAGATACATAAATATTTAGCCAAAAAGATATTTGTCTTTGGAGAAAAGTGATTAGCGTACAATACACTTCTTTTTGTTTCTTTTAAATACAATCACAGAACGTATTTACAAACGTTGTCGGTGTCGTTCATACATTGGCCATCTTCAGAATCTGCAACAGTGAAAGGAAAAAGCTACATATTAAAATCTTAAAATCTCTAAATACAATTCAGCTTTATATACATAAAAAAGTTATGATGTATGTTGGAAACATGTTCTGTGATTCTGTGTAAATGAAATAAAAAGAAGAGCATAATTTTCAACCACATTTCTCCATAGACAGAATGTAACCTTTATTCAAAAACTGCGCCTAGACAGACATACGGTGAAGATTGGGCTTATCTAAGGATAAAAAGTATGGAATTAGTTTACGATTAACTCTAAAACTAACTTTAACAAGAAGCCTTCCGATTTACGGCTTAACTCTAAAACTAATTTTAACGAGAAGCCTTTGGATTTACGGCAAACCCCTAAATATCCAATAGTAAAGACAAAAAACTGCTTATATCTTGACTTACGTCACTTGTAAGTGGAACTGACGAAAATATTAGAGATATTAAGACTTCAGTGTAGACCTTTCTCCTTTTTCTGCAGTAGATTCCCAAGATGGCCAGTTTACTGTCTGAACCAGCAATGATTGCAAACATTAATAAAACAATAAACCAAGATACAGAGGAATTTGTTTCATTTGATACAGAATCGTGCGAATTAAAAAGTTTCATAGTAAACCTGTGCCAAAGAGCCATCTGGAATAAGTAGTTTGCATACATGTAAATCGTACTTTATCAAATACACGTTCCGAGTCAGGAAAGGAACTGGTGAACGGCGAAGAAAAAGCTTTTCTTCGACCCGACTTTAGGGTCCCAAAGGAACGCTCTTGCTCGGAGGAGAATAAAAAAAAAAGAAAAACCGGAGCCTTCGTCACTGGAGAGAAAATTCACTGCGAATGAGATTTCGCGGCACTTTAGTCCATACCGAGCCCAATCTTCGTGCCTTTGGCCGCGAAAAATGGGTTTGTATTGAAGACACATAGTGGGAAATGGATCAAATGTTTTCGGAAAGTATTATACAATGCCGTGCAAACACAAAACGAAGCGCCAGGGCTGAAACTCGATGTCATGGAGGGGCTGCGCCTCCGCGAAATATCAGGTCTGCAAAGGGAGCGAGGTGTAAAGATCGTTACGTGGCCGCAACTCACCTCCGCCGCCGTGACCACGACAGCTTGCCATTTTGTACAGTCTATTAGGCAGTATTCGCTTGACAAAAGGGGTTTCCGTCGCGCACGTACTCCGCAACAACTGCGTAGTTGGATACGGAAGATGCTTCGTACCTATACTTAATCCTATTCAAAGCTGGTGCAGAGTAGAGAAAGAAACACCGCGTCTCGGTACGCATTCCGTCTATTTTTAGTTATTTATTTCACCTTATCAGAATAGGTCCTTCAGTCTTTCTGTCACACTATGCCAAGGTTTTATGCATACATTCTTTTTACATTACAGCTACTTAAATAACGACAGTAATTTTTTATTTAATAAAATTGCAGCCAAATAGCCATATACAGTTACTTTGCTTAACATTTTACATTTACATTTTACATTTTCGCATATTCATTTATCGATTTCACTCTTTTACAGCACAGTTCTATGTGATATCGTTCACAGGCTTCGTTACACAGTTCACATGCACATGTTGCGGCTGGGTCGTGATAAGTTTTGTTTTTGCAGATTAGATGATGAAAGCCGTGAATAGAAAGTCTAGTTACGACATGTCGTTGTTCAAAGTTTGGTGCTGTCCATGAGCGGTTCGTCATTGCTTCGGTGCCATAAAACTCCGGCAATATTTTTTCTCGTTTGTCCTCCATGATCTTCAGTAACGACAGTAATTATAATGTTAAAAATGGTAGTAAGTTGTAGTAATAGAAGATGCTCCATAAAAATGTGGATATATATAAGCTTATTTGGAATACTAGAACTGACTAATAACACATAACAATAAGAGCAACACTATCACTACTTCTGATAATAGTAATAAGTGTGTAGGGACCATTGCAGTTCATGTTGCATATTAATAACATAGAAGACAATGTTAACAGTATACTCAGACTTTATTGGATGAGACAGTTATAAATTATGGTGTACTATATAAAAGACCCTACACAAATGTTCAGCCAGATCTTGATGAGATTCCAAAGTGGTACAAAGACTGGCAACTCGCTTTAAATTTTTAGAAATGCAGAATTATTCACTTTAGAAAAACGCAAAAACGCAGTACCCTATTACAATATCAGTGGGTGACAATTTAAATCAGTTAACTCACAGAAATATCTGTGTGTAACAGTTTGAGAGGATGTGAAATCGAATAATAACATAGGGTTAGTCGAGGTATAGCAGGTGGCAGACGTCGGTTCAGTGGCAGGATACTGGGAAAATGCAATCAGTCCACAACGGAGGTTGGTTGCAAGTCACTTTTGCAACCCATCTTCGAATATTACTCAAGTGTGTGGGATCCACACAAGATGGGACTAACAGGGGAAACCAAAAGTAAATAAAGAGGGGCAGCATGATAGATTGTTTGAACCACGGCAGAGCGTCACGGAAATACAAACAAACCTGAATTGCAACTGCTTGAAGATAAACATCAACTCTACCAAATATTTATGTTTGATTACGAACTTCTCTTTCAAATATTGAAATTTAGTCATAAAATTCAACTTAACTGTAACAGCTAGAGATGTACTAAATAAAGCGAGATATGAAAATTTGCGCTGGTCTGGCATTCGAACCCGGATTTCGCACTTACCTCGAGCAGTCGCCTTACCTTCTTAGGGTATCCGAGCACGCACCGAGCGAGGGAGCGCAGTGATTAGCACACTGGACTCGTATTCGGGAGGACGATGGTTCAAACCCGCGTCAGGCCATCCTGATCTAGGTTTTCCGTAATTTCCCTAAATCGCTTCAGATAAATGCCGGGATGGTTCCTTCGAAAGAGCTCGGCTGAAATCCTTATTATTTATTTTATAATTCTTTATTTCAACAGACTTCCTTCCCCATCCTTCCCTAATCCGATGGGACCGATGACTGCATTGTTTGGTCCCCACCCCCAAATCAACCAACCAACCGAGCACGCTCCGCGGACTGACCCAAACTTTCTTATATCACATATTTATCTGTTTCTTCTCATCGATTATTAATTCATGTACCTACAGTCGCACATCTCGTGATTTCCAGCACAAACTTTCATGAAAGAGTCATTTTAAAAGTACTGCACACTGCGCATGCGCAATCGTTACGTTGGGGTGATAAACTTGAAATTCATTTCAGTTGTAAAGGAGACTGTTAGGCGTGATGGTCATATTTGTGTTTGCTGGTCCGCGTAGTTGTATCGACAGTAACACAGTTTTAAAATGGAAGCTGAAACCGAGTCAGGACGGGTTACACGTAGTGACCAGCATTCCTACATTAAAACTGAATCCCCAATTGGAAAGAACCCAACGGAAATTCACAGCGTTTTGAGAGAGGTGTGTGTGAATAGTGCAGTGGATGTAGCACAGTATCACGGTGGTCTGCTCTTTTCCGTGAAGGTCTGGTAAGCACTGAGGACAACCCAAGAAGTGAAATATCATCAGCTGCTTCACACTACACTTCTCAGGCTCTCTCAGCTGGATAGAGAAAGGACGAAAAACATGTGAGGAAATTGCATATAAGGATAGAACGTCTGTCACTTCAGTTTACAGACACATAACTGAAAAGTTAAAGAGGAGGAAAGTTTCTGCCCTTTGGGTTAAGCATGATCTGAGTGAAGAGCAGAAAGCAGGTCGTGAAAGAATCGCAGAAGAATTGCTTCAACGTTATCGAACAGAACGAGAACAGTTAACGAAATGGATTGGTGCACTTGATGAAGCCTGGATAGGAAATTTTGGGCCAGAACGAAGTCCCGGTCGTTGCAATTGAAAACTTTCGTCTCTCCACGACCGATAAAATTCCACCACTGACAGTCAAAGGTGAAACTGATGATGATCTTTGCGTATGACGTGAATGGAGTGGTAGCTACAAACATAGTGCCCCAAGGGACATCTGTAACAAGCGAGTAGTACAAGCTCTTTCTGAAAAATGTTTTGCGCCCGAAAATTTGTCAAAGAAGGCCTGACATGCTTGCAGTCGGTGTCGTCATTTTACATCATAATCAAGACCGTATGTCGAGCTACCAGTGAGAGAAACGCTCGACAAGTATGGAGGGGAAATACTTCCCCATCCATCACACAGTCCTGATATGAGCCCACTACACTTTGATTTGTTTCTCAAATTGCAGGAACAACTCCATAGAAAAGATTTTGATGTAACTGATGAAGCTTCCAGTGAGGTGAGCCGAGTAATCAGACAACTCAACAATGAAGATGCCCTATCCAGAATACAGAAGTTGCCAAAATGTTGGGAAGCTATCATAAGCAATAATGGAGATTATACTGAAAACCTGTAAAGGTATTTTGTAAAATAAATTATTTCCTTCAATTCTATCTTACAGTTTGCAGAACTTTTGAAATGGCTCTCGTACTTCGCTTTAAGTAGTACACCTATACCTATTAAGACTGAATTGAATTCCAGGAATAAATTTCAATATTTGAAACTCTAGTTCGTCATTAGATACACGTATATATAAGGCAAAGACAGGACTGTGACGAAAATGACAAGGATTGCCCATGACTTCTAACTGCTTTGATTCTAAAACCTGCACAGAAATCACGAGAATGGCGAGTGTGGGTAAATGAATCTATGAGAAAAACAGGTAGGTGTGTGACATATGGAAGCTTGGGTCGGTCCGAGAAGGGTTCTCTTATAGCCTAAGCGGTAAGACGACCGTTCGTGGTGAGCGGGATATACAGGTTCGAGTACGGATTTGGCTCAAATTTACATATGTCGCTTTAGGTAGTACATCTGTACCTGTTACATTTAAGTTGAATTTCATACAAAAATTTCAGTTTCCCACGAAAGCCTTCTAACGACCTTTTAAGAACTAGTTTTAAGTGAGGACTCTAGTAATATACTACAGCTCCTAACGTATCTATCTCATAGGTACGACGATGACAATTTAGATTCATTACTACGAACATGGACACATGTAGTGTGATTTCGTGATGATGTTACAAACTTTCAGGGATGACGAAGAACGATAAATGCATCAATTTGAGGTCCGGGACCCTATTCCGTAAACGACTGAATAGAAAGGTATAAGCGAAAACCTACTCGACTTCCGCCTTAGCCTCGGGCAGCACTCAATCTAAGGGATACTCTCAGATAATTTCCCCTGTTGATGGTTTAGAAGCGGCGTACGTAAATAGACGTCAAAGAGACGGAAAATCGTAAGTCTATGATACAGTAATAATGAATTCCATTCACAAGCTGCTACGAGGGCATGCTGAAAAGTAATGCCTCCGAAATTTTTATGTGATTACTCTTAAGGCTTATTAAATAAAAATAACCTTAATAACATCCTTCATCCTTGTCTCTCATGTCTAAATATTTATTTCTTAACATAGTCACCCCGGCAACCAAAACATTTCTGCCAACGAGTGCACAATTTGTTGATACACCATTGTAGAAATTTCTTTTAACAGATTGGAATCGGGGCCAGGTCGGGACTGTGTGTAGGATTAATGGATGACAGTGAACCCAAGGCGATGGATTGTTGCAGATAGCTCGTGTGCGTGCAGAGTGAGTGGCCTGGCGTATCATGCTGAAGGAGCGGTGCTCCGTGTGTGGACGAACTCTTCGAATTCGTGCCTTCAAATTCCTGAGGGATTACAGCAAGGCGTTTCTCATGCATCGACATAGTTACTGTGTACACGGCCATATTACACACTATAATTCGCAGACCTCTAGCGGCAGAGAGTTGCAACTTTCTTTAGCGAAGTGGGAAAGGTGACCAAGTAATACCTTAACCGATATTATGAACAGAATAAAAAAATTCGCGGGCATTATTTGTCAGCACGCCCTCGCACATTTACAACAGCTGTTCAAAATACCGTCCCACAGCGTCAGTGCAGGCTTGACATCTTCGCACAAAGTTCTGTCGTACCATTTCTCATACCTCCGGTGTCGTTTGGACATTGTCGTTGGCAGCGAGAAATCTTGTAGAACATCCTCTTCAGCCTCGACAGGCTTCTAGTACACAAGACTTTCCATATGTTCCAACAAGAAGAAATCATCCAGAGTGAGATCATGTGAACGTGCTAGCCAATAAACAGGACCTCCTCTGTCTATCAACTTGCATCCTTTGAAGAATAACAAGGGGGATATGTTCTTGGAACCTAGGTACTATGTCTAAATTAGATTAGATTAGATGCAGTTTTCGTTCCATAGAGCCAAAACGAAATGATTTTCGTAGGTGTGGAATATGTCAGAAAGTATAACATAAAAGCATAAAACATTTGACTGTTAACAGGAGATTGTCAAAATAGGTGAATACATTACAGTAAACTGGAAACGATAATATTTACAGAATTAATATACTGTCAGAATGAAACACAGTTATGCATCTTTAATACACAACTGGCCATTAAAATTGCTACACCAAGAAGAAATGCAGATGATAAACGGGTATTCATTGGACAAATATATTATACTAGAACTGACATGTGATTACATTTTCACGCAATTTGGGTGCATAGATCCTGAGAAATCAGTACCCAGAAAAACCACCTCTGGCATAGTAACGGCCTTGATACGCCTGGTCATTGAGTCAAACAGAGCTTAGATGGCGTGTACAGGTACAGCTGCCCATGCAGCTTCAACACGATACCACAGTTCATCAAGAGTAGTGACTGGCGTATTGTGACGAGCCAGTTGCTCGGTTACCACCGACCAGACGTTTTCAATTGGTGGGAGATCTGGAGAATGTGCTGGCCAGGGCAGCAGTCGAACATTTTCTGTATCCAGAAAGGACCGCACAGGACCTGCAACATGCGGTCGTGCATTATCCTGCTGAAATGTAGGGTTTCGCAGGGATCGAATGAAGGGTAGAGCCACGGGTCGTAACACTTCTGAAATGTAACGTCCACTGTTCAAAGTGCCGTCAATGCGACAAAGAGGTGACCGAGACGTGTAACCAATGGCACCCCATACCATCACACCGGGTGATACGCCAGTATGGCGATGACGAATACACACTTCCAATGTGCGTTCACCGCGATGTCGCCAAACACGGATGTGACCATCATGATGCTGTAAACAGAACCTGGATTCATCCGAAAAAATGACGTTTTGCCATTCGTGCACCGAGGTTCGTCGTTGAGGACACCTTCGCAGGCGCTCCTGTCTGTGATGCAGCGTCAAGGGTAACCGCAGCCATGGTCTCCGAGCTGATAGTCCATGCTGCTGCAAACGTCGTCGAACTGTTCGTACAGATGGTTGTTGTCTTGCAAACGTCCCCATCTGTTGACTCAGGGATGGAGACATGGCTGCACGATCCGTTGCAGCCATGCGGATAAGATGCCTGTCATCTCGATTGCTAGTGATACGAGGCCGTTGGGATCCAGCACGGCGTTCCTTATTACCCTCCTGAGCCCACCGATTACATATTCTGCTAACAGTCATTGGACCTCGACCAACGCGAGCAGCAATGTCGCGATACGATAAACCGCAATCGCGATAGGCTTCAATCCGACGTTTATGGAAGTCGGAAGCGTGATGGTACGCATTCCTCCTCCTTACACGAGGCATCACAACAACGTTTCACCAGGCAACGCCGGTCAACTACTGTTTGTGCATGAGAAATCGGTTGGAAACTTTCCTCATGCCAGCACGTTGTAGGTGTCGCCACCGGCGCTAACCTTGTGTGAATGCTATGAAAAGCTAATCATTTGCATTTCACAGCATCGTCTTCCTGTCGGTTAAATTTCGCGTTTGCAGCACGTCATCTTCGTGGTGTAGAAATTTTAATGGCCAGTAGTGTAAATTTTTAGCACCCAAATTCCTAATCTTGATTGTTGTGACCAAGCGCTGTCAAAACTGAAATCTAACAGACATTTTTACTTAAGTTGGTCTAACAGTCCCTGCTAAGATATTCATCTATAGAGTAGAAGGAGTTGCCTATCAAAAACTCTTTTAATCTCTGTTTAAACCGTGCTTTATCTGAAACCGAGTTTTTAATGATTGCTTTCAATTTATTGAAAATGTGTTTCCTGACTGTTTGGCCCCTTTTTGGACCAAGATAAGTGATTTTATGTCTTTATGTAGATTGTTCTTATTCCTAGTATTGATACTATGTATTGAGCTATTGGGTGGAAATAGAGATGTATTACTTGCAACAAATTTCATTAAGGAATAAACATACTCAGAAGCAGTGGTTAGAAAACAAAGTTCCTTTGAGAGGTTGCTACATGATGTTCTCGAATTTACATCACAAATGATTCTTATTACACGCTTTTACACGCTAAAAGCTCTTGCTCAGTTAGGTGTGTTACTCCAAAATATGACCCCGTATGATATAATAGATTGAAAGTAAGCAAAGTATGCAAGTTACTTGACATTTATATTTCCAACATCTGACTTCATTCTCACTGCAAATACAGACTTGTTTAGGCGCTTCAGCGATTCTATGGTATGTCCTTCCCAACTGAATTTATTATCGAGTTGTACTCCCATAAATTCAACACTATCAACCTCTTCGATCTGCATGTCTTCATGTGTCATTCACATGCTGGAAGGAAATCTCTTATGGGTTCTAAACTACATATAATAGGTCGTTTCGCAATTTAATGACAGTGAATTAACTTTAAACCATTTATTAATGCTAATGAAAAGTTGATTAGCAGCCATTTCTAAATCTTTGCTTTGATTGCTGCTTATTGCAATGTTTGTAACATCTGCAAACAAAACAAACTAAGCATCTGGCTGTGTAACGGATGAGAGGTCATTAATGTACAAAAGAAAAAGCAATGAACCCAAGATGGAACTTTGAGGAACACCACATGTAATTAATTCCCAGTCACATGCAAACTGACCACTTACTGCACAGGTATTTTGATCTGATACATATTGTATTTACAGGATATTTGAGCGGAAAGGGAGAAAAAACAGGCCGAGTACACAGTCACCAACAGTGCCTCTCCACATGTTGACTGATATTCTGTGTTGGTGATTCTTGACAACTGTAGAGTGGGAATTCTCATCAGCCCTAACATAGCCACTTTGACTGTTTATCGTTCCGTCACTGGTGAAACAGGCTGCATCCGTGAAAAGTACATCCACAACAAAGTGAGTACCGGCTGCATGGTGCTGCAAGGAATCAAAGCATGCACATTCTGCATTTCCCATAATACTCACCACACAGTACTCTGCGAAACATTCATTTCACATGGAACTGATCTTCCCAGTCGGTCATTGTAATATGATACCAATTACCCTGTTTCACTTGATTGTTGCAACGGTCTTGGAAATATGCTGTGAGCCAAATCTCTTCTAAGCATATTTGGCATCTGCTTGCTTGCTTCTTCCCTTGTCTTTCCGTTGTATTCATCTTACATTTTTCCTACAACTTTCTTGTTAACTTGTAGAATATCATAAATATTATTTTCAGGTTGGGGCCTCCTGGTGGGTATACCATTCACTTGGTGCAAGTCTTTTCAGTTGATGCCACTTTGGCGACTTGCTTGTCAATGGGGATGAAATGATGATAAGGACAACACATCACCCAGTCCCTGAGTGGAGAAAATCTCCAAACCAGCCAGGAATCGAACCCAGGCAGTTAAGTATGATATTCCGTCATGCTGACCACCCAGATACAAGGGGTGGAAATTTTCAGGATGATCAGTAGTATTAAATTTATCAACCATGGATTTCATACCTTCATAAAAAACTTCAGTTTGTATATTACAGATCTAACTGTCTGTATTTTGATAACACAATCCTATATTTTCTCCAATTTTCAGGTCCATTATTCTGTAATGAAAATCATACATCATTGCAACATAGATTGTTTTACTATATGTGATTTTCGTCTTATTCATATGAACAGCAGCAAGTTTTTTTATTAAATATAGTTCTTGCTTTAAGCTTTAGCTTAGCTACCAATTTATCACATTTTTCTCAATCTGACACTAATTTTATACCAATTCTATTCCTAATATTTCCCAGTGTCTTGCCAAACACTGAATTATTCATTAGTTTATAGAAATCTTTTTCAAAATCGTTTTTGCCTTTACTTCCCATTTCTGTATTTAAATTGATGTTTAGATCTTAATACTCTGTGTATTTTTGTTCACCTCATTCCTATTGAGAAATACTGTTTAAGATTTCTATGACGAACTGCATATTTATTTTTGTTTCTTAAAGTAATTAACAATTTGCTTTGTTTAGTTCCAGGCACAATTTTATTTTCAGGAGCAAGTGGCAAATTTTTATATAAATCATGTAATTATCTTGGATTCTATTATTATTATTTTTGTACCATCAGAATTATTTGGCTCATCCCATTCAAATTCACCATATGGTAAATATTGACTCATACTATATCCACAGAAATTATTCACATCTAAATATGTTAGATAATTCGATATCTTTTTAATATCTTTCATATATTTATTGTTTGCTTTGATGTATGTTTTACAACACTGATATTCCATCACTTATTCCTTTCTCAAGAAATAAAATCATAACATAATCATAGAATAGATGAAATTTAACTTTTGTCATTTTCAACATTGGAGCCCAAGATAATTGTGGTGCAGTAAAATTCCAAGATGAATCTAAATCACATGGATTTATACAAGTTTTCCTAAAATTTTCAAATGTATGTTCATGATCTTCATCACACATTTCACAGTCATTCAGTTTACTGTAGAATTCTTCTTTTGCTGGCAATTGTGTCTGTACAAATTTTTTTCAGGAATCCATGTAGTGATATGGATATACGCCTTTTCTGATAACTAAATTAAATAACTCCCATTGCAAAAATTTTCTGATCTTTTTTAATTGATCCTATTTTAAAATTTATTGAAAGTTTATCAAGTGAAGAATCCATAAATTTAAATAAGTCAATAAATTTCTTTTTTAAACTTTGTATTCTCTTACCAAAACTACTATATTTGTCTCCATTGTTTTGTATTAAATCTATTTCTTTTTCATCATTATGAAGTTCTTCCAGAAACAGACGTGAACATATCACGAAAAATTATATAAATAAACAGTTACAAAACTTAGTTGTTTAACTGTATATTACATTTATTACATAATGGACCTATAAATTTTCCAGTCAAATGATCATGATGATGAACCTTCTTATTTTTTGGTGATTAATAACAGTTACACAATGAACATTTTTTCGATCTTGCATACCTTTATTGTTCTTCAGCAGATAATGGTGTCATTTCCTCAACTTCATAATAAGTTCTTCCAACTTCTTCAAACACTTTTTTAACACATTACGTAAATTTCTTATGAAAATTTGACACTCTATAAACAACAGGATCTTTATAATCTCTATTCACATATTTAATATAATGACAGAATCTATTAGGTTAATGTTTTTGATATTTCACTGCATATAAATTTTCTCGATTAGGTTGAAGTTGTCCATCTTCAATAGTAAACCTTCAGCATCATCATAAATAACAAATGGAACTTTCTGTGTATGTTTATATTTTTAAAATTTACATAGGAATCTTTATCTGGCATTTTTCCTTTTAATGGTTTGTTAATTAAGGAACTTGATGTGTGATAATCTAATTTTTATTTACTAGTGAAATAATAATAATAATGTCATGTGACGAGGGCCACCAGGTAGGCAGACCACTCACCTGGTGCAAGTCTTTCGATGTGATGCCACTTCGGCGACTTGCGCGTCGATGGGGATGAAATGATGATTAGGACAACACAACACCCAGTCCCTGAGTGGAGAAAATCTCCAACCCACCTGGGAATCGAACCCGGGCCCCTAGGATTGACAGTCTGTCACGCTGAGAACCTCAGCTACCTGGGGCAGACACTAGTGAAATGAAATAAGCACATACCACAAATAAAATTTACTTCTTGATGTTTATTAATTTGACTTGATTTACATGTTTCCCTTTCTTACTTCTCGTACTTTTTAATGGAGACAATTGATATTTTTCTTCAAAGAATAAATGTTGATAGATACATTAATTTTCCTTTCAATTTTTGGCATATGATCAACTATAACAGGAAATTCAAAATTTTCGAGTTTCTGATAAAGATTAAGACCAACATTATTATATTTTATACCTCTTTCTGAATTTTTATCTACAGGGTGTATTGCAGATTTTATAGCTCACAGAAAATATCTTTGATTATTATTTTTCATATGAATACATGCTTTTTTATTTTTTATTATATCTGGTAATTCGAGGTAAGGTGATCCTCTCAATGGAACATATCCGTCTGGATCTAAAATTCCCTAATATTTCGATTTGGTACTCACAAAATTTTCAATCCACGGTGTATTCTTAGATTATCTTTTGCAATTTTCATAATTTTCGGTTTTCCTGAAATTAAGACAAGATAGCTTCAATTGAGTTTATATTATTTTCAAAATTTATATTTTGTATTCTGTTTTGAAATTCAGTATCAAGTAGACAATCTCTGACTGTTCTTCTGCTCACAGTTTCTCAAATAAATTAGTATGAAAAGGAAATAATATTTCTTTACTAGTTCTAATTTTTCTTTTAGAAATACATCTTTAGAAAATGGAAATTTTTTCAATGATTTTTTTTCATTATTAGTTATAGATTTATATTTCATAAGATGTCATTAGAAATTGGAAACATTTTTTTCAATGCTTTGTCTTCTTTAGTTCTGAAAAGATCATAATTTTTAATTTTACAAGAAGGTAATTGTTTCTAAAGACATCTTCCTTCTGTCATTTGATGTCTTTTAATAAATCTAATTAGATCACTTTTATTTAATTTACTATATCCACATAAATTATTTCTTTTACATTAATCACAAAGTTGAATATCTGTGAATTGGCTACTGCCAAATCTCCTTTTAGGCTGAATCTGCTGCTTTTTCACTTTCTATTTATAGGAAAAAAATTCATTTGATTTGCAAAAATTAATTTTTGAAAACTGGTGAGATAGAAGTCTTCTCTAATAGATATTTAAATTAAGTCTGAGTGGACTGTCCTTTCTTATTTTTCTCATTTCTTAAAACACATTTTTTACATTTACTATTGTGGTTGTCTTTATGAGGATTTTTGTAAAAACAATCTAAACTTTTTATCTCTTGACCAGGTTACATTTCTTTGCGACTTTATGGGTTTCTTGATTTTCGTCATTTTGCACTGAAAGTAATATTTCTGAACATTCTTTCCTGGGAATTCGTCGTAAATGATTTTTGTAATACTATTTAGAAATATTTTTCCACATACACAAGGAATCCGATTATTATTACGATTTTTACGTGGTTTTCATTTACTCATTGATTACACATCGTTCTATATCCATGTTTTCTATATTTCTGTGAAGTGAAATTATCAATTGACTACTCAGAATTCCAGTATTTACAAAATTTGAATTTGACACCACTAGACTGCTCTGCTTGTTGTTCAACCTTGTCTATTTATACAGAAAGAAATTTATTACTTTTGTGAAAAAGTAAATTCTCTGATTTTTCTATTGCACCTTTTAATACATTTATTACATTATGCAATAGTGTTGTATATTTCATGCCAAAAAATAAAACAACTGTACCAGCTCTACCTACTTTTTTGTAAAGTCATTATATCCATAAAAAGTATCATGCTTGAGAAAGTACAACACTCCTTTAATGCATCTGGCTGCAGAATTCATTCTCATAGGTAACCCTGGAAATTCTATAGTCATAGCTCCTTGTGATTTACATGCAAAATTATATTCACCTAATTCCACAAAGGAAAATTCATTAAAGAATAAAAATGTTATATCTAAATAAGTGCTGATTACACTATTTAATAAAGAGATTTTACGCAATCCTGTACTAGATATTGTTTTGGATATCCCAGAATTAATTTTAATGTATGTAAATTTCTCATATATATCATTTTGTTAACAAGTAATACAGTTTCATCACTTGGTCCCTGATATATTCCATCTATTTTTGTAAATCTTAAAGTAAAAATTATAACCAATTAGTTGATAACTGTGAAGTCATATCATCACCTAACCATAGCCACTTCTGATAAACAATATATACAACTCCATTCATACTTAATAAGTCATCAAATTTATTAATTTCACATAGTGCTTTAACTGATTCATTTAAATTAACTGTTGGCGCAACTGGTGTAGATTTTGGGACAGTGTTTGTGTTAATATTTTTTTTTACCATACAGACTTTGAATATCAACAGTATGATCTTCAAATAATTCCAATTGTGAACCATTATATAATGGATACATTATTGATTCATAACCATGTGAATGATATAAACTTAACGAGTGTCCAGTACTGTGAACTAAAACTTCAAATAAATTTGCTTGGTATTTTGGTGTTTTTTCTCAATTTCCATATATCAAATCTCATCTGTATCCATTTACATCTCTACAGGATCATTATTCTTATTAAGAAAAATCCATGACCTAACACATTTCCTTTTCCATCTAGACTTTTTTAACCCTGGTGACGATATTTCATGTGAATGTTCTCATCTTTTACTTGTAATTAAAATATTACAATTATTAAAATACAATCAAACTGAATGTTAATATATGTTTTCCTTCGCTACATTATAGTTGGATTTTTTTACTGTTTTATTCAATTTATACTTATTAATTCTATAACTACCAAAAAAATTTCACCACATCTAGGTCTGTTCATAAATTTTAAATCTTCCTGAGTTATCTCACCAGTTATATCGGGAAAGTGTGTTAGTTGCAATATCATTATTTTTTCTGTAACTAAATCATGATTCACTTGAGTAAGTATTCTTTCATCTGTCTGGATATCTAAATAACCAAATTCATACAAATATTTAATTGCTTTTTCCATCTGGTATGTGTCCCCAATTCAGATATAATGTGCCTTGCAATTCTCTAATGAAATTTTCAGTTAAATTAGGTCAACTTGATATAATATCCTAGTTCAGTTCATCTTGCAATTCTCTCACAAAACCTAAATATAGGTTTTGTTTTTGGTATATTATTCCAATTTTTCTTATTCTGATTTTCCCCTATTAATTATCAGGTATGTTTCCTTTTCCTGATACAACATTCCAGTTAAATTACCTTGAAATTCTCTCATAAATTAATCAGATAATATATTTTAGTTTGATAATTCTTCCAAATTTATTTTATTCTTATGTTCCCTTGTAAATATTTCAGAAAAGTTTCCTTTACCTTCATATAATATTCCAATTTAATTTATCTTCAAATCCTTTATGAAAATTTTAATTAATTGTAATCTGAAATTACATAACAGTCAATTTTATCTAGAAATTCTCCTACCAAATCCAATGATAATTTTGCTTTATCAGATATAATTAACCAATATAATTTGCCTTGACATTCTCTCATGACATTATTATCTTAATTATGATATGATAGTATAGTAAAATTCAATTTATCTTGGAATTCACTTACAAAATCTTCAAATAATTTTTTATAAATTGACTAAAGACCTCAATAAATTTTATCTTTAATTTCTCTAATATGATTTTCAGATAAATTTTGATCTAGTGTTAATGTATGATCCCAATTCAATTTTCCTTGAAATTCTCTCAAAAAATCTTCTTATAATTCATAATGTCCTGATTTGTATTTCCATGCAATTTCAAAATATGAATCATTATTTGTAATATATTCAACAATGGTGTTTCTATAGGTCACAATTATCGTCAATTTGTTTTATATAATACCCTAGAATTTGATTTTCAAAATTACAATTAATCAATGCATATAGTTTTCATTATGCAACATAGTATAACTTTGAATTCCTAGTTCTTTCTCTTTAGCTTTTAATTCATTTAGAGTGACATTTTTCCATCACTGCTGGTTGTTATCCATTTCGTGATTATTAAAGAGCTCAATAACTACTTGTATTCTCAATTTACATTAGCCACTTAGACGTAATTCTTATGCTCTAACTTTCAGTTCGTTGACTTTCAGACTAATTAGACTCACCATTTATTAGAAATTATTTTTATTAGATTTGTAAACTAAAGAATATTGATAAATTAATCAATTCTTTGGAGAAAAACATGTCTGAATTACAAATGACATTTCAAAGTTTATTCTTCATGAAATTTCAGTCAGTAGGGTCCCACTCTTTGGAAAATTAAAGAATATAAAAATTAATTTAATATGGCCACCAATTGTTTTTAACAATCATTTTATTATTTTATTACATAACAAATATAATATAAAAATGATTAGAGCTTTAAATTTTAAATATAATTAAGAAAATATTAAATATTATTCTAAAAATTAATTAATTCAATACATAAATCGATTCAATAAAAATAGAAAATGCAATGAATTTTAAAAAATTTAATATGTGGAGATTGTAAACTTTTAAATATTTTTGAATTTATTGAGAAACTTGATTATCAAACTAACAACCTAAACAAAAAAACAATCTAATCACAAATGAAATATTATATTTTATTCATTTTGTCGATACAAAATACGAAGAAAAAAGTTCATTTAACAAATCTAAAAATGTACGTTCAGATATAGAAAATACAAATATTAACATTGAAAATAAAGAAAAATTAAAGATAAAATGCAGGGACAGTGACGCCTCACCCTGGACATATAAATAAGGCAATATATGTAAACGTAGATATGAAAAACAAGTCTTTTGATGGTGGAAGTGTAACAAACAACTCATGTGGTTCCTTTAATCCCACAAACCAACCAACCAAACAACTCATGTTGAATAAGTATCCCACCTGAAAATTTAACAAATAGACCAGGAGTAGGAAGGATGACTCCTAAAATCATAAACAAGACTAAGAATGTAAATTTAGATATTAAAAATCAGTCACTTGATAGTGAAAATAAGACTAAAAATGAAAGTTCTGGGACGGCAGACCCTGAACACATAAACAAGTCTAAAATGTAAACATAGATACTGAAAACAAGTCTCTTTATAGTGAAAATTTAACAAATAATCCAGGCCCCACGTTTATTGGGCCTGAAGTAAATGATAAAAGTAACTCAAATTTTATTAAAGTTTAAATAATTACAGTGTGATATACACAGAAATTAAAATGATGATGCACTTGTACTAGAATATGAATATATTTTAAATTAAGTAAAAAATTTAACATGCAATAAAATATGGATTCTTTTGTGTGTTAGAAATTTTAAAAAATTAATTGTGTGTTAAGGTTCAAAGTTGCTGATCAAATATGAAATTAGTATAACATTAGATGAAATACTTATTTAAAATATATAAAAGGATTCCAAAGAAAAAAGCACTTCAGTTTCAATCTCACTCACTAGAATCCAAAGAACAATTAAAACTGCAGAAGAAATACTTAATAATCTTTCTATCAATACAGAATCTCTTGAGAATATGATCAACAATGTAAAAATGGAATTAAAAATGGATTATCATTATTAACTTTAAAGAAAAATTTTATTGGAATCATTAATAAAAAATTTAAAAATTGTTATTAATAATTAATTGTTTGTAATAAAATCTTGATTAAAGAAACTGCTGAATAAATAAGAAAAGGAAGGAAAAACTAATTAAATACAATCTTTAATTAATGATAATCTAGGATATACAGAAACAAAATATTATGTTCGATGGTTTTTATTGAAAAATAAAACATTACATTACAAATTATTTTTAATAAGTGTCAAGCTCATCTACTTGTAGACTTAAGTCGCAGACTAAAGTCATCTATTTGCAGACACAGAAGTCTTCTTCAGCTGACCCTAATGCACTTCTCACTAGTTTCGAAATATATATTTAATATTTTTGAATTTATTGAAAAGATTAGTTATGAATTAAAATTAGGCTCTAAATTTAAAGATATTTGGGTTCCATTGTTTAATGAAAAAATATGTTGATAACTAGTGATACGTATTATTACTCTTGTAATTTCAGAGGCCATGTCGATGGCCCCTGAAAAATTAAAACAATTCAAAAATAAATTTATTGAATCCTTAAACACACATAAAATACATTACATTGAAATAAAACATAATGATCCTGTTGCTGTAGAATATGAATATATTCAAAATAAAATAAAAAATTGTAATATCAAATAATTTATGAAAAAGAACATGTACTTTACTATCTGTTAGAAATTTAAAAGAACCTATAATGAGTTTAACATAAAGCAGCTGATGAAAATAAAGCATACTATACAACATTTGAGGATATATTAGTTGATTATCTTAACTACACGAAAGAGTTTGAAACTATTCAAGCTAAACAACTAATCATCGAATTTCATATCAGTTAAGAATGAAAGATGAAGAGAAGAATTACAAAATAGAAAATTGGAACAATTCACTATGGATATTAAAATCTTGACTGATAAGTTACACAAAAGACAATAAATGGTTATGTTTACATAGCTACCTCAAAAAGATACTATTTAATCAGTATCTTTCAACTAGGGAAAACAGAGAATTTGTCTGTTAGAAACTCTAATTTTAATTCTTCACACAACAAACAAGATAATTTTTACATGTGTTACTATGAGAAAGAATATGATGTAAATAACGCAGAAAAATTAATTCATGAATTACATGATGAGTTTTGAGATGAGAAGAATAAGGTAATTTTTGTTTTAAGTACACACCATTACTTGAGATTGTTAAATTAATGGTTAAAAATATAAATTAGCCTATTGATTACATTAACAATTTACTATAAATCGACTAAAAGAAGTATATATGATGGATCCAATTACAACTAACGAAATAGAAGTAAATGATTAGGATTTAAAAGAGAAAATAAATCAAGTTCTGGATGATTCTATAAGTAAAAATATTTTAATTTTGATTATAAAGTAATTATTAGATAGAAAATTTGTCATGCTAGTAATACAAAGCTATGGAATTGTTTTAAAGAACAAAATTAATGGAAAAGTAGTAAAGAACCAATAATACATAATGAAACTTTCTCAGTAAAAGTAAATTTCCAATTACTTTTTTATAATCAAATTTGAAATAACGTTAATAAGAATTATTATGAGCATCTAATAAACAAAATTTATCATTAAATTCAATCAACTCAGATTTAAAGTCCTCAATATTGAAATTAAGTCGATTTTGTTAACCTATATTAGAATATCAAAATATACTCTTTGGTGCAAGATTGCTTTAGCTGCCACTTATTTTCTTTCCTAAAACAATTAGCAGAATGAATATAATACTCAATACCAAAAATATCTATTTTTTCAATAAAGAACTCCATTTATATATAAATTTTTATTAACATTTTAAAAAGTTACTTTTGTTCCATTCACCAACACTTGTGTAAATTGTCACAACCCAACGATTTAACATAAACCTCATCTTCTTTCTTTCAGAAAACTTTTTCAACATGGTAAACATCAGGATATTTTGTTTTCTGTAATTCATACTCATAAAACTTTCCTTTAACTTTTTCACCATTTAAACCTATTAATTTATATGTTATTGGATTATAATGAATAAGAGACTCAATTTCAAACATTTCTGTTGACCAATTGGCAGTCTGTCTTTTTTCAAAAAATCCTTTACATTTACTTATTATTACTTTATCACCAATTTCATAATTACCTTCAGTATCTAACAGTTTTGCCAATGGCCTTGATGGAGTGGTAACATTGGTTCCAGTCAGATTACCGAAATTAACCACTGTTGAGCTAGGCTAGCATTTGGATGGGAGACCATCTGGTCTGCTGAGCCCTGTTGGCTAGTGGGGTGCACTCAGCCCTTGTGAGGCAAACTGGGGAGCTACTTGATTGAGAAGTATCAGCTCCGGTCTCGGAACCTGGCACACAGCTGAGAGAGGGGTGTGCTGACCACATGCCCTTCCATAACTGCATCCGGTGATGATTACGAACTGAGAACAACATGGTGGCTGGTCAGTACCATTGGGCCTTCATGGCCTGTTCAGGAGGAGTTTAGTTTATCTAACACACTTTTTTACATAAACATTATTCAATAAGATTTTTTCAATTTCTTAATTTACATCTTGTGGTCACATTTTTATTCCTGAATGTTCTGCGTTAATATATTCGCCAACTAATTTAGAAACTATGTCAGCATCCAACCCATATACAATTTCCTTGAAGAGCGTATTTTTTCCACACCTCTTTTTAAGTGTTCTGTTAAATAGTACAAAAACACATGCTTTTAATTTTCTAAAAGTTGAGTAATCATTAATAATATATTTTTCCATGATCTCTTGAAAATATTCATTATAAAGTTATTTCCATTAACTGTTTGTAAATTTCTTGGTTTTCTAGCGATGAATACTTTTCAAAAGAATCAACTATATTTTTACCTGTTTAATCCTTAAATGGAATTGCCATAGGAAATTTTGGAAAAACATCTATAACAGTTAATAAATATTTATAACCTTTATTTATTTTTGAAATTCCTTTTAACTTTCCAGACCCCATTTCAACTAAATCAGCTTGCCATAAATCATTTATTCCAAAATAAATTTGATTCCTTCTTTTAAAATTTGTTCTCATTGTTTTATTAATTCATTAATAATTTGTTCACAAATACACACATCAAAAAATTTTTCGCATCACTCCAGTTCCCAGAACTGCTTAACATAGAAGTTGACTGTGGATATTGTATCACAGACACAGTCCCTTTGACTGTTCACAGATGTCACTAATCCACCCAAAAATGTAAACAACCATGCATGAGCAGTGCCTATTAGACGGAGGGGGCCAACAGCCAGTCAGTTCCAGTCATTCCACCAGGAACAAGGTACACGGCTCTTGTTGTCTGTAGTTCAACTATGCCTAGACGGTCAATACTGCATTTAGATCGTGTATGCATTGCATCGTGTATGCATCCTCGCTCAGGGTGCCCAAGGGTATTACTGCAGTGGATTACCGCTACGTACAGATTATGGCTCGGAGGAACCCTGACAGCAACGCCACCATGTTGAATAATGCTTTTTGTGCAGCCACAGGACTCAAACTGTGCGCAATAGGCTGCATGATGTGCAACTTTACTCCCAGCATCCATGGTGAGATCCATCTTTGCAACAACGACACCATGCAGTATGGTACAGATGGGCCCAACAACATGCCGAATGGACTGCTCAGGATTGGCATCATGTTCTCTTGACACCAATGAGTGTTGCATATGTCATTAATCAGACAGTCGTCAGAGACATGTTTGGAGGCAACCTGGTCAGGCTGAACACCTTAGACACATTGTCCACCGAGTGCAGCAAGGAGGAGGTTTTGGGGTACCTTTATGTGGGGCCAACATGCCGCTGGTGGTCATGGAAGGCACCATAATGGCTGTACGATACGTGAATGCCATCCTCTTTCTGATAGTGCAATCATATCGGCAGCATATTAGTGAGGCATTTGTCTTGTGGTACGACAATTCTAGACCCCATTGTGCATATCCCGTGAATGATTTCCTTCAGGATAACATCATCACTCGGCTAGAGTGGCCAGCATGTTCTCCAGACATGAGCCCTATCAAACATTCCTGGGATAGATTGAAAAGGGCTGTTGATGGACGACATGACTGACCGACCACTCTCTGGAATCTATGCCGAATCACCGTTGAGGAGTAGAACAATCTAGACCAACATTGCCTTGATGAACTTGTGGATAGTATGTTACGACGAGAACAGGCATGCATCAATGCAAGAGGACGTGATACTAGGTATTAGAGGTACCAGTGTGTACAGCAGTCTGGACTACAACCTCTGAAGGTATCACTGTACGGTGGTACAACATGCAATGTGTGGTTTTCATGAGGACTAAAAAGGGCGGAAATGATGTTTGTGTTTCTCTCTAATCCAATTTCCTATACAGGTTCCGGAACTCTCGGAAATGAGGTGGTGCAAAACGTTTTTTTTATGTGTGTATTTAGACCTTCACCTACAGAACTATTTTAACGAATTTACACTTTTCAGTTTTATGTACTGTACAAAGACCTTCAATTCTTTGTCTTCTCTTTTTAGTTGTTAGTCTCTGAGGATTATGTGTTTCACTTCATATAGTATATATAGTTTACCATTTTTATAGAATAAAATATTTAATAAGATTTAAATTATTTTTCCAAATTTAATTACCTTTAAATCAACTGGAACAGTTTTAACAGAATTTCTTAATCTTATTTACTATTATTGGCTGATTAGTAGGAGTTATGTCATAAATATTATCACTAACAATTACTGTAATAACAAAATCATTAAAAGATAATTCTGTACTTATATTTTGACCAATATCAACAATTTTTTAAAAATAAACTCATACTCGAGATTGTGTATTTTTTGTTCATCTCCAGTCATAAAGGTAAATTCAATAATTTGTTTATCATGTACTTTTTCTTTAAGTTTACTTAAATCGTTTAAGTATGGATTTAAATCTGTTTTTGAGTTGTAATCTGTAACAGCTTTTACTATTTTCTTTCTTGTAAATTGAATAGTTAGATTAGTTTGCCTGATATAATTATCCAACCACATTAAAGTATTTGTATATTCAGGTTTTATAACATATTCTTTTTCTAAATATTGTGAACTAACAGAATCATAACCATCTACTGGATCATTTATATTCGCAATTCTTCTACCTTTAAAATCAATATATCCCTTAGTCACTTTAAAAATAACATTTAGCTCTTTATGGAATTGTGTAAACTAAACTTTCCATTTTTTCTTCGAATTTGTCTTTTATGATTTGTCCATTAAGTGCTTGACCTATAATTGTGTCTTATTTCCAAAAGTGTCTATTTATTAAAGTTAAATATCAATCAACTTACAATTCATGTGCAATAAATTTTTAAAAACAAATAGACACAATTGACCACATATTACTTCATCAAAATTCTGAATTCGTTGTCCATTATAATACAAATCACTTAAACCAAGTTATTTAACCAATTCTTTTGGAATATTTCCACCAAATGAATCAAATACAAATCTTTATCATTATTCTTATAATAAGAAATCCAATGAGTACCAGGATCATTAGGTGTATCTAAATTTACTATTCCATGTATTAAATTTTTTTGGTTCATTAGTGAAAGCTAAAGCAGTTTTAAAGCATCATCCAGGTAATTCATCATTCATAAAAACACCACAAAACATTTACTTGTTCAACTAGTTTAATAGTAATTGTAGAAATCTACCTTTATGCTTAGTCCTCTTCCTTCTTTCCCTTTTGTTAGATGTTCAATAATCTTTTTCGCAACAGCGATACCTAATGTAATAAGTAAATACATATTTTATAAGGATTAATAATTTTACAATCCCCATCAGTTTTCGTCAACATTGATGCCCATATCCAATTTTCGTTGTCCATATATAATTCATCTAACTGCAGTACCAGCTATTTTTTCTCCTAATGAAGTATAACTGAAGTTCTTTATCAACTTGATGTGTAGAGACTAAATGTTCATGATCATGATAAGCAATATCATGTTTTTTTACAAGTTTCATCTAATTTTATTTTTTCCTCAATCGCCACATGCTAATCTTTCTTCTAGTTTAGTAAAAGGTCCACACTATGAATATCTTGGTAGATGCATCTCTGGCATTGGTAAATTATTTAAAGCCCAATTTAGTAATCCTTTACCATGTTTTTCACAATCTATACATTAAATTATTCACAAAAATCAGTAAATTTGTTTGTTGACATTTGTGTTATTCAACTTTTTCATTATAGTAATTTTTATTTCTAGCTAATTCTTAACCATGAATTACTGTTAATCTACCACTTAAATCTCTAACACCATTCATCCAAATATACCAAACTGTTTCTTCTGAATATTTTTTTACTAAACCCTCACCTGTTTTTGCATCTGAATAACCTGAAGAATCTGAAAACACTTGATATACTTTTGGAAAATAGACATTAACAATTTCTGTTATCAGTTTATTTTATTTTTACCTCTACTTGATTTTACTTTATTTAGGTTCTTTGCAGATAATAATGCTCCTGAATGGTACAATGTATCTGCATAATTTGATAAACTAAACGAATCAAATGTTTCACCCACATCATCCATAGTAATTTGTTTTTTAGTTAAAGGATTCATTAAACCATCTGTGCCTTCATATTCTTTTCCACCAATTTTTTAATTTATTGACATCAAAATCAACTGGAAAACGTCCAATAAATTTAAATCTATCAACAGCCTTTATTCAAAAACTTGGATCTTTTTGCTACAACCCTCCAATCTCCTCTCCTGTCAACCAATCACAGCAAAGTATTAAAAGATGGCATCAAATCTGGATAGAACCGATGCAAAAAAGTCAAACTACTCCAGTTCTGTTTTATACCTCTCTCCTCCACCTCCCCTTATTTTCACCCAACAATAGAGCAGTATTATAAAAATATAAAGTGCAAGAAATAGCTCAGTGTGTTAACAGGAAATTAAAACTCCCTTTCCCTTATCACCAGCAGATCACACCATAGCATTAAAAATCCAGATGATGGAAATAAGCGAATTGCGTGCTTTATACCCACTCCCCCCTCCATTTCCAGACCAGTCAGAGTCTATTATTTAAATGATGTGTAAATATGATGTGATATATGTAGCAAAAATTACAAAATCTCTATTTGAAAGGCAAAGATATTCATTATTCCCTTTAAAACCAAAGATACATGTTATTTCTGGCATAATAATGGTGTCAATTGATATTATTTACACACAAATAAATTGTGTACTTCATAGCCCCTCCTTCCTATCCTTTCAACTAATCAGAGCTTAATGTTAAAATTATGCATAAAATGACACCAAGTCCATGATAATTGCATAAAATTATGTGAAGGCACACTGTATAATGCACCACTTCCTTCCCATCTCATCCAGTTGAAGCCTACAATTTTAGCCACCACCAAAATAAAAGATCCAGTTACAGTGTAGTCACATCTCGGCTCTGTGCTCAATGGTATCCGAATGATCTGCATTATTTATAAAAAAAATGCATCACACTCCTCTCCTCTCCCTTCGCTTTCAATCAGAGCCTAACATTACTGTTATAATGTAGCTCCATCTGGGCTACACTAAAAAGTATCCAACATATTTATTTAAAAATATGTCAGTTTTATGAATTGTATGGATCACCAAAAATGTTGTCAACTGTGTTTCCATCATCCAAAAAAAGTTATTTATGGGCCGGTGCACTAGTCACATCGGAAAATTTCATTGAAATGTAAGCTATATATCATTCGCAGTAGAATACTGGAATGAGTGTATCACACATTCTCTACAAATAATTAAACAACAGCATTTGCTTGTAAAATATTAATAACAAGTTACGGATAAGTAGTTGTTGTTCATTTGTATTATCTTAAATGCTGTTTCATAAATCCTCAAAACGTGAAAGAAATCAACTCCTGTACTGCATTCTTGCTGCTTACTGTCACCAACATTTTACTGAACCATTAAAAAAGACACGCTTTCGATTTGGTACTTCAAGTTGTTCTCATCATTACTAATATGTGTCTTTACTGGGCTAAAACGCTCATAGTACCATTATGAACCGCACATGGTTTAAGACACATCTATGATATCGTAAGTAGGGGGATAAAGCGAGTATTGTTGCCAAAGTTATTCAAGATGGAAGATCCACGATGGTGGCCATAGATGTGCCAATGTCGCAATGAAGTCATGTAGGGAAGTTCAAATTTTGACAGGAAAGTAAGTCAATTTGGTTACCTCCACTAACACTAGGACTGCTGAGTGGTCAATTTGACCACTTTTTATATTTTAACATGTTATTATTAGGTTAATTTCTAATCTATGCTGTTGTGAGTTAATGACTTTTCCTAAATGTTTATGTAGATCATATAAATAGTCCAATATTTATTTTATCTTCATTAGTTTTCTTTGAATTACCACTTACACTTAAAACTGCCGAGTAGTTACTTTGACCGCATTACATGTATATTTGAAAACTGATTATTTAAAGATTGTTGTGTGTCACTCTCCGGATTTATTCTTAGCACTCGTCAACACTGTACTAAATATGTTGGTTACTGAAGTTTATTCGCATTGTTTGAATTTAAAAGCTAAAACAGTGCAATATGTCATTTATTGTTTGCTATTGGGTTTCGCATACACAAGACCGATTATTTGAGTACTGGCCTCAGAGCAGTAGACATGGTTCAGATGTCACAGTGATACAAACCATGGCCACGGCCACTTTCAGATGAAGAAATTGTCACACTTTTGTATGAATTGGATGGTGAAAATGATCCTGAAGTTGAGGACTTTGTGGAAGATTCTACAGATGAAGATTACCAACCTGTCGCTAATGTGGAGAGTGACAGCTCCGAGAGTGAAGATGAAGGTAATTTACATTCACTTATATTATTATCATTATTATTGTTATTATGGCCACTTTCAGATGAAGAAATTGTCACACTTTTGTATGAATTGGATGGTGAAAATGATCCTGAAGTTGAGGACTTTGTGGAAGATTCTGCAGATGAAGATTACCAATCTGTCGCTAATGTGGAGAGTGACAGCTCCGAGAGTGAAGATGAAGGTAATTTACATTCACTTATATTATTATCATTATTATTGTTATTACGGCCACTTTCAGATGAAGAAATTGTCACACTTTTGTATGAATTGGATGGTGAAAATGATCCTGAAGTTGAGGACTTTGTGGAAGATTCTGCAGATGAAGATTACCAATCTGTCGCTAATGTGGAGAGTGACAGCTCCGAGAGTGAAGATGAAGGTAATTTACATTCACTTATATTATTATCATTATTATTGTTATTATTATTATAATGATCACTATTATAATAGAGCTGACACTTCTACTGCTACTTCTGTTACTGCTATTTTATTGTGTGGTTTGTTATCTTTATAATGAGTTGTAGCTTTCTAATTGTCTCTTTCCTCAAGCAGTTGCTGTACCAGGACAAAGCAAAAATATAAACAATGCTAGAGAAGGACCTACCCTAGGTTAAAAAAGAACTGCACCTCCTGTAAGCAGACCAATACAGAATCGACGTAGAAGAGGAGAATGAAGTGAGGGTTCACTTCCAGAACCTGGCTCAAAACTCCTGGGGAAGGACGGGATCACGGAGTGGACTGTAGCACACTTCGGTGTTACTACTCCAGGTAGGATAGGTCAACAGAATATATTGAAAGAAACACGGGGACCTACTCCACACGCAAAGCGGCACGTCTCAAATGATAATGTTTCGAGTGCCTGGCGCATTTTAGTTGATCAATCAATGTTGAAAAACATAAAGAAATGCACAGAAGCAGAGGCACAACGGCTTCTTGGAAATGATTCCTGGAGTTTGCATTGAGATGCATTTGTTGCTTTATCATATGTTCGTAGTGCACTAGGTGCCAGATGTATTGAAGTGGATGAGTTGTGGTCAAAAAAGTGGAGAGCCCCATTTTTCACTGACACAATGAGCAGAAACAGGTTTCGAGAAATTTTGAAATATCTGCATTTTGATGAAAAAAATACACGGTCGGAACGTTTGAAAAGTGACAAATTTGCACTTACATCAAATAATTGGAACAATTTTATAGAAAACTGTCAGTTGAATTACATACCTGGATCAAATGTCACTGTGGACGAACAACTTTTCCCCAGCAGAACCGGGTGTCCGTATTTGCAACATATGCTGAATAAGCCTGATAAATTCGGAATCAAATTCTGGCTTCTAGCAGATGTAGAAACAAAATATCTTTGTAATGGGTTCCCTTATGTAGGAAAGAACGAACAGAGGGCACCTAATGGGAAACTTCCAGACCAATTAGTAATGAAGTTGGTAGCTCCTTATCGGAATAAGGGGCGAAATGTGACTACTGACAATTTTTTCACTAGGTCACACTTGGGGAGAGACTGGAAAAAGAGAAACCTAGTCTTGTTGGCACTGTCAACCATGCAAGAAAAGAAATTCGGAACACTATAAAAAAATGAAAACTCCTCTTTATACGTCTGTTCTTTTGAAAAGGAATGGTGTTACTCTGACTGTTTATTAGAATAACTGCTGGAGCCCACCCATGGTCATCCTGCAGACATCTATTTAAGGATCTAGGGATCCTCACAGTGTATATATTCACTTATGAAATTCGTTGTTAATAATCCAACCCAGTTCAAAAGTAATAGCAGTGTGCACAGCTATAACACCAGCAGAAAGGATGATCTTCACTATGCAGGGTTAAATCTGACTTTGGCACAGAAAGGGGTAAATTATGCTGCCACAAAAGTCTTTGGTCACCTACCAAACAGCGTCAAAAGCCTGACAGATAGCCAACTAACATTTAGAAATAAATTAAAAGAATTTCTAGATGACAACTCCTTCTACTCATTGGCTGAATTTTTAGATATAAATGAAGGGAAAAAACAACAACAACTTAAACATCAGTGTCATGCAATATTTTGTGTAATCTAATATCTTGTACAGACATCTTTTATTAACCTGACATGTTCCACATCATTACGAAGTGTCGTATTCATGATCTATGGAACAAGTATTAATCTAATCTATTCTGATCTCTAATCTACCAAGGGAAAAAGAACAAAAATGTTCTTCTGTATAGCATCATGCACACAGATGTTGAAATAAAAAATAATTCGAAACACCTTCCCGAAACAGTGAGCTTCTACAATAGCAAAAATTTGCTGTAGATGTCTTGGACCAGATGACGATTAAATATCCTGTCCACTCTGGTACTCGTTGATGGCCTGTACACGTATTTCACAATATCCTTGATTCAGCAGCCATCATTGCATGGATCATTTTCAAGCTAGTGACAGGGATCAAAATAAGTAGGAGGAATTTCATGCTAAATCTATCAGAAGAATTACATAGAGCCTATATGGAAACCAGAAATCAGGAAAGGATGCCAAGGGATGGAAAAGAAAAGGAAGAAAAGGACGATGGTGATGAAGAAAGAGAAGAAGCGGAAATTCCTGCGAAAGTAAGAAAACTATGCCAAACGAGGAAATGCAGAAACAAGACAAATGAAATGTGCAGTAAATGCAAAAGATATGTTTGTGGGCTGTGTACATATAAAGTAATAAAGACAGTAGTTTGTAATGCTTGTTAGTAGGATTAGGTACTATACATGGTTATATTTTATGATTGGTCTTTCTCTTAATTTATTCATGGGTACTTAGTTTCTCCAGTGAGATTAATTTCTATTACTTTTAAAACTACTGCAGTACAATTAGTATGGTTGCAGATAAATATTGTAAGCTATGTTCTTTAATATTAGTAATATTATGTTCCCATTGTTGTTGTAAAATACAATGATACTGTTATTAAACGTAATTAAAGTGATACATTGTTATCAAGGTCATTAATATTTACATTAAACAGCACAGTATGTACTTACAAAGAAAGTGGCCACTTTGACCACATCGGCAGTTCTAAGTATAGTACTAGTTTCGGCGGTTCTAGTGCAAACCTAACCACCTCCCCTCACCTCACCCCTCTCCCTTTCCCTCCCCTCCCCCATCGTTTGGTAATTGGTGGGAAAAGGACTCAATCTGTGCTGAGCTGCCAGATAGGACAGACATAAGTCAATATCTTGTATGCATTACTTCCCTCCCCTACCCTCCCCTCCGCCAGTAGGAAATTGGCAGGGAATGGACTCAGTGTATGCTGAGCTGCCGGATAGGATGGACTTAATTCTTTATTTTATATGCATTACTTCCCTCCCCTCCCCTCCACCATTAGGAAATTGGTGGGAAAAGGACTCAGTCTGTGCTGAACTGGTGGATAGGATGGATGTAAGTCTTTATTTTGCATGCATTGTATATTTAAACAATTTGAGTTTTCATAGACAGTAGGTCCATTAAGTGGTTTTACCATTAAGTCTGGAGTCCAGCATCTGATATTTGGTAAAGACAAAAACGTTTGATGAAATAATTAACATGGGCCGAGTTACACTTTGCAACTCATACTGATAAATGTGTGTGCTGTAAATGTAGACCATCCAATAAAAGTCCACTCAGTCAGTCTTCAAAAGCGCAAGAGGCAAGATGTTCACTCACTCCGGCGCACGGTCTTTTCCAATGCGCCCAAGGATTCAGGTAGGTAACTTGCTGGGCTACCTGCCCCAAGTCTCCAAGCCAGCTTACGGCAGGGTCATGCGGTAGCCCCTAAGCACTTCCTGTGGTGTTGGAAATACCCGCAGGCTCCTCCTTTCCCATCCCCTATGGATACCAATTGTCGTTGAACACGAACTGCTCCAGGAGTTATTATATCTAGTGTTGTGGAATATTGTCACATACGTAACCACATACGTAACTTGAAAATATCACAGGAATGAAATTTACCACTGCCAAAAAGAGAGAAAAAAAGAGAGAGCACTTTTCAGATGACGCAAGAATATTTAAACAATTATATTTTTTATTCCGAGCAATACCGCCACCGCCAAATACTTCAACATTGTCTGTAACAGAAAAAGATCGCGCACGGTTGTGAAACCGCTCCAGGCACAGTTCGCGCGCTTTTATGGGAAATACCCTTATCTTTGGGCACGAGCTGCTTCAGGAGTTATTTAATCCAACTGAATATTTCTCTAAATGCACTTTCAAAAGGATCGATGAACAGTAGTTTGTTACGATTTTACGATGCATACCGCCACACTTGAACACATTTACATACCAAGACGATGATATTGGGAAGTCGAAATTAATATCTCTGCAACTCTAAACAGGACGCTCACCACTTTTCGAGCTTTAGCTGCTTGTTTGAAGGCACTGCCAGAGAGAGAGAAAACTTTCTAAGTCTTACTGCTGCTGTGGTGTTCATTACTTTTCTGAAATAACGAGTGGGATTAGCTTATATTTGCTTTTGTTAGAGTCAGGGACGTTATTTTTTCTTCACCTCTCGAAGCACACATTGATATCTAAGCGCAGACGGTAAAATCGAGACAACTACACAAACAGAGTTCGAAGCACTTTCCTACAAACGAGAAAAATGGCTGGAATTTTCTGTGTCCTACAGCTGCTGGTCTGCATATGTTCTAAAGCCACAAAGGCAGATCAGGGACAGCATCCTGCCAGAGATTGATGTTCTGCTTGAACTTGTCTCTAAACACTCGAACAAAGAAGACATCACGTTACTCTCAGAACATTCCGTAGATACCTTCCCCCATCTTGTTCAAATCAGTCTCTGGAGGCCCTTATGCCCCACACAAAGGATGTGTCGTGGATGAATGGAGCACTCTCATTGACTCTCCTGAATTTACCCGCCAAACTGCTGCAGCTGTTGGTGTTGGAGCAATGTCCACCATTGTCTGCAGACGAGACTTTCAATGGAAAAGCTGTTTTGTATAGATCGAAACAAAAAGATACAGAAGCCATATTGCACTGACATTTAAGCCCTGTAAAAGTGGTCTACGTATCTTGAAATACGGAAAGACACTTCCTCAACTACACTGCTCTGCTACTGTCTAGCAAAGCTTGAATATTTCAGATTCAAACCGATCTCCAACTCGGCTATATTACCATATATCATATCGATGTAGTAGTAAACACAACTCGTATCCTGCACCATACAGAATCACCACTTCTGCATCATGCATATAGCTATCGACCACCAGGCACTCATACATATACTGCAGAGACAGACAGCATAAGCACATGCACCATACATAATCCTTGCAGCACTAGATATTTGCCACAATGTCGCTCAGTCATCCACCGCAGCCAGTGGTCACGAGTCATCTGCCCCACACACACGCTGGCCCGACACGTGACCAGAAAGCCCTCAGCGGACCCAGGTCGCTCGCCCAACTGTTATACGTAGGCTGCGCTTGTTCCCCTTGGCGCAGAGATGTTACTGTTTCTGTCACCGACCTGCTTGTTTGCTTGCTCTCTACACCCATATCAAGACTCTGAGAGTACAAAAACACATGTATTTTCACGTGGTTTGCCAGAATATCAAACCATTTACGCGATGCTTCTCGATATCAAGCACATAGCAGTATGGTACCGATCCCTTGCACAATATCATTCCGAATATAAAGACTGGAAATTCCTTTACGTGAAAACTCGAAAAAAATATAGAAAGCTGGCTTGGGTAGAGGTGACATAAAATTACACGTAAATTGAGGGAAAAATACGCCGAAAAGAGGAAGTGCTTGCTTGTCTTCTGTTTGGTGCCGTACAGTTCTTGTATGTGCCAACCAGAGCAATACGAGAAACAGTTGACATGGAAGCACCGGGAACTAGGGAAACAGTCATTTTTTCGAGGACAGTGATAAGACGGCTGGAAAAGAATGTTTAATGCGTTTTTTGTCCTTAGCTAAAAGCGTCGTGGGACTGCAATACACAACTACAGAATGGATCACGTGTTTGACTTTCTGCAATACATATTAGGTGTTTCAAACACTAACACACAGATTTTACAATGTGCTTCTTTGCACTCTCCGCCAATCACAAGCTTATGGTGCCAGCTAACAAACAGATGCTGTATGACAACATTCTACCGTATGTCTATTGAGGTAACAGTGATACATGTGAGTTGACTGGCATCTTTGAGGCTTTTCTGGCAAGAAAGAGAACCATCTGCCTCTAAACTTACTTGCATATGCCTTGAAGGATGACAGAAAGTGAATGGAGTGATCGGTTGAGATGGAGTCGTAACGAGGTATGTTTTAATGGTAGACTGATGACGCATTCTAAAGAGAGAAGGAGATGCTGCTGTAAGTCATTTAACCATTTTTTCGGTTGTTCTGTCGAGGTGCATCAGTTGTGCGGCATAATCTGCATTCAACTCGTATACAACTGTGTGTGGCTTAGAGCACTATCTACTTGTGATCCTTAACAGCAAACCTCTCAGTCATCAGAGGACTTCAATCTGATGTGTGATGATGATGGTGATGATGAAACATGTCCATCCTGTATCGGCGCTTTTCTCTAGACGAACGAGGATTTATGTGACGTACTCCATTCCCCTGCCGCATCTTGGGCATAAAATCGAGCCTTCAGTTTCATAAGTACGATGATTCTAAGTTAGCGACAGGTGTTTGTGAAGTTCTGCAATCCTTGTGTATACATCTGCTTGACAGCTGTGCTGTTTATGCAGTAAGTGATGGCATGACATGTAACTTCACATGTCAAACACCGCCGCTATGCCTTTGTCTCTTTCCTTGTAAGAGGCATTCTCTGTTACTAAGGATCTTTTTATATAGGATTGATCCGAGCGTAGTATAATTTCTGAACTGTGATCGGATGTTAACAGTGGGCGCTATACACTTCTGGAAAGCTCTGTTGTGCATGTATCACAAAGCATTGATGTTTTAAGGCAGTAGTTTTTTCATTTTACTCTTTGTCGCCATAGATTATCGTAGAGAAACCTGCAAGGAGAATGTATGTCATGCGCTGAAGATATATTTCTTATATTGGGATAGTAACGGCGTTGCATTTCCCATGACTAATGGGTCATAAACTGCAACGGTCTAACATTATAGCATGTTTTAAGTGCAAAACCATGTAGCCTTAGTAGTGCAGGTGTTTATGTTCTCTCTTACCAATACCTTCTTGGTACTGATTCCGGACACTAGAACAATACCGTAGAATTGATGGCGCAGTTGATTTATGTTAAATTTCTCAAACTCCGTCTGTCTGGAGCTTCACCATGCATAAAAACAACCCCCATCTTGTTCTTAACTGTCTTTTATATCATCACAACAGTTTCATATCTACTACACACCGATAAGGGGTGCTAACCTCGTCGACATTCGCGCATCTGGAGAAATCTTGTACTCTTCGATGGATGCCGGACGGCAGTTACGGACTCAGTTCACACTGTTTCTTCAGGAAATGTGGAATGTAGCAGTTTACTTCTGGTCAGCTGCAGATTAAATCAGTGTCACTGCTACAGGGAGCAATGGTCAAAGACAATGTAAGATCTTTCGCTCTAACTCGATACTAAGAATGCGAGAATGCCCTGTGACTCCCATCCACACAGAGAAAGATCGTAAATTATGCACTATGATCAAAGAGCTAGAAATATGTAAATCACTGTCTGGCATACTTTGGTGTATATGTTAAGATTTAACAATCAGTGGACGTTCTGCAGAGTCATCTATCTACATTCACAATGGTACTCGCAAAGTAGTGGAGGGGTGGTTTAGCGATGATACAGAAACTGGTAAGCATGCTGCCGCATCATTAGTCAGTGTTGAAATTATGGTAAAATTGCTAAAATTGATCACACTGTCAACTATGTTCAGTACATTGATCGTGTCTTTTCCATCCCATCCGTCCATTGGTATTCTGTTGATTACCACATAACAATTGATTGACATCGCTTGTTTGAGATGGAGAAAGAGTCTTAGTGGAGGGGCAACACCTTCTGTGAATGACTAGCACTGAAACAGTGATCATGTACATGACTGTAATATGAGGAATCAATTGAAACGGAACATAGAGCCATCAGCTATCCCATCACTGTGAATGATGAGTTTAAATGAAGAGGTCATCAATCACCTTTGGACAGCAGTTTGATTACCACATAACGGTTGACTGACATCACTTATTTGAGATGGAGAAAGAGTCTTGGTGGAGGGGTAACACCTTCTGTGGATGACTAGCACTGAAACAGTGATCATGTACATAACTGCAGTATGAGGAATTGGCCTTTGGACAGCAGTTTGGAAACACACCACAGCGCTGCAAAACTCTTCCAGTTTCCTTATATTGTGACTGTCTTTTATTTCAATCACCCAGTGTGTGTGTTGTGGGAGCAGCAGCAACAACGATTTACACCGTGCCATGTCTAGTTGTCTGCGAGAGACAATGGACTGAAGGGCATTAATGTCAGTTTAGAGCCTGATACAAACCTTGACGTCGTGGTGGAAAGAACAAAATGTATGGTAGTATACAAAGCTGTGTCATACACTGCCTGGACATGTTACAACAGAAAAAAATTAAGTTTCAAACAAACACACAGCGACACAGGGAGCTCCTCTTGAGACTGATAGTCTCTGAGACATGATCCTCCTCCTACAGTACAGGTGATGATGCTTCACACTGGCCTGTGCAGGCGACTGAGTGGATCAGCACCTGTATATTTAATGGGGTTGGCTCATATTCTCGATGCCAGCAAATAGACAGTATTTGTTTTCGACATATATATCGAGTTGTCTGTAGGATGAAGTTAGGTGAGTTTTTTATAGTTATTAGCTTTTTATTCTCTGTTGGCAGTACATGATAGAGAGAATGTTTGGGTAACAGACGTGGATGCACCCTGAGAGATGCAGATCTCCTTTGGACTACAGTACCTGTATGTAGTTTGGAGACAAACCACAATGCAGTAGCAAAATCCTCGCCCTTCTCCCACTTCCTTTACTGTCGTTTTATACTATGACCTCGAGTTGCTGGAGAAAGCTTCGTTTGGTGCCGACCTTACACATCGTACATGTTTGCGGGAGCTATGATAACATGTTCCCATTTCCACCAAATGGTCAATTACTTGGAAAATTATGACCAGTCATAAGAATAGTACAGATATTTGTATTTCCAGAGTCAGAGTCGTCACATGGGGTATTTCCAATACTTCGCTCATTGTTGAATGTCGTACGATTGAGGCTACAATCGTAATATTTAACTGTAAGAACAGTGATAGAATACATGTGGCTGGTTTCCTAGGATGACTCTGTTTGAGATGCGGGGCGCGTAAAGGTCCCCTAGAACTTTGAACTACTTAAACCTACGGACATCACACACGTCCATGCCCGAGGCAGGATTCGAACCTGCTACCGTGGCGGGAACGATTGACGTTTCCAGTTTACAGCGGGAGCCGTCCCAATTTAGAGGCTGGCTGGGGTACAGGAATGTAGCTGCTAACCGTTTCGCCCTCTGGACGGCTGAATAGTGAACTAATATTCAGTATGTGCTCGGCAGCCTTCGTGATGGCATATGATTTCAGTAGAAATTTGAGAAGATTCAATATGGACGGGGCGCTGGACAGATATTCCTTCCTATATAAACTGTCTCGTTGGCTGCTTCCGCACATTTCCCGTCTTTATTTGGTCGAGTGAACATCGACGATGGTGTGTGTTATGTGCATAAATATTGGTGAAAGGTGGGTGGATGACATGTTTAGTGGTGTTCTAGATATGAGAAACGCCTCAATTGACTTTGTAAATTAGAAGGATAATTTGGAATCTGTTATATCAAATGGTTCAAATGGCTCTGAGCGCTATGGGACTTAACATCTGAGGTCATCAGTCCCCTAGAACTTTGAACTACTTAAACCTACGGACATCACACACGTCCATGCCCGAGGCAGGATTCGAACCTGCTACCGTAGCGGTCGCGTGTTTCCAGACTGTAGCGCCTAGAACCGCTCGGCCACCAAGGCCGGCAATCTGTTATATCACCAACATCGGTATTCGCGAGTGGAACTATCAGTTTGCTCTATTTTTTCGAGTTTTCACGTTAAGATCTTCACAGACGAGATAAGTTTCTAGTTCTCAGTGGTTTATAGCACATTCCACCACGATGCACCACACTAACGTTTCAGGGTTCTAGAGAAACAATTTCCACTCTACATCTTCGGAACGATACTGTGCAAGCAATCGGTAGCATACTGCTATGTGCTTGATATCACGAAGTATCGCGTAAATAGTATAATATTCTGACAAACCATGTGAAAATACATGTGTTCTTGTAATCTCAGAGTCTTCATATGGGTGTAGATAGCAAGCAAACAAGAAGGTCGGGGACAGAAACAGTAACATCTCTGCGCCAAGGGGAACAAGCGCAGCCTACGTATAACAGTTGGGTGAGTGACCTCGGTCCGCTGAGGGCTTTCTGGTCACGTGTCGAGCCAGCGTGGGTGTGGGGGCAGATGACGCGTGACCACTGGCTGCAGCGCATGACTGAGTGACATTGTGGCAAATATCTAGTGCTGCAAGGATTATGTATGGTGCGTGTGCTTATGCTGTCTGTCTCTGCGGTATAGGTATGAGTGCCTGGTGGTCGATAGCTATATGCATGATGCAGAAGTGATGATTCTGTATGGTGCAGGATACGAGTTGTGTTTACTACTACATCGATATGATATATGGTAATATAGCCAAGTTGGAGATCGGTTTGAACCTGAGATATTCAAGCTTCTCTAGACAGTAGCAGAGCAGTGTAACTGAGGAAGTGTGTTTCCGTATTTCAAAATACGTAGACCACTTTTACAGGGTTTAACTGTCAGTGCAATATGGCTGCTGTACCTTTTTGTTTCGATCTATACAAAACAGCTTTTCCATTGAAAGTCTCGTCTGCAGACAATGGTGGACATTGCTCCAACACCAACAGCTGCAGCAGTTTGGCGGGTAAATTCAGGAGAGGCAATGAGAGTGCTCCATTCATCCACGACACATCCTTTGTGTGGGGCGTAACGGCCTCCACAGACTGATTTGAACAACATGGGGGAAAGGTATCTACGGAATGTTCTGAGAATAACGTGATGTCTTCTTTGTTCGAGTGTTCAGAGATGGGTTCAAGCAGACCATCCATTTCTGGCAGGATGCTGTCCCTGATCTGCCTTTGTGGCTTTAGAACATATGCAGACCAGCAGCTGTAGGACACAGAAAATTCCAGCCATTTTTCTCGTTTGTAGGAAAGTGCTTCGAACTCTGTTTGTGTAGTTGTTCTGATTTCCCTGTCTGTGCTTTGAGAAGTGACGAAAAAATAACGTCCCTGACTCCAACACCAGCAAATATAAACTTAGCCCACTCACCATTTCAGAAAAGTGATCAACACCACAGCAGCAGTAGGACTTAGAAAGTTTTCTCTCTCTCCGACAGGGCCTTCAAACAAGCAGCTAAAACTCGAAAAGTGGCGAGCGTCCACAGAGTTAGAGAAATATTTATTTCGACTTCTAAATATAGTCGTTTGGTGTGTAAAATCAGATATCTGCAGCAGATATCGGTTTCGGAATCTGTTTCCCACGAAAGTGTGTGAAGTGTCTCAACGAGGTATCACAAGTGTACAGCGATCTGACTTTAGAGTCCATGTTCGGGAGTGGCGGTATACATCGCAAAATTGTAGCAAACTTTTGTGCATCAATCTTTTTGGAGGTGCATTTACAGAAATATACAGTTGGATTAATTAACTCCTGAAGCAGTTCATCCTCGAAGACAAGGATATTTCCCACAAAATCGTGCAGAGTGTTCAAAAAATGGTTCAAATGGCTCTGAGCACTATGGGACTTAACATCTATGGTCATCAGTCCCCTAGAACTTAGTACTACTTAAACCTAACTAACCTAACGACATCACACAAGACCCAGTCATCACGAGGCAGAGAAAATCCCTGACCCCGCCGGTAATCGAACCCGGGAACCCGGGTGCAGAGTGTCTCTGAGACGGTTTCACAACTGTGTCGCGATCTTTTTGTTTTAGAGACTATGTTCAACTGTGTGGTGGTGACGGAATTGCTCAGAATAAAACATATAATTGTTTAAATATTCTTGCGTTATCTGAAAAGTGCTCTCTCTCTCTCTCACTCTCTCTCTATCTCTCTCTGGTAGTGGTACAGTTAGTTCCTGTGATATCTTCAGGCTATGTACGTGACAGTATTGCACAACACCTGATTTAAACACTCCTGAAGCAGAATGAGATTTTCACTCTGCAGCGGAGTGTGCGCTGATGTGAAACTTCCTGGCAGATTAAAACTGTGTGCCGGACCGAGACTCGAACTCGGGACCTTTACCTTTCACGGGCAAGTGCTCTACCAACTGAGCTACCCAAGTAAGACTCACGCCCCGTCCTCACAGCTTTAATTCTGCCAGTACCTCGTCTCCTACCTTCCAAACTTTACACAAGCTCTCCTGCGAACCTTGCAGAATTAGCACTCCTGAAAGAAAGGATATTGCGGAGACATGGCTTAGCCACAGCCTGGGGGATGTTGCCAGAATGAGATTTTTCACTCTGCAGCGTACTGTGCGCTGATATGAAAATTCCTGGCCGATTAAGACTGTGTGCCGGACCGAAACTCGAACACGGGACCTTTGCCTTTCGCGAGTTCGAGTCTCGGTCCGGCACACAGTTTTAATCTGCCAGGAAGTTTCAACTCCTGAAGCAGTTCGTATTCAACGACAAAGGGTGTCTGTGTGCCGGGGATGGGAAAGGAGGTGGCCGTAGGTGTCACCAACGCGACAGGAGGTGGTTAACAGCTACCACATGACTGTGCCTAAGCTGGTTCGGAGACTAGGGACAGGTAGACCAGCGCATTGCCTGCCTGAGTCCCTGGGCACGTTGGAAGAGATCGTACGCCATAGTGGGTGAAGATGTTGCCTCTTGCGTTTCTGAAGTCTGACTGTCTGGGCTTTTAGCAAATGATCTGCATTTACTGCACATGCATTGATCAGTGTGTGTTGCGAATCATAACTTAGCCCATATACATTATTTCATGAAACGTATTTGTCTTCAACAAATATCAATGCTATCGACACAGTCCTCAGATGCTAATATACTCCTCCCTCTCCAGCACAGACATCTCGTCCTTTGAACAGAGTAAACAATTATATCTATCCCCCCAGCCCAGTAGCAAGACACAGACTGAGTCCTTTTCCCGCCATTTTGCCCCAGACCGCCATCTTGGATTACATCATGAAGGAGGAGAGAGAAGATAGTGCCCTCTTGTGGTGGTACTGCGAACTAGGTCAGTTGGACCCCGGACCTCATGGTGAACTGGATGGAGCTACTGCCTATGACAACGTAAATTGTTTAAATAAAGAATGTGTGCAAAATAAAGACTTATGCCCATCCTATCCAGCAGCCCAGCACAGATTGAGTCCTTATCCCACCAATTTCCAGATTGGGGAGGGAAGGGGAGATGAGGGAGGGGGGAAGGGGCTAGTTGGGAGGGGAGGGGGTTAGATTAGTGGAGGTAGTCCAATTGACCTATTTTCCCGCCAAAATTTGAACTTCCCATCTCGGATCATCCATCTTGAATAACTCTGGCAACAGTGCAAAAAAATGGCTCTGAGCACTATGGGACTCAACTGCTGAGGTCATTAGTCCCCTAGAACTTAGAACTAGTTAAACCTAACTAACCTAAGGACATCACAAACATCCATGCCCGAGGCAGGATTCGAACCTGCGACCGTAGCGGTCTTGCGGTTCCAGACTGCAGCGCCTTTAACCGCACGGCCACTTCGACCGGCCTGCAACAGTGCAACATGGGGCTATACCCACTTTGTCCCACTAATTACACAGCGTTTGTGAGAGGTTTCTAGAAGATTATGAGCAGTGAACTTAATATCAAAGACAGAAAAAATGTCGTCTTGTATTACAAGACGTTTTGTATTTAGGACATGTTAGTAGCGGTGAAGGGGTTAAGACAGACTCAAGGCTGATACAAGAAATACGCAAATTTCCGATTCCTAGTTATACAAAGGAACTTCAATCTTTTTTGAGTTTAGGAAATTATTGCGCAAAATTCATAAAAGTGTTTGCAGATATGGTGGTATCACTTATGTACATTTTAAAATAGGGTGTAAAGTTTCAGTGGACAAAGGAATACTGAGACACATTCGAACGGTTAAAGAGAGCAGTGATATTAAGTCCATTTCCAGACTACAAGAAAGAGTTTATCTTGTCAACTGCCACTTCCAATAGGACTGTAGGGTTTATTCCAACTCAAGTGGTAAACCGAGATAAGCATCCGATAACATATGCCTCTAGGCAGTTGAACAGAGCAGAGAAAAACTACTTCAGAACAGAAAAATAGAAGCTTAGTGTGACGTATGGAATCACATATTTCAGGTGTTATTTGTATGGAAATAGGGTTAATGAAGTAATGGACTATTAATCCATTACACGGTTGTTGGAGCTTCAGGACTCTACTACTAGGCTGGCTAAGTTGAGGTTAAGTGATTTCGAGTATGAAGCTATACACAAGTCTGGTACGAGACAATCAAACGCCAATAGTTTAAGCCGAAAAGTAGCAGTGATACACGCCCTTGTAATCTTCTCAAGAACGCCACGTGCAGTGACAAGCGCGTGGGTGGTCGCGCAATGCCGGGAGCGAAGGATGGGTTGAGAGTAATTAATGAATAGGAAATCAGGTGACACACTGAGGACCTTTTGACGAGGAACAAACCGCTGCTCTGTCCATAATTTGCAGATCAATTTTATTTCGAAGTGTCTAAAGATTCAACCGCGAATTAAACCATCTAAATAATTACAGAAACGAAGAAAACCTTGTACGGTAGTAATAATTTTCCACGTACAGAGAACCAGAGATCTGTAAACAGATTTCGGCTGCCGTAACTTTGAAAGCAATTAATAAATTGTTCAAAATAACGGCGGCCGTTGAAAAGTTTCGAGTTTAAAAGGAGCTTCTTTGTGTTGAGGCGCGCATGAAAACAGAACATACATCTCATCTTCCCAACGGCCAAGGCTATGGCCCTGCAGGCGACAGCTAGCCGCTTTACCACCCACGATGTTGGTACTGTTCTCAGCCGTAGACACATTAGTGTGGGGTGCCGACCAGCTAACTAAAGCCCTAGGCATCGCCACTCCTCCCTATTCTAGAAAATCTTGTTGGAAGGTCCACTAGCTGCCTTCTCGCCCGCGATCGCCTATTATCCATACGTACGCTCCGCCATGCGACAGCAGAGCTCAGGTTCGGTTAGGTTAGGTTAGGTTTTCGTGACTATGGGCAATAATGATGTTCGGATTCGATCGCCGTTTCGGTCGTCTGGCAATCGCGAGTATTTCGCGACACTGCAGGAGAGCAGCAGCGCCAGTCATCTGTAAGGTTCACCGAATTCAAAATGGTTCAAATGGCTCTGAGCACTATGGGACTTAACAACTGTGGTCATCAGTCTCCTAGAACTTAGAACTACTTAAACCTAACTAACCTAAGGACAGCACACACATCCATGCCCGAGACAGGATTCGAACCTGCGACCGTAGCAGTCGCGCAGTTCCGGACTGCGCGCCTAGAAGCGCGAGGTTCACCGAATTCAGCCAACACCCCTTTCGGTGCCGAATCCTAGTTCTCAAGGTGCAGTATTCTCTCTCGGAAGTGTTCTCAGTTAAACATGTGTAGCTATAGGTGAATACTATTTCCATATGTCATTCTGTGAATATGTCTCTGTTAGTACAGACTGCCCTAGCTTAAGAGTCCGTTGTTCTGTGCTCATTTTAGAAGATATCTCTTTTTACTACTTTCCAAATATTTTGTTTTGTGTTGCGATTTCTACGACCTTCCCCCAGTACTTATTCAGATCAGTGGCTCCCTGCAAGTAGGGTCGTAGTCCACGCTTTCCTGCGGTCTGATATTAGGTGGAATAATAACATGAGATCCCGATGGCCAATTAATATTTATTTCACCCACTAACTGGGGCAAACTTTTTTTCGTTCAGGCCGCCTGGGATAAGAAAGCTATGACAGTCAGTTTAAGTGTGGTAGCGCAACTTCGCGACCGTTTTCAGTACCCGTTTCGGGCCCACGTTGATCACCGACGGTCTCCTTTTCACTTACCGCACCGTGAAGGGCGAAGTTTACGGTGCCTCTGGTGAAGCTTTTCCTAGAATTTCGGCCCTGCAGGACTGTGAGACACGTAGCTGCGGTGACAGCCTTATACAGCTTGCCGCAGGACTAAACAAAGTCTTCAACCACGTTTGACGATTGTGTGCAAGCACTCTCACTTAACGAATTTCAGAGAGAGAGAGTAGTCCAGAGAGAGTCATCGGTCTTGAATCATGAGACAAGATTTAAGGCCTAAGGGGGATGAGCTGATGCAAGAAGATGCCCAGACGGATCAAGACTCTACTGTCACCAGCTCCAGCGGCGCCACAGTGGACATTTTCCACGGCGACAGCCAACTGGCCAACTGGTCGACGCGGGCTTGGAGGAACCACAGCCTCCAGCCGCAGCGTTGAGATCTGATGGTGGGCGGGAGAAGGGAGGGGGGGGGGGGGGTTGCACAGCCCTTCACGTAGCGATGCTACCACCGCCGCGACATCTGCAACTGCGACAGACGACATCGCTATCGCTATAGGTAGCACCGCTCCCGACTCTGACGCCGCTGCCTCCGCTGCTACAGCAACAGCCTCCACCGACGTCTTTCACGTTGCCTTGTCGACGCCGCCAAACTCTCGCGGCTACCTATCCCTACATCTTTCACGCAGGCAAGATGTGTTTTGCAATCAGTCTCTAGCGGTAGACTCTATCCCTTACAGATGTTGTTGGCTCAGATGGATAGCTCAACTGAAAAGATGACTCAGAAATTAGATTCACAGAAAGCAGAAATACGGAGTCATATAATTAGTTCACTAAGTAATCACATAGATGAGAAGCAAGAAGCCCATGGCCAGCTCTTGGACAGAATGTCGCTAGTAAAGCCGCTGGAAAACATTGAGATTCAAAAAAATTTAAATAACAGGTACGATCATGTTAATGAGCAAGTGTATAACGTAGCAGACATCGTGTATGAGGAGACAGGTGCCCTTGCACAGACAGATAGACGAAGATCAGGCGCAAAACTCGGCACAAACATTGCTACTTACGATTATGGAATCTGGGATGAGAGGAAGAGATGAAATCGTTCCTAGGATCTGTAGCAGAAATAGTACATGAAAAAGACCAAAGCAAGTGTCAGTCGCTGAGTGAAGACACGCTCAATCGATTGGATTCAGAGCTGCGGAATCTGAGTGCTGCAGTAAGTGATGTGGTCCTGGTGGTTGGAACTGTTTCTTTGCATTCCGGTGACACGGAAATTGCAAATAGCGCAAGAGGAGAAGCGTCTTTTGTCAATGTTGGCGCTGTCCCGAGACAGAGAGTCAATGAACCGTCCCCTCCAGATTGCTGTGTCCCAAATTCGTTGGAGCCAGCGGGCAGTGTCCACCTCCAGTGCTCAGTCCCTATGGGGTAAGCCAGGCAGAGGGATGGTCCCTTTCATTCACTGCCCCTGTTCCTTCGCTTCAGAATGGCATTTACAGACACCTTTGGAGTCAACGAGTGAGCTCGTGATTTTCTGTCGTTCACAAGCTTCCTCCTACACAAATTTCTTCCCATCTACTGGCGGATTAAATTTCAGTATCCACCCCCTACGTTTTGCCAACAACTTCGGAGATCTGTACATCAGAATTAGGAGATCAAATAAACAGGAAAGTACTCTTAAGGCAGCCACCTTACGTTAGAAGCTCGCCTCTGGTTGGATGTGATGAGCAGTCCCAGTAGCTATTTTGTCACATTGATTAAAGGGTTAAGATTCTGTCCCAGAGCCAGAAGCATAGAAGAACAGTGTTTTCAAGAGGTAGAGAAATTAGCCAGAAAAGCTTTTAGAAAACCTTTTAGAAGATTCAGAAAATGAGTCTGAAAAAGGTTTTCAGGGCAATAGTAACATGAAGACATTTTTTGTTGAGCTGAGATGGAATCACCAGAGGGAGTGACCCGTCTTGTCCCCTGGTATATCACACGAAAATTGCAGATTGTTTAAAGAAGTGTCCAGTTATTTATGTCTTATTCCAACAGCGCTATTAAGTGGTATGTACAGGGTAATATCATTGTTCATTTGAGTCGTTCCCGTGCAAATTTAAATCTTGTAAGGTGGTATCAAAGACACAGAATGATATCAAGTTGTGTCTTGCAATCCAGCACTAAGTCGGCCCAGGCCATTGGTGATCCTGCAGAACCAAATTGGTTTCACTGGTTCCAGTCAGGTAAAACCTCTCCCAAGGTTGGTCCTTCAGGTCTCTTGCTCTTGCATTATGGTTCAGGTTCTGGCGCCCCCCCCCCCCCTCCCCATCAAAGTTACTTGACTGCAAGCAGTCAGTCACCCTGAGAGTTGACTACACCACTTCGAGTAGGACCTGCCTGATGTGTGCAGCTGCTGTAGCAGACCAGTCTACTCCAAGAACCTGGAGGTATATATTTTTGTATATTTTATATATATTATATATTACATTATATATATATATATTATATTTTATTACATTATTTTATGTTTTTATATTTTATTATATTATCCCCTTATATATTATATTTTATATAAATAATATTTTATATTATATTTTTGTAGTTTATAAGGTAACTACTGGTTAAGGAAGGACAAGAGGGGTCACTCCATCTGGTGATTACATCTCAGCTCAACAAAAATTGTCTTCATGTTACTAATGTCCTGAAAACCTTTTTCAGTGTCATTTTCTGGATCTTCTAAAAGGTTTTCTAAAAGATTTTCTGGCTAATTTCTCTATATCTAGAAAACACTGTTCTTCTATGCTTACTGGTTAAGGAAGCTTTGACATAAATATTCAAACCTTCACTCGTGTCAGAAGGAGATTCTAGCTCAACTAACAGTTTCCGAAAACCGACAGGGAAGAGACAAATTTCTCGTTGCCCGAAGAATCCATTGCTGCAGCTCCCCAAAAACTTATAAGTTCTGTGCGAACTTCAGTTCCTCCTCTATTAGAATCGGCGTCGCTGAGTCGGCACGCCAAGAGAACGAGCTGATATGAACATTTCTTTGTATTCCTCGCCTTACTTGCTACTCAAAGTATGGGTTTACATTCCATTCTCTCCCTGAATAGGAAACGATACCAGAGATAAATTTCCTCACTATTTGTTCCGCAAGGATGAAAGTGTTCATGCCTGCGTCTGCTAATTTCTAAATCCTGTAGCTCAGAGGGTGTACATTGGTTTAGAAACGTAAGGCTTTAGGTTAATTTAGAGACTTTAAGCACTGAGAGAAAGAGAGAGAAACAGTAAACATTCCCAATTTCCTGGAAGACTAGGGTTTACTATTACTTTAAAATTTAATGTGTTTGAATATTTTTTATCCCATTTGATCAAAACATTGTATGGCTGGTGATCAAAGAGATATGAACCAGATTGTAGCGTTTATTAGTGAAATAAATGTAATTATTTTAATGTGTGAAACTAAGAGCAGTTATTAGTATGTAAGTTATCAACTGTAAATTGCCCTCTGCTTGGAGCAGAGCTAACACGTCAGCCAGTGAGCCACCATAGTCTGTGAGGAGTTGAGCTTCACACAAGAGATTAAGTAAACACGTTAGTCATCCCCCGCCAGCAACAAACATGTAACAGAGAGGAGTGGCTGACTGTCAAGCGCTACTACATCCAATGCATGGTGCTAGGAGAGACCGCTTGCTGTCTGTCTTCAGTTTACAGTTGTTCGAGTGACCGGCTTAGTGTCTGCTGAACGCAGGAGGTAGGCCCACACGCAGACAGCCGGACCGTCTAAGTCTAGACACTAGGGCTGGCCCCTTTTACGACCCTCCGACCACTGGACGAGAATCTGAGGACACAACAGGGAGCACTGAGACGTGTATCGTCCCATCTGTAGGCTGTCTAAGCACGCGGCCGCCACGCCCACTTCTGGCAGTCTGTGTAGCACAAACACATCTGTAGGCAACAGAGCGCCCTCCAAGTGGGCATGGAAAGCAATAACGTCCTCGGCCCCTCTTACATACGCTAAATCAAAAGTGATGGGTTGGTGAAGCGCCAGTTCATCTTTCTTTTAACAAATCAACTTAACAGTGTTTTACTTGTTTACGAAGAAATCTTTGTCTTCGGCAAGAGTCTCATATATGCTACTCACTACTCACACTTCTCAATTTTAAATGTTGGAAGTGAGAAGTTTTATCAGTCACAGGAGTCTCATATATGCTACTCAATACTAACACTTCTCAATTTTAAATGGTGGGAGTGAGAGCTATTATCACTCATGTTTTGTATTTGATTCTTGTTGTAAATATGGTATATTGTAGAAGAAACCAGTGTGAGGTGACGACCAGCTAACAAAAGACCTGTGCATCGCCGCTCCTCCCCATTCTAGAATGTCTTCTTGACAGCTCCATTAGCTGCCGTCTCACCTACAACCGCTTGTTGTCCGTACGTACTCTTCCATGTGGCGGTAAAGCCTAACAGTTCATGAGTTCGGGCACAGTTCAATAATGATGCTCAGATTCGATCACCGTTTCGGTCGTTTGGCGACCGCAAGCATTTCGCGATACTATAGGAGAGCCCCAGTGTCAGTGAGGTTCACCGAATTCAGCCAACACCCCTTTTGACACCAAAACCTATTTCTCATGGTTTATTGTTCTCTCTCCGAAGTGTTCTCATTTAAACATGTATAGCTATAGGTGGATGCTCTTTTTATATGTCTTCTGTCAATGTGTCTGTGTCAGTGGAGGCTGCCCTTGATTAAAGGTATTTGTTCTGTGATCATTTCAGGATATATTTCTTTATGCTACTTTTTAAATCTTTTATTTTATGTTGAGATTTCTACCACCTTCCAACAATACTTATTCATATCAGTGGATCCCTGCAAGTAGGGTCATAGTCCATACTTTTCCATGGTCTGGTACTGGATGAAATGATAACATAATAACATGATGGCCTATCAGTATTTATTCTACCTACTAACTGGTGCAAGCTCCTTTCATTTAGGCCACCTGGGATACAAAAACTGTGGCAGTCAGTTTAGGTGTGGTAGTGCACACTGGGCCACGACCTTGCACAGTGGTAAGGAGAGCAACAGGCTAACTTAACAACGTAAACAGTATGAATCAGAGCCATAATTCACTGTGTGGGACGGATTATCATATAAGACAATGAGATTTGGAGTGTGAGTAGTAATGCAAGTAAAGCTGAAAGCAGCACATGATGTCAGGACACAACGGAGGTTACAGAACAACAAACAGATGAATGGCAGACTGCTAATGGTGGAAGTCTAGGAAACAAGATGTGATTGGGATGTAAGGGGTTGTGTACAATGCACACAGAGGGCAGCTATGAGCCATAAGTTAATGTCTTTGCAGAGGCTACCAGAAACCACACAGCCTTTTAAAATGATTACGTTGGACATCCTTGGGCCATTCAACAAGACTCCAACTGGGAATCCATTTGTGATAACCATTATCGATCATTTTTCTAAATATGTAGAAAGCATAGCAACCCATAACCAACAGACATCAACAGTAGTACAGGCACTGGTCAACAGCTGGATGCTCAAATTCAGAGTGCCAGAAACTATAATCATTGATCAAGAGACAAACTTTATATCTGATTTGTTAAAGCAGCTGTGTAATTTGCTAAAGGTTGAGTTGTTACAGATGGGTCCACTGCACTCTCAGGCTAAGGGTAGGACAGAGAGGGTACGTCATACATTCAGAATGTTGTTGAGTCATTATGTGGGTGTACACCATAATAATTGGGGTGTGTATTTATCTTTCAATGTGAGCACATGTAATTCAAAAGTCCATTCTGCGATAAGAGTTATATCCCACACGAGGTAGTTTGTGGGAGACATGTGCTGTCACCTTTGACAAAGTATGGACAAGAGTTGGTAAGGACGGGGAGTCCATTAAGGATCATGCTAAAAAAGTGAGGGAAGCATGTTCAGAGAGCAAACACCAGAGCCCTTGAACATCATGAGCAGTAGGGGAACTGGGTGGTCAGATTACCACCGTATAAAATCGGCTACTGGGTAATGATATCAAATCCTTATGTTCTGAAAGGTAAGTTCAAAACATTTGCAACCCATTATCAAGGGCTATATCAGGTATCTGAGACAATATCGCCCGTAGACGTCAAGCTTCACTTACCAACTCGTACAACTACTGTGCATACAGGGCATCTGATGGCGATTCGGGGTGCTCCAGATGCGTTTACGCAAGTGTCGTCGTCCGTTGAGGGTAGGAATATGGGTAGCAGGAAGAAGAGGAAGCACAGAAATGTTGCATGACCTGTACAGGATAAGAATGGATTAAGACCAAGGAAATGAGAGATAACAGTTTACATTTGTGTTACAGTATAATTGTTATTTAGAGGTGTAAGGGACTAGCATATCAACAGAAGATGAGGATAGGAGGAAGAAGTTTTGTTCATGGGATATGTAGCATTATACTTTTACGTTCACGTGTGTGTAAGTTAGGTGTTTTAGGGTCGAGTTTTCCTTTGTACGTCTACGTGACAACAGATCTCTTGAAAGGAGAGGGAGAGTGATGGGAAATCCACATTAAAAAGTTCCACGAGTTGAAGTAAAAGATGAGGGGAATTCCTATCTTGGTAGTGTTGCATCTCTTCATCACGAGTGGAGTGGGAGCACTGCAGGTGCTACCACTGGAAACTGGAGTACTTTTACAAGTCAAGAGGATGTGATACATGCCATCGTTGTGTGCTGAACCTGACTCTAAACTTTAGGAGAATTCGACAAAGTATGGACACAGGAGGTACTGCTGACCGCAGAAGATTATGGTAGTCATGTGGTGATGTTGCTACCCGAATTCGAACATTGCCAGAGGCAGAGGGTTACTATTTGCCTGACCTGGGTGGTTCATACAGATACCGGCACATGCAAAGTGCAGTTGTACTTAGGTGGCGCAGAATGACAGGATTATCCATGTGATATATTGGAAACGTAACCCTATTTTCAGCAAATAGGTTCGCAATGGGTGTTTTCTGTTGTTGTTGTTTTTGGGGATGGAGACCAGACAGCGAGGTCATCGGTCTCATCGGATTAGGGAAAGAAGTCGGCCGTGCCCTTTCAGAGGAACCATCCCGGCATTTGCCTGGAGTGATTTAGGGAAATCACGGAAAACCTAAATCAGGATGGCCGGACGCGGGATTGAACCGTCGTCCTCCCAAATGCGAGTCCAGTGTCTAACCACTGCGCCACCTCACTCGGTCGGTGTTTTCTGTAAATAGTACCGAAGTGGCAGTAGTGAACTACTATGAGCAAGGTAATCTCACATGAGCTGAACATTTGGACCCGCACAGTAGTGGAATACTTATTAACAGGATGGACTGTGACATTACAGGGCAGACGTTTCACCTGTCAGCCCCTATTACAGAGGAAACAAAAATGAAAATTATGCAGCCACAGTAATTTTAGTGGCCAGAGAAACCGTTGGGTTCTTTCCAGTTAAAAACCTGAACTACCTAAATGAAATGTTGCATCCTAACCTAACGTGTCCTCAAAATTGCTAATAGACACAAACGTGGGGCATGTTTCAGTAGAGTAGATGCTTTCATATGTTCAGCAATATCAGGAAGAAGCAGCAGCACATGATCAAAACCAGAAGCATCACAACCACAGGCACCATGTTCGTGTCGACTCTGTTTCGCACAGCCTTATCTACCTTAGGAGGAGGGCTGTTCACTAATGTGATCCTCCAGTACAACAGATACCACTGGCCTGGTTAACCATTTGTACATGGGAAGGTACGATGAGTATAAGGGCTAGCTATAGTAATAAGAGAGTTATGTTGTAGACATAATTTATTGTGGTTCAGAGAACACAAAACCTTGAGCAGTGTTAAAATGAACATTGTTACTTCCCATACAAGACACCATGAGGGCTTGATAAAGGGATATTCATATAAATCATTGTTTGTTTTGGAGGGATTAATGATTGAAAGATCACTCAATCAGGAATGAAGGTTTCATGTAGTAGCATAAAGACAATAGAGCCAATGGGCTGGCAATTGTAGGGGGAATGTAACAGACTTCCTGAGCTATGTTGCTTGGTGTAAGAAGAAACACTGTAAAATAACCTATGTTGTAACTTTGTGATTAAGCCTTCTCTCGTAGACTGGTCATGGGTTCAGACCCCAGGTCCACATCTTCCCAAAGAGGGGAGCTACGTAACACCATCACCAAATTAAAACAGCTCCATTGCAACCATATATGGGGCAAGTGGGCAGACACAGAGGTGCTGAAATGTAATTTTACAAGTGAGCCTGTTTGTACAATGCGAGGTGGCCAGTTTAAGCCACACAATCATGGTGACATTGTAGGAAGGCCGTGCAATGACAGGCATGCCTGTGGTATATTTCCACACCATTGGGCAACAGAGGTGTTAGTCTTCATGCACTCAGAAGCGGTGGAATGGCACAACAAAGGTGATACTAATCATTATAAATGCCCTCAGTTTCTAGCATATTTATGCTCAGTCTGGCAGCACCCTCCATGACACTGGATCTACATCAGTCTCCACCAGACTATGGGCCAGCCAGCAGCTGGACGCTGGTCCGAGCAGCCTGTTCCACCAGACCAGCTCATGATTATAAGTCCACTTCACAGACTTAGGTGACACAATGGGGAGCCATCACTGAGGTGCACAGCAGCACCAAACTTCCTCCTTGGAGGGCAATGGCTCACAGTCAGGGAGGTACTGCCACTATCCGTCCACACCAACGCGAGCTTCTAACCCAATACCCATGGTCCACCGTGGGAATTAAGTAGATATGTATGTCACTGGCATTTTTCACTCAAAGCCGCACAGTGCTAGCTCAGGCACGCACTGATGAGTGAGATAAGCAGTGCCAGCAAATCAGGACATGAAGGTGTTCAAAAAAGTGTCGAAAGCTTTGATAGGTGGTAGTACTCATGAGGACAAGAAAAATAAGTCGGTTACTGATCGGGTAAATCTTAATAAGTAAATTATTCCGGATAATTTAACACTAATGTAATTTATGTGTTGCTCCCAGGGTAATTTGTCATCCAGGTGTTGCGTACATAGTTCCGTGTAGTCATCACATACATAATTTTCCCACTAGAGCGCGCCCCGCTAATCACAACAGTGCAGGCGCAGCGCTCATCCATCTCCGCACTACGAGATGGCGCTGTCTTAGAGACGGACCAAATTCTGCTTCCGCCGATCCGCGTATTAATATGTAACGCAGCCAATGAGATTGCTGCTAACGTAGAACCTTTTCTCCTCGTGGATCACACTCACACAGTGATACCTGAACGCACGAGGTATTATAACGAATGTACAGACCTCCGATCAGTCAGTCTGCATTAGTCTGTATTAGTCTGCATTAGTCAGTAGTCACGTTTCAGTCTGCGCCTAATAAGATTACCATATTCCTGTACATAGCCATGAAGATAAATGAATAGACACTTTGTCAAGTATCAGAGATATGTGAGAATAAGATTAACGTACCAAGACCAAAGGAACTTCAGATTGTCAATTGTAAATAGCATCCAGAATCAAGTTAAGTAATTTTATATTGTTATTATTTTAATAAATGTGTGTGAAAATTAATCAAGTTCTGTTTAAAGTTAGTCACTGTCAATCTGCTACTCTAAGCGTGCAAGTGGCATTTCTATCGTCTGACCTAATGGCAGAAGATAAACATGCCACCATAAGACATCGAGACATATGCTGACACTTGCACAGAGCGACAAGTCAAATAATCTGTTGGTGTGTGTTCCGAAGTATGCACACCACACTAGGTATACCCCCAAGAACTTTATATAACAGGGAATATTAAAAGGACTTTTGTCTTTTAAACTAAATACCATTTTCTGTGTTTTGTTCTCGTTCAGGACAAACCTCTTCAACCTGAACCAATATGACACTTGGTCAAGAGTATTGTCAGCAGAACCTTTTAACTTATTTAGAGCATTCTTGTAGTTTAGAAACGTAGTGTCATATGCAAACAGCACTGTTTTGGAACTTATAAAAGAGAGTACGTCATTGATCATTACCAAAAACAAAAATGATCGCAAAACAGATCCCTGCAGGACTCCCACCTTAGTTTGTTTCTCGGTAGACTTTTCTGTGCCAATACACACAACCTGCCCATGGGTTTGGAGATAAGACTTTAGTAGTTTTGGGCTATTGTTCCTGATGGAGTTTCTGTAGAAGTGTGTCATGTCCTACACAGTCAAATGCTTAACTCAGGTCACAGAATGTGACATGAGCAGATCCCTTCTCCTCAAACACTTCAAGAACATATCTAATTATAGAGTATATTGTGTGTACTGTTTTGATTTTTTTATGAATTCATATTGTGCTACATTAAATATTCCAAGTTTTTCAGAATGAGAAGACAACTGATGGTAAATGATGTATTATATTATTTTGGCCATGACTGGAACCATTGATATTGGTCTGAAATATGCAGGGTTGTCTTTGTTGTCCTTTTTATACACAGGAACCATCCTAGATAATTTGAGCTCCTCTGTAAAGTACTCCTCTGTTAAACATTTATTTATGCAGTGAGTCAATGAATGAACAATGGAATCAATGACTTTCTTCAGCAAATTGCGAGACATGTCATAAATATCAGCACTGTCTGATGACTTAGAGTTCCTTTCTATTTGTGATACAGTACTAGGCGTAACCTCAGAGAAAGTGAGAATATTATTGTAGGGCGTCACATGATAATTTTTTTCTAAGAGTTCTAATGGACTGATGTGACTGCTTACTTCCTCGATAGATTTAATAAAATAATTATTAAACTCTTGATGTTGACCTTATGTGAGTCTTTGGCAATACTATTTATGAGATTCCAAGCAGCACTGCATTTATTGTTAGAAGTCTCAATGTACTGGGCATTGTGCGACTTTTTTGCTTCAATAACTGCCTTTTATAAACATTTTTCCATCTTTTATGCAAAGATTTTGCATATCCAGACTTATTATTATTGTATACATCTAACAGCATAATTACATGATGTTTCATATCAGACAGCATTTAAGTGTACTAAGAATTTTTCTTTTTGGACACCTTCCTTTCACAGCCTCTGTCTATTACTTTATATTTCCTAATAGGAACACTATCATTAAATATTTGCAGAAACAAGTTAAAGAAACATTCAAAATTTATCTTACCTGACTCATTATTTGATACACAAAGGTTACCATGATTCCTCTGGCAGAACCAATCTCTATCTGCAAGGGTTTTCCTGAACTTGTCAATCTTTTCATTGCTCATTGGTCTAGTGATCACTATTTTTGAATTGGCCATATTACCACTAAGATTGACTTAGCTGGTCCTATTAGCATATATTAGGGACACTGATTTGTGGTCAGAAAATATAAACATTGTTACATCACATTGGGCTTGGGAGCATTTAAAATTAACAAATACACTGTCAAAGCACGCTTGTTCTCTAGTAGGTTTACAGCTAACACACCATAGCTTGAACTGTTGTAGTAGGTTTTTCAAATCACTAACACTGCACTTGTGAGTTCACATGTCAAAATCGGAACTAAGATCACCACCTATTATAATTTCATAGCTGGTAAATATTTTCATAGTGAGCACACATAAAATGATGTCCAATTTTTCTAAACATACACTGCTAATACCATTGGGAGACCTGCACAATGATACTACTATTAGTTTCATACTAGTGGCTTTTTTTTAATCTTATGAGACTTAACTGCTAAGGTCATCAGTCCCTAAGCTTACACACTACTTAACCTAAATTATCCTAAGGACAAATACACACACCCATGCCCGAGGAAGGATTCGAACCTCCACCGGGACCAGCTGCACAGTCCATGACTGCAGCACCAGTGGCTTCAAAATTCAGTTCTTCACATAAATAATTTAGATCTAAGTTACCAATTGTAAGATCAATTGATCTACCAACTTAAATTGCTACACCACCTCTCTTGTGAACTCTTCTGCAGTAACTGCTTGATAAACTATAATTTTCGAACTTATAAACTGGAATTTCATCTTCAGTGGCCCAATGTTCACTTAAACACAATAAGTCAAATTTAATCTCTGACGAGATTGATTCAATTCTAATTCCTCATTGTTCAGACCCTGGATGTTTAAAAACCATTTTTCAGGACTATATTATGCTCTCCCATACTTTTTAGATGATACTTGTTTGTGGAATTTTTTTATGGTTATCTGTATTTTCACCCCCATCAAGCCGTTTTAGTTTCCCTTGTTTTGTATTATTTTGTAAACGTCTGTAAACATTCTGTTTAATGTTAGAGAACCCAGTTTATTTAAGTGCAGTCCATCCTTTCCTAGGAAGTTTTAATTTAGGAATTTATTTGGATCTGTGAACACTGCTCCAAGTCTTTAAATATGTCTGCTTGTGTCTGTATATGTGTGGATGGATATGTGTGTGTGTGCGAGTGTATACCCGTCCTTTTTCCCCCCTAAAGTATGTCTTTCCGCTCCCGGGACTGGAATGACTCCTTATCCTCTCCCTTAAAACCCACTTCCTTTCGACTTTCCCTCTTTCATGATGAGGCAACAGTTTGTTGCGAAAGCTTGAATTTTGTGTGTATGTTTGTGTTTGTTTGTGTGTCTATCGACGTGCCAGCGCTTTCGTTTGGTAAGTCACATCATCTTTGTTTTTTTATATTTATATATATATATATATATATATATATATATATATATATATATATATATATATATATACACTCCTGGAAATTGAAATAAGAACACCGTGAATTCATTGTCCCAGGAAGGGGAATCTTTATTGACACATTCCTGGGGTCAGATACATCACATGATCACACTGACAGAACCACAGGCACATAGACACAGGCGACAGAGCATGCACAATGTCGGCACTAGTACAGTGTATATCCACCTTTCGCAGCAATGCAGGCTGCTATTCTCCCATGGAGACGATCGTAGAGATGCTGGATGTAGTCCTGTGGAACGGCTTGCCATGCCATTTCCACCTGGCGCCTCAGTTGGACCAGCGTTCGTGCTGGACGTGCAGACCGCGTGAGACGACGCTTCATCCAGTCCCAAACATGCTCAATGGGGGACAGATCCAGAGATCTAGCTGGCCAGGGTAGTTGACTTACACCTTCTAGAGCACGATGGGTGGCACGGGATACATGCGGACGTGCATTGTCCTGTTGGAACAGCAAGTTCCCTTGCCGGTCTAGGAATGGTAGAACGATGGGTTCGATGACGGTTTGGATGTACCGTGCACTATTCAGTGTCCCCTCGACGATCACCAGTGGTGTACGGCCAGCGTAGGAGATCGCTCCCCACACCATGATGCCGGGTGTTGGCCCTGTGTGCCTCGGTCGTATGCAGTCCTGATTGTGGCGCTCACCTGCACGGCGCCAAACACGCATACGACCATCATTGGCACCAAGACAGAAGCGACTCTCATCGCTGAAGACGACACGTCTCCATTCGTCCCTCCATTCACGCCTGTCGCGACACCACTGGAGGCGGGCTGCACGATGTTGGGGCGTGAGCGGAAGACGGCCTAACGGTGTGCGGGGCCGTAGCCCAGCTTCATGGAGACGGTTGCGAATGGTCCTCGCCGATACCCCAGGAGCAACAGTGTCCCTAATTTGCTGGGAAGTGGCGGTGCGGTCCCCTACGGCACTGCGTAGGATCCTACGGTCTTGCCGTGCATCCGTGCGTCGCTGCGGTCCGGTCCCAGGTCGACGGGCACGTGCACCTTCCGCCGACCACTGGCGACAACATCGATGTACTGTGGAGACCTCACGCCCCACGTGTTGAGCAATTCGGCGGTACGTCCACCCGGCCTCCCGCATGCCCACTATACGCCCTCACTCAAAGTCCGTCAACTGCACATACGGCTCACGTCCACGCTGTCGCGGCATGCTACCATTGTTAAAGACTGCGATGGAGCTCCGTATGCCACGGCAAACTGGCTGACACTGACGGCGGCGGTGCACAAATGCTGCGCAGCTAGCGCCATTCGACGGCCAACACCGCGGTTCCTGGTGTGTCCGCTGTGCCGTGCGTGTGATCATTGCTTGTACAGCCCTCTCGCAGTGTCCGGAGCAAGTATGGTGGGTCTGACACACCGGTGTCAATGTGTTCTTTTTTCCATTTCCAGGAGTGTATATATATATATATATATATATATATATATATATATATATATAGGGTGTTACAAAAAGGTATGGCCAAACTTTCAGGAAACATTCCTCACACACAAAGAAAGAAAATATGTTATGTGGACATGTGTCCGGAAACACTTACTTTCCATGTTAGAGCTCATTTTATTACTTCTCTTCAAATCACATTAATCATAGAATGGGAACACACAGCAACAGAACGTACCAGCGTGACTTCAAACACTTTGTTACAGGATATGTTCAAAATGTCCTCCGTTTGCGAGGATACATGCATCCACCCTCCGTCGCATGGAATCCCTGATGCGCTGATGCAGCCCTGGAGAATGGCATATTGTATCACAGTCGTCCACAATACGAGCACGAAGAGTCTCTACCTTTGGTACCGCGGTTGCGTAGACAACAGTTTTCAAACGCCCCCATAAATGAAAGTCAAGAGGGTTGAGGTCAGGAGGCCATGGAATTGGTCCGCCTCTACCAATCTATCGGTCAACGAATCTGTTGTTGAGAAGCGTACAAACACTTCGACTGAAATGTGCAGGAGCTCCATCGTACATGAACCACATGTTGTGTCGTACTTGTAAAGGCACATGTTCTAGCAGCACAGGTAGAGTATCCCTTATAATATCATGATAACGTGCTCCATTGAGCGTAGGTGGAAGAGCATGGGGCCCAATCAAGACATCACCAACAATGCCTGCCTGAACGTTCACAGAAAATCTGTGTTGAAGACGTCATTGCACAATTGCGTGCGGATTCTCGTCAGCCCACACATGTTGGTTGTGAAAATTTACAATTTGATCACATTGGAATGAAGCCTCATCCGTAAAGAGAACATTTGCACTGAAATGAGGATTGATGCATTGTTGGATGAACCATTCGCAGAAGTGTACCCGTGGAGGCCAATCAGCTGCTGATAGTGCCTGCACACGCTGTACATGGTACGGAGACAACTGGTTCTCCGGTAGCACTCTCCATACAGTGACGTGGTCAACGTTACCTTGTACAGCAGCAACTTCTCTTATGCTGACATTAGGGTTATCGTCAACTGCATGAAGAATTGCCTCATCCATTACAGGTGTCCTCATCGTTCTAGGTCTTCCCCAGTCGCGAGTCATGGGCTGGAATGTTCCGTGCTCCGTAAGACGCCGATCAATTGCTTCGAACGTCTTCCTGTCGGGACACCTTCGTTCTGGAAATCTGTCTCAATACAAACTTACCGCGCCACGGCTATTGCCCCGTGCTAATCCATACATCAAATGGGCATCTACCAACTCCACATTTGTAAATATTGCACTGACTGCAAAAGCACATTCATGATGAACGCTAACCTGCTGATGCTACGTACTGATGTGCTTGATGCTAGTACTGTAGAGCAATGAGTCGCATGTCAACACAAGCACCGAAGTCAACATTACCTTCCTTCAATTGGGCCAACTGGCGGTGAATCGAGGAAGTGCAGTACATACTGACGAAACTAAAATGAGCTCTAACATGGAAATAAGCATTTCCGGACACATGTCCACATAACATCTTTTCTTTATTTGTGTGTGAGGAATGTTTCCTGATGTATAGGTATATATATATATATATATATATATATATATATATATAAAGTACAGTTTGTCATTTATATTTCATGAAGGAACAAGTCTGATGAACATTATTGCAGTATATACTACTGCACCATCACATTCACCTGAGACACACCTGAAATAAATGTTTCATTTTTAAAATGAGAAGAAAACTGACAAATGATTCCCATAAATAAATACTCCAGTTTGATACAAATGTATATTTTTTTCAGAGGCATCGATACCATATATTTATTTTCAATCACTTTTTTGAGATTTGGTTTCTATAATAGTAACTACATTAAGCACTTACCTAGCATATTTGTCAAGAAACTATCATCATCACAATCTAGTATGGCAGAATCTTTAGAGTCTACACTGGCACTGGTGGGAGGAGGAGTCATACAAGTGCTCCAGAGCAAGAGATACAATAAATCACCATGTGCTGAGAAAAAGGTAATTAAAAATAGAAATTTAGCCAAGAAAGAGTATTGTCCATACAAGTACTAAAGGCAGTTTGTCTCAGCCACTTTTCAGTAAGTATCATCTCACCTGGCAGTTTGGATACAAGAAACAGAAAATTTGCATGCCATTTCCTTTCGGTTATTTCTTAAATAAACCTAACATTTTCCCTTCTTCGTGTCTTCTGATAATGTACTGAAGATCATTTTATGTTGAAGTTCCATAGTTTTATGAAGCAGGCATTGGTATGCATTTCCCTACTGAAGACATTCATAGCCCTAGTTTCATAATTCTGAAATGAGCTGAGATCCTCATAGGTTGAACTATGTGCCAGATCATAACTTCAATTCTATGTTGGATCTTCAACAGTTTTAGTACACTCTTTATCATTAAGCTATTATATCTTACTTAATTTTTGCTTAAATTAGTAATAATAGCTTTCCAGACTAATTTTGGTTTATGACTTTTATGTCTGACGAGCATGTTGCTGCTGCGGAAGAAATAATTATGGAAATATCATTTGAAATTTGAAAGAGTTGTCTTGTTTAATTAGGAATGATAGAAAGCATGATATTTATTTTATTCTCAACAATGAACACATTTATTGAAACTGAATGATACATAAAGGAGAGGAATAAATGGTATTCATTTTATTTGGTTGACTTTGTTATTCAAAAGCTTTAAGGTGGACACTATTTTTTGTTTTTCCATCTTCAGCAAAAACAAATAAATTTCTTGGTTGTTGGACTTGTGAGCATTCAACATACAACTGGCCATGTGAACTTGAAGTGATTCATTTTGTGTCTTGTTGATGGTCATTGAGAATCCAACTTGAATGGGGAACTGCAGTCGTTTGGAATTAAATGGCACATCGGTGGGAATGATGGTAATGCATGTAATGAGCACATCTTCTTCTTTAAACTTTCCACTAAGAATAATTGCCTTGATGACATTCGGCGTCAGCTTTTCCACAGCGAGTCTTGTTCCAGTACACAATTGGGGTGGATTATGTTCAATAAGAGAATAATTGCCACGCCGATTTTGAGCGACAATCTGTGCGGTGACACACCAGGAAGATCTAACGAATTTAAAAACTCGATTGGATACGGTAATTAACAACTTCGTCCGCGTTCATGACGGTGTCAATCGATTTGTGTGTTACACAATCGCCTGTATTTTTTTTCTTGAACTGCATATTGATTGCAAAGAAGACGGTGGTTTATGCTGCCAAAATAGCATGTTCACAAAGCGATTTATGAATTTTATACTTGGTGACTGTCTGCGGAAAATCTTTTTGTATGAGTTTTTCGATGGGTGGCACAATGACACAAAAGTTCAATTGAAATGAAATACATTTTGTGGTAGAATCAACTGGAACTTTTCTTCCACCAATGTTCCACAGCTGTCTTGTGAATGTGGCTACCGATGCATCGTGCTTTTTGTATGAGTTTTTCGATGGGTGGCACAATGACACAAAAGTTCAATTGAAATGAAATACATTTTGTGGTAGAATCAACTGGAACTTTTCTTCCACCAATGTTCCACAGCTGTCTTGTGAATGTGGCTACCGATGCATCGTGCTGCAAATGTAAGTGTATATTGGTCTTTAATGTGAGTTTAAGCACAAGTCTCCAAAGATGCGACGCTTTGAGCTCGTCATCTGATGCTGGTGTACGTATCATGGAAAGAGTTTGTCTTAAGTCGGCAGATAATAAAATGAGAACGCAACAGGACGGTTGTGCCTTTGATCGTAAATCTTTAAGCGTTCGGTCAAGTGCTCAAGCGATTTCTTATGAGCCATGGTGCATTCGCACCAGACAATGACCTTGCGAAGTTTCCTAACTTTAGCCAGGCCAGATCCTTTTGAAATGTTACATGTTGCAGCTTCCGAGATATGCATATTCCAAGGCAATCTGAGCGCCGTATGCGCTATTCGCCCACCACCTAATTATGTAGCCGCAATAGCTGATGAAGCAAGAGCCAAACCAATTCCATTTTGAGGTCGAATGTGAGCCAATAGCAAAGTGATGAGAAGCGTTTTTCCAGTGCCGCCAGGCACGTCTAGGGAGACCAGACTACTTCAGCCATTTGACTGGGCATTTGCAATTCTGTCGCAGGCCAATTTTCATTCCACAAGCAAAAGTGGTTTGTTTGCTTCAACAAACAAGTGCAAATCATTAGTATTGGATTGAATCGTTTGGGGGAAGAGACCAAACAGCGAGGTCATCGGTCTCATCGGATTAGGGAAGGAAGTCGGCCGTGCACTTTTAGAGGAACCATCCCGGCATTTGCCTGGAGCGATTTAGGGAAATCACGGAAAACCTAAATCAGGATGGCCGGACGCGGGATCATTAGTATTGTACTGCTGTTCTCTCATTAAATTGCAATGATAAAGGTCAAGTGCAGAACGTTCTGGCGCAGTCATGCCAAAATGAATGAGTTCTTTGTTGTTGATGGTGAAGCACATGTCATCGATTTCGATCAGAGCTGGATCGAAAATATTGCCCAAAAAAATGATGGATTTGTCATTGCTAAAGGTACGAACAAGGTGCAAAATGCCTTCGTTCAAATCTTCTCTGAATTTTTCCCATAAATCTTTCGGGTTAGATGGCGAACACTTAGTCAAAATGATGGCGCATAATGTTCGAATTTGTCGCGGATGACAGCTGGCATATGTGTCCGTCAGTGTTGTTTCCCACTGTTGGTCATTTTCGAACAAACGAAGATTTTGGCAAGCTTTTCTGTACGTTTGGCATTCTATGCCATCGACTGTTGTCAAATTTGCAAATGAAATACGACATTTGACGTTACCCAACAGTATTCTCAAATAGTAAGTCTCGGCATTATTTGGATGTACTGTGTAAATACGGCCAAATACATCGCATGAATACAGATTTTGATAGCCTTCGACATGCATGCACTGCTTACGTCTTTGGAATTTCTTGGATGTATACTATTTTGGGACTTCTGCGTGCAAGAATGTCTTGGCAAATACATTTTCTTCACACAGCGCACAAAATGCTGTAATTGTTGTGTGCACTGGTTCAGCAGCAACATTTCGTGCAGTTTCTGCTGTGAAACAGACTCTTTGTCGATCTTCAAGATGAGCACTGAGATGAACAACGCTGGGATGGCGACTGTGAACTGGAAAACACAAAATACGCCAAACAGCATCGTTTCTGCTGATACATCGACCTGTTTGAAACTGACTCACTTCATCGTTGCGTGCATCAGTTCTATCAGTACTGACTATTGCATGTTGCTGCTTTTTTGACATATTTGGATATGCATTTGATCGATTTGACAGAATGATAATATTCGACGTTGATATGAGCTTTAAATGTATTTTACAACTGCGGAGAATATGGCACAATCCATCTGTTGTCGATTTCAGGAACATTTCTCGTTCTCATTGTGGCTGTATGACCTCCGTCTTCTGATTTTCGGCACCTATTTGTGGATATCCGTCAACACCAGTGCCTGTTTCATAAACAAATTCTCTGGGATGCTTTTGCATGCATTTTTATGTACCATGCAAGGAGATTGTGGATTATTGCTCTGCATGGTCCATCAATTTAATGAGTTTTTGCTTGAATAGTCATGCAGTCAAATTGTGTCGACTGGATGGACGCTGAAGGTACAATAGAAGCTCTTTTACACACATCAAAAAAAGTTTTCCAACACCTCGGTTCCGAGAGTTCCAGAACCTGTACAGAAAATTGGAATAGAGATCAACATAAACATCATTTCCACCCTTTTTATTGCTCATGAAAACCACACATTGCATGTTGTACCACCATACAGAGAGACCTTCAGAATGGTGGTCCAGATTGCTGCACACACTGGTACCTCTAGTACCCAGTAGCACGTCCTCTTGCATTGACGCATGCCTGTATTCGTCATGGCATACTATCTACAAGTTCGTCAAGGCACTGTTGCTCCAGACTGTCCCATTCATCAACGTCGATTCGGCGTAGATCCCTCAGAGTGGTTGGTGGGTCACGTCGTCCATAAACAGCCCTTCTCAATCTATCCCAGGTATGTCTGATAGGGTTCATGTCTGGAGATCATGCTGACCACTCTAGTCGAGTGATGTCGTTATCCTGAAGGAAGTCATTCACAAGATGTGCACGATGGGGGCGCGAATTGTCTTCCATATAGACAAATGTCTCGCCAGTATGCTGCTGATATGATTGCACTGTCAGTCGGAGGATGGCATCCACGTATCGTACAGCCGTTATGGCGCCTTCCATGACCATGAGCAGCGTACGTCGGCCCCACATAATGCCACCCCGAAACAGCAGGGAACCTCCACCTTCCTGCATTTCGCTGAACAGTGCGTCTAAGGTGTTCAGCCTGACCGGGTTGCCTCCAAACACGTCTCCAATGATTGTTTGGTTGAAGGCATATGCGACACTCATCGGTGAAGAGAATGTGATTCCAATCCTGAGCAGTCCATTCGGCATGTTGTTGGGCCCATCTGTACTGGGGGGTGTCGACGTTGCAAAGATGGTCCTAGCCATGGATGTCTGGAGTAAAGTTGTACATCATGCAACCTACAGCGCACAGTTTGTGTCGTAACATGACCTCCTGTGGCTGCACAAAAAGCATTATTCAACATGGTGGCGTTGCTGTCAGGATTCCTCGAGCCTTAATCCATAGGTAGCGGTCATCCACTGTAGTAGTAGCCCTTGGGTGGCCTGAGCGAGGCATGTCAGCGACAGTTATTGTTTCTCTGTATCTCCTCGATGTCTGAATAGCATCACATTGGTTTACTCCGAGATGGGAAGTTGGGTTTACGGAAAAAAAATTTTTTTCAAAATTTTGAAATTCGCGAAGGGGGGTAACCGTGAATTTTATCGAAACTCGTGTGTTCCTAGAAGTGCGTTTCGTTGCATGCATTTTATAGTTCCCATCATATAGATATTGGCCAGGGTGAAAAAAGTTTCCTAGCACAAAGTAACAATGTTGACGCAATCGAACCGTGGTATTGATCGTCTAGGCATGGTTGAACTGCAGACAACACGAGCCGAGTAACTCGTTCCTGGTGGATTGACTGGAACTGATCGGCTACTGGACCCCCTCCATCTAATAAGCGCTGCTCGTGCATTGTTGTTTACATCTTTGGGCGGGTTTAGTTACATCTCTGAACAGTCAAAGGGACTTTGTCAGTGATGAAATATCCACAGTCAACACTAGTGATGGGCTAAACTGCGATTTTCCGATATCAGTGATTTCTGTGAATGCTACTTTTCAGTATCTGTTATTCTTAACTGTAATTTGTCGCAGTTAAGAGTCGCAGTTAAGGAACCTAAGTCGCGTATCCCTCCGCCACTGCTATTTCTGCTACTTCCGCGATTTCTGCTACTTCTGCGACTTCTGCTACTTCTGCGATTTCTGTGACTTCTGCTACTTCTGCGATTTCTGTGACTCCTGCGATTTCTGCGACGTACCACCGTATGAAAAAGTTACATCTGTCCACACAGAAAATTGCATCTCAACAAACCTGTCATTGGTAAGTATGTTTTACGTTTATTCTTCCGTTGGCTTTAATTTTGTATTAAAGAAACAACTGTGAAAATATTAATAGTGTAATTAATATGTAAGTAGCCGCACAGTACCGTAATAGTTCGTGTTTAGAAAATGAATTCTAACATATTGTTATGTTCATAAGTACCTGAACTACATTTCAGTCACTCAGTAAAGTGATAATTCAAAATATCATTGTCAACAGAGCTGAAGAAATTGCCAGTCTTTAGACCGTTTTCGTCAGACGAGAGGTTAGTTTCTAAGCGTTTTGATGGATTTAATTACTTCAGTGAGATCGTTCTTGCGAATGTGATATAGCAAATATTAGCAAATGTGATATAGCAAATATTAGCAATCTACTCTGTCAATTATACTACTAGTAAAGTGACAGCAAAAATTGTTTAATAATCCTTGTGTTTTTGCAGACGCAGTTCTGACTGATTACTGGTTGCTGTACATATCTATCCACATCAAGGCTGTTGAGAGAGACTCGTGAAGATTCAAGACAGCTCTTGGAGGATTTGCAGTTTAAAAGTGAAATAATTATGAAATAAGTGTGTGACTGATTAAAGTGTTTTATTGAAGTTGTTGTGCGATTTTAAAGGAATAATAAATGTTAAATACATTGAGTGAATAATAAAAATCTCATTTTCCACATGTTAAGCCGTCCTATACCCGTAATTTTCCGCCACTTATTTATTGGTAAACACTTGTTGGATACCGAGGTGCCGCCCCCCCCCCCCCCCTTTCTCCACAATCTTGGTGTGACACTGACCTGTAACATATCCCGAAGTCTACAATATGCATTTTGAGGCTGTTGATATGAAAGTGGGAAGTACAGATCTTCCAGTTAAATCAGGAATAGCTTAAGTGCATTACTTGAAAGTGACACAGGAAAAGCTTACTTATGTAGGTGGTAGTAGTGTCGGCAAAAAGTTCTTGTGTGTGAAGTTGCCATGTAGAACACCAGGTGTAAAACTTTTCTCCCGAGTCTTGAACTGTGTCGGAATAAAAGTGAGGCATTCATATGACTGTTTTCATTTCTCTACACTTATACAGATGTCTGAGTTCTGCTGTGTTAACATTGCAAAGTCCTGTAGGCATGTGGAGTATTAACCAAAACTGTCATATTGGAAGCAGAATCTAACACATTTGTTACGTTACTTGATATTTTCAGGAGAAAAAGGCAATGTTGCTTCTTATTAATATAATACATTCAGAGTCACAGCAGTATTTGACCAACCATAACTGATGCTGAATGTGCATGTCGTCGTATAATATGAAGGGCTTATTTCAATAGTGGTACAAGTCCATTACCTACACTTTTCTGTCTATAATGCTTCTGAAATTAGTGATCCAAACAAACATAAATAAAGGTTCATCTCTAGCAAGAAGCCATATGCTTGAATATTTCTGGTATCTCAACTGCAGATTTTTCAGCACTCATTTAACTTTACGACTCTCTATCTCAAAATTAACAAAAATGGACTTGTACCACTATTGAAATAAGCCCTTCATATGCACACACAGCACATCGATCTCGTGAGGCACAAGGCTCTCATTACGAAGTACGTACATCGGTCAACAGATGACACTAGGAAAAGTATGTTAACTGCGGTTTTTAGTTGCTACTTGCGACTCTTAGTTGCGATTTGTCACAGAAATCGCAGTTTGACTCGGTAGCGAATAGCGTAGTATGAACTTTGCTCAACAGATGGCAGTGCTAACTGCGCTTTTTAGTTGCTACTTGCGACTCTTAGTTGCGACTAGTCACGGAAATCGCAGTTAGACTCCATAGCGTACCGCAGAGATGGGCGTAGTACGAACTTTGACCCACATATGGCACTGCTAACCGCGCTTTCTAGTTGCTACTTGCGACTCTTAGTTGCGACTTGTCACGGAATTCGCAGTTAGACTCCCCCCATGAACCATGGACCTTGCCGTTGGTGGGGAGGCTTGCGTGCCTCAGCGATACAGATAGCCGTACCGTAGGTGCAACCACAACGGAGGGGTATCTGTTGAGAGGCCAGACAAACGTGTGGTTCCTGAAGAGGGGCAGCAGCCTTTTCAGTAGTTGCAGGGGCAACAGTCTGGATGATTGACTGATCTGGCCTTGTAACACTAACCAAAACGGCCTTGCTGTGCTGGTACTGCGAACGGCTGAAAGCAAGGGGAAACTACAGCCGTAATTTTTCCCAAGGGCATGCAGCTTTACTGTATGGTGAAATGATGATGGCGTCCTCTTGGGTAAAATATTCCGGAGGTAAAATAGTCCCCCATTCGGATCTCCGGGCGGGGACTACTCAGGAGGACGTCGTTATCAGGAGAAAGAAAACTGGTGTTCTACGGATCGGAGCGTGGAATGTCAGATCCCTTAATCGGGCAGGTAGGTTAGAAAATTTAAAAAGGGAAATGGATAGGTTAAAGTTATATATAGTGGGAATTAGTGAAGTTAGGTGGCAGGAGGAACAAGACTTTTGGTCAGGCGAATACAGGGTTATAAATACGAAATCAAAATGGGGGAATGCAGGAATAGGTTTAATAATGAATAAAAAAATAGGAGTGCGGGCAAGCTACTACAAACAGCATAGTGAACGCATTATTGTGGCCAAGATAGACACGAAGCCCACGCCTACCACAGTAGTACAAGTTTATATGCCAACTAGCTCTGCAGATGACGAAGAAATTTAAGCAATGTATGATGAAATAAGAGAAATTATTCAGGTAGTGAAGGGAGACGAAAATTTAATAGTCATGGGTGACTGGAATTCGGTAGTAGGAAAAGGAAGAGAAGGAAACGTAGTAGGTGAATATGGATTGGGGGGAAGAAATGAAAGAGGAAGCCGTCTGGTAGAATTTTGCACAGAGCACAACTTAATGATGGCTAACACTTGGTTCAAGAATCATAAAAGAAGGTTGTATACATGGAAGAAGCCTGGAGATACTGACAGGTTTCAGATAGATTATATAATGGTAAGACAGAGATTTAGGAACCAGGTTTTAAATTGTAAGACATTTCCAGGGGCAGATGTGGACTCTGACCACAATCTATTGGTTATGAACTGTAGATTAAAACTGAAGAAACTGCAAAAAGGTGGGAATTTAAGGAGATGGGACCTGGATAAACTGACTAAACCAGAGGTTGTACAGTGTTTCAAGGAGAGCATAAGGGAACAATTGACAGGTATGTGGGAAAGAAATACAGTAGAAGAAGAATGGGTAGCTTTGAGGGATGAAGTAGTGAAGGCAGCAGAGGCTCAAGTAGGTAAAAAGACAAGGGCTAGTAGAAATCCTTGGGTAACAGAAGAAATATTGAACTTAATTGATCAAAGGAGAAAACATAAAAATGCAATAAATGAAGCAGGCAAAAAGAAATACAAACGTCTCAAAAATGAGATCGACAGGAAGTGCAAAATGGCTAAGCAGAGATGGCTAGAGGACAAATGTAAGGATGTAGAGGCTTGTCTCACCAGGGGTAAGATAGATACTGCCTACAGGAAAATTAAAGAGACCTTTAGAGAAAAGAGAACCACTTGTATGAATATCAAGAGCGCAGATGGAAACCCAGTTCTAAGCAAGAGTATATAGAGAGTCTATACAAGGGCGATGTACTTGAGGACAATATTATGGAAAATGAAGAGGATGTAGATGAAGATGAAATGGGAGATATGATACTGCGTGAAGAGTTTGACAGAGCACTGAGAGACCTGAGTCGAAACAAGGCCCCGGGAGTAGACAACATTCCATTAGAACTACTGACAGCCTTGGGAGAGCCAGTCCTGACAAAACTCTACCATCTGGTGAGCAAGATATATGAGACAGGCGAAATACCCTCAGACTTCAAGAAGAATATAATAATTCCAATCCCAAAGAAAGCAGGTGTTGACAGATGTGAAAATTACCGAACAATCAGTTTAATAAGTCACGGCTGCAAAATACTAACACGAATTCTTTACAGACGAATGGAAAAACTAGTAGAAGCCGACCTCGGGGAAGATCAGTTTGGATTCCGTAGAAATATAGGAACACGTGAGGCAATATTGACCCTACAACTTATCTTAGAAGCTAGATTAAGGAAAGGCAAACCTACGTTTCTAGCATTTGTGGACTTAGAGAAAGCTTTTGACAATGTTGACTGGAATACTCTCTTTCAAATTCTAAAGGTGGCAGGGGTAAAATACAGGGATTGAAAAGCTATTTACAACTTGTACAGAAACCAGATGGCAGTTATAAGAGTCGAGGGACATGAAAGGGAAGCAGTGGTTGGGAAGGGAGTGAGACAGGGTTGTAGCCTGTCCCCGATGTTATTCAATCTGTATATTGAGCAAGCAGTGAAGGAAACAAAAGAAAAATTCGGAGTAGGTATTAAAATCCATGGAGAAGAAATAAAAACATTGAGGTCCGCCGATGACATTGTAATTCTGTCAGAGACAGCAAAGGACTTGGAAGAGCAGTTGAACAGAATGGACAGTGTCTTGAAAGGAGGATATAAGACGAACATCAACAAAAGTAAAACGAGGATAATGTAATGTAGTCGAATAAAGTCGGGTGATGCTGAGGAAATTAGATTAGGAAATGAGACACTTAAAGTAGTAAAGGAGTTTTGCTATTTGGGGAGCAAAATAACTGATGATGGTCGAAGTAGAGAGGATATAAAATGTAGACTGGCAATGGCAAGGAAAGCGTTTCTGAAGAATAGAAATTTGTTAACATCGAGTATAGATTTAAGTGTCAGGAAGTCGTTTCTGAAAGTATTTGTATGGAGTGTAGCCATGTATGGAAGTGAAACATGGACGATAAATAGTTTGGACAAGAAGAGAATAGAAGCTTTTGAAATGTGGTGCTACAGAAGAATGCTGAAGGTTAGATGGGTAGATCACATAACTAATGAGGAGGTATTGAATAGGTCTGGGGAGAAGAGAAATTTGTGGCACAACTTGACTAGTAGAAGGGATCGGTTGGTAGGACATGTTCTGGGGCACCAAGGGATCACCAATTTAGTATTGGAGGGCACCGTGGAGGGTAAAAATCATAGAGGGAGACCAAGAGATGAATACACTAAGCAGATTCAGAAGGATTTAGGTTGCAGTAGTTACTGGGAGATGAAGCAGCTTGCACAGGATAGAGTAGCATGGAGAGCTGCATCAAACCAGTCTCAGGACTGAAGACCACAACAACAACAACAACTCCATAGCGTACCGCAGAGATGGACGTAGTATGAACTTCGGCCAACAGAATGGCTCACGTCTTTGAATGTGAAATACTACTTGCGACCGCTAACTGTGACTGAAATCGCAGTTAGATTCTGTAAAGTTGCTACTGTGATATCTGTGACTTGTCAGTCACTGCGATTTCTAACAGATACGCGATTTCCTGCCCACCACTAGTCAACACCTATCCCTAGGAGTTCTGGGAACCGAGTTGATGCAAAACATTTTTGATGTGTATATTTCGTCCCATGCAGGGTTACATGTAAATGTGATGAAAAAGTAGGGGCGGCCATGAGAATGTACAAATGTCATGGCATCTTGTACATATTCATGCAAATGCTGTGGGCTGCCACTGAACATTGGTGGAAGTATAACCGTTTTGTCTGTGCCAGAAACATTTCCATCGTTTGCAGCTGCATCTCGTAGATGAATGTTCACTTCTCAACACAACGATGTTTGATTTAGAGGAATGAATAACAGAAACAGTTGATGACATTGCAGAATATGATTCGTTCCATTCTGAGGTATCATTATGTGGTAGGAATAACGATTCATTGCAGGTACCGTTTCACTGAGTTGTTAAACTGTGACAATAAACGAAAAGAAAGAGTAGATAAATAAAAGTTACACTTAAGAATGTTTGAAAGTAAAAAAGAAAATAATATTTTCATTTCATTAACTGCAATAAGGATATCTGTATTTACATGTAATTGGATTAGTCTGCATAATATTAGAGTGATATCCGTCCTTCCCCTCCCAAAACGTTATAGGATACTGCAGTGCATCTTATGATTGATGTGTGAAAGCCGGAAAATGGAAACAAAACAATACCATGAAAACTCGCGCGCATGTCTAAGCAGTATTAACGATCAAAACTTTAGATCTAATGCATCAGATGCGGCCAGTGAATTACCGATAACCTCAGTAAGCCATAAAAGGGCAGTGTGATAGACTTGGAGCAGTGTTCACAGTCTTTAAATATGTCTGCTTGTGTCTGTATGTATATATATATATGTGTGTGTGTGTGTGTGTGTGTGTGTCCTTTTTCCCCCCTAAGGTAAGTCTTCCCGCTCCCGGGATTGGAATGACTCCTTACCCTCTCCCTTAAAACCCACTTCCTTTCGTCTTTCCCTCTCCTTCCCTCTTTCCTGATGAGGCAACAGTTTGTTGCGAAAGCTTGAATTTTGTGTGTATGTTTGTGTTTGTTTGTGTGTCTATCGACATGCCAGCGCTTTCGTTTGGTAAGTCACATCATCTTTGTTTTTAGATATATTTTTCCCATGTGGAATGTGCACAAGTAGAAAAAGAAAACATATTATATGGGCATGAGTCCGTAAACTATTTATTTCAGCATTAGAGCTCTGTTTCTACAATTTTTTAACACATTAATCATGGGAAACACACAGGAAAGTAATGTATCAGCACAGAATAAAATACTTTCCTAAATGAAATGTTCAAAATGCACTCCATTAGGAAGGCTACATGCATCAAATCCCTGGAGAACAGCATATTATTCCACAGCCTTCCACAATAAGGGTGTGTAGACTCTGTACATCTTGTACTGGAATTCCATACACAAGAGATTTCAAATGCCCCCACAAATAAAAGTCTAATGGGTTTAGGTCTCGAGAGTGTGAGGCCCAAAGGAACTGGTGCATCTCTACCTATTCATCCATCATGGAATCTGTAGAAGCCTAAGGACATTAACTCTGAAATGAGGAGGAGCTCCGTCACTGCATGAAATATATTTTGATGCACTCATAAGGGCACTTGTTCCAGCAGAACAGGTAGAGCACTGTCTAAGAAAGCATGACAAGTTTCTCTGTCAAGTTTGTGTGATAGAACATGAGGCTCTAACAAGCAGTCACAAACAATGAGAGCCCTGAATTTGACAAAAAATCTTTGTTGATGACAGGATTGCACAATTTCATTTGGATTCTTCACAGCCCACGATAAGGAATAGGAGTGGGCCAAGAATTGAACTTTATTGGACTCCCTTCATGATTTCTCACTTGTCACTAAATTCTTTTACCTTCCAACATTGTTTGCATTATTCAACACAACTTTTTGATTGTTATGATTATGAAGAGAAGAAGAAAATGAGCTTTAACATGGAAATAAAGCAGTCCCAGTCCCACGTCCATATAACATACTTTATTCCTCAAACATAAGGATTTTTTCTGAAAGTTTTGACTACATTTTCAGTTACTCAGTGTATAGCTTGCTGATAACACACATGGCTCACAGATGGTCATCCTGCCATTTTTAGTTTTGTTCATTTCTCGAAGCACAACAGAAACTTGCATCCTTTATTGTACGGGGTGATTCCCTCATGATGTTACAAACTTTCAGGGATGATGGAGAAGGGTAAATGTATCAATTTGAATCAAGGGACCCTGGTCTCGAAAAGACCAAGTCCAAAGTGAGAAGTGAAAATTGTTTTGAAACCTCTGACAGTGGACCTCTTCTTCTGCAAGTTCTTTGCTTTCCATATTTTGGGAGGAGGTAGCTTGGACCAAAACAAGAAAAAGTCCAGTAAACATGGGCTCTAAAGAGGATACCTTAATAGCTATCAACACTTTTGCATCTTTGCTATTGCGAAAAACATCTCTTCTACTGAACAAGAGCTCCTAGCTCTTAAGGTATGCACTTTACAGCCCATGTTTATGATCCAATTGTTTCTTCTTTTGGCCCATACTACATCCTTCCACAATATGGAAAGCAAAGATTTTGCAGTGGAAGAGGTCCACTGTTAGAGTTATCAGAACGATTTTTGCTTGTAACTTTCAACTCTGTCATTTCCGGACCAGTGTCCCTTACTTCAAATTGATGCATTTACCCTTCTCCAACATCCCTGAAAGTTTTAATACCATAACAGACTCACCCTGCATACTTGAAACTGTATATGATGCAAGGGCAAAAAAGTAGACTTTCGGCACCAAAGAAATAATTTGATTGTGAGTGATCTCTTATGAGGTGCAGATACTGCTATTGCAAGAGTCCTTTCTGATATTGTATACAGTATATGATAATACAGAACTGTTTGCATATAATTGTGATCAGCAATACGATTGTATTTCACTGTATTTGTATTCGACTCATAACATACATTTTACAGATCATCTGAACATATTGTACAGGAGACATGACAAGTTTTGACTTATGATACACACAGTTACATATTTTTATAACACTAATTTTACCAGCACAGATTTGTGTTGAGCACATTATTAAACTGTTTTTCTTGTGATGAACAGTACTTAGTGTCTAAATTCCAGACATTATTTTATGCATACAATAGTTTATACAACATGATGATATTAAATACTCACACGGTTCATATGATCATCTCATCATTCATAAGTTCCTCAACTGAGTAGTAGCATTTTTCAACCAGAAGATCATATAGTTTTCACTTCAGTGAACCTATCTCCATGCTCAGTACATCTCTACCCTTAAGTTTATCGTTGACTTTCATTCCCATGTGCTTGGGTGTCTGCTGGTAGAGTTTTAGGTGATGTGCTGGAAGCATCAAATTTTCCTTGTGTCTAGTGTTGTGTGTATGATTGAAATGGTTTTCTTCCATTACTTAAGAATTATGGTGTACAAAGATGATAATCTCAAATATGTACAATGGAGGGATAGGTAATCTTATAGGGTAACAGTATATTCTTGGAGAGGCAGCATACATTTTTTCTAATGATTCTTTTCTAAAGTAGTAGGATTTATAACATATGACTTGAATTCCTCAAAATAATTAAACCATATTTAATTATGGATTCAGAGTAGCTGTGGTACACCACCTTCCTGCTATTTATATCTGTTACACCAGATAGCATGTCCATTGAAAAAGCAAGTCTGTTTAATTTAGTAGATAATAATCTATATATGCTTGCCAGATTACATTTTTGTCCAAGTTTAGTCATAAAAATTTGATGGTCTGAGCATCTTCTGTAACTTGATTTTTATGTTTGATACTGATCTCACTGATTTTTGATTGTTCAGTTTTAAACTGAGTAAACAGGGCCTTTGAAATGTTACGTTTAAGAACATTTGGTTGAAACCATGTATCTAGGTTGTTTAGTGTGTTTATTACAGCATCTGGAATTTCCTTCGCACTTTCTTTGTCATTACGTACTGAAGTATCATTGGCAAACATGACTGGCTGGTTACTGGTATTGAGAGGTAAATCATTTATGTAAAAGAGAAACAAGAATGGCCCTAAGATTCAGCCTTGATGGACTTGTTGTGAAATTGTATCCACTGAGATGCAAATACATAGTATTAGATGTTATGAGTACCCTTTGCGTCCTGTTTTCACATAAGACCTAAGCCACTGTAGCGAATTTTGTCTAGTTTGTGAAGCAACATGGAGTGAGTCACTGAATTCTTTCCCTTTTTACCCTGAATTGTTTATTATCTTTAGGTGGTGTTTGTAGGAGTGATTTCTGGAATATTTGTATCACATCACAAAGTTATTTTTATTGCGTTCCAATAAAAATTAAAGAACTTTGGAAAAAAAATCATTTTGTTGTAGGTGTTACAAAGTAGTTGATAATTTTTGCTGCTAGAATGTAGGCTAGCAAATATACATTGATAAACTGAAGAATAACTTTTTTTCCACTACGTGATTGAACTGATAAGTTAGAAAAGGGAGAGCAAATTTTTTCAGGAGATACAAAAACTTACTACATAATGACTTTAAGCATGGTGTCATGCGGTTGCTATTTAGCAACTGACCCCAGGACGAAACAATATACATCATTACAACATGCCTTAGCCACCAACAGTGGTCAGTAATCAAGTTTTAATGTACTGAAGATGAACCCTTTTTGAACTTGATGATGTTGATGAGGCAACTAGCATTCTGTTTGCAGCAGAGGATTGTGTTATGTGAGCTTATATTATTCATATTCATTACAGCAATAAAAGAGTGTGCTGTGAGCATACAGGTTTATTCATCAGGTACCCAAAATACAACCACAAGCAAAATATAGTAAAGCATACAGTGATGGTACTGCTTCATCTTTATCTCATTCATCCTCCACTGGCCACTGGCAGATACTGTTATAAAATGTATTGTAGTATTTTATTTACACCATATAGCATTTTTTTTTTTTTTTTTTTTTTTTTGGAATAGGTGCACTATATGCTTGTTTATATGGACATAGCCTCCTCTAATTTAATACCCTTATAATGAGCATTTCTATTGATGGAACATGACCCCCTGTTATTGCAAATGATACATACAGATATAAAGATTGATTATCTCCAGTATACATAATTTGGAAAATAAAAGGACATGACAGCTTTTACAACTCATCGATTCAACTGAATTAACCATCATAGGTCTAGGAGAAGAATATCTGACCAGTAATCAAATCATTCTGGGTTCTGGGTTTGATTCCAGCTACTGGTTAAATCCTGGATAAAACTCATCAGCAATGGCAGCCAAAGACTTATGATATAAGAAACGACATTCATTCTCCAACAGGCTTGTGAAAGAGGACAGTGAAGTGGACAAAGATTCTGTGCATCCTCTTTCCCCTTGGTAGGGGAGGTTGACCCTAAAAGTGGAAGAATCAGCAATGATCAGTGGCATGAGAATGCTGAATGCAATGGAAATTGCTGATTTAAAGATACATAATGTGTATCCACAAGATATGTGGTTTGTAATAGGAAAAAAACTTCATGAAGATTGCACCACTGACAAAAGATTATGGATTAGACCCCCATTTGGATCTCCAGAAGGAAACTATTAAGGGGTAGATGACTGTGAGAGAAATATTCAATAGCCAATGCAAGAGTAATAGTCTAAGTCAGAATGTGAAATGTCGCAAGTCTAAAGGTAGTAGGGAAGATACGAAATATGAAAATAGCAATGCAGGGGTTGAATCTAAATATAGTGGGGTTTTTAAAGTGAAATGGAAAAAAGTAAAGATTTAAGTCAGACAAATGTAGAGTAATATCAACAGTAACAGAAAATGGTATAATGAGAGTACAATTCACTATAAAAAGGAAGATAGGGCAAAAAGTAAGTCTGTGAATAGTTCAATGACTGTTCAAATCAGAATTGACAGCAAATCAACAGCAGCAACAATTGTTCAGATATATATACTAACACCACAAACAAAGCTGAAGAGGGGGGAAAAGTACTGTATTTACCTGACTATAGGATGACCCTGAATATGTGACCATTCTATTCTTTTTTTTTTTAAAGCTGCTTGAGAAATTTTGATTTTTAACATATTCTGAATAATCAAAATTACAAATTTGTTTATTAATATAAGTATATGCCTAAAAAAGTCAACATTATGCTTATATTATTTGATTAAAAGTGTCTGTACATCATTACAGGACATTAATATGGAGAGTGTTCACCCTTTAACTCTGCTGTGCATAGGACACTTTCAATGTGTTGTCTCAATGTCTGTAGAGCCATGGCAGTACATTCTTCCACAAGAGCCAAAACCAGAGAAGATAGTGATGTTGGACGCTATGGCCTGGATATAAGTCAACATTCTAACTTATCTGACAGGTGTACCACTGGGTTCAGGTTGGGAATCTGGACAAGCCAGTCCATTTCATAAATGTTATTGTTCGCAAACAATCACATCACAGATGCCACTTTACGACAGGGTGTAGTGTTGTGTTGATACAAACAACCACAGTCTCTGAACTGTTCTTCTACTGTAAACAGTACATAATGCTGTAAAATGTGTTCATATCCTTTCACAGTTGGTATTTTCTTAAGTTCAATAATGGAAATACACCCCCAGACCTTAACACCACCTCTCCCATACTTCACTGTTGGCAGTACACATGATGGCAGGTAATATTCTCTGGACATTTGCCAAACACAACCCCTCCAGTCAGATTTCCACAGGATATAGTGTAATTCATACCTCCCGATCTCTCATTTCCATTCATCCACTGTTCAGTGGTGTCAGTCTTTCCATGAGCTCAAGTGTCACTTAGCACTGACCACAGAATCAAGTTCTTTATAACTCCCTGTTGTATTGGGACTGAGATATGTTGTAGAACAATGGTCAGTAACACATCAATTGTGATCTACTGGTAGATCGCAAGTGCATATTTGGTAGATCGCGTGAGTACTGTGAGTGAAAAACAAAAATTGTTGAATAAAATCATCAATTGTTTTCCGTAGCAGTAAAAATGCATGCTTGTTTGACACAAGTTGTTTTGTTTGTTAATAACAGCGTATAACTGGTACCAACATCTACCTTGATCCTCTAAAATTTTTTGCCATATTAGTTAAATCAGCCGCCACCTGCACATCACTTGTTGCTGCACTGTTTCACTCATCCTTGTGAAATGTGTTTGATACGTGTCAGGAGAAGGCGGTGAGTTTCGTGCCATGTACTACCAACTTCTGCAATGTAATACAGCATGGAAAGGACATAGGTAGAACTTTTTGTGCCATCAGTACTCAGCACTGAGCATTTGTAGTTGAATACCTTGTTGACACTTTTTGAGAACGTACGAGTAGTGCAGGGACTTCACACATAATGAGTTGTGTATCAAAAAATTTTGCTTTTCTTAATTGACCTAATAGAAAAGCTTAATGAGCTGAATTTCAAATTTCAAGGAAATGACAAATATATTGCTGACATGATATCTGAAGTAAATTCTTTTACTGAAAAATTGCTTTTGTGGGAGTGCTGTGTTATGAGGGGTGAATTAAGACATTTTCCAACTCTGAAGACACAAATAGGAGAAAGTGAGATACCTTACAATAGCAAATGTCATGCAATAATGATCTCCAATTGAACTATTGAATGAATCTTCTTCCATAGCAGAAGTTTTTGACATAGATAGGCCAGATCCTGAACTTGAAATAATATCATTAAAAAATGATTTGTTTCTCAAAAAGGTTGCAGAACCCAAAACCTGTTGGCCTCTAATTCCTCAAGAGAAATACCCTATCTTAGTTACTGTTGCTCTTAGAATAAAGGCCTTGCTTGCTTCTGCCTACCTGTGTGAATCACTGTTTTCAAATGTGAACTTCATCAAAAATAAACACAGAACAAGGTTGACTGATGGACATCTGGACTCGTGTATTTCACTAAGTGTAACAAGTTATACACGAAATATCAAGGACATTGTTTACAAAACAGTTACTCAGATTTTACATCAAATGTAAAATAATTCTAGAGTTATTAATGCAAGAATATACTTGAGAATATTATGAAATAAAATTATCATGTTTTGAATAAATAGTGAAAACTTAAAACTTTTATTTTAAATAGTTGTTTTACAGTACCGATATCCAGAAATTAAAAATGTAGCAATTGAATTTTTAAACGTAGATCACTTTGATATGTTGGTATGGAAAAGTAGATCATGAAGGCTTTGTAGGTGCCTACCCCTGTTGTAGAATATGATACATTAAAGTCAAGACAAAATCCTACAGAATCAAAATCATAAATCTAACAATGTACCTCATTCTTATATTTTTCATAAACAGAAATAATATATAAAATTGGCACAAGATTTATTTCCAGTTTAATCTGAAACTGTAATTACAATTTAAAACCGTTTTCCTTTTCCCTGTTTGTACACTTTATTCTGAAAACATCCATAAAAGAAGCATTATGTATGTGAATCTCTTTGTGTGGAAAAGACTGATGTATAGTAGAGGTCTAGCTATTCAGATGACTTGGGAAAGGACCCAGTCTGGATAATCAGATATCTGGATAATTGGATAAATCATGAAAACAGATCATTTTTTTAAAAAAAAAAGCTAAATTTGTATATACATATTTCTCTAATATTAATGACTACAAAACAATGTTGTTCAGATCTTGTACAGTACTGTACTTATATACAGTGTCAGTTCTTGAACATATCAGTCAGAATCAGTTGCTTTACTGCCTTCAATTGTTTTCATGCAGTTTCACATTCATTTGATGATGAGCAGCTGTATATGGTCCACTCGGGCTGCCTCTCCATCTGCATTTGCCCAGTGTCAAGACACAAGCACCTCACTAGCTGACAGTCCGACATCTGCTTCAGTCACAGTGTCATCCTCCTAGCCATTCACTGTTCACAGGGAGATTTTGCCTTTTAATGCATTTGTTGTGGATTAAGTTTAGAATGATAAAGAAACATACAGTGTACTGTATACTGAAATAGCTATAGAATAAAACCAACAGATTTAGCCATACAGTACAAATTTCTTTTCCCTCAATGTGACAAGGATAATTGGTGATCCGAATAGCTGGAGGTCAGATATTTGGAGTTCTACTGTATGTTAAGATTGCTGAATTCACCTTTTTGTATCTTTGCTCTTGTTGATATTGTGTAGCAAGGAGTTATCAGGAAGCAGTAAGTTGCAAAGTTATGGTACAAGCAGCTGGACTGTGAAGTAGTTTTGGTGTTGCTTGAAAGCTATCTGTGTGATGTTTGTATTAAATGGAATTTTATTTATACAGTTTTGTAGAAATATACATGAAATGAAGGCAGTAAAATGAATGATGAAGAAACATATAGCAGCAGTGTTCATATTTCAAAAACAAGCCTGATCATATTCCTAGATGTGACAATGATCATTTCAGCAAGCCACATTTTCAATGAACCATGAAGAGCCATGAGAACTGGATGAGTACATTTTAGTTTTTAATTATTATTTCAAACTACCTTCATGCTTAAAACAGTTGCACACACTTCGTGATATTACTGGTATTCCATGTGAAAAACTGATGATGATGTATTGTAACAGATGATGAGTTCATGATAATGTGAAGGCTTGTCTGGGATAAATTAAAGCCCAAAATTTGATGCTGCTGGGCATTTGTGTTTTGCTGATCAAGAAGGAGAAATAAATTTGAACATACATGGGAAGCAGCATAGAGCAAAAATTATGGATGGACTAATACTCATTGAACAATCAGAAATAGTGGACGATAATTGCAATGAATAATAATGAACTTATGATTTGGTCAACAATGGCAGTGTGTATGGATAAAACAAGATAAATAGAAAATATTTTGAAATTCAGTGACTTATTTTAATTTTGTGACATGTGAAAGTGCAGGAACAATGTCTATTTGTGTGGTAATACTGAGTGAATTAATTCAGGGTGATGACTTTTTGTTAAAGTTGGATACAATCGGAAATAAAAAAAACCTGGGTACATTATCCCAAGACAAGTCTATCATGGTACTGGTAATAAAGTTACTTAAAGCTGTTTCAGCATATATGAAAGAACATCATGAATGGTTAATACCAGCAATACATGGAAGTGTCAGTCAGATAAATTAAGCACAGAACAGGTAAAACCAGAAATCTGCAGAGAAGACGAAATTGTAAACAAAATTAATGTTGAAGAAGCACATTCTGAGAGTAAAAGTATTTTTGAACTGTCAGTAACTGTGAAATTTTGAAAGTGAGTATCAATAAAGTAGAAGCTTTTATTAAGAATATTGAAGACAAAATCAGGAACCTAAGTGAACCAAAATGGCAGAACATAATTCTGCAGTTAAAGAAGTGCAAGATGTGAATGACTTGGGTGAAATAGTTGATGATAATGAAGACTGTAATTGTTTCTGTGCTTTGAAAGATGACTTTGTAATTGGAGGAAGTGAAAAGAGTTTACCTGTTGTTCATTGCATTGATGATGAAATGAAATGTGATGTTATGAGATGAAACTCTATACGAACTGTGCAGTAAACATGTCCATCAAATTTAGTTTCTAAAGACTGTTTGGAAACCATCATTTGCAAACAATTTGTGTGGACAAAAAGTCTGAAATTTTCAAACACCTGTCCTTCCCTGAAAAACTATTTCAATTTTCACCTCCAGCTCAACTGGTGGTCAGGGGTCAGTTTAGAAACAGTGGCATACATCCTTGTAGTAATTCTGCAAGTAATTAAATGTTTGCAACGCCCTACATTGATGCAAAATCTTGTACATTTCAGTGAATAATAAAAAATTTTGTGAAATTATTTTGAAGCAACACTGTAACATTGCCAAGTCTGTAATCAACTTGCACTGACAGTTATTTAATTCTGGTGAAAACTTTCAAAATATTTACCTTTTAGCTGCAGTGGAGGAAATGATGTCAGTATGTGAAAGCAAAATCATGTTTGTAGTTTGTTCACAGTGAAAAGGTACACAGTTCTGGTTTGCCAGTGTATTTAAAAAAAAAAAAAAGAAAAACTATCTTTGTATTTGAGTTTGAAATGGAAAAACCATCACAGGATGTAGTAGTTAAATAGCTCAAGAAGCAATCTAATAAATTGTGTAATACTGAAGACATAGTGATGCCTTTTGTGTTCACGAGAGGATAACTTTTTTTTAAACTTATAATGTGAACTGTTAATTTTGATTATGATAAAGGCAATGTTAGGATGTACACTCGACAGCACAAAAAGTGGGCCACCCATGAATTCCAGTGTGTAGGCCACACTTGACTGTAAGCAACCAACATAGCATAACTGTGTCGCACATCCTCCAAACCCTCTGCAGTACAGTCGTTTGACTACACACAATGGGTACCACAAGAGACTACTATAGAACACCGCCCTTTATGGCAGACAGTCGAGTTGTAAACCAATACCACCATACAAAAATATTATATATTATAAAACATGTTATTGGAGATGCAACAATCCCTAACACTTGTAAATTAAACTTCATTACAATAAGTGACACCTCAGAAAGCTTCTCATGATAATTAAATGGCATGATAAGTCCCATGATCTGAATTTGAACTGCTGTTGCAAAACAAAGCTTGCATGTCTGGTCAAGACTCAACTAGGCATACAGAGATGTAAAATATCAAAGTGTTCACCAGTATCAGTTTACCATGCAGAATGTCCAAAACTGGAAATAAATGACAACATGTTTAGCACTGATGCTTATATTGCCTCTGAGAAGTAACCACAAAAGCTATGTAATACAGTGCAAGGCACAAATGTGAAACACCACAAAGTAAAGTTGTGGTCATGGATGGGAAGTGGAACCCAGTATCTATATGAATTGTTAACTAAGCACAATAAGATGTCAACAGACACTGGAACCTGAAATGACAATACAAATGATTTTTGCCTGGCAGGGATTTGAACCTGGCACCTTTCACTACTGTTTTATAGCTATGAATAGGTATGAAATATTTATTGTTTCTTCACCAGTAGCAAGATGTGCACATGTTCAGCTAGACGTAATGCAATGAACAGTACTGTGCTCCCTAGGACTCCAACCCTATGCTTATCATCATTGTTGACCCCATAAGAAGAGGTGTCAACTATGAAATTCCCTCTCACTGGAAGTTAGAATTGCACCATTCGTAGAGACCTTGAGGTGTTTAGCATCATGAGGAAACAGCAAAATGATGGACAGTATCATCTCAAAGTGTTCAAATCCAGAGAAAATTTGGATTCAGAGCTTGAATCCGAGTCCAGTGCCCATATTTTCAAAATCTCAAGGTCACTTAAATTAGTAATGAATGTCCTATGCCCTTACAACATGACCATTGATTCATGAACTACAACAACACTACTAGTGTAAGAAAGCTTACTAGAAACAAGAGTTTCTGCAAGCAGTGACTTTCACCTCTGACAGCCAAAACTAATCCAACTCTGCTTCAGTCAGTAGTGAATAGACATGTTTAATGTTGGTTTGGAACCACAGCACAGTCCTGCATTCTTTACTTGGTGCTACCATAGATGAAGAGAATATGTTTGTGGCTGTTAAAAATTGGTACCCCCAGCAGGAATCAAATCCACACCTTAACCATTACAAGCTAGCCTCAGTCCAACCAACATCCAAATTTTGCCATGTGTTACCATCATGTTTTCGTCATAATGGGGTACACAGCTTGAAATGTTGTTGTGAATAATCTATTCATGGTCTAGCAGTTAACGTCATGCAGTGCGAATGCAAAGTCATGACACCAAACCCATCCTTTTTCTTTCTTTTTTAAACAGTATTCTGTCTGTCTGCTAAGAACATCAGTGTGACAGAAGGTCGGAGACAGTTTGGTTCACTTCCTAAGTAGATAATCTTGTGGGAACATGTTTGTGGAATGGTTCATGGATGTCTGTCATGATAAGATTAATGTCAGCACTGTCAGCCAGTGGCCAGTGGCGATTTTGTATGGCACGTTGCTATAAAAATATTTATCTATGGTCTTATTTTGTTCACTTTTGTGATATAGCTCATGTCATGACGGCTTCAGTATTTGTCCTTTTTTGTTATGAGGAGTTTCATTTAGGCATTAGACAATAGAGTCTGAAACAGACTACAGTCTAACATTTGTGAGATTGTGTTCTGTTTGTGTTTAATAAAAGGGTGAAAGCAGTGGAGGTGATGCAAGACACCTGTGCCCTGTATGGAGTGAGTGCTATCGAGAAAGCCAGTTGCATCATTTCATGCGCAATCGTTTTGAGATAAATTAATCACCCCATTCAGGAAGACAAACGGGCATTGATGAAGAACATTTCTGCAATTTACCACTATGGTCAATGACAGTGTACCCAATAAATGGCAAGTGTAATGACCAATTAACCTTTGTGCAATACTTACCTTTAGTAGTCATACTGACATTAAAAGAAAGGAAGAATGATTATGGTAGTGTCTTATCAAAAACAAGATTACATGCAAAGCAGACTCTCAAACTGGGAAAGGTTGGGAAGGAAGTCATCTATTACCTTTAGAACGATTGATCCTGGCATTTGCATAACAGATTTAAGGAGGTCACTGTAAACCTAAATCAGTGTGGCCTGATGATGATTTGAAGTACTGTGTGATAACTTCATAAAGAGAAAATAATGGGTAAGCCATAACAAAAATTGTCTCTAATGATGGCCTAGACATGTCCACAAAATGTATTGTTATTGTTATACATCTGGTGGCACAAAGAAGGTGTTTTGTGTTACAAACTTCTTCAAAGAGATGAGTCCTTTGCGGTTGCTATTTGTTGCCAACAAATGAGATGCCTTGCAGTCACAGAGTAACAAATGTGACCTGGAAGACAGCACCAGGGAGTTTGGTTGGCAAACATGCCTATCACACATCATCTAATCTGGCACTTGCATGTGTTTACCTTTCTCGCCCATTATGGATCAACCATCAAAAAAGTTTACCTTTCTCACCCATTATTGATCAACCACCAAGAAAGTTGGTATTTGTTTTCTTTTGTTTGTTTTGTTTTGCCAATTGGGCTTTATATGTGGCTTAACTCAGAATCAGCAATTCGCCACATGCATGGAATCAAAAACCTACCTCTGCATCATCAGACAGTTTTCAATAATGTGGAGGAATATATTGTTGACAACTTCTCTGATGTTTGTGTCTGTTTTGTTCAATGACCTAATGGGAAACACTATTAACATGCAGTGTACTGTACAACTGGTGTCTCATCAAATGGTTCAAATGGCTGTGAGCACTATGGGACTTAACTTCTGAGGTCATCAGTCCCCTAGAACTTAGAACTACTTAAACCTAACTAACATAAGGACATCACACACATCCATGCCCGAGGCAGGATTCAAACCTGTGACCGTAGCGGTCGTGCGGTTTCAGACTGTAGCGCCTAGAACCGCTCGGCCACTCTGGCCGGCGGTGTCTCATCATAATACCATACAACAAATGGCTATCTTAATTAAATGTGAAGTCTTTTGTCACACCTCACTGCAGAGTGAAAAATTGATTCTGGAAACATCTCCCTGGCTGTGGTTAAGCCGTCTCCATAATACCCTATTTTCCAGGAGTGCTGGTGCTGTAAGCTATACAGGAGAACTTCTGAAAAGTTTGGAAGGTAGGAGAAGAGGTACTAGCAGAAGTAAAGCTGTGAATACACTTTGTTAGTCGTGCTTGGGTGGATCAGTCAGTTGAGCACTTGCTCTTGAAAGGCAAAGTTCCTGAGTTCAAGTCTTGGTCTGGCATACAGTTTTAATCTGCCAAGAAATTTACTATTTGTGATGCTGAGATGGTACTGACTAGTAATTCATACCACCAGAATGTTTGAAGTGATCTGATCATTTAACAAAAGAGTCATGTGCAATAAAAACTGAAGAAAGGGATTTGAAACTATTTTCTAAATTTTACAAACGGAATGAAGATTTTGTGAAACTATTTTTCTTTTATAAACAATTTTTTATAATAATAACATTAATAATAATAAAGATTTTATTGTCTTTAGGCCATTACAGCAATTGACAATGTCAAATGAAGTTACAATTTATAATACAGTGTGATAAGGTATTGACTACTGAAATATTTTAGCTTATATTACAATAAATGTACAGTGGGTCATCTGTTGGATAACTGCATTTTACAGTTGAAGAATTCTTTGATATAACAGAACGGGTGGGCAATAAACCATTCATGCAGTCTTTCTTTGAATGTATGTTCAGGAAGATCCTGTATAGCATGTGGCAGCTTATTAAATAGTTTGTGCCCTGTGACTTCATAGCTATTTATTGATTTTGATAGTCTGTGGTAAGGTGTGTATATGTGTTTGATGCTTCTTGTGTTGTAACAATGTACATTTTCTCTACGTTTCACATCTTGTAGGTTTTTCTTCGTAAAGATTAAGACATTGTATATATAGAGGTTTATTACTGTCATAATTTTTTGTTTAGTAAGTAAGGGTTTGCAGTGAGTCTTATGTGAAGAATTTGTAATTATCCTAATGGCTTTCTTCTGCAATAATAGGATGTCATGTATATGACTACAGTTACTCCACAAGATAATGCCATAGGATATTATACTTTGGAAAAATGCAAAATAAGATGATCTGATGTATGTTTCAGGTACACAATTTCTGAGTTGTCTTAATAAATAAATTACTCTAGATAGCTTACTACTAATATAGTTTACATGTTGGCCCCAGAATAACTTTTCATCTAAATAAACTCCCAGGAATTTAACAGAACTAGGGTCGTCAGATAGTGGCTTGTCTCTTAGAGTGAAGATTATCTGCTGAGTTTTAGTTTCATTTAGCAGGAAACCATTTGCTTTGAACCAATATGCTGCATGAGTGAGTGTATTTTCAGCACAGGTTTTAAGATTATTAAGATTGTTACTGCTATGAAGAAAAGTCGTATCATCTGCATACAATACAGTGGTGGATCTAATAAATGAGGGGAGGTCATTGATCATTATCAGAAACAGGAAGGGCCCCAGTACAGATCCCTGAGGCACACCTACTTTAACATTTTCTATGTTTGACACTTCCTTACCAACACAAACTACCTGTTTACGGTTATTGAGATAAGCTTTTAATACTCTGAGACCGTTTCCTTTGATGCCGTAGGATTCTAGTTTCTCTAGTAGTGGCATGTGCTCAACACAGTCGAAGGCCTTGCTTAGGTCACAGAATGAGACCTGAGCAAAGCCTTTGTTCTCAAAAACTTTGAGGATGTAACTGACTACCGTGTTGATTGCATCAATGGTCAACAGATTCTTCCTAAACACGTATTGTGTAGCATTAATTACTCCTAGATTCTCAAAGTGAGATGATAATTGTTGGTACATGATGCATTCTATTACCTTGGAGAATGCGGGTGCTATTGAAATAGGCCTGTAACTAGATGGAGAGTCTTTATCTCCCTTTTTGTATACTGGGACGATCCTAGACAGTTTTAACTCATCAGGAAAATATCCCTCAAGTAAGCACTTGTTTATGCAATGGGTTAAAGGGTACAGAATGCAATCACACACTTTTTTTAGCAGGTTGCATGATATGCCATATATATCTAAGCTATCAGATGATTTCAATTGTTTTATGACCCCTTGTACATATCTATGAGATACTTTGGAGAAGGTTAGCATGCTTGTATTTAGTGACTGTCTACCCCAATTTTGGGAGAGTAACTCTGATGGACTAATGTCTGGTTTGATAACTGCGTCTCCTATTTCTTTCACTGAATAATAAAAAACTCATTGAGTGTTTGTGGTGGGATATTAATTTTGTCTTTTTTAGTATGTGTGGCAGCACTGTTAATTACTTTCTAAGTGGTTTTTCATTTATTGGTGGAATTATGTATGCTGTTGGCATTGTAGGTTTTTTTGGCTTGCAGGATGGCTTTTTTTGTATTCATCCCTGCATTCCACATAGGCTGATTTGGCACAGTCAGACTTCGTACTATTGTATATGTTGTACAGTAACAAAACTTGTTTCTTTAGATCAGTCAGCTGTTTAGTGTACCATATATTTTGTCTATTTTGAGATCTGGATTTGTGGCTGCTGTCCATTATTTTGATTTTCTTTATGGGAATACTATGGTTAAATGGTGTCAAGAATGCATTAAAAAATCTATCAAATATTATTTTGGCTGGCAGGTCATTACTTGATGTGTAATGTCCATCGACACTACAATGGCCAAACCAATCTCTGTCAGCAAGGGAATTACAAAAAGTGTTAATTTTATCCTCAGTTACGGGTCTGGTAATCACAACTGTTGGGACAGGTCTGTTTGCATTGCTCCTATTGAGGGGAATTTTACTTGCATAATTTAGAGATACGGAGTCATGGTCAGAGAATGGGAACACTACAACTTCGCATGTGTTTTCAGTGGTCTTGAAGTTTACAAAGATGTTATCTAAACATGCTTTGTTTCTTGTGGGCCTGTTATTAACATGATGTAAATTGTATTGTTTTAGTAAGTTTTCCAGATCTGCAACACAACCCTTACATTTAGTAACATCAAAATCAGCATTCAAATCACCTCCTATTGCAATATCATAGTGTAGCCATTTAATATTACTTAATTCACTCAATAGCATATCCATTTTTTCTAAAAATATGTTAATACTTCCCTCTGGTGATCTGTACATGGATACTACTATTAGCTTATGACTAATAATGATTATACTCGTAACTTCAAAGTGCTGTTCATCACACAAGGAATTTAGGTCTAGTTTGGTTATTGTACAATTGAGTGACTGGTTGGAATAAATTGCCACACCACCTCTAATGTGCTCTTTCCTACAGTAGCTATTTACTATACTAAAATTGTCAAATTTGGCAACTGCAAGTTCATTCTCATTAGCCCAGTGCTTGCTCAGACAAAAAATATCAAACTGGTTATCAAGACCAAACTCATTTATGATACGTTCTTTATCTTTCAGTCCTTGAACGTTAAGATAACATATTTTAAGATCCATGCTCGTATTGCTTACACACTGAACACTATGGTGATTGGTTTTCAAACGTTTTTCAGGGCTTATCTTTTGGATTTCTGCCTCTTGTTGCCTTTTACTAAAAAATTATTCACTTGGAGTGGTAGCACATCTACTGTCGTATGCCTACTCTTCCCTCCTTGTGATGAAATTGTAGATGAGGCTGCTACTACAGGAATTGACGGAACTGCTGTTATGGTGTGTGGAGGCACTGTTGTGGCATCTGGTGACTGAGGAAATAAGGTGGTTGCTTCTTCTTCTGCTGCTGTTGAATCTTGCTGATGAAGTGTGATAGATACTGCTGCTGCTGCTGCTGCTGTAGGTATTGTTGTGGCAACTGGTGACAGTGGAGATTTGGATGTTGCTTCATCATCTGCTGCTGTTGAATCATGTAGACGAAGTGTTGCAGGTGCTGCTGCGCTGCAGCGTTTGTTATGTCTGTAGGTACAATTGCTGCTTCCACCTCTACTGCTGCAATAGAAGTAACCACTTCTCAGGCTCTGCTTGCGTCAAGCAAGGAACTGGAAGAGCAGCAATTACTTCTTGGTTGTCAGATGCTTTCAGTATCATGCTGATGTTTTGGCACAGAATCTTCTTGCCTCTGTTATTAAGGTGCATGCCATGTCTCGTGTAACAGTCTCTTTTCAAGGAGTCCATACTTATAAAATATGCATTTTGGTAGGCCCTGCAAATCTTTGAGTATTGCCTGTTTGCTTTTTTGAGTTTGTTTTCACATTTATTGCGGAAGTTTCTGCTCATGTGCTTGTCACTATATAGATTCGGCGTGTTGTTGTCGTCACAGTTTTCCGTGGATTCCACATTTATATCTGAATCTAGTGCAAGAAAACGGTTTTTTGTTGCCACAGGAGTTCTACAGTCACTGGGTTTCACACGACCAACCCTTTTTGGCCTAGTAAACATATGTTGCCTTGTTGTTTCTGCCTTTAGGCCTATATCCACTTCAGAGCACTCGTTTATTGTAGGTAGGGCACTGAAACTGCTTTTATTGCCGCTGTTCATTCCATTCGTTGTATTTATCACCTTTTCACTTCTTTCTTCCATGATCATGCTAGTCCTGTGCTCCCAGTTCCGTGTTTTACTTGCTTTGGCGATCGGGATATTACGCGCCTTTTTCAGTTCGGCATTTTCATTTTCTAAATGCGCAATGTCCCGCCTTAGTACATCTATGTGAAATCCCGAAGATTGGCTAAAATTTGCAAAAAAAAAAAAAAAATGGCTCTGAGCACTATGGGACTTAACATCTATGATCATCAGACCCCTAGAACTTAGAACTACTTAAACCTAACTAACCTAAGGACATCACACAACACCCAGTCATCACGAAGCAGAGAAAATCCCTGACCCCGCCGGGAATCGAACCCGGGCGTGGGAAGCGAGAACGCTACCGCACGACCACGAGCTGCGGACGCTAAAATTGACAGACGCGCGAAATTTGGCACAGAATTCAATGCGAGATGCCTTTAATAGGTTCCACAACGAAACATTGTCTCGAAATTTGGTAGAAAATCCAAAGAAATTCCGGTCATACGTAAAGTACACAAGCGGCAAGACGCAGTCAATACCTTCGCTGCGCAGTGCCGATGGTACTGTTACCGACGACTGTGCCGCTAAAGCGGAGTTATTGAACACAGTTTTTTGAAATTCCTTCACCAGGGAAGACGAATGGAATATTCCAGAATTTGAAACATGAACAGCTGCTAGCTTGAGTTTCCTAGAAGTAGATACCTTAGGGGTTGTGAAGCAACTCAAATCGCTTGATACGGGCAAGTCTTCAGGTCCAGATTGTATACCGATTAGGTTCCTTTCAGATTACGCTGATACAATAGCTCCCTACTTAGCAATCATATACAACCACTCGCTCACCGATAGATCTGTACCTACAGATTGGAAAATTGCGCAGGTCGCACCAGTGTTTAAGAAGGGTAGTAGGAGTAATCCATCGAACTACAGACCTATATCATTGACGTCGGTTTGCAGTAGGGTTTTGGAGCATATACTGTATTCAAACATTATGAATCATCTCGAAGGGAACGATCTATTGATACGTAATCAGTATGGTTTCAGAAAACGTTCTTGTGCAACGCAGCTAGCTCTTTATTTGCACGAAGTAATGGCCGCTATCGACAGGGGATCTGAAGTTGATTCCGTATTTCTGGATTTCAGGAAAGCTTTTGACACCGTTCCTCACAAGCGACTTCTAATCAAGCTGCGGGCCTATGGAGTATCGTCTCAGTTGTGCGACTGTATTCGTGATTTCCTGTCAGGAAGGTCGCAGTTCGTAGTAATAGATGGCAAATCATCGAGTAAAACTGAAGTGATATCAGGTATTCCCCAGGGAAGCGTCCTGGGACCTCTGCTGTTCCTGATCTATATAAATGATCTGGGTGACAATCTGAGCAGTTCTCTTAGGTTGTTCGCAGATGATGCTGTAATTTACCGTCTAGTAAGGTCATCTGAAGACCAGTATCAGTTGTAAAGCGATTTAGAAAAGATTGTTGTGTGGTGTGGCAGGTGGCAGTTGACGCTAAATAACGAAAAGTGTGAAGTGATCCACATGAGTTCCAAAAGAAATCCGTTGGAATTCGATTACTCGGTAAATAGTACAATTCTCAAGGCTGTCAATTCAACTAAGTACCTGGGTGTAAAAATTACGAACAACTTCAGTTGGAAAGACTACATAGATAATATTGTGGGGAAGGCGAGCCAAAGGTTGCATTTCATTGGCAGGACACTTAGAAGATGCAACAAGTCTACTCAAGAGACAGCTTACACTACACTCGTTCGTCCTCTGTTAGAATATTGCTGCGCGGTGTGGGAACCTTACCAGGTGGGATTAACGAAGGACATCGAAAGGGTGCAAAAAAGGGCAGCTCATTTTCTATTATCACGTAATTGGGGAGAGAGTGTGGCAGATATGATATGCGAGTTGGGATGGAAGTCATTAAAGCAAAGACGTTTTTCGTCGCAGCAAGATCTATTTACGAAGTTTCAGTCACCAACTTTCTCTTCCGAATGCGAAAATATTTTGTTGAGCCCAACCTACATAGGTAGGAATGATCATCAAAATAAAATAAGAGAAATCAGAGCTCGAACAGAAAGGTTTAGATGTTCGTTTTTCTCGCGCGCTGTTCGGGAGTGGAATGGTAGAGAGATTGTATGATTGTGGCTCGAGGAACCCTCTGCCAAGCACTTAAATGTGAATTGCAGAGTAGACATGTAGATGTAGATCTACAATCAATTGCAGGCTTGATACACGTTCATTTAGCTTCACTATTTCACTGTTATAATTTACGTATGTTCCATTTTTCACCACACAACTATAACTTTTGTTCACTTTCTCACTATAAACAACTGTACCAGACGCCGTGTTTAAGAGCTGTTATGTTGTGAGCTTAAGCCTAAAATTCTCATGTTGAAGTGAAAACGGAAGAATGAATGTTTTGTATGTTATTTAAAGTTTGACTTTGTGTTTTACAATAATCATTTTGCCAGTTTTGCATTATTCTATTATAAAATGGTGTGTAATCAGAGTGAATTGATTTTTATGGGCTTACCGGCTGCAGCAAATGCACAACTAATTGTTTTTATTTTTATTTGATGCTCTATTACTTTTGAAGCTGCATGACAATATAATATGTATTTAAGTATTATTTGGTTAATTGCTGCATGGTATAATGGAGATGGTAGTGCATTGGTTTCTCTGTAAATGTTATGATGCAGATAATTCAGACTTAATTTTGTTTCTATTATACTACCAGCAATTACTGTTTCTTAGACTTTAAAATTTTGTCAACATTAAGAGACGAGATATTTTTGTAATGAGCTCATTAGAAACAAATTTATTCTTTATACCAATTCAAATCTATGTTGATCACGTTAGCTATGTACTATTGCAGCAACAACACTCACACACATTATATATTTTCAAATATTTTTCTTATTTCTATAGTTTTCAAAATTTGAACTTTGGGCAGTTCCATCAATTTGGTATTAGAATTTTACTCGCATTTACATGCCTACAGTATTCTTGCAGGGCTATTGTAATGGAACGGTCAGTTCTCCTACCTCCAACACAGACTGTAGAATAAAAACCTCACAATACAATATTATGGAATCAAAATCATAAATCAAAAAACATAATTCCTCCTCTTATTTTTTTCATGAACAGAAATAATATTTAAAAATTACATGAGATTTATTTTCAATTTAATTTGAAATTGTAATTATAATTTAAAATTAGTCATTTTTCTATTTGCATAATTTATTCTGAAAATGTTTTCTAAGGTATTTAATTATTCATATTAAACTCTTTGGATGTAAAATTTCGATGTGTATTAGGACTGATGCATATACGGATTGCTGAACTGTGACTGTTTGTATCTTTGTCCCAAAACAAACAAATTGGAAATACTAGAATTGTTTGTTTAAATGAGCATTAGTTTACTGAGGACACAATTAAAATTTAAAACAAAATGGGAAATTTCAGATTAGCAAATAACTTTTACAGAACAAATAACTCATGTGGATGCTCATGAATACTTCTGCATAGTGATATAAATTATGAAATCAGAAATTATTTTAATCATTTAAATGAAGAATGAATTTTTAAGATCTGTTGTGTAGAAATAATGGACTTAACAGTAACTGTTTGCCTAAATGAAAGCTCTGAACACCTTACAAAATTGTTCAACTGGCTCTAAGCACTATGCAACTTAATATTTGAGGTCATCAGTCCCCTAGACTTCAAAATACTTAAACCTAACTAACCTAAGGACATGACACACATCCATGCCCGAGGCAGGATTCAAACCTGTGACCGTAGCAGCAGCGCGGTTCTGGAGTGTAGCACCTAAAAACGCTCGGCCATGCGGCCGGCATGAACACCTTACAAAATTTTTAAAAGTTTCTATGAAGGATGTAGAAAATGCATTCCTAGCATTAAGAAACAAAAGCTCTGCACACTGGGATGGAATACCCACCAAAGTTAGTAAAACAGTACACAACAAAAATTGCGAAGCCACTAGCTCAAATAATATGACAATGTTTTGAAGAGGTCTCTTTCCAAGAGGTTCTGAAATATGCCGAAGTCAAACCACTCTTCAAAATAGGATCAAGAGAGGTCATGGGAAATTATCATCCTGTCTCAATTCTCCCAGTCATATCTAAAATATTCAAAAAAGTTGCTGTTGCCCGAATAAAAAAACTTCATTTTAAAATTTTCTATTATTCTGAACAATCAACTTGGTTTTCCACAAGGGAAAAACACCACTGATCCAGTGAATAGTTTCATTGAGAAAATAAGTACATCATTATACAGGAGTAATAAGGTGGTAGAAATTTTCTGCAACCTCACAAAAGTGTTTAATTCTATAAATGACGCATTGCGTATTTACAAACTTGAAAACACTGACATTAGCAGTAGTGCCCTACAATAGCTTAAATCCTACTTATCAGACAGAAATCAATTATCATCTCTTTAAAGGGGGCAAATTATTATTCTCACATTTTTCTTTTCTGTTAATGACTTACCATTAAGTATCAGCACCCTGTCAGTTCTGTTTGCATATGATACTTCTGTCTTAGTTGAAAATCAAGATTCAGAAAAAAAAAACCAAATTTGTGATCAGTACCCTCAGCACCTTACAAGGGAAACTCCCCGCTGCACCCTCCTTAGATTTAGTGGTAAAATGGCCCAGTGGATAGCCCATCAAAAACTGAACATAGATCAAGCATGAAAACAGGAAGAAGACAAACTGAAATGGGAAAAAAGAAGCAAAGTAGAAACAGTGAATGGTCCGAGAACAAGAAGTGCAATATAGAAAGTCTTCAAAATAGCAACGGCGTTGTGGCCAAATGGTCATGGTGTTGGGCTGCCAAAAAACTCCCTCAGGCCATTTATTTTGATTTTTTATTTTTTTTCACAACATTGTGAACTGTCCATGCAATGTATGTTCTATTTTTGTAGTCTTGGCAGTTGTCATACTATACATTGGTTATAGAATATCAGTCATATGGTATGTGTATGTTACCATTGTAAGTAAATGTGATAAATAGTGACAGCAGGCAAGATGCCACATAGATGTCTCATTGAAATGAAAACAACAAATAAACAGGTGCAAACTATTCTACAACAAAGGAATTCAAGAATCAAAGCTTCCAAAACAGAACGCAACTTCAAAAACGTTATAAACACTTGTTTTGACAGGGCACAGATAACTGTGTTTGTAAAACTGTTGTGTTCATTTGTTGCACCTTATGTGACAAAGTATTATGTTTTCATAATAGTGATCACCCCCCCCCCCCCCCCCCCCTATGAACCATGGACCTTGCTGTTGGTGGCGAGGCTTGCGTGCCTCAACGATACAGATAGCCATACCGTAGGTGCAACCACAACGGCGGGGTATCTGTTGAGAGGCCAGACAAACGCGTGGTTCCTGAAGAGGGGCAGCAGCCTTTTCAGTAGTTGCAGGCGCAACAGTCTGGATGATTGACTGATCTGGCCTTGTAATATTAACCAAAACGGCCTTGCTGTTGTGGTACTGCGAACGGCTGAAAGCAAGGGGAAACTACAGCCGTTATTTTTCCCGAGGGCATGCAGCTTTACTGTATGGTTAAATGATGATGGCGTCCTCTTGGGTAAAATATTCCAGAGGTAAGATAGTTCCCCATTCGGATCTCCGGGCGGGGACTACTCAGGAGGATGTCGTTATCAGGAGAAAGAAAACTGGTATTCTACGGATCGAAGCGTGGAATGTCAGATCCCTTAATCGGGCAGGTAGGTTAGAAAATTTAAAAAGGGAAATGGATAGGTTAAAGTTAGATATAGTGGGAATTAGTGAAGTTCGGTGGCAGGAGGAACAAGACTTCTGGTCAGGTGAATACAGGGTTATAAATACAAAATCAAATAGGGATAATGCAGGAGTAGGTTTAATAATGAATAAAAAAAATAGGTGTACGGGTAAGCTACTACAAACAGCATAGTGAATGTATTATAGTGGCCAAGATAGATACGAAGCCCATGCCTACTACAGTAGTACAAGTTTATATGCCAACTAGCTCTGCAGATGACGATGAAATTGAAGAAATGTATGATGAGATAAAAGAAATTATTCAGGTAGTGAAGGGAGACGAAAATTTAATAGTCATAGGTGACTGGAATTCAGTAGTAGGAAAAGGGAGAGAAGGAAACATAGCAGGTGAATATGGATTGGGGCTAAGAAATGAAAGAGGAAGCCGTCTGTTAGAATTTTGCAAAGAGCATAACTTAATCATAGCTAACACTTGGTTCAAGAATCATAAAAGAAGGTTGTATACATGGAAGAATCCTGGAGATACTAAAAGGTATCAAATAGATTATATAATGGTAAGACAGAGATTTAGGAACCAGGTTTTAAATTGTAGGACATTTCCAGGGGCAGATGTGGACTCTGACCACAATCTATTGGTTATGAACTGTAGATTAAAACTGAAGAAATTGCAAAAAAGTGGGAATTTAAGGAGATGGGACCTGGATAAACTGACTAAACCAGAGGTTGTACAGAGTTTCAGGGAGAGCATAAGTGAACAATTGACAGGAATGGTGGAAAGAAATACAGTAGAAGAAGAATGGGTAGCTCTGAGGGCTGAAGTAGTGAAGGCAGCAGAGGATCAAGTAGGTAAAAAGACGAGGGCTAGTAGAAATCCTTGGGTAACAAAAGAAATATTGAATATAATTGATGAAAGGAGAAAATATAAAAATACAGTAAATGAAGCAGGCAAAAAGGAATACAAACATCTCAAAAATGAGATGGACAGGAAGTGCAAAATGGCTAAGCAGGCATGGCTAGAGGACAAATGTAAGGATGTAGAGGCTTATCTCACTAGGGGTAAGATAGATACAGCCTACAGGAAAATTAAAAAGACCTTTGGAGGAAAGAGAGCCACTTGCATGAATATCAAGAGCTCAGATGGAAACCCAGTTCTAAGCAAAGAGGGGGAAAGCAGAAAGGTGGATGGAGTATATAGAGGGTCTATACAAGGGCGATGTACTTGAGGACACAATATTATGGAAATGGAAGAGGATGTAGATGAAGATGAAATGGGAGATACGATACTGCGTGAAGAGTTTGACAGAGCACTGAAAGACCTGAGTCGAAACAAGGCCCCGGGAGTAGACAACATTCCATTAGAACTACTGAAGGCCTTGGGAGAGCCAGTCCTGACAAAACTCTACCATCTGGTGAGCAAGATGTACGAGACAGGCGAAATACCCTCAGACTTCAAGAAGAATATAATAATTCCAATCCCAAAGAAAGCAGGTGTTGACAGATGTGAAAATTACCGAACTATCAGTTTAATAAGTCACAGCTGCAAAATACTAATGCGAATTCTTTACAGAAGAATGGAAAAACTAGTAGAAGCTGACCTCAGGGCAGATCAATTTGGATTCCGTAGAAATGTTGGAACACATGAGGCAATACTGACCTTACGACTTATCTTAGACGAAAGATTAAGGAAAGCAAACCTACGTTTCTTGCATTTGTAGACTTAGAGAAAGCTTTTGACAATGTTGACTGGAATACTCTCTTTCAAACTCTAAAGGTGGCAGGGGTAAAATACAGGGAGCGAAAGGCTATTTACTATTTGTACAGAAACCAGATGGCAGTTATAAGAGTCGAGGGGCATGAAAGGGAAGCAGTGGTTGGGAAGGGAGTGATACAGGGTTGTAGCCTCTCCCCGATGTTATTCAATCTGTATATTGAGCAAGCAGTAAAGGAAACAAAAGAAAAATTTGGAGTAGGTATTAAAATCCAGGGAGAAGAAATAAAAACTTTGAGGTTCGCCGATGACATTGTAATTCTGTCAGAGACAGCAAAGGACTTGGAAGAGCAGTTGAGTGGAATGGACAGTGTCTTGAAAGGAGGATATAAGATGAACATCAACAAAAGCAAAACAAGGATAATGGAATGTAGTCGAATTAAGTCGGGTGATGCTGAGGGAATTAGATTAGGAAATGAGACACTTAAAGTAGTAAAGGAGTTTTGCTATTTGGGGAGCAAAATAACTGATGATGGTCGATTTGTTAACATTGAGTATAGATTTAAGTGTCAGGAAGTTGTTGCTGAAAGTATTTGTATGGAGTGTAGCCATGTATGGAAGTGAAACATGGACAGTAAATAGTTTGGACAAGAAGAGAATAGAAGTTTTCGAAATGTGGTGCTACAGAAGAATGCTGAAGATCAGGTGGGTAGATCACGTAACTAATGAGGAGGTATTGAATAGGATTGGGGAGAAGAGAAGTTTGTGGCACAACTTGACTAGAAGAAGGGATCGGTTGGTAGGACATGTCCTGAGGCATCAAGGGATCACAAATTTAGCATTAGAGGGCAGCGTGGAGGGTAAAAATCGTAGAGGGAGACCAAGAGATGAATACACTAAGCAGATTCAGAAGGATGTAGGTTGCAGTAGGTACTGGGAGACGAAGGAGCTTGCACAGGATAGATTAGCATGGAGAGCTGCATCAAACCAGTCTCAGGACTGAAGACAACAACAACAACAATAGTGATCACATTTGCATTCATACAAACAACTAAATTGGGCAAGGAGGCATATTTGACTTACTCACCAGGCATACAAACTATGTGTGTCAATAAGAGATTCCAATCTCTGGCACACATACTGTCACTAATGTTGTGTATGACATGCCAGATGTGTTTTCTAGTGTAGTATTCAGTTGACTTGCCACCTTGTCATCAAATGTTTGCGGTTCCCATTTGAAAGCCACTTCCTTTTGGCTGCTAATAGAGAAGTTGTGATGAATCAACTGCCATTATAGGTCCATGCCTTACACCTCATTGTTGCAAATGGACAATACACCACAACACAAACACAAATTTGAATACAGTGGCAGAAAAAGATGATTGGCACGAGGAAGGTTTGAACATGGTTCCTCCCCTTGGCAGTCCAACACCATGACCACTTAACCATGACACCATGGGAAAGTATCAGATGAATTACATAATGGTAAGAAAGAGATTCCAAAACCTGTTACTGAATTGTAAGGTGCACTAAGAATGACACTGGAGTAGTTAGGAATGATTATGTGTGTTTGAAGTTCTCGGAGTTGCTAGATATTGTGACAATGTATTTTACAGAAGGCAGTTCAGTTGAAGCAGTGATGGAAGTTGGACTGACACATATAAGATCAAGGAAGTACAAATAAACAGAGGATTCCAGAAGAAATACTTCGGTTGATCAGTGAAAGAAGGAAGTACAAAATTGTTCAGAAAAAGACATAATATAGAAATATACGTCACTTAGAAATGAAATCATTCAGAAGGGCATGGAACATAAATTGAAATGGTTGCAGAAAAATGTGAAGCATTCAAAAGATAAATGGTCATCAGGACAGCTTCAGCATATAGAATAGTCAAAACAGCCTTCAGTGAAATTATTAGAAAAGACATAAACATTAAAGGTGTGAAAGAAATCTCATTGCAGAGGAGAGGGCAGGAAGGTGGAAGACTATGCTGAAGGCCTCTGCAAGAGGGAGGAACTGTCTGTTGACATGATAGAAAAGGAAATGGGAGTAGATTTATAAGACATAGGGAATTCAAAATTAGAGCCAGAGTTTCAGAGAGCTTTGAGAAACTTCCAATCAAGTAAGGCAGAAATAACAGATAATACTTCTTTGGAATTTTAAAATCATAGGGAGAAGTAGCAACCAAATGAATATACAAGTTTGTGAATGGAGACAGGGATGCTGTTTCCTCCCCTTCTGCTTAACCTGCACAATGAAGAAGCAATGACAGAAATAAATGAAAATTTCAAGCCAGGGATTAAAATTCAGGATGAAAGGATACCAATGATAATATTCACTGATAATGTTGTTAACCTCAGAGAAAATGAAGTAGAATTACAGAACCTGTTGAATGGAATGGCATTCTAATGAGCACAGATTATCGTTTGAGAGTAAACCAAAGAAGAATGAAAGTAATGAGGATAGCAGAAATGAGATTAGTGATAAATTTCATACCAAAATTGGGAGCCATGAGGGAGATGAAGAGAAGATTTCCTGATTCCTCAGAAGTAAAATAAAGCATTAAAGATTAAGTAAGGATGATATAAGAAGCATAGCTCAGGCAAACAGGTCATTCTTCATGAAAAGGAATCTACTAGTATCAAACATAGACCTTAATTTGAGAATCAAATTTCTGAGAATGTACGTTTGGATGGGAGTGAATCATGAACCACAGGAGAACTCAAAAGAAGAGAATCAAAGGATTTGGGGTGTAGTGTTATAGGAGGATGTAGAAAATTGGGTGGACTCATAAGAAATGAGGAAGTTTTCAGAAAAATATATGAGGAAAGAAATACGTGGAAAACACTGACAAGAAAATAGAATCTCAGAATGACAGGACATGCATTAAGACATAACTTCCATGACAGTGTAGTGAGCTGTGTAATGTGTTGCAACACACAACATAACTTCAGCACCTATTTTTGGAGTTCCATCACAGTTGACCTGATCAAAGCATTGACTGTCATCCATATCATGATGGCCTTGCAATAATACAACATGCAGGACACCAAATCATCACTGGTCACCCTCACTTCGTGTCACCACCACCAGCAACAGCCAAACAGTCACTGGGTTGCTATTTACATGTGCTCATCCAGTTACCCATGTGTGGATCCAGAGGTCATTGTAACCAGACAGTTGCCATGCAGCCCAGGGATCATTCATATTAACTGTCCTGTTAAGCTATTCAGCCATTGTGCAGCTAGATCATCCAACCGTTTAGCACCTTCTAAGCAGACATCATCCATCTGTCAACTATTACTTATTCATCAAGGTCCATAGCTCAGAGCCGCCCACAAATCCCCACTGCTTACCAGCCCTACAGTCTCAGTTTGCAATGCAAATGCCTCTGAGCAGTAAGGCCATGACTGCCAGCAGCTGCCATCACTGAGTCTTTTGTATCCTTCATCGTAAACTGCACACATATGATTGATGAGTGATGATCCCATGTTGAATTTAAGTACACTTTTATTACAGCACCATTACAAAGCCAGGCAATGGCCTTGCTGCAGTGGATACACCGGTTCCCATCAGATCACTGAAATTAAGTGCTGTCGGGTGTGGCCGGCACTTGGATGGGTCACCATCCAGGCTGCCATGTGCTGTTGCCATTTTTCGGGGTGCACTCAGCCTCTTGATGCCAATTGAAGAGCTACGCAACCAAATAGTAGCGACTCCAGTCAAAGAAAACCATCATCACAATAGGGAGAGCGTTGTGCTGACCACATGCCCCTCCTATCCACATCCTCAGCTAAGGATGACACGGCAGTCGTATGGTCCCGACGGGCCACTTGTGGCCAGAAGACGGAGTGCTACTACAAAGCCAAATTCAACATAAAATAGAATAACAACATAAACGAAACTGGCAGATTAAAACTGTGTACTGGACTGAAGTTCAAACTTGGGGCCTTTGCCTTTCACAGGCAAGTGGTTTACCAGTGTGTCGTGCTTGTATAGCTCAGACAGTAGAGCACTTGCCCGCAAAATCAAGTCTTGTTCCAACAACCAGTTTTAATCTGCCAGGAAGTTTCATATCAGCACACACTCCACTGTAGAATGAAAATTTCATTCTGGAAACATCCCCAGGCCGTGACTAAGCCATATCTCCACAATACCCTTTCTTCCAAGAGTGCTAGTTCTGCAAGGTCCGCAGAAGAGTTTCTGTGAAGTTTGGAAGGTAGGAGACAAGGTACTGGCAGAATAAAAGCTGTGAGGATGGGTTGTGATTTGTGCTTGGGTAGCTCAGATGGTAGAGCACTAGCCCCTGAAAGACAAAGGTCCCGAGTTCGAGTCTAGGTCTGGCACACAGTTTTAATCTGCCAGGAAGTTTCATATCAGCACACACTCCACTGCAGATTGAAAATTTCATTCCAACAACTTAAATGATTGTCCTTGATCACATATGAGTAACAAAATCAAAGTCCATAGTGATGTTGGTCAAACAGTCACATGAGATTAAGTACACATTCAACACTTTACAACAGCACTACTGGTAGAGCGGCATGGATCTTAGGAAGGCCAGGGTAGCAGCAAGCAGGAGGCAACAATGAAGACTGGTGGCCATTTGAAGTAGAGTGTCATCCCTGGTAGTTGCTGGAGCAGCACTGTGGTACAGTACAGTGTAGACTTAACTGGATTCTCCAACAGGAGAGTCATGGCACCTGGCTGATGCTTGACTTGGAGCTCAATGAAGAGCTGCCTGCTGAAAAGAAGGAAGGAGGGAAGATTAGGGTTTAATATCACATCAAAATTGCAGTCATTAGAGATGGGGCACAAGTATGGAATGATTCCAGGATGGAGAAGTAAATTTGCCATGTCCTTTCAAACAAACTACCCTAGTACTTGCCTGGAACAATTGAGGGAAATCAGAGAAAACTTAAATTTGGATTGGTGGACACAGATTTGAACCACCATCCTCCTAAATGGAAGTCCAGTATGCTAACCATTGTACCATCACTTAGTCTGTCTGCTGGAGGTTGCACCAGAGCAGGAGGTGGAATATCTGCAGGCAATTGACAGACATGTGACCCACAGATACAAGCTAGTTTCCTCAATTGCAGTGCTGCCATTGCTATTGTAGGCACTGCCTATGAGCAATGATAGTTCCCCTGGTGGTGGCTGCTAGCATTTAGAGTGTCAACAGACTGTATAGTACAGTGCCCACAACACATGATGTACTAGCATTGTGCATAAACAGCCTCTGAAGGAGGAGCGCCTGTGGCCCTGGAGCAGACAACCCTTTGGTCATGGGTGTTGTGCTGGAAACAAGAGTAGTTGATGAATATCCAGAGAGTAGACCACCATTCCCCTTAAGGAAAAGATGGCAATTATGTCTGGACACTAGGCAGAGATCCTGCAAGCCATCCCTCAACTGGAGATGGCAGTGCCAACCAAAGAAGAAGACTGTAGTGCCATTGGGTGTCCACTGGAAGGGGTGCCTCTCCACATCAATGCAGAGGACATCCAAGTGTGACAGGAGCTTTTGATGGCTGTGACCCTGTCCTCCAGAACCCTGGACCCAAGGTTGTAAAGTGATGTTTGCATAGGTGGTTGGCAGCAGGGGCATGACTGCAAAGAAAGAGGTGTCAAGCAATCCTGAAGTGGAAAACACAGCAGAACTGTGATACTGCTGGTGCTGACTGATGTGGGCTGATGGAGTGGTCCCAGAGAGTGACAGCAGAGCCACAGATGACTAGCTGGTAGCCCGCAAAAGCAGACCTGGTGACTGACTGGAGCCAATCAGTGAGGTGCACATACTCTGCCAGAAACAGACAAGGAAAACCACAGGGGGAGTATGTGGAGCAAAGAAACCAAGGAACTGGAATGGCATCAGCAGGTACCAACAGCACCGGGAGACAGGGCATGACAAATGTGGCCACTGGTGTTATGGTGCAACTGAAATGGGATGCCAGCAGCACTGGGAGACTAGGCTCAACCAATGTGGCTGCAGGCATGATGTCTGACAAAATTGCATGGTACTGACAGTACTGGAAGACAAAGTTCAACCAACACGGCTGCTTTGAACACAATGGTGACAACGGGCAGCATGGCACTGATGAATCCAGACAGCACTGGGGACAGAACTTGACCAATGTAGCCACTGGATATGTGGTAGTGTGACAGCTGTGAAGCTTGTGGGGCAGTGGTCACCAGACAAGAAATGCATGAAGACAGTGGACAAACAGGAAAGATTGTGCACAGATGGAATACTGTGAGTTCTGATAACAAGAATAGCCATAAGACCCGAAAATGTCAAAAATGGTACAGAACAACAAGGGTGACAGAGCATGAATGATGCCTAAAGAGCAGACAATATAGCATGCAATAGAGCATCTGAATGGAAAAAAAAACAATAGAGAAAAAAAATTCTGAAGGAAAGTGAAAAAAATCCCACAAAAAAGAAACTCACACAGGGGCACAAGATAAGAAAGAAACCACTACCGTTGACCTGTAGAAATGGAAAAGATGCCATGCACAGGAGAACAAGAATGATTTACACCACAGGAAAAACGCAAAAAATGAGGCCTGTTCAAGAGCACAATAAAGGGCTACATTGCAGAAACAATAAGAAGAAATGGTGAAGCATCAAGGAAGTTGAGAAAACAACACATTGTTGCAAGTTACCCAGAAGAACAGGTGCAAAAGTGTTGTGCCTTGCAAGCAAGGATGATCAACTAGGGGTGCATCTTCTTGAGGGGTTGGGGCAGCACTGGGCTCGACCACACAGCAGTGACTAGGCAGGACATGGGATATGGCTGGCACTTGGCCCAAAACTGAGCAAAGAGCTGCCTACTGTAGGTTGAGCTGCCACTTAAATACACAGCTGGCAGAGTAATATCCATGGGCACTTGATGGACACATCATGCCCCACAGATGCAAGCTAGTGCCCTCAATTGCAGCACTTCCGTTGATGCTGCCCATGCTGGCTATGAGCAGTTATGGTACCCCTGGTGGTGCTTGCTAGCATTTCACCTGGCCACATTGTTTGTAATCAGTATAATGTCCACAGATATGATGTACTAGTGGGGTATGTAAACAGTTTCCAAAGGAAGAGTGCTTGCGGGCCTGGAGCAGACTACCTGCTGGTTGCGGATCTTGTGCTGAAAATGAGAGTGGTCAACAAATGACCAGAAACTAGAAAGTCAGCAGCAGCCAATCAGCATTTGATTGAGCCACTGCCTAGTACTGTTGCTAGGACCAGGTGCTATATTGCAAAATCTGTGATGTGCTGCACTGCTCCACTCCAAATGGTCCAGAGGTAAATGCCAGACTATGCTTGCAGGAGTAGGCCCATACTCATTTCAGACAATGTGCTGTATGCCCCATGTTGGTGTCTTGGTGACTGGTTCCAGAATTCTGAAAAAGGCAGTGAACCATAATGCCCGGGTAGGGGCAGTTTCACCATCTTGAGCAACTGAAGAATGACTCCCCACTCTTCCAGTAGCAGTTGTACAAAACCTGACCTACCACATTTGGTGTCAGAAGTTAAATGGTACAAGTAGATGAAGAGCTTCTAACCTTCTGACTGCTGGTGTTGGTATTGCCAATGTCAGTGCCACCAGGAATGCCATCAAAATGACTGGCAGTGAATGTGTACTGTAACTGCTCGAAGGTTCCTTATATCCTATGTTCCTGGTTTTGTGAAGCTCAGCTGAGTGTAGGCAATTATTATTTCTTTATCTCTCCTTCTTGGTTTCTCTGACAATGTGGGTTAATGATGATTACTTCTGAATGTTTCCTATCATTATCGAATCATTCCCTACATTAAAAGTACATCATTAGCCAAAAAATCTAAATATTAAAGTATACAAACAATGTTCTAGCACCATTAAAAGTACATCTTCAGTCAAAATATTAAATAAAAATATTAAATTAGATGAACAGACATGATTTTTGTAGTTTTCCCAGAGTAATCACTATTCCATCATGTTTCAAGCTTGCAGTTGAATGGCCTTGACATCTTACCATAATATTTTGGCTGACAACCATTCAGCCATCTCGGAGTCAATTTTACACTGGAGATTCCTGGCACATGTCACTGGATTTATACCAAAAATTGGCCATATCAGTGTGGCAAAGCCTACATTGGTCAGACCATATACAAAGTTCATAAAAGGTGCATGGAACATGTTTAACAAACTCACCATTTGTAGTCTAGTAGGCCAGCCATAGCCAACATTGAATCTGCATAGGATCTTCTATGGATAATTCTGCCACAAACATTTTGGCCACGAAGATATTCTTCTGGGATCCAGCTCTTAAGGAATCTGTGGAAATACATTTGGCAAATGAGCTTATTAACTATGATGACAGCTTTCAGTTTGATGAGTCTTGAGACCCAGTGAGTTCTCTGATACCACTAGAAAGAAAAATTTTACACTGAATGACTCACCCAGTGACAATTACTGAATTAATGTCATTATTTTGAGAGAGAGAGAGAGAGAGTGTGTCTCTATATAAAATATTTTCCACATCTCCTCCTAAACCACTGGATTAATTTCAACCAGAATTGATACACAAATCACTCACTGTCTGGAAAGAAACATTGTATGCGTAAGAAGCACGTACCTTTCAAAGGGGTTGGGGCAATAAAAAAGTGTAGCTCATGATGCACAAATAGCCAGACTATATTCATTCAGTGTTTGAGAATAGGAGCACTTAGTGACATGTAGCAAACTTTAAACATAATTCCAAAACTTTACAAGACCTTTCCTTCAGACCTGGGTACATGTTTATTACCATCTTCTATTAGCCCATTTCCTCCTTCCTCCTCTCTGTCCATCTCCTCCTCCCTCTCTCTCCGTATTATGCATTTTAGACAATCCAATCCAAGATAGCTGCTTGTCATCTTCAGGTGTTACTGTGGCTAGCTGTTGTGGCTTGCCACATAATAATAGTTCTTAGTACAAATGAATATAAGCCAAAATAGAAGTTAAATTCCAATACTTTCCAGTTGAATTTGTTGTAAGTCTAAACACTACTGATTCATTATGCACACATACAGTAAGTATAATACTAAGCAAAGTTTGATTAATCCTGATGGTGGCGGAGACCACTCATTTATCAGTCAAAGCACTATGCAACACAAATCTAAACCAGTCCACGCAAACAGCAGCAGCAGTTGCAGTCCACCTGTAAAGGTGAAATTGGATAATAGCAACTGAGAGGGAGTCACACACACTGCAAGTATGTACACTAGCTCATCAAACATGGATGATGTTTCACATATCAATATATTCATATCTTCCATTTGCACATCTGGTGGGGTTACTAAAATGTTCTTAGCACAGAATGATAATCTGTTAAAAGAAGTGGAATAATGAAACAAAGACAGTAGCTATATGCAGAGGAGTGTCTTGGTACTGAGGTAAGTGTTTTTATTTTTTTTCCTTTATTTTTATTTTTTTATTTTTATGGAAAAAGAGTATATAAAGGGTGGCATGTGGAGAGTAATGATGTGATTAAATATTTTGACTTAAAATTGATTAACATATTAGAGGAAGCTTTAGAAGGACTAGCAGCAACAAACCGTGCCACATTAAATGTTATAACTACAGGAGTTGATCGTTACAGCTGGAGACACACTGATTAATATTTACTTGGTGTATAGGGTAGTGTAAATATGTATAATACAGTAAGTAACCCAGTAACAAAATTAATGGTACCAGAGATTTCTGCATGTTGCCTTTGTGCCAGTGGAAGCAATGCTAGTGATTTGTCACTGAAATTTTTTTGAATTCCAAAATCTAATAACCATCCATGATAACAATTCATTAGTGACAAATCCATTAAATGGATAGCAAGAGATAGGCACCCCTGACAAGCTGTCACAATCAATAAAAGCGGAGGCTTTGTTGTCAATAGCTATAGGAAATAAGATTATTGATGATGAAGTCTTAATTATTTCTGGTTTAAATTTGGATATGTCAACTGGAACTGATTTTTATTGAAATTTTATGGTAAAATTGAAACTGCAGCTATAAAAATTACTCAGTTCAACCTGGTTATCACTACAGTTTACCGATTACCACCCAGGAATTTTTAACTTTTCTGAAACAAAATGAATCATTGCTAAATAAAGTAAATAAAATGGATTGTGACTTGATCATCTGTGGTGACTTCCATATTGATTTCCTCATGAATAGTGGAAATAGGGAGACCATTTTGAACCTTGCAACATCCTACAATTTAAAGGCTGAAGTAAAAGCAGCTACTCAAGTAACAGAAACTTGCCAAACAGCTCTTGATCAGTTTCTAGTCAAGAAGAGTTTACACAGCACCTCACTAAAGATTTTCAATGCAGGTTTTAGTGACCATCTTGCTCAAATATTAAGCATAAAAGTACAAGGCAGTATTATTAACAACATGTCTTTCAGAACAGCATATCGAAGTTATAATCAGCATAATGTAAACTACTTCAACAACTTATTACAGAAAGAAAAATGGTCAGGAGTATACAAAATGAACAATATAAATGAAAAATTCAACACTTTCATTGATACAGTAACCCATTTCTTTGAACTTGCATTCCCACTTAAAACATTAACCATACGGGGGAACTCTAGAACAAACAGCTGGATCACAAAGGGAATAAGGGTTTCATGCCAAAAGAAAAGACTACTTCATGAAATACGTAACTCCAAAAATTCCTTACCTGTAGTACGCGCATACTATAAAAAATACTCCAAAATATTAAGAAAAGTAATAAAAGCAGCAAAAATAATGCATAATGAAGAAATCATTTATAATTCAGCTAATAAATCAAAGGCTATGTGGAGTGTTATAAAAAAAGAATGTGAAGAATACAGACAATCTTGCAAAAATATAACACTATCACATAAAAATAAAAAGTAACAAACTCCTTAGAAGTAGCCAACACATTTAACAACTTTTTCACAGGTGTTGCTGATAATATGTTACAATCAAAGTTTAAGAGCACCCAGGCAAATGAATATAAAATAAGTGCATGTAGAGGATCAATGTACATCAGTTCTGCTTCACAAGATAAAGTATCTAAAGCAATAAAAGGACTAAAAAATTCCAAATCGGCAGGTATTGATGGTATACCTGCAACAATGTTAAAGAAGAGCGCATCAAACCTAATTGAAGAATTCACACACTTATTTGACTGCTCACTTCAGGCAGGCACTTTCCCCGATGTGAAACATCAAAAGTTATTCCTGTATATAAAAAAGGGGATAAAGACAATGTAAATAACTACAGACCCATCACAATTTCCTCCTGCATCTCTAAAGTACTGGAAAAAGTTATGTATGAGAAACTTATGAAATTTATAAATAAAAACAGCATCCTATGTAATGAACAACATGGATTCAGAAATAAGAGGTCAATGACAACTGCTGTCTATGAGTGCATCAATTCCATCCTAAACCTGATGGACAAAACACAGGAAACAATAGTCCCTGACTAATCATAAGCAGGCAGTGTGCATCAAGCACACAAATATTGAACTAAAAACTGTATCTAATCACTTATTTGACTATAAAGAAATTAAATGTGGTGTACCCCAAGGATCACTAATGGGACCCCTTCTCTTTCTTCTGTACATAAATGATCTAAGCTTAAATGTTGATGCACACAAAACAATCATATTTGCAGATGACACCACGATTCTACTAAAAGGAGATGACGATGAACAGTTATAGCAGACAGTAAACACGGTCTTGAAACAACTTAGCAGCTGGGCACAAGTAATCAGCTTGTAATAAACAGTAAGAAAACTATTGCTCTAAAATTCCACAATGTTCCTAACAAGGACATGTTTATCCCATCAGTCTCTATCAATGACAAACCAGTTGGTAACAATACTGAAACCAAATTCTTAGGACTTTGGCTGCAGAGTAACATCAGATGGAATAAGCATATTGAATATCTCAATGCAGAACTGAGCAAAACATGTTACCTTCTTTGTTCTTTAAAATCATGCTGTAGTGAGAAAACAGTATTGAATGCATATCGTGCATACTTTCATTCTTGTCTTAGATATGGGGTCACCTTCTGGGGAGACTCTAAAACAGCTAATAGCAATTTTAAACTACAAAAGAGGGCAATTAGAATCATGTTTGGGTGCAAGCCTAGAGACTCTTGTAAACCCCTGTTTAAGAAATTTGGTATTCCTCCATTACCATGTGTATACATTATGGAAACCCTTTTGTTCTTTAAATTAAATGTAATAGGCAAGGACTGGAGACTGCAAAAAAACTGTGATATACATGATCACTTTACCAGACAAAACAGAAACTTACATATGACTCAAATCAGCATAGCACTGTGCCAAAAAGGTACTTTTCACATGGGAGTTAAGCTTTATAACAAACTTCCTGAAAACATAAAAGCTATCACTGAGGTCAATACATTTGGAAAATCTCTAAAGTCATATTTACAGAATCATTGCTTTTACTCCATTGAAGAATATTTAAATTTATGAAATGTGTTATATAAATACTTACGTGTAAAGTGTATTATTGTAACCTTAAATATGTATGCCTTGAAATGACTTTCAGCCTGTATATTTATAACTTGACTTGTCCAATGTCTTATTCATAAGCTGCTATGTAGACAACAGGACCAATAAAAAATACAATACAATACAATACAATACCAGGGTAACTTACTACTGATGCTAAAGGATCGGTAAGCAGTTATGGTACCTTTTATGGCTACACAAGTAACTAATGGAAAAGAGGCATTGGAACTCTCTACATTTGATAAAAAGGAGCAACAATTTGAAATTGAGGAGAGTGGCATTTCAAAACAAACAGAAATAAAAGTGCAAGTGGTAGATCAAATTTCAGAATACCAAAGAGAGGAGGTAAGAACAGCATTAGTTAAACATCAGCAAGTATTTTCAAATAAGCTGGGAGTGGTAAGAAATTATGAATGTCATTTAACAGTGAAAACTGACCAGTATTTATTCAAAAACCCTTATCTGATCCCTGTTACTCATCAAGAGCCCATGAAGGAAGACGTACAATGTATGTTAGATTTAAGGTGAAATAACAAGCACAAAGGGTGTGATGGTAGCAAAATGTGATGGAACCATAACAGTGGTACTGAATGTGCATAGCTGGAATCAAATCGTAGTTGCAGAATGTTACAACCCACAAAATATAGGTTAGTTACTACAGAAATTCCAAGGAACCATTTATCTCACATTTATGGATATAACTTTTGATTACTGGAACTTGCCATTAGGAAAGGAATCATAGAAATACATTGCCTTTTTATATGAAGAAATATGTTATCAGTATTGAATGGTTCCCTTTGCGTTAAATATACCTGTTTGTGCTTTTGTGAGAGCTATGGGCCAGGTATTAGGTAAAGAACCATTTGAACAAGTAACAGTTTATGTATGAGATATTCTATTGGCAAGTCCCACATGGGGAGAACACATTACTTTATTAGATAAATTGTTAAATTTTGTGCAGGAAAGTGATATGAAACTAAAACTGGCCAAAACTGAATGTGTTACAAGCCAATTCAATTTTTTTGGGTCATGTAATCAGTAGAGGTGGTATAATACAAGAACCTTCAAAGCTTTCTGAGATTGGACAATTTTGAGTACTGAGGAATAAAAAAACAGCTTAAATCTATGTTCAGTCTTTCTTGAACTCTACAGACAGCTAATAGGTGACCAATTTGTCATTTAATGCTCCTTGCTTGCATGCCTTATCGAAGCAAGGTACACCATGGTCATGGACAAGAGATTGTCAATTGGCTTTTGAAAGCTGGAAGCAAACTTTCTGAATAGCCAACCATTACATCACCCAGATTTTACTAACCTTTTTTATATGTTTACTGACTCGTGTTTGTGTATGGCCTCAATGCGAAGGAATCTCAGATGGCAAAATAAGGTAATACAGAAATGCATGAATGCAGATCATTACAATCAGCAGAGATAAACCATAGCTTTTCTGAACAAGATACTTCAGCTTTTGTATTTGGATATCAACATTACTTGTTGGAAAAAGTATTTCAGGAAGCCCTCAACATCCTAAAGCAGTAAAGTATTGTTACCTCAATAACAGAATCCTGTACGGAAAAAGGAAATTAAATTCAGCTGAATAAAAAGTATGTTTCCCTTCTCAGCACTTGGATTTGGTAACAGGTTGTAAAACATTTAAGATATGGACATTATGGTGCTAATAAATGTATTGTTAAATTGAGCGAAAGAGTGGTATTAAAAAAGATGTACTATTGAGTGGCAAAATGGTTAACATCTTATGTGTTACATAAGAAGGTGAGATCAGTAAACAGTATCACACTAGGATATATGCATTCTGTTCAACCAAATGAGCCTTTAGAATTCATAGCAAAAGTTCTTTTTGGACCTTTGCCAGTATCCAGAAGAGAATGCACTCATGTGTTTGTCTTAATTGATGCATTCAGTAAATATGTCAGATTATATGCAACAAAAAGAACTAATGTGCAACCTTTGCTGGAGAAACTGGTGAAAGATTCTCACATCCCTACAGAGACATTTAAAAACCTTCTGCCAGATAATGCTCCATGATTTACTTCCAATAAGTTCAAAGAGTGTTTGGATAATGCATGTTTCTGTATATTTCCTCCAAGAAAATATGAGTGAAAGGGTTGTGAGGGAATTAACCAGATTGTATTTAACTTATAGTGCTAGTATACATTCAACCTGGGCAGATAACATTAAATACCTGCTTTGAAGAAATTATTAATAACCTAAAATATGATCCTACAGGACTGTCATCATGCAAATTGTTCTGTCGACAGAATTCACATAACTTAGTTTCTGATCTGAATGATTTGCCTATATTGTTCAGTTTAGCTTTAGATGAAAATAAATCACTAGAATGAAAGAATATAAGAGCTTTAGACATAAAAAATGCATGATGTAAAAGTTCCACCTAGTAATCTTACAATACATGAAATAAACCTAGTAAATCCAAGGACCAGTCCAAAAAAATAACAGCTGAGACTAAGACATTTATGCACATCATCATGGCCCATCTAGATCATAAGAGAGCCTCATGCTAATGCAAATCACCTTGAATATCCTAAAAGTAAAAAAGACTTGGGACTTGGAAATGTAATTCTGACTTGAAGAAATTTGTATATAGGAGTGGATAAAATTTGTAGGAAGCTTGCCACTCCATGGCAGATATAAGGTCTGTCAAACTGTGTGGTGCAAACTAGATAAAACATTATTTTCCTTTTAAAGTTTCATTCTTTCTTCATACTTCTTATCTGTAGTACATAAGTATAATATGTCTTCATGTTCATCTATCTTTTCAGTGTTAAGAACTATTGGACCTGAAAACTATTTTCTGTATTTGATGAGCCTGATTATGACTAACATAATAAAGAGCATTTATATTTGAAATGTTAAAGAGAAAGATACCATCTCAAAAGTAGCAGTAAAATAATGTTGTTTGTGAATGCATAAATAGGATGGACAGATACATGTGTTTATTGCAAGAAGGAAAAATTTAATAATTTTAGTACTGATGAAGGAAAAATATACATAATGTTTGAGTGTGCAAGGAATAATTAGGTGCCATTTGCCCAATTCAGCTACATTAATGCAGCTGCCAGATAAGCAACTAGTGTCATTATATATGTTGGAGAAATGACAAAACTGTGTGACGTACTTGTCAGAATGAATTACAGGGTCATTATATGACCATGTATAAGAGTAATACGCATTAAGGGGTTTAAGGGAGAAAACTGTAAGTGAAAGTAACATGATACTGCAATAGGAATTACAAAAACGGTATAAAAAAACTACGTATACAAAATTTTAGACTGTTTATAGGAGATAAAAAGACACTTTTTTTATCTGATAAAAATGTCACAGGTACACTTTTGTCCTCAAGGGTCCTTGAAGGTTTTGGTGTTAGTGATGTTCAAAGATGGTACTCAAACAGCAGTGTGATGAATGCTGTTTTAGAGATGCTGCTGAAAGTGTTGCCCATTTAAATAATGCACAACTGGCATCTAACTACTAATGATTGACTAGCACACTCAAAACAATCAGGTTTACATTACTGCTACAAGTGTCTACAGCCTAAAGGAAGGACAGCATCAAATCCTTTAGGGATTCCCAGCAGGGAAATGGGACACCTGTGACATTTTTGTCAAATAAAAAATGGGTTTCATTTTTCTTCAATGAAAATTCTAAATTTTTGTTTCTGTGGTTTCCTTTCCTCCCCCCCCCCCCCCCCCCCCCTCACCCCTATATGGGGAGAAAAGAACTTGTAGTCATTTATTTTCTCACCTCTCCTAAAGAATGAGATAAATGCATACTACTGCTGTAGTGCACAAAAGTCAGACAACATATGATAATGATTGGTGACGACAAAAATATGAATTTTTTTAGTAGTAAATACAGAGAAAGTAGACTGAAAATATTTTCCAAAAGTTGACTGACCTTAAAAAATTTGCCAATGACAATTAATAACTGATTAAGAATTCTAATTTTTCAGCAACTAATGCTAGGAAATGAGTACATTTAACTAAATAATAACAATGGGAAAGGATACACTTACAGAAGCTACTCATAAATTGTAAGTTTAAAAAAAAACATATAGATTAAAATTAAAATGCAAACAAGGCATTATTATTATGAATGTGAATTATTTAAAACTTAACATGCTATAAAAAACACTAAGACAGAAGAGCATTATTGTTTGAAGTATGACTATCAACAAAAAATTAGTGATCCACTAATGCAACTTGTATAATGTGTACAATCATTGGTAAATAATGTGATTTTAGTATGAATCAGTGTAAAATATGTAAAGGATAAAGTTTAGAATGAATGGTAGGTTTTCTAGAGAATAATTCACATATTTTTGTTCATTAATTAATGAAAAATAATTTTTCTAAGAAACCTTGAATTGAATAGATAACTTGTGCAAAATCATTGGCTTATTTTGAACATTTGTGGTAGAAAGCAGAGTGTTTAAAAATGATTCATTCTGTTAACTTTTTTAAGTTTGCTTTAGTATTAAGTAGTGAAAGATTGACACTGTAGAAGATGTTAGTTAACAAGCCTGCTACCACATGATACAAATAAAAACTCTAATGGCATTATTTGTTGGCAGGAAGTTGGAGACTATGTACAGGCTGACCAGAACTGTATGTTGAAAAGGTGACACAGAGGAGGACACTCATCACAGTGACTCCTCCCATACCCCATTTTCATACTAAACTTTACAAGTGTGTATGTATCAGTGCCTACCATAGTGACAACCACAAAGCTATGCAAATAAGCGATTGAGTGTTGTGTAAAGGGGTGTTTTGCTTTTCAGCTGTGACTGATTTAAAATGCTTAAAGATGTAACTAATTATAAAACTGTGTCATTGACTGTCCAATACAATGACCATTTAATTTGCTTGAACAGATTTTTTGGGAAAATCCCTGAATATTTGTGGAATGGTTTATTGGTGTATACATTCAATGATTGTATCTTCATGTTATTTGCTAACTAATTACAAATTGAAATAAATATGTAAATTTGATTTTAATTTAAAAGCAAGCCCTTAATTAAATTCGGAAACTTTTTTGAACCTTTTGTGGAAAAGCTCTTGAAAACAGTAAAGTAAGTTCAGTTTACACTTGCTTCTACCGGGTGGTTATAATTAAAGTGCAGTTACTCACAGAGGTCCAGTGTAGGCTGTAATTATCATACAGCAGCAAAACCTGGCAGATATGCTAATGTGTTAATGCAGAGCTGATACATGCTGGAAAACTAATTAGTTCCTTTTGCGACCACCAGGTGCACATCTGGCACTGTACACCGTATGATGGTATGACATCCGTATTGTTATCTGAGAAGCCATAATGTGAGTGAACAGTATGACTATCAAAACCAAAGATTGTGTGCCTTTAGTGGAACTGATGAATGGTAGTAATTACAATGTTGCATTGAGAGAGTATCACTGACTGAAAGGTCTGAGGAGAGGTCCAATGTAATTAAACGTTTTAAAGAAGAAGAAGCAGAAGAAAATAGTGGTGATGATGATGATGATGATGATGATGATGATGACATTTGAAAACATGGGTTACCTTGGAGTGGCATCTGGAAGACAACGGCATCCTATCCCAGTGGAAGTTATTGATGAGTTTGCTGTTGCTGCAACTATCCAAGCTGCATGTACCCAGGTAGTGCTAATGCTCATGCAGTGTTACAAGAATTATCCATCCTGTGGTCAACAGTACGGAAAGTTTTGTGGCCTATTTTGCTCTGGTAGCCATATAGGATCTGGATGCAGCAACTCACTCTGGTAGCCATGTAAAATCCAGATGCAGCAACTGAAACCTCACAATCTGCTGCAACATTCCAAAGTTGCTCTTCATGGATCGAAGTTGATGACATGTGGCTGCACAATACTCTATGGAGTGATGAGGTACATTTTACACAACAGTGTGTAGTGAATACACAGAACTGCCAAAGTTTGGGTACTGTTAAACTGCCTGTTGTGAACGAAGAGCCATTCCACTCATCATATGTGACTATTTGGTGTAGATCCACAAGCACCTTTATTCTCGGTCCATTCTTCTTTGAATAGAGTACACCCATAGGACCTGTCAGATGTTAGTGTACCATCTACATGTTATTGAGACCACCTTGAACAACATGTGATTCCTGCTTTGCAAGAGCACAACTGTGTGGAAACCACTGTTTTCGTGTAAGACAGGGCATCATCTCATGTCTCCTGCCTAGTGAAAGATCTGCTTAGTGCAACCTTCCATGAAAGTGTCATCTCCAGAGATTTTTCCAGATGCATGTCCTGCAAGATCACCTGATCTGGATCCATGTGAATTTGGGCTCTGGGCATATTTAAAAGAGTGCATTTACCAGGAACACATTCGGTCTCTTCCTGATCTGAAAGCCAATATGCAGGAACATGCTGCTCAGATTTCACTGGAACTGCTGCGAACAATTGTCAGTCATTCAGCATTTCGATATCTTCAGTGCTCATATTGAACAAATTATGTAAGCTGCAATTAATTATTATCAACATTATGCTTTTCTCACTTGTTTAATCTTTTCTGAAAAAAAAAAATGGTTCAAATGGCTCTGAGCAATATGGAACTTAACATCTTAGGTCATCAGTCCCCTATAACTTAGAACTACTTAAACCTAACTAACCTAAGGACATCACACACATCCATGCCCGAGGCAGGATTCGAACCTGCAACCGTAGCAGTCCTGCGGTTCCGGACTGCAGCGCCTAGAACCGCACGGCCACTGTGGCCAGCCTAATCTGTAACATATGGAAATATTTCTATACGTCTTTCATACATTAACAGTGACAGACTTGCACCTGGTGGACAAAACTCGAACGAATTTTCTTTTCCCCTCCATTGTAATTCAGTTCCGCATTATAATAGCTACCAAGTGTCACTGCCATGTGATAATTGCAGCCCACACTGGACCTCTGAGAGCAGCTGCAGTTTAACCATAACTACCAGTTACAATTTGGTATTTAATTTTGTTTGAAAATTAAAAAAAATAAAATAAAAATACAGGGTGATGTGGCAAAGCAGTATGATTAATCACCTTGTGTGCTGACAGTAGAGATTCAGTCCTCCCGCTTTATGGAACCTGTATGTGAACATAACTCAAGCTTGCTTGTCAAATATTGCACAATATCACATCATTAAAATTATTGCTCTACACTTGTATAAAAAGTAATGAAGCTGTTTAGAAATGTATTATTTACAAAACTCAAAGCTAGTACAATTAATAATTTACCTGGAAATTAAGGTTTTTGTGTCATTTGAGCTCCACCAAAATATGAAAGCTACAAGGCTGAAATTTTAATAGTATGTGTATTCGAGTAAGGAAACATGCTCCTGAGGACTTTGTTTAATTATTTTCAAAATTTTTCAAGTTATTATAGTTAAGCATGCATCTGTAATAGAAAATCAATAAAATGTTACAGATTACATCAATCTCTTCACTTAACATGTACATCATAAATTTCAGCATCATTTTGATTAAATGATATAACAAAGTTCTACCAGTTTTCATGTTAGTAATTTCAAGGTAAAAAGAGTATTAAATTGGCACTTTCTGACCTGAAAGTTTGCAGCAGTTATTGTTTACATGTTTATAGGATTAGAGGATGCTAATTAACTTTGTCATAACAAGGAAACTGCACTCTACTATGGAAAAATTTGACACTGACTTAAATTGCCAACTGGGAGAGGTGTTTAGATTTTTGTATGACATGATGGTCCATTTATAGCCTCTAGTAGAGTTCTCACTGCAAGAAACTTGGGCATTCCCTCATACACCCGCACCCACTAATGACATTCAAATTGTTCTGGAGTCATTGATCAGTAGATTAGATTAGATTAATACTAGTTCCATGGATCATGAATACGATATTTCGTAATGATGTGGAACGAGTCAAATTTTCCAATACATGACATAATTAAGTTAATTTAACAACATAATTTAGTTAATATAACAACTTTTTTATTTTTCTGTTTTTTTTATTTTTTAATAATTTTTTGTTTGGGTTTTTTTCTTTTTTTTCTTAATTTATATCTAAAAATTCCTCTATAGAGTAGAAGGAGTTGTCATTCAGAAATTCTTTTAATTTCTTCTTAAATACTTGTTGGTTATTTGTCAGACTTTTGATACTATTTGGTAAGTGACCAAAGACTTTAGTGGCAGTATAATTCACCCCTTTCTGTGCAAAAGTTAGATTTAATCTTGAATAGTGAAGATCATCCTTTCTCCTAGTGTTGTAGTTATGCACACTGCTATTACTTTTGAATTGGGTTTGGTTGTTAATAACAAATTTCATAAGAGAGTATACATACTGAGAAGCTACTGTGAATGTCCCTAGATCCTTAAATAAATGTCTGCAGGATGATCTTGGGTGGACTCCAGCTGTTATTCTGATTACACACTTTTGTGCAATAAATACTTTATTCCTCAGTGATGAATTACCCCAAAATATGATGCCATATGCAAGCACTGAGTGAAAATAGGCATAGTAAGCTAATTTACTAAGATGTTTATCACCAAAATTTGCAATGACCCTTATTATCAGACGTTTCAGCAGATCATCAATGTGTTTCTTCCAATTTAATCTAAAAATTTGGAATATTCTACCTTAGCTATATGCTTCTGATTCAGGTCTATATTTATTAATGGCGTCATACCATTTACTGTACGGAACTGTATGTGCTGGGTCTTATCAAAATTCAGTGAGAGTCCGTTTACAAGGAACCACTTAGTAATTTTCTGAAAGACATTATTGACAATTTCATCAGTTAATTCTTGTTTGTCAGGTGTGATTACTATACTTGTTTCATCAGCAAAGAGAACTAACTTTGCCTCTTCATGAATATAAAATGGCAAGTCATTAATATATATTAAGAACAACAAAGGACCCAAGACCGGCCCTTGATATGAGTTCCCCAGTTTGAGGAATGTGCTGATCTTAGCATATTATGAGAACTGCTTATTTCAACTTTCTGCACTCTTCCAGTTAGGTACGAATTAAACCATTTGTGCACTGTCCCACTCATGCCACAATACTTGATCTTGTCTAGCAAAATTTCATGATTTACACAATCAAAAGCCTTTGAGAGATCACAAAAAATCCCAATGGGAGGTATTCGGTTATTCAGATCATTCAAAATTTGATTGGTGAAAGCATATATGGCAGTTTCTGTTGAAAAACCTTTCTGGAAACCAAACTGACATTTTGTTAGTACTTCATTTTTACAGATATGTGAAGCTACTCTTGAATACATTACTTTCTCAAAAAGTTTGGATAAAGCTGTTAGAAGGGACATTGGACGGTAATTGTTGACATCAGATCTGTCCCCTTTTTTATGCAAAGGTATAACAATAGCATATTTCAGTCTATCAGGGAAAATGCCCTGTTCCAGAGAGCTATTACACAGGTGGCTGAGAATCTTACTTATCTGTTGAGAACAAGCTTTTAGTATTTTGCTGGAAATGCCATCAATTCCATGTGAGTTTTTGCTTTTAAGCAAGTTTATTATTTTCCTAATTTCAGAGGGAGAAGTGGGTGAGATTTCAATTGTATCAAATTGCATGGGTATGGCCTCTTCCATTAACAGCCTAGCATCTTCTAATGAACACCTGGATTCTACTATATCCACAACATTTAGAAAATGATTATTCAAAATATTTTTAACTTCTGGCTTTTTGTTTGTAAAGTTTTCATTCAATTTGATGGTAATACTGTCTTCCTGTGCTCTTGGTTGGCCTATTTCTCTTTTAATAACATTCCAAATTGTTTTAATTTTATTATCAGAGTTGCTGATTTCAGACATGATACACATACTTCTGGATTTTTTAATAACTTTTCTTAATATAGCACAGTAGTTTTTATAATGTTTGATAGTTTCTGGGTCACTACTCTTTCTTGCTGTCAGATACATTTCCCTTTTCTGGTTACAAGATATTTTTATACCCTTAGTAAGCCGTGGTTTGTTACATGGTTTCTTACGAGTATATTTAACTATTTTCTTGGGGAAGCAGTTTTCAAATGCATTTACAAAAGTGTCATGAAATAAATTATACTTTAAATTGGCCTCAGGTTCATGGTACACCTCATCCCAGTCTAACTGCTGTAGGCTTTCCCTGAAATTTGCAATTGTTAAATCGTTGACTGAACGTACTACTTTGGAGGACTGTTTAGTACTGCTGAATGGAGCTATGTCATATATCGTAACTAGCTGTGCACCATGATCAGAAAGACCATTCTCAACAGGCTGAGCATTTATCTGGTTGAACTTATCTTGGTCTATAAAGAAGTTATCTATCAGTGAGCTGCTATCCTTTACCACCCGAGTAGGAAAATCAATAACGGGTGTCAAATTGAAAGAACCGAGTAACATTTCAAGGTCGTTTTTCCTATTACCCTCTTTCAGAGAATCTACATTGAAGTCCCCACAAACAATAATTTGCTTCCCCCTGTCTGACAGATAGCACAACAAGGAGTCCAAATTTTTCAGAAATAAATGAAAATTTCTCGATGGTGACCTATATACAGTTACAACTATAAATGTGCCTTTATTTAATTTAAGCTCACAGGCAGATGCTTCTATATGTTTCTCTACACAAAACTTTTTTGTTTCTATACTTTTTGCACAATGATAACTTTTGACATATATGGCAACTCCTCCTTTCTCCATATTTTCTCTAATTACATGTGCAGAGAGCTTATATCCACTTACATTTACCTTATCCATATCAGTAACAATGTGATGCTCAGATAGGCATAGTATATCTATTTCATTCTCAGTTTCTAAATCTTCTAAACAAACCAGAAGCTCATCTACTTTATTCTTTAAACTCCCAATATTTTGATGAAATATACTTACATTATTTTTAATTATACATTTATGAGAACCTTTCCTTATTCTAACATTTGCAGTAATCTCCTGTCTGAGCTTCTCATTGTGCTTAGGCCTAGTTCCTATACCAGTGGTCACATGGTGTTCAGAGAGGCAGATTATGTCAACTGGGTTGGGTGACTAATTCATCAATGCAATTACCTAGGACTGAGATACAACTTGGTGGAGATAAACTTTCTGGTGATTGGTGAAAATTTATAATTGACAGCTGTGATTGGTGATCCAATGTGCTAGAATTGTGCTGTTTAATTTCTTTCCTAAACTGAAGATTTGTTTCAATCCTGACCTCTCGTAGAACTTGACATCTTTCCGTCTTACCTATCCTAAAAAAGGTGCTGCTCCAACACCTGTAACCACTGGTATTTTACCATTCATGGCAGTGCCTCCCCCCCTTAAATTTCCTGCTATTACCCCAGCCAGTTTACCCTTCCTTTTCCTGTTGAGATGTAGGCTGTGCCTGGTATAGTCCAACCTACTGCGAGAATCAACAGGAACCACACCAATATGAACCCCCGCACCCGACCCAAGCAGCCGTTCCAACTCCAAATTAACTCTCCCAACAGAAGAGTTCAAATGAGGCCGGTCATGGCGTCTCAGGACAGATACAAATTCAACATTGGTGTGTCTCGATGCCAACGCAATCTTTACCAGGTCACACTCTATACTGTACCCAGGATCTCTGTCGATACTGTTCCCTGGCCCTCCCACAATAACCACGGTGTCTTCCCTGGTAAATCCTTTACACAGTGAACCTAAATCCTCTGTCACCTGATCCAGATTAGTACTTGGTTTGAAAACATTTGTGACCTGGTATTCTGGACCTAATTCCTCCTGCAGAAGTTGGCCTACACCTCTGGCATGAGAACTGCCTAACAACAAAACTTTCTTCCTTTTCGATGACTTTCCTACATTCTTTTTCAATTTCCTATTGAAAGTTTGTTGTGTCTTGTCTACACCTACCTCTGCTTGAGGCTCATCAGTTTCTAACTGAAGCAACAGGTCAAACTTATTTTTGACATTCATGTCTATCACAAGCAGTCAGTGTAAGAAATGTGTCCTAGTCTGCATGAAGCTGTCATCATAGCAATCATAATTGCATGCCATGGATGCTGTTTTGATTCATGTTGGATTGTGAAAAGGTCAATGCAAACATTTAATCAAAATTAGAAAAATTATGTTTTATAGTGGTATTTTTATAATTAGACAAAGTGACTTGCAAACTGAAGTATCTCAGATCTACAGGTTTTTGTTCACTGCCTGCATAGGTATCCGAGTCGACAACTCCAGTAAAAGAACTTTCCACTCTTCTTCACCTTCTTCTCCCAAATGACCAAACTTTGTCTCTGCAGCCACAGTTTCCTATCTTCAGTAGTTTTCTTCTTCATGTATATAAAACATCCCATCTTACATGTAATGTTTTTTTAAAATAGAATGCTCTCAGTTGTACCCCCATCCCCTCCATATTTTATTCCCTATTATCTTGCCTTTGAAAATATTTTATAGAAAAATATCCTGTCAAATTAGTGTCAAACAAGTTTTGCTTTGTGTTAGCTTACAACTTTCATTAGTTCTTCCTTCTCTCTTATTTCCTTTAGAGCTCTCACTTTTTCTCTCTCTCTCTCTCTCTAGTTGTAGAATGTAATTTATTCATCTCATAATGCACAGTTACGAACAAATTACTTAAAAAATAAGGTTATAATAATTAACATATTTAAGCAGGCATTTCTGAATTTTTAGACATGAACAATTTAACAATAACATATATCGCACTTATGATCATTTTGCAGCTTTCAGTACAATTTATACAATATATTAACAATGTATTTTACAATACATAACATTTATTGTTTGTTTTCTTTTCAAATTGCCAAACGGTCATGCACGGATTCTTCAACTGAATAATAATATTTTTCCACCAGTGTATTAAATAACAATCTTTTTAGTGGGTCAAACTCCATATGTAACAGATTTGTGTTATTTAATTTATTGTAAATTTTTAATCCTGTGTACAGTGGTGTTTGAAGGTAAAATTTTAAATTACGAGAGGGAAGTTTGAAACTATGTCTGTGATAAGCACTGTAATTGTGGTGGAAATGAAAATTGTCAAGTGGGTTTTGATTTTCATATATGAAAATCAAAATTTCATAGATGGGCAGAGAAGCCATGGTTAGCATTTTTAATTTTCTAAATAATGGTCAACATGATGTTCTTTTTGGACTAAACCCATGTTTCTTATGATTCTCTTTTGAAGTGTAAGTGATCTCGAGCTGTTTGTAGAGTTTTCCCAGAAAATTATATCGTATCGAATTATAGTTTCAAAGTAGTAATCAGGAGATCCCGGGATCAAATTCCGATCCGGCACACATATTCACTCATCGCCACTAATGTTGCACACAGTCCTGATGCAGCTGATAACAACATTTCTGTAGCTTCGAGGCAAGTGTTCAGCTTTGATATTGCCCAGGTTTCAAACCCGTATGTCAGGACACTCCACACGAAGTATTCACTTGAAAGTTCTGATTCTCGAAAGCACTCTTGGCCAGTGTTTTTCTTGTTTCGATTTCCTCACGACATCTATTGTTTTCCTCTACCATGTTACTGGGATAATTAAATATGGTTACTTCCTCAAGTTGCTTACTACTTATTTTTATGTCAGACTTACCTCCTCCACCTTTATTGTTTATAATCATGACTTTTGTCTCCTTGGTACTTATTTTTAGTTTTATTATCTCTTGATATAAGCCTTAAACTGTTTATTTAGTTCTTTCTCTGTGTCTGCCACTACTACAATGTCGTCAGCAAGTCTGATACAGTGAATATCAATACCATTATCACACGGGGAAGGGGGAAGGGGCTGTTGATATCAGCTGTATCAGAACTGTGTGCAGCATCAGTGATTGAAAATGTGTGCCAGACCAGGATTTTAACCCAGGATATCTGGCTTACAAGGTAGTTGTGTTAGCCACTGAGCCACCCAGACACAGTGTTTGTTGCAATTGCACAGACTATCTTGGCACATCTGTCAGCCGTCTGACATTCCCACCCAGTCCCAGGTCCCCAGGCCCCCGGGTCCCGGTCCCGGTCCAGGTCCAGGTCCAGGTCCAGGTCCAGGTCCATGTCCATGTCCAGGTCCATGTCCATGTCCATGTCCTTCGTGCACACAACTGTGAAATTCCTGCAGGAGACTGGACATAATTGTGCATCTGCACTGAATGTGGTGGATTCATTGTCCATCAAGGCAAATCAGTTATACGAATGCATGGTGTCTGTTCTTTCAGACATTTGCAGATGCATGTGTACGTCTGGCCTTGTGGGAATCTCAAAGTAGCAAGTATGGAGAACACCGACAGGAACTGCAAATTGGCAGCACTAGGTGGGAATTTGGGTTGGCCAAGAGGTGTGCTGAGATAGTCCACGCAATTGCCATAAACACTGTGTCTGAGTAGCATTGTGGTTAACGTAACTGCCTAGTAATCAGAAGATCCCAGGATCAAATCCTGGTCCGGCACACATTTTCACTCATCGCAGCTGATGTTGCACCCAATCCTGATGCAGCTGATAACAACAGTACAGTACAGTACAGTACAGTACAGTCCACAGTCCAGTGTCCTTTCCTTTCCACTTAATGTATATCACAGCTGTGAATTCGGTGTGGTATCTGTTCTTTCAGACATGGTCTCCAAATGCTGCCAGCCTACCATGGGCCTGCTAAGTGTCAGCGTTGATCAAGAACAACAGAGAGAGAGGCTTGTTTGCCTCACTGGGTCATGATACATCATATATTGGAGTGATAAAATGTCGTGCTTTGTTGCCAACAATGTTTCCACAGGGTCCTCAAGCCCACCACTGACTATTCACAAGAAAGACCTCTTCTTCGTTATCGGTGATTCCTTATTGTTTTCAGTAACCAGTTTTTCCTACTCCAGTATTCTCATCTAAACTTCCATTTTCAGCATAACTGTGCAGGTCTTCAAATCCTCACATCTGTCACTTACATACTCTATGTCAAATAGTAGTTAGCCATTTTTATCTCTTTGTTACTGTCCATGTTAGAATAGTTTAATCTTGTAGTACACGTCATCCTGTTTTTCTGTATTTAAAATCATTTGTTTCTTTACTAATTTTTCCCCATCCACTTTTAAAGGAGTACCTTTTAACCTACATAGTATGTGTTCATTACATTGGGCACCCGTTTCTCTGTTAATACAACAGCTATTCCATTCTTCCTCGAAATCTTGTGAACTAATGTCACCATTTTCAGTCCATCTTGTCCCTCTTAGTCCTACAATATCCACTTGACACTTTATCATAGTCTTTTTGACTGCCTACAGTTTAACAAGATTTCGCAGTGTTCACACATGCCAAGAGCCAATGTTAAATTTATCTTTTCTTCCTTTTTCTGGTCTTCCTGTACCTTTCTGTAAGAATCTTGCAGAATGATGACTTGAAAAGCCTCACCACTTCTCCTGCCAGACCTTGGGCTCAAAAATCCATTATCGGTGAGGATACACACATTAGTAGATTCTGCCATGGTTGCTACACTTGTGATATCCAAATGGATATTTACTGTGCTAAATGTCCATTGACTTCCATATCTACATGCTGTTGGCCTTGGTAGCTCATCCGTCCAATTAAATTGTGGCAGGGAAATGGAATTTTTTTTTTTATCAGGAAAATTAAGACTATGGACTGGGGAAAGGAATGGAAGGGAAGGGAAACCCACCTGGTGGAATTTAGCATGGAGAAAAATTTGATACTTGCAAACACTTGATATAAGAATCATGAAAGATGGTTGTACATGTGAAAGGGACCTGGAGACACCAAAACGTTTCAGATAGAGTATATAATGGTAACAGTGTTTAAAATCAAATTTTAATTGTAAAAAAATTCAAGTCTTAGAATGGAAAGGAGCAATGTGAAATAGCTCCATGTACTATAATACCAGTAATGACAAACCCTTTCTTTCTACCACATGTGCCATGAACAACACACACATACTATGTAGGTATGAAATGCCCAGATTCTCACCCAAGGCATATTTTCAGTGCATAGTTTCCATGCTGTTGAAAATAACAGTGTACCGTATCTTACAGCTAGAAGACGCTGCTGACTATAAGATGTACCTTAATTTTTAAGCAGTTCTTTTAAATAATTTTTTTACCTCTTCTGTTATTAGACTGCAAAGCCAGACTAAAAGAGCAACTTAGTTTATAAAACAAACTGACCTTTAAACTCCCTGAAAATTGTCATCTAGTTTTGGGTCGTTTTGCATTCAGTCGTCTATTTGTACATTTAGTCTTCATTTTTTCCAGTTCTTTACTAGCCCACCAATCACGAACGGTTTCTCTCTGTTGGTGGAGGGCTGAACTGCCACTCAGCTGCTCTGTTTCCAGGTTCTTCTGCATATGCAATTACTTTCAATTTACAACCCATTTCATATGAATACCATTTATTGTTTTACCGTTATGAAACTAGCTACAAACAAAAATATTGTACTTTTACCCATAACACAGCTAACTTTCAGTTCTAGTTCACTGGAACCGTAGACTGCAATGACACATCAAAGGCTAGATGGTGTTCTGGTTTTGTGATGGTGGGATGGGAGGGAGACAGTGTTAGCAAGCTTGTGAATCCCGACAACTCATGTTCATAGCACTGATGCACTGCTCCTGCCAGTTGAATCTGGTGTTGCCAGAGAGATAGGTTTCCCGTGGCATCAAATATATGGCCATTGTTAAGACTGGTGGGAATTTTAAATAAAACACTATATTTTTATGTTAATTTTGAGAAAAAGACACTTGAATTTAGGAGGCAATTTTTCAACAAAATAAGTGTGTCTTATAGTCCATAAAATATGGTAAATCGTTCATGCAGAAGCATTTTCTTTAATGAAATATTCCAAGTTTATAATTAAGTGAAACTAAGTGCATTTCAGAATTTGACCACACTAATAATTGTGTTTTAGGATTGACATGCCTTATTAGAAAATCCTCTTTCTAAAGATCTTTCCTTAAACTGTATTAAAAAGTTATAGTTCTTCAAAATTGGAAGCTTTCAGTGTGTTCAAATCTTAGAATGTTATCCTTTAGAAAATTCAATGTTATTGTCTTGTAACCTAGATTTTTTTCCATTGCAAATATGCATTATTTTCCTGTTATCTTCAGGTGAAAATACCCTCGCAGTGGTGAAAATGACAAATATGCAACAACCCTCAGATGCTAAAGTTCTGTGACGTGGTTGCCATTGTGCAGATCATCACTGAATTCTTACATGAGATGCATACCAGTCAACTCTTCAGTAAACTTATGCACACTGCTGTAAAAACACAAGAGACGGAACTAAGCAGTACTGGCAAGTTTAAGGGTGGAGACTAGTATGGGCATCACTCATCTACAGCAAGTACAGTGAGTGAGTGAGTGAGCAAGTGGAACAACATAGAACACATACCATCAATATTTTCACTGCTATAGAGTTACTGAGACAAATGACATAAGAAATCCAACAAAATGCAATTACTCTATAACATGCCACCAAAGATCTTGTGTTCCAAACACCAGAAGATCCAAAATAACTTTGAACAACTTCCTGAACACTGTTGGAGTTTGGGCTCATACTGAATGTTCCCTTTTGCGGGGCATAAACTTTAAATGTTTGCGCAGGTTAACACTTTGCACAAAAATGAAGCCAAAAGCTTAAAAGCTGCAGAACGAACTTCCCCATCCAGGGCAAAGTGCATGACCACATTATGGGTAAGAAAGACTGCATATTACTAGTCAGTTTGGGCACGTAAACTCAGTGACCATGAAGCCCATATAACCTCTTCACTTCCCACACAGAACTGGTGACTTATTAGCATACAGAACCCATATAACGTCAAAGATACTCTGCTTGTGTTCTGTAATGTGTCATTACCTACTGCAATAAGTTTCAACACGCTTGTCAATTAGATATAATATAAATATTAGATGAACATATTTCTCCATTAGAACTGAAGAAAGATGAAGTGGCAATCCAAACATTTTATGGTTGCGATAACAATGTGTGTCACTGATTTAATCCTATCTTAGCAGCTAGTATGTGTGTTTAGTAGTACAGTGACCAATCTGTTGCAAATTTCTGAAAAGAGTATCGTACCAATGCCTGCTGCAGTAAACCATTTAGGCAAAGATGCAAAATTTTTGGGAAGGACCAGAGATATATATATATATATATATATATATATATATATATATATATATATATATATATATATATATATATATATATATATATATATATATATATATATATATACACAATGTGTGTCACTGATTTAATCCTGTCTTAGCAGCTAGTATGTGTGTTTAGTAGTACAGGTACTAGAATACTGTGGGCAACTGACTTAATGAATGTAACATGTGCATTTTGTGAACTGTCAAAGCAGTCTTTCTTTCATAGCAATATTAATCTGACAGTCACATAACTGTCTATGTGAATGGTAAGGCTAGTGAGGATCATCACTTCTTGGGGCCCATACTGTGTGGAAGAGCAAGGGAAGATGTAGAAGGATGAGGTGGTTTGGTTGGGTGTGGAAGGAAATTAACAGGCAACAAGAGGGAAAGTGGATATAGGCACAAGCACTAGCAAAATAATGGAGGTGATAAAGTCTCACAGGTCCATTAACATTACCTTAAAGTTGGTTCCAGCCATGAGGTTAATGTGTCAACATAATTCATTCCTCCTTTCTGTATACAACCACAGCTATGCATGGAGAAAAAAAGGGTATAACAAATGGGAACTGTCTGTTGATTATGCAGATCAGATTAATTGCTACACTGCTTGCCCGAGACAATAAGCAAATGATGCCAAGAAAAGCCACATATCTATTCATTGCCATGATCATAATGAATATAGTAGATATTTAAAATGAACTTTGAAGTAAAAACCCACCAGTTACACAGTTTAAAGAAAACTTATGTTCTCTGTCACTTCTTTTCATTTCATACGGTGCATGTTTTAAGTATCTAGATCTTTTCACATACAATATTGTTTCAGTATTTTAGATCTGAAGACAATAGCTTGAGCAGTTGAATCCAGTCATTTTATAAATGTGCAATCAAGAAATTTTACATTGCAAATTAAAATCATTTACTCCAAAAACTTGACTATGTAAAATCAAAGTCAGAGTCTAATCAGCAAGAGATCTAACTAGGTCATTAAAGATTAGGCAGGTAATTGCCAAAAGAAAATACTAAAATAATTTTTAGTAAAAAGTGCACTGCATTAGATATCACACCAAGACACTAAAGTTATGATTGCAAACCCACACCCTTCCCCCTCCCTCAAGCACAATCTGAAAGCTACAAGTGATCTAGTATAGTTTAAAATGCAAGTAAAAATAATCATATAATATGAAAGCTTTGCTTAAGAGAAAAGTTTCACAGTTGCAGTGCAAACTATGTAATGAGTTATCACCACTGGAGTAAGTTCATATGCCACAAGTTATTCACAATTTTTTTTAAAAAAAAAAAAAAAAATAAATAAAAAAAAAAAAAAAAAAAAATCGCAAAATATTTTGAAATAATTCACAAAAATACTTTCCAACCAACATAAAAATCATAACTAAGGGAAGTTCTAGAATGTACATCAGGTCAATGACACAGTTAACTTCATGAATATTAAATTAACTAACAATGAACAGGCACTGTTAGTCAAATGACTCCAATGCAATATCAGTTCATAACTAATTAAAAACAAAGGGAGAACAGCAGAAACAAAAGTCGCCACTGACACAGCTATGATGAATAAATTTAATACAACCAACAGCGAAGTAAAAGCTAAAGACATGCTAGTACAACATTTTGAGAAACAAAGTATATTTTAAATAATCTAAATCAAAAACTAGAAAGTGAGAAAGCTGTCATCACTAATGTTGATAAGGTCAACCTGGCTGTATTACTGTGGATATTGACAAACCAGGAAAATTTTTACTGAGAATGGCACAGGTGTTAAAGCCTCAACAAAAATTTCAGTAATGTATGGACGCAAATTAATAGCACAAACTTTGTACTACCAGAATCTGGAAAGTGTATTCTAAAATAATGAACTCTCAGATTCCAGAATTGAGATCACAAAATATATCAAAAGAAATCTATTCACCCTATGGTGAAGAAAATTACACATTTTAACTTCAAAAGCTTTCAAAGAACCAGCTAAGAAGTTTACATACATTTCAGCAATCTTTCAGCATAAAACAGCTACAAATTTGCTCAAGCAGTCTAAAACGTAAGATCCAAACAATGCAATGTTAGTGTCATCAGATCTCAACAACTTATACAGTATTGTGACTTTGAAAGAAACTATTCAAATCATAAAAAGAAATTCATTAACACACAAAAAGATGGGTACCATATAAGTATTTGGGCTAGTAGAGCTTTTAGAACTAGTTTTATCTTTCAATCAATTCACTTTTAACAGTGAAATCCATAACCTCAAGGGTGGTCCTAATAGAGGCAACTTCTTAGCTGGCACATTGGCAAAAACAGTCCTCAACAATCTGGAGAATGAGTTTGAGAATGTGGTAACTTGAAGACACAATACACCTCTTATTATGGGCAATACACGGATGATATGATTCTCACAAAGCAGTAAGACAGATGACTACGCAAAAACTGAGTTCCATGCACCCAAGAATCAGTTGGTCAGTTGGTTGATTTAAAAAAGGGGGGCAGTGGGCGGGGGGAGAGGGACTGAACTGCTAGAACATTGGTCCCTCATTCCAATTAAAATAATTCTATAGGAGTGGAACTAAAATAATCCAGACATACAAAAAACAGCTGGAAGAAAGGAGAAAACCACAAGAATAACAGAAGGGCAACTAACACTAAAATGGACAAAATCAGACAAGGAAGACCACAGATAGATGTAAGACACATGAAGAGATCAAAACAAGAGAAAAGATTGCCAGGGCTGGCTGACCATGAGAATAAATAGGAGAAGCCAGCCACTCTGCAACACATTAAAAACTTCACCCTAAAAGCACTAGGGTGAAGGACACAGAGGGACAAAGGGCATGCAATAAAACTTAGATCAAATGATAAAACCCACCCTCACGAACAAAACTTAAAACTAAAGTTGCTGCTGAGGCATTGTCGCCCAACACCGAAGATAGGGTGCTGGGAAAGTTAAAAGTCCCCCGCAGAGTGGCGGAAAGTGGGCAGTCCAGCACGAGGTGGACGACTGTCATTTGTGTGCCACAGCGACACCGAGGTGGATCCTCGCGACAGAGGTAACCATGCGTTAGCCACGTATGGCCAATGCGGAGCCGGCAGAGAACAACTGATTCCCTGTGAGAAGACCCCATGGAGGACTTCCACACATTCGTGGTCTCCTTAATGACGCACAGTTTGCTGTGTGTACTGTTATGCCATTCCGTCTCCAAAAGCCGAAAAATCCTACGGCATCAGTCAGAATGCAGCTCAGTTTCAGAGATGCCCATCTCCAGAAGCGGTTTCCGCGTAGCCTGTCAGCAAGTTCATTGCCTGGGATTAGGACGTGTCCAGGAGTACACACAAACACCACAGAACGGCGGGACTGTTCCAGGGCATAGATGGACTCCTGAATGGATGCTATCACAGGATAGCCAGAGTAGCACTGGTCGACAGCTTGTAGGCTGCTCAAGGAGTCAGTACACACAGGAAATGACTGGCCAGCGCATGAGCGGATGTGCTAAAGAGCACTAGATATGATTGCCAGCTCTGCAGTGAAAACACAGCAACCATCTGGCAAAGAGTGCTGTTCAATACATCCTCCATGAATATACACAAAGAGTACGTGACCATCAGCCATCAAGCTGTCAGCGTAAATCACTTCATGGCTGCGGTACATGTTGAGAATCGAGAGGAAGTGATAGCGGAGAGCCACAGGGTAAACAGAGTCCTTTGGGCCACGCGAAAGGCGCAGAAGAATCCACGGCCTAGGTGTACACCATGGAGGATTACGTGAATGGACCTCAAGGTGGGGTGGTAAACGGAAGGACTCCAGTTCTCACAGAAGGGATCGGACGTGAACTGCAATCTTAAACCCTGACCTTGGCTGCCAATACGTAAGGTGAACTTCCATAGTTGGAAAACGGAGACGTTAATTCGGATGCGCAGAACTATGAATGTGTGCAATGTAACTGGCGAACAGTTGTGCATGCCCAACCTTCAATGGCAAGACTCCGGCCTCCTAAAGGACACTGGTCACCGGACTCATTCTAAAAGCTCCCGTTGCTAGGCCAACACAACAGTGGTGCACTGGGTGGAGTAAACAGAATGCTGAGAGTGCCGCTGAACCATAATCCAGACTCCCATAGTCAAGGCGGGATTGAACAAGGGATCTGAAGAGCTGCAGCAGCTTAGAACAATCTGCACCTCAGTTGGTGTTGCTCAGGCAGTGAAGGGCACTGAGGTGCTGCCAGCACTTCTGCTTAAGCTGACAAAGGTGACGTAACCAAGTCAATCGGGCATCAAAAACTAGTCCTAAGAATCAATGTCTCCACTACAGTGGGTGGATTGACATTAAGGTAGAGTTTTGTTTCCGGATGAATGGTGTGCCGCCGGCCGAAGTGCACGACACATGACTTCATGGCTGAAAACTGGAACCCATGGGCTAAAGCCTATGACTGCACCTTGTGAATGGCTCTCTGTATGTGCCTCTCAGCAACACCAGTACTGGAGGAGCAGTACAAAATGCAGAAGTAATTTGCATACAGAGAAGGTGAGACTGAAGGCCCTACAGCTGCTGCTAGACTGTTAATAGCCACTAACAATAAAGAGACACTCAATACGGAGCCCTGCAGACAACGATTCTCCTGAATACAGGGCGAGGGGAGAAGTAAGGGGGGGGGGGGGGGGGGGGGGGGGACTATGGGAGGCACCGACTTGGACATAGAGTAAGGAGCCACAGGGGGCTTTGGATAAAAAATTGGGAGAGGGCCCTGGAGACCCCACTCATACAATTTGGCAAAGGATATGATATCACCAGGTCGTCTTCTATGTTTTAGAAAGTCAAAAAAGACGGCAACCAGATGTTGGTGTCTGGTAAAGGCCGTTCAGATGGCAGACTTGAGGGAAACATTATTATCAGAGGCAGAGCGACCCTGGCAGAAGCCAACCCAACTGCCGACACACCATATGTTCCAGCAGCTAACTATGGACCAATAGCTATCCACCACATCAAGGGTTTTTTTACAGAGTTTGAGTACCAGAACGATGGTACTCTCCTGCCACTGCAATGGAAAGTCACCATTCCACCAGATCCAGTGAAGATGACGAGGAGATGGTGCTTGTAGTCAGATGACAGTTGTTTAATCATGTGGCTGTGGATCCGATCTGGCCCAGGAGCTGTGTTGGGGCAATGTGCAACGGCACTGAGGAGCTCCCACACTGTAAATGCTGTGTTATAGGGTTCACTGTGGTGTGTAGTGAATGAGAGGACTTTCCTTTCCATATGCTGTTCGAGGGTGCAAAAGGCTGGGGGGTAGTTCTTCGATGCAGAGGCTCGGCAACAGCGCTCAGCAACAGCGGATAACACGCCATTGATGTTAATGCCAGGGACATCTGTTGGGGTCTGGTACCCAAAAAACTGATCTTTATCCATACTTGGGAAGGTGACATTGTACCCAATGGGCGACACGTACCTCTCCCAACACTCCTGTTTCCATGATTTTATAAGCTGGCATACAAGGGCACGGGGCCACTTAAAGGCTATCAGACACTCTAGAGAAGGGTGCTGCTTATGTAGCTGTAGAGCCTGCCGACGCTCTGTAATTGCCTCAGCGACTTCCGGCAACTACCAAGGGACTGTCTTTCGCCAGGGGCACCCTAAAGAGTAAAGGATCATGTTTTCCACCACAGAAACAATCGTCGCAGTGACCTGCTAAACAACAACATCAATGGCACTCTGTGAGGGAGATTCAGCAGTAACGGAAGAGGTGAAGGCTTCCCAGTCTGCCTTGTTTGAAGCTCATCTGGGTAGGCGTCCATGGGCATGGCACCGGGGGAGTGATAGGGAGATGGGGAAGTGGTTGCTACCACACAGGTAGTCACGTGACCTCCAGTGAATAGATGTGAGGTCAGGACTGCAAACCGAGAGCATTGGCCGAATATGTGCCATACTGAAATGCGTAGGGGACCCCTGTATGTAAGAGGCAGAGGTCGAATTTTGACAAATTTTCTACCTCCCTACCTTGGCCGGTAAGCATGGCACCACCCCATAAAGGGTTATGCCTGTTAATATCTCCCAAAAGTACGGAATATTAAGGGAGTTGATCAATCAGTGCAGCCAATATGTTCAGGGGTACTGCACCATCTGGAGGAAGATAGACATTGCACTCAGTCATTTCCTGTGTTGTCCTTATCCTGACAGCCACAGCTTCAAGAGGGGTTTTAAGGATCACAGGTTCACTACATACTGAGTTCAGCACATAGATGCAAACTCCACCTGACACTGTTATAGTCACTATGATTCCTGTAATGTCCCTTACAGCCATGGAGGGCAGGGGGTCCGGAATGCTGGGAACCAGGTTTACTGGAGGGCAATGCAGAAAGCAGGTGTAAAGCTCACAAGTTGCCGTAGCTCAGCCAGGCAGTAGAAAAAACCACCGCAATACCACTGGACGATTACATGATCATGAGACTGGGAAGGCATGAAACACTCCATGAGGCAGTCCACACCTCAGAGTCACCTGCTGCCACCACATGAGTACCTGGCGATTGACATCCATTGTGTCTGAGGGCCCAATGAGACCTAGGTCCTCAGCGGACGCTGGAATCTCCACCTCATCCTTAGATCTTTTAAGTAGTCATGTGCGTGCCACTGCAGTGCCTTGGTTCTTAGAGGTCTTTTTCCTTTTAGGATTGTCTCGCTGCTCCTTAGGTTTGTCCAGCTGGGACAGCTTCAATGATTCATTCTCTGGGACTGAGGACCGTGAAGCCCTATAACCAGCTACCTGTGTTTTTGCTGCAACCACTGGTGGGTGTCAGCTTTCCCAGTGGTAGGAACGCGGGAAGGGAGTGATCCAAGGGATCCCTTCCTGGCGAGAGGAGCCGAAGAAGACACGCGCTTCTTGGGCTGAGAATTGGGGACTGACATCCCAGATGTTTGGGGTGGGTGTGTTGCTCCTGAAGTAGGTTGTGCAATAGCAACAGGGAGGGAAGTGCGCCCACAATCAATGGGGCAGGTGATATCTGATGGCTCAGAGCCAACTGTAAGCGGCAGAACAGAAGATGGTAGAACCGTTGTCGTAGTGGTGACATCATATGCACAGAATGTAGCCTCTCATTCTCTCTTAACCTCAGTGTATGACAGTCAGTTCAGGGTCTTGTATTCCATTATTCTTCTTTCTTTCTGCAGAATCCTGCAGTCAGGCAAGCAAGGCGAATGGTGCTCTACACAGTTAACACAGATGGGAGGCGGGACACAGGGAGGATGGGGATGTGAAGGACTTCCATGATCCCGACAGGTGACCCTGGAAGTACGATGGGAAGACATATAGTCAAACTTCCAGCACTTAAAGCACCACTTCGGGGGAGGGATGTATGGCTTTTCGTCACAGCGGTAGACCGTCACCTTGACCTTATCGGGTAATGTTTCACCCTCTAAGGCCAAGATGAAGGCACAGGTGGCAACCCGATTATCCCTCTGAGCCTGGTGGACATGCTTGATGAAATGGACACGTCGCTGCTCTAAATTAGTGCACATCTCATCATCAGATTGCAAAAGAAGGTCCATGTAAAATGTGATACCCTGGACCATATTTAAGTTCTTACTGGGCGTGATGGAAACAAACATCCCCCAGCTTGTCACAGACGAGGAGTGCCCGTGACTGGATAGACGATGCTGTTTCGATGAAGACCAACCTTGACCAAATTTTGAAAAAGCCTTCCACCTCCCCAAACTTGTCTTCTAAATGCTCTACAAAAAAAAAACTGAGGTTTCTTTGACACAGAAGATACCCCATGAACTCTTGTACATACGAGGTACCGGGGTGAATAAGCTTCGCTGCCATCCTTAGCCTGGCGTTCCTCCCACGGTGTGGGCGGGGGTGGGGGGTGGGGGTGGACTACGATTTGGGGTCGTATCTCTCAGCATTGAAGTTAGTTAGACCTTGACCACTTAGAGACTGCTGGTGTTTGGCCACTCTTCATGGCGTGTCATCTGCCCTGATGCCACCCACTCCAATCAGGGGCCCTCCCCACGGGCGCCACCCAGCCATAGCAAAGGCCACCTGGCAGGATGGCCATGCCGGGAGTTCGGTGCCCCAGGGTGACAGGCATCTACTCCTTGGCATACGTGTGGAGTTAACAGTGCAGGCATCAGCAAAGCGATCCCTGTGCGGTCAGGGGGCTACAATCAACAGGTACATGGTGGCATCACCGCATCACCACAACTGGCTGGCTACTGTGCTGGATATCAGGCTCAAACGAGCTAAGAAGTCCACTATCATCGAAAGAGCAGAAAGCGATACTGCACAGAGGGTGGAGGAAAACACACCCAGGAGGGTGACCTCGCCCAACAGCTGAGAATGAGCGGAAGCGCAGATCCACGTCAACGTAGGATGCGAGAGGTCTCAGCACGTGATGGACACTATGCACCATGTAGTGCGCCCTTCCTCAATTGGCTCGCTCTTCGGGAGAATTTTGAGAAAGGGAGGTCAAACCCTATAAGGGACCATCATATAAAGGCCTAAATGTGTGAGACTTTTTGGTCACCTCTTACAACAGGCAGGAATACCTCAGGCCTATTCTAACCCCTGGACCCACAGGGGGACCTAAAATCAGCTTAACTCTAATTACAGCACAGTAACTGCATCCACTACTTAGATCTAATTGTAACATGAAAGAAGACAAATGTTTTTCAAAATGTATCGAAAACCAACATTCATGAACATGATAAATACCCATTTATGTCAACCTCAATTTTGTAAGAGACCATTTTCAGCTCCACGGTTCACTGTCTAATACCCATGTCATTACAACCAAGCCAACTAAAGAGCACTATGTACTGAAACTGCCTGTTAACCAACCAATGTAGTTAATACCTGTAGAAAAGTTAAGAAATAAATCAGAATGAGGTAAACCTGTAACAAATAGGGACTTTTAAAAACAAAAAGTATGAAATTGCTATGTAATAATAAATGAATATCACAGAAAATATGCAATGTTTCAAAATCACATGTCACAATAGGTTTTCAAACAATTGTGGTCTCTCATAAAATTGGATCTAAATGTAAGTTCACCTCCAGCATGTATAATATGAACACTGATTGCGATAATTCTTTTGTAAATCAAACAGGATGTTTGCTTGACACACACTTTAAAGGAGTATACATAAAACAGAACACCAAAGTGCTACATACAGCTATCCAGAAAAGACTGCTCAATGTACAAGAAATTTAAATCTTAATGAATGGAAAGTGCTCTCCAAAACAGATTTTGAACAACACGGTCCACATTTAGTCAGAATGAGTTTCCTGACACTTATGCTCCTTTAGTGGTTTGATATTTTTAATGTCATGTGTTAAAATGTGATGCATTAATACATGGCAGTCAGACCAATTGTGACAAAGCCTCATGTGAAACCAAGGCGACAGCAAGATTTCTTCTGCATGATCCATCTGCCCTCTTCCACAGCAGCAACTGAAGAAAACAATTCATGCACATTTTGAAGTATGCCACCACTGCTGACTGCAATAAACTCATCAGTGGTGCAACGTCTCCTCTCTGCCCTTTTATAGCTTTCATTTTGTCAAATTATGAGGGGAATCCCAAAAGTAAGGTCTCCTATATTTTTATAAGTACATTGACCTGTTTATTTCTACAATGGTTTACATCAGTTTACAGCTTGAACATTTAGCTATTTTTCGACAGTCACCATTTTTGTCGATGCATTTTTGTAGACGCTGTGGCAGTTTTTGTGTGCCCATGTCATACCAACTCGCTGCCATGCTGTTCAGAAGGTTATGAACCTCTTCTTTCACCTCGTCGTCAGAGCTGAATCGCTGGGACCACAAATAACACTGACAGGTACTGTGAGACTGAGTAAACTCAAACGGGCAACTCAGAACTGGAGGAGAGAAATGTTGAGCAAGGGCGTACACATTCTCCATGACAACACTCGCCCACACATCACTCGGCAAACCGTTGCTCTCCTGCAACAGTTTCTGTGGAACATAATCACCCACCCTTTAGTCCTGATTTGGCACCAGTGACTTTCACCTGTTCCCTAGGTTAAAAGAACATCTGGCTGGAAAGTGATTCAGCTCCGACGACGAGGTGAAAGAAGAGGTTCATAACTTTCTGAACAGCATGGCGGCGAGCGGATATGACATGGGCATTCAAAAACTGCCAAGGTGTCTACAAAAATGCATCGACAGAAATAGTGACTATGTCGAAAAATAGCTAAATGTTCAAGCTGTAAACTGATGTAAACCATTGTAGAAATAAACAGGTCTATGTACTTAAAAGGAGACCTTACTTTTGGTATTACTCTCATAATTTGAATTTTCTGTTGAATTACTTTACTACCACGAAACTCCTAAAATTCTTTATGTTTATTTTTTTATACATTAAACATAACTACATACTGTTTGTGCATTTTCACAGATTAGTGTGTTTTCTATATTATTATCATATTGGACAATTTCAGTAAGTGCATGAGTGTACTACATGCGACATTACTCACAGCAATGAAATTTTAATGGCTTGTTCTGTCACTGTTTTATTGCAGTAAATATAATAAGGTAGAACTTTCTTCAAACTATTTTTGTCTATTTTAGATTTGAAGGTAATTGCTTGAGCAATCGACCTGTTCCATAAATCTATGATCAAATCAATTTTTACCTCCACATTTAAAGGAAATACTTATAAACCAGTAACAGTTTTCAGTGTCAATGATCTTGACACTAAAGGATTACAGCAGGAAGTAACCCACTGACCTGAACATTTAGGCAGACAGGGAAGACATGTTTTACATAATATGAAGGGATTATCTATTAATCACAAAGCCTATATACCATGAGCGAAACAATGTTCAAATGCCTATCTTGTGATGAATTCTATTGGACTGCTTCTTATTAAGTGCATACACCTGTGAAGTGATTAGAACAATTAAATGTCAAACCAAAGTCTAAAAAAACATTTACATTTAGTGTTTGAAATTTTTGGGTAGAATCTAATGTGTGTTAAAGTTTCTTAAAAAAATGAACTCCAACTGATGAAGTTCAAAAAATTTCAGTTAACTACATTACTTTGTGCCACACACTACTCACAATTTAGCTCCACAACATATTAGCTGCCTAATCTAACTAACTTAGAAATCAAAAATATGACTGTGACAACATTGGAATCTAGTGTGTGTAGTGTACTTGTGAAACCACTGTGGACACTCAGCCCGAGTGGTATGAGCCCCCAGAGATGCTTGCTGACTTGACACTGAAGTTACTACACACAGAAAGCCTTAAAGCAACACTTAATCTTAAATAAACAGAACATCTTGTCAAATTTTTGTAAATATATTTATTTAAAACTTATGAATTTAATATACAAACTGTAGAAAAGCAAAATACATCTATGAAAATGGGAATGATGATTCTATTTATATTTAAAACTCAAGCAGTTTCCAGTAAAGCAAATTTTAACAGCAGATAAGACTGAAGGGATGCCGACTGCTTTCCCTATTACCTCTGTTTTTGATTGACAGGATGCACATACCAAGGTACAAGGTTTAACTACATTCACATACCACATGCAGTGCACTGAACCCAAAAGTACAGAGTTCTTTTGAAACAGTGGAAACAAAATTTTAGCCAGACTTCCACAGTTAAGTGTTATTGCTTAGTTAAGGACCAGTGAAGCTACAGAAAATTATAATCTAAATTTTATCAATTTTTTCAGTAAGCAAATAATAGCTACTACTCAACAACAAATTAGAAACTTTGCTCATACAATGATTCATATCAAAATAGAAATATCAGCATTAGTTTTAAATGATTTATAGAAACTGGTTGCCTTTCTCAAATTCATACAGAATCTAAATAAGATAACACTGAGTAAAATTAACTGTGTTGAATGCTCCTCCAACTCTGATGTGCTCAGTTTGTTTTAGAAGCAATGCACCACTATTTCATCCTGGCCACTTTTTCAACTTATACACCAACACAGAATATCTTAACTACTATTAAGACATTAAAATTCAAGGAAAATTTGAAACAAATGTGATACTTCTCAAGGCACACACAGAACAATGTTTATCAAGAACATGACGTGCTTTATACTACATGACAAATTTTCTGAATAACACACACACACACACACACACACACACACACACACACACACACACACACACACACACAACTATCAATTTGCATATTTAAGAAACTTTAGGAATACACTCAACACACTAACCAAATGTGTGTGCAAGATCATAAACCACTGAAATGACAATTCTGTTTGAAGCCCCTATTAATTTAAAAATACACAGGAAGGCAACAATAGCTTTCAACACTTCTTTAAATGACCATTTCTGTTCCAGAAGTATTCACATTAACACTTAATATGTAAGTGAACTACATTAAGAGCACTTTATTTTTCCAAGCTAATTCCATTGATACCAATTGAATAATCACCAAGTTACTTTAACATTTTATGCTTCTATTGCTAATTTCATATCCCCGAGATGACAGTTTTCCTAATTGACTTTGCATTACAAATGATATACATCTGGACAGATTGGAAACCAGCAAACAATATTTGTGAAATTTTAACTTTTCACATTTTGCTAATGCAACCTAAAACAGTAGACTGCATTTGCCCCATTTTATTAAGTGTCACAAAATAAAACTGTCTGCTAGTGCAAATGAAACATCTTCACTTTACCTATGATACTGAGTATCTTTTCATTGAAGCTTTGATAAATGGTGCTTTTTCCTTCACATTATTTTTTACTGTTCAATTGAAATTATGCATTGAAACTTAAGGCACTGTTATGAAGAACTTCCCACCCAAGTAATTTCATTTTAACAATGCATGTAGTCTCTAGATGTTTAACTCTAGCATTTGTGTGTAATTGCATATGACAGAAAGTAAATGCAAAGATCACTTCATAACCAAGGAAAATTAACCCCAATGCACAAACAATGAGCAAGTAGTACAAGGAAGTCCTTGCCAATGAACTATGAACTGAAATAAGCTTACCTGAAAATGCACCATTTATCCATGTGTCAGAGGGCTTCACAATTCATTATGACAAAATGTTATCAAATATCTTTGCATATGATTTAGATAACAAATTCTGCAGCAAAAATACCAGTTTCTTTTTTGCCCTTCAGTAGAATATGTATAAGAATACTTTAAAACTATGAGAAGACAGAAAAGCCATGAAACAAGCCAAACACTGAAGTTCTGAATCTGTTTGCAGTGCCTAAATGTCTTCAAATGAAGTACCACATAATAGATTACATGTAACAAAGGAACAAAGAATTTCGACCAGAATATATATAATAATCATTAATGACTGGACCTTTCAGAAAGGTAATCATCGAGAAAAGTCTAACCACACTAACTGCAAAGATCTTTCCAGAACAATTTATTATACAATGCTGTCACAACTGACCACTGCACTGCCAAATGAGAATCAAATTTAAGTACTCCAACTGGCCTAAAGGAACTTCTAAGACAAAACAAATCATGATAAGATAATGATGGCTAAACAAAAACAAAAAATCTTTTCAGATCAAATATCCAGCTTTCAAATTTTAACACTCCAAATGGTACATGTGCACTTACGAAAGAGCTTCCACTATATAAAACTGTGCAGAAAAAAGTTATTGAGAGTAACTGCAAATGGTACTCCTGATGATACAGAAGGATTTTCTTCAATTACGGATTTATAGCACACCAAAGCTTTCATTAACATTATTATAATACACTGAATTTGCAAAATAACTACATGTGAGGAACCAACTAATAAAATTTATTTTCTACAAGCCTGCCAAATTGTGCACAGCAATCTTAAGCAACACACATGCCTTCTCTCAGGCCCATTTCATGACAAACACACACACACACTCACACACACTTAACTTCAATATCACAGATTTCAGTCTTCAGAACTTGCTGAACATGGCTGAAAGGAGTTTGAAAGAAATACTTTTGTTCAGGGTTAGGTCTCCAGACATTGCCTCAAGCAAGGCTGCCTCTTGCTGGCTACACAAAAATAAAGTGTGAGTAGTAGTACTCATTAATTCAAAAAATAAGAAACAGTTCAGCTTCGAATTTCAGGACAACTGCCTGACACTGTGATATCTGTAGTTTGAATTCCTTTTAGCTAGCTCAACTGAGCACTGAACCTACCACTAAGGACATAACCAACCTAAACTGTTTACAGAAGAACAACTCGTGCCATGGCTTACATTTCACTGAAATGTCTGGCAGAAAAAAATTTAACAAAAACAAAAAATACCTTACTATTATGGACGCCAGTAACATATGACAATCATTCACACACTCCACTCTTATTATTTATCCCATAACAATCTTAATTAAATATTTTAATGTGATCACAGACTGTATCCTAACTGTACATAAATGTTAAGGAGTTGAGATTGTGATGTAAGCAGATTTTCATGTCTGTAAGCCAGGATATTGCTGAAGTATATGAAATTGGAAGTTGAAAAATATGGACCAAAAATAGTCATTTTTCATGCAGTACATTGTTAATATCCAGGTGGTAGCTTTACTATGCAGACAGTTTTCATCATCACATCACTATAATCTGCATTTACAACTGACCTGTCAAACATTCTCAACAAGCTAAAATGTTGAAAGGGGAAAGAAAAAATATTATGAAAACAAAACTGTGTTACATCTTTTTACAGCAACAATTACAATTTGTGGTTGCACATAGAATATAAAAAATGTGCAGTGAATGCAACTTGTGACTTATTACATACTTTATATGCTCTCAATTTGCCTGGAAAAACATCTATCCACAAATCAGTGTCAACTCTGTACAGTAACCACAAAGCAGACTTGAGCAAAGCATTTTGCAAATACACTGATCAAAAAATATACATTCGTAACTGTACAGGCAGGCATGATGTAAATACATGAGAATTTAATCTCATCACAACCACCACTGACATCTCAAAATGTATGCCAATTAAGCATTTTAACATCTATACCCTAAGTTCCCATAATAACAGACAGTGGTCAGTAATCAAGACAATTTTAACTATTATTTTACGTGTAAGTGAGATTCTATAAATGTACTGGAAATAGGACCTATAAACATTTGTTCCAGAGATTTCTGTATAAAGTAACTTTTACACAAGCAAAATATGACCTCTTGATATTCCAATTCCAAAATAACGACACAGTCAATTAAAGAGTATGATAGTTCCTTTCTGTACGAGCTTTGTAGAACTTGAAAGCCACAAATCCAATTGCCATTGTGCCCAAAGAAAGCACAATTCCACCTGAAATTTAAAACAAAAATATTAGTCTGAAGACTTATTAAAATTACTATCAAATTTCATATTCACATTAAGTTATAATTTACAACAGGCACGCAATATTTGATATTTAATGAAGTTGTTCGTAACTAAAGGAGTACTAATAGAAGTTTTCCACAACCTTACTGCACTGTACAGTGAATTTACATTCCCATAGAAAGTCTATACTGAACCAAAAAATTCAGTCAACTTGCTTACAATGAACGAACTTTCAATGTTCCTACTAATGAGAAAAGTCAACTCACTAAGCACAAATTTCCCTCGCCGTAATAAATCCTGCACAACATATTTCTGATGTAATTTTAATAACTTCACACAACATTACTGTTCTGTACCTCAGTAAAATTAGGTAGGGTTAGAAAGCAAACCATATGTTCTCTTATTCTGACGCCATATCATGTTAGTTTTAGATGGGGACAGGCTGTTTTGAGCTCTAGTTGCTCTAGATGTTGACTGATACACACTTAGTGATAGATGTTTCACCACCAGGTCAAGCTCAGCACCTGGCATTACTGTCTGCTGTGGTCACCAGCAGCCACATAGTATCAGGCTACTTTTATGGCAATGCTAACCATTACTGAATGCCTCAAACATTTTTTATTCAATTTTTTTTGCTTTGCTTTTTGAGTAGCCTGCTGCTCATTCTCTTATTTTAAAATAAGTCTCAGGTCTGTCACACAGTTTGATTACATTGTGACCCGTGAAAAAAAAGGGGTCACTGGTGCTCGTAAAATGATGCACAATGTGCTGCAATGCCCCACGGTGAAAAAAATGAACAGAAAAAATATCTACACACTATCACACAGGCCCATAAAAGAGCAGCCACTTCCACTGGCTAAAGTCTGTGGCACCTACACATTATTAGGAATTTTGCCAGCTCTCATCCTCATGAACTGTCAGACTGCTGGGAAGAACAAGCCAGTTTCAGTTACATCTGTAATCTGTACTGTAAAAGTGTATAGTTGTTTATATTCAACACTGCAGCAATTAGGTTCGAATTACTTTATTTTTATTTGGAGATGGGGTAGTATTTCTAGAAATGACAAGTCTAAGGGATTTGTATGAAGATCCATCTGTTCCCAGAAGATGGCGGCACTGCTCTGGCAGTCACGTTTCCTTGTGCACATTAAGAGTATTAGGGGTGCTTCCAAAGACTTATCTTGACAAGTCATGGGTCAATAGCACCTTAACATGAAGCTGCTGTTAGCAGAAACCTAAAGACTTCACGGACATCACAGTGTGGTGAACTGCCTCCAGAAGAATGATAGTGGGAACGGTTGGATCAAGAAACAGATCTGATGCAAGCAGAGCTAAATCTGAACAAGGAGAATATCTTGAGCAAATGAATTCTGCGAAGTTCAAGGAATGGTTTTCAGAGATGGTGCTTCCAAATCTCCTGCCCAATCCTGTCACTGTTATGAACAATGTTTTCTATTGTAGGCAAACGGACAAAATACCACCAGCGAATTACTCAAGGCTGCCGACTGAATGGTTACGAAAGAGGGGGGTAGAATGCAATGACAACATGGCAAAGGCTGAGATGTATGCCCTAGTGCAAGTACAGAAATCTCATGAAAAGACAACTTTGACAAATTAGCTAAAAGCCTCAGAAGCAGCGTGCTTCACCTTCTGTCAGACAATTGCGACCTGAGTGCAATTTAACGGGCATAAACAAAGATTAACTATAACAGGCAGCGTAATGTGTCTGACTAACATGACCGCACAAAACCTTCAGGAACTCTTATGCTGTCTCTCATTCTGTTACTGCAAATGACTGGTAAAGGCATTGCAGGAAAGTGCAATAGGTGGAGCTTGACTGCAAGAGGCACAATGGTGTTATGGACCTAATGAGGACATGCCAAAGTAATTACTCTGGTAGTGACTCATATTATACAGACATCAGAACATAAGTGGTCATCTTGTAGAGAGTGTGTGTGTGTGTGTGTGTGTGTGTGTGTGTGTGTGTGTGTGTGTGTGTGTGGGGGGGGGGGGGGGGGGGGATAAAACAACAGAAGCACCATGAAAGTGATTAACCTAAGTTGTCAAATATTTTACACAACATCTACGCACATTATAAGTCTTATTTAGTTAATTACATTGGCTGTCAAATATCCGTAATTTGTTTTCTATCAAACGTAATTTGCCTATAATTTTGTATTGTTTCTGATAACTGATACAGATTTTTTCTCAATAGATGATTTAGTATTCTCTTCAGAACACATTTCAGAAGATCATTTAACCAAGTGAGGAAATGGGACCTACAGTTTGACAAATAATCTGAACCACATGTCATTTCATATAAGTTTTCACTCTAGTGACAGGTGAAGTCTTGATTGCAGAAGCAGGGAACAAGGGTGCAGGCTATTTGTCCTTCAAGAGGGAGGCACAGATTGACCCACACACTGATCTGTCCTCGACTGGTCAAGGTCCTCATTTGTTGCTTTCTGAGGTAGCTGCCATGATAGTGTCTTAACTAATCAATGGTACTACACCATCAAACAAAAATATTCTTACACGTCATCCAAAATCAGATCCTAGAATAAAAGCAGTAAAGCTAAGAACATGTTATGGCCATTTATGAACTACAAAATAAGGAACCTATTCACTTACCCGTATCTGAGAAGTGGGTAGAGAAAGGGGAATTTTATTATTGACATTTAAAGAGAGTTTTGTAACTGTGACCAATGAAACTTCACGCCACATTCAATGATTAGAAAAAATAATCCACAGCCCACCAGACTAGCAAAAAGGACAAATTCCTTTCTTTCTAAATGGAAATGTATGTCACAAATACACTGAAGCCATCCAGGGTCAACAATTTTATGAAGTTGAAGGGACGAGTGTGTGTGTTTGTGTGTTTGAGGTTTACGGGCACTAAACAGCGAGGTCATCAGCGCCCAAACGCATAAAAACAGGAACACATGCAGTGAAGGGACTAAGACGAACAGCGAACAAGGGGAACAGCTAAAAGACACAGACCTGATGCAGTTCCAAATCCTCACATACAGAGGCACTAAAAAAGGAAAGGAAACACAAGGAAGGGAGGACAGAAACCAAAGGGAAACAAAAAGGTATTCGTGACTGGCGGACCTCTTACCTAAATCTGTGTGAGCCAGTCATCCAGCAGCACATTAAAACCCCCTCCCTAAAATCCGTGGCAACAAATTGGACAGGACACAAAACCGTAAAACCTTAACCACAGATGATGCGTTGTCGTTCAAAAGAGAGGGCAAATCCGGTGGCAAAGAAACCACCGCCCTCTGGTCAGAGAATAAAAGACAGTCAAGTAAAATGTGGTGGACAGTAATCTGGACGCCACAAGCACTGCAGATTGGGGGATCCTCCCGCCAGAGTAAAAAACCATGTGTGAAGGGACTGTGCCCGATGCGGAGGCGAGTGAGGAGAACCTCATCCCGCCTGCATGACTGGTAGGATGTACGCCATGGCCGCGTGGTGGCCTTGACCAGACGCAGCTTATTTTCACCGACTGCCAGCCACTCCTCTTCCCACTGACGCATAACGCGAAAACGCAGGAGGGAGGTAACAGCATGGAAGGGGACGGTACATTCAACAACGTCATGGAGGGAACATGCATCTTTGGCAGCCACATCCGCCAGCTCGTTTCCCCTAATACCCACGTGCCCCGGCACCCAGCAGAAGGAAACCTCCTTCCCCTGCCGCTGCAGGTGGAGTAGGGCATCATGGATGTTCTGGACGACTGTATCCGCTGGGTACAAGTGTTGCACGGTCTGAAGGGCACTCAGGGAGTCAGAACAGATGAGGAACTGACGACTGGGGACACATCTCATCTGCTCCAATGCCCGCAAGATCGCAAACAATTCGGCATCAAAGATGGTAAACGCCGCAGGAAGCCTTAACTTTACGAGTCGATCAGGGAAAACAACAGCACAACCAACAGAGTCCCCCTGTTTAGAGCCATCCGTAAATACTGGTACATGGTCGGGATGCTGGTTTAAAATATCAGAAAATAAGGAGGTAAAAAATAAACGCAGGAGTGCAGCTCCTCCGGTACTCCGACAAATCTAAAAGGACGCTGGGCCTCTGGAGCAACCAGGGAGGCAGGCGAGTAAAACCTTGTCGTTGGGGGCCCACACGCTCCACACCAAGGGACTCGAGCAAATGCTTGGCACGAATCCCAAATGGTCTCATTGCCCTGAGACGACTGGAAAAAGAGACGTTCCATAGGCGGTCGGGCAACAATAGGGTACGCAGGGGATTTTTTTTTTTTTTGGTTGGGTTTAAGGGCGCTCAACTGCTGAGGTCATTAGCGCCCAGTCACTGTTGTTAGAGCACATGGAATCTGTTACAACTCAAGGGGATGGGGGGACACCAGAAGGACCTGACAAAGATGCAGATAAAATAAGTAAAAAGGTTAAATGTCTTTGGACAAGCCAGTTAAAGTTATAAAACGCAGAATACGAGCAGCTGCTCGAGCGTCATCAGCTAAAACATCCGGTAAAGTAGATGGCAGGGACAGGACAACACGAAATTGACTAAAACGGGGACACGACAATAAAACATGGCGCACTGTTAATGCCTGACCACAAGGGCACTGCGGGGCTGGGTCACCGGAGAGCAGGTAGCGGTGGCTAAACCGGCAATGCCCAATCCGCAACCTGGTCAGAAGGACCTCCTCGCGCCGAGATGGTCGGGAGGATGTTGTCCATACAGTTGGAAGTGGTTTTACTGCCCGGAGCTTGTTTCCTTGGAGGGATGACCAAGCATCCCACCACAACGACACAAGCCTCTTACATACATCCCCACGAACGTCAGATGACGGGACACAATGGGAGGCTGGCCGAGGCAGGAGGACTGCAGCCTTGGCTGCAGCATCCACAGCCTCATTCCCAGGCACTCCTACATGTCCGGGAACCCACAGAAAGCTGACAGGAGAACCATTATCAGCGAAAGAATGGAGGGACTGCTGTATCCGTTGAATCAAGGGATGGACCAGATAGGGAGCTCCAAGGCTCTGATGAGCACTGAGTGAGTCAGAGCAGAGTACGTACGATGAATGGCGGTGGCGGCGGGCATACTGAACGGCCTGATGGAGAGCAAAAAGCTCGGCCGTAAAGCTGGAACATTGGTCGAGGAGCCGGTATTTAAAGGTGGCGGCCCCGACGACAAAGGCACAGCCGACACCATCGTCAGTTTTGGAGCCATCGGTGTAAATAAAGGTGTGACCGGCAAGTCGAGCACGAAGTTCGACAAACCGTGAGCAATACACTGCAGCCGGAGTACCCTCCTTCGGGAGTGAGCTGAGGTCGAGATAAATATGAACCGGAGCCTGGAGCCAAGGTGGTGTCGGGCTCTCACCCTCTCTGAAGGTGGTAGGGAGGGCAAAATCCAATTGTCGAAGCAGGCGACGGAAGCGGACTCCGGGGGGGCAGCAGGGCAGACACATACAACACGTACTGACGGTCGAGAGAATCGGCGAAGAAGGACTGGTAAGAGGGGTGGTCTGGCATAGACAACAGCCGGCAGGCATACCGACACAGCAGTACGTCGCGCCGGTAGGTCAATGGTAACTCTGCAGCTTCAGCATAAAGACTCTCAACAGGACTAGTGTAGAAGGCTCCAGTCGCAAGACGTATCCCCCGATGGTGGATGGAGTTGAGCCGGCGTAAGAGGGATGGCCGAGCGGACGAGTAGACGAAGCTCCCATAATCCAGCTTCGATCGGACTATGGACCGATACAAGCGAAGCAGGACAGTGCGATCCGCTCCCCAAGATGAACCGCTAATAACTCTGAGGACATTAAGGGAACGTGTACAACAGGCCGCCAAATAAGAGACATGGGGAGACCAACACAGTTTCCTGTCCAACGTGAGCCCTAGAAACTTAGTTGTTTCCACGAATGGGAGAACAATGGGACCGAGATGTAAGGATGGCGGAAGGCACGCTTTATATCGCCAAAAGTTGATACAAACCGTCTTCTCTTCAGAGAACCGGAAGCCATTTGCCACGCTCCATGAGTAGAGGCTGTCTAGACAACGCTGAAGGCAGCGCTCCAGGAGGCATGTTCGCTGGGCACTGCAGTAGATCGCGAAGTCATCGACAAAGAGAGTCCGAGACATTAGGTGGAATGCAATCCATAATTGTATTGATCACGATGGCAAAAAGGGCTACGCTCAAGATGGAGCCCTGAGGCACTCCGTTCTCCTGGAGGAAGACGTCGGACAATACGGAACCCACACGTACCCTAAACTTTCGATCCGTTAAAAAGGAATCAATAAAAAGGGGCAGGCGACTGCGTAGGCCCCACCTGTGCATAGTGCGGAGGATACCTCCTCTCCAACAGGTATCATAAGCCTTCTCCAAGTCGAAGAACACGGCCACCGTTTGGCGCCTTCGCAAAAAGTTGTTCATGATGAATGTCGACAAGGTCACAAGGTGGTCAACAGCGGAGCGGCGGCGACGAAAGCCGCATTGGACATTAGTAAGTAGTCGTTGAGATTCAAGAATCCAGACTAACAGAGCATTAACCATGCGCTCCATCACCTTACAGACACAGCTTGTAAGAGAAATGGGGCGGTAACTAGAAGGAAGGTGTCTATCCTTCCCGGGTTTGGGTATAGGAACAACAACGGCGTCACGCCAACGCCTGGGGACTTGACCTTCGGTCCAGACGCGATTGTAGGTACAAAGAAGGAAGCTTTCGCCCGCCGGAGAAAGGTGTGCCAGCATCTGAACGTGAATGGCGTCTGGCCCCGGAGCAGAGGATCTGGACAGCGCAAGCGCGCGTTCGAGTTCCCGCATAGTAAAGGGGGCATTATAAGTTTCCAGATTCAGCGAGTGGAAGGAAGGTCGCCGAGCCTCTTCTGCCTCTTTCCTGGGAAGGAAGGCAGGGTGGTAATGGGCGGAGCTTGAAACCTCCGCGAAAAAACGGCCAAAGGCGTTGGAGACAGCCACAGGATCAACGAGGACCTCATTACCTGAGGTCAGGCCAGGTACCGAGGAGTGGGCCTTAATGCCCGACAGCCGGCGCAGGCTACCCCAAATGACGGAAGAGGGAGTAAAACTGTTAAAGGAGCTGGTGAAAGAGGCCCAACAAGCTTTTTTGCTGTCTTTGATGATTCTACGGCATTGCGCTCGGAGTCGTTTGTATTCAATACAATTCGCCAATGTAGGATGCCGGCGAAAGGTGCGTAAAGCACGTCGTCGAGCACGGATAGCGTCCCTACAAGCCTCGTTCCACCAGGGGACGGAAACGCGACGTGAAGAAGAAGTAGTACGAGGAATGGAACGTTCGGCAGCATTGATAACAGCCGTGAGGTATTCGACCTGACTGTCACAACTGGGAAAATCGTGGTCCGGAAAGGTCGCCAGGGAGGAGTAAAGTCCCCAGTCAGCTTTCAGTATGTTCCAGCTCGAAGGACGTGGGGATGGGGTGTGGTGCAGGAGATGAACGACACAGGGGAAGTGGTCGCTTGAATAGGTGTCAGAAAGGACATACCACTCGAACCGACGGGCAAGAGTGGTAGAACAGATCGAGAGGTACAAGTGGGAGTAGGTATGAGTAGAGTCCGAGAGGAAAGTCGGGGCGCCGGTATTGAGGCAGACAAGATTGAGATGGTTGAAGACATCCGCCAAGAGTGAGCCTCTTTGACAGGATGCAGGAGAGCCCCAAAGGGGATGATGGGCATTGAAGTCGCCAAACAATAAGAACGGCGGGGGAAGCTGAACGATCAGGTGCATCATGTCAGCCCGACTAACAGCAGATGACGGTGGAGTGTAGATGGTACAAACTGAAAAAGTAAAAGCAGAAAGAGTAATGCGGACAGCTATTGCTTGGAGTGGGTTGGTCAATGGGATGGGACGGTAATAGACATCGTCCCGAACGAGCAACATGACCCCACCATGAGCTGGGATACGGTTCACAGGGGTGAGGTCATACCGCTCCGAGGTATAGTGGGTAAAGGCAATACGGTCAGTCGGGCGCAACTTGGTTTCCTGGAGACCAAGGACGAGCGGACAGTGCAGGCGGAGGAGCAGTTGTAATTCCTCCCGATTAGATCGAATACCTCTTATGTTCCAATGAAACAATGCCATCGCTAGTCAAAAAGTTGGGGGAACGAGACGGGGGAAAGCTGGTCACCTCGACGGCCGCGGAGGGCCAGGTTGCGAGGGAACAACGCTACAACCGGTGGGAGGCGGATCTGGTTCCATCGAGTCGTTGCCAGCTGCGGCCGCTGTCCCTGGTTGTGTAGAAGGGGCCGCATCATTTGCCGACGAAAGGCCGGCGGAGCGCCTGGCAGCAGAGCGTCCCGGCGAAACTGAGGACGGCCGGGAGCAGCGACTCACGGATGAAGCGTCAGACGAAACGCACCGGGGTGGAGAGGGGGATAGAGACTTCTTCTTGGAGGCCTTCTTGGAAGGCCGAGGAGGCACAGGGATGGTGGGCTGGACCCGAAGAAGGTCCTCACGCGCAGGGTCCGTTTTGGAACGCCGGACCTCGGAAGCTGGGGTCCGGAACGTTTCCCCGATGGACACCTGAGAAGAGGATCGCTTCTCAGGTGGCGTGGGGGGAGGTGGAGGAGGAAGGGTGGCCCCTGGGGCAGAGGGGGTGGGGGCCACGGGGGAGGAGGATTTGGAAGGGAGGGATTTGGGAGGCGGGGGCAGAGCCCCCTGATGGGCGGAGGAGGCGGAGGAGGCGGAGGGGGGACAGGATAGGGGTGAGGATACCGCGGAAGGAGTGGACACAACTGAGGCAAACGAAGTGGCCAATGGCACGGGATGAAGGCGGTCATACTTCTTCCTGGCCTCAGAATAAGAGAGCCGATCCAAAGTTCTGATTTCTTGTATCTTCTTCTCCTTCTGATAGGCGGGGCAGTCTGAGGATCTAGGCGAGTGGACGCCAGGACAATTAATGCACCGAGGTGGTGGGGTGCATGTATGTTCCTCACGAAGAGGACGTCCACAATCGCCACAAAGGGGCTCAGCCTCACACCGTGACAACACGTGCCCAAAGCGCAAACACCTAAAACAGCGCATAGGAGGCGGGACGTACGGTCGCACGTCACACCGGTAGCACATCACCTTTACCTTCTCCGGGAGAACGTCCCCCTCGAAGGCGAGGATGAAGGCCCCGGTGTCGATGCGACGGTCTTTGGGGCCGCGCTGGACTCGCCGGACGAAATGCACGCCTCGGCGCTCCAGGTTGGCCCTGAGCTCCTCATCAGATTGTAGCAGGAGGTCACGATGAAAAATAACCCCCTGCGTCCTATTTAGTGCCAGATGTGGGACAACGGATACTGGGATGTCCCCTAGGCGGTCGCACGCCTGGAGCACCGCCGACTGTGTGGCGGAGGTGGTCTTGATAAGTACGGACCCTGAACGCATTTTGCTGAGAGCCTCGATTTCCCCGAAGATGTCCTCAATGTGCTGAACAAAGAACATGGGCTTGGAGGTGGCGAATGCTCCCCCATCGGTTCGAGAACAGACCAAATAGCGGGGGAAGTACTTCGCCCCAAGCCGGCGGGCCTGTCCCTCCTCCCATGGAGTGGCCAAGGGGGAAAGGGCAGGAGAACCAGGACCAGAAACGGTACGTTTTCTTTTGAAAGACTCGGCCGCAGAGCAACCTGATACGTGTTGACGTTTCATCTGCGAAACGTCCACCCCGATACCACCCACTCCGACTAGGGGCTCTCCCCACGGGCGCCACCCAGCCGCAGCAAGGGCCACCTGGCAGGATGACCATTGCCGGGAGTCCTGATGCCCCAAGGAGACGGGCATCTACTCCTTGGCCGACGTGGGGAGGGTGCAGCTCAGGTATCGGCAGTACGATCCCTGTGTTGTCAGGGGGCTACAACCTAGAGGGTACATGACGACCCCACCACAACGGGCTGGCTACCGTGCTGGATTTCTGGTGCCATGGAAAGTCCATCATGATCGCTGGGGCAGATGGAGATGCACTATGGGCGTAACTTGGACAACCCATCAGGCGTTTAGGCCCAATTTGAGGAATAGTGGGTATGGTTACAACGCCGGTACAATACTGAGTGCCAAGGTCTTAGTGCACTTAGGACCAGTGGTACACCACGTAAGGTGTCCTTCCCCAAAAGGCTTGTACTTCTGTAGAATTTTGAAAAATGGAGGTCAAACCCCAAGGGGGTTAGTCGCCTCGTACGACAGGCAGGAATACCTCGGGCCTATTCTTACCCCGGACCCGCAGGGGGGGTACGCAGGGGAGGTAGGACAGGCAAGGAATTGACACACCCGTCGCACCATGAGGAGTTTCCGCCGGATGGCGAGCGGCGGTTCCCCTGCCTCAGCACACAGGCTGGGGATGGGACTGGTACGGAAGGCACCAGTGGCCAGCCTGATACCCTCATGGTGTACTGCGTCAAGAATCTTCAGATACGAAGGCCTTGCTGACCCATACACGGTGCAACCATAGTCAAGACGCGATCGGACGAAAGCCCTATAAAACTGCAGCAGACGCGCCCGATCTGCTCCCCAGGACCGATGGCTCAGACACTTCAAAATATTCAGTGCCTTCAGGGCCCGCACCTTGAAGTCTTTAAGGTGAGGCAACCACGACAACTTTGAATCGAAAGTGAGGCCCAGGAATCGCACAGTGTCGCTAAAAGGAAGAATGGTGTCCCTCAGACGCAATTCAGGGGAGGGAAAAAGATGTCGAGAACGATTAAAATGAACACACACACACATTTGTCTGCAGAAAAGGTAAAACTCGTCTTTGCAGTCCATGCCTCTAATCGCTGTATCGTAAACTGCAACTGCCGACTAGCAGTGACAAGACTGGAGGAAGAACAGAAAACAGCAAAATTGTCCACAAACAAGGAGCATTGGGCAGGACTCCAGATAGTGGACGTGATACTGTTAATGGTGACAGCAAAGAGGGTGACACTTAAAATGCTTCCCTGAGGAACACCATTCTCCTGCACATACAAATCAGATAGCACATTACCAACCCTATAGCGAAAGAGGCAGTGGGAAAGAAAGGACCGAATGAAGATGGGGAGACGGCCACGAAAGCCCCACTCATGGAGTTGATTGAGGATATGGCGGCGCCAAATAGTGGTGTCATACGCCTTATGAATGTCAAAGAATACACCTAGACAATGCTGGTTACGCAGGAAGGCCTGCTGGAGGGCCGCCTCAAGCAGGGTCAAGTTGTCTATAGTGGAACGACATCTCCGAAAGCCACACTGAGAGGGGCTAAGGAGCTGCCTGGTCTCAAGCAGCCAAACCAGGCGACGATTGACCATGCGTTCCAACGTCTTCCCGACACAGCTCGTCAAGGCGATACTTCGATAACTACTGGGATGCGTTCGGTCCTTCCCTGGTTTGAGGAGGGGTATCAAAACCGCCTCCCTCCACGAGTCACGGTACATGCCGGATAACCGTATCAGATTAAAACAATTCAGGAGAACTTCCTTGGAAGGCAGTAACAAGTGCTGCAGCATGCTATACCGGATTTGATCATGACCAGGCGCAGTATCATGAGCCACAGACAGCGCCGAATCCAGTTCCCACATTGTGAAGGGGCAGTTGTAGGGTTCAGAATTAAGAGACCGGAAGTCCAAGTGGCCCCTCTCGATGGCAGTGCGGTAGCGGCAGAAATCTGGATCACAGTTAATAGTGGCGGTAGACTGTGAGCCTCCGACCCACAAGAAGGTCAACTGCAACTGCTTGCAAGTCTGTAACGAGAGGGAGCTCAGATGAGGGGTGCATGTCACGGACAAAAACCGCAACACCACCCTTTGCCCTTTCCCCCGTCAGATCATCTTTCCGATAGACGGTATAGCCCCGTAAAGAAGGAGCATCAGTGGCCTGAAAATGTGTCTCTTGGAGACATAAGCACAAAGGGAACTCACGTACAAGGAGTTTTAGTTCGGCCACATGCGTCCTGAACCCATTCAGGTTCCACTGTAAGATGGGAGCCAGTGATCAGGGTGGCTGAACTTTCACCCTGCCTCTGTGTTTTGGAGGAGAGCCCGTACTGGCCGGAGATTTATTCCTGTGGCGAGAAGAGCGCCCCCGGTCGACATCAATGTCCATCAGCTCCGATGACGACCCACGGGAGATGTCAGACAGTACGATGGCCTTGTCATCGGACCGACCCTGATCAGTCTCCGCAGGTGGCAAAATCTTCACCTTCAGCGTCTTTGTCTTAGGGGGCTTAGAATGCAGAGCCTTGTCAGCAGTTGGAGCTTTACTCGCCTGGGCAGAAGGCGCCATAGGGGAAGAGGCAGGAAGTACCCCAATGTCAGCAACCACGGCCTTGTCCGACATTGCGGGGAGAGTTGCAGGTTGCAAAACAACCGCAGCAGCACAAGTACACTGGCAAACGCAGGTATTAGTGCTAACACTAGCAACCTCCGTTTGCGTAGCAACAGTGGCCATTTGTACTGGTTTTTTCAGGGCGGAAGCGAAAGATGTAGTAAACACAGGAGGTTGCATGGCCTTAAAGAGCTTCTTGGCCTCACCATAGGGGATGCGCTTAGATGTTTGATCTCCTGTATCTTCCGTTCCTCGAGATAGATGGGGCAGACCCGGCTCCAGACAGGGTGACTCCCAAAGCAATTCACGCACTTCACAGGCGATGAACAATCAGCTCCTTCATGGGCAGGCTGACCACATTTACCGCAAGTGGCTATCCCATTGCACCCCAATGTAGTATGCCCAAAGCGCTGACATTTAAAGCAGCGCATTGGGTTGGGGAAATATGGCCGTACTGGCAAACGTAAGAACCCCGCTTTAACATGCTCTGGAAGTCTCGGGCAACTGAACGTGAGAATAAACGAGTCTGATTTTACTAGGTCCCCATCGACTCACTTCATAATATTCTGCACGTCAACAATACCTTCGTCAGCCCACTCAGATTTCAACTCGTCTGTAGAGATATCCACCAAGTCCCTACATGTCACAACACCCTTACTATAGTTGAGTGTGGAGTGGAGCTCGGTCTCGATAGCGTACTCTCCGAGACTGGGTGCTTTCCGAAGAGAAGCGACTTGACGGGAACTAGAAGTCTCCACTAAGAGAGTACCATTGCGCAGTCGCTTAACAGATTTCAGTGTACCTGCAATTCCCTCAAGACCCTTGTGGATGTAAAAGGGAGAAACCCTCTCAAAGCTACCCTCCTTCCGTTTAATAATCAAAAACACATTCTGATTTTCAGCATGTGCTCTGTTACGACAGTCTGATAAATCTCTAGCAACACCAGGAGCTGGAGGACTCGCAGCACGAAGTCGCTTGTTCGAAGGGGTGTGTTTGCCTACCAGTGGCCCACCCAATCCACTGGTAGGGGGAAATGTAGAGGTCGAAGGGTCCATTGCGGTCCCATGAGCAGCTAGGGAACTAAAGGTCCGCTCAGACAGAGCCCCGCGTGCCTGAGTAAGCCGTATACAACTGGGGTGCGGCAGGTGCCCCAGAGGTTGCCCGCTAGCGACTGTTCCACCCCAACAGCCATGCATCTTATAGGCGCGCAGCACACCGTAAGATTGAGGGGTTTTTATAGAGGTTTACCTTCCTCGCAATCCAGGCGGCCAAGCCAAGATTACCATTCCCCGCAGCACACAACATTCCACCGCCGCACCATACGGTGGTCGCTGAAGCATGTCGGGGGGTTACGGTGACAGGAGACCGGCGGCGCTGACCAGTCCCCAGCTCAGGACCCCGGGGTCGCCAAGCCCGTACTCAGCAAATGAACGCTCAGCCCCTGGGGGCTTGAAGGGACGAATTCAATTGTGCAGAGCCAATGGAATTAGTTTAGGAACTAGACACTAAAAGCAGTAGACGAGTTCTGCTATCTAGGCAGCAAAATAACTGATGAAGGCCTAAGTAGAGTATATAAAATGTAGAGTTTAAATGGCAATGAAAGTGTTTCTGAATAAGAGAAATTTGTTTATATGCAATACAGATATAAATGTTAGCAACTCTTTTCCAAAGGTGTTTGTATAGAATATAGCCCCACATGGAAGTGAAACGTGATGAAACAGTCTGGACAAGAACAGACTAGTGGGTTTTGAAATGTGTTGCTACAGAAGACTGTAGAAGATTAATGGATAGATTGTGTAACTGATGAGGGGCTACTGAATAGAATTTGTGGGACACGAAATTTGTAGTACAACTTGCATAAAAGAAAGGGGCAGTTATTGGAAACATTCTGAGACATCAAGTCATCACCTATTTAGTACTGGAGGGGAGTGTGGGGGGTAAAAATGGTAGAGGGATATCAAGACATGAATACCGTAAACAGATTCAGAAGGCTGTAGGTTGCAGTAGTTATTCAGAGATTAAGAAGCTTGCTCAAGATGGGGTAGCATGGGGGGCTGTATCAAACCAGCCTTCAGAATGAAGACAACAATGACAAACTGACGACCTGGAGATCTGTGGTACAACAAAATTTACACAACAAACGACAAATAAATTGACATACGAATTCTGCAGTCCTAAATTACTTCTGAACTACATGTGGCTTTGAACACCTATGATAAAACAAGAACAGATCATTTGAGAGGAAGTAAAAATTTTCAGTTACAGATTTATATCGAGGCACACCTGATTAAATTGAGCAACAAGTGCAGTATCTTAGATAAGTATGATTAAATGGACAGATGGAAGGGGCTACCTAACAATGGAACTTACATAAACATTTAAATAATGTTGCTGGTATGAGGAAAGCAAAAGAAAATCTCAAATGAGACAAGGTACCAATTAAAAGATAGGGTGGCAATAGGAACAAAAGAGTATGCTGAATTAAGCTTCATTATTCTTTTAAGTTGTCAACAGTACACGAGAAGATAGTGAATTTTGATTTAAGAAGAACAATCAGAAACAATGAATGTATAAAGGAAATTGAAAATGGTTGGCTTATTTTTCGTGGCACAATGGCCAGGTGCAATTCTTTGAACTTGACAGCACTACAGCAACTTGCATCTGCGTCCCCAATCTGCACTATTTAACCAATTGAGGAAAGGGGACCTACAGTTTGACAAAGAATCTGAACCATGTGTTATTCCAGATAACTTTTCACACTAGTTACAGGTGATGTCTTTATTAAATACAGACTGATAATTTATGTAGTTCTACCAGGATTTTACCCCAAAACCTCCATTTTCAGGCAACCACTTTGCCACTAAACCACTTGGCCTGACACTGATAAACTATACATTTTATGCAGCACAGTAAGCAAGAAGATGAAATCTTAGAAGCATGCCAAAATCTCTTTAAATATTCAAGAAACAAAAAGACTTTAAAATTAAATTACACTTTCTCAATTGAAGTAATGTCAGAAGTACTACAGTACATGTACAGTGTAGTTATTTTTATTTTTCTGAGACGTCATTACAATAGAACATCCTCATTTGTTGGTATCCACAACACAAAAAAATATATTTACAGTCTGATGTTTACTCAAGTACATCATTTATTCTAACTCTGTTAAACTGAATTGGCTGTTTCTCAGCCTCTTTAAATTCAGTTAAAGAAGGTTCTGCAGTAGTTGGTTTGAAAGGGAAAATTTCCTTTGCGCAGAGTCTGCTTACATGGTTGCTTATGGATGGTTGCTTTTGTAATTCTTGGGAGTACAAAGTCATCTTTGGAGAAATACTGGTCTAAAAATGAACAAAAGATTAAGCGAATTTTGGAGAGGGGAAATGTACGATTCTCAGGGGTAAAACTGAAGTGTTTTATGATTACTGGTGCAAAATTAAATAAGTGCATAAGATTTGTATTGCAAATCTATAATGCTGTTACTGGAAAACTAGTTCACCTCCAAGAGTAAAAACAGTTATTACATACACCAAAGAACAATCCAAGTGAATCTTTAAGAAGTGTTAGCATAGTGGAGAGGGTTAATATTACAAGAGAGGACTATGGAAGGAACTAGAATGCAGCATATCTACCCCTGCGAGACTTTTGGTGAATATAATACATAGGACACGATCAGGAATGAGTTTAGCAACTGCAATTTTGGTTGGCTGGATTAAAAGAGGGGGAAAGGGACCTTGTTCTGAATAAAACAAACCAGACTGACAACTCAAAACTGAATGAAAGGAAAAATCACAAGAACGATGAAGGGCAACAAACATGTAAATGGACAAAAAGGGGACAAGGACACCACAGAAACACAAGAAACCGCACGAAGAGATTAAAACGATAACGTAGATTACCATGTCTGGCTGACCATGAGAATAAAAGGGAGAGGCCAGCCACTCCACAACACATTAAAACCTCCACCCTAGAAGCACTAGGCTGTAGGACACAGAGCGACAAAGGACATGCGTTAAAACTTTAATCAGATGATAAAACCCACCCTCACGAATAAAACATAAAACTAAATCAGCCAATGATACACTGTTCGATAAAATTAGCAGCAACGAGTACAGTAACCCAAGATTTCGTCGCTGAGCAGTCAAAGTGGGACAGTGTACCACAATATGGACCACTGTCAACCGGGTGCCGCACCGACACTCAGGAGGGTCTTCACGGTGCAGAAGGCAACTGTGGGTCGTCCAAGCGTGGCCAATGCAGAGCCGGTAGAGGACAACTGATTCCCTGCAAGAGCCCTGCATGGAAGACTTCCACACATTGGTGGTCTCCTTAATGACACACAGTTTGTTGTGTGTACTGTTATGCCATTCCATCTCCCAAAGCCGAAAAATCCTACGGCGTCAGTCAGAATGCAGGTCAGGTTCAGAGATGCCCATTTCCAGAAGCAGTTTCCACTTAGCCTGTTTGGCCAGCCTGTCTGCAAGTTCGTTACCTGGGATGCCAACATGTCCTGGGTCCACACAAACACCACTGAACAATGGGCCCAGTCCAGGACATAGATGGACTCTTGGATGGACGCTACCAAAGGATGGTGAGCGTAGCACTGGTCGATAGCTTGTAGGCTGATCAAGGAGCCAGTACACAGAAGAAACAATTTCCTGGGGAAAAGTGCACAAGAGATGGCCACCAGCTCTGAAGTAACACACTGCAGCCATCGGGCATGGAATGCTGTTCAAAACAGCCTCCGTGGATCTTTGGGTCATGCAAAAGGTCCAGACAAATCTGAGGCCTACGTGTACACCATGGAGGTGTATGTGGATGGACCTGGATGGGAGGTGGTAAAGGAAAGGACTCCAGTTCAGACAGAAGGAATCACAAGCAAATCACAATCGTTAGCCCTGATCTGGGCTGCCGATGAACTGCTACAAGTGGAAAAAGGAGATGAAATTTGGATGCTCAGGAAAACTATGAATGTGTGCAATCTAACTGGTGAGCAGTTGTGCAAGTCGGCTCTGCAATGGAGGGACTCTGGCCTCTGCCAAGACACTGGTCACCGGACTCTTTCTAAAAGCTCCCGTTGCTAGGTCAACGCCACAGTGGTGCACTGGGTCGAGTACACACAAGGCTGAAGGTGCCGCTGAACCATAAACCAGATTCCCATAGTCAAGGCGGGATTGAACAAGGGCTTTGTAGAGCTGCAGCAGTGTAGAGCAATCTGCACCCCAGCCCCAGTTGGTGTTGCTCAGGCAGTGGAGGGCACTGAGGAGCTGCCAGCACTTCCGCATAAGCTGACAAAGGTGAGGTAGCGAAGTCAATCAGGTGTTTAAAACCAGTCCTAAGAATCGATATGTCTCCACTACAGTGAGTGGATTGTCATGAAGGTAAAGTTCTGGTTTCGGATGAATGATATGATGTGGACAGAAGAGCATGCCACAAACTGCATGTCATGGGCGAGCCCCCATGACTGCACCTTGTCAATCGCTACCTGTAGGGGCCACTCGGCAACACCAGTACTGGAGGAGCAGTACAAAATGCCAAAGCAATCCACAAACAGAAAAGGTGAGACTGACAGCCCTACAGCTGCTGCTAGACCGTTAATAGCCACTAAAAATAGAGAGACACTCAAGACAGAGCCCTGCAGACCACCATTCTCCTGAATACAGGAGGAAACTATGGGAAGCACCAACTTTGACAAGGAAAATATGGAGTGACAGGGAGCTTTCGATAAAAACTGGGATAGACACTACTCATACTATGTGGCAGGGATATTCTGTCGCCAGGTTGTGTTGTATGCTTTACGTAAGTCAAAAAAGACGGCATCCAGATGTTTATGTCTGGAAAAGGCTGTTCGGATGGCAGACTCGAGGGACACAAGATTATCAGTGGTAGAGCGACCCTGGCAGAAGCCGCCCTGCCATTGAGCCAGTAGGCCATGTGACTCCAGGACCCAACCCACCTGCCAACACACTATACGTTCCAGCAGCTTACAAAGGAAGTTTGTGAAGCTGATGGGCTGGTAGCTATCCACGTCAAGGGGGTTTTGATCAGGTTTGAGCACCGGAATGATGCTGCTCTCCCGCCATTGCAATGGAAAGATGTCATTGCACCAGATCCGGTTGAAGATGACAAGGATAAGTTGCTTGTAGTCAGACGAGGTATGTTTAATCATCTTAACTGTGGATCCAATCCAGCCCAGGAGCTGTGTCGGGGCAATGAGCAAGAGCACTGAGGAGCTCCCACTCCACAAGTGGTGTGTTATACAGTGCACTGGGGTGTGGGGTGAACAAGAGGACTTTCCTTTCCACCCGCTGTACAAGCGAAGTGCTCAACAGCAGATAACACGCCATTATGTTAATGCCAGGGACACCTGTTGGGGTGTGGTACCCAAAAAGACGTCTGATCTTCGTCCAGACTTGGAAAGGTGATTTATGGCTCCCAATGGTTGACACGTACCTCTCCCAACACTCATGTTTGTCATTTTATAAGCTGGCATGCACAGGCACGGAGCTGCTTAAAGGCTATCAGATGCTCTAGGGAAGGGTGCTGCTCATTCTGCTGTAGAGCTCGATGATGCTCCTTAATTGCTTCAGCAACTTCCGGCAACCACCAAGGGACACTTTCGCCAGGGCATCCTGAAGAACAAGTGATCGCATTTTCTGCTCAGAAACGATTGTGGTACCCACCTGCTCAACCATCACATCGATGTTACCATGTGGGGGAGAGCCAATGGTGACATCAGGTGAAAGTTTCCCAGCCCACCTTGTTTAAAGCCCATCTGAGCAGGCTTCCATGGGCCTGATGCCGGGACAGTGACAGGAAGATGGAGAAGTGGTCACTACCACACAGGTTGTCATGTGCACTCCAGTGGATAGATGGGGAAGTCCTGAGCTGCAAACTAATAAATCAATGGCCAAGTAACTACCTCAAGCCACACTGAAATGTGACGGCCCCAGTTTTTAAGAGGCAGAGGTTGAACTGGGACAGTAAAGTTTCAACATCTCTGCCTCTACCAGTAAGCATGCTGCCACCTCATGGGTGTTAAAATCTCCCTAAAGTGGGAAAGGTTTAGGGAGTTGATCAATTAGTGCAGTTAATACATTCAGGGATACTGCACCATCTGGAGGAAGATATGCATTGCAGACAGTTATTTCCCGTATCATTCTTATCCTGAAACCCACAGCTTCAAGAGGGGTTTGAAGGGGCACAATTTCCACTACAGACTGAGTTTAGGACAAACACTAACTCCACCTGACATGTAGTCACTATTGTTCCTGTAATATCCCTTATAGCCGCTGAGGACATGGGTCCACATTGCCGGGAACCAGGTTTCCTGGAGGGCAATGCAGAAAGCGGGTGTAAAGCTTAACAGTTGCTGTAGCTCAGCCAGGCAGTGGAAAAAACTGCTGCAATTCCACTGGAGGATGACATCATCTTGAGACTGGGAAGGCATGGAACATTCACTGAGGCAGTTTACACCTCAGGATCAACTGCTGCCACCAAGCGTTTTGCTTGAGCTGTCTATATCCATTGTGTCTGAGGGTCCAGAAAGATCCAGGCCCTCAACAGACACAAGAATCTCCACCCCATTTTCAGACACAAAGCTTGTAGGTAGCGGTGGTGTGGGTGCCACCCCAAGTCCCTTGTTCTTTGAGGTCTTATTTTTCTATTTCTCATGTTGTTCCTTGGGTTTCCCTGGCTGGGAGGACTTCACTGAATCAGTCTCCGGGACTGAGTATGAGTGTGAAGCCACACGACCAGCTGCTTTTTGGCTCTTCAGCCACTGGCGGGTGTCATCCTTCCCACTAGCAGGAACATGGGAAGGGAGTGACCTAAGGGGCACCTTCCTAGCAAGAGGGGCCGAAGAAGCCTTATGCTTCTCTGGCTCGAAGTGGGGACTGAAATCCCCAATGGTTACGGGGAGGGTTGCTCCCAAAGTAGGTGGTGCGGGAGCAACAGGGAGGGAAGTGCCCCACTATCAAGGGGGCAGGTGTAGTCTCCCAGTTCTGAGAGGCGACAGGAATTCGAAGAACTGATGGGGCAACAACTGTTCTTGTAGCGGCGGTGTATGAGGTGGTCATAGCCACATGATGTAGGCGCTCAAATTTCCTCTTAGCCTTAGTGTACGTCAGTCAGTCCAAGGTCGTATATTCCACGATTTCCTCTCTTTCTATAAAATCCTGCAGTCTGGCGAGCAAGGTCAATGATGCTCTCCACAGTTGACACAGATGTGAGGTGGGGCACAGAGAGTATTGGGATGTGAAGCACATCCATAATCCCAACAGGTGATGCTGGAAGTACATCGGGAAGACATATGGCCAAACTTCCAGCACTTAAAGCACCACTTTGGGGGAGGGATATATGGCTTTACGTCACAGCGGTAGACCGTCACCTTGACCTTATTGGGTAATGTGTCACCCTCTAAGGCCAAGATGAAGGCACCGGTCACAATCTGATTATCCATGTGGGTGTGCCAGACGAAATAGACACCTCGTCACTCTAAACTGGAATGCAGTTCATCGTCAGACTGAAAAAGAAGGTCCCTGTGAAATGTGATACCCTGGATCATATTTGAGCTATTATGGGGCATGATAGAAACAAACATCTACCAGCTTGTCACAGGCGAGTAGTGCCTGTGACTGGACAGAGGATGCTGTTTTGGTGAAGACTGACCCTGACCGAATTTTGGACAAGCCCTCCAGCTCCCCAAACTTGTCCTCTAAATACTCCACAAAAAACTGAGGTTTCATTTACAAGAAAGATGCCCCATCAACTCTCGTATATTTGAGGTACCGGGTCATCCTTAGCCTTGTGTTCCTCCCATGGTGTGGCCAGGGGGGGGACGACGATTTGGGGTCGTATCTCTTAGCATTGAAGTTAGACCTTGAGATCTTGACCGCTTAGAGACTGCTGGTGTCTGACCACCAGCAAGAGATGATGTACTATATTTTCATGGCGTGTAATCCATCCTGATGCCACCTCCTCCAAGCAGGGGCCCTCCCCACAGGCACCACCCAACCGCAGCAGAGGCCACCTGGCAGGATGGCCATTGCCACGAGTCTCTATGCCGCGGGGCGACAGGCTTCTACTCCTCGGCATACGTGGGGAGTTAATGATGCAGTCACCAGCTGGGCGATCCGTGTGTTGTCAGGGGGCTACAACCAACAGGGTACATGGTGGCCCCCACCACAACAGACTGGCTACCGTGCTGGATATGAGATGCAAGTCCATGGTCATCGTCAGCACAGAATGCGACACTGCATAGTGCATGATGGAAAACACACACAGGAAGGCGCCCTCGTCCAAGAGATGGAGAACGGGTGGGACTGCAATGCAACGACGTGAAAGTGGGCTAAAGATCTCAATGCATGATGGACACGATGCACCATGTAAGTCACCCTTCCCAATTGGCTCACTCTTTGCGGAAAATTTTGAAGAATGGAGGTCAAACTCTACAGGGGACCATCACATGAAGGCCACAACATGTCTCACTCCTTTTGGTCTCCTCTTACAACAGGCAGGAATACCTTGGGCCTATTCTAACCCCTGGACCTGCAGGGGGAATCTGCAAGTTTAATGAATTTTATTAATGGTCACATAATCCAAGATGCTACCAATGTGGTGAACAATTATAAAAGTAATCGTGAAACTAAATATTTCATCAGTTGGAGCCTGCAATAGGGCAAAGCCAAAGGGTCGCCAATAATTAATACTCAAATGGCTAAAAGCAGAACCAAGAGATCAATCTTAAATTAACAATGTCACCCTAAGAGAAACAGATGAAGCACAGTAATAATATAGTGACTGCACTAGAAAAATGTTGGAGGTGCCTTGTTTCATGGTATGATTAACAGTGGAATATGAATTATGAGTATGTATTTTTGAAATTTCCTGGTAGATTACAACCATGTGGCAAACTGACTCCATTACAGGACCTTCACCTTTCACAGCCAAGTGCTCTACCAACTGAGTTACCTTAGCACAACTCACAACCTGTTGTCATTGCTTTACTTTTAGCAGTACCCTAATTCCTACCTTCCAAACTTAATTCTAGAAACCTCCAGACCATGGCTAAGCCATGGATCCACAGTATCCTTCCTTCCAAGCCTACTAGACTTTCACAGAATAGGTCCACAGCATTTAGAATGTAGGAGATGAGGTACTGGTGGAAATAAAGCTTTGAGGATGGATCATGGGTTGTACTTAGGTAGCTCAGTTGGGACCACTTGCCCGCAAAAGTGGAAGGTCACAGGGTATTGTCCTAGTCTGGCTCTCAGTTTTTAATCGGACAGGAAACTTCGCATCAGAGCAAATTACACTGCAGAGTGAAAAATTCATTTTAGTTTTGTCTGTCTTTGCACTAAAATTAATCAAAAAAATGATTTTAGAGACCTAATTTTTTTATGTGAGAGTAGAGAGGACTTTGACAATGCTTAGGAGGAAATCTTTTGAATTTGTCTGATTGTAATCACAGAAGAGTCTATACTGGAGAAATTATGGAACAGCTCAGTTTCCAAACAAAGAAACAAGAAACTAAACTTCTTGAGTGTCAACTATAAAAGGAAACAAGTTTGTTAATTCAGATAATTTTTCCAAGAGAAGAAACTAATGAAGTTTGTTATAAGAAGAAAGAAGAAGAGTTTCATTCAGTTTTATAGGTACATAGAATATTTTGCAATGTTTTGGCTATGTATCTAGGACAGTGCTGCTTTTTCAGACACTTCAGCTCATAATCTTACAGCCAGCTTCAATATTTAAACCAGTTGACAACACTGCGACTGATGCTCTTGTGGCCAACAGTTCTCATGCACACACATTTAGTCCACACTACAGTGTAGCAGCCTTTGAATATCTTCTCTAAAGTGAAGATTTCTTGTACACTGTGCCAACTATTTTACTTTGATGGGCAGATTCTCTCAAGAGTTTTATACAGGTGTATTTCATTCTTTTCTGTGCTGGAGGTAGATTCACTACAGGCTTTTTAATTTGATTGCTTTATCTTTAAATCTGTTACTTTATTATTGGAATAATCACTATGTGGACGATGTAGCCTATTCTACACCATATTTTAAATCTGTGAGACGATTCTATGCTGATTACATTTATATGTTTTGACGATGCCATTATGGCTGTATCACTTTAGGACATGGTGCAAAAAAGATCTGAGGATGGTCGGTCGGTCTCTCTCTCTCTCTCTCTCTCTCTCTCTCTCTCTCTCTCTCTCTCTCTCTCTCTCTCTCTCCCCCCCCCCCCCCCTTCGTGGACATTTCTTACTATTGCTAATCTGTATTTTTATCCTCTACTTCTGCTCTCATATGTTACTTTGCTACCCTAATATCATCATCCTTGTTCGATACTAAATATTCCATCTTAAAATTTCTTGATGAAGATGGTCAATTTAAATGCTCTTCCGAAGTACTTTGCTGTCTCAGAATTACAATGTCATCAGCAATGCTGAAAGGTTTTATTTCTGCACACTAAACTAATTCCTTCCCATATTTCTTCTGCACCATCATATGAACCACAAAGACTGCACATGCACAGACACCTACACATCCTCTCCCCCACCTCTCTAACTGAAATGTTTATGGGGTGTCACACGGCACCCTCAAAGTAATTAATAATATAGGCCCAAAGTTTATTAACATCCCCAAATGCTTTAAGAAGTGCCTACAAAACTCTGAAAATTTATGATAATTATGCATTTGCTGTGTAAGTGTGTAAATTGCAAATTGCCTTGGTACAGTACGTCTTACGTCTAGTCAAAAGTTAAGATTGTAAGATAACATTAAGAATTAATTTGATAACTAGGTTGATTTACCTTAATAATTTGATGTAGTATATTTCTTCAAACATAGATTCTGTTTACTCTGAAAGTTATTATTGAACTTTCAATTTTATGTCGTCAACCCAGAATTTTAGATAGCTACCGAGCAACAAATTGTGTTCCACCAAATGAAGGAAGTAGAGTACCTGAATTCTGTAGCAACATTTGCTACAAATTACAAATTAACTCAGTAACTTTACATCTACTTGTCTTAATGTATGGCACATAAGGTTTATAATTGAAACAGCAACCAGCCCCATGTATGGTTTAACAATTTATTTGGATCAAATCATGACCAGTTTTGGATTTTTTCCACATCCATCTCCAAATTATTTATACACACTCTTGTTTTCTTGCTGGGGCCTTGCTTTGTATCCATTACTGGTTTGCTGCACTGCTGTGTACTTCTAGGTAACTAAATCACTCGATGTTTTTGTTATGAATTTTAAAATAAATGTATTTTTTATGTGCATATCAGAGCTGTTCAGTTATATGAACAATACATCACACCAATCTGATTAATGGCAGCACACAAACATTTACAAAGCATGGCCCAGCTTCAAATAACTAATGTAGTTAACAAAATGAAGACATGTAACAACCACCTGAAGAAGAATCCAAAACAGGTCATGATCTGATCCAAATAAACCATACTTGTGGCCGCTTATTGTTTCAATTATAAACCTTACAGTATTACAGCCACAGTTCTCAGCAAGTCAAAATGGCTCTATATAATGCATATTTTCAATACCACCAAGCAACCTCTTATTGTATCAAGGTTTCATAAGACATTTTACAAGAACTGGACAAAGAACAAAGTGCTGGAAACAAACATTGTTGAAATACATAGCTCTTTCTGAACATACAGAAGACAGGCCACACAAAATATCACCAAAAGGGTTTTAAGTAAATTAGAGCCAGTCTGACAATTCAACTTTGTGCACCACACCCAGGCCTTATAAGAATACATTCTGCAGGTTAGTGTCACACAAATTAAAAGGCATTTAATCTCTAAGTGAGAAAGCATGTAATAATAACTACTGGCGAAAATAAAGCTTACCAATGAAGCTTGGGCCATCAAATCTGCGATCTTTTACTGGAATTGACTGAGTTGACGTTTCTACAAATGGGATTGGCGAAGTAACAATTGGTTTTGATGGTGTTGACGTGGGTAATGAAGTTGGTTCGGTATTCGATGAACTGTTGGTTGTAGTTGTACTAGCAATAGTAGTTGTAATTGGTGATGAGTCAGAACTTGAGCTCTGAGTTGTAGCAGCATTAGTTGCAGTTGTTGTTGAAACATTATGGGTTTGTGCAGAACCATTCACGCTGGTAGGAGCTACAGTAGTTATGTTAATGCTGGATAAAGTGGTACTTGGTGTCGCGCCAGGTGCAAGAGGTGGCACTTCCCCATTTGTAATTACGGTGCCTCCAACAGGTACTAAGGTGGTTGGCACGTCATCACTTCCAGGTTTCCCATTATTCGGCGGTACAGCAGTTTTACTGTCTGAACTTTTATTCTTTGTCGACGCGTCGGCTGCTGTAAAAAAACAATATTGAAATGAGTCTAGCGTTAAAAATTCTGCGCGAATCTCTCTTTGACAGCATGAAACAAACGCATAGACAAGAAATTCAGAAATTAAACCAAAGTGCGCGGTAAATATAAAGTCATTGTATCAACAACATTCCCTTTAGTTCGCATGCGCGAAAACCAGATAATTTTTTAAAGGACAAAGAAAAACTGGATAAAGGGGGCTTCTCACACGTAACTTACGTCATTCTGACACAGAGACCTCTGGAACAATTACAAAACAATCACGACTGCAAGATACTCACAAGCTCCAGCAGGTTTAGCTTCAACATAATGAGAAATGGCTAGAATGGAAAGAAAAACCACTATACGAAAACCCTTCATCTTTACTGACACGATGCTTACGACGCACAACTTCTGACACGCAAGAGCAACTTCACTCATTCACCACTACAGCGAATCCTAAGATTCTAATAACTCTATCACAGATGTTTATTGAGATCATTCAATAATTTGGAACAAAGGGCGAACTGCAATTGAGAGAAATTTAATTACTGTGTCGCCCGCACGTTACCAAACTTTCTGTAAGTCTTTCTAATATTACAACAAAAATAAAATTAATTCAAGGAATGTGTGTGTGTGTGTGTGTGTGTGTGTGTGTGTGTGTGTGTGTGTGTGTGTGTGTGAAATTAGGGTTTTTATTTCAGAAAAGTGCGAATGAGAACAGATATTCTGAAAAGTGTTATTCCTTTTACAGGTATTTCCAAACTACCCGAGTGGTTGTTTTATTATCGTTGACTATCGTTTTTACCAAAGTACACATCTTTGACTTTCTTCTCTTTCGGAAAGATTGTATTACTAACAACAAAGATTTGACGTTTTAGATTGAGAACTCGGTGTTAGGAATCTTTCTTTATGTTGGAGACATTAATATTCTAACACAACTTTATAACTATGGCAACAGATGAAAGGACTACTTTTGTGAAGTTGGAGGCGTTGAAAGAAATCAGGTATTGTTATAAACTGTAGTAATGGTAGGATAATATAAACATTATGTGTGTATTGCAAGTTCAGTGGTACACAATTGCGATCTAGTGTAATACTGTAGCTGTTAATAGTATTTATACTTATTGCATATAAGTATTAACATCTCTTTCATTCATATATTTATGACTGATTATGCGGAAATATGATGTATAGTTATGTCCGGAATTGTTTCTGTTTGTAAGAGGCAGTAGACAGAAGTGGAAAAACGTTATTTAGTAAGGTGTAGTAAAGAATATGAGCAATAATTTCATTTGTGTGTGAGAGGTAGGCAGTGAGACAGTGTGGTGGTTAACGTATTACAAATGTGTCAGAAACTATTTGATTATTAATTCAGTTTGTGTTACGGAATTGTAGTAAGCAAAAGCCTGGATTATAATAAGAGTTGGTAGCCTACCATAGTATGTTAAGAATTTATTATCTATACTTCATGTAATTTACCAGCATGAACTCCGTTCGTAATTGAATTAGTTTTATATGTTCTTTGGATCATATTCCCCATCTGTCGCCATGTTGTTGAACGTCTCAGTAGATTCATAAGTAACATACCTGTTCTCTGCGAAGAAATATTTACATGTTGACCATCGAAGTAAATGGATTTTTTATTTTAATCCTGTTCTACAACAAACTTTGATAATTGTAAACCATACATAGCATCTACTCACGAATTCATCTATGGTGTAGGAATAGCAAAGTACAAAGGATTTGGGATTGTCTTCAACGGAAGCGCCCGATACCACCCGTCTGCTTGACCCCTGACCTAATGGTGTGTGTAACGTCATTATGGCAAGCAATTTTTGAGTTACTTGCGTTTGGAGATGTTGTGTTGTTGTTGATGGTGCCCTCTGGTGGTAGATGTAGACATGCTGAGTTTAACGTGTGGTATCAGGTTCATTTGAGTTTTTGGTTGTCATCATGCTAATGTGGTTTTGAGTTTAGGTAGTTAGTGCGGTTACATGGGTTGTGGAAATGTTTTAAGTGAGTGGTTAAGGTTATATTTTGTTCACGGGGTTGGCGTTTTTGTAAGTTCTGATTAGTTTGATGTTTGTTGTGAGGAAAGAAGACGTACTTATTTATTGCTTTTTCATTAGGTATGGATATGACAGTGAAGTTCATAATTGTCTCATTACTTCTGAGATGGGTGATATGATGTCTGTCATTCAGTTTCTGCAGATGTTCGGTTGTATTGCTGAATATGTTTCACTTTAGTTTGGTGGTGGTTTTTGTGTGTGTGTGTGTGTGTGTGTGTGTGTGTGTGTGTGTGTGTGTAGTGACGTCATTGTCATTTTGTATATGCTGTCAGTAGCCATTCCCGCCATAGACCTATTGATAATGTCATGGGTCAAAGCAGATGGTGGACTTCTGTAATGACAGTTCTTTTATCTTCCAGCTACTTTAATTCACAATAGAAGTGATTACATTCTTTTATGGCTTCATGCTTTGCCCCCCTTTCTGTTCAAGAGTAATGTTGTGTATCATGGAGGGTATATCTCTTCCTGGTGATAATATTTATGAATGGTCTGTCTGCAAGAAGGGTAGCAGAATGATCCATAAAACTACTGTCCAATATCCTTGATATCCATTTGTTGTAGAATCGTGTAGTATACTCTGAGCTTAAACATAATGGGGTATCTCAAACAGGATGACCTCCTCCGTGCCAAACCATTATGGATTTCGAAAACGTAGGCCATGTAAAACCCATCTTGCACTTTTTTCACATGATATCCTGAAAGCCATTTATCAGGGCAGTCTGGTAGATGCAGTATTTGTCAATTTCCGAAAAGCATTTTACCTAGTACCACACCTGCATGAAAAGTGTGATCACATCAATTATCAGATGAAATGTGCAACAGGAGTGAGGCTTACGGGTCAACCGAAGCATCCGATTCCACAGGTCGGCTTTGGGCCGTGACATAAGGCTGTTGTGGTGTGTGATGTCACGACGGCGCGTAGTTTATTTTGTGAGAGTGGCGTGTTCGTATGTATCGTTTTTATGTGATTGTTGGTGCTCTCTGGTGGTGTGTTTATGTGTTGGGTGTTACGTGATGTTTTTGGTCTAGTTTGAGTGTGTGGCATGTTTATAGGTGGCGTATTGTTGCGGTTAGTGGTTCTCTCTGGTGGTGTGTTTATAGATAGCGTGTTACGTGGCGTATGGGATTCATTTGCGTGGTAACATTTCACGTTTGTGGTATCAGTGGTGAATGTGCTTTCAGCAGAATATTTTTCAGTGAGTTAACAATTTTGGTTTTGTTATGTTGACGTTATTGTAGTTTTTTTTCTGTTTGTCATGTGTAAATTTTGGTAAATCGCTTTGTTTATGTCTTTGGTAGACTGTATGGATATGACTGACAGTCAACAGTTTTCGGTTGTCTGCGATGATGGGGGACAGTGCATTGTCTTTTATAAAATTTCTTCAGCTATTCAGCCTGTTGGCTGAAGTCGTGAAGTGTTCAGTGTGTCGTGAAGAAATGATGCTTACTAAAGTTCTGACGTCTCGGATCAGGGACGGCTATATGTGGAGATGACGTAAGGATAACAGGTCAAGGGAGGTGTTAGATTCCAATTTTGATTTTATAGGTGTGTTTTTTGGTTGTAGGATTAAGTGTGGTGGTGGTGGTGAAACTTTTGAGACTTGTAGTGTGGTATCGGTAGTAAAAAGTAGTATACACCGAATATAAAAGTAATGATTCACAGTGGGAATCTGTAAACTCATACATATACTTCGATGTAACACTTTGTAAGGACATTAAATGGAACGATCAAATAAGCTGTCAAGGATAAAGCAGGTAGCAGACTTTCTTTAATTGGCAGAATACTTCAGAAATGGATTCAATCTACAAAGGATAATGCTTACAAATAACTTGTGACATATCCTAGAATACTGCTCATGTGTGAGGTACCTGTACCAAGTAGGACTAGCAGGGGATATTGAATGTCTACAGAGGGGCAGCGTGAATGGTCACTGGTTTGTTTGACCCATGGGTGTCACTGAGATGTTAAAAGAACTGAACTGGCAGACTGTTGAAGATAGATGGAAACCATCCTGAGATAATCTACTTAAAGTTTCAAGAACTGCCTTTAAGTGAGAACTCTAGGAGTATGGTACAACCCCCTACATATCACTCCCATAGGGATTGTGAGGCTAAGATTAGATTAATTACAACACTCACAGAGGCATTTAAACAATCATTTTCCCCCCACTCCATACATGAATGGAATGGGGGAAGCCCTAATAACCAGCCCAGTAGGATGTACCCTCTGCATACATTTAACAGTGGTTTGCAGAGTATAGATGTAGAGGTTTTTATTTTCAAGTAGTTCCCGATTCTTCACAACAAACATTATACAAGAGAAATGTATCTTGAGGCTGTTGTTAGTAAGCATAATTTTTTACAAAGTTGCCTAGATGTCTTTGCAGCACCTTTATGTGCAATGAATACTTGATCTCTATGTATAGAATTGCCTCGGAAAATTATTCCCTTTTGCATCAAAGAATGAATGCTAATTTTATGTTGCTGAACTCATGTTTGAGAAGATCCATAATACATGATTTCCAATTAAACTTCTAATTTCTATACACACCTAGAAATTTTGAACACTCAGCCTAACATGTTTCATTCTGCTGGTTGTGTGGTGTTGATCACATATCTTGCCTTATATAGGACTGAATGAACTGAACTTCCTCTAAGTAAATTATGTGATAAACTATTTACTAAGGACTAGTCAATAATATTTGTGAATATTTAATTTTTTTGTCATTCCTTTTGACTGGATTATGATAGGAATGATCTAGCAAAGCTAAGATGTCTAGTAAACATTGGTTCTAAAATTCATACCTTAAAAGCTATGTGCACTTCTTTAATAGAAGACATGTGTTTCATATTAGCGAAGATTAGCAAGTGCTTACAGCTTTCAAGGTAGGCATTATAGAGCCTTTCTATAGTTTTGAGTCCATACAACCCCCCCACCCCCACCCCCCATGCAATATGGAAAACAAAGAACTTTCAATAGAAGAAGAGATTTGTTTCAGAGTATCGAAGATGAACTGGTGCTCATAGTTCTTAAGGTATGCATTTTAGAGCCCATGTTTTTGCTTTGAATAATTATTTCTGTCATGTTCTTGAATACTGACCATTCCTTGTGGGACATTTTGTATATACCAAAAACAGTAATTGTCCAGGAATCAAACCCTGTGGAACACCTGTAGTAATTTGCCCCCATTGAGAAGATTCATGGGGAGAGCTATCTAAAATGAACCTTTGCTCTCTGTTGGTTAAATATGAAGTGAACCACTTAATCAATATACTTTGATAGCCATTAACTTAGTTTTAAGAATGTTGTGATTTGCACAGTCTAATGCCTACACAGCACAAAACATCTCAGTACTTGAAATCTTGTCATTTGGATCTATTGTAAATGGCATGTCCAGTGGAAAGGTTTTTTCTGATCCATATTCTCATTTACCCATTACCTTGTCCAAACCTTTTGAGAAGGAAGTTAGCAGTGGAATGAGTTGATTCTTACTGTATCCTACCACCGAGATTCTGGGGTTACCAGAAGTTGTGATTCTGTCCGTCTGCTTTGACTCGTGGCATCATCAAGGTAGCACACATCCTTCTCTCAAGCACATACAATCAGCCATGTCAGTCATTACAGCTGCAGACAAATGTAATTAACAAGTGAAATATTTAATACCAGCATAAAATGCAGCTAAAGGGCCAACTGCAGGACATATGGGGGGTTTGGGTCAACACAAACTAAATATATGGCAATAAGAATAGCAACACCATTCCAAAACAAATACTAGCCTAACCCGGCAATAAAATGTGTGAAATTCTCAACATTAAACACAACCAAAAAAATGCAAAAATGAAAACTGTTGGTATTGTAAATTTCTCTTGATGTGTGTAGCTTAAAAAAGCCAAAGGTAACAAGAAACTCGCACACTTACCAGAAACTCAGTATCACAAATTTTGCTTGGCCTATATAGCTCAAACAAAGCCCATGATTCCAACAACTCACTACTGGCAGAACTAGCTGTAATCAAAACCTAACCAGACAAAAATAACAACAAACTCAGTGATACCCACCTCTGTAAACTTTTCAATATGAACTTTAGCTACCAACACAAACTGCAAAATCAGAAACTACTATAACATAAATTTCTATACCCACATCTCAAAGAAAATTACATACATAAACACACTAAACTTAATAAAAACTGTACTTGCCACTAAAAGTTAGTTAAAAATAAATCTAGGTGGCTAAAACATACACACTAAAGCATCAAGATAACCATTACTGAAACCCACTGGAAACACCACCACATTTGCTCACTTCTGATTTGGGAAGTGAAGAGTTTGCTCAATTTCATAAATTCTGTACACTGCTGACCCTTCACACATTCCATCACAAGGCCATGTAACTAGAGAAATGTAATTGTAGAAGCCGTATCACCACTCACAGCTACAACCAATGAACAACTAGTAAATTTCATCATGAGCCATATCTAGCAGTAAACAAAAACAAAAAATTAACGTTCAAACTATTAACAACACGACAAACTAGTGATTTCAAAACTGAAAACAAATTAGTAGGCAGTAACTAATGAAATTAAAGTAGGTCACTGTTGTAATGCACAGCACTAACTCCTATATCACACAAACGTCTTTCCCAAATAGGTAAAAAATACAAACATAATCTCTTAATGTGCTGCCACTTACTCCAACACATCCGCTACAAACACAGTTTAAAGTATTCCACACCACAAAGGCATCACATAACAGAGTTACATCACTGGACAAAGCAGACAGGTGGAATCACAGCTTTTGGTTGACCCGGAATTCTCCGCTTTGTTGTCATATACCTTTGAATTCCAAGAAATGGTCTGTAACTACTCGTTCTTTTTAATATGTTCACTGTAATGTCTTCAGTGAACTTCAATTTTGTGCAGCAGTAGTCAGATATCACTACTTGTTAGTACCCAGTACAATCTTCTACTACCTGAAGATTTCTCTCTGCTGTAATGAAGTTCTGTAGTCATTTGTAACCCACTTGATGTGCTGGATGACACTTCTTAACATTTCAGACCATTTTATTTAGATGATGAACTGTGTTACTGTTCATGAAGCTATCCCAGAATTTGGTATGACTGAATGAGTGAAAGAAACCACAGAAAATCTAAATTAGGAAAGCTTTATGGAGATTCACGTGCTGTTACAGCACTTCATTTTGAGGTAAATGAATGGCATAGGCCTACTGTTAATTTTCCCAGTTATGTTCATCATAAATACATAGTGCTAATCATTTTGTAAGTCCCACACACTATTTTTATTTTGGTAAGTGGAATAATGGTTTGATAGGATATTTGACAGTGACATTTACTGTTTGTGGCATGAGTGCTTTATCATGTACTTATGTTCCCCATTTGTGTGGTGCAGAGTCGAAGTATCAAGGGAACTGCCATAATTCTTCATAGTTTTCAACAGTGATGTACAATATTCATTATTTTCAAAGACATTTCCCGTCTGATGTATAACTTCATCTCTTGTCTGATGAACCCATTTTGATCACAGTAATAACTTTTTTTATACTGCTCAGGATCTTATAAGTATTCAACGTGATTCCAATGATTGTGACTTCCTTGCCACTGCCCGATGGACCTCATACCACTCAGAGTTCAGAAAGCCAACTGGCAGTTGTATTGGATGGTTATAATTAAAGTTTCACTACTTCAGATGGCTCCCATGAAAAATGATCGTATGATAATGAAACCTTGTGGAAACATTTGTAAGGATGTGCAAAGAAATGTAATGACTCAACTATTAAAAGAAACCCATTTTAATTTCCACATGAGGGGATAACATTTGTTAATTGTGAATCATGTTTATATTCCAGGTTACAAATGTTGCTCATTGTGACGACCATCTGCATCCGGGACAGCTTGGAACCACACTAAAGATATCATTTCATAACTGTTCACAGCACTTTTTAAATAGTACACCATTTCATGTTCAGCTGTAGTGACAGCTCACACACTGCGCATTGCCCCCAGCAGTCTCGGCTGTGACGACGATTTGTGGGACCGCTCATCGGTCTTTCCCAGGAGCTATTCCCAAGTTGCCAGTTAAATCAAACTTCAGAATCATGTTCTCCAACCCTGGTGAGGGAGGAGGACCTCTCCATATTCCTTTTAATGTGTTGTTGCAAAGAGCAGCAACACTACTGCTTTATGAGTAAAGCACTGCTCACTTTGTTCAGACCCATGGTGAACTGTTTGCAGCTGCAATGCACACTGATAGTTGGTTTAAACTCTATGTCATGGAGCCAATGCCAGTGCCTAATGGAAAGTCCTGACCCTAACATTTCTAGTAACACAAATCCTATTGAGTCAACAAGATTGTGGGAGATGCCTCAGACGTGATCACCTGTGCTGCTGGAACTGCTGTCACCCTTTTTATGGTCCCATTCCACTACTGCCCAGTGCCATGGTGGGCCAAAGATATAGTATCTGCTATTCAGGATCATTGAAGGGCCTTGCAACACCTGGAACGACATCCTTCGCAGACTACATTCAGTGCTTTTAAATGGCTCTGTGCTAAGCCTCACTATCTAATTAAACACAGCAAGAAGGAATGATGGGAGTGCTATGTTTCCTGCTTATGTCTCTTCATCCCATGTGTTGACCAAGCCCCATAGTCTGCTGGGATGCCAAAGATAAACTACTCTGCTGGGTCTCTTCCTTTAGGGTAGTCTCTGTACCGAAGCAGCAGTTCTTGCTGAATATATTGCAACCCACTTTGCAGCAAGGTGTGTGTTATCCCTGCCTTTGAAATACATAAACAAGAAGATGGGGACATCTGTGATCCTCCTCCTCCCTCCCCCTCCCCCTCCCCCTCCCCCCCTCCCTGTACCTTCTCCAGCATGCTGAATTATATAATGAACCTTTCACTGACTGGGAACTGCTTCAGGCTGGTGCCTCAACATAGGATACAGCTTCAGGCCCTAATTTGATTCATAATCGGGTAAGCCATCATCTGAAGGCCTTACCTACTCAGGGTATTCAACTGTATTTGTCTTGAAGGTGCCTTCCCTCCACAGTAGTGACACATTATCCTTATTCTAATTGTGAAGCTGGGTAGAAACCTGACCTCGACCAACCCATTAGCATTATCAGTGCATTTCATGAACTGCTTGAAGGGGTGGTTGCTCGCTGATTATACTGGGTTCTTGAATCCCGGGACCTTTTGTTCCCCTATCAGTGTGGTTTCTGGGAGTGACTGTCAGCACAGACCACCTGGTTAGGTTGGAAACGGTAATTGGACAGGCTTTTCCTAAATGTCAACACCTCATTCTAGTCTTCTTTAATCTAGGTAAGGCATACAACACTGCTTGGCACCATCACATTTTACTTACCCTCCATGACTGAGGCTTTTAAGTCTCCCTACTGGTTTTTATTAATAATTTTTTACTCCACCAGTTGTTCCATGTTAGAGTTAGTGCATCACCCAGTTTCCCACAAGTCCAAGAGAATGCATCATACATGCTGTATGTGTGTGTACTTCATCACCACCAGTGGGCTATTGAGCTTCATCGCGCCACTGATCATTCTGCAGTGTGTTGACAACTTTTGCATTTCATATAGCTCACACTCAGTCGTCTTTGCTGAACACTAGCTCCAAGGCACTATCCAAAGAACATCCACTTGGATCCTCTCCCACTGTCCCCAGCTCTCTCCTGCAGAAACATGAGCCATTCATTTCTGCAGCATCATCTAAAGACTAGCGCATGCTGAAGCTTAACGCTCTCTGCTTCCTTGCCTGTTTGCCCGTACTTCTTGGGGTGTGGATTACACTACACTCCTTCATGTTCACCAGACCTTCGACTCATCCTGATTGGACTATGGCTTCTAGGTTTATAGGTCAGTGCCACCTTCAGCTTTGAAATTGTTAGAATCAGTTCATCATTGTGGAATAAGACTGCCCACTGGCAACTTCCAGACTAGTCCTGTAGCAAAGTCCCCTTGCCAAAGTGGTGATCTTCCCTCTTCAATTCTGACAGTACCAACTGTTACTCACTTACATGATCGCTATCCAACAATTTCTTACTCATCAAATTTACTATGTTATTTTTGCATATGAAGGGCACTGACACCCATCCTCGAGTGGGATTACCAGTTGGAATGTGTATCGAGGCCTTCTGCTAGAACCTCCACCTGACCTTTGAATGTACGTCCTAAGATTTCTTTCACACTCACCCTGGGTTAGTACCCAGGTACACAGACTGAATTATGACTGATCTGTTCCAAGGTTCTAAAGTTTCAGTTGTCTCCATGACCTTTTGGTGTAATTTTTCTTTCAGTTCTTCAGGAGAGTTAAGGTGCTGCTGTCAATTACATGGACAGCTCTAAAACCATGGATAGGATGGGATATGATTTTATGTCTCCCCTTTGTCATGAATAAAATTTGTTGACGGGAATGTTTAGTGTTTTTGCAGCAAATCAGCAGCCTCCAGGCTACTGATTGGGGTTACTTCTGTCACCCTGTGATATCCATTATTCATGAACTCCTTTTGGACCATAGTCGTACTCCATGCTCAGTTGTCTTTCTCTGGGTCCCAAGTAGACAGTAGTTCATACTCTGATGGAATGCTCCCTCCAGGCTCTCCATGCTAAGCGTGGTCTTCAGAATTCTTTCTCTAATATTGGTAGATAACTCAGTCTGTCTTCTCTGAAAGTGGTTTTTATTCTCGGAGACATTACTTTAAACTGCGTTCAAAATGGGGGCAGGTGATTAGGATTGGGGCATATCCCTCTAGATGCTGTATCAGGGGTGCCTCAGCCCTACATCTTTTGCCAGCTGCCTCTGTCATTCCTCCTTCACTCTGTTTTAATTGCTAGATGCGGTTTACCTGTTTTCTTTTGCCACACCCAGTTTTCTGTTTTAGGTACTGAGGCACTATATTTAATAATGGATGATGGTCCCCTCATTAACCTTTTAGTATAATGGATCAGGTGTGAGGTGGCTGTGGGACCAAGCAAGGTAGAGCAGTGATTAGCACACTGAACTCACATTCAGGATGATGACTGTTAAAACCCACGTCTGGCCATCCTGATTCAGGTTTTCCACGATTTCCCTAAATTGCTTAAGGCAATGCCTTTGAAAGGATACAGATGATTTTCTTCTCCATCCTTTCCTAATTCGGAGCTTGTTCCATCCCTAATAACCTTGATGTCGATGGGACATTAAACCTTAATCTCCTCCTCCTAATCGCGTGCAGTGCACCACAGGACACCCACATGCTGCCTTACTTATTTCTGTCAGCTTGTTTTATTCTTGACGGTTCAGTTGATTTCTGTTACACTTCTAGTGATCTCACTTGTGCTGTTATGAATCTCCTGCCAAAAATGTGTTTTTTATCTGTAGCTGTCTTTGCCTTTATTCAGATTGGCAGGGAATCCGATGTGGGTAGGGTTACTCTCAACACAGTTGATTCCTGGAAGACCCCTCGTCTGCTCTGATCTATGCACTGGGCCTATCCATATCCTTTTGCTTCTAAATAAAATATTTCTCCCCCGCCCCAGCGGGTCCAGGGGTTAGAATAGGCCCGAGGTATTCCTCCCTGTCATAAGAGGCAACTAAAAGGAGCCTCACATGTCGAGTCCTTTATGTGATGGTCCCCTATAGGGTTTGACCTCCATTTTTCAAAATTCTCCCAAAGAGCGAGCCAATAGGGGAAGAGCGCCTTACATGGTGCATAGTGTCCATCATGCACTGAGACCTCTCGCATCATTTGTCGACGTGGATCTGCGCTTCCGCTCATTCTCCAACTGTTGGGCGAGGTCACCAGACCTGGGTGCATTTTCCTCAATCCTCTGTGCAGTATCGCTTTTTGCGCTGTCGACGATAATGGACTCTTAGCTCGTTTGAGCCCAATATCCAGCACGGTAGCCAGTCCGTTGTGGTGGGGGTGCCATGTACCCTGTTGGTTGTAGCCCCCTGACCACACAGGGATCGCTTTGCTGATGCCTGCATCGTTAACTCCCCACATATGCCAAGGAGTAGATGCCCGTCACCCTGGGGCATCGGGACTCCAGGCAATGGCCATTGTGCCAGGTGGCCTTTGCTGCGGCTGGATAGTGCCCGTGGGGAGGCACCCTGGTTGGAGTGGGTGGCATCAGGGTGGATGACACACCCTGAAGCGTAGTACGTCATCTCTTGCTGGTGGTCAAAAAAACACCAGCAGTCTCTAAGTGGTCAAGGTCTAACTTCAATGCTAAGAGATATGACCTCAAATCGTCGTCTCCCCCTGGCCACACCATGGGAGGAATGCCAGGCTGAGGATGGCAGCAAAGCTTACTTAACGCGGTACCTTGAATGTACAAGAGTTGATGGGGCATCTTTTTTGTCAATGAAACCTCAGTTTTTTGTGGAGTATTTAGAGAACAAGTTTGGGGAGGTGGAGGGCATGTGCAAAATTCGGTGAGGGTCGGTCTTGATCAAAACGGCATCCTTTACCCAGTCACAGGCACTACTCGCCAATGACAATGTGGGGGATGTTTGTTTCCATGACGCCCCATAAGAGCTCAAAAATGGTCCAGGGTATTATGTTTCACAGGGATCTTCTTTTTCAGTCTGACTATGAACTGCGTGCCAGTTCATAGCGACGAGGTGTCCATTTCGTCCAGCACGTCCACCAGGGTCAGAGGGATAATCGGGTTGCCGCTAGTGCCTTCAACTTGGCGTTAGAGGGTGACACATTACCCAGTAAGGTCAAGGTGATGGTCTACTACTGTGACATAAAGCCATATATCCCTCCCCCAAAGTGGTGCTTTAATTGCTGGAAGTTCAGCCATATGTCTTCCTGCTGTACTTCCAGCGTCACCTGTTGGGATTATGGACATCCTTCACGTCCCAATACTCTCTGTGTCCCACCTCCCATCTGTGTCAACTGCGTAGAGCACCATTCGCCTTGCTCACCAGACTGCAGGATTCTCCAGAAAGAAAGAAAAATAATGGATACAAGACCCTGAACTGACCAACCTACACTGAGGTTAAGAGAGAATATGAGAGGCTACGTCCTGTGTATATGATGTCAACCTATGCTGCCACTATGACAACGGTTCTACCGTCCTCCATTCTGCTGTGTACAGTTGGCTCTCAGCTGTCAGACTCCACCTGCCCACTTGATAGTGGGGGGCACTTCTCTCCCTGTTGCTCCTGCACAACCTACTTCAGGACCAACACCCCCCCCACTATCGGGGACGTCAGTCCCCACTTCTCAGCCAGAGAAGTGTAAGTCTTCTTCGGTTCCTCTCGCCAAGGAGTGATCCCTTGCATCACTCCCTTGCCATTGGCTGAAGCAACCGCAGGTAGCTGGTCGTAGGGCTTCACGGTCCTCCTCAGTCCCTGAGAATGAATCATTGAAGCCCTTCCAGCTGGACAAGCCTAAGGAGCAGCGAGAGAACCTAAAAAGAAAAACACCCCCAAGAACCAAGGCACTGCGGTGGCATGCACACTACCACTACCTACAAGATCTGTGTCTGAAGATGAGGTGAAGATTCCGGCGTCCATTGAGGACTTAGATCTTGCTGGTCCCTCAGACACAATGGATGTCGATCGCACAGGTACTCATCTTGTGGCAGCAGGTGACCCCGAGGCACCTGCTTTCTGCATTGCCCTCCAGGAAACCTGGTTCCTGGCAATGTGGAACCCTGCCCTCCTTGGCTGTAAGGGATATTACAGGAACCGTAGGAACTATAATAGAGGGTCAGGTGGAGTTTGCGTCTATGTCCTGAACTCAGTATGTAGTGAATCTGTTCCCCTTCAAACCCCTCTTGAAGCTGTGACTGTCAGGATAAGGACGGCACAGGAAATGACTGTCTGCAGTGTTTATCTCCCTCCAGATCTTTCAGTACCCCTGTACATATTGGCTGCACTGATTGATCAACTCTCAAAACCTTTCCTACCTTTAGGTCATTTTAACAAACATAACCCCTTTATGGAGTGGTGCCATGCTTACTGGCCAAGGTAGGGAGGTTGAAAAATTTAGTGTCACAGCTTGACGTCGGCCTCATAAATACACGTGCCCTCACATATTTCAGTGCGGCACATGGCACATATTCGGTTCTCAGTTTGCAGTCCTGGCCTTTTCCCATCTATCCACTGGAGAGCACATGACGACCTGTGTGGTAGTGACCACTTCCCCATCTTCCTGTCTCTGCCCCGGTGTAATGCCCATGGATGCCTACCCAGATGGGCTTTAAACAAGCCAGATTGGGAAGCCTTTACCTCTTCTGTCACCACTGACTGTCCCCCACATGGTGCCATCGATGTTGTCGTCGACCAGGTCACTACAACGATTGTTTCTGCAGTGGAAATGAGATCCCTTGTTCTTCTTTAGGGTGCCCCTGGTGAAAGACAGTCCCTTGGTGGTCGCCGGAAGTCGCTGAGGCAATTACAGAGTGCCGAGCACTTTGCCGAGCACTTTGCCGAGCACTTTGCCGAGCACTTTGCCGAGCACTTTGCCGAGCACTTTGCCGAGCACTTTGCCGAGCACTTTGCCGAGCACTTTGCCGAGCACTTTGCCGAGCACTTTGCCGAGCACTCCGAAGGAGTCTCTGTGTCTGAGAACTACCCCCCCCCCCCCCCCCCCCCCGAGCCTTTCACACCCTCAAACGGCAGATGGAAAGGAAAGTCCTCTTGTTCACTGTATGCCACAGAGAACCTTATAATGCTCCATTTACTGAGTGGGAGCTCCTCAGCGCCCTTGCACATTGCCCTGACACAGCTCATGGGCCAGATCGGATCCACAATCAGGTGATTAAACATATCTCGTCTGGCTACAAGCAACATATCCACGTCATCTTCAACCCGGTTTGGTGCCGTGGCATTTTTCTGTCGCAATGGCGGGAGAGCAGCATCATTCTGGAGCTCAAATATGGTCAAAATCAGCTTGATGTGGATAGTTACTGCCCCATCAGCCTCACCAACTTTCTTTGTAAGCTGCTGCAACATATGGTGTGTCGGTGGTTGGGTTGGGTCCTGTAGTCACATGGCCTACTGGCTCCATGTCAGGGCGGCTTCCGCCATGGTCGCTCTACCACTGATAATCTTGTGTCCCTGGAGTCTGCCATCCAAACATCCTTTTCCAGACACCAACATCTGGTTTCCGTCTTTTTTGACATACGTAAAGCATACAACACGACCTGGCGACGTCATATCCTTGCCACATTGTATGTGTTGGGTCTCCAGGGCCCTATCCCAATTTTTATCCAAAGCTCCCTGTCGTTCCCTACTTTCCGTGTCCAAGTCAGTGCCTCCCATTGTTCCCCCCTTTATTCAGGAGAATGGTGATCTGCAGGGCTCTGTATTGAGTGTCTCTCTATTTTTAGTGGCTATTAATGGTCTAGCAGCAGCTGTAGGGCCGTCAGTCCCACCTTCTCTGTATGCAGATTACTTCTGCATTTCGTACAGCTGTTGCTGAGCAGTGCCTACAGGGAGCCATTCACAAGGTGCAATCATGGGCTCTAGCCCACGGCTTCCAGTTTTCAGCTGGGAAGTCGTATGTCGTGCATTTCTGTCGGCAGCGCACCGTTAATCCAGAACCAGAACTTTACCTTACTTATGAACCACTCTCTGTAGTGGAGACATATCGATTCTTAGAACTGTTTTTCGACACCCAATTGACTTAGCTACCTCACCTTCGTCAGCTTAAGCTGAAGTGCTAGCAGCACCTCAATGCCCTCCGCTGTCTGAGCAACACCAACTGGGGTGCAGATCGCTCTATGCTGCTGCAGCTCTTCAGAGCCCTTGTTCAATCCCATGGGAGTCTGGTTTACAGTTCAGCAGTGCCCTCAGTGTTGCGTTTACTCAACCTAATGCACCACTGTGGTGTTCGACTGGCAACAGGAGCTTTTACCCCTCAGGGGCTCAGCATTCGTTTGCTGAGTACGGGCTTGGCGACCAGTCCTCTGTCACTGTAAGCTCTGGTCATACTTCAACGACCACTGTGCGGTGCAGCGGTGGAATGTTGTGTGTTTCGGAGAATGGAGGTCTTGGCTTCACCGCCTGGTCTGTGAGGAAGGTACCCACCTCTATAAAAAAAATCTTAACCTCAAGGTGTGCTCCGTGCTGAGGAGGTGAATGGCTGTTGAGATGAAACAGTCTTTAGCTGGGAACATCCGGGGCACCTGCCGCACTCCAATTCAATCAGGCTTGCTCACGCGTGTGCAGGGCTCTGCCTGGTTCGACGGTTGTTTCACTAGTGTCTCATGGGATCCTTATGGAACTGTCTCATGAAACTACTACTACTCCTGACGGAATGGGTGTACCACCAGGCAACACCTACACCTACTACTCAAAGAGAGCTCGGTTGGTCAGTCTTCCTGAAAAGAAGTCTCCGAGTAGTAGTAACAGGGCATTAGTGTGCCATAACACTTTCATTGTAATCAAACGAAACAGGGGAAGCTTTGAGACAATATCCCCTTTCTATAGTAACAAGGCATTGGAAGGCATTGCTGGGTCTCTGAAAAGTGTCGAACGAATATGTAATGGAACACTTTTGGTGGAAACTGCTAATTCCACCCAAATATCTAATCTTCTGGGATTTAAGGCCTTAGGTGACTACCCAATCAAGGCTGAATTGCGTAACACCCTTAACTATAGTAAGGGCATGGTTACCTGCTCCAGTATAATGGAGATGGACCTCGCGGAGTTGCGTGAAGAGTGGAAGAATGTGGGCATCAAGGAGGTGCAGAATTATGTGAGGAGAGTCAATGGCAAATTGGAAAAATCGGCAATGTTTATTCTAACGTTTAGTACTCCCGAATTACCGGAATATATCCTTGCCAGCTATATCCGACTTAAGGTTCATCCGTTTGTTCCTAACCCCGTGCGATGCTATAAATGTCAAAGATACGGCCATACCACTATGGGATGTAACGGGAAGGCTACGTGTTGCAATTGTGGAGGCTCCGCTCATGAGTCGGGGACTTCTTGTACACTTCCTCTGAAATGTGTTAACTGTTCTTGAGATCACCCAGTGTGGAGCAGAAAGTGTGGGGTTAACAACGAGGGAAGGAAAATTGAAGAGTTGAAAATACAGACACGCGTACCCTATGGTGAAGCTAAAAAGGCTTACAAAGCCATGCAACCACCGGTTTTTAGCAACTTCTTTTGCATCATCCCTTAAAACACCAATAGCTAAGTGTGATGCCTTCACACAAACTCAGATCACAGATTCAAGTAAGAGCACATGCACTTGTCGCTATACCTGTGGGGGAAATGCTCTACTTGCAAATGATGTCGCTCAGAGGCCATCAGCAGTAGACTTACCACCTAAGCCACATACCACTCCCCAACTTCGGAAGCCACCTAAGCCATCTCAGCAACCCAGGCAGTCTCCTCCTCGTGTCAGTAAAGAAAAACGTCCTTCTAAAAGTAGTTCTAAGTCCAAGAAAGCGGTAGGTAAACCTTCGGATCGACGAGCGCTCTCCCTTTCTGATGGCGACTGTACTCTTGAAGATATGGACTTCCAATTGGAGGAACTAGAGAACCTGGAAGCGGCTAATGTTCCCCCTGGCCTCCCTGGTACATCGCCGCCTCCGAGGGAGAAAGGAAAGAACCACCTGCGCTAACCAATGGCTTCCATAGGGACTTCTGTGTTGCAGTGGAATTTGAATGGATATCGCTCACATTTTGAAGAATTGCAGCTGCTGGTCCAGGATAAACCTTTCTGCATCTGTTTACAAGAAACGCATTTTTAAGTCACACACACACACACACACACACACACACACACACACACACACACACATTACGGGGCTATCATATACACAGGAATGACGATACTACTGTAGGCAGCACTAAAGGTGGAGTGGCTATTTTTCTTGATGACAGATACCACGACCACCCATGCAATTGCTGTGAAAGTTCTCTCACCATTTACTATCACAGTGTGTTCTTTGTACCTGCCCCCCCCCCCCCCCCCCATGACGCTTTGGATGCGAACGCACTGGCAGACCTTTCCCAGGCGCTCCCACGCCCATTCCTTCTTGTGGGGGACTTCAATGCCCACCATGTGATGTGGGGCTCAGCTACTACTTGCTCCAGGGATCGGCTGATCAAGCAACTCATCCATTCTGAGGATATCTGCCTTCTGAACTCGGGTCAGATGACTCACTTTTCCACAGCTACAGGGTCTTTTGTAGCTATTGATCTTTGCTTTTGTTCCTCAGCTATTGCAGATTCAGTTGAGTGGAAAGTGGCTCCAGATTTATATTTTAGTGACCACTTCACAGTGTGGATTCATCTGCCGCCTAGGACAGTGACCAGCAGGAGACCACGCAGATGGATGATACAAAGGGCAAATTGGTTACAGTACATTCGACAGGCTCTTTTTGAACGAAAGGATTGTGCACCAGAGGCGGTGGCCCATATCCCTCATGAGATCCAAAGGGCTGCCGCAGAGTCCACCCCCAGGTCTAGTAACCACCTCGGACAACGGACTGTACCTAGGAGGAATGATGACTGTTGATTGGCAATCAGGGCCAGACGGACAGCTCTTCGGAACTTCAAACAGTGTCCGACTACAGACAATCTTCATGTCTTCAGGTCTGTGAGAGCACATGCAAGGCGAGTGATCAAAGAATGGAAGAGGGCTTCCTGGAGAGAATTCATGACTTCCATTAATCGGTCCACTTCCGGTGCGCACATTTGGGAATCAATAAGATGGATTTCAGGCAAGGGTAGTCCACGCCTCCTTACGGCCTTGTCAAATAATGGGGTCTTGGTGGACACTCCAGAAGAGATGTCTCACATTTTAGCTGAACACTTTTTTGCTGTTACTAAGTCATCCAGACACAGTCCTGCTGTTCAGGTATTCCGTCGGACTGCAGAGATGAGGAAGCTCAATTTTTTCTCGCATAATGAAGTAGCCTACAACCATCCATTCTCCATGTGGGAAATGGAATCAGCTTTATCTGCAGCCAGATACACTGCTCCAGGACCTGATGAGATCCATTATACCATGCTTCGTCATCTGTGCCCTGAAACGAAAGGTCAGCTCCTCTCTTGTTTCAATCAGATTTGGTTTGATGCACAGTACCCTATGACTTGGAGGGAGGCAATCTTAATTCCATTCTGGAAACCAGGTAAGAACCGTACCGCCCCTAACAGTTATCGGAGTGTCGCCCTTACTAGTTGTATGGGCAGGACTCTTGAACGCGTGGTCAACCGCTGCCTCGTCTGGCTGCTAGAGTCCCGAGGTTACCTGAGACGCTCCCAGTGTGGTTTCAGGCGCTACCATTCCACCCTTGACAACTTAATTCTACTGGAGACAGCGATACAGGAGTCCTTCCTACACTGGAACCATTTAGTTTGTGTGGTTTTTAGACCTCGAAAACGCGTATGACACTACTTGGAGGTACAACATCCTTCGCCAACTTCATGAGTGGGAACTACGTGGACGCCTGCAGCTTCTGATTCTATCCTTCCTTTACGACAGGTGTTTTCATTATCGCATTGGCGATGCCATGTCTGATTGCTATGTTCAGGAGAATTGTGTGCCCCAGGGCAGTGTCCTCAGTGTCACATTGTTTGCCATCGCTATCAGTGGCATTTCCTCTGCAGTCAGGAGTCCTGTCAAATAGTCTTTGTTTGTGGATGACTTTGCAATCATCTACTCTTCCTCTGATCTTACGACAACGACGAGGCAGCTACAATTAACCACTAGGAGGCTGAAACCTGGGCCCAAACAACTGGCTTTCGGTTCTCACCTGAGAAGACTGTGTGTGTGTCAATTTTAATTGTGCTCGTCGGAGTTTTAACCAACCAGAGCTTACAATGGGGAATTGTATTTTACTTTTTCAAGACATGGTGTGCTTTGTGGTTTTATTATTTGACTCAAAATTAACATGGCTCCCACACCTGAAAGACCTTTGAACAAAGGGCTTCCGGTTGTTGAACATTTTGAAATACCTTGGCGGAAAAATGTGGGGAGCTGACAGGTCCCGCCTCCTACAGTTTTATAGGGCATTTGTTCGATCACACTTAGACTATGACAGCGTGGTCTATAGATCGGCCCATCCTTCCAACCTCCGGATGTTAGATGCTGTCCACCATGTGGGTATTCAGATATCGACTGGAGCCTTTCAGACCAGCACAGTTCAGAGTCTGTGTGCAGAGGCTGGTGAACCACCTCTCTGGATTCAGCGACATATCCTTTTGTCTTGAGAGGCACTTGCGACCGAACCGCCGAATCTTTCCATCAGTAAAGGGGGTATGTTCTCAACTGACTCAGTTGTTTTAACCCCCTCCACTAACGGAATGACCCGCTTCCTAATTCCGTATGTATAAAACCAATACGGACTTGTAGCTGTCACGCCTTTGCGCTTACTGCTACGTATTTAACCGTAAATAGCTCAGTCCTAATGGTAAGAGGTAGTAGTGAATTCACGTTGTTAATATTTGAATACAGCACAGCTGCCACAAGCTCAGTTCACTTTTACTCCACTCCTACCCTCGCCATTGCACCACATTAACTATGTGCTACATGGACTTTGCTAAATTCACTTGCGTGTACATTTTGACCGTTACTCGCCAGTATTTACCTAATGATTAGCACCCTCCTAACTGGACTATTTCCCAAAGAGCTGTGATGATTGAACGGGTTCGATCCACGGCCTACAGTGCCCTACAGTTCACACGGTAACACTGCCTACCTGACCCACTTAACTTGGTAGTGAGCTTATGTATCCAATCACCACTGCTAGCAGCTGTGGATAATCCTATCAGCACGACGAGAGCAGCAGACTTACCGTCGAATCCTCCTGAAAATACTTATAACTACGGTCGCCAGCTCTGAAGGAGCAAAAGAATAAATCAATTTTTGGCTCGTTTCAAAGTGAAACGGCTTGAGTTGAATTTAAACTTAATTCTGAATATTACTATTTCTGATTATTCGAGGTGATTCTACAAAGCAAATACTCTTTCAATTTCTGTGAGTTGGCTTGGTAATTACTACCAAGACTATTTATGCAACTTGAGTTAACAAAATTCTATCCTTCAACTTTATGTAATGATTTTGGATATTACTCTTTGGACAATTGATATAGAATTACTTAAGTGACTTGACTTGAAGGGTTACTCAGAAAAATTTAAGTAACTATAAATAGGCGTCTCATTCTGGTGTGACCATTGCTCTTTTCAACATTCTTATACGCTAAAGTATTCTACAACAAAAAGAATTGTAATTGAAAGAGGCGATGGTGGCCTCTGTCTGATTTCACTATACTATGTTTGAGGTTACTACACTTTACAATGAACAACATGCATCGTAATTTTACTCATTACTATATTCTGTTCTCTGTACTTGCATAAAAGAAAACTGGTATTCTCCTTTTACATTTATACAAAGTTCGAATTAACAATTGCAAGCAGTCTTGCCTTGGGTAGACGTGTCGGTGCGGATGGTGAGATGCATGTGGCTAACGCAGCTCTTCACGCCTCATGCCCTTAATGGCGGCTGGAACTACGAGCCGTAGCACTGGTATAAGCTACTGCACGTCTGCCATAAAATCTGGGAGCAGGAACTCTTACGATCAGCCCCAGTGGCATAGAGGCGGCTTCGATAACCATTCGTCGCGTTTTACTCCACGAACGGCGACGATATTCGCCTCTTCGCTGTTGCACAATCACTTTTGCGTGAGCACAGTTACACACATCCGATCACGTCAACACTCCCCAGGCCATTCCATTGTTCAGTCCCTGTGTCTCCAGCTACCCCTAGCTACGCTCGTAACACCTTTTCACTGAAATCATTTAGTATTTAAGAAAATTTATATTTATTACCCTGGAGTTCATACCAGTCATAATAATTTACTACTAGCGCTTTACAATATTAAATTATACAGTAATAACTTATAATTACCAAGAAAAAGAATACATTTGACTCCGAGAGCTTAGTGCATTGTCTTACAGGTAGCGCTAATTCCCGGTTTCGCCAATAGATGGCATCAGGGTGCACTCCCTGGCAGTCTCTCACCAGTGCGCCCATTTCCGACGCACGGGCTCCAAATTACTGGCAGCCTACCCTCATTTCAGTTCCGTTACACACCGAAAATCTCAGCATCACCCCAGTCATTGGCTTTTAGCTCAGTGATCCAACCCGCCTTTGAACGACTGTTCAGGAATCGGCCCCAAGCGACCCAGCCATTTGGTATACGTGCTACGGATTGCCTCAAGTATCTGGATCTCTTGGGCATGAAAATACAGACCCAAGGATGGAATGCACTGCTGCCTTGGTGTCTTCGAAGGCCCAAAGTGGTTTTAAGCTTGATGCAGTACCCGAAAAATTGTACTCCAGATATGGTTTTTACAACGTTGTTTTCGTCTATTTTAAGTATGTACCATAGTTTTATCGTTATTTATACAGATGGATCCCAGCAGGGGAAAGCTTTCAGTTGTTCTGTGGTTTTCCCTGAAAGGGTTTTTAAAATGTGTCTTCCAGAACAATTTACAAATTATGATGCAGAGTTATATGGCATCCTAATGGCACTGGAGAAGGTCCGCAGACATCACCGTAAGAGTTTTCTTGTCTGTTCCGACTCTTAGTGCCCTGCAAGTGCTTCACCAAATGTATCCAGCAGACCTGCTGATTCAGCTCATCCATACTGCTTACAGCAGCTCCAATGCTGTGGCAAGGAGGTGATCTTTTGCTGGGTACCTGGCCACACTGGGATACAGGGTAACAACATGGCTGATAAAGCTGCCAAGGAAGCATGTTGGGATGATGTTGTCCATCAATGTCCAATCCCATTGCACACCATTATCTCATTTTCTGACAGATGCATCATGCGTCAGTGGGAGACTGAGTGGTTGCAGGTGTTGGACAACAAACTGAGGTCGCTCAAACCGACCACGAAAGCTTGGCGGGCTTCGTGTCAGCCTCGCCGCTGGAAGGAGATTTTGCTTACCAGACTGCACATCGGGCATAGCCCTTTCACACATGGCTTCCTCTTGCAGGGGGGAGGATCCACCTTTCTGTGAAGTTTGTGGTGTGCTGCTTTCAGTCCAGCATATTGTGGCTGCGTGTGTCTTGTATACTGATTTGAGAGCAGCCCTTGGTCTCACTGGAGATCTGCCCACTGTCCTCGCAGATACTGATACCAGTGTTAAGAGTGGTGAAATTTTGTGAACTATCAGGCCTCATCCCTAAACTGGTGGGGAAGGGCAGCAGACTCTAGTACGTTTTAAACTGCTCTGCATGTGGGCACAGCCTTTGTCCCCAGCCATGAGATTTCATGTTGACTTTTCGTCAGGGCGCTGATGACCGTGATGCCGAGTGTCCACTCAACCCAACTTGTCATTGTCATCATCATCATCATCATCATCATCATCATCATCGGGAGCTCTTAGGATGAGTCTTGTGACCAGTGTCCTAGTGGAGGCCAGAGTCCTTCCATTGGAGGTTAAGCACAGACAACTGCTGGCCAGTTATCTTGCACACATTCGTAGTTCTCCTACTCATCCGAATTACTATCTCCTTTTCCCGACCACGGTGGTTCATCACTCGCATCAGCGGCCCAGGTCAGGGCTTACGATTGCAGTTCACGTCCAGTCCCTTCTGTCAGAAGTGGAGTCCTCACTGTTTCCACCCCTCCTCGAGGTGCATTCATGTACTCATCCATGGTGTACACCTAGACCGCAGATTCTTCTGCATCTTTCGCATGGCCGTAAGGACTCCATTAACCTTGCGGCTCTCCGCTATCACTTCGTCTAGATTCTAGACATGAACCAGGACCATGAAGTGGTTTACACCGGCAGCTTGAGGGCTGATGGTCACGTACTCTTTGTGTATGTTCATGGAGGACATACTGAACAGCACTCCATGCCAGATTGCTGCAGTGTTTTCATGGCAGAGGTGGTGGCCATATCTCATGCTCTTGAGCACATCCGCTCGTGCCATGGTGAGTCATTTCTCCTGTGTACTGACTCCTTGAGCAGCCTACAAGCTATCGACCAGTGCCCACCCTCGCCATCCTTGGGTAGTGTCCATTCAGGAGTTCGTCTATGCCCTGGAATGGTCCTGTCGTTCAGTGGTGTTCGTGTGGACCCCAGGACACGTCGGAATCCCAGGCAATGAACTCGCTGGCAGGCTGGCCACACAGTCAATGCCACAACAGTTTCTGGAGATGGGCATCTCCAAAACTGACCTGCATTCTGTCTTACACCACAGGGTTTTTCAGCTTTGGGAGATGGAATGGCATAACAGTACTCACAACAAACTGTGTGTCATTAAGGAGACTATGAGTGTGTGGATGTTCATTGTGATGTAAGCCGAAGCAGAATACTGTTCACCATTTTAATAACATTTTCGTGAATACAATTCACCAACGTTGCAACTGCGACCAAAATGATGAGGTTCGAGTGGCATAAATATTTTAAATCATTTGACCTGTTCAGTGGACTGATACTGAAAATAATATTGCTCAAATTCTCTATTTCTGTATTAGCAGCTGCTGTATAAATAGTTTATTAATATTGGCACTGTGTGTGTGCGTGTAGTAACTGATACACCGTTTTTCATCAAGATACATATTTTGTTCTGTTCAGTTAAATAATGCCAATGGTAAGGCTGTCGCATCTGGTTTTTTTTTACTGGGGATGTCATTACTGTATGCACATTTTACTAGAAATTTCCTCTATGACACTGCTGCTGCGCATAAAAATGTGCAAGAAAGTGGGAGACCAGGAACTGTGAACAATTTAGTCTATTGGTAACATTCTTATTGGACACACTTAAAAAAATCTCGTTGAAACTCGACATTAAAATATAAAGCAATCAAAACTTCCTCACATGTAGGTTGTCAGTGAAGCTGTCAAGATCACACAATATAAGGTGAAGAAAAGTCTAGATAAGGGCCAGTGGTGTACCCACGTGTTTCATGCAGCTATATTTTCTGTGCATTCCATGAAGTGTGAAAGTGTGGGAAGAGTGTGTGTTGCTAGGTCTATGCAGTCAATGAGATAGTAATGGACAGTCAATGTGTTTCGTAGGAATATTGTCACATTCTCATGTCAGTATATCGCAACTTTTAAAATCATAACACATATGGAAGAAATGTGCAAATAATTTGAAAATGAAAATACTTCATTTTATTAAAGTTGTTGTGAAAGATTCCAACCTAACCACAACCTCATAATTTGTGGAACATTCGGAAGAAAACAAATATGTGGCAATAATAATTGAATTTAATTTTTACAAGTATAATATTCTAAACTAATCTAGGCCATGGGCTAAGCTACAGATCAGTGTGTCACAACCACCAGGTATTTTGGTTTTAACATTAATTTGTATTCACCAACTCTCAACAAAACTGTCACATCCCAGCCTGGCCACAACCACAAAATTTTAATGTAGTTAAACAAATATTTATGACAACAGCAAATACAGAATGGTTTCCATTATAGTGCTTGACATTCATTTTCTCGCCTTCTGTTGGTAACATGAAAGTATCATCTCGGTGGCTTTGCAAAAATTACACATGATCAATCTGTGAATGGTAGAGACTGTCTCTGGCCCTGATCTAGAATTTGGCCCAGGAATTTCTTTCTGATCTGTCACCAGTTAACGATGCACCTAACAAAATAACTAGGTACAAATTATTATAAGAAAGCAATACGTAGTTTTTCCTAATTTACAAGGAAAGTGAAGTGAATATTTAAAAAAAAGAATTGAGATTACATCAAAGGAAAAGATTGGGAATTTGAGCACTTATTTTTTCCATTTTGACTAAATGTGAAATCTAGCATAATTACGATAAATCATAGAGGATTTTCTTGCAATTCATTGTAGTTTTACATACTGAAGAAAGTCAGTACTTTGCCATGATTAGCCCGTTTATTATTCAGAAAGGTGTTGTTGCAATTGCGGCCCTGAGAAATCCTGGTCTTGTTTATACAATGGCACTGCTTTTTGAGACTACTTGCGATTCTCAAGCACAACTTCTAGAGTTTCGCTCCTCCATGGCTATCCCATACATGTCAAGGCCCATGAAACACCGAATACTTAGTGTGGTGGTGTTTACACTAGGCTGCTCAGTGGTCTGACTTGGGCAGAAATCCACTTACCTCTCTGATCAGGTGAAGAAAAAGGTAGATGCATCCATAGAGCCCACATGCACTCTTTTTCTCATGTTTGGTAGAGTAGTGCTTCCATTAAAGATCAAAGCAGGCAGTGAAATCATTACAATGACACTTAAATGTTCTGTCAATACCCGCCCAAATGTGTAACCCGAGGGCGATTGCCTGCCTTCTCCCTGCTGTATCAATTGCAATGGCAATCGTGCAGCCCGCTCCCCAGAATGTACCATGTATCTCAATGAGCGGGCCATCCAGGAGATCCAGATGAAGGAAAAAGTGCCTTACCCTGTTGCTCGCAAGTTGTTGGTTAGTTGGAAACCCAGCATTTTACCATCTGGCACTTACAATACCTTTCTTGCTAAATCTTGCTCCATGAAGGATATGGCGCACAGACTTCTGACCTCAAATTCAGCACTGCGGTTGTAGAATTGCCCAGTGTCACAGTAGCATCTCTGTCTCCTCCTCCTCCTCCTCCTCCTCCTCCTCCAGCTCCGCAACAAGCCACTAAATTTTCACCTCATACAGCAAAATCACCTGCTACACAACCAGCAGGTCAGACAGGACAGAAAGAATACTCCTGCAAAGACACTTTACGTTCCTCCAGGTGGCCAACACCTGAATCTTCATCTGCCGACTGCAAAGGCTCCAAGAAATCAAACAAAGGCAAACAGTCTTCTTCTTTGCCAACTCGCAGATCCTCTTGAACAGAGTCACCATGTGATACCCTCTCCCAGCCGACCTCAGTGTCGTCGGTGCACACACCACCAACCAATTTTCTGCCCTGGACTCTGCAGACACCTCTGTAGAGCTCATTGAGCAGGATCCTCCAGTTGACAGTTGGAGTGCTGGCACATTATCTGAATATCCAGTATATCATATCAACCCGTACCACATCAACAACAGCCTGAAGATGACGCACTGAAGCATTGAAACTGGTTGTAACAAAATAAAATAAAAAATCATAAGGACGGCTGTACGTGTTTTATTTTGTCACTTGAGCCCTGTAGTAGAGTGTCTTCGAAGGCTGGCACTTGGCAGCTGCCAAGGTGATGCCTGTTCATTTTTTTCCCTCCTCCCCTTTCCCCATCATGACACTCCTCCAACGAAATGTTTGCAGTCTTAGATCCAACAAGGAGGAATTACAGCTACCCTTGGAATCACAGAGTACAATTTTTATCTGACTCAAGGAAACAAAATTGCATCCTGACGATGACTTTGACCTCTAGCACTTCTTTCCAGTCTGCTTATCCTCCCTCCTGACAACAGAATTCATTCTTGTGGGGGAGCCGTGCTGCTCATCTGAGATGATGATCATAGTCAAACCATCTCCCTGAACACCTGGCTGCAAGCTGTTGCAGTCCGCATTTTCCTTCCTCGCTTCATCTTTTCTCTTTGTTCCATTTACATCCCTTCGTCACTCAGTGTCACCAGGGCAGACTTTCTCCAGCTTATTGGGCAATTCCCTCGCCCCTTTTTGCTGCTCAGTGACTTAAATGCATACCATCTCCTTTGAGGTTCTCCCAGGACCTGTCGGAGAGCTGCCCTCTTGGCTGAACTTCTCAATGACTCAACCTCACCTGCCTTAACACTGGAGCACCCACATGCCTTTCAGACTCCATGCACACCTATTCCCATTTGGACCTCTTGTTCTGCACTGACCAGCTTGTCTATCATCTCGAGTGGCCCATTCTCTCTGGCTCTAGCCACCATTTCCTATGTGCTATTAATTTGCTGACTCAACCCCACCTATGTGCAAACCCAAATGGCAGCTTCCTAAGGCTGACTGGAGGCTTTACTCCTCCCTGGCGACATTCGACAAACAACTTTTCCTCAGTTGTGATGACCAGGTAGAATACCTTACAAACATTATCCTTACCATTAAAGAACATTCCATTCCTCGCACTTCATGTAAACCATGTCATGTCCCGGTTTCTCCATGGACTGCGGTATCCTGTGACACAGTTCTTACACAAAGTTGTGCTGTTCGTGTTTTGAACAGTCATCCTATAATGGCGAACTGTATCCGTTACAAACAGTTGCATGCACAGTATCTTCGCGTTCTTCGGGATAGCAAAAAAGCTAGTTGGATTTCATTTACTAGTTGTTTTAACAATTACTCTCTGTCTTCCGTCATGTGGCCAACCTTCGATGGCTTTCTGGGACCAAGGTCCATTCCCCAATTTTTGGCCTGACAGTTGCAAATGATGTCGTAGTGGATCCTATTGCTATCTCCAACACCTTGGGCTGCTATTTTGTAGAGATTTCGAGCTCCACCCACCATAACCCTGCCTTTCTCCATCAGAAACAAGTGGAGGAGGCTCGTTCAATACTCTTCTCTTCTTGTGAGTGCTACAATGCTGCGTTTCCTAGGAGTCAGCTTGATCATGCTCTTACTTCATCCCAATCCTCTGCCCCTGGGCCGGATGATATTCACATTCAGATGTTGCAGCACCTTTCTCTTGTGGGCAAGCACTTTCTTCTTCATACACACAGTTGCATCTTGGGAAAGGGCGTGTTTCCCAGATGCTGGTGTGAAGCCACTGTCATACCCACACCTTCCTTCTGGCTACCACCCCACTTCTCTCGCCAGTTGTTTTTGCAAGGTGATGGAATGTGTGATTCATGCTCGGATTATATGGTGGTTAGAGTCTCGCAATTTACTAACCATTGCACAATGTGGATTTCTTGTGTGCCATTCTGCAGTTGACAATCTCGTCACTTTGCCAGCCTGTGTCATGAATGGTTTTTTTGTGAAAATACCAGACTGTGGCCCTATTTTTTGAATTGGAGAACGCCTATGACACCTCTGGAGGACTAGTATCCTCTGTACTCTCTACACGTGGGGCTTCCGAAGCTGCCTGCCCCATTTCCTTCAATGATTTTTAAAAGACAAGAGTTTTCAAAGTACATGTGGGTTCTGCCTTGTCGGACTCCTATATCCAGGAAAACGTTGTGCCTCTGTTTGCTATCGCCATTAACCTAGTTATGGCTTCTCTCCTGCCTGGCGTTTCCGGCTCCTTTTTCGTTGACGATTTTGCGATCTGTTGCACTTCTCCATGGACTTGTCTCCTTGAGTTGCATAGTCAGTGTTGTTTCGATCATCTTTACTCATGGAGCATTGACAATTGCTTTTGCTTTTCCACTGACGAAACCATGTGTATAAATTTCTGGTGGCACAGTTGGTCTTTACATCCTGGGCTTGTCAGTATTCCATTCACTGAAACTAAGAATTTTGTGGGGCTCATGCTCAACAGGAAACTTTCTTTGCCTGCTGTACTTGTCCCTCAATGTCCTACATGTCCTCAGCCATACTTCCTGGGGAGCGGATTGGACCACCCTCTCCGTTTGTACCGATCCCTTTCTGATCAAAACTAGGCTATGGGTTTTTTTTATGTATCTGCACGTCCGTCCATCTTACACTGTCTCAATACAGTCCACCACCGTGGCATCCGTTCAGCCACTGGCACCTTTCACACTAGCCCAGTGGAGTCTGTATGCAGAAGCTGCTGAACTACTGCTGTCATACAGATGTGATGTTCTCCTCAGCGGGTACGCATGCCATTTCTCTGCCATGCCTGACCACCCATCCTATGCCTCCTTGTTTGGTGACTCCTTTCACAGCCAGTATGTAGTGCATCCCTCTTCTGTTACCTCATGGAGTTCGGTTTCGGCTATTGCTCTGGCAACTTAACTTCATGCTATCTGCCACTTTCCTGATGGGCATGAACCCTCCGCTACCTTGGCTTCGTGCGGCGGCACATGTTCACCTTGGATTTAATTCACTTCCTAAGGACACTACTCCAGACTCACTCTATCACTGCAAGTTTCTTTATCTTCGCGATAGTACCATTGAGTACACAGATGGCTCTCAGGCTGACCATGGTGTCAGGTGCATCTTCATCATTGGCACCATCAATTTTCGATATTGAATTCCAAAACAATGCGTGGTATTAACAGCAGAGCTCTTCATCCTGCATCAGGCCGCACAGTACATCTTTTAAATTGTGTCATTTGCTTCAACTCTGTGCCCTTCAGAGCCTCTGTGTGCTGTACACCAGCCAACACTTCGTGCAGCGGGTCCAGGAACTCTTCCACTTGCGCGGCTGCTAGTTCTTCCATTCCCTCTGATCATCTCTGGGTTGCCGTCTGTCAGCAGGTGGTGTCCCTTTGGCATCACCACTGGTCTCCCCTTCATGGGAACAAGCTCCGGGGAATTAAACTTCTCCCAGTGGCTTTGCCAACTTCCTCTTGGCCCTCTAGTCACAAGGAGATTATTTTAGCTAGGTTGCATATTGGCCAGTCATTTTAGCCATCGCCATTGTTAAGTGTTGATACCACTTCGTGCTCATTGTCATCAACCTTGTAAGTTTCACCATATCCTGGCGGAATGCCCTTTCTTTAACCACTTACATTCTAATATATGTTTGCCGTCTGAGTTATCAGCAGTTGTAGCGAACGATGCACAGCCTGTTGACCGAATTTTACTTTTTATCCATTGTGGCAATATGGTCAAGGACAGTTAATCTTTAGTGCAGGACCTTCATTGTGCGTGGCATATTTTATGGACCTTTGTCCAATAGAAAGTTCCTGTTTCAGCTGTCTTTCCTTTTGCCGATTGGGCTTAACATGTAGTCGCTTTTCACTCCCATTTTCATCTTCATGCTGCTTGGTTCTGACATGGACACGTATGGACTTAGTTGTTTTTGCTCCCTAAATCACAACAAAACCAAACATTCTGCCTTCCATATTCAAATAACAGGAAGAAACCATAGTACGTGGTACAATGGGAAGTACCATCTGCCATCCACTTAAGTGGACTGCAGACTGTAGATGTAGATATTCTTCACTAGATTATTTATAGAGCCACAAGTTTATCAGAGTTATCGGCTGGACGTAACTTGAAAAACTCGACAGGAAATAACATTTTGCCAGCTACAGGCAGGCAACTCTAAGTATCAAAATGTTTCCTAGAGAAAAACTATTATTATTACTATTATATTGAAAACTTCCAGTTTTAATAGTTCACAGTATTTACAAAAAGGTCATATTTATGAAAAGATGGCCATTTCAGAAAATATTACTCCTTGTGAATTTTGAAAGTATGGATACTATGCATATTTTAACAGGGAAGGTGGTGTGTGTGTCGGGGGGGGGGGGGGGGGGGGAGAGACACAGAGAGAGAGAGAGAGAGAGAGGAGGGGACTAGCCTCCACTCAAATTGTGCTCATAAGCAGTGTGTAAAATGAATTTGAATAGTTACTTTCTAATATTTGTGTTGAGGGTGCTTCATTAATAACATCCAGAACATCTAATATCTTAACATAAGCTACAATGGTTGGAATTTTAATAGTGGCAACTATTTATTTACAGCTTTTACAAAATAGTTAAGTGTTTCAAAGTTTTACTGACCTTCAAAGTAGTCACCAGCATTGTGTATAACCCGTTGCCAGTGATGTGGAAGTCATAGGATACTCTTAGCAGTGCCAGTTGTGTTGACAGTTCTAGTGGCGCAGTCTATTGCTCGACGAATTTGTAGCAGTTCTGAAGCAAATGCCGTGAAATTTTTCCTTCAGTTTAGAACTCGAGTAGAACTTACAAGGACTTAAGTCAGGGGAGCGCAGTAAATGATGGTCAGGTCCTGCAGAAAGTGTCATCAATTCTGCCTCTAAGCTGGTCGTTGGTTGGGTTCCAAAAATGAACAGCATAAAGAAAGAAGTGATGACACTTTCTGCAGGACCTGACCATCATTTTGCAGAACAATGCTGAAGCACATAAAGTGCAAGCTGTTACTGATTTGTTTGACTGATGGGGCTGCTAAGTGCTCTACCACCTGCTGCACTCCCCTGACTTAAGCCCTCGTAAGTTCTACTCGAGTTCTAAACTGAAGGAAACATTTCACGGCATTCGCTTGAGAACTGCTACAAATTCATCGAGCAATGGACTGCGCCACTCGAACTGTCAACACAACTGGCACTGCTAAGAGTATCCTATGACTTCCACATCACTGGTAAGGGGTTATACACAATGCTGGTGACTACTTTGAAGGTCAGTAAAACTTTGAAAGATGGAACTATTTTGTATGAGCTGTAAATTAATAGTTGCCATTATTAAAGTTCCAACCCTCAGATAATAATAGAACTGTAAATTACAGTGTTGCATGGTGTGGCTGATATAAACTTGCGTATTGCTTGTTATGTGAAAAATCCATTAATAGGGTTCTATTAGCATTGCATTTTCCAATAGTCTTGCGATTATTTCAGAGCAAAAACACTGCAGTTGGAGAAAATGAAAATGAGAATAATTCAAGAGGTTGAAACAACAGAACAAGAAGAAAAATGTTTGTCGGAGTACAAACAAGAAATGGATCTCCTTATGCAAGAGAAAATGGCACACGTTGAAGAGCTGAGACAGATCCATGCTGACATAAATGCGGTGAGAAGAAAACTTGGTTGCTAGTATACAAACAGTACTAATGAATCGTATTTTTAACATAATGCTAAGCTAGATATAACATGATCAGCCTCTTCATCATAACTAATGAACAAAAAATATCCCATTCTGTTGGAAATGTTTAACAGTGTAATGGATGTTGGCTGTTTGTAATGCCACTTTCTCAATCTTTTTTATCTGTAGTTTTGAAACTATCCTATTGGCACCTTTCTAGGCAGTTATGTCGAACACACCAGATATTTGCTTTTGAGAATGTTGTTGAAGTTTTCTCCTCCTCCTCCTCCTCCTCCTCCTCTATTCAAGCATTGCTGCTCCACAGCAACACATTAGTCAGTCATCTAATGCTTTTTGCTCCAGACTGATACTTGAAAGCTACTTTTTGGAGGAAAAAAAGGCAGTGTCTTTTATGTGAAAATTGTCTTATCATAAATGAAGTACCTATAGAACAAATCGTGTTTTAACTTGCAGGTGTCTTATATCATTTGTGACATTGGCTTAGTGAACTTCTGAAGTGAATGCCATTCACTGCATTCAGCTGAAAATTTTCTGTTTGTACTGTTTATTGTTATGTGCACATTTCCTTGAAAGTCTGATTTAAACTGGGGGATAATGCTTGCCGTGTCCATGGTATTTTCATAAAACCACACATGCCCTAGGTCATTCTAAATGGCAAGCATCTGAGAGAGCTCAGCCTTCATTTGGTTTATTTATTTATTTATTTATTTATTTATTTATTGTTCCGTGGGACCACATTTAGGAGAAGTCTCCATGGTCATGGAACGAGTCAATACATGAAATTATAACACGATTGTAGAAACACATAAAATGAAACAAGTCGTTAGTTTAAATAAAGAAAATCAAGAATGTAACACTGGAATTTGCTTAATTTTTTATCTCTTCCAGGAGCTCCTCGACAGAATAGAAGGAGTGAGCCATGAGGAAACTCTTCAGTTTAGACTTAAAAGTGTTTGGGCTACTGCTAAGATTTTTGAGTTCTTGTGGTAGCTTATTGAAAATGGATGCAGCAGAATACTGCACTCCTTTCTGCACAAGAGTCAAGGAAGTGCATTCCACATGCAGATTTGATTTCTGCCTAGTATTAACTGAGTGAAAGCTGCTAACTCTTGGGAATAAGCTAATATTGCTAACAACAAACGACATTAAAGAAAATACATACTGTGAGGGCAATGTCAAAATTCCCAGACTATTGAATAGGGGTCGACAAGAGGTTTTCGAACTTACACCATACATAGCTCGAACAGCCCGTTTTTGAGCCAAAAATACCCTTTTTGAATCAGAAGAATTACCCCAAAAAATAATACCATATGACATAAGCGTATGAAAATATGCGAAGTATACTACTTTTCGTGTTGAAATGTCACTTATTCCAGATACTGTTCTAATGGTAAATAAAGCGGCATTTAGTTTCTGAACAAGATCCTGAACATGGGCTTTCCACAACAGCTTACTATCTATCCGTACGCCTAGGAACTTGAACTGTTCCGTCTCGCTTATAACATGCCCATTCTGTCTGATTAAAATGTCAGTTCTTGTTGAATTGTGGGTTAGAAACTGTAAAAACTGAGTCTTACTGTGATTTAGCATCAAATTATTTTCCACAAGCCACGAACTTACTTCATGAACTACATTATTTGATAATGTTTCAATATTACACACAAGATCCTTCACTACCAAGGTGGTGTCATCAGCAAACAGAAATATTTTTGAATCACCTGTAATACTAGAAGGCATATCATTTACATAAATAAGGAACAGCAGTGGCCCCAGCACCGACCCTTGGGGAACGCCCCATTTAACAGTGCCCCATTGGGACTGAACATCATTACCACTCTCAATATTGCGGAGGATTACCTTCTGCTTTCTGTTCTTAAAGTAGGAGGCGAACCAATTGTAAGCTACTCCCCTTACTCCATAATGTTCCAACTTCTGCAGTAATATTTTGTGGTCAACACAGTCAAAAGCCTTCGTTAAATCAAAGAAAACACCTAACGTTGTCAACCTTTTATTTAATCCGTCCAAAACCTCACAGAGAAAAGAGAATATAGCATTTTCAGTTGTTAAGCCATTTCTAAAACCAAACTGTACATTTGACAGCAAATTATGTGAATTTAAATGCTGCAGTAACCTTGTATATACAAGCCTCTCGATAACTTTAGCAAACACCGATGGCATAGAAATAGGTCTATAATTGTCAACATTATCCCTGTCTCCCTTTTTATAAAGTGGCTTCACTACCGAGTACTTTAATCGGTCAGGAAACCGACCACTGCTAAAGGAAAAGTTACAGATATGGCTAAGTACTGAGCTAATATACGTGGAACAATACTTCAGTATTCTGCTAGATACCCCGTCATATCCATGAGAGTTCTTGGTCTTTAGTGATTTAATTATTAACTCAATCTCCCTCTTGTCAGTATCATGGAGGAGCATTTCAGGTAACAGTCTCGGAACACTTTTTTCTAAGAGCGCTATATGATTCCCTGTTGGGACTAGGTTTCTATTTAGTTCACCTGCTATATTCAGAAAGTGATTATTAAGTACTGTACATATATGCGACTTATCAGCAACACGGACATCCCCACTACGCACTGATTCTATATCCTCGACCTGTCTCTGCAGACCAGCCACTTCCTTTACGACTGACCATATGGTTTTAATTTTATCCTGAGACTTAGCTATTCTATCTGCATACCACATACTTTTTGCCTTCCTAATAACTTTTTTAAGCACCTTACAATACTGTTTGTAATGGGCTGCTGCATTTAGATTTTGACTGTTTCTAACGTTTTGATATAATTGCCACTTTGTTCTACAAGATATTCTTATCCCTTTAGTCAGCCACCCAGGCTGCCTGTTTGTGCTAGTACCCTGTTTTAAACGTTCTAACGGAAAGCAACTTTCAAAGAGCACGAGAAAAGTCTTGAGGAAAGCATTATATTTATCGTCTACTGTATCAGCACTATAAACATCTTGCCAATCTTGTTCCTTGATAAGGTTTACAAAAGTCTGTACAGCAACTGGATCAGCTTTCCTAAAAAGTTGGTAACTATATTTAACATGTGTTGAAGCACAAAAATCTTTTAGACTTAAAATTTGTGCATCATGATCTGAAAGGCCATTCACCTTTTTGCTAACAGAATGCCCTTCTAATAATGACGAATGAACAAAAATATTGTCTATGGTTGTTCTACTGTTCCCTTGCACTCTCGTTGGAAAGAATACGGTTTGCATAAGATTATATGAATTAAGGAGGTCTACCAGCATCCTTTTCCTTGCACAATCACTTATACAATTAATATTGAAGTCACCACATATAACTAACTTTTTGTATTTCCTATAAAGTGAACCAAGAACCTCCTCTAGCTTTAGCAAAAATGTTGTGAAATCGGAGTCTGGGGATCTATAAATAACAACAGTAAGAAGTTTAGCTCCACTAAATTTAACCACACCTGCACAACATTCAAACACCTTTTCAGTGCAGTACTTTGAAACATCAATTGACTCAAATGGGATACCGTTTCTCACATACATGGCTACTCCCCCACACCGCAAAGAGCTCCTAGAAAAGCTGCCAGCCAACCTGTATCCTGGTAAAGGAAGCCTCTGAATTATCTCCTTATTTAAGAAGTGTTCAGATATACCAATAATTTCAGAGTCAACATCTATAAGCAGTTCACTAACTTTATCTCGAATACCTTGTATATTTTGATGAAATATACTAATTCCCTCATTAATCGGATACCCAAGCTTTGTAGAAAGTGGTTTCTTTGTTAGAGAGACTTCCCTTAAGCAGGAATACCTATCAGCTGACTTCAATCTAAAAAAGGTACAGCTCTAACACCCACAACTACCGGAATTTTCCCATGAGTGATCCCACCACCCCCACCTATGCTGTCACCTATAAGTTTTGCCAACCTCCCCTTCCCATACCTGTTGAGGTGCAGGCCATGTCTAGTGAAACCCGTCCTACTGATAGACTCCACCGACACCACTGAAATGTGACTCATGCCTTCTGTCATCAGCGCACCCCCAAGTCTCATGTTATTACGCCTGACGGCTATATTAAGATGAGGCCGATCGTGACGCTGAAACAGTTCCACGAAATGCACATTCGTGTTGCCAGTCTGAGTGGCTATCTTTTCCAGGTCACCATCTATGTCATACTTCCCATCCCTATCAATACTATTACCAGCCCCACCCACAATCACTACCTGATCCTCTTTAGTAAAATCCCTACATAACCCCCCTATGTTAAAAGTCACCTGAGCCAATCCTGCATTAGGCTTCACAATGCTGGTGACCTGGTACTCACTCCCCAAAACTTCCTGCAACTGCTGGCCTACACCTCTACCATGAGAACTACCTAACAGCAGAACCTTCTTCTTTCTCTTAGACTTTGCAACTGTCCTAGCCACCGTAACTGCTGAGGTCTGCTGCATACTTCCTACATCTACAGCTACTAGAGATTCCTCTCCACTAGACTCTGACAGTTGGTCATATCTATTACAAACACCAATAGTAAAACTATCTGAAAATCTCCTTCTCCTAGCAGATCTCTTGCCAACAGCCAGCTCCCATTCCCCAACCCCCTTCTCCCTCCTCATCCTATCTAGCTCCTCCTGTGCGTTTTTCAACTGCACCTGAAGGGCACAGATCTTACGCTCCTGCTCCTCTATCAACTTACTCTTGCTACATAACCTGCAGTTCCAGGAGAGGATCTCACCAGAATGCCCACTGGCTTCCCCACTGCATTCCCCCCAGTGAAAATACTTCGAACAAGTCTCACACCGCAATCCACTACTCACAAACCTACGGCAAAGCCCACACTTCTCACTCATGGTAAAATTTTACAATTATTGAAACAAGAAAACAACTTTATCTAAGTTCCGCTACTACAATAAGAAGATGTTAAAAACTGACTACAATTATCACAAACTTGCTCTACAAGGGAAGTAACTACTATTATTGAAAGTATTAATCAACAACAAATGAGAATATAACAAAATACTAACACAGAAAGAAAATCAAACGTCTAATGACAGTAACGAAACTGAAAGCAGTTCGCAAAAATTTCTTCTGAAGTTATTTCACCGGAAAACACCAAGAACACCGGTTGAAGACCACTAAAGTTCCTAAATAAAATACTATACACAAACAATTAATTAGTACTTAGCTTTCGATGCGCCGCTACAGCTGCAGCTGGTCAGCGCGGAATGTAAACACGGGTAAGAGGTTAAGTTGCTCGATACGAAACACTCACAAATATCAGGCCACAACACACGAAATGCAGAGGTGAATGAAGAAACCACTAATAAGTCACTTATATAGTAAATATTATCACAAAAACAGTTAAAATATATATCTGAAAACTAAAAATAGATGAAAACTTAGAGAGCGATCTCACACGCAGTCACGCGCTTATGACAAGCTAGGTTTCCTGAGCTAGGGATGGGTAAATGCCACTGGTCCTCTGTAACCTTGAGCTCCATCCGTGCTTCAGCAATCGTGATGCAGTGCAGTGGTGAAAATTGTGTCACAGGGATCTTATCTTAACTGCATGGATCATAGGGACAGTATAAACCCATATTAAAGGAACATCAGTCTCAAGATGTACTGTGCACTGATGGAACATATGGCTGTTGAAGTGGAACAGTCATTAGTGGGCAGCCTCTAGTGCATCTGTCACACCTCAGTTGTGTAAGGCATAACCAGGCAAGTGGGGCTCCATTGGGATGGACCCTTATTTACCTAACGGCTTGTGGGACCGAGATGGAACTCTTCAAATTCAGCCAACCATCTCCCTGTGGAATGGGTGAACTGCTGGTGAGTATCAACACTCACTTGCACTAAAGGACTCTTGTAGCCAGTCCTGATTTGGGATTTTTTCCAAATAAATCAGTTTATAATAACTGAATGCTTGTGTTACTAGACAGAATGTGTTTTTAATACTTAAAAGTGTGCCCAATTCAGTTCTAGTAAAACTGATGTCCGGACAACAGAAACCATTTTGTGTTCTATGTATTGCATAGTTAGGGTCAGTAATTGTTCACTGTGACTGTCGTAATGGGTATGGTATGGATCCTCCTACAGCACAGAGCATTAGACGATGGCGTGGAAAATTTCGAGAAACAGGTTGTTTGTGTAAAGGCAATTTGCTGGGTCGCCCTCAAGTGTCTGACACACATTTCGAATGCATCTGCCATAGATTCAAAAAGTGTCTGTAGAAATCCATTTGCTGTGCAGCTCTACAGGTAAACATGCCCCCCATGTCCGTCTGGCGTGTGTTGTGCCAACGTTTTCACATGAAACCATACGAAATTCAGCTACTGCAAGCTCCTCGTGAAGGTGACCAACAGCAATGTGTGGAGTTCTGTAATTTCGTTCTTCGCAAGATGGAGGATAAGTTTTCTTCCACACTTGGTGTTTAGTGACAAGGCAACATTCCATTAAAATGGAAAGATGAACTGTCACAATGTGAGAATATAGGGTACACAACCACCACATGAAATTCTACAAAACAAGAGGGACTCTACAAAATTGAATGTGTGTTGTGCAGTTTCACGGGAAAAGGTGTATGGTCCATTTTTATTTGCCGAGAACAGGATATCCTTGACAACTTTCTTTTCCCATAGTTGGAGACTGATTGTAATGACGTCGTTTACCAACAGGATGGGACACTGCCTCGCTGGTATCTGGAAGTGCAGGAACTTCTAAAACAAAGGATTACTGAATGATGGGTCAGTCACACTGGACCAAATGATTCAGCCTTACATTACTATCCTCAAAGTTCACTGGACCTGACTATTTGTGATTATTTCTTGTGGGGTTTATAAAAGACTGTTGATATGCCTCCATTGCCAACGACAATGGATGAACTGAGACATCACATAACAGCAGCTGTGGAAGCCGTACCTCAAGACATGCTTGCTGCAGTGTGGGAGAAATTTAAATACTGCATTGACATATGCTGTGCATCTCAATGGGGTGCATATTGAACACTTATGAAAAGGCATGAAAAACAAGTTTTTGAGTTTCCCGTTGATCAAAAACACAAGATTCATTGTATATGTTTTACTTTCAGAAATACAGACTTGCCAGATTGGATGATTCTTTTTCGTATAACCTGTATAATGAAAAGTAAGATGACCATATTTTCTAGACTCAAATTGGGGACATTAACATATTTCCTAGGCCCAAATCCGGGACACATTAAAAATTTTGCAAAATAGGCTATATTTATTTATTATATGAGAAGAAGGTTTCAATAAAATGTAATAAATACAAAATATCAATTAAATTTGTTACAAAGAAAAGCACATTTACATTTTATTAATACCTTCCAAGATGAATGAGTGTGATCAGGGCAACTGTATTTATCAGTGTTGTGAATTTTCTTTATCAAGTCTGTATTTTTCAACAACACATGAAAAAACTCGACACAAGTTTCATCATAATTTATTCTACTTACTAACATTGCTTTCATGATTTCTACAGCCAACTGTGTTTTGTCACTTGTCCATATATTGTCCATGTGGAAAAATACCCTTTCAGTAGCAGCATTAGTGCCAGGAAGGCAGAAAAGAAACTCCACTAGCTTGAGTACATTCGAGATTGGCACATGATTCTGGCTGAAATGAGAAATCATCTGAACCCATCTTTGACCTGGAACAGTGTTGTTAGCAGTCCATTCAATGATTTTCTCAGTGGTTACAAACTGTTTGACACTGATATACTCATCACACATTACATTTTCTGTAAACTGAACATATGGCACAGTTTCGCTAACTAGGGAAGAAGTTCTTTCAATGTCATCCCATACAGATATTTGATTCAAGATAACTCAATTGTAGCAGTCCATTCTGGAAACTTTTTTCAGTCCACTTTTTTCAGTCCACTTTTTTAAGTGGGATAGAGCAGTTTCATAGAAAAATAATACAGCATCATGAAAACTCTTTACCTCTGCTGGAAGCAGACCTACCTCTGTTTCAAGAGTTTCAAGAATTGTTTTAACTCTTGAGGGAAGGAAATGGTCTTAAATTTTGGACTGCAATGTAGTTTTCAACTTACTAATACAATCAGCCAGTTCAAATATAGTGACTGTCTGTCCTTCAACTTTAACTGCTTCATGAAATGATGAAGCCTGACTGTGAACAAAATATAGCCATACTTCAGACAAAGGGTTTTGAAAGAAGTTTTGAAGTAACAATGGACACTTTTTTTCAGATTCGAAGTATGATTTTAGTGGTCTAAACATTTTAATGACTTGCTAACCATCTTGTTTGAGCATAACCCAAAATCATTGTAAAATCTGTTTCAACAAAGCTGCAAAAGTCCTTCAGAGTTTCAACTCTCACAGTGTATGATTTGAAATACAGAAATATTTTGGAAACTAGCATTTCTATATCTATAGGCAAAATATCAGTAGCTGCTCGAACAGTATTATGCAGTATATGAGCATCACAACCAATCCCTATCAGTCTATTACCGAGTTCCACTTGTAGTTTAGTAAAAACATTATTCTGACCATTTCTTTCAGCACCTCCAAAATTGTAATTAGTGTTATCAGCACACAATCCAACAACTTTTTCTTCTAGGCTGTTTTTTCTGAGGCAGTCTGTTAAATAGCCACTCAAAATAGTAGATGTTTCCCCAGGCAACGATTTTAATTGTAATAACCTTACTTTACACCAGTTTTGTAATCAAAATATCTGACAAGGATAGGAAAGACCTTAATCTCTTTGTGGTTAGATGCATCAGTCAGAAGTGAAATAAATGTCACTTTTTCTAAATCATGTCACAACATCTAATGCATGAGGAGCTAACACATTCACAATTATTGCCTCTGTTTTTGTACGTGCACAAGCAAATTTAGGCTCTAATGTTGCTTGAAGAAGCTTCGATGTACAGTTCATAGATCTGAAACTATGATTTTGCTGAATTGTATGATACGCAAAAATGCCCTCAGTTGCAACTAACCTCTCCTCCTGACCAAAAAGTTTCTCTGATGTAAAAAATGACTTTAATGTTGCACTAGACGCTGCTGCAGAGACTGCTCTTTTATGTTTGTCACTTTTTAAATGTAGTTGTATATCACCACATCCACTGTGACTTAGTGAGAAACTAGAAGCACATGTTTTGCACCTCACTTTTTCTTTTGAGTCCGAAGAACTAATGTAACTGATGAATGGAAATTCTTTCTACAATTGTTCATTAAAGGAGCATTTGCGCTTCTTTGAACTCATTCTTACGAAGAAGTATTTTTATTGTTATTGACGAGGAAAAACAAATAAACTTATCAAACGTAATATACCATAACACGACGTAACACAAAATTCAATCTGATATAATATGGCACACACAGATGACAAATGGTAGTATTCTAGAGACCTGCATACACTGCGTTGGTGACGACAAAGTCAACGAGAGCGTATATTACTGTTTGTCTGTTCGAGTTACTTTGTATTTCGTCTGCATGTTTGCCTTAAAACCACCTCTGCCCCTTCCATGGCTATCAGAAAGTATGCAGATTTCTTCCTTCTTCTGTTCGAGCTATGGTTAGGACCGTTTCGACCGCACGAATGTGTTCGAGTGCGACTTCTCCCAGTTGCCGTGGTCTGTGACTGCCTATTAGCTGTTCAAGCTGCGGCCAACGTGTGTTTGCACAGTAGAAACAGTTTGATAAGGGTTTCAACAATTTGTCGTACCTTCTTGTCAAACAATTTCCCACCATAACTAAAACTAATAATAAAATATACCAATACAGGTGAAATGAATGTCTAATTCGGGACAAATAGGGTCACAATTGTTAATTTCGGGGCAAACAGGTGTCCTGAATTACCTTTGAAAAAATTCGGGACAGACACACAAAAATCGAAGAAAAAAAAACGGGACAGATGGTCACCTTATGAAAAGGATAGAGCAGGGGCGGGCAAACATTGCACGCGGCTCATGAGCACACAGCGCTGCACGTGTACTGCTCGCGTGCAATCGTCGACAGGGGCAGTGGCGACAGCCGGCAGGTTGCGGCAGTGTAGTAGTACCAGGCTAAGATGCGGACGTTGAAGCGAAGTGACCACTACGTAGTGAACGTTGTATTTCAATAACCGGAAAATGCAGAGTGAATCAAGGAAACGGAGAATTGGAGATTTGCTATCTTTTAAAAAGGAATGGGAGAATCATTTTTTTTCTCTGTGCAAAAACGTGAAAATTGGACATGTATAATATGTGACAGTATTTTGGCTGGTCAGCAGAAGTTTAATATTGAACGCCATTATAATAAATTTCAGTATGTTGCCGTTCTTGGTGCAATAAAAGAGGAATTTCTCAAGCGATTTGGGGATATATCTTACTTATCCCAAGGTTTTGAATAGTTCTCGAGACAATCTGCTGTTTCTGTAGATGATATTCATCCCAGTTTGCAAATGGAATTAATAGATCTACAGCGTAATTCTCGCCTGAGAGACAAGTTCCTTTTGGCAAGACGTGTAATAGATTTTTATCACGACTTTCCACAGCAAGAGTTTCCTCGTCTCCATCGTGAAGCCATGAAGATAATGTCAATGTTTGGCTCGACATACGTTTGTGAGAGATTTTTTTCTGTTATGAAAGTCTCGGTTAAGAGCAAACATCAGTAATAAAAATTTACGTAACTGTTTGCATTTGTCTGTATGTGGAAATTTTGTTGCAGACATTAAACGTATTGTAAATTCTACCTGTGATAATTAAATGAAACGTATCACAGGTAATAGGTACTCTTTCAAACCACGATTACTTTCAAGCACTCCTACTAACCTTATTTCTTCATTCACCGAGCGAGGTGGCGCAGTGGTTAGCACACTGGACTCGCATTCGGGAGGACGACGGTTCAATCCCGTCTCCGGCCATCCTGATTTAGGTTTTCCGTGATTTCCCTAAATCGTTTCAGGCAAATGCTGGGATGGTTCCTTTGAAAGGGCACGGCCGATTTCCTTCCCAATCCTTCCCTAACCCGAGCTTGCGCTCCGTCTCTAATGACCTCGTTGTCGACGGGACGTTAAAACACTAACCACCACCACCTTATTCCTTCATTCAATAAAGCAGGCCAGGAAACAAGACGCATTACAAAGGAAGAAGCGGTGAGACGGTATGGCGGGGAGGGGAGAGAATCGGGTGGCCAGCTTGCCCCTGTGTGCGCGCAGAACACCTGTTAACTGCACACTTGCATGTGCACTGCACACGTGCAGAATTCCTGCCCGCCCCTGGGATAGAGTGTGAACTGGTGATACCAGTTTCTTTCTTCTTACATTCAGTAGCAGTGTCCCATGGTGTATCAAGGTAGATTGTATTCACTTAGGTGTGAGGCCTTATATACTCAGTCCAATATACTGTTTTAAGTGCCAGCACTTTGGGCACACCACTTGAGCATGTAAGGGAGAAGCCACTGGCAGCAAATGTGGTAAGGCCTCATGCAGAGGAATCATTTGATCATCTTCATTGAAGTCTATTAACTGCTCGGGGATCAGAGTATCTACTCTGGAGACTACATTGTCTGTCTTGAAGAAAGGGAGTTACCGTCCCCCCCCCAGGGGGCTCACGTTTCTTTCATGAGTTCGTGCATGACGCACACGGAGCCCTGAGCTATTGTGGTCCATTCTTCATTCCCTGGCTGCATTTCCTTCATCCTGCCCCCTCCTTCCGTATCCTCGCTCCTTCACCGTTTCACCTCCTTCCCCCCTCTCGGTGTTCTGATTTATGTCGCCCTGCTATCCATCTGGTTTCCTCTATTAGTTGCAATTTTGTTCCTTTTACCTGTCCTTTCATTCTCTTTGGCACTTAGGTCCCCACTTGAGGTTTGACCTCCACTACAAAATTTCCTGTTCTTAGTGAGAGCCATACAGGGAATAACTCCATCCCTAGCATCTACGGTGTGGATTACTCTCCCCCTTCCTTCCCCTTTCCCTTCCCCACTGTAGTCCCTTTTCCACCCTGCTAGGTCACCAGCACGTGTAGTCAGTCCGTGTGGTGGGACTGTTATGTACCCATATGGCTGAGCCCCCTGACAGCACAGGGATCACAGTACTGATACCAGAGCTGTTCCCTCCCCATGTATGCAAAGGTGTAGTTGCTTATCTTCTTGGAGCATCAGAATTCCTGGCAATAGCTGCCATGACAGACAGTCGTTGCTGTGGCTGGGTGACGCCCATGGAGAGAGCCCCTGGTTGGAATAGGTGGTATCAGGGCAGGTGCTTGGTGCATGAAGCGTATCGAGCTGCAAAAATCTGACCATTCTCAAACATCTGTATCTTTGAACAGTGAAGGATCTTTGAATGCTGCTTCGTATGACCCGGCAACCTTCCTTTCCCTGGCAGCGCCATGGGAGGAGGGCTTGGCTCGCCGTCTTGGGATGAAACCCTGTCCCCGTCACCTTGTCTGTATTAGGATGGATGGGGACACATTCACCGCCAAAAAGCCATTGTTTTTCATGGAAAATATCGAGGACAAGTTTGGTGAACTGGAGTCCCTCAGTAAGGTGTGGTCTGGCTCCCTGTTGATCAAAACTTCTTCTGCCACCCAATCCGCAACTCTTTGTGCCTGTGATTGTCTTGGCAGTGTCCTGGTGTCTATCACTTCTCAACAATCTCTGAGTATGGTCCAAGGAGTAATTTTTTATAGGGACCTCATCCTGCAAATTGATGAGGAACTCTGAGCTAATCTTGAGTGGACATTCTGTTTTTGAATCTGTTTGACACATGCAGAAGGGTCACAAAGACAACCGCACCGATACTGGCACCTTCATTCAGGCTTCTGAGGGGGATATCCTTCCAGAGAAGGTCAAGGTTATGTGCTACAACTGTGACTTGAAACCGTACACCCCTCCACCTATGTGGTGCTTTCGGTGCTTGGGTTTGGGGCATGTCTTCCCGCTGTACAGCATACCCTTTGTGTGGTGACTGTGGTCACCCACTCCATGAGGGAAGCCCCTGTGTTCTGGCGTCTGTGTCAATTGTGCTGACCGCCACTCCCCTTGCTCACTGGAGCTCGGCTTACAAGAGTGAAAAGAAGATCAAAGAATGAGTCCCTGGATCACCTGTCTTATGCTGAGGTTTGCCAAAAGTATGAGACGCTCCACCCAGTGTCACTATCTTCAACTTTTGCCTCTGTTACTTCCTTTCCTCCTCATCCTCATCCTGATCCTCGCCGCAGCCCCCCCCCCCCTCCCTCCCCTGCATGACCTCCTGTCAGGGAGCTGCTCCCCCACGCTGGCCGAAGACGTGCCCCTCTTCTTCGGCATCTGCCTGTGATCGAGCTCCCTCCCGGGACCCCTCTCCCCGGTTTCTCTCAGGACAGAAGACTGTTATCACCACTCGGCCACGAGTCACACTATCTGTGCGCCCCAAGGCGGCCTGCTCTCTTTCAGTTCCAGATCTTGCAGAAGCCAGTACTTCCCCCTGTGCCCTGCCCTGATGACCTCTGTGACAGTGACCACTTTCCGGTGATTCTATCATTACCTTGCTGCCGCCAGGCACACAGACTCCTTGTCCCACTGTATGGCAGGAAAGCCACTGGCTTGGCCACTTGTGCCGATTCACAGCATTATCAGCACCTCACAGAGTTTGAAAGGGGTCTCAGTGTGGATCTGCATCGTGCAAGAGGCAGATTTGTGGGGCATTTGGATGTCTGAGGCCTGATGATGAAGTGCATGGGAACGTGAAGGCAGGCATACTCTTAGTCAGGTTCCGGTCGACCACGTCTGACCACCACGATGGAGGATCTCTCTACTGTGCACAAAGCATACCGTAACACAGTCGCATGTCTATCTGCCATCCGAGAAGAAGTAATAAACTCCAGCAACGACGTCACGCAAAATGCTGTGTTTGGGAGTGGTGGCGTGAACCAGGAAGCACTGACTGCTGATGATTGGCGTCGCATTGTGTTCAGCGATGAATCGCGGTTCTGCACTATGCCGGATGACCATCGTCGGCGAGTATAGCAGTGATCTGGGCCGCAAGTGATAGTCAACTTTCCAGGGTTTGAACCTCCAAGGCGCTCTGTGGACTGATCCATGTTGAGCCCTATAATGTACCCTTCGCTGAATGGGAATTGGTGCAGGCTCTTAGCTCTTCACAAAATACAGCCCCAGGCTCAGATTCCATCCACAACCAGATGAGCCAACACTTGGACGTACCCCAGAGGCAACAGCTCCTCAATGTCTTCAACCACATTTGGCTCACAGGTGCTTTTTTGTCACAATGGTTAGACAGTATAGTTATCCCTGTCCTTAAGCCCAGGAAAAACCCAACATCTCTCGACAGATACTGCTCAATTAGCCTGACGCATGTACTTTGTAAACTGCTCAAAAGGATGGTCAACTTCACACTATGTTGGGTACTTGAATCTCGGGGCTTTTTGTCCCCGTATCAGTGTGGCTTCCGGGCGGGGCGATCTCCTACTGACCATTCAGTCAGATTGGAATCGGCCATCCGACAGGCTTTTACTCACCGCCGGCACCTTGTCGCGGTCTTCTTTGATCTACATAAGGCATATGACATGGCTTGGTGGCATCACATTTTAGTTGCCCTCCATGACTGGGGCTTCCATGGTCCCCTTCTGTTTATTATCCGCGAGTTTTTATCTTACCGGCTCTTCCGGGTTCAAATTGGCACTTCACTCAGAACCCCTCAGATTCAGGAGAAAGGTATCCCATAGAGTTCTGTTTTAAGTGTCACTCTCTTCCTCATTGCCATCAATGGGCTTGAGACCTCTTTGGGCCTCTGGTTACCATGGCATTTTTGTCATTGACCCACAGTACGTCCCGATCCAGAACTTTATTAAGGCAACTAGCTCCTCAATGTTGTAGCAGTCCCATCCTTGATGTTGTAGCAATCCTGTCTCTTGGGCTATAGTTTTGATAACAAGCTGACATGGCTGCCCCACATTCACCACCTAAAGACTACATGTATGCGGAAGCTTAATGCTCTCCGCCTCCTGGCCCACACATCTTGGGGTGCAGACCATTCCACTCTTCTCCATCTATACCATGCTCTGGTCTTGTCCACTCTGGTAGTCAGGTTTACTGCTCAGCAGCTCCTTGGTCCTGTCCATCATTGTGGGGTGTGTCTGGCTATTGGTGCCTTTTGCACTAGTCTTGTTGATGGTCTCCTCATAGAAGTTGGGATTCCCCCTGTACACATCCGATGGATCCAACTCCTCGTTTCTTACGCAATTGCCTTTCGCCAACTCCCTGACCATCCTCTCTACCCTGTGCTCTTCGCCAATGAGGGATGTCTCCCTCCTAACACCCGCCCATGGGTGGGATTGCCGATTGGCATGCATCTCACGTCCCCCTGTCGGGATCTCCATCTCCACTCACTGGACTGCAGCTGTGTCTTTCCTCCCATACTCCCCCCTTGGATGGTATGTAGACCACAAATTGGGACTGATCTATTCCAGGGTCCTAAGGTCTTTGTCTTTCCTATGGTTTTCCGGCACCTTGTCTGTGCCATCCTTGCAGAGTTGCAGGAGACCACCATCTTTTACACTGATGGTTCTAAGTCTATTGATAAGGTGGGATACACTTTCACATCTCCTACTGGCTTCGAGCATCATTTATTGCTGGGATCATGTAGTGTGTTCACAGCAGAGCATCTAGCCATTCACAGGGCCCTCCTTTTTGTTTCTGAGGCCTCGCTTCACAGTGTTTTAATTTGTTCAAACTCCATGAGCAGCCTGCAGGCCATCAACTGTCACCCTTTGGTCTCTGCTGTCCACGACCTTCTCTGTGCCCTTGAGTGTTGCCTGTTCACTCGTCTTTCTCTGGGCCCTAAGTCATGTGGGCATCTCAGGGAATGAACTGACAGACCATTTGGCTAGAGAAGCAGATATGTATCTCTCTCCCCCCCCCGCCCCCCCACCCCATTTTCTTTCGTGATTCCAGCTGCAGATATGTGGATCTATGTCTGATCTGTCTTTGCCCGAAAGTGGAATGCCATCTAGAGCGTTACTGCTCATAGTAAAAAACTCCCCACAATCAAGGAGTCTACTGCGCTCTTCTTTCTCCTCCTCTTTGAAGGAGTCCACTATTTTATGCTGTTTACGCATTGGTCATACCTGGCTCACCCATTGTTTCCTCCTACATAATGACCCACCCCCACAATGTGGTTGGGGAGCCAGACTGATGGTATCTCATATTGGTGGAATGTCCCCTTCTTTTGGTCCTTCGTATTAAGTATAGCCTTCCCAATTCCTTAAATTTAATATTAGCAGATGATCCACGTATGGTTGAACTGATCCTCTGTTTCCTCCATGAAAGTGGTTTTTGTTTCCAGATAAATAAAGTTCTCATTTAGTCTTGGAGCAGGGGCAGGTTGGTTGTGGTTGGGACTTCTTTTACAGTCTTCTCAGTCTCTGACTCCATGACAGCATCCACCTTTCTTCCAGTTTTTAGATTTGGCCTCACCTTTTATGCCTTTACTGTGTGTGTTTAATGTTTATTATTTTATAATTTGACTCCCTTGACTGGATCCGTACGCTTTTAGCAGACCGACCCTCTTTGTTCAGCAACTCACTTCGGAATCGCAGGACTGTTGACCTTGACATTTGGTCCCATAACCCCTCTCAATTAATTAATCAGTCAATCAAAGGAAGATATTTTGGTTAAAAACAAAAGGCCAAAAATATTTATAAAGCAGTGCAACCTCCCACTTTCACTACTTCATTAGCTTCAGTTATCAAAAAACCTATTCAGAAATGTGATGCCGCTACCCAAATAGTTCATAGTGCTAGCCAGCTATAATACATACATTTGTAAGTACAGTTGCAATGGTGCTGTCAGTACGAAGCCTATAGATCCCCGAGAACATCAGAAGGTTTGCGCTTGCTGACATTGTATATCATCTGGCTCGTCAACAGGCAGACTCTGGTAAACAGGCCAGAGCAGTTACTACCACTGCCACAAACATTCCTCCAAAGTCTCCTCTAGCAAACAAATCGACAGGAAGCATTAGCCACAGAAGAAGACCAGTCAAATTCTCAGACCATGTATATCTCATTTTCAGTCTGGTGTTCTAAGGATTTTAATGTGGAGACAATTGAATATGAAATCTGTTTAAGTCAACCATCTAGCTCCCTGACTAAGCTCGCCACTGACAGGCTTGCCACTCTGCCAGAGACAAGGCGAAAGAAAAAGCTCGTAGATAAAAAGGCTCTCTTACTACAGTGGAACATCAGTGGGTTCAGGACACATGTGAAGAAAGTGAAACTCCTAGTGCAGGACTGTCCCTTGTGCAAATTTTAAACATACTCTCTTATTCTACAAAGCCATACCCTTCACCCCAAGGATGACCTGAATCGGGGGAGACCAAAGGATGGGTGGCTTTGTTTGTAAATAAAATACACCACTCCTCTGCTCTGCTCCTCATTACTGATGTTCAAGCAGATACAATTGAAATTCATTTGGGTCAAAGGAACACCATCTACAATCTGCATTTACCACCACAGTAGATTCTGAGCACCACAAGGAGCTGTAGATTATGAGGATCTTACAGATCTTGAAGAAAACCCTCCCCCCCCCCCTCCCCCGCCCCCTCCCCCTCCCCCAATCTTGACCATTTCTCCTACTGAGAAACTTCAATGCCATAAGGTATTGTGGGCACCAAATCCTACTTGCCCCAGAGGTAGAGCTCTGGAGAGTATTATGGTGTGTCACGAGCTGTGTGGCTTCAACACAGGCAACACTGCTCATTTCAGCATTACTACTGGGTCATTCTTAGCCATAAACCTCTCTTTCCACTCTCCAGTCCTTGTAGTTCTGCTTAGTGGAAAGTTACCAGTGACCCAGTGACTTTCATTCCAGTGACAATTTTTCACCCCAAATCCACCTACCAGATGGAGCAATATTTAAAAGGAAGCTGTCAGGATGGATGCTGCTGTTCAGCCACCTGGCTTTGCTTTGAACACTGAGGCAGCATACAGGAATGTGTGCACCACATTAAACATGTGATCCACCTTGCTGCTCACTTACCCAGAGTCCTCAGGTAGTATTAGAAGGCAGCCTGCACCTTGGTCGACTGATTGCTGCTCGGCAATCTGAGGTGAACATGCAGTTCTGTGATGGTTTAAGTGCCACCCAACACCTTATTGAGCAGCAAAAGCCAAAGCTTGGCACGTAACCCAGGAGAGCAAGAAAAGTTCATGGCAAGCATTCCTGAACTCTGTCAATTGCTCCAATTGTTCCACAAAATCATGGGAAACCATCAGGAGGATTTCTGGTAAATTCTGTCAGTTATCAGTGGTGCTAAGGCAGGGGTGACTCCAAACAATGCCTGAAGACATAGTCCATACAGTAGCAGAGGATTTTGCATTGACTACTGCTGCTGCCAGCCAGAATTCAGCATTCTGCTGCTAATGTGTGACCATGGAGAGGGGTGAGTTGGACTTCAGATCCAACAATTCTTAGTCATACAACTGCCCTTTCCCATGTCGAGCTGGATTCGGCACTGTCTGAATCTCGTGATATTATGCCTAGTCGCAACAAATCAAATACTGCATTCGGTGAAATTTGCAACAATGTCAAAGGAAACCCTCCAAGAATGTGTTAATTAAATATGACAGACAGGACAGTTCCCCATCTCATGAAAGAAGCCAACTTTTGTAGCTCTTCTCAAACCAGGAAAGGACCAAACATGTCCCAGTAGTTACTGGAGCATCACTTTGAGTTGTGTAGGAAAGACAATGGAATGGAGAATGGTCAACCATGATCTTGTCTAATTGTGAGGCCGTGCAGCTCCTTAGCCAGTCTTTAGCCTCAGTTTAGGAGACATTCATTCACTGTTGACAATCTGACTCTGCTAGAGGCGGCTCTCTAGCAAGCTTACCTACTTAAACAACATTGTATAGTGATGTTCTCTGAGATCAGGAAGACATACAGTACAGCTTAGAGGCACAGTACTGTAGGACAGCTTCACCACTGGGGCTTTTATGGCCACCTCCCATCCAATCGTTCTTATCACAACGCCATTTTTGTTATTGAGTTGGTGACATGCTGTCAGATGGTTTTGAGCAGGAGAATGGTGTTCCCCAAGAAAGTGTTTGAAGTGTAGCCCTCTTTGCCATAGCAAAATTCAGTATAACATCTGCAGTAAGGAGTCTTGTGCAATGCTCCTTATTTGTGGACAATTTTGCATTTTTATGTTCCTTCTCCTATACTGTAACTTGAGTAGTCAGTCACATCTTAAAATGAAGACGTTGGAGGAGAGGGCTGCAAAGACAGGTTTCACATTTTCTGCAGATAAGTGTTCGTGATTTTAATTTACCTGTCTTGCATACAAGGGGCACCAGTCTTAATTTTAGAGAATCTGATGTATATGGACCACATTTTTAATCCAAAACAACTTGGGCACTGATTTGCTGGGTACAGGCTTGACAACCCCGGGGTTCTTGAGCTGGGGACTGGTAACGCTGCCAGTCCCCTGTCACCATAAGCTCTGGGCAGGCTTCAGTGACCACTGTGTGGCGGTGGATTGTTGTGTGTCTAAGAGAATGGGAATCTTGGCTTGACTGCCCTGATCGCGAGAATGGGGTAAACCTCTATTAAAAAAACCTCAATCTCAAGGTGTGCTGTGCACTTAGGGGATGCATGGCTGTTAAGGTGTAACAGTTGTTAGCAGGCAACCTCTGGGGAACCTGCCCCACCCCAGTTGTATAAGGCTTATTCAGGCACGCGGGGCTCTGTCTGAGTGGACCCTTATTTCCCTAGCTGCTCTTGGGATGGAGATTGAATCCTGGAATTCTTCTTCTCCTCCCAGCAGGAAGGTTGTACTGCCTGGGAGTATTCACACCCATTCATCGAAAAGAATGAGAGGGGCTAGTCCTCCTGATAGTAAGAATACTTTGGACTGCAGTAACAGGGCTCATGGAGTCATGAATAATAATGTGTTTCTGGTGATAAAGAGGAAGGAGAGAACATTTGAAAGTGTCCCCCTTTTATATCCAGAAGGGTTTGGAAGGCCTTGATGGAACATTAACATCTATGAAACGATTGCGTAATTGCTAATTGTTGGTCGAAACTAACAGGTCAAAGCAGGTAGACCTTCTTAAGAAATCACAGAAACTGGGTGACTGTGATATTGTTGAGATGCACACCTTTCTCAGCTCCAGTAAGAGCATTGTCACATGTCGAAATATCATGAACATGGACATAGGAAAACTGAAGCAAGAATGGATATCCCAGGGAATAGTCGATTGGAGCAACAAACACACAGGAATAACTGAGTAACTGAAAAGACTGCCACTTTCATCATCACATTCAATTCTCCGACACTGCCTGAACATCTTATGGCGGGGATCCTTCAACCTAATGTTCGGCCTTACATTCCAAACCATATGCAGTGCTATAAATGCCAGCATTTCGGCCATACAACCATGAGTTGTGGAGGTGAAGCGATCTGAGGGAACTGCGGAAAAGTAGCTCATGATGCTGGGACTCGCTGCCCATCCCTGGCGATCTGCATCTACTGCTCTGGAAACCACTCAGTATGGAGCTGAGGCTGCCCTTTTTTTTTGGTGAAGAATGCAAAATACAGGAGATAAAAGTGACAAAGTGGATCCCCTATGCTGAAGCCAAAAAAGAATATAATGCAACAAAACCCCATCTTTGCCACCTCATATTCTTCCATGGTGCAGAAACCTATTCCCAAGGCAGACGCTTTGACACAGATGACGCCTAGTGTGCCTGTATCCACCACAAGCACCTGTACTTGTACATGTACATGTCAAGGAAAAAAAGAGTATGGACAAAGCAATCCAGGCAGCTGCACCAGTAAAGACCAACAGTTCCACAGAGAGCATCCAGAAGGTACAAGAACAGCAGAGTGCCTCTCAACGCCACTTTCCCCCCTCATCCTTGAAGGGACAGGGTGCAGGGAAAGGCTCACGATGTTCAGGTCAAAAGCTGTCCTGAGTGCTGTCAGACATTATTCTTTCCCATCTGACTGATGAGGAGGATGTCATGAAGTTAGATGACTTGGATTCAGGCAGCCACTCCACTCCCCATTGCTCTTAAAGTGCTTCGCCTCCTCAGTTCAAAAACTGGGGGGGGGGGGGGGGGGGGGCAGCCTTATGACGTCTCATGAGCTGTGCATCCTCAACATGGGTACTCACTCACATTTCTCTGCTACTGGGTCATTCTCAGCCATCAACCTCTCTTTCTGTTCTCCTGCCCTCACCTACTCTGTTCAGTGGGAGGTCATTGATGACCTTCATTCCAGTGACCACTTCCCAATCCACCTTCACCTACTAAATGGCTCACCATCTGAAGTTAAGCCTCCAAAATGGATAGTCAGCAGGGCTAACTGGACGTGTTTCAGCCAGCTTGCTGTGTTCAAACACTGTGACAGTGTCCAAGGATGAGTGGACCACATAATACTAGTGATCCATCGTGCTGCTAACTTCTCCATCCCATTCCTCAGATCATCTTAGGAGGCGACCAGTACCTTGGTGGACACTTTAGTGCCACTCTGCGATCCAGTAAAGGTGTCCTGCTCTTCAACATTTAAATACCAACTGACAGCAGACAACCTTATGGCCTTTCGAATTGCGAGGGTCAAGGCTCGACGTGTCATTGGGGAGAGTAAGAAAAGGTCATGGCTAGCATTCCTGGACTCCATCAATCGTTCCACTTCTTCTGTAGAAGCATGGGAAGCCATCCAGAGGATTTCTGGTAAACACAGCTGTTTACCGATATCGGCAATGCTGGAATGGGAGTGCCTCCAAACAACACCCAGAGACATTGCTCAGATGCTGGCCGAACATTTTGCACAAACTACTGCCAATACAATCCAGGATCTGGCATTTTGTCACTATCATGCGACTTCAGGTACAACAGTTCTGACACCTACAACTCCCCTTTCTCCATGTGGGGGCTCGAATGGGCACTGACTGAGATTCGTCACACTGCACTTGGTCACAACCAAATCCAGTACTACATGCTTCGATATTTGCCAGTGGTATCAAAGAAAATCCTCCTCGAATATTTTAATCTAATATGGCAGACAGGCAACTTCCCCAACTCGTGGAGGGAGGCAATTCTGATCCTTCTCCTCAAACCAGGAAAGTACTGCCTATGTCCCAGTAGTTACCGGAGTATTGCCTTAACAAGCTGCGTAGGAAAGACCCTGGAGTGAGTGGTTGTCCGTCGTCTGGTCTGGTTGTTAGAGACCAGGCAACTCTTTAGCCGCTCTCAGTGTGGATTCCAAAGAGTTTGATCCACAGTTGACGATCTGACGCTCCTAGAGGTGGCTATTCAGCAGGCTTTCCTCCGTAAGCATCACTGTATTGGCATATTCTTACATATAAGTAAGGCATGCAACACTACTTGGAGACCCTGTATTCTCACACAACTGCATCAATGGGGTTATGGTGGCCACCTCCACAACTTTATATGGTCTTTTCTGCCTCAGCAGTTTTTTAGGACCCAAGTTGGTGACACACTGTCTGATCGATTTGAGCAGGAGAGTGGTGTTCCTCAGGGCAGTGTTCTAAGTGTTACCCTCTTTGCCATGGCCATCAACAGTATCACAGCTATGGTAAGAAGTCCTGTACAGTGCTCCTTATTTGTAGACAATTTTGCTGTTTTCTGTACCACCCCCACTGTTGCAATGGCGAGCAGTCAGTTGCAGTTTACAGTGCGGCGGTTAGAGGAACAGGCTGCAAAGATGGGTTTTCAGCTTTCTGCAGATAGAAGTGTGTGTGTGTGTGTGTGTGTGTGTGTGTGTGTGTGTGTGTGTGTGTGTGTGTGTGTGTGTGGGCGAGCGCACGTGCAGGTGTGAATGCGCATATAAACGTTCTTGTCATCTTTTTAATTTGCCTTCCTTGAGTATTAGTGACACCATCCTACATTTTAGAGACGCAGTGCGGTTTCTGGGCCTCATTTTTGACTCCAGATGGTCGTGGTTACCACACCTGTGAGACCTGAAAGCCAGAACCCTGAAGGCAGTGAACACCATAAAGTGCCTTAGTCATAGGTCTTGGGGAGCGGACAGGGCACGTCTCCTTCAGTTTTATCCAGCTTTTGTGTGTTCGCAGCTGGACTATGGTTGCATGGTGTAAGGGTCAGTGAGGCCCTCTTACATGTGTATCATTGACGCTGGCCATCATGAGGGGGTTTAGCTGGCTACGGGTGTTTATCAGACCAGTCGCATACCTATCAACTGTGTTGAGGCAGGGGAACCGCCACTTACCATGCAGTGCCAGCTCCTCATGGTGCGTCAGGTGTGCAAGTCCACCTCTGGAACGCCTTTTTTCCAACCTTCCACAAGCCACAATGCCATTTGGTATCTGTGTGCAACGTTTGCTGGAGTCACTGTGCGTGGAGCCAGTATGACCCCAAATCCAGGTTTTTAACCACCTGCTACCCTGGTTACTGGAGAGGCCCAGAGTGATTTTAGGTTTTGTACGGTACAGGAGAGAGAGCACTCCTGCTTCCGTTTTTAATGCGATGTTCTCTGATATTTTATCTGAGGACCATGACCATGTAGCTGTTTTTACAGATGGGTCTAAGCAGGGGAACTGTGTTGGTTGCGCTGTCGTTTTCCTGGATCGTGCCCTCAAGGTCAGACTGCCTACAGAATTTACCGTTTTTGATGCAGAATTATATGCGGTCTTGTGATCACTGGAGCAGATGAGACGTTCTCCCGGTGTTAGATTTCTGATCTGCTCAGATATCTCTCTGTGCCATAGCCACAGGTCTTGGTGAGTGGACTGGTTACATCTGCCTCATTTTTATAGGGCTTTCGTAAGATCATGGCTTGACTGAATGCATTTTTTATGGATCAGTGAGACTTTATATAAAGATCATTGACACTATCCACCATGAGGGGATCATGCTGACCACAGAAGCTTATATGACCCAGTCCCATATCCAGTCTGTGTACTAAGGTTGGGGAGCTGCCATTCACCATCTGGCGGCAACTCCTTGTGGAGCATTAAACATGTAGGATATCTGCTGTTCCCATTCCATCAGCGTACCGTACTGGTGCTTGTCCACCTATGGAACACCTTTTCTCAAACAATCCCTGAGCAACATGGTTATTTGGGATCCACATCAGGCATGAGCTTAAGTCACGTGATGCTGGGCCAATGCACACCCAAATCCAGGGTTGGAACTGTCTTCCACCCTGGTTAGTACAGAGACCAAGAGTAATTTTAGAATTATTGTAATAAAAGAGAGGCTGCAGTGCTGTCTCTGGTTTTAACACTGTCTTTGACATTTTAAATGAGAACCACAACTGTTAGCTCTATTCACAGATATGGTTAAACAGGGAGTACCCTTGGCTGTGAGGTGCTGCAGCTGTGAAAATTGCAGTACCTTTGACTCTCTGCAACACTTTTACTCAGCAGATAATGTATTCCAGCATTTCCAGGACTCCCTTCTCCACTTACAAAGGCTGATTGAGGTGGTATCGTACTGCAGGGTATCAGGGCACATTGGTATTAAGGGAAACAAGACGGCAGATGCAGCAGCCAAAGAGGCATGTTCAGATATTCAGATAATTTAGTATTTAGTCCCCTACATGCTATCTCTATCACCTCACTGTTGAGTTAAAGTCGTGTGTGGATGGGAAGAAAGGTGGCTAGTAGTGACAGACAATAAGCTGTGTCTAGTAAAGTCAACAATTTGGCCATTTTACACCTTCTTCCAGCCACACAGACAGGATCTATATCGATGTCTATATCTACATGGCTACTCTGCAAATCACACTTAACTGCCTGGCAGAGGAGTCAGCAAACCACCTTGACAATAATTATAATGTCATTCCACTCTTGAAGAGCGTGCAGAGAAAAACGAACACACACATCTTTCCGTGTGAGTGCCAATTTCCTGTAATTTTTTTATAATCATTTCTCCCAGTGTAGGTCAACATCAACAAAACATTTTTACATTTGAGGAAGAAAGTTGGTGATGGAAATTTCCTGAGAAGATTTTGCCACAGCAAGAAACGCCTTTGTTTTAATTATGTCCACCCCAAATCCTGTATCATGTCTGTGACACGCTCTTCACTATTTCTCAATAATACAAAATGTGCTGCCCTTGTTTGAATTTTCTTGATGTACTCAGTTCTTCGTATCTGGTAATAACCCTGTGCCGTGCAGTAGTTCTCCAGAAGAGGGCAGACAAGTGTAGCATAGGCAGTCTCTTAAGTACATCTGTTGCCTCTTCTAAGTGTTCTGCCAATAAAAGGCAATCTTTGGTTCACCTTCCCCACAACATTTTCTCTGTGTGCTTTCCAATTTAAGTTGCTCGTAATTCTTATTCCTAGGTATGTAGTTGAATTTACGGCCTTTAGGCTTGATTTATTCATCGTGTAACATTTACTTGATTCCTTTTAGCACTCGTCTGGATGATCTCACACTTTTCATTATTTAGGATTAATTGCCAATTTTCGTACCATATGGATATCTTATCTGAATTGTTTTGCAATTGGTTTTGATCTTCTGATGACTACTAGACAGACAACAGCATCATCTGAAAACAGTCTAAGATGGCTGCTCAGATTGTCTCCTAAATCATTTTTACAGATAAGGAACTAATCGCTGACAAGTCACTTTTTAAAGAAGTTTACACCACATTTGCTAATGAGTTATTCCCTCTACAATGACAGCAACCCCAGTAGGGTGAGAGCCTGGAAATGGATTATCATATAATCAAGACTGTATACTACTACTCATTTATCCCACCCCTTGCAAGCAGTCGCTGCATCAGTATATGTGCATCGTAGGGTAACTATGTGTTCAAATGCCCCCTCACAAAACTATAGCCAGAGTAACTCTTGCAGATCTCATCATGCAATTCCACCAAAAATGCTCCTGTGTGATAATTTTGATGCAAATAATCTACTTTGGAGATCATTTCATCACCATATGCATCTCCTGAAATGGGGCAGAACATGTACTTAAGAACTTCTAGAACATTGTTTTTTGCTAATGATCTCACAATGTGCTCTCTAGCCCTTGCACATTCTTCTCAGTGAGAAGTAATCAGCAACTTGCACTTTAGTGACCATGTGTCTATGTCAGACATAGAAATGCCTGAAAACAAGCCACTCAAATGGGTGTTCAGCATGGCTATGGGGATACTATAGGGTCGGCTTCCTCTTTTAGAGCATCATGGTAGCATACAGAGTAGGTGGATCATATGGTGAACATGATCTACCCAGCTTCTGAGGCACTTATCTCTCAGTATTCAGATGAACTACGAAGACAGTCTTCTAGGGGAGTGATGAATCATGCTCTGCAATCAGAAGCAAGCATGTGGCTCAGCTTTAGGATCAAATGCAGATAAACTACAGAGAATCTTGAAGAGTTTTGGGTGGTGAGGGCAAAATGTCACAATGATGAAATATAATGGCTACATTCTCCGCTCAATAAGTTGTTCCACTAAGAGTATAGGTATTTGGTAGACCATTGGTACATTTCAGGAAGAAGCAGAGGTGCACAGATGTTGCTGTAATATAAGACGGAAGTCTCCTATCCAGAGACATAACCCAAACAATAGCAGAACATTTTCAGTGTAATTTTCACTGCCAGTTATCTAGTATCATTGTGTTTGTCAGTGGTGGAAGTGAGAGTTAGCGATGTCTGTCAAATGTCACATGTCAAATTAACCTGGTCGTGAAAGGGTCCATTACAGAATGATGTAGCGCATCGCACAGTGAAGTGAAGAAATTGTCCTCACTCTTTTTTTTGTTAATGTTACAAAGAGAGTTACCTGACTACTGAAGAAATGCTCTTTTAATCTTTCTTCTGAAACCTATACATGACCAAGTAGTTATTGGAGTGTCGCCCTCATCCTAAAAAGTATTTTCTTTGTTGATGGTATTCTTTTGATACTACTTGGAAGATCAATATCTTGGAAATTTCTGTGAATGGTGCATTTGAGCATATTTTACCAGGTTTCTACAGTCCTCCCTATCCCCACATTATTTTAAATATGTAGTTGACTTTGTCCTGTGTGACTTCTTTGAAAGAAAGAACAATATTTCTCAGGATGGAGTTTTAAGTGGTATTGTCTTTACAACAGTTATTAATAGTGTAGTGTAAGAAATCATCTCGAGTGTTTCTTGATAATGTTTCCATGTTTTATTCCACCACTGCCACAATGGTCAGTCAGTTGAAACTGTCAATTAGAAATCTGTGAAATGCATCGTAAAAATAGTTTAATACTCAGCTGAGTATCCTGTTCGTCCATTTTAACTGTTCACATTCATTTTTTAATTTTTGTTCATTGTGAAGGGATACTTGTAGTATTACTGACATGACTTAACTGATACGACAGAAGACATCTTCTCTTGGCATCCAGTTACTAGTTTTTATGAGTAAATTTAAATAACTTTTCACTATACAATTGAACTAGATTCTGAGTATGTACAGTTTGTTTTCATTATCCTTTTTGGGAGTGATCAGGTTTTGGATTCTGAACTTCAAATTTGTAACATACTGATCAGTACTATATTTTTTCATAGTTCCCATTTTAGTCTAGTAGGTGGAGTGCTAGACTCCAGTTCTGGAGGTCCTGCATAAAAGCAGGCATTGTTTCCTCATTGTAGTCACTCCAGGATGGCCCCAAATCCCCTCAGTATACTATCAAATTCAGTCTTGGTCATCTTGCCTGGGGGTAAAAGGCAGCCAGAGCAATGGGCTCGCCACCCTCTCCTCCTCAGTGTCACATTGTACCGAAGGGCACGTCATACTTGCAGTCAGCAAGAGGCAGGAATCATAGTTACATATGTAAAGTATGGGGCTATGTTGTTTATTAATAAATAGGATATTCTTCAAATGGCAAAACTGATAGGTTCTGTTTTATGTAGCAGAATTTTGGGTGCACAGTGCTATCCCTGGGATTCATAGAAGTCTGCCAAGAATTTTCCAGAAACTTAAATCTGCTAATTGTAATATTTTGTTAACTAACATGTTATTCTAGTAAAATTATTCATTTTTTGAAATGGAGAAATCAGGCTGCGATACTGTGGCTTGTGGTTACCGAAAAGATTATATAATAAGAATTGAACATTTGAAAAAGAAAAAAATTAATAAAGAAATCTCTACAGTTTTAAGAAAAGCAAATACTCTTCTTAATTCTTGATTCAGAAAACCCGGGTCTGGGGGTAGAATAGGCAAGAGATATTCCTGCCTGTCGTATGAGGCAGCTAAAAGGAGTTTCACACGTTTCGACCTTTATGTGATGGTCCTCTGTAGGGTTTGACCTCCATTCTTCAAAATTTTCCCAAAGAGAGAGCCAATTGGGGAAGGGCGCCTTATAAGGTGTATCATGTCCATCGTGCATTGAGATCTTTAGCCAACTTTCTCGTTGTCGCATTGCAGTCCTGCTAATTCTCCATCTCTTGGGCGAGGACACCTTCCTGGCTGCATCTTCCACCATGCACTATGCAGTGTCAATTTCTACGTCGATGATTACCATGAACCTCTTCGCACCTGATATCCAGCACGGTAGCCAGTCCGTTGTGGTGGGGCCGTCATGTACCCTGTTGGTTGTAGCCCCCTGACCACATAGGGATCGCTCTGCTGATGCCTGCGCCGTTACCTCCCTATGTATGCCAAGGGGTAGATGCCCATCCCCCTGGGGCATTGGAACTCCCGGCAATGGCCATCCTGCCAGGTGGCCTTTGCTGCGGCTGGGTGTCGCCCGTGGGGAGGGCCCCTGGTCGGAGTGGGTGACATCAGGGCGGATGACATGCGATGAAGCGTAGTCCATCATCTCTTGCTGGTGGTGAAACACCAGCAGTCTCTAAGTGATCATGAGCTCAATTCAATGCACAGAAGTACGACCCCAAATCACTCCCCTCCCTGGCCACACCATGGGAGGAACGTCAGGCTAAGGATGGCAGAGGATCTTATTCGCCCGAGTACTTTGTATGTTCAAAAGCTGATGGGGACTCTTTCATGACGATGAAACCTCAGTTTTTTTTTTTTTTGAGGATAAGTTTGGGGAGGTGAAGGGCTTGTCCAAAATGAGATCTGGGCCAGTCACGGGCACTCCTCACGTGTGAAAAGCTGGGGGATGTTTCTGTTTCCATCACGCCCAATAAGAGCTTAAATATGGTCCAGGGTATCACATTTCGCAGGGGCCTTCTTTTGCAGTCTAACGATGAACTGCGCGCCAATTTAGAGCAATGAGGCATACATTTCGTCCGGCATGTCCACCGGGGTCCGAAGGATAATCAGGTTGCCACCGGTGCCTTCATCTTGGCCTTTGAGGATGATACATTGCCCAAGAAGGTCAAGGTGATGGTCTACCGGTGTGACATAAAGCCCTCTATCCCTCCCCCGATGCGGCGCTTTAAGTGCTTGAAGTTTGGCCATATGTCTTCCCGCAGTACTTCCAGTGTCACATACTGAGATTGCAGAGGCCCCTCACATCCCAATACTCCATGTGCCCCACCTCCCATCTGTGTCAACTGCAGAGAGCACCATTTGCCCTGCTCGCCTGACTGCAGGATTCTCCAGAATGAAAGGAAAATCATAGAATATAAGACCCTGGACAGACTGACCTACACTGAGGCTAAGAGAAAATTTGAATGCCTGCATCCTGTGCATATGACATTGTCGTACGCCGCCGCTACAACAGTTCTGGCACCATCAGCTCCGCCAACCCAGGTCACTTCTCAGAGCAGGAAGACTACACTTGACCCCTTGATGGTGGGGGGGCATTTCCTTCCCTGTTGCTCCTGCACCACCTACTTCAGGAGCAACACCCCCCCAACCATCGGGGACATCCGTCCCCACTTGTAAGCCAGAGAAGCATAAGTCGTCTTCGGCGTCTCTCGCCACAAAGGGGTCTCTTGGGTCACTCCCTTCCCAGGTTTCTTCGAGTGGGAAAGACGACACCCGCCAGTGGCTGAAGAGCCCAAAAGCAGCTGGTCGTAGGGCTTCATACTCATTCTCAGTCCAGGAGACTGAGCCAGTGAAGTCCTCCCAGCCAGGGAAACTCAAGCAGCAGCGAGTGAAGTCCAAAAAGAAAACTGCTAAGATAAAGGAAATTGCAGTGGCACCCACACCACTGCTACCTACAAGCTCTGCTGCTGAGGATGGGGTGGAGATTTTGGCATCTGCTGAGGACCTAGAACTCGCCAGACCCTCAGACACAATAGATATAGACTGCTCGGGCAATAAATCGGTCACAGCAGGTGACTCTGAGGTGTAAACTGCCTCATTGAATGTTCCATGCCTTCCCAGTCTCACAAAGTCATCCTCAAAGTGGAATTGCGGAGGCTTTTTCCACCACCTGGCTGAGTTACAGCAAACTGTTCAGCTTTACACCTGCTATCTGCATTGCCCTCCAGGAAACTTGGTTCCCAGCAATGCAGACCCCTGCTCTCGGTGGCTATAAGGGATATTACAGGAACTGTAGCAACTAATAGAGTGTCAAGTGGGGTTTGCGTTTATGTCCTAAACTCGGTCTGTAGTGAACATGTGCCCCATCAAACCCATCTTGAAGCTGTGGCTGTCAGAATAAGGACGACACACGAAATAACTGTCTGCAATGTATATCTTCCTCTAGATGGTGCAGTACCCCCTGAATGTATTAGCTGCACTGATTGATCAACTCCCTAAACCTTTCCTACTTCTGGGAGATTTTAATGCACATAACTCTTGTGAGATTGTATCATGCTTACTGGCTGAGGCAGAGATGTTGAAACTTAACTGTCGCAATTCGACCTCTGTCTCTTAAATACTGGGGCCACCACATGTCAGTGTGGCTCTTGGTAGTTACTCGGCCATTGATTTATCAATTTGCAGCCCAGGACTTCTCCTAACTATCCACTGCAGAGCACATGATGACCTGTGTGGTAGTGACCACTTCCCCATCTTTCTGTCACTGCCCCAATGTCAGGCGTACGGTCGCCTGCCCAAATGGGCTTTGAACAAGGCAGACTGGGGAACGTTCACCTCTGCTGTCACCGCTGAATCTCCCCCACACAGTGACATCAATTTGATGGTTGAGTGGGTGATTAGCACAATTGTTTCTGCCCCAGAAAACGTGATCCCTCACTCTTTAGGGTGCCCGAGGTGTAAGGCAGTCCCTTGGTGGTCGCCTGAAGTTGCTGAAGCAATTAAGGAGCGTCGGTGAGCTCTACAGCGGCATAAGTGACACACTTCGCTGGAGCATCTCATAGCCTTTAAACGGCTCCGTGCCCCTGTTTTCTACCTTATCAAACAACAGAAGAAGGAATGTTGTGAGAGATAAGTTTTCACCATTGTGTGCCACATGCCACCTTCCCAAGTCTGGGCAAAGATTAAATGTCTTTTCAGGTACCAGGCCCCAACAGCTGTCCCCGATGTTAACATAAATGGCGAGTTATGTACCGACACAAACGCGATTGCCAAGTACTTTGCCGAGCACTTTGCTCGAGCCTCTGCTTCAGAGAATTATCCCCCAGCCTTTTGCACACTCAAACACTGCAGTGAATCCTATAACGCCCCATTTACAGAGTGGGAGCTCCTCAGTGCCCTTTCACATTGCCCCGACACAGCTCCTGGGTCTGATCGCATCCACAGCCAGATGATTAAACATCTATCATCTGACTACAAGCAACATCTCCTTGTCATCCTCTCAACTGGATCTGGTGTGTGGCGTATTTCCATTGCAATGGCGGGAGAGCATCATCATTCCGGTGCTCAAACCCGGTAAAAACCCGCTTGATGTGGATAGCTATCGGCCCATCAGCCTCACCAATGTCCTTTGTAAGCTGCTGGAACGTATGGTATGTCAGCAGTTGGGTTGGGTCCTGGAGTCACGCGGCTTGCTGGCTCCATGTCAGGGCAGCTTCCGCCAGGTTTGCTCTACCACTGATAATCTTGTGCCCATCGAGTCTACCATCCGAACAGCCTTTGCCAGACGGCAACACCTGATTTCCATCTTTTTTGATTTACGTATAGCACACAACATGACTTGGCGACATCATATCTTTGCCACATTGTATGAGTGAGGCCTCCAGAAACCACTCCTGATTTTTATCCAAAACTTTCTGTCGCTCAGTACTTTCCGTGTCCAAGTTGGTGACTCTCATAGTTCCATCCATATGCAGGAGAATGGAGTCCCACAGGGCTCTGTATTGAGTGTGTCTCTATTTTTAGTTGCCATTAACGGTCTAGCAGAAGCAGGCGGGCCCTCCGCCTCACCTTCTCTGTATGCAGACAACTTCTGCATTTCGTAATGCTGCTGCAGTACTGTTGTTGCTGAGCGGTGCCTCCAGGGAGCCATCCACAAGGCGCAGTCATGGGCTCTAGCCCACGGCTTCCAGTTTTCAGCCACAAAGTCATGTGTCTTGCACTTCTGTTGGCGTCGTACGATTCATCCGGAACCCACACTTTACGTTAATGACGGTCCACTCACTGTAGTGGAGACATATAAATTACTAGGACTGGTTTTCGACACTCGATTGATTTGGCTCTCTCATATTTGTCAGCTTAAGCAGAAGTGCTGGCAGCACCTCAATGCTGTCCATTGCCTGAGCAACACCAATTGGGGTGCAGATCGCTGCACGCTGCTGCAGCTCTATATAGCCCTTGCCCAATCTCGAATTGACCATGGGAGTGTGGTTTATGGTTCGGCAGCACTTTCAGCACTGTATTTACTCAACCCTGTGCACCACTGTGGGATTCAGTTGGGGACAGGAGCTTTTAGGACGAGTCCGGTAACCAGCGTAATGGTGGAGGCTGGTGTCCCTCCACTACAGATCAGATGTGCGCAACCGCTCAACAGTTACGCAGCACACATTCATAGTTCCCCTGCGCATCCGAATAACCATCTGCTTTTCCCACCCGCAGCAGTCCGTCTCCCACATCAGTGGCCCAGATTGGGGCTAACGATTGCGGTTCGCATGCAGTCCCTTCTCTCCGAACTGGAGTCCTTCCCTTTACCACCTCTACTTGTGGTCCGTTCACTTATGCCTCCGTGGTGTACGCCTCGGCCGCAGCTTCGTCTGGACCTTTTGCATGGCCCTAAGGACTGTGTTAATCCCGCTGCTCTCCGCTGTCACTTCCTCTCGATTCTTGACATGTTCTGGGCCTCTGAAGTGGTTTACACTGACGGCTCAATGGCTGATGGTCATGTAGGTTTTGCATATGTTCATGGAGGACATATTGAGCGGCAGTCCTTGCCAGTTAGCTGCAGTGTTTTCACTGCAGAGCTGACGGCCATGTCTCGTGCTCTTGAGTATATTCGCTCATGCCCTGGCGAGTCATTTCTCCTGTGTACTGACTCATTGAGCAGCCTACAAGCTATCGACAAGTGCTACCCTCGCCACCCTCTGGTAGCATCCATTCAGGAATCCATCTATGCCGTGGAACAGTCGCACCTCTCCGTGGTGTTTGTGTGGACCCCAGGTCACGTTGGAATCCCCGACAACAAACTTGCCGACAGGCTGGCCAAACAGGTGACGTGGAAACCATTTCTGGAGATAGGCATCTCCGAAGCTGACCTGCATTCTGTCTTACACAGCAGGGTTCTCCAGCTTTGGGAGATGGACTGGCATAACAGCACTCATAACCAACTGCGTGTCATTAAGGAGACTATGAATGTGTGGAAGTCTTCCATGGGGGCCTCTCACAGGGAGTCAGTTGTCCTCTGCCGGCTCCGCATTGGCCATACGTGGCTAACGCATGGATACCTACTCCGTCGCCAGGACCCACCTCAGTGTCACTGTGACTTCCAAATGACAGTCATCCATCTCTTTCTGGACTGCCCACTTTCTGGACTGCTCTGCGGCAGACTTTTAACTTTCCCAGCACCCTGCCTTCGGTGTTGAGCGACAGTGCCTCCACAGCAGCTTTAGTTTTACGTTTTATCTGTGAGAGTGGGTTTTATACTTCTGCGTAGGTTTTAGTGCATGTCCTTTCTCCATCTGTCTCTTCCACCCTAGTGCTTTTAGGGTGGAGGTTTTAATGTGTTACAGAGTGGCTGGCTTTCCCATTTTATTCTCGTGGTTGTACAGCCACTGTAATCTGCTTTCATGTTTTACTCTCTTCTGTTTCTAGCGTCTGTGTTTTCTTGTCCTCTCTTGTTCCTTTTAGTGTTCATTGCCTTCCCTTCATTCGTGTGGCTTTTCCTTTCTTTCCGTTTTGTGTTATATGTTTGGTTCGTCTTATTCTCAAACTTGTGGCACTGTTTTATTAGGAACAAGGTACCAATGACCTTGTAGTTTGGTACCTTCTCCCACCTTTAAACCAACCAACCACTACGTGGGTGCTAGCCAACTTTACAAATGAACAGAGGTTTGCCAAATGGCAAAGTATGCTTAACTTGAAGTTCAAATGAAAGAAAATTTATAACACTGACATACCATGTTTAATCTCGCAGACTAAATTTTTGAGGGTGCAACATTTTTGGTGCTCAAGAAAGATGTGAAATTTGCACGTACATTTGGGACAGCCCCAATTAAATATTTGATAGCTGTGGTAGAAGAAGCAGTTTTGAAACTTCAGAGTCATCTTGCAGAAGAGACCGGGAGGGACACATGCCAAATTTGAACAACGTGAGTGCTGCTGAAAAGTTCAGTAGTAGGAATGCTCTGCAAGACTCAAGAGCAGACAAGCACCTCACCATTTTATCTGCTGACTAGGGGAACCCCAGTGACCTTCTCTCACAAACTGAGTACAACAGCAAAATAGATGATTTGGCCGATGACCCTGTACCTCGAAATAAGAGGGGATCTGACTTGCAGGACTCAGAGGAAAATCTGTAGACCACCTCAAGAAGAGCTTTTTCCAGATAATTTAATCAAGGTCCTGCACCAACAGGCTGCATAACACCAAGACTGCACAGTCTACCAAAGATCAATGAGAGTGGGCCCCTCCTTGCCCCATAGTAAAGTGCACTGGAGTGCCTTCTAAATTGTTAGCCAAACATCTGAAGTTGCAATCAGGACTCCTTGAGAGCAGAAGCAGCCATCTTATTTGAAATTCAGAGAATTTCATAGGATACCTGAAGACATTTAGACTAAAACTGTTGGTTCTTTCAATGAGCTCTGATGATGTTTACTTATTCATGGAAGTATCTCTTAAAGATTTATTGGAAACTATTAGCAGCAAGTTCCAGAAAGACACTGTAACGTTGTTTAAACGTATACTTTCCTCAACCTATTCCTTATTTAGTAACAAGTGTTTCGAACAAGTGGGTGGTTTCACGTGGAGTTTCCCCCCTCCCCAATGGCCAACTATTTTATGGAAGACTTCAAGCCAAAAGCACTGTGATCGGCAACTTGCCAGCCTTCCTGCTTCTGGTGGTATGTTGATAATATAGGAGGGTAAGTCAATTATTATCCACAAAGTAATTATAAAATTTTATTGTAATCAAATAGGAAACTTACAAGAACATCATTTTTCAACATAGTCTCCTTTCATTTCAATGCCCTTGGTCCATCATTGTACAAGCTTCGTGGTGCCCTCATAAAAGAAGGTTCTCAGTTGAGCTGCAAACCAGGAATGCACCACTTCTTTCACTGCTTCGTCCGAGACAAATCAATATCAACAGCCCCTTAATGCCTGTTTGAGTGAGCCAAACAAGTGATGGTCAGAAGCGGCAAGATTGGGAATATGTGGAGAATGATCTGGTACTTCAAATTTGAGTTTCTGAAGTGTTTCAGTAGTGTGGGCTACAGTATGCAGATGGACATTGTCGTGCAACAACATAACACATTTTGACAGCAATCCTCGGCATTTGCTTTGAATTGCAGGCTTTAGCCTGGCAGTAAGTATCTTACTGTAACATACACTGTTAATTGTTGTGCCCCTTTTCCCATAGTGTTCCAGTACTGGACCTTGTGCATCCCAAAAAGCTTAAGCATCAGTTTTCCTGCAGATGGTTGGGTCTTGAACTTTTTCTTGCACATTGAATTTGGATGTTTCCATTCCATACTCTGCTGTTTACTCTCCGGCTTGTAATGATGCATCCATGTTTCGTCACCAGTAATGATCCTGTCTAAGAAGTTGTCCCCTTCATTTCCATTGTGATCCAAATGTTTTTTTTTTTTTGCAGATGTCCAAGTGCGTTTGTTTATGCAACTGTGTGAGTTGTTTAGGGACCCATTTTGCTCAAACTTTATGAAACCCAAGTCTGTTGTGGATGATTTTGTAGGCAGAACTGTGACTAATTTGCAGATGGTGCCACTTCGTCAATAGTTAATTGTGGTGTCACCGCCAGACACCACACTTGCTAGGTGGTAGTTTAAATCGGCCGCGGTCCATTTAGTACATGTCGGACCCGCGTGTCGCCACTGTGTGATCGTAGACCTAGCGCCACCACAAGGCAGGTCTCGTGATACGAACAAGCACTCACCCCAGTTGTACGGACGACCTAGTTAGCGACTAGATGTACGAAGCCTTTCTCTCTCATTAGCCGAGAGACAGAATAGCCTTCAGCTAAGTTAATGGCTACGAACTAGCAAGGCGCCATTAGCCTTACAGTGATTGTAATTAAAGTCTCCTGTGTATCGTCAAGAGCGATGTACCACAATGATTGATTAAAGATAAGTATTAATCCAGCTACGTACTTTTCTTCATAGCATTAATTACGTAGCCTGTTCCAGTACTTCACGCCCGTCTGCGTTAGTCTAGCGTGCATTTTCAGCCATCTCGATCTACAAGGTGTTGGCCCAGCTGCCGACACATCATTAATCATCTAAGAGAATCATTTCACATCAACACTCAATGGTTTCTTCATTTGTGGAGGTAAATGGTAGTCCGGCTCCTTCATCGTGCGTAATACTTGTGTGACCATTTCGGAATTTTTCAATCCATTCATAGACACTCCGTTATGGCAAGACACTTTTCCCATACTGTATCGAAAATCTTTGATGAATTTCGGCCCCTGATATGCCTTTTGACCACAAAAAATGGATCACTTTGGTGCAAATAGACAGTGGAGCAGCACGGCAGTGGTAACGAAACTAACCTAGCAGCTTGAAAATTTCAAAGATATAACAACAAATAAACAAAGCATGTGTCATCAACAGAAAATGACAGTACTACCGAAATAAACAAAAATATAACTACATTGCGGACAATAGACTTACCCTTGCATTTGGCGTGTGGCCCCACAGAATAGAAACATTACGTGTATTTCTCATGCATCTGAACTCTCTCCATTAAAATGTTCAGTTAGTTCACATGGAAATGGAAAAAGATGGCGTCTACCATTTCTTGGTTATTTTTAGAAGGAAAGCCGACAAAACAGTGGAACACAGTGTGTACTATGAGCAGACTCATACAGAGTTATATTCGCAGACCAAAATCTATCATCACATTGTACAGTGTGGGTAGTGTCTTAGTCATGGTACATAGAGCAAGCATGTCAGTCTCAAATACCGACAGCCTGCCAGGTGATTGCAATGCCTAAGAGCAATGTCCCAACAAAACGATTACTCTGAAGGAAAAAAAAAGGTACTTAATGCAGTCTGATCAAAGTGGGTTCATTGTAAGGGTGCAATTGAAGATGCATAGGAAACTACTGCAGTATTTTGGTGGCATGTCTTCAAGATTTGAGAGGATCTGTGAGAAATGAATGTCCGTTGACAAGCTTGGAGAACCTGTTGTGTTTAGTTGTAGATGATATTGGCCTGAGAAAACATGGCATATACAACATCTCATGCCAGTATAAAATGTTTCATATTGAGCAGTCATGTCACACCACGCAAGAATGTTGGGCCTGACGCCATCGACGTACAAGCTTGAGCCAGTTTGACAAATCAGCTGTACCAGAACCCTGGTTGGACCTGAGGCATCGCATGTTCTGTGAAGTTTGAAGTTTCATCCTCAGCACCATCTTTCTGTGATTGTCTTTTTTAAAAAAAGGGGCCATGTAAACCCATGTGGTAGGTAACCTTAGCGATAGGGATGCAGGATTTCAGCTTGACAGTGCCTGGAATCCAGAACTGGCTGTCACTGAATTTAAACAGGAGAAATAAGAACTTCCAATTTCTGACTGGAGCCATCACAATGCAGAGAATCAATTCAGATTTTAACCACAGCAGTGTCTGATAGGACAGTCATTGCACATATAGCACCCGCAGAAAACCTCTTTACATTTTGGCAGAGGCACTAGGAAAGCTATTCTCATCTAACTATGAGTACCTATCCGTGTATGTGTAATTCCTACTCCTGATCCCCAATAAATTTTGGCATCACTACTCTGGTGTCACCAGTTATCTTGCAGCACTGAACACAGCAACCACCACCATCTAAAGGTGTAAAGCAGTTGTTCCCATGAAATGTTGTGGGACTTACACAATGTTCTCCCATCCCAGAAGTGCATTTGCAACAGATCTCTTCAGGAAAGCCTGAAAAGTCACAGTTCAGATGGTCTTTAAAAAGAAGAAAATGTGGGCTTTTAGATAAGGTATGTCAGTCAGAAAACAAATAACTATTAGCTTGGTTGAATTTTCAAGTGAACATGGTTTCATGAATTTTAATTATTGGATATTTTTTAAATGAAGTGTTTATACATTAACTATTTACACTGTTATCAGCAGCCTATGAACTGTACAGCGAGTAACTAGGTTTTGAAGAATATGGCTTGGATAAGAATTTGGATACTTCAAATATATGTGGTACATGTACAGGCATTTAGACATTACCAGGTACATAAGAGAGACTGAAAATTTGAGGTTGCAGATGAATCTTTCCCCGTTACTGTTACAAATGGGACAGATGGCAGAAAAAAAAGTATTTACCACAATATGATGAAAAGGGTAATTGCTACTTGCTGTATAGAGATGTTGAATCATAGACAGGTACAACAAAAAGACTGCTGTACCTTTGAGCTTTCGGCCAAAAGGACCCTAGTCCGGCCTTAGTTACCAGAGACAATGATCATGTGTGTGCGAGTGGTTGTGTGTGTGTGTTGTACTTACGTGAATGTATGTTTTTCTACATTAGAAGGAGACCTTTTGGCGGAAAGCTCACATGTATAGTATTCTGTCTGTTGTGATTGTCTGTGACTCCTCTCTGCTATATGGTGAGTAGCAGTCCACCATTTTAATAATATTGTTATTCCATCCTGGATTTTTCATTGTTTAAAAAAAAGATTTTGTTCTAGGAGTGCCTTTATTGCAAGTGGTGCTATTACACCCAGCTGTGTTACACATTGTTCTAGATTTTAAAGAATGTGAGTTTCCAGTCTGCACATTATCTATTTGCCACAGTTTGTAGACCTAAAGTCACATTCTATAAAAGAAATGAATATTTTAAAATTTTTTTGTCATAATTCATTACGATGAGCAGTCTAAGCCTGCCGGCTAGTTTTGAACTGGGCCCTACTCAGTTATGGGTGCATGGTTTATGGGTCAACTAGACCATCTTATTTTAAATGATGAATGTGTTGTACAAGGAATTATGCTGGCCACCAGGCCCCTCAGTACCAGCACTATTCCCAGCCTCTATACTATAGCTGGTGGGTCTCCAATTAACCAGGCATCGGCTTCTCATGCTGCTTCAGGCTTACTAAATACCATCCACACTACAGTTAGTTACATACCATACAGTCATTAAACCAATTGACTGAACAACTTTTCACTAGTCATCTGGGAGCTTATTCAATTGTTTCATACTTAGTTTTGTGCAGGTGCTTAAGAGGTCATGAATTACCGTAGATTTGAAAATTTTTAAGAAGGAATGTGCTGTAAATTTAACTTTGTCTCTGTTTTATAACTTTTGGATGAGCAACATTTTAATGTAGTATAAACATACTTTTCCAAGTAAGGGAAATCCTTAGCTATTCAGTTGTTTTCCCCAATCATGTCTCAGTTTCTCCTTATAAATGGGTGCACCATATACAGTAAAAAAATCCTTTTTACACTTTTCAGCAGACTAACCCAAAAAGTGTAAAATGCAGGAAAGTTTAATATACAGGAAAGCATTAGGAGACACAAGTGAAAAGAAATAAATTACTCTTATTGTCATGCTCTTTATATTGTTCAAAATATGAAATTAAAACAATTTAAATTTTCCCAATTTAAAAAAATCTAAAATAATTACTTGCTTTTGTTTCTTTCTAACAGCAATTAGATCTGCTTCTCTCTCTGTACTATACAAAGCATCAATCACAAAGGCAGTGGCTGAGCACTGACACACACAAACGTGAGGGGGATCCTCCCTCTTCATTACAATTGTGGCCAATGGTATAAATAAAACACGGAAGCAAAAGTCTTTCATGAAACCACATTAAAAAATTATTGCTGTTCTATTGTGAGACACATTAGTAATCATTATAAAATTATGGTAAATAAAACTTGTAACACAATATTGGTTAAAACACTTAAGTTTGCACGAAATCTATAGCTTGTTGCATATCAGGAGGTTACTCAGTTCAGGGACATTCTGGATGAGAAAGTGGGTGGAAATTGTTGCCATGTTATGTAGAATCCTAAGGAGGAAAGTTTACATTTGCATTAAGTTAAACCAATGTAAGTCTGCGCACCAAATATGGATTAGCAATATGTCACTCAGAAGTAACATTGATTTGTGAAAGCCCATTGTAGAGACAGCTGTCTTCAAAAGTGGTGTTTATTTCTATAAATGACTCTGGAATTAATTAAAGCTGTTGTAATACAACACAGTGGGCGGGAGGGGGTTGCTACTAAAGTCACTATTGTCAGATTGTGATTATCATTAATGCAGTGACTCGGCATACCTTCCCACCCTTCCAAATTCTGCAAACCTATAACACAGGTGGCCATGACCCAACATGCCGACAATGAAATTCTTGCTTACTGTGCTAATACTACATTGCGGGATCAATAACTTATAATCTGTTTTTTTCTGCTTTGTTTCAAGGTTGACTTTGAGCAGGAATATGATGTACTTTTTGCAGAAACCCATCTGAGAATCCATGTTAAAGGTCGTGATAACATCAGAGAAAATGTAAAATGCAGGAAATGTTGTTACACGGAATTGTTAACAATGAGAAGTCACTGTATTGAGAGAATAGGACTTCTGTTGGGACAGCAAAAATGAATGTGAAAAGCAGGAAAATGTAAAATGTTTTTACTGTACATTGCATAATTGCATCTGATTCTGAAATCACTGGGGCAAGTGAAGTATCAATATAGAGAAATGTGAACTAATGCAAAATATACTTGACAGCCTCACCCAGTAGGGAAAACATCTATCATCCAGCTGTGTACTAAGTCACGGGGATATCTGAGGAAACTAACAAACCAACTTGGCAGCCAAGAATTGGTGGAGGTAACATAATGCAAAGTAACATGCAATTCGTTGCAGACTGTCATCTCACAGCTAAGTATGTGCAAAAATGGTGGTGAGGGACAGTAATCTGTTGACAATAAAACCAACGTTTTGTCTGTACCTTTCCTCCTACTGGTCTCTCTGACAGGATGTCATCAGGGAATATTATGTTTTAATCCATGTTGCTTATTGAAATTGGTATTGTACGAGGGCCGTTCAGAAAGTAACCTCCGGTTGATTTAAAAAAATACACCAAGTTAAATAAAAATATTTTAATATATACATCTTACAACTACATCTTTGCAATATTTTTCTACATAGTCTCCATAGCGATTGAGGCACTTATCGTATCTCTTCACACGCTTTGAAATTCCTTCTGCATAAAAATCACCCGCTTGTGCCTGGAGCCAGCCTGTGACCGCATCTTTGAGCTCTTCGTCGTCATCAAACCGCTGTGACCCGAGCCATTTCTTCAAATGCATGAAGAGGTGATAATCACTTGGCGCCAGGTCTGGGCTGTAAGGTGGATGGTTGATAACGTCCCACTTGAAGGACTCAAGAAGGGCCGTTGTTCTGCGAGCAGAGTGAGGACGGGCGTTATCGTGCAAAAAAACTATACCGGAAGTCAGCATACCACGGCGTTTGTTCTGTATAGCCCGTCGTAACTTTTTTATTGTTTCACAGTACACGTCTTGATTAATGGTCGTACCACGTTCCATGAATTCAACCAACAACACCCCTTTGGCATCCCAAAACACCGTTGCCATCAGTTTTCTGGCAGAAAAATCTTGCGAGGCTTTTCTTGGTTTGGTAGGCGAATTTGAATGTGCCCACATCTTTGATTGTTCTTTTGTCTCAGGGTTCACGTACTTAATCCAGGTTTCGTCACCGGTCACGATTCTGTTTAACAATGGTTCTCCTTCGTCCTCATAACGTGACAGAAAGTCTAATGCAGAGGCCATTCTTTGAGTTTTGTGGTGGTCGGTAAGAATTTTGGGCACCCATCGTGCACAGAACTTACGGTAACCCAATCTTGCTGTCACTATCTCGTACAAGAGAGTCTTAGATATCTGTGGAAAACCAGTAGACAACTCCGACATTGAGAAACGTCGATTTTCACGAACTTTTGCATCAACTGTCTGAACGAGTTCGTCAGTCGCCAATGATGGTCTACCACTCCTCTCTTCATCATGAACGTTTTCTCGTCCACTTTTAAATAAACGTACCCATTCACGGACAACTCCTTCACTCATAACTCTTGGTCCGTACACGGCACAAAGCTCACGATGAATAGCTGCTTCAGAATATCCTTTGGCTGTAAAAAACCTTATGACAGCACGCACTTCACATTTGGCGGGGTTTTCTATTGCAGCACACATTTCAAACTGCCACAAAAACTAAACTAGCGCAGGTACGATGTTCACTCGACCACGGCTTGATGCCGACTGACCTGTTGAGTGCGTGAACGCACAGATGGCGTCGCTACTCCCCCCACAACCCGCACTGTGACCAATCGGAGGTTACTTTCTGAACCGCCCTCGTATTATCACTTTTAACTACACTAGCTTCTCGTGACTAATATATCAGCATTGTCATGTGCCCAAATTACATGATTTTTTTTTATTGGAAAGTAACTTCAGAAACTTTTTCCAGATTACTAGACTGTGCATTGAAGTTATTGTCTGTATTGAGGATTATATGATTTTTGGTTAGCCCTAATTTGCAGTGTTTGTACTGGCCTTTGCATGGAATCTGTGACTAAAATTAATTTTCATCAAATCACTTTACTGAAGTGTAGATTGTGAGGTATTGCATTATTGTTGTTAATAGTAATTAATGTCAATAAACATGCAAAGGAAGCCAGTCAATAGTTGGTTCAACTTTTTGATTTTGTTTTATGTTTGTTGAGTTCTTGCACTTGAGGATTTAGTGTCCATATACACACTTGGAGCAATGCTTTGGTTCTCACTGTACACCTGTTCCATGTATTTGAAGTAAACCAAAACACCTTAAATTTGTGCATGTATTAGTATAGTTTAAGTTTATTTGTTTGTTACAAATAATATTTTTCATGCAAAACTGACTCCACTCTGTTAGTCATCACACTTCACTTAGAACTGTGGAATGATGATGATGATGATGATGATGATGATCAGGTATGTCTTCTGACTTAGATTCAGTGATTATCCAGTTTGACAGCACAAGTCATCTTTAGTTTACTGATACTAATGGTATTGCTTCCACTGCCAGGAAGACGATTCTTCTGACTTCTCTGCAGTTGAGCTCTGTATTGTCATCTGCCTTTGTGGAGTTGATAGAAAAGTACAGCCTTTAAACATTGATACAGCTGGCTTTTGCTGTTACTACAGATTGTGACTGCAGGTGAAGATCAACAGCTTCAGTTTAGCATGGGTTTTAACCTGCAGAATCTGCCCTATCATACTGGATGAAGGTTGGTAGGGTCAGTTCTATAGATGTTGGAATTGTTGTACACTATTGGGCAGTTAAAAAGTATATTTGTTGAAGCAGTTTCCATACTGAATGCTGTGGTCATTGAAAGAATGAAGAAAAGACCGAAGACATAGTACTAAAGGTACCTTTATTTTCACGAGATATGTTTACAATAAAAGAGGATGACCACATCTGCTTTCTGAAAATAGCAACCCATTAAAAAATGTCAGCCATATGAGTCACATAAATAAGTTCCAGGATCACATTCATTTAAAATTATCATGACACTAATACTCTGTTTCAGATGGAAAATGTCATAAAACAATCTGAAGAGTGCCGCAATCGTGCTCTTGACACTGCAAAGCGAATTCACGAAGAATATAGACCTCTAAAACTAGAAATTGACCGTATGAGGCGTGAATATTTGGGCCTAGAAAGGCTACCAGAACTGCATGAAGAGGAAGGGGATTTAATTACTCCTGAGTAAGTTACACTTGCCTAATTCTGTTAAGTAATTATGTTTCTCTTAAGTGATAGTATCTGTTCTTGATGGTGGCAAGAATCCTGAGCATTGTGTGTGTGTGTGTGTGTGTGTGTGTGTGTGTGTGTGTGTGTGTGTGTGTGTGTGTGTTTTCCATCATTCTATAAATGAGAGGTTGTATAGGGTGAAACGTTGGCTTTATGATTGCTAGGAAGTGGCCTCAGACTGCACTGCGACTATCTACCTTTGGGTTTTATGATTTTTTTGTGTGCTTGTGCATGTCACCAAATAATACAACATTCACATTTAGAGTCTGTCACTACTACAACCACCTCACAATGGCTGTATCTCACTGTGTACCAAATTACAGGAGATATATTTCTGAGGGTTTAACCTAAATTGTTTCTTTTATCCTTTGGCTTCTGGCAGACAGTTACAATCCCACAAGCTTTCAGCTGAATACTCCTCAGCCATTATTGAGTTGCTGCCATGCCGTTGATGACTTTGTCCTTATACATCCATGCTGCCCGGTCTGATGTTGTTGGTGCTTAGTTCAGTGGAAGATATATCAAAATGCAACATTTAATTTCTGGATTCACTGTGCCTGCTTCAGCTTTGCAGTGCTTGGATACTGTGCTGTATAAAGTTTCAGGTCATTGTCTTTATTGGGGGTGTTCAGTTCCTTCTTTTTATTGTGCTGTCCCAAAGGTTGTCATGATTGTGACAAAAGATTTGTTGAATGCAGTTCAGTGTTCCATGTTCTAAAACATTTTCTGCCTTACTTGATTTCATAGGATAGCATAGGTATAAGCACCTCTTGGGTCCTGTCCATAGGGACGTGAAAATGTAGCATCTATTTTCGGCAAAATTAGCATGTATTTTTGCTGAAATTCCCACATTTTTTTTGTAAATCAGTAGGCATACAAATTTAAAAAATTGCCACACTATATGCCTGATGATCAAAATACCCATAAGAAATGATTGGAGATAAAGTAATAATAAAAGAGAATAAATCGTTCTTTTTCTCTCTAATAAGTGGAATGTTTGCTTCTGCAAAAACTTCAACCATTTTTTTCCCAAAATGGTCTTCGCTATTCTTATTCTTTTGTCTACTCATCTTTTATTGGTCTTCTTGAAAAGCAGCATTTATTTCCTTGGCCTGGTTGAAACACATTGGCTAGGTTTATTTTCCAGGTGGTGCAAGAGTGGACACTGTAGTGTAGTAGTCGACCACAAATGTAAACAAACAATTTTGACTGTGCGTGTGGTTCAGGGGATCAAACCCTGCCACCTTCTCACAGGCCAGCCAGCCTACACCACTCCTCTGTTTCTCTGCAGAAACAGAACTAACATGTGGTCATAGAGATAGCTGATCCATACAGTGTTGAGAGACCTGTAATTGAAGATAAGAGTAATAATGAGCAATGCACAACCCAAGACAAAATGGAGTGCACAAAGCATTTGTGCTATTGCTTGTCAGAATGAGTATCCTCACACATAAGCTCCTTTAGAGGTTTGATATTTTTAATGTCATGTGTTAAAATGTGATGCATTAATACATGGCAGTCAGACCAATTGTGACAAAGCCTCATGTGAAACCAAGGATACAGCAAGATCGCTTCTGCATGATCCATCTGCCCTCTTCCACATTAGCAGCAACTGAAGAAAACAATTAGTTCATGCACATTTTGAAGTATGCCACCACTGCTGACTGCAATAAACTCATCAGTGGTGCAACGTCTCCTCTCTGCCCTTTTATAGCTTTCATTTTGTCAAATTATGAGGGGAATCCCAAAAGTAAGGTCTCCTATATTTTTATAAGTACATTGACCTGTTTATTTCTACAATGGTTTACATCAGTTTACAGCTTGAACATTTAGCTATTTTTCGACAGTCACCATTTTTGTCGATGCATTTTTGTAGACGCTGTGGCAGTTTTTGTGTGCCCATGTCATACCAGCTCTCTGCCATGCTGTTCTGAAGGTTATGAACCTCTTCTTTCATCTCGTCATCAGAGCTGAATCGCTGGGGCCACAAATAACGCTGACAGGTACTGTGAGACTGAGTAAACTCAAACGGGCAATAAACATTCTCCATGACAACACTCGCCCACACATCGCTCGGCAAACCGTTGCTCTCCTGCAACAGTTTCTGTGGAACATAATCACCCACCCACCGTATAGTCGTGACTTGGCACCAGTGAGTTTCACCTGTTCCGTAGGTTAAAGGAACATTTGGCCGGAAAGCAATTCAGCTCCGACAATGAGGTGAAAAAAGAGGTTCATAACTTTCTGAACAGCATGGTGGCGAGCTGACATGACATGGGCATTCAAAAACTGCCAAGGCATCTACAAAAATGCATCGACAGAAATGGTGACTATGTCGAAAAATAGCTAAATGTTCAAGCTGTAAACTGATGTAAACCATTGTAGAAATAAACAGGTCTATGTACTTAAAAGGAGACCTTACTTTTGGGATTACCCTCGTAGAACCGTGCCCAAGGTGACATCCTCAAATTTCTTCATAAAACATTTTAGTATGGATGAAGCCAACGAACTTTTCATTGAAACACTTTCCATTTGCTCAAAGTACTGTCAGTCATAAAAAAAAATCCAGATCTTTGTAACCAATCAGACAGTTGTGGTATCAAAGAAATCTCAGAGAATATCCTTATTGCTTTTAATAGGAACACTCAATAATAATGAGACCTCATCATAGCTGACGTATCACTTCCAATTCAGCTGCTGAAGTCATCCATATTCTTGATATGACGTGATATGGTATGCACAATTAGCTCTCTGCAGAATAGGAACAATGAACAGATTTTTTGCCAATGTAATGTTGTTGACCCAGTGATATTCAATGGGCTGAAAGCTAATTCCTTCTATGATATTTTGGGCAGATGATGTGTACGTTGACTAGGCCCCGAGGGTGGAGATTAACATCATTATCTTCCAGTAATAGCTGCATTAGAAGCTGTGACATCTTCATTATTATCCTTGGCATTGGGTCCTGCAGAGATTGCTGATAGGTATTCTCTTCAAGCATCAGTCAGGTTTGTGCTTCACAGTCAGCTTGTTCCAAAATTACAGTGCACTGCCAATGTCAAATGGCAGAACCACAATGAGGGAGTCATTTTGTAATCTGCAAAGTACATTGTGTTCAACCCTATGCACATTAGGTGCCAGTAGTACGATTTCAAATGATTGTGCTCCTTCGCAACAAACATAGTCCACATTCTCACTGGGCAAGTCACGCACTGTATGTTCAACATCAATTTTCATTTTATTGGGAAACTCTGCGTTACTGGGGCAAAGTTAATTTCATTCCTAAGTGCTGAGATGACGTCAGTGTTGAGATCTGTCATGTTTATAATTGTTTTATTAATTTACACACCACACCACTTTAAACCCAACTGAATTACACTCCGTATTTTTTATGGTACTCCTCTGTGATGACATATCTTTGCACAGTGGTGATGGGCTAGATTCAGTACAATCCAATTATTAGAGTGACTCCATCAATTGCTGGTGGTCTGCAGCTCATGGCTGTTTAATCCAACTGCGTGCTAGTGAAATGTATTGTCTCAAAGACCTCAGTGGTGTCTTGATGTGATGCCATGCTACAGCAAGTTGTAGAATAATCTCATCATGGCAGTTTAGCAGGAAGGCTTTAGAGCTTAACAGATTAGCCTACTTCACACAAAACTTGCCGAAGAATTTGATGATATGCCGTGTTTCCTCCTTGTAGGGGTACGTAAGGTATAGGTGGTTGATCTTGTGATTGAATTAAAATCTTGGAAGATGCGCTCAATAAATAAGGCAGCATGTCTTAGTAGAGCATGGGATTATGCCATTGTGAGAAAGTATGCTGTAGTCGAATTAAGTCGGGTGATGCTGAGGGAATTAGATTAGGAAATGAAACACTTAAAATAGTAAAGGAGTTTTGCTATTTGGGGAGCAAAATAATTGATGATGGTCGAAGTAGAGAGGATATAACATGTAGGCTGGCAATGGCAAGGAAAGCGTTTCTGAGGAAGAAAAATTTGTTAACATGGAGTATAGATTTAAATGTCAGGAAGTCGTTTCTGAAAATATTTGTATGGAGTGTAGCCATGTATGGAAGTGAAACGTGGACGATAAATAGTTTAGATAAGAAGAGAATAGAAGCTTTCAAAATGTGGTGCTACAGAAGAATGCTGAAGATTAGATGGGTAGATCACATAACTAATTAGGAGGTACTGAATAGAATTGGGGAGAAGAGGAGCTTGTGGCACAACTTGACTAGAAGAAGGGATCGGTTGGTAGGACATGGTCTGAGACATCGAGGGATCACCAATGTAGTATTGGAGGGCAGCATGGAGGGTAAAAATCGTAGAGGGAGACCAAGAGATGAATACACTAAGCAGATTCAGAAGGATGTAGGTTGCAGTAGGTACTGGGAGATGAAGAAGCTTGCACAGGATAGAGTAGCATGGAGAGCTGCATCAAGACAGTCTCAGGACTGAAGACCACAACAACAACAACAACAACAACAACAACAAAAACAACATGCTGATCATAAATATTGCCATCATTGGTGATGGAATGAGCATGAGCTATATCTTGGTCGGCAGCATGAGGTTGAAGACATAAATGTGATGTAGTCAGTTACCACTTAAGTGATTGAGGAGTAATTGCCCAAAAGCTCATGGAATTTTAACCAGCTGATGCAGCGCAAAGCCTGGGAAGATCTTATTAACCCTTCTATTGCTACAGACAAGCTCTTTGTATTCTATGTTTAGGCTGCCTTTCTTATGTATGTACTACCGACCAGATACGGTTACCTGTTCTGAAAGACGGCGTTCCAGCTGATATGAAATACTTATCTGACTTCTGAAAACTATTAGGTGAAAAAAATTTTATTTTTGCACATCTTAGTCTTCACTTGATAAAGTATTTAATTTCTTTTCATTATATGCCATATTTACTGTACTGTATCAGATTAATTAAAATATTATACAAAAGTTTAAAGTTTCTGCAGTGGTATAAAATCAATGTGTAAATTTTGCATACAGTTGATTTTAGCTCATATATTGCAGCGAACAAAATGTAGGTAAGGTAAGAAAACTTTATTTAAAATTTAGAGCAGAAAGATATTTCATTTCGTTCTAGAGTTATTGGGTTTTAATATCTGAAGGACAGCCTCACACATCGCGCCCATTTATGTCTTTGCGCATTGCAAATCATGTGGTTGTAAAGGATTCAAAATATTGAAACACAGTTTTCTGCAAATGTTTGCATGCAATGAGCCATGTGTATTGTGTGATAAATACTCTAAATGTTTTTATTCGCCGAGGTATGCATGTAACTCGCCTGCAGCAGGGAGAGTTCGATGCCTCTGGACGCATTCAGACATCTATAACACCGTAAGAAAATCCAAGCAACACATATATAAACATACACAACACGTGGGGAATGGCATAGCAGTACATGCATACATTCCCACAATAGTGAATGGGTTAATTGTGATACTTGTAGTCCAATTGGTTAGACTGGCTGGCAGCATTGGAGAAAGGATTTAGTTGGCTCTATTGCTATTTATGTAATCACACTATCTAAGGTCATGATATATTTTAAATATTTAACAGCACATTGTCAGTCTATATGAAGAATAAACCTAGTTTCTGTAAATCTGTATTGTGTTCAGTGCTTTCTGGCTTTCTGACATGGCTCACAAATTTTCTTTAGAGCCAGATGATGAATATAAAGTAGAAAACAAAATCATTTGAATGATATATCAGCATATTAGAAAGTTGACTGAAGTCTAAAAATTTTTTAAAAAAGCCAATTCTTTATAGAAAAGGATGTTATATCTTCCTTGATTATCTGTATACACAGAGGTATAGTTTCAGAAATGCGAAGCTACAGTATGCAAAATACTTCTCTTCTACACAGCTCGTAATAAGTTAAGAAACTGTTCCACACATCATAATTTAAGGGGAAACGGTGGCAGAAATAATGAAAAAATTACAAATTATTTTTATTTGCTTATTTGATAGTAAATATAACTGAGATTATTATCCCAAATTTTTTCCTTGAAATTCGAACTACAAATGGCATAAAAATATTAAAACCCTAAGCAGTGTAATGCGTCAATCCCGCTTTTCAGTGTACCAAATGGAGGAAAAATTTTATTGCAGAATTTGGCCTGTGAACCTAGAAAATATAGCTTTATAAGGCTGTGATTTTTTTGTATACGTAACATCAGTGCTGTAAAGAAGGCTGTGGAGCCAATTTCTGGTTCAATCAGTGTGGTATAGAAGGCTGTGGAGTTTTGTGCTGTTCAGTGGGATTTGAGTGACGCTTGATTTATTGTGCCATTCTTTGTGCAAGGTTGAATCTGTTGATCCCTTTTTACAATGCCTAGGCCTGGTAAAGTATTTAAAAAATATAGTAAGTCCCATATTTCCAATATAAATAGAAAAACTGACATAGAGGTTAGGGTTGGGCCTGCAGATGCAAACATTAGCTTGTCTCTAAGTGCATCTAAAATAAAACTTGGGACAGAGATTGTGTCAGAAGAAACAAATCATGACAGGAAACAGGTTTCAGAATTGTGGATCTGGAAATGGTGGCAGAAGCACTTAGAAAAACCTGCAAGTGCTCTGTTTGTGGAGGAAATGTGGATTTGGTTGATGATGGAAAGAGAGAAGGTTTGGTTTGCACATTGCACATTTTGTGTCAAAACTGTGACGCTGACAGACCATTCAAGACATCAAAGGTTGGTAATAGAATCTATGAAGCCAATATGAGATTTGCTTATGGACTAAGATGTATAGGAATTGGAAGAGATGGTGGAAACCTTTTATGTGGTATTATGAACATACCTGGTCCTCCCCTAAAATTTTCTGCAGTGAATACTGATCTCAATGCAGTTGCAGAAGTAAGTGAAGAGAGCATGAAAATGGCAGTCCTGGGGGCAATTCAAGAAAATTGTGAAGCAACTAATAGCAACGATATAGCAGTTTCCTGTGACAGTTCCTGGATGAAGACACTTGATGTCTAAATATTGTTCTGCATGTCCCTTGCACAAGAAATATATTGATGCAGGTAAAGAAACAGAATGGCAAGAAGCCCATAAAGCTGTTTGTAGCAGAAATTATGCAGGCTCCAGTGGTGGGATGGAAGCTGCAGGTAGGAAATTCATTTTCCATAGATCTTTGCAAAAGTATGGGATAAGATACGTACAGTATTTAGGAGATGGAGACTCTAGTGCTTTCAAGAATGAGGTTGAAAGTCAGCCCCATGGAAAAGATTGCACTATTGGGAAACTGGAGTGCTTAGGCCATATTCAGAAGAGGATGGGTGGACAACTCCGAAGACTTGTTGTAGACAATAAAGGCAAGCTACTAGAGGATGGGAAGCCACTGGGAGGTAAAAACAGTCTAACAAGGAAGAGAATTGACAGCCTACAAGTCTATTATGGTGCTGCAATTAGAAGTAACCTCACAAGCTTGGACAGTATGAGGAAAGCAGTATGTGCCATTTGGTTTCATTACTTGTCGACAGACACTACACCTCAGCATGGCCTCTGTTCTAATGAATGGTGCAAATTTTTGAAAAGTAAGGAAAGTGGGGAAGCTTATACCCATAAAAATAACCTTCCTTATGAGGTTTCAATGGCCACTAAACCAACTTTTAGAGCACTGGCTTCACCAGAACTGCTAGAAAAATGTCTGCATGGGAAAACGCAGAACCCAAATGAAAGTTTCAATGCTCTTATTTGGAAAAGATGTCCAAAGACTGTGTTTGTTTCCAATTTGGTGGTGAAGATTTCTGCTTTGGAAGCTGCAGCAGTGTTTAATGATGGGAATGTGGCAAGACTTCACATCCTCAGCAAGTTGGGCTTTACACCCGGAGTCTTCACTGAGCAGATACTGCAGATCATCGATAAGCGAAGAATCGCAAAGGCGGAGACTTCAGTCCACAACATACAAGCAATTGCTGGGCAAAGGAGCAGAGAAGCTAAAAGAGCTGTAGAGGATGATGAGGAAGAAATGGAATATGGATATGGGCAGTTTTAGCTAAGGTATGATAGATTTTTTTTTTTTTTTTTTTTACATTTCATCCAAACTTTAAAATGATTTTTCTGCAACTTAAGGTTTTCTGCTTTCAGGAACACACAAATCTGAAACTGCTGGAAAGATTGCAATGAAATTTGAAATTTGGCACACCTATTCTTTTACTTTGAGGCAATATTTAAGTGGAACAAAATTTTAATCGAGATATTATACTCAGTTTTGTGGTTGATAATATATTGAAAAGTTTGCTTGTAAAAAATCTTCAAATCCAAAATATCACAGAAAATAATAGCATTAATAGTAATAGTTACTGCGCTTAATTGTACACCTATTAGTGTAGATAACTTTACCATTGCATTTCAATATATTGGTCAATTTTATGAAGTTTTTATGGCCAGTAATGTCACCTGGGAAAATAATTTCTTGTGTAAGAGTAAGAAGGTGATTGAGATTTCTTCCTGACATTTTTCAAATGTGCACAGATCCTTAATAAGAGCCCTGAGTGTCTTCCAGTAGGCATGCTAATTCAAAATGATTGAAGAACTATTCAAAATGATTAAAGAACTTCAGTATTGGCCCCAATAGTGGTATTAGTTGGCTCTGTTTGTATGAATGACAATTATTACCGAGAAATTGGAAACTGTGTAAAGGCTGCTACTCTAGCACATGGTAAGGCCTCTCCTGTGGCTCAGGTCCACTAACTTTGTTGCATAATTGATGAGTGCATGGTAGATACAGATCAGTAGCAACTGAGGCTACGTTGTGATGCATTTATGTTCTGTACAATGGAAGAACTTCTGAAATAAGTTAAGACTACTTTCAAGACATATGAGGTTGGACAAAACCTCAAATGTGTGTGAAGGAAATTACGGTGTAGGAATTTGGTTTATTCTGTAAGCGTATAATAATGGTGATTCACAGGAAGATAAATCTTTTAGACTAGAAGTCACTACATTCCTTAAAGTCGTGAAGAATCTAAGCAGGTGTAAAGCATTAGAACTTTGTTTCAATTTCAGCATAATTTGGGCTTTTTGTCAGTTTAGTTTTTCCCTCATGATATGACAAGCATACAAAATACCATATGCCCAGTTGTTACATATTTTGCGTATCACCAAATGAATATTGTGGAATTTTGATTAAAGTAGCCGTTCTGGGCAAGGACCACAGGCTGCCTGCTAACAAGTTGCAAGTGAACTTCACTAGATCATATAAAAAGCTGTAATATCAACTGTGTTGTTTGTGATTGAACCCTAGCTGAGCACAGCAGTTTCTTGTAACCTAAGAGCCATTGTCATACTACATCAAAATTAGTGCTTCTGGAAGTATGTTTTTGTTAACCTACAAATTATTTTATGTAATGTGTAAAAAATTGGTCATTGTTCTGGTGAATATTGTGCTAGTTTAAAGATACTGCATGAATTCTCTGTGACACTCATTTTGTGCTTACATTACAGTTATTTTGAGAAACATTTCAAAACTGACTGGCGACCAGAAATGAGGGAAGAGCCTACTTTGTCTGGTTTAGCACTGGCTCACCAGAGTGCTGCTTCTGCTTTTCTTGCACCATCACAGCCACCTATGCAACTGGTACAGAGTAGTAATAAACCAGAGCAACGCCCCATGCCACCTGCTCCAGGTCCAGCACCAACTTTTAGGTAAATTCATTTGGCTGTTTGCTCCGTTTTTGATGCTAAAGTTTCTGTAAAAAAATCGAATATGTTGTGTGTTTATTTATTGCATAGGTAATGATTAGTGTTATGTTATGATGAAATTATTTGTAAACTTCTAAGGGAGTGTGTTGTTATGCTGAGAAATTTGTGGCCACAACCTACCTATTCCATCCACATAGTTATGTTAACAGTATGTATTCCCTAGTCACTTGTACCATGTACTATGCTTTGTTCTTGATCCAGCATCACCCGGTTATTTCAAGGTCCCCACCCACCCACACACACACACACACACACACACACACACACACACACACACACACACACAGTAATGCTGTCAGTTAAACAGCGTTTGCTTGCTAGAGAAAGGTAGGTTAGATTAATCATTGTTGCAAGTGTTTCCTCCAAAGTACTCGTCAAATTAGGGAAGAAAATTCAGTGCAGAATGTGCCACTTGTATAACAACAGTGCGGGAACATAAAAATTCTTTTGCATACATTTACGTCAAAAATGTTATAAGCAGGGTGAGCCATATTTTTTTGTGTAAATGTTTTTCATTGACTTGATAATAAATGTACCTGATGTTAATGTATCACTTGTTGGGTAGTAAGCATGGTACACAACTAATTGGTTACAGAACTGCATAGCTGAAGAAACCTAGTTAACTCACTTCTTCTCACCCTCTAATTAAATTAAATATTTACATTTTTAATGTTGATAGAGTATCATCTAAAACATACCCATAAAAATAATTTTGGTTGGACTGTATGAGAGGCAGTTGTCATTCTCATGATATGCTCAGTTAGTCATAGAATGACAGCTCCATTAAGTCCATACAAAAAGCTTTGTACTGAAAACAAATCATAGACAGTAGTATATAGCAGACTCTTAAAATGTACACAAAAATTCTTGTGTCAGCATTAATGGGATAGTGTAATTTCTGTAGCACGTACATACTGATATCTGCCAAGTACATCAGTGTTCCATATGGAAATATTGTATATTGCAAATTAGAGGATTAGCTAGAGGATCATGTTTCAACTTGATGTTGTTGTGATAGGCAGCCTTCTGCAGTTGCGATGTTTAGTGAAGTATGTATGATCAGAAATCATTTAAAGTGCTTTGTGAACACTATTATGGGTCCAGCACTAAAAGCCCTGTTATTAGGTCATAAAGCATACAGTTTCTTATCTTGGTGATTCACACACATTTTGGTTTCCTCAATTAACAAATTGAGAAATATTAGTGTTTTTATATCTCCAAAAAGAGAAAAATGTAATTTGAGTGAGGAAATCTAAGGACATAACAATGCTACAAAGCTTGTATTGCAGTTATAAGAAGCATTCTTCTAAATTTTGCAATGTATCCTCTTTTGAAGATTTCTCCAAAGTCAATATGTTGCACTCAAGACTTAGCTGCATTTCCAAATTTCTATAGGGAAGTGGCCATTCTGGATAATTAAATGTTGTAATACTCATCTTGCACAGTCACATTAAAAGAGAACCTCATCACAAGTTGGTACTTTTTAGTTGTCTACAGCACTGTTGGCACTAGTAATTTTATTTTGCTTATCCATATAAGATTTTGTATTTTTAAACTTCCTTTGCAGCTTTAACCACTTTACAAGAACATAAAGTTTCCAGAATTTTATATTGACACCAACCACATGGGAATAATACTTTGGTTAATCGCTACAATTTACTGGATGTAGTACTTGTACTACTTAATTTTTTTTGTGTGAACACACGTCAGTAAACAACCACTTACCTGTTTTGTGATAATTCCTCATTCCAAACCTCAGTATAGGCACTTTTTAAAATTGTGCGTTTGCAACAGAACCTACATCAGTAGGACAAGCTGGTGTCTTAGGGTTTCAGTGTTAGTATTGGTGGACAATTATTCAGTTAAATAGTTCTTTGGTGCTGTTACAGTGACCTACAAGCAAATTGTTGCAGATGACAGTAGGCCTGCCTAATTCGACAGCATGCATAAATAAATGTAAAATATGACCAGGCATCAGGAGAATTTATCAGACAGTAAGAAAAATGTAAGATATCCGAACATCTTCAGTTGGTCCTCGGAAACCTTCCATCACCATTCTCTCTGTCCTGATCAGGGCTTAGGAGTAACTTCCCTTTTCCATCTACCATGTGCTCAACATCTTTCTGTATATAATAATGTTCTCTGATGTCGCAAGTGCATTAAGTTTCGTAAATTAAATTCCAGAAATTGGTAAGTAGGTAATCCTTTTGTTTGATATACTGTTAAGTTTAATTTCTGTATTTCATAGTAATAAGTTTGCAGACAATGTTTCATTACTGTTTCCATTTAGGTTACATGTACTTTCTTAAAATTGCTGTTCAGTTTCTGAGTGTTAGTGTTAAGTATGTAGTATTAGCTCAGCATCTTCATGTGCATCACTGGTAGAGTCGTGACGCTGTTGGCAATTGGAAACTTAACAGCAAAAATATAATCCAGTAGCAATAAATTGTGCATATTGCTGGTTCAGATGAAGAGTTAGCTCCGTACATAATCCCTGTTTCAGACACCCAGCAGAGGAAATATTACGTAAATTTAAAATGGAAATTGCCCTGCTCTCTCTCTCTCTCTCTCTCTCTCTCTCTCTCTCTCTCTCTCTCTCTCTCTCTCAACAAATGAACTGAACTTTGAATATACATATTTGAGGATACTAACAAAGTTTACAAAACCTAGAAACCGAAAAAAAGGTGCTGTTCTTAACTTCAAAATTGTTTGTGGATAAAGTTTCTTAATAAGCATGCAATTCATTTCCCCTTATGGCATAAAACTTGCTTTATGATGACTAGAGAAAATACACATTTTCAGAATTTTGCAGGGTAATGTGACACCTAATATGTCAAGTTTGCTCCATGGTGTAATATCAACATGTTCCATGTGAAAAACTAAAAAGCAATGTGTTCCCCATGCTTCCACCTTACATGTAATTATGCACATTATCTTCCCAAGTTGGGTTTCACCACAGTATGTGCAATACTAGTAACCAAAAACTTGTTCCATTTTTGCTACTTGTATGCAGATAATAATCAAAGTCAGTTTGATAAAGTTCACCTAGATAACATTTTCTATGAAATAGCATGTATTAGGTAAGTCAGAGTTTTTGCATTTTGAGGCAGAATTTGCAACTTTATTCACATTCATCATAAAATGCAAATTTTCAGGTCCCTATTCATGGAATATCTTGCATGAGGTGTTGTCATATCGCTAATTGTAACTATACCAAGATTTTCGAAGGTCTTAGCAACCTGTTCTCTCTTATTCGTCTACTATAGGCAACTTCAAGAACAGGCAGTTCTGAATAGACAGACATAAATACCTCTTATATTACCTTCAGTTCCTTAAATTCTTTGTAAAACCTGTTCATGAATTATTGAAGTCACTGGTAAATTTGTTACCACCAAACAGGCATTGTGTGGCAGTCGCGTGGTTTGTAAGATGCATCTTTGCTGGAAAGTTATGCTATAATAACTAAGTACTTTATGTGAAAATAATGGTCAGCACATGACTATTGCCTTCTCCTTGGAGGGAATTCCTCAAGAGGCCTGGACAAAGCGTATTCGAAGGCAGGCAGGCAGCTAAGAATTTGGACTGTGAAAATATGCTTGGATGTACCTTTGGTATAACCCCATTTTATTGACTCTCTGGGCACCAAAATATTTTTTCTTAAATAGGAGTTTAGCTATAGTGTGTTACCAAGATCCCTCCACAAATGGGTAGAATGTCCCTCATAAATGGGAGGCATTCTAGCTAGTATTCTTCTCACCCCTCCTAAAGTGGTGCTCCATTGCCCGCGCAATCTACACAATGTCCTAATCCATCCCTCTACCACTACCACTCCACTCCCAACGACTTGCCACAGTGCTACAAGGATGGCAGACTAAGGTGCAAGACCTACCCAATCCACACACCCAGCACCTCGTACTCCAGTCCAGTCACAGGCTTATCCTACCCCATCAGAGGCTGGGCCTCTTGTGAAAGCAGCCATGTCATATCCCAGTTCTGCTCCAAACACTGCACAGCCTTTTATGTTGGTATGTCTACCAAACAGCTGTCCACCTGGATGAATGGCCTCACGAAATTATTGTAAAGAACAAAGTTGACCACATGGTGGAACAACATGCAGCCGAGCATGACATGTGCAATTTCAATGGCTGCTTCACAATCCAAGTCTTTTGGATACTTCTCTCCACCACCACCTTCTCTAACCTATGCAGATGGGAATTACCCTTACAACACATCCTTCTCTCCCATAATCATCCTGGCCTTAATCTCAGGTAACCCACTGACCCCGCATCCTCCACCCAACAGTTTTCCCCTTCGTCCATCATGTCACCCGCTCTCAATTCACATTTCCATGTCACCTTCAGCACGTTGCTGCTTCCCACTGGCCACTAGAATTGTGCCAGCCCATATATCTGAGAAATTGTTTATATTCAAAAGTTGTTTAATTCAGCTAATGGTATACCAGGGTGGCGACTCTTGTGGAAAATCTGAAATTTTTAGTAAATTAAAATTTACCTGAAAAAATCAGGGAAATCTCAGGGGATTTCAGGAATTTCATATAGGCTTGGGAAATTGTTTTTAACCTAGCATTGAAATGGAATTTTATTGAGTTTTATAAATAACAAATTTTAAAATACTTAATATCTCAGAGTGCATTCATCACATGGATATTATTTTATATAAATTATCAGTGTTTAAAAGTGTAATTAAACTACTGCCTGTGGCTGGTATATAGCTCAGCTGAGAGGAAAGAAGAGTCATTGTTGTGGTATGTTGCCCCCCTCCCCCTCCACACCTCCCCCACCATTAACTTATCGGGAACTTCTTGACACTATCTTACTCCTCACATTTGAAATTCTGAGTGATTACCCCCCCCCCCCCCCCCCCCCCCCCAAGTTTGAGTATACACCCTCTAGAAATAATATAACAGGGAAAGGAAAAATTTTCAAGTGTTGTCCTTTTTCTTGAAACAAAACAATGGTTTAGAAGCATAGTTTGGCTTTCCTGCCAGCATATCGTACTGACAACTACTTCTTCAGTAATGGAAACTAATCCACAGTCAGCAGGGTTCAACATAGTCAGTTGTGACATTCCAAGCAGCAAAAACATGGACATACCTTGTAAATTTTTTGTTCTCATTACTTCCTTCTGAGGAATCAAATTTACCACTACAACAAAACCATTCTCTATTCAGTTTTCCCAGGGTGAATTATTTAAAAAGTCAGGAAGTTGCGGGTAGCTTACACTTCAGCAGGAAATTATAATAGTGGCGGCAGCTTTTCAGTGCCATTACTGTTAACACACAGCAGGCCCATCATTCTTTCACTCCTTTTTTTTGCCCTTGTGACATTTTACCTTGAATTGAATAGGACTATATTTTTGATTTAAATAAATTGTAGGAAAAACCCTCCAGTCCACCTGAACATGGAAAATGTTTCTGGGCTCATATCCACTATAAGTTGTGGTAAAATATCCATCTTCTGAAGTTCAGTGCTTCAAAGTCACTTTATCCAGTTGAATTTTGGCAAGAGATTATGGGAGTCGTTTGACTCTATTGATAAGAGGATGGTTTCTATGTCCTTAAGGGGCCAACACACCTCGAGTTTAATTGTGCATCTTATTACATGTAATGTCATGTCTGAGCGTTTACTGTACAGTTACCTGATCTATGCATATTTCAGACAGGTCATCCATCTGTGCAAGATACTGGTCCATAAGTGATCATAAACTTCACCCTCCCTTCAAGTAATTAAAGTTCGCACAGTCTTACCATTACCTGTTACCAGAACCTCATCTCGTTTCTGTCATTACCTCCATGGGAAGAAAAGGTACATTTGGATTTGATTGATGGCTTCTCAAAACTTCATAAACATTGAATGTAGAATGTGTTTCATATTCTAATTTTAATGTACCAACTGACACAACTTGCAGTGCAGTGAAGGTAATAAACAATTTTTCAAACTGCTTTTTGGAAAGAATGAAAGAAGCAACACAGCTGAGACCAGACAACAAACTTCAGTTCTCCTTTTTCTGTTCCCCGTGTACATGATATCATCACAAACATTGAATGTAATGCCAGAATTGAGAGAACTGAGGGCAAAAGCTGAGTTTATACACACCTGTAGTTCAGATAACCACACAGTTTTGACTTGAATGGATAACTGCACAGTTATCTTGAAGTTATGTAGTCCCTTGTAAGTGATAAAGTACAAATGTTCTCCTTTTTTAATGCAGAAGGCCATGAGTTCAAGCCTTCAAGAATACCTGCTTGTTTTTCAATATATACTGTTTAGAGATGATTCTGTCAAATCACATTTGTTTGACACATCTAAGACTTTAATATTCTGATTGTTCCAGACGTTCTGAATAGTCGTCAGTTACTGCTCCTACACAAAAATTCCACAGTTTAAAATTCTTCACTCTGTAAACAGCACAAAACTAGGAATTGATGGCAATATTTTATGTGAAATCAGATCGTGTGACCTACATGTAGACATCTGCAGTTGTTCAAAATTATTGACCAAAATCTATGACATATCTATTGGCAGTAAGAATTGATTTAATTATAGACTTTTTTCCTAACAATAATTTCACACAACTCATTCCAAAATGTTAGGAATTTTGTGATATCTGTATTTTAGTTAACAAACTGTTTCAATATTTATTTGTTAAAAGTGGACTTCCTGAAATTAGGTTCCTTAAAATTGAATATCTGTAACATTCTTCTTACGGCAATTTCACTGGGACCATAAAAAAAATTGTTAAAAGAGGGAAATCCTTAAAAGTATCCTTGTTAGTAATGGGCTTTATGGTACTATTTCTAGTAACAGAAAGTAAAATAATTTGATTGCAGTTTGACTCCACATAAATTTTTAGAATACAAATGAAACATGGGATTCAAACACTTTAGTCCATGCCCTTTACATTAAACCATTGGAACTTACAAAAGCAGATAACTTCTTCTAAAAACTATCAGATCAAGTGCTTTTTGTTTGTGCAAATTGCTGGACAGATAGAAAGCTGGTATGTCATGTTTATTGTTGTATTAGTGATTGATTTGAACTTCGTAGCTGCAGTTTCTGGTAGGGGAGTATCCATAACTATGTTTTGCTGTTGTAGAGGAAATAAGTTTGGTGGCTTGAGAAGTTAGGGACAGTCTGGAATTCCTGAGCATAATGTAGTCTAATAAATTCATATTTTTCACAGTGTCTGGTACTCGTATGCCTGGCACAAGCTGCCTGTTTCGACCCTAAATATATTAATCTTCTAACTATGACTATTGATGTGCTTGGATATATTCCTGTGTATTTTCAATGCTTCACAAAATAACTGTTTGGATTCATACTACTCATTGATTTCTAGCAAGAGGCATTCCTGAAATGTGTGTATTAACAATGAATAAAAGGTGGTTTACAGATCAGAAAGAAGTGGGTGGTGATAAGTGACCTCTTCCCACTTGAGGCTTCGTGTGGGCCAGATAAAACAAATGCAGCAATAAAACTAGCCTATCCCGTGCCTAGCAACTGAGGTGTCTTTTTGAATAGCACTCCTATTTTCCTGGGAGAAGATAGTGTAACATGGCCAGTTTGTTGTCAGTCCCAATGACATACTCTCAAACAGGCTGCAGTTGCTCATTGAGGTCATCAGACCTTCTGACAAGAAATTAAGTGATGTAGTAACCAGTTGCCTTGCCCTTTAGAGAACCCAATATATTTTATTAATAATTGTGATACCTTTGCTGATCTAAAATTTCATATTTTCTAAAGATAAAACTCATTAATTCAGTAACACACACATCCCTTAAAGTGGGACCCAACCAAGCTCATGTCACAACACATTATCAGTCCAGTCTGCCAACTAAACCACCTAGATAGCAAGAGATTATATTGCTTATACAACCATTCAGATATTCCTTGACATTGTCCTATTATTATCAGCTCATCAGAAGGTAAAGTGCCTTTTCAGATCTGTAATACTAGAAATTAAACATTTTTTTGTATATTTAGTGGGTATGTTCTTTGTACTGATTGTCAAAATGATTATACTGTTTTTGTCCCACAATTATTAAGATTGTCTCTTTTTGTGACAAATACTGTTCAGCTAATCTATAATTTGCTCATGCCTAAAATGATGGACAGCTTAAATTTAGCTCTTGCCATTTCTTGTGCCATCTCTTCCAGTTTGGAGGTATAAGCCACAAATAAATGTAAACACATTGCTTGGATTCCAGAGCAGAGTCAGTTTTTACCAGGAGGAAAATATACTAATTGGGCAAGGAAAAGGGAAGTTTCCATGTCGAGGGACCAGTGTGTTAGGGCATCTCTTACCTCTAGGTAAAAATACAACATTGGAACAAGGAGTGAGGCAGACATCTTAAAATGATATGATAGCTCACACTCATAGTGACACTGATTTATAGGAAACCATCATATATACTTCCTCATTGTCAGTAGTATCCAGTGTAACACTAAAGAATTATTTCGCTCTGTGGAATTCAAACGTGTATATTTTTGCCAGGGATTGTCAAAGGACTATTGATATTGATACTGATACTTCTCTGCTGCTATCAATGTGCAGTGATATTATTTTTTTTTCCCCTCCCCTCTCTCTGCTTTGAAAGTCTTGCAGTGTGATTTTATGAATTTCTAATCAATTTTCACGTGGCTGCATTGTTTCGTGCTTGTTTGTGGCCTATTATCTCACACGATGCCTAGGATTCGTTGCTTCAACCATTAACGAAGTTACCAGGCAACAGATACACCTTAAAGCAGATACACCTCAAGCAGAAGACTGCAACCTCTGTGCAGGTAAATGAACCACTACTGAGTGCTTCAAGAAGGAAACTTGTTTTTACACTAATCAACTTGGAGACAGTGGATGTGAGGGTTTGTGCAATATTATTGTTGACATTAATTTACTGTCGCAGTTAATATTGGACAATGTTATGTGCAAGCATTGCTTGTTGTGCAGTGTGTTTCTGTGGTGGAAGATGACAGTGCCAGGAAAGGCCTTGCTACAAACTTATCAGGACTCTGCAGCAAATGCAACCTTGGCGCATCTTGCACATCATCTACAATCATAAACAAAGGATATGATGTGAATGTGAGGGTTCCATATGGCATGTGCTGTATTAGTTTGGGACAGAAGGCAGCAAGAACATTTTGTGCTGTGATAAAACTTTCATCTCCTCCAGCAAAATTAGAGATACACTATGTGATCAAAAGTATCCAGACACCCCCAAAAACATATATTTTTCATATTAGGTGCATTGTACTGCCACCTACTGCCAGGTACTCCATATCAGCGACCTCAGTAGTTGTTAGACACCGTGAGAGAACAGAATGGGGCACTCCGCAGAACTCACGGACCTCGAACGTGGTCAGGGGATTGGGTGTCATTTGTCGTATGTCTGTATGCGAGATTTCCACTCTTCTAAACATTCCTAGGTCCACTGTTTCCGAAGTGATAGTGAAACGGAAATGTGAAGGGACACATACAGTAAAAAGTGTACAGGCCGATCTCCTCTGTTGACTGACAGAGACCGCCGGCAGTTGAAAATAGTCATAACGTGTAATAGGCAGACATCTATCCAGACCATCACACAGGAATTCCAAACTGCGTCAAGATCCACTGCAAGTATTATGACATTTAGGCGGGAGGTGAGAAAACTTTGATTTCATGGCAGAGCAGTTGCTCATAAGCCACATATTATTCTGGTAAATGCTAAATGACGCCTTGCTTGGTGTAATGAGCATAAACATTGGACAATTGAACAGTGGAAAAACGTTGTGTGGAGTGACAAATCACGTTACACAATGTGGCAATCCAATGGCAGGGTGTGGGTATGGCGAATGCCCTACGAACGTCATCTGCCAGCGTGTGTAGAGCCAACAGTAAAATTCCGAGGTGGTGTTATGGTGTGATCATGTTTCACGTGGCACTATCACAGCACAGGCCGATATTGATGTTTTAAGCATCTTCTTGTTTCCCACTGTTGAAGAGCAATTTGTGAATGGCAATTGCATCTTTCAACACAATGGAGCACCTGTTCATAATTCACGGCCTGTGGCGGAGTGGTTACATGACAGTAACATCCCTGTAATGGACTGGCCTGCACAGAGTCCTGACCTGAATCCTATAGAACACCTTTGAGATGCCAGGCCTCACCAACCGACATCGATACCTCTCCTCAGCGCAGCAGTGTGTGAAGAACGGGCTGCCATTCCCCAAGAAACCTTCCAGCACCTGATAGAACATATGCCTGTGAGAGTGGAAGTTGTCATCAAGGCTAAGGGTGGGCCAACACCATATTGAATTCCAGCTTTACTGATGGAGGGAGCCATGAACTTATAAGTCTATTTCAGCCAAATGTCTGGATACTTTTGTATGGCTTACTGCTTAGTGGAGTAAAAAAAGTTACAGAATCATCAATGAAAAGTGCTGCTGAGGGATCCGTTGCTGAAAATAATGGTGACAGGGACATAATGACCACTTTTTGATGGTATCTTGTAAAAAGAAAGAGCACAGTTCATTGAACGGAGTTGTTAAGCAACATTTGTCCACATTGGCAAAGTACTAGATGTTAAAGTTTTGAGCAAATTTTGTTATAGGTGTCTGAAAGGGATCCTAAGTCTTGAATGTAATGTGAACTATATAGGCTGAAGTGGAGGTATGGAAGTGCAGGGAGTTGTCAGCTTGTTTACCAGATCAGTTGCTCCCACAAGCTGCGATACGTGAAGTATCTTGGCAGTGGTAGCTGTAAAGCTTTCCTTCATGTTCAAAAATGTGTTCCATCTGGAACTGGTGCTATTTTGCAGAAGTTAGTGTGTGGGGCATGTACATAGAAGACTTGGCATTATAATTAAAAAGCTAAGGCAAGATTTGTTGGGATAAAAATTATTTGATGGAAAGGGAATAAAAGGGAGAGGGCAGCTGACTGATGCAGAACTGCAGACACATTATGACTTGGCAGTAAGAAGGAATACAAGAGACTTGAAAAACTCAAAGCAAGAAGTTTGGGCCTTATACTTCCACAAAATATCCAGAGACAACAACCCTATCCACAACTAGTGACCAAAGAGAAGTGAATCATGGTGTGGTTACCAAAGGTCAATTGCTGGTGGTGAAGATCATCACAGGAATTTTCTACCAATTGCTGTAATGGAATCCATCAAACCTATATTCAGAGACCTTCCAAATGAAAACTTATTGAAGAAATGTCTTCTTGACAGTATCCAAAACCCAAATGAGTGTTTTAACCAATGTGTATGGGAAATATTGTCAAAAACCACTTCTGTGTGAAGAAATACATTTGCTGTTGGTGTTTATGATGCAGTTTCACATTTTAATGATGGTGTGCAAAGCAGGAAATATTTTAGAGGAAATAGGAACTAAGCCCAGAGTGGACTGTATGAAAGCATTTTATATGATAGACAGAGCATGTAGTGACATCAGATAAATAATTTTTGGAGGTGACAGAATCAAGAAGAGTGCATAATAGGAATGTGAAAAAGAAGTAAACTGATATAGAAAGTGAAAAAGAACATACTTATGGTGCTGTACAGTTCTAAAAGAATGCCAAATAGAAACAAGCAATAATGGGCATTTTCTGCAGAACACAAATTTGTGTATGTAGGTACATATAACACACACAGTAAAAGTGCTATTACTTTGAACCTTTGGTATGATTAGAAAACACCAACTCCTTAATGCAAAATTCTAGAATTTCTGAAATCTGTTAAAAATTTGGTAGGAATTGAAAAAATCAACTACAAATTTTGAGTTTTTCCTAAACATGAAGCTTAAAATGTAAGTGCTAATTCATTTTTCCGTCAGTTAAATAAATTCTTGGGTTTCAAACAGCTGCAAGTATGCTATGCAAAAATCTTCAAAGAATATATCTTCCTTATGAGGAAAAGTGTCCCTACATAAACAGGTGCATCCAATAGTTAGTGAAAAAAAATAGATATTTGACGCGCATAAAAAATTTCTGTTGGGTTTTTTAACTTTCACTATTATGAGTGTGAAACCTGAATCTTTCCTGCTCATGCTGAAAAAGTTTTATTAATTTATTTGGGAAAGTACTGGCAGAGGAAATTAAGTGATCTGTGGTGCCTCTCCTGCTCCCAATTGGCCAGTTTGACATCCTACCCCTCATAACTGGACAATCCCGTGTAGTTTTTCTGATTAGATTATGTGCGGGAAGAAGATTAGGCACAGGACCTCTAATAGGACCTAATCTGGTAAAATGCTGTTGTTAAAACTAAAATCGTGGTTGATGACCTCTTCAAGATTTGCAAAAATGTCATGAAGACCAGGTCACATTTTAGCAGCCCTATGTGGATGTGCATTGTCCTGCTGAAAAAGCACGCACTGTTCCTGTTGAAGAAATAGGAAGTAGCAGAGGGATAACAGCATGTGCGATATAGTAGGCACTGGTTATTTCATCGTGCAGAAACATCAAATGTGGCTGTGAGTTGTAAGTCGTGTCTCTCTCTCTCTCTCTCTCTCTCTCTCTCTCTCTCTCTCTCTCTCTCTCTCAAACCTGGAGGACGGGACCTGTGTCTCTTGGGTGAATGCATTCCGGAATGATGAGCCCACTGCCTGCATTACAGTCACAAAATGTGGTGAGTGTTGACCAATTTTTCTTTTTGAGTGTTGGACATTTTCTTTATTTGCTTTGTCGGGGTAAGTGTTAGTGTGTTTGGAGCAGTAAGATTTTTATATTTTTTTTGTGCCATTTACTTACTTTTGTATTGGGTTGAGAATGATGTTTTATTTATCTCCTCCTATTATGTCATCACATAAAACGTAAGATGAGATACTGAACTGCAGGAAGTCAGTTCCTTTTTTTAGTAAAATGTTTTGTTTCTGTGGGGTTTTATAGGTTGAAATATGACTAACTGGGAACGAAAGCAACACAGTGGCAGAGTCAGGGACGCAAGGTGTGTAGGAACCAGAAGCGGTATTGATTTTATTGGAAAAGGTAGCACAATTGACAGCGGACATTACGCAGTTGAGAAGTGAATTAACATCTAGGAGTGATCGGGGAAACTGCATCTGATCAGTCGTTATTGCCCAGGGTGCCACGGCAGGAGATTGATCCAGCTACAGTGAGTTTGATTATTCTGTTTTCTGGTAAGGCATCTGAGGATGTGCCTCCGTTTGTGGAGGTCGTGGAAACTTCAGCTATGATAAATGGTTGGTCTGATGAACAGTTGTTACATGTAGCCAAAATTAGATTAACAGGTGAAGTGAAGACATATGTAAGGTGTTCTCAGGCCTTAAGGAAGGCAGGACAGTTTAAGCAGTTGAAGGAGGGGCTTGGTACTTTAGGGAGAGGTTGAGTACACTGACAAAGAGACAGGGAGAGATGGTAGAGAAATTTGCGGACAGAATAAGAGAAATTAACGAGTATACTTAAGAGCTGGATCATAGCAATGAAGCGAATGGAATTCTGTTGCAAGAGGCCGAACAAAGGGCACTTGATGTATTTTTGAAGGGGTTACCGGCACACATGTCGCGGAAAGTGCATGAAGGGGCTCCGAAAGATTTGTGTTCGGCCATTCAGCTGGCAATCCAATGTGAGGAAATAGACGTGGCAACAGGGTTATGTGATAGACAAACAGTGTTTACAGCGGGTATAAAATGTTATGAGTGTGGTCGTACAGGACATGTGCGGAGGCAATGTACCCAGTCACCGAGGAATAGAGGAAGGGGTGGAAATCAGCAGCATGGAGGATGGAGAAGTGGAGTTACTAGAGGTGGACAGTTATTAAACGGCAGAGGGGCTCAAGACCCACATAAGGGGGCTCCCGTTTATTTTCAGTGCTACAAATATGTATGCAGAGGTGGAATGTTCAGTGGTAGGATCCATAGGAACTAAAAAGTTAAAGATTTTGTTGGACAAAGGGGTAAAAGTGTCTGCGGCTACTAAGAGTTTAATGGGATGAAGGCAGTTTGACCCACCCCGTTATAGGTTGCATGGAGTGGGGGATAAGGTCACACCTTTGGGGTCAGTGACCGTTAACTTTCGCATAGGGAAAGTCCAGTTTGATACATGCATGGAGGTAGTACCATCGGTAACCGAGGGCTACGACATGATCCCAGGAGTAGATTTCCTGCATCAACATCATGCCTAAATTGACCTTGGACAACGAACTGTGGAACTTGGTGGAATGTTTTTTCAGCTAGGGGAAACTGTTGTCAATGCAGAGCTGTCGCGAGGGACATTCAACATAATGAACAAACCAATTGGGCCGTGTACATTAGCATTAAGGCTTAATTCGCATGAATGTGTGTCTAGTGGCACCGGGAAGTCGCTTTGGGTAAGTGTAGAGTCAAATCTACCTGTGGGTATGGTATGTCTTGTTGAACCATTGGAGGATAATGAAGTTTAGGATCCATTAGGTTGTTTTGTGAAACGTAGTATGGTATGTGTACAAGAGGGAAAAGGCGGGCAAGTAGTCCTTGTGAACGTGGATAATTTTAGCACTGTAAACGCGAATTTGGGAAAAAGAGTTTTAGTAGCGAATTTCAATGTACTGGATAACTGGTGTTAGAGAGGTAGGCATAGCGATCAACCACTAACTGCCGATAGAACTGCAGAATGTAACAAAGTTAAGCATTTGAAAGGAGGATAAGAAGATCATATGGAAGAATTGTTGTGGGAATTTATGGCTTTGTTTTTTCCGCGAGGACCACTACCAGCAACTCCATTAGTTCAACAAAGGATACCAACAGGGAACGAAGCACCTGTTTACCATAAACCATACAGAATACTAAGGTATTAGCAACCAATTGTGGAGGATTTCATAGATCAGCAGCTTTCAAACGGTATTATAGAGCATAGTAATAGTTGCTGGGGAGCGGACATTGTCATTGTGCCTAAAAAATCTGTGGAGGGAACTAAGAAATACAGGTTATGTTGCGCCTACCGATACTTCAATAATAAGACAGTAACAGATGCATACCCCATTCCAGACATATCAGAGACTTCGGATCACTTAAGACAGTGCCAGTACTTTTCTGCAATGGATTTGATAAGTGGTTATCATCAGTTAGAGGTGGCTCCAGAGGATCGTCCAAAACCTGCTTTCTCTACTCCTGGAGACCATTACCAGTACATTAGAAGTCCATTCAGTTTGCTGTGACAACGTTTCAGAGGTAGCTAGACAGTGTGTTAAGGGGTTTGAAGCCATGGCAGTGTCTTGTCTATTTGGATGACATTATAGTGTTTTCAAGTAGTATGGAGCAGCATAGACAACAGTTAAGGGAAGTCTTTATGAGGTTAAGATCAGCTCATTTGATGTTGAGTCTGGAGAAGTGTCATTTTGCATTGGAAGAAGTGAAATATTTAGGTCATCTCATCAGTAAGGACGGAGTGTGAACAGATCAGAGCTTGGTACAGCACTCTCCATCTTCAGGCCACGAGTGGCCTACCGGGACCATCCGACCGCCATGTCATCCTCAGAGGAGGATGCAGATAGGAGGGGCGTGGGGTCAGCACACCGCTCTCCCGGTCATTATGATTGTATTCTTGACCGAAGCCGCTACTGTTCGTTTGAGTAGCTCCTCAATTGGCATCACGAGGCTGAGTGCACCCCGAAAAATGGCAACAGCGCATGGTGGCTGGATGGTAACCCATCCAAGTGCCGGCCATGCCCAACAGCACTTAGCTTCGGTGATCTCACGGGAACCAGCGTATCCACTGCGGCAAGGCCGTTTCCTGAGCTTGGTACAGGCTGTAAGGGATTTTCGGGAGCCGAAAACAGTTAAGGAAGGACAATCGTTTGTTGGAATTTGCAATTTCTATCGAAAGTTTGTGAAGGGTTTTGCAGATTTAGCACAGCCATTTATGCGATTGTTATGGAAGGGTGTGAAATTTGAGTGGACAGAAGAGTGTCGGAAAGCATTTGACAAACCGAATGAAGTGTTAACATCAAGTCTGGTTCTTGTGTTTCCAGATTTTGAAAAGGAATTTATTCTAGCATGTGATGCATCAAATCAAGCATTAGGGTGTGTTCTTAGTCAGGAAATTGATGGGAAAGAACATCCTGTAGCCTATGCATCTAGGCAGTTGAACGCAGCAGAGAGGGATTACTCAACAACAGAGGGGGAGATGCTTAGCATAATCTATGGGACCACATATTTTAAATGTTATTTATATGGGAGAAGATTTCGGGTAGTGACAGATCATGCTGCGTTGAAGTGGTTGTTGGGGTTGAAGGATCCGTCCACTAGCCTCGCTAGGTGGGCTGTGAGTCTTAGTGAATTCGACTACAAGGTGGTGCATAAGCCTGGGAAGAAGCACGGTTATGTGGATGCGCTGAGTAGAAAGGTGGCAAAAGTAGAAGTCATAGGTTATGACCTAACAGTATGGCAGGACACTGACAACGATTGTAAATTGTGTCTGACACAGCCACAATCTAATATGTACGATGGTCTTCAGTGCAGGGAAACGAAGTTAGGGCCGAGGGTAGTAGTGCCAGCGAAACTGAGAGGTGAGGTTGTAAAGTAAGCACGTGATCACACGTTATCTGGTCATTGCGGGTGTAGAGCAACGAATATGAGAGTGTCGGAGAGGTATTGGTGGAGGTGTAGGAAAGGAGATGTGGATCAGTATGTCAAGAATTGTATACCATGTACGCAGAGAGCAGATTTGACTCAGAAACGGATACAGCTACAACGATTGCCGGAAGCGACATGTCCATTTTCTATGTTGGGAATTGATGTCTTAGGACCTTTCAGTCAAACACCATTGGGGAACAGATTCGTTCAGACAATAATTGACCATTTTTCAAGGTATGTGGAGATGGTGGCTATGCCAAATCAGCAGGCAGCAATGGTCATGCAAGTGTTAGTATACAACTGGATTTTGAAGTTTGGTGTACCAGAGACAATAATTACTGACCAAGGGACCATTTTCATGTCAGATTTAATGAAGGAGCTGCATAAATTGTTGAACGTAAAGAAGTTGAGGATGAGTGCATTGCATCCATAGGCAAACGGAAGGACAGAAGGGGTACACAGAACAATCGGGAAGATGGTGAGTTTTTATGTGGATTCTCATCACCGTCACTGGGACGAGTATTTGAAGCATATTGAATGCGCATGCAATGCAAAAGACCATACCAATACTGGTTTGCCTCCATTTGAGGTCGTGTAAGAGTGAAAAATGGCATCACCGTTTGATTTTGTAAGCTACAGAAAGGAAGGACTGCTGAATCTATATGTCAATTCCCGGGGACAATTCGGGATGTTTGGAAATGGGTGCAAAAGGCGAATACGAAGGCTTTGGAAAGACAAGAAGATGCAGTGAAGCGGAAAGGAAGTTTACTGCAGTATAGAGCAGGGCAATGGATAATGCTATCCAGCCCCTATATGTCAAAAGGGAAAATGAAGAAGTTCGGTCACAAGGTATCAAGGGCCATACCAAGTTGTTGAAACCACATCCCCCGTTAATGTTAAGCTTCAGCTGCCAACTAGAACCATGATAGTACACATTGGGCAATTGCGGCCATTTGAGTGTTGTCCAGATGTGATTCCAGGTGTGTCACAGGAAGGTAAGAGGGGGGGGGGGGGGGGGGGGAGAGTGGAGAGAGAGAGAGAGAGAGAGAGAGAGAGAGAGAGAGAGAGAGGTGTTAAATACAGGGAAAACCAGGAAGATAAGAGTACAGCATGATGTACCATATGCTTTGCGATCCAGAAAGAAGTAGAGTATTTGTAGTTTTTTGTTTTCTTGTTATGTATCATTGGGTTTGCATAGATTAATTAGGTATTGCATTTCCATATGTTTTATGTGTTTTCGAGTAGTGTGAGCCTGCTGGGGACAGCAGTCTTTTTGAAGAGGGAGGAAGGGTGATGGTGATCACTGTTTGCAGGTCACTGAAAAGGGGAGCATTGAGCAAGTTGGTAGAATCAAAAAACTGAGGAGGTATTGGAGTTTTTGCCAAGGCAGAATCTGACCTTGTTAAATCAAACTCTGGAATCAGGTCTGTTGAGGTCTGTAAACCAGTTCATTTCAGAGCAAGAGGGGTGCATATCAGCCAAACAGCTTGTGCAACATGTCGCTCGGTATAAGGACACCTCTGTGCCAAGTGCCATTGCAGCCTTAACTTTGTTGTGTGTTGTTTCCATTCTGATCAGGCAGAGAGTCAGTTGCAAGAGGGAACCGATGGTAGTCCAAATCCCAGTAGATTGGCTCCCGAGGATGGGGAACAGGTAGGTAAGGGGTTGATCGAGCATTAAGTGGAGTGGTCATCCGGTATGGAATTTTTACATTTTGTCTCATGTCGTGTTTTAAGAGGACTAGACCGCATCTAAGTTTTCTAATAGTAGTAGTAAATATGTCATAAGTACATGTCGACCCAAACAAGTTTAAGAGTAGTTAGAGGTCTTTCTGAAGGGGGGAATAATGAAGTGGCACCACCATTTGAGATAGGAAAGTTAGATTAGGTGCAATATTGCGGAGCCCACAAGTTACAGTCAGGTGTGGCCCTGTTGTCAGTGAGTTACACTGACCAGCGGTTGTGAAGTAGAATGGAGGCCACAGGGCCATCGAACTGCTGAAAAGAGTAAACGCAGCAGTTTGCGTGGCGCAAGTTACATGCAGAAGGGGCCCACTGGCACAACATAGGTGTTATGGGTACGTGACTTGGAGCAGTGCGTAAACAAAACAGAAGTGCACAGCTGTGTATAAATAGGTGCCAGTTTTCTAACAAGGGACATTAAAGTGTGGCAGCTCTCCTGGATGGCGGGGCACGTCATACCACTGGCTACACACAGCAGCAGATGGGGTGCCAGTGTTCCAGTACACGGCGGGTCGCTGGTTCGACCCTCTGAGGCCAACACAGGGTCTGTAGCCAGCCAGTGGCGGGCCACTCGATGGCTTGCTACTGCGGGCAGTCTTGTTGGCTCCCAACACATGCCAGAGGCATCCCAAGGCGAGGGCCGCAGATTTGCCTGCCGTATCACAGATGCTTGTTGTCGCCGACGATCTTAACCACAACGGCAAAGAAGCATGCAGCGGGCCGCCCTGTGGCTCCCCGCAAGCGGCGGTGGGGCAACGGGGACGGAGGCTGCTAAATGGGCTGCCGGCGCATCCTGACACCGCAGTACATTACACGGGTCACTGAGGGAGCCCTTCCACGCCAAGCTTTCGCAGACAGCGAAGTGGCGTCCTTGGCATTGCGGGACCTTGTGACGTAGACAGAGAGGCACTGTAGAATAATAAAACACTTGAGGACCACGGCCGAGTTTTAATACGGCACTGTTGACAGTTTCCATCCACATCCTACATTCCTCAACCACACGCCAGCATCTACATTTGGCAGTGACTGCTACAAAACAAAAACTTCAAGGGTTTCTTGCCTGCCGGTGTATCATATTCCATCTCCTTATTACTGAAACAATGTTTTGAACCTTGCATGTTAAACTTGTTCCATCACTGCTTAACAACAGCATACTTCCTGCATGACGGAAACTACTATGAACAAGTTGATGAGGTTCAGATTGTCTCATCTCTTGTCTCCAGTCATGATGAACTTTTATGGGAAGAATGTGGAGAGATTGCACTAAAGACAGCACCACTGCCATCTAGCAACTTCTATGGCTATTTTGAAGACCCATTTGTGGTATGGCAATATGGGAGGGATGCTCTAAATGACTCCCTCAACCACTTCAACAAGATGCACGAAAACATTAAATTTGTTATGGAGGTAGAGAAGAACAGCTGCCTCCAATTTCTGGATGTCCACATGCAGAAGAAATCTGATGGAACTCTTTAAGATATGAAACATACAGCAAACCCACACACATGAACCTGTATCTTCCAATAACTAGCTACCACCAGTGGCACTGGTGCACAAAGTGAAAATCATATGTAATGATAGCAACTTACCGATGAAGCTGGATGCCTGAAAGAGACGTTTGCTTCCAATAATTACAGAAGTAATGAAATTAAAAATGTGCTGGGGGTACAGAGGTGCAACAAGACCAGAGGAGGAGAAAATAATGAGGAGGAACAAAAGAATGTTCCTGACATAATGTTGGTGCAGCTTCCACAAGAATTTGCAGAGATGTCTAAGAGAAGTCTCGAGCCATTGTTTTAACAGCTGCAAAAATAAGAAAACTTCTGAGCAGCATGGAAGATAACCTCGAACTTCATGCACTTGAAGTCCATCACATTCCCTGCGAATGTGGAAAGTGTTACGCATTTGGCACTGTCTGCCTGTGTTGTACTGTACATATATGCAACATATGACTCGACCAGGCTTTTATATGCCCTGACCAACACTGTGTTTTGTAAAAGTACATGTTAGCTTTCAAAGAGATACCTTCATCTGCTCACCTAACGATTTCTGGGACAGCATTATTATGGAGTAATCGAGATAAGTATGTCGATGAATCTTGTTAATTGAGATACGGGTTTTCTCCTCAGTGCAGCTCGGCTACCGGCCTTAAAAGCAGTAAGACAGCAGTGGAAAGTGGACAGTGGACATAAGTTGCCAGCTGCCTAAACAATCAACTGGTGTGATGTTAAGTTGTTATGGAGCAGCTGAGGTGAGGTTTAAATACCCACTGCTGATACTTATATCAGGAGACTGAATGTGATACACCAGCTCTTTGTCAGAAGATAGTGAGTACCCTTTCTGAAACGTCTTGATCACTGTATGATCTTCTGTGACAAAAAAAACATGAAGCTTTTGTTGGCATAAATAATGTTTTGTATAAAATTGGTGAAAAAGACTCTGTAAAGTGTATTTAAAAAGTACTCAGTGCAAGGCTTGTGATAATGAGAATAGTAGTGTGTTCACAGGATTTAACTTTATGCTTAGTGAATGTGAAAAAATTAAACAAATTATGTGGCGAACTTTTAAGTTTGCAATGTGTGTCTACCTGTACAACAACTTCATTGGACTTTACAAGCTTCTGTAAATTTTCTGCGGAAAATTTTACAAAATCTCTCTTAGTAATTCCAACAGAATGTTGTGATTTGTGGAACATAATAAGAATGTTATAGGCTATGTTACTTTAAAATGTGACTATTGTCACTGTGTATGTTCTTAAACTACGCCCACCTGTGGGTCCGGGGACTAGAACAGGCCCGAGGTATTATTGCGTGTCGTACGAGGGGACAAAGGAGTTTCACACGTTTTGGCCTTTATGTAATGATCCCCTGTAGGGTTTGACCTCCAGTCCTCAAAATTTTCCCAAAGAGCGAGCCAATTGCGGAAGGGCGCCTTACAAGGTGCATCATGTCCATCGTGCATGGACATCTTTAGCCCACTTTCTCATCATCACATTGCAGTCCTGCCCATTCTCCATCTCTTGGACGAGGACACCTTCCTGAGTGCATTTTCCACCGTGCACTATGCAGTGTCACTCTCTGCGTCTTTGATGACCATGGACCTCTTCGCACCTAATATCCAGCCCGGTAGCCAGTCCGTTGTGGTGGGGCTGCCATTTACCCTGTTGGTTGTAGCCCCCTGACCACATAGGGATCACTCTGATGATGCCTGTGCCGTTAACTCCCCATGTATGCCAAGGGGTAGATGCCCATCCCCCTGGGGCATCGGGACTCCCGGCAATGGCCATCCTGCCAGGTGGCCTTTGCTGCGGCTGGGTAGCATCAGGGCGGAGACATCTAAGCCGGAGAAGCGTAAGTGTTCTTCGGCTTCTCTCGCTAGGAAGTGGTCCCTTGGATCACCCCCTGCCCGGGTTTCTTCTAGTGGGAAAGACGACACCCGCCAGTGGCTGAAGAGCCCAAAAGCAGCTGGTCATAGGGTTTCACACTCATTCTCAGTCCCGTAGACTGAGCCAGTGAAGTCCTCTCAGCCAGGGAAACTCAATGAGCAGTGTGAAATCCAAAAAGAAAACCCCCTAAGACCAAGGAAATTGCGGTGGCACCCACACCACTCCTACCTGCAAGCTCTGCAGCTAAGAATGGGGTGGAGATTTTGACGTCTGCTGAGGACGTAGAACTTGCCAGATCCGCGGACACAATGGATATAGACTGCTCGGGCAATAAATCGGTCGCAGCAGGTGACTCTGAGGTGTAAACTGCCTCATTGAATGTTCCATGCCTTCCCAGTCTCACAATGTCATCCTCCAGTGGAATTGCGGAGGCTTTTTCCACCGCCTGGCTGAGCTACGGCAACTCTTAAGCTTTACACCTGCTATATGCATTGCCCTCCAGAAAACCTGGTTCCCAGCAACCTTTCCTACTTCTGGGAGATTTTAATGCCCATAACACCTTGTGAGGTTGTACCATGCTTACTGGCTGAGGCAGAGATGTTGAAACTTAACTGTCACAATTCAACCTCTGTCTCTTAAATACTGGGGCTGCCACACATTTCAGTGTGGCTCATGGTAGTTTCTTGGCCATTGATTTATCAATTTGCAGCCCAGGACTTCTCCTAACCATCCACTGCAGAACACATGTCGACCTTTGTGGTAGTGACCACTTCCCCAACTTTCTGTCACTCCCCCAGCATCAGGCACATGGACACCTGCCCAGATGGGCTTTGAACAAGGCAGACTGGGGAACTTTAACCTTTGCTATCACAACTGAATCTCTCCCACATGGTAACATCAATGTGGTGGTTGAGCAGGTGACCAGCACAATTGTGTCTGTGGCAGAAAACACGATCCCTCCCTCACTCTCTAGGGTGCCCGAGGCGTAAGGCAGTCCCTTGGTGGTCGCTGGAAGTTGCTGAAGCAATTAAGGAGCACTAGCGAGCTCTACAGCGACACAAGCGGCACTCTTCTCTGGAGTACCTCATAGCCTTTAAATAGCTCCATTCCCGTGTTCGCTACCTTATCAAACAACGGAAGAAGGAGTGTTGAGAGAGATACGTGTTCACCAATGGGTGTCACATGCCACCTTCCCAACTCTGGGCAAAGATCAAACGTCTTTCGGGTACTAGGCCCCAACAGCTGTCCCTGGTGTTAACATAAATGGCGAGTTATGTACCAACGCAAACGTGATTGCCGGGCACTTTGCTGGATACTTTGCTCGAGCCTCTGCATCTTAGAAATATCCCTCAGCCATTCACATACTCAAACGGTGACTGGAAGGGAACGTCCTCTCATTCCCTACACGCTGCATTGAATCCTATAACGCCCCATTTACAGAGTGGGAGCTCCTCAGTGGCCACGCACATTGTCCCGACACAGCTCCTGGGCCTGATCGCATCCACAGCCAGATGATTATCGCATCCACAGCCAGATGATTAAACATCTGTCATCTGACTACAAGCAACATCTCCTTGTCATCTTCAACTGGATCTGGTGTGTGGCGTATTTCCATTGCAATGGCGGGAGAGCGTCGTCATTCCGGTGCTCAAACCCGGCAAAAACCCGCTTGATGTGGATAGCTATCGGCCCATTAGCCTCACCAATGTCCTTTGTAAGCTGCTGGAATGTATGGTATGTCAGCGGTTGGGTTGGGTCCTGGAGTCACGTGGCTTGCTGGCTCCATATCAGGGCGGCTTCTGCCAGGTTCGCTCTAACACTGATAATCTTGTGTCCATCGAGTCTGCTATCTGAACAGCATTTTCCAGACAGCAACACCAGATTGCCATCTTTTTTGACTTACGTAAAGCATACGATATGACTTTGCAACTTCATATCCTTCCCACAGTGTATGAGTGGGGTCTCAGGGGACGACTCCCAATTTTTATCCAAAACTTTCTGTCGCTCAGTACTTTCCATGTCCAAGTTGGTGACTCCCATAGTTCCATCCATATCCAGGAGAGTGGAGTCCTGCAAGGCTCTGTATTGAGTGTCTTTCTATTTTTAGTGGCCATTAATGGTTTAGCAGCAACTTTCAGGCCCTCCATGTCACCTTCTCTGTATGCAGACGACTTCTGCGTTTTGTACTGCTGCTCCAGTACTTTTGTTGCTGAGCAGCGCCTCCAGGGACCCATCCACAAGGTACATTCATGGGCTCTAGCCCACTGCTTCCAGTTTTCGTCCGCAAAGTCGTGAGTCATGCACTTCTGTCGGCGTCGTACCGTTCATCTGCAACCTGCAGTTTACCTTAATGATGATCCACTCGCTGTAGTGGAGACATATAAATTCCTAGGACTGGTTTTCGACACTCAGTGGACTTGGCTCCCTCATCTTCATCAGCTTAAGCAGAAGTGCTGGCAGCACCTCAATGCCCTCCATTGCCGGAGCAACACCAATTGGGGTGCAGTTCGCTGCACGCTGCTGCAGCTCTATAGAGCCCTTGCCCAATGCCGAATTGACCATGGGAGTGTGGTTTATGGGTCAGCAGCGCCTTCAGCATTGCATTTACTCGCCCTGTGCACCACTGTGGGGTTCAATTACCGACAGGAGCTTTTAGGATGAGTCCGGTGACCAGCATACTGTTGGAGGCTGATGTCCCTCCACTGCTGATCAGACGTGTGCAACTGCTCACCAGTTATGCAGCACACATTCATAGTTCTCCTGAGCATTCGAATTACCATCTCCTTTTCCCGCCCACGGCAGTCCATCTCCCACATTGGCGGCCCAGGTCAGGGCTAAAGATTGGGGTTCGCGTGTGGTCCCTTCTCTCCGAACTGGAGTCCTTCCCGTTACCACCTCTACTTGTGGGCCATTCACGTACGCCTCAGCCGCAACTTCGTCTGGACCTTTTGCATGGCCCTAATTACTTCATTAACTCCGCTGCTCTCCGCTGTGACTTCCTCTCGATTTGTGATGTGTTACAGGGCTCTAAAATGGTTTACACTGACGGCCCAGTGGCTGATGGTCACATAGGCTTCGCATATGTTCATGGAGGACAGCAGTCCTTGCCAGTTGGCTGCAATGTTTTCACTGCAGAGCTGGCGGCCGTATCTCGTGCTCTTGAGTACATCTGCTCGTGCCCTGGCTAGTCATTTCTCCTGTCTACTGACTCATTGAGCAGCCCACAAGCTATTTATGAGTGCTACCCTCGCCACCCTCTGGTAGCGTCCATTCAGGAGTCCATCTATGCCCTGGAACACTCCCACCATTCTGTGGTTTTTGTGTGGACCACAGAACACGTCAGAATCCCAGGCAATGAATTTGCCGACAGGCTGGCCAAACAGGCGACACGGAAACCGCTTCTGGAGACAGGCATCTCCGAAGCTGACCTGCATTCTGTCTTAAACCGCAGGGTTTTCCAGCTTTGGGAGACAGAATGGCATAACAGCAAAAACCATAAACTGCGTATCGTTAAGGAGACTATGAATGTGTTGAAGTCTTCCACGCAGGCATCTCAGAGGGAATCAGTTGCCCTCTGCCGGTTCCGCATTGGCCATACGTGGCTAACGCATGGATACCTACTCCATCGCAAAGACCCACCTCAGTGTTGCTGTGGCTCCCAAATGACAGTCGTCCACCTCTTGGTGGACTGCCCACTTTTAGCCACTCTGCGGCAGACTTTTAACTTTCCCAGCGCCCTGCCTTCGGTGTTGGGTGACAATGCCTCCACAGCAGCTTTAGTCTTATGTTTTATCCGTGAGAGTGGGTTTTATACTTCTGCGTAGGTTTTAGTGCATGTCCTTTCTCCATCTGTGTCTTCCACCCTAGTGCTTTTAGGGTGGAGGTTTTAATGTGTTGCAGAGTGGCTTGCTTTCCCTTTTTATTCTCGTGGGTGGCCTGCCACTGTAATCTGCTTTCATGTTTTACTCTCTTCTGTTTCTAGTGTCTCTCTGTTGTTTTCTTGTCCTCTTTTGTTCCTTTCAGTGTTCATTGCCTTCCTTCATTCGTGTGGCTTTTCCTTTCTTTCTGTTTTGTGTTATATGTTTCGTCCATTTTATTCTCACACTTGTGGCACTGTTTTATTAGGAACAAGGGACCGATGACCTCGTAGTTTGGTCCTTTCTTCCGCCTTTAAACCAACCAACCAACCAACCTTACACTACAAAATTTAAATTATGAAGCCAGTCCATAAAATGTTCAAAAGCAGCGACAAAATTTGTTCACAGCAAAAGGCATTAAACATAAAGAAGTTATAAAAATGTTTTGTGTTGCTCTTAGATTCAGAATGGAATGAAATTAAGTTTGGTATTCCTGACACAGAAATATAGTGAACTGTTAACTCACAGCAATGCTTCAAAACTGAGTGCATGCTTAAGCAGACTAAGATTCATGGGTGGCACAAGCCTGTTTTGAGAGATGTGATGTACTAAATGGATTTAACAGCTTTAGAAAACTTTTATATCTGTGAATGTGGATAAGAGAGTTTTGGGTGTGAAAAACACTTTCATATATGTGGCTAACATTTCTCTGATCCATGCAAAACTCTGGCTAGTGTGTGATTAAAATAACTTGAGTTGAAATTTACCTTGAAGGTGAGTGGGTGACACTGTTGATGCAGTGGCACCAGTGGTGAGCCAATTTCACTCAGGTAAGAGTTATGTTTCTATAGTACACCCTGTTGCAACACTCAGTAAATAGTAGAATGTCGGGTCTAGCATCAAGGGCTTGATTGTTTAATGCTCAGCCCTAACAACAACAACAACAACAGAATCTTCCATTCAATCTTCGATGAACTGTCTGTAGTTATAATTTATTTTAATCACTTTCAGAAGCGTCTTTTAGATATCATCAATTCATCCACCTTTCAACACAGTAAATCTGAGTCCATTGCATTGTGTAAACTACATTCTGATACATTTAGAGAAGACTGACAGCAATGGCATGTTTAAAGCCACTCTTATAGTCATACCTGATTATTTGGATCTGTGTGCATTGCCTTGCTTCACAAGACAGCAGCTAGAATGTTATTTGATCTGGTGTCATACATCTATGAAACTTGAGGTTAACCACAAGATTTCAGTAAAAGTGTTGGTAGCACTACAAAAGAAGGTGTGAACAGTTAAATGAGAGAGTCATCAGACAAGTTCTTTGACAACTTATGCTTACAGGCTGCTGACTAGAATAATATAGAGAAGAAACATTGAAGATGTACTGGGACAATTAATTTTGGATTCAGAAAAAATTGTGCCTACCTTATAAGAAATTCTGGTGTTAAACATATTAACGACTGGAAAAATAAAGTTTAGTGAGGAATCTATATTATTAAAAGGCAGTCTTGAAATTTGTTACCAGTTGCAGTATAAGCATAACAAAACTTCAATTTTTAATATTTCACATAATTATTAACTGAATTTGATAATTTAAAATGCTGTGCTAATCTACTCATTGATGTATAATCTTATGTTAATGGTTTAACACAACAAGCCAAGTATTACACTCAGAACTGTGTGTTTGTCATGAGGCAGTGTAACTAACAGTGTACGAATACGTGGACTTTGTTCATTCATTCATTCGTTGTTTGAGAATGAAAGCGTTTAGCAACTTCCAACAAAGATTAACACAATTTCAAACCTTTACACAACTTTCTCTCACTGACACACCCCAAAATAGTGAAAGGAAAAAAAGTTTATCGCTTACTACATTTTCGCTGTCCATGTGGTCAAACTTCAGTATTGAGCATGACGTTTTAATTACTACTTTACTAGTAAAAGTATTCACAACACACTTTTCAGGCAATATCTACATAGGCCATATAATGTAGCTGCAAAATCATATCAATGCACATCACACAGTTCAGGAAATATAATGCCAGAAATGTTGAGAAGGGTGAAAAACTAACTTCTGCTTAAAATGGATTGCAAATTACCCAGTTCGTATTCACCCAGTGTTTCATGAGTGCACTTAGTGACTTTCAACAAACTTAAAGCATAATTTCAATCCTTTCGTACACTTTTTCTCACTTATGTGCTCCAAGGCAAATATGTAAAACACACACACACACACACACACACACACACACACACACATCCGTAATCAAACATTTGAAGTGGATTTATACATGGGAGGTCGATTCTTTAAAGAATGTGGGTTTATTGGTAATAGTAGAACGAACATTAAAATTGGGGGAGATAGGGTGATAGGTGTGAAAAAATTCTCCTGTCTAGGATATAAGACTATAAATGATGATAAAGATAAGGTAGGTAGTAATTTGCAAGAAGCAAAGGTGGTTTGCTTTAAAAGGGGTCCTCCTCTGGTGTCAACTATTAACACATAACTGAGGAAGAATTTTGAGTGTGTGCATCAAAAGCATAGTACTCTATCAAAGTGAAGCATTAATTGTTGGAAAGTAACAACATGAAAGGCTTTCTGGTATGATGAAACTTTGGTATGTGGCAAAGTGCTACATGTAGAAGTGCATGAAAAAAAAGACACCATGAAGTAAGGTGAGCCACTTTTTGAAATTTTGACTCCCTTTATTTTATTTCCTGTCATCCTCGCAAAACTATTACTTTAAAGTTATCCTTAGCCCTGATAAATTTTAATGATCGCCTTATGTCACTCCAGTTCATATGAATTATTTCATACTTTAATCAGTATGTCGAAATTATTGTGGATCTTCCAGAATGAGATTTTCACTCTGCAGCGGAGTGTGCACTGATATGAAACTTCCTGGCAGATTAAAACTGTGTGCCCGACCGAGACTCGAACTCGGGACCTTTGCCTTTCGCGGGCAAGTGCTCTACCATCTGAGCTACCAAAGCACGACTCATGTCCGGTACTCACAGCTTTACTTCTGCCAGTATCCGTCTCCTACCTTCCAAACTTTACAGAACCTCTCCTGCGAACCTTGCAGAACTAGCACTCCTGAAAGAGAGGATACTGTGGAGACATGGCTTAGCCACAGCCTGGAGGATGTTTCCAGAATGAGATTTTCACTCTGCAGCGGAGTGTGCGCTGATATGAAACTTCCTGGCAGATTAAAACTGTGTGCCGGACCGAGATTCGAACTCGGGACCTTTGCCTTTCGCATTCACAACTGGGGAGCTGGATTGTTGTCAGATGTCATCAAAATAATGAGTCTGTTGTCAGACAGTCTTTCTGTAAGTGTGTGGAGCTAAATACCTCAGGGAGTATGCCATCAAATAAGAGCTACACATCACCTTGAACTGTGGAAAAGGTGTAGTGTTGTGTGCAGAGATAATGTAGGTATTGCCAAAAAAGAACAGAAAGATGAGTGGACACAAGATGTGACTGATGTGCAAAATATTTTGAAAGTAGATGATGAAATTGCAATCCTTATTACTAAGTAGCCCAGATCCTTTCAGGCGTGTTTCGTAAGTGTGGCATTTCATCTGAGAATCACTTTGTAGAAACTGCAGTGTCTACCTTGAAATCTAAAAACAATTAATTGTATCCCATATGAAGAGGACAAAAAGGTCTATAAAGCCATCAGCCTCCCATTTTCAATACCTCATTTGTTTCTACTCTCAAAACCTGTGTTCAGAAAACCAGTGCCTCTACGTAAAGAAAGGTTCATAGTGCTAACAGTAATACACGTGTTCGTAAGTGCAATTGCAGTGGTGCTGTTATTATGAAGCCTATGGCTGCCCCCCCCCCCCCATCCCCCGAAACACAGAAAAAGCTACAGTTGCTGACATTGTATAACTTTTGGCACCTCAGTGAGCAAACTCCAGAAAACAGGCCAGCACTGCTGTGCAGAACAAACTAAATGAGAAGTGCTGAACACAGAAGAAGACAGGTTGTAAACCATCAGTTCATGTAGATCTCATGTTATCCGACAGTTCCAGTGATCGAGCAAGGTGGTGTAGGAGTTAGCACGCTGGACTCACATTCGGGAGGACAACTGTTCAAACCCATGTCCGACCATCCTGATTTAAGTTTTCTGTGATTCCCCTAAATTGCTTCAGGGAAATGCTGAGATTATTGTTTTGAAAGGGCATTGCCGACTTCCTTCCCCACCCTTCCCTAGTACAATAGGACCGATGACCTCACTGTTTGGTCCCTTCCCCCAAATCAACCAACCAACCATTCCAATGACTCAGCTCTGGAGACAGTGGAATATGTAGTTTCCCTGGGGGATCCATCTAGCCTCAAGACTAAACCTCCATCTGTTATAGGATCCCCAACCTGGTAGAGAGAGAGGCTGGAAGACAAGCCTCACTGATAAAAAGCTTCTGTACTACAGTGGAACATCAGTGCTGAAGCATGGATTTCTCCAAAAAATAGACACATTGCCCAAACAATGGCAGAACATTTGGGACCAGTACTACTAGTGCACAACTATTGAGAGGGGTGAGATAGACTTAAATCTAACTATTCTGAGGTACACAACTGCCCTTTCTCCACAAGTTAGCTGGGTTTCTCCATTTCGGACCCCTCAGGGACTCTGTATTTGTTCGCCGAGTACAGGCTTAGCGACCCTGGTGTTCCTCAGCTGGGGACTGGTAAGAGCCACCAGCCCTCTGTTACCGTAAGCTGTGGGCATGCGTCAGCGAACACCGTGCGGTGCAGCGGTGGACTGTTGTGTGTTTCGGAGAATGGGGTCTTGACTTCACCACCTGGACCACGAGGCAGATACACAGCTCGATAAAAAATCCCTCAACCTCAAGGTGTGCTATGTGCTGATGAGGTGAATGGCTAAACAGTCTCTAGTGGGCAACCTCTGGGGCACCTGCCATCCCACAGTTGTAAAAGGCTTGCTCAGGCATGCAGGGCTTTGTCTGGGTAGACATCTGTTTGACCTAGCGTCTCGTGGGATCCTTACGGAACGGTCTCATCTAACTACTACTCCCGATAGGGATGGTGTACTGTCAGGTAGTACCTACACCCTCTCAACGACGAGAGCTCAGTTGATCAGTCCTCCCAAAAAGAAGTCTTCGAATTATAGTGACAGGGCATTAGTGTGCCACAATGCTTTCATTGTAATCAAGTGAACAGGGGGAACCTTTTGAGGTCTCCCCTTTCCATATTCACGAGCCAGTGGAAGGTATTCTGGTTTCTAAAAAGTGTCAAACAACTTTGTAATGGAACACTTCTAGTTGAAACTGCTGATTCAAACCTGTGGGAGAAATGCTCCACTTGAAACTGAAGCCATTTAGAAGCTGCCAGCAGTGGGCTTACCTCCTAAGCCACATCCCACTACCCACCATCGGAAACCAACTAAGCCTGCCATGCAACTCAAGCAACCACCTCCTAGTTATACCTTCGGATCAACAAGCTCTCTCCCTCTGATGAGGACTATGCTCTTGAGGGTGTGGACTTCCAATTGGAGGAACCAGAGAGCTGGGAACTGGCTAACGTTCCCCATGACATCCCCAGTAAATCACCACCTCCAAGGGAGAAAGAAAAGACCAACCATCGCTAAACAATGGCTTCCACAGGGACTTCTGTGTTGCAGTGGAATTGAAATGGATATCACTCACGTTTGGAAGAACTGCAACTCTTGGTCCAGGAGAAAACACATCTTAGTCACTGACACACCTGCATTACAGGGTTATCACCTGTACAGGAAGGATGAAACTACTGGAGACAGGGCTAAAGGAGTAGTAGCTGTTTTTATTGATGCCAGATGCCACTACTCTCCTCTCTCTCTAACCATGACCATACAAGCAATTGCTGTAAAAGTTCTACCACCCTTAAATCTCACAGTGTGTTCTTTGTACCTCCCACCTAATGATGCTTTTGATGTAGACACACTGGCAGAACTCATCCGGGCCTTCCCACACCCATTCCTCCTTGTGGGGGACTTAAGTGCACACAATGTGGGGCTCTGCTACTACTTGCTCCAGGGGTCGGATGATAGTGACTTGTCCATTCTGAGAATATTTGCCTTCTGAATGCAGGTCAAGTGAGACACGTTTCAACAGCTACAGGGTATTCTTCAGTCATTGACCTTTTTTTTTTCTTTACTGGACTCCATTCAGTAAGAAGTAGCTACAGATTTACATTCTAGTGACTATTTCCCAGTGTGAATCCGTCTGCCAACGAGGAACATGGCTGACAGGAGACCACGCAGTTGGTTGATACAAAGGGCAAATTGGTTCTAGTACAATCAACAGGCTATTTTTGAACAAAAGGATTGTGCACAGGAGATGGTGGCCCATATCACTTGTGAGATCCAACGCACTGCCGCAGAGTCCAACCCCCAGTCTAGTAACCACCTCAGACGATGGACTGTACCTAGGTGAAATGACGACTGTCAATTGACAATCAGGGTCTGACAAACAGCTCTGTGGAACTTCTGTCCAGCTACAGAAAACCTTCATGCATTCGGATCTGCTAAAGCACATGTGAGGCGAGTGATAAAAGAATGGAAGAGGCCTTCCTGGAGGGAATTCCCCTTCCACTGAGCAAGTTTCGGAATCAATAAGGCAGATTTCCGGCAAGGCTAGTTCACATCCCATACAGCTTTGTCGAGTAATGGGGTCGTGGTGGACACGCCAGAAGACATGGCTCAGGTTTTGGCTTGAACACTTCTTTACTGTCACTGCATCATCCAGACAAGCTCCTACTTTTCCATAGGACTGCGGAGATGAGGAAGGCCAAGCTGTTCTTGCATAATAAGGAAGTCTACAACCTTCTGTTCTCCATGTGGGAACTGGAATCAGCTTTGTCTGCAGCCAGACACAGTGCTCCAGGACCTGATAAGATCAATTATGCCATGCTTCGTCATGTGTACCCTGAAGCGAAAGGACAGCACCTATCTTGTTTGTCAGATGTGGTTTGATGGACGGCACCCCACGACTTGGAAGGAGGCTGTATTAATGCCATTCTGGGAACCAGGCAAGGACCTTAGTGCCCCTATCAGTTATCGGAGTATAGCCCTTACCAGTTGTATGGGTAAGACCCTTGAACATCTGGTCAACTGCCACCTCGTCTGGGTTCTCCAATCCTGAGGTCACCTGAGCTGCTCCCAGTGCGGATTCAGGCACTACCGTTCCACCCTTGACAACTTAATTCTACTGGAGACAGTGATACAGAATTCCTCCATATGCTGAAACCATTTTTTTTTCTCCTCAAAAATAGCATACACACCACTTGGAGGTACATCACCCTTCACCAACTTCATGAATGAGATCTACGTGGATGCCTGCCACTTCTTATCCAATCCTTTCTCAAGGACCAGTGTTTTAGATATCACATCGGCGGTGCCTTGTCTGACTGCTATGCCCGCAATTTGTGGTCTCACAGTTGCGTTCTCGCTTCCTGAGCACCGGCTCCCTGGTTCGATTCCCAGCGGGGTCAGGGATTTTCACCTGGCTCGAGGTGACTGGGTGTTTGTGTTGTCCTCATCATTTCATCATCATTCCTGAAAGTGGTGAGATTGGACTGAGCAAAGGTTGGGAATTTGTATGGGCACTGATAACCGTGCAGTAGAGTGACCCACAAACCAATCATCATCATCATCATCTGACTGCTATGTTCAAGAGAATGGGGTCCCTCAAGGCAGTGTCCTTAGTGCCACATTGTTAGCAATAGCTATCAATGGCATTTCCTCTGCAGTCAGGAGCCCTGTCAGATGCTATTTGTTTGTGGACGACTTTGGAATCTTCTACTCTTCCTCTGATCTTAAGATGACGACGAAGACGAAGACTACAACGACAACGATGACAGGGCAGCTACAGCTGACCATTAGGAGGCTGGAAACCTGGGCCAGGACACAGGACAACTGGTTTTCAGTTCTCACCACAGAAGATTATATGTGTCAATTTTAACCTTGCTTGTTGAATTTTTAACTAATCAGTTCTCACAAGGGCGACAATATTTTAAGTTTTCAAGAAACTGTGTGCTTCTTGGGTTTATTATTTGACTCAAAATTAACTTGGCACCAACACCTGAAAGACCTACAAACAAAGGACTTGGAATATTTTGAAAGGCCTTAGTGGAAAAACATGGAAAAACAGGTCCCACCTCATGCAGTTTTATAGGGCATTTGTTTGATCATGTTTAGATTAGGGCAGTGAGGTCTACGCATCAGCCCGTCCTTCCTACCTCAAGATGTTAGATGCTGTCCACCATGAGGGCATTCAGAAATCAACTGCAGCCTTTCGGACCAGGCCAGTTCGAAGTCTGTGTACAAAGAAAGGCTGGTGAACCACCACTCTCGATTCAGCGACATATCCTTTTGGCTCAACAGGTGCTGAATATCTCAGTGTCACCTCAGTTAATAATATTTAGTTCAGTGGCCCAACCCACCTTTGAATGGCTCTTCAGGAATTGGCCCCATGAAACCAAGCCATTTGGGATATGTGCTACAGACTGTCTCAAGGATCTGGACCTATTAGGCATCAAAATTCAAAGCCAGGGACTTAACACATTGCCACCTTGGTGTCTTCAGAGGCCAAAAGTGATTTTAAGCTTGACACAGTACAAGAAAACTTGTACTCCAGATTATGTTTTTACTACTTTGTTTTCATCCATTTTAAGTACATGCCACATTTTTATCGTTGTTTTTACAGATGGATCCCAGCAAGAGAATGTCCTCAGCTGTTATGCTGTTTTCCCTGATAGGGTTTTTAAAGTGTGTTTTCTGGAACAATTTACAAATTATGATGCGGAATTATATGGCATTCTGATGGCACTGGAGAGGGTTGACAGATATCACTGTACAAGGTTTCTTATCTGTTCAGACTTGCTTAGTGCCCTGCAAGCACTTCACCAAATGTATCCAGTAGACCAGCTGATTCAAACCTCTTTACAGTGGCTCCAACACCTTGGCAAGGTGGTGGTCTTTTGCTGGTTACCTGGCCACATCGGGATACAGGGAAACATGGCTGACTAAGCCGCCAAGGAAGCATGTCGGGATGGTGCTGTACATAAATGTCCCATACTGTTGCATGCAGTCATCTCATTGGAAGACAGAATGGTTGAAGGTGACAGAAACCATACTGCAGTCACTCAAATCGACCACAAGGGCATGGCAGACTTCATGTCAGCCTCACTGCAGGAAGGAGGTTTTGCTTACCAGACTGCACATCGGACACAGCCCTTTAACACATGGCTTCCTGCTCCGGCGGATCATTTTTTCTGCATATTTTGGCAATGTGTTTCCTATGTACTTATATTAGGGCAGCTCTGTCTTGGTGGAGATCTGCCCACCATCCTTGCAGATACTGATTCTAGTGTTAAGAGTCATGAAATTTTGTGAACTGCCCTGAATTGGTGGGGAAGGGAGGCAGACTTAAATGTATTATAAACTGCTCAGCATGTGGGGACAGACTTCATCCCCACCCTTGAGATTTGCATGCTGACTTTTCGTCAGGGCACTGATGGCCGTGATGCCGAGTGCCCCTCAGCTCAAAACATCATCATCATCATCCATTTGGGAGGTGGATTTAGCTCAGTTTAAGGCTTGTGGTACTGTGTGTGGTCACAACAAATCTGATGCAATGTGCTGAAAAACTTGAAAATAATGTCAAATCGTCTTAGAATGTTTTTCATGTAATATAGGAGACAGATTATTATCCCAATTCACCAAGGGAGGCAACTTTGATACCTCTCCTCAAACCAGGAAATGGCCAAAAAGTCCTGATAGTAATCGGAGCATCGCCTTAACGAGCTATGTAGGAAAGACCATGGAGCGAATGGTCATTTCCTCTGAATGTTGGAAATCAGGAAGCTCTCCATCACTCTCGGTATGGACTCAGGAGGTACTGATTACCTGTTGACGTTCTGACTTTACAGGAGGCAGTTTTCCAGCTGGGTCCCCTATGTAAACAGCATTTTGTAGGTATAAATTTTACATCAGTAAGACATACAAAACACTGATGCACAGTACTCTCGTACAACTCTACCAATGAGGCTTTCATGGACTCCTCCCCATATTCATTTGGTGGTTCTTGCTACAATACTGTTTTTGTTGCTGAGGTGGTGACATGTTGTCAGATAGTTTTGAGCAGGAGAATAGTGTTCCCCAGAGAAATGTTTTGTCACCCCTCTTCACTATAGCCATTAACAGCATTCATATCTAGGGTTAGGGGTCCTGTACAGTTCTCTATATTTGTGGATTTTAAAGTTTTCTGTTCTTCCTCCAACATTGCAATAGCAATTCATCAGTTAAAACTTACAGTAAAGAGATTTGAGAAGTGGACTGCTATATTTTTTAATTTACCTGACTTGCAGATGAGGGACATGTTTTAAAGACTCCATGAAGTTATTGGCCCACATTTTTTATTCAAATCTTTTGTGGTTACCACACCTGACTGCCCTGAAAGCAAGGACCTAGAAAACACTTAAACCTGATCATGCCATAGCCACAGGTCTTGGCGATCGTACTGTCAAGTGTGCCCCATTCTTTGTAGGGCTTTCATGAGATTGCATCTGAACTATATGCACAGTGTACAGATGAGCAAGACCATCCTACTGGAAGATTATTGACGCTCTCCATCACAGTAGTTTACCCAGTCTCTGCGCTGAGGCCATGGAATTGCATCTCACCATCCGGAGGTAACTCCTCATGGTGCATCAAGCATATTAGTTCATTGCTGCTCCCAAATCACCAGCATGTAGTCCGCATTGCTCATCCAGCTATGGAAACCTTTCTCTCTAGTTGTCCACAAGCAAAAGGCCCATTTGAGATTTGCAATTCGTATGGCACACATAGAAACAAAATACATGGTTTTTACCAGCTACCACCCTGGTAACTGCAGAGACCTAGAGCACTTTGTATTTAATGCAATACAGGAGAGATTGTACACCTACATTTGTTTTTAATACAACGTTTTGTGATATTTTAAATGAGTGGCACATACGGGTAGCTGTGAGTCTAAAAATGGTGATTCCATTTCTTGGTCAATTGTTTCCCATAATAATATCAGCAAGATCAGATTGCCTCGAGATCTCACTGTGTTAGATACAGAAATAAACCCATTTTGCATGGACTGGAGAAATATATTTCGACAGCTCCCACCCTACACCATCCACTTTGACCCCTCCTCCCACCCCACCCCAAACCACCTGCTGTGCACCCTCCTCCCACCCCATCCCAAACCACCTGCTGTGCACCCTCCCCCCACCCCACCCCAAACCACCTGCTGTGCACCCCCCTCCCACCCCACCCCACCCCACCCCACCCCAAACCACCTGCTGTGAACCCTCCTCCCACCCCACCCCGAACCACCTGCTGTGCAACCTCCTCCCACCACACCCCGAACCACCTGCTGTGCCCCCCTCCTCCCACCACACCCCGAACCACCTGCTGTGCCCCCCTCCTCCCACCACACCCCGAACCACCTGCTGTGCCCCCCTCCTCCCACCACACCCCGAACCACCTGCTGTGCCCCCCTCCTCCCACCACACCCCGAACCACCTGCTGTGCCCCCCTCCTCCCACCACACCCCGAACCACCTGCTGTGCCCCCCTCCTCCCACCACACCCCGAACCACCTGCTGTGCCCCCCTCCTCCCACCACACCCCGAACCACCTGCTGTGCCCCCCTCCTCCCACCACACCCCGAACCACCTGCTGTGCCCCCTCCTCCCACCACACCCCGAACCACACCTGTGCCCCCCCACCCCGAACCACACCTGTGCCCCCCCACCCCGAACCACACCTGTGCCCCCCCACCCCGAACCACACCTGTGCCCCCCCACCCCGAACCACACCTGTGCCCCCCCACCCCGAACCACACCTGTGCCCCCCCACCCCGAACCACACCTGTGCCCCCCCCCAGCCCGAACCACACCTGTGCCCCCCCCCAGCCCGAACCACACCTGTGCCCCCCCCAGCCCGAACCACACCTGTGCCCCCCCCAGCCCGAACCACACCTGTGCCCCCCCCCAGCCCGAACCACACCTGTGCCCCCCCCCAGCCCGAACCACACCTGTGCCCCCCCCCAGCCCGAACCACACCTGTGCCCCCCCCCCAGCCCGAACCACACCTGTGCCCCCCCCCAGCCCGAACCACACCTGTGCCCCCCCCCCAGCCCAAACCACACCTGTGCCCCCCCCCAGCCCGAACCACACCTGTGCCCCCCCCCCAGCCCGAACCACACCTGTGCCCCCCCCCAGCCCGAACCACACCTGTGCCCCCCCCCAGCCCGAACCACACCTGTGCCCCCCCCCCAGCCCGAACCACACCTGTGCCGCCCCCCCAGCCCGAACCACACCTGTGCCGCCCCCCCAGCCCGAACCACGCCTGTGGCCCCCCCAGCCCGAACCACGCCTGTGGCCCCCCCAGCCCGAACCACGCCTGTGGCCCCCCCAGCCCGAACCACGCCTGTGGCCCCCCCAGCCCGAACCACGCCTGTGGCCCCCCCAGCCCGAACCACGCCTGTGGCCCCCCCAGCCCGAACCACGCCTGTGGCCCCCCCAGCCCGAACCACGCCTGTGGCCCCCCCAGCCCGAACCACGCCTGTGGCCCCCCCAGCCCGAACCACGCCTGTGGCCCCCCCAGCCCGAACCACGCCTGTGGCCCCCCCAGCCCGAACCACGCCTGTGGCCCCCCCAGCCCGAACCACGCCTGTGGCCCCCCCAGCCCGAACCACGCCTGTGGCCCCCCCAGCCCGAACCACGCCTGTGGCCCCCCCAGCCCGAACCACGCCTGTGGCCCCCCCAGCCCGAACCACGCCTGTGGCCCCCCCAGCCCGAACCACGCCTGTGGCCCCCCCAGCCCGAACCACGCCTGTGGCCCCCCCAGCCCGAACCACGCCTGTGGCCCCCCCAGCCCGAACCACGCCTGTGGCCCCCCCAGCCCGAACCACGCCTGTGGCCCCCCCAGCCCGAACCACGCCTGTGGCCCCCCCAGCCCGAACCACGCCTGTGGCCCCCCCAGCCCGAACCACGCCTGTGGCCCCCCCAGCCCGAACCACGCCTGTGGCCCCCCCAGCCCGAACCACGCCTGTGGCCCCCCCAGCCCGAACCACGCCTGTGGCCCCCCCAGCCCGAACCACGCCTGTGGCCCCCCCAGCCCGAACCACGCCTGTGGCCCCCCCAGCCCGAACCACGCCTGTGGCCCCCCCAGCCCGAACCACGCCTGTGGCCCCCCCAGCCCGAACCACGCCTGTGGCCCCCCCAGCCCGAACCACGCCTGTGGCCCCCCCAGCCCGAACCACGCCTGTGGCCCCCCCAGCCCGAACCACGCCTGTGGCCCCCCCAGCCCGAACCACGCCTGTGCCCCCCCAGCCCGAACCACGCCTGTGCCCCCCCAGCCCGAACCACGCCTGTGCCCCCCCAGCCCGAACCACGCCTGTGCCCCCCCAGCCCGAACCACGCCTGTGCCCCCCCAGCCCGAACCACGCCTGTGCCCCCCCCCCAGCCCGAACCACGCCTGTGCCCCCCCCCCAGCCCGAACCACGCCTGTGCCCCCCCCCCCCAGCCCGAACCACGCCTGTGCCCCCCCCCAGCCCGAACCACGCCTGTGCCCCCCCCCCCCCAGCCCGAACCACGCCTGTGCCCCCCCCCCCAGCCCGAACCACGCCTGTGGGCCCCCCCCCAGCCCGAACCACGCCTGTGCCCCCCCCCAGCCCGAACCACGCCTGTGGCCCCCCCCAGCCCGAACCACGCCTGTGCCCCCCCCCCCAGCCCGAACCACGCCTGTGCCCCCCCCCCCCAGCCCGAACCACGCCTGTGCCCCCTCCCCCCCCAGCCCGAACCACGCCTGTGCCCCCCCCCTCACCGCCCCTGATTACTGATATTCATTCTGCCTTTCAGTTGTAACACATCTGTCAGTGGTTCAAATGCATGTGCCTGACACATCAACATGCTGTCCAAATGATCCAATTTATGGTTAACCTTTACATGGGAATAGTCTGTGTGAAAAATCACAGATTTTTATTAACTGTGAGTTAGAGTGTGCTCACCACTCACAGACTTACCATGTCTTCAAAAATAGAAAATTTTGATCAGCTTACATACTTTCTGACTCTGAGAGAGAATATAGTTTGAGGAATGTTGTTAACTACCAAAGTAAAGCTGGGAAGGTACCAGCTAGACTAAAGTAACCATCATGTCTGGTGGGTAGAGGGGTTTCAGGATTGGTGAAGGTAGATGGAATTACTTTCGAACCAACAAGCCTTTTAGAACATTTAGAACAGGATAGCTTGGATACAGCGATCCTTGAGTGGATAGCCACTGGACAATAGATTTACAAAACATTTATTAACATAACTTAAGGAGCAGAGATTGCTACTTCCAGCACTCGACAGCCTTACTCACATCATGCTTCAAAATGTCTTGTTTTAATCAAATAAAAAAGTTAACATTACTGAGTGACAGCACTGAGCCACTTAGGTTTTTGACAAAACTAGCAAGGTTTCTTTAATTACTTTGAAGCACTAGCCATACACATTTTAAAAGAAACGAGGTAATTAAACATTTAATGACACCTAGACCATTTAACCACTTAAGTTTGAGCGATATCTGCTTGTCATCCAAGAGAATAATCCACAACTTTACTCTTGGAAATGAGGAAACAAGAATGCATGGTCACGTACAGTACCTTGAGCTGACAGCCACCTTTTCAGCACTCAGAATCAAAATCATACTACCCATTCCACTGCATGCGGTTTACCAGTGCATTTTACTGTCAGCATAGAAACAGGCTGTTGGTAAGCACACACCATCAGCTGATGATGATACGAAGCATCACACTCGGGACATTTTCTTGCTTACATATAAACTGTCCTGCTTGTACAACAGAGAACAGAAAAAAAACGTTAATCCACATTGGAGCACGAGAGACAGCAAACGCCACACTTCTCAAAACACAAGCAAAAAAAAAAAAAATTCGATGTGCAGTTAATTTGGTGAATTGAAGTAGAACACAGTAATGACTCAAACTATCGTAGTGACCTCCCAGTCAATGGCATCTCACTGGCCCACTTTCGCTGCTCCCTGGTACATCAAAACAACTGTCAAATATGGACTGCTAAGGTGCAATTGCATCTACCGCAGGTGATTCTGTCAAACTACCTTAGAGAGAACCTCTCCCATTGATGGTTCACAGCTCACTATTCAAGCGCATGGACAGAGGGCCTTTTTTCTGTTCGGAACAAGTACGATCTCTGACTTTGGCCGCATCAATACTACTATGTTGCTGATTGATCGGTTCAATCGATACACACGTATCAACCTCCACTACCCCACCCAAAAAAAAAAGACAATATTGGTGGGGGGGGGGAGGACTTCGGACTTATATGAGCTCTAATCTGCCAGTGTCTGCAGGACCTCAACCAAGAAATTGACCTGAGAGAGAACTCTGACAGTGGTACATGGACCTACACACCGTGGCAGTAATTTTTCCATCACCCCCTGTTCCTTTCTGCTCTTTCCCCATACATTCCTCCCCATGCGGGTCCGGGGTAAGAATAGGCCCGAGGTATTCCTGCCTGTCGTAAGAGGCGACTAAAAGGAGTTTCAACCGTTTCAGCCTTCCATGTGATGGTCCCCCTTGGGGTTTGACCTCCATTTTTCAAAATTCTACAGAAGTACGAGCCTTTTGGGGAAGGACACCTTACGTGGTGTACCACTGGTCCTAAGTGCACTAAGACCTTGGCACTCAGCATTGTACCGGCGTTGTAACCATACCCACTATTCCTCAAATTGGGCCTAAACGCCTGATGGGTTGTCCAAGTTACGCCCATAGTGCATCTCCATCTGCCCCAGCGATCATGATGGACTTTCCATGGCACCAGAAATCCAGCACGGTAGCCAGCCCGTTGTGGTGGGGTCGTCATGTACCCTCTAGGTTGTAGCCCCCTGACAACACAGGGATCGTACTGCCGATACCTGAGCTGCACCCTCCCCATGTCGGCCAAGGAGTAGATGCCCGTCTCCTTGGGGCATCAGGACTCCCGGCAACGGTCATCCTGCCAGGTGGCCCTTGCTGAGGCTGGGTGGCGCCCGTGGGGAGAGCCCCTGGCCGGAGTGGGTGGTATTGGGGCGGACGTTTCGCAGATGAAACGTCAACACGTATCAGGTCGCTCTGCGGCAGAGTCTTTCAAAAGAAAACGTACCGTTTCTAGTTCTGGTTCTCCTGCCCTTTCCCCCTTGGCCACTCCCTGGGAGGAGGGACAGGCCCGCCGGCTTGGGGCGAAGTACTTCCCCCACTATTTGGTCTGTTCTCGAACCGATGGGGGGACGTTCGCCACCTCCAAGCCCATGTTCTTTGTTCAGCACATTGAGGACATCTTCGGGGAAATCGAGGCTCTCAGCAAGATGCGTTCAGTGTCCGTTCTTATCAAGACCACCTCCGCCACACAGTCGGCGGCGCTCCAGGCGTGCAACCGCCTCGGGGACATCCCAGTGTCCATTGTCCAGCATCTGGCACTAAATAGGACGCAGGGGGTTATTTTTCATCGTGACCTCCTGCTACAATCTGATGAGGAGCTCAGTGCCAACCTGGAGCGCCGAGGCGTGCATTTCGTCCGGCGAGTCCAGCGCGGCCCCAAAGACCGTCGCATCGACACCGGGGCCTTTATCCTCGCCTTCGAGGGGGACGTTCTCCCGGAGAAGGTAAAGGTGATGTGCTACCGGTGCGACGTGCGACCTTACGTCCCGCCTCCTATGCACTGTTTTCGGTGTTTGCGCTTTGGGCACATGTCGTCACGGTGTGAGGCTGAGCCCCTTTGTGGCGATTGTGGATGTCCTCTTCGTGAGGAACATACATGCACCCCACCACCTCGGTGCATTAATTGTCCTGACATCCACTCGCCTAGATCCTCAGACTGCCCCGCATATCAGAAGGAGAAGAAGATACAAGAACTCAAAACTTTGGATCGGCTCTCTTATACTGAGGCCAGGAAGAAGTATGACCGCCTCCATCCTGTGCCGTTGACCACTTCGTTTGCCTCAGTTGTGTCCACTCCTTCCGCGGTATCCTCACCCCTCTCCTGTCCCCCCTCCGCCTCCTCCGCCCATCAGGGGGCTCTGCCTCCGCCTCCCAAATCCCTCCCTTCCAAATCCTCCTCCCCCGTGGCCCCCGCTCCTTCTGCCCCAGGGGCCACCCTTCCTCCTCCTCCTCCTCTCCCCCCGCCACCTGAGAAGCGATCCTCTTCTCAGGTGTCCATCGGGGAAACGTTCCGGACCCCAGCTTCCGAGGTCCGGCGTTCCAAAACGGACCCCGCGCGTGAGGACCTTCTTCGGGTCCAGCCTACCATCCCTGTGCCTCCTCAGCCTTCCAAGAAGGCCTCCAAGAAGTAGTCTCTATCCCCCTCTCCACCCCGGCGCGTTCCGTCTGACGCTCCATCCGTGAGTCGCTGCTCCCGGCCGTCCTCAGTTTCCCTGGGACGCTCTGCTGCCAGGTGCTCAGCTGGCCTCTCGTCGGCAAATGATGCTGCCCCTCCTACACAACCAGGGACAGCGGCCGCAGCTGGCAACGACTCGATGGAACCGGATCCACCTCCCGCCGGTTGTAGCGTTGTTCCCTCGCAACCTGGCCCTCCGCGGCCGTCGAGGTGACCAGCTCTTCCCCCGTCTCATTCCCCCAACTTTTTGACTAGCGATGGCCTTGTTACATTGGAACATAAGAGGTATTCGATCTAATCGGGAGGAATTACAACTGCTCCTCCGCCTGCACTGTCCGTTCCTCCTTGGTGTCCAGGAAACCAAGTTGCGCCCGACTGACCGTATTGCCTTTACCCACTATACCTCGGAGCGGTATGACCTCACCCCTGTGGACGGTATCCCAGCTCATGGTGGGGTCATGTTGCTCGTTCGGGACGATGTCTATTACCGTCCCATCCCATTGACCAACCCACTCCAAGCAATAGCTGTCCGCATTACTCTTTCTGCTTTTACTTTTTCAGTTTGTACCATCTACACTCCACCGTCATCTGCTGTTAGTCGGGCTGACATGATGCACCTGATCGTTCAGCTACCCCGCCGTTCTTATTGTTTGGCGACTTCAATGCCCATCATCCCCTTTGGGGCTCTCCTGCATCCTGTCAAAGAGGCTCACTCTTGGCGGATGTCTTCAACCATCTCAATCTTGTCTGCCTCAATACCGGCGCCCCGACTTTCCTCTCGGACTCTACTCATACCTACTCCCACTTGTACCTCTCGATCTGTTCTACCACTCTTGCCCGTCGGTTCGAGTGGTATGTCCTTTCTGACACCTATTCGAGCGACCACTTCCCCTGTGTCGTTCATCTCCTGCACCACACCCCATCCCCACGTCCTTCGAGCTGGAACATACTGAAAGCTGACTGGGGACTTTACTCCTCCCTGGCGACCTTACCGGACCACGATTTTCTCAGTTGTGACAGTCAGGTCGAATACCTCACGGCTGTTATCATCAATGCTGCCGAATGCTCCATTCCTCGTACTACCTCTTCTTCAAGTCGCGTTTCCGTCCCCTGGTGGAACGAGGCTTGCAGGGACGCTATCCGTGCTCGACGACGTGCTTTACGCACCTTTCGCCGCCATCCTACGTTGGCGAATTGTATTGAATACGAACGACTCTAAGCGCAATGCCGTAGAGTCGTCAAAGACAGCAAAAAAGCTTGTTGGGCCTCTTTCACCAGCTCCTTTAACAGTTTTACTCCCTCTTCCGTCGTTTGGGGTGGCTTGCGCCGGCTGTCGGGCATTAAGGCCCACTCCTCGGTACCTGGCCTGACCTCAGGTAATGAGGTCCTTGTTGATCCTGTGGCTGTCTCCAACGCCTTTGGCCGCTTTTTGCCTTTGGCCGCTTTTTTGCGGAGGTTTCAAGCTCCGCCCATTACCACCCTGCCGTCCTTCCCAGGAAAGAGGCAGAAGAAGCTCGGCGACCTTCTTTCCACTCGCTGAATCTGGAAACTTATAATGCCCCCTTTACTATGCGGGAACTCGAACGTGCGCTTGCACTGTCCCGGTCCTCTGCTCCGGGGCCAGATGCCATTCATGTTCAGATGCTGGCACACCTTTCTCCGGCGGGCAAAAGCTTCCTTCTTCGTACCTACAATCGCGTCTGGACCGAAGGTCAGGTCCCCATGCGTTGGCGTGACGCCGTCGTTGTTCCTATACCCAAACCCGGGAAGGATAGACACCTTCCTTCTAGTTACCGCCCCATTTCTCTTACAAGCTGTGTCTGTAAGGTGATGGAGCGCATGGTTAATGCTCGGTTAGTCTGGATTCTAGAATCTCGACGGCTACTTACTAATGTCCAATGCGGCTTTCGTTGCCGCCACTCCGCTGTTGACCACCTTGTGACCTTGTCGACATTCATCATGAACAACTTTTTGCGAAGGTGCCAAACGGTAGCCATGTTCTTCGACTTGGAGAAGAGGTATCCTCCGCACTATGCACAGGTGGGGCCTACGCGGTCGCCTGCCCCTTTTTATTGATTCCTTTTTAACGGATCGAAAGTTTAGGGTACGTGTGGGTTCCGTATTGTCCGACGTCTTCCTCCAGGAGAACGGAGTGCCTCAGGGCTCCGTCTTGAGCGTAGCCCTTTTTGCCATTGCGATCAATCCAATTATGGATTGCATTACACCTAATGTCTCAGGCTCTCTCTTTGTCGATGACTTCGCGATCTACTGCAGTGCCCAGAGAACATGCCTCCTGGAGCGCTGCCTTCAGCGTTGTCTAGACAGCCTCTACTCATGGAGCGTGGCAAATGGCTTCCGGTTCTCTGAAGAGAAGATGGTTTGTATCAACTTTTGGCGATATAAAGCGTTCCTTCCGCCATCCTTACATCTCGGTCCCATTGTTCTCCCATTCGTGGAAACAACTAAGTTTCTAGGGCTCACGTTGGACAGGAAACTGTGTTGGTCTCGACATGTCTCTTATTTGGTGGCCCGTTGTACACGTTCCCTTAATGTCCTCAGAGTTCTTAGTGGTTCATCTTGGGGAGCGGATAGCACTGTCCTGCTTCGCTTGTATCGGTCCATAGTCCGATCGAAGCTGGATTATGGGAGCTTCATCGACTCGTCCGCTCGGCCATCCCTCTTACGCCGGCTCAACTCCATCCACCATCGGGGGATACCCTTTGGGGCTCTCCAGCTTCCTGCCCGAGGGGCTCCTTGTTAGCAGACCTTTTCAACCAGCTCAATCTTGTCTGCCTCAATACTGGCGCCCCTACTTTTCTTTCGGACTCATCTCACACCTATTCCCATTTAGACCTCTCTATATGTACTCCCCAACTTGCACGCCGGTTTGAGTGGTATGCACTTTCTGATACATATTCGAGCGACCACTTCCCGTGTGTTATCCATCTCCTGCAGCATACCCCCTCTCCGTGCTTCTCTAATTGGACCATCTCCAAGGCAGACTGGGGGCTCTTCTCTTCCAGGGTGACCTTTCAGGATCAAACCTTCACAAGCTGCGATCGTCAGGTCGCACACCTCACGGAAGTCATTCTCGCTGCTGCTGAATATTCCATCCCTCACCCTCCTTCTTCTCCACGTCGCGTACCGGTCCCCTGGTGGACCACAGCATGTAGAGACGCTTTACGTGCTCGTCGACGTGCTTTACGCACATTTAAACGCCACCCTACAGTGGCGAATTGTATCAATTATAAACGATTACGTGCTCAGTGTCGTCGTATTATCAAAGACAGCAAGAAAGCCAGCTGGGCTGCTTTCACAAGCACCTTCAACAGTTTTACTCCTTCTTCTGTTGTCTGGGGTAGCCTGCGCCGGCTATCTGGCACTAAGGTCCACTCACCAGTTTCTGGCTTGAAGGTCGCGAATGACGTCCTTGTGGCCCCTGAGGCTGTCTCCAATGCCTTCGGCCGCTTTTTCGCAGAGGTTTCGAGCTCCGCTCATTACCACCCTGCCTTCCTCCCCCGCAAACAGGCAGAGGAGGCTAGGCCACCTAACTTCCGCTCCTCGAATTGTGAAAGTTATAATGCCCCATTCACCATGCGGGAACTCGAAAACGCACTTGGCCGATCACGGTCCTCCACTCCAGGGCCTGATTCTATTCATATTCAGATGCTGAAGAACCTTTCTCCTGCGGGTAAAGGTTTTCTTCTTCGTACATACAATCGCATCTGGATTGAGGGACATGTTCCCGCATGCTGGCGCGAGTCTATTGTTGTCCCGATTCCTAAGCCGGGGAAGGACAAGCACTTGCCTTCCAGTTATCGACCTATCTCGCTTACCAGCTGTGTCTGTAAAGTGATGGAGCGAATGGTTAACTCTCGATTGGTTTGGCTGCTAGAGTCTCGACGCCTACTTACCAATGTACAATGTGGATTTCGTAGGCGCCGCTCTGCTGTTGACCATCTGGTTACCTTGTCGACCTTCATTATGAATAACTTCTTGCGGAAGCGCCCGACCGCGGCTGTGTTCTTTGATTTGGAGAAGGCTTACGACACCTGTTGGAGGGCGGGCATTCTCCGCACCATGACTACATGGGGCCTTCGCGGTCGCCTCCCTCTTTTTATTCGTTTCTTTTTAATGGATCGACAGTTCAGGGTACGTGTGGGTTCTGTCCTGTCCGACACCTTTCGCCAGGAGAATGGGGTGCCACAGGGCTCAGTTTTGAGCGTCGCTCTCTTCGCCATCGCGATCAATCCAATAATGGATTGCCTCCCAGCTGATGTATCAGGCTCCCTTTTCGTGGACGATTTTACCATCTATTGCAGCGCGCAGTGTACACGTGTCCTGGAGCGCTGTCTTCAGCATTCTCTTGACCGTCTTTCCTCCTGGAGTGTCGCCAATGGCTTCCGTTTTTCTGCCGAGAAGACGGTCTGTATTAACTTCTGGCGCTACAAAGAGTTTCTCCCACCGTCCTTACGACTCGGTCCCGTTGCTCTCCCAATCGTGGAGACAACCAAATTTTTAGGCCTTACCTTTGACAGGAAACTTAGCTGGTCTCCACATGTGTCATATTTGGCCGCCCGTTGTACCCGTTCTTTAAATGTCCTCCGTGTTCTCAGTGGTATGTCGTGGGGAGCGGATCGAACTGTCCTACTTCGTCTATATCGGTCGATCGTCCGCTCCAAGCTGGATTATGGGAGCTTCGTATACTCCTCTGCACGGCCATCCATCTTATGCCGCCTCAACTCCATACAACATCGGGGTTTACGACTTGCGATCGGAGCATTTTATACCAGTCCCGTAGAGAGTCTTCATGCTGACGCTGGCGAATTGCCACTCACCTACCGGCGCGATATACTGCTTTGTCGGTATGCCTGTCGGCTACTGTCAATGCCCGACCATCCGTCTTATCGTTCCTTTTTTGACGACTCTCTTGACCATCAATACGGGTTGTATGTCTCTGCCCTGCTACCCCCTGGAGTTCACTTTCGTCGCCTCCTTCAACACCTTAATTTTTCACTCCCTGCAACCTTTCGAGTGGGCGAGAGCCGCACGCCACCTTGGCTCCAGGCTCAGGTCTGCGTTCACCTTGACCTCAGCTCGCTCCCAAAAGGGGTCACCCCCGGTTCGGTCTACCACTCCCGTTTTTTGGAACTTCGTTCGAAGTTCATCAACATGACTTTCATTTATACAGATGGCTCTAAGACCAATGACGGGGTCGGGTGTTCCTTTATTGTCGGGGCACAAAGTTTCAAATACCGGCTCCATGGCCATTGTTCGGTCTTCACAGCTGAGCTCTTTGCCCTCTACCAGGCTGTTCTTTACATCTGCCGCCACCGACATTCTGCTTATGTCATCTGCTCAGATTCCCTGAGCGCCATCCAGAGCCTCAGTGATCCGTACCCGGTTCACCCTTTCGTACACCGGATCCAACGCTCTCTTCAGCAGCTGGTGGACGTCGGTTCTCCGTTTAGCTTTATGTGGGTTCCTGGCCATGTCGGTATCCCTGGGAACGAAGCTGCAGATGCCGCAGCCAAGGCTGCGGTCCTCCAGCCTCGGACAGCTTCTTGTTGTGTCCCTTCGTCCGATTTTAGCAGGGTCATTTGTCGGCGCATTTTATCGCTGTGGCATGCCGATTGGGCTGCACTTACCGACAACAAGCTTCAGGCCTTAAAACCTCTTCCCGTGGCTTGGACGTCCTCCTCACGCCCTTCTCGGCGGGAGGAGGTCGTTTTAGCCCGGTTAAGAATTGGACACTGCCGGTTCAGCCATCGCCATCTGCTGACGGCTGCGCCGGCGCCGTTCTGCCCATGTGGGCACTTGCTGACGGTTAGACACATTTTAATGTCCTGTCCAGATCTTAACACACTGCGCCTCGATCTTAACCTGCCAAATACTTTCGATGCCATTTTAGCGGATGACCCATGAGCAGCTGCTCGTGTTCTTCGTTTTATCAATTTGACAAACCTCGCTAAGGACATTTGATGATGCTGTTTTTTTAATCCTATGCCTGTCAGTCTGTCTTTTATCGTGTTTTCCCTTTTAGTTGTTGTTGTCAACTTGTGCCTCGCGGTGCATTCTTAGAGTAGTCAGGGCGCTAATGACCATTGAAGTTGTGCGCCCTAAAAAAAAAAATCGGGGGATACGTCTTGCGACCGGAGCCTTCTACACTAGTCCTGTCGAGAGTCTTTATGCTGAAGCTGCCGAATTACCATTGACCTACCGGCGCGACGTACTGCTGTGTCGGTATGCCTGCCGGCTGTTGTCTGTGCCAGACCACCCCTCTTACCAGTCCTTCTTCGCCGATTCTCTCGACCGTCAGTACGGGTTGTATGTGTCTGCCCTTCTGCCCCCCGGAGTCCGCTTCCGTCGCCTGCTTCGACAATTGGATTTTGCCCTCCCTACCACCTTCAGAGAGGGTGAGAGCCCGACACCACCTTGGCTCCAGGCTCCGGTTCATATTTATCTCGACCTCAGCTCACTCCCAAATGGAGGGTACTCCGGCTGCAGTGTATTGCTCACGGTTTGTCGAACTTCGTGCTCGACTTGCCGGTCACACCTTTATTTACACCGATGGCTCCAAAACTGACGATGGTGTCAGCTGTGCCTTTGTCGTCGGGGCCGCCACCTTTAAATACCGGCTCCTCGACCAATGTTCCAGCTTTATGGCCGAGCTTTTTGCTCTCCATCAGCCCGTTCAGTATGCCCGCCGCCACCGCCATTCATCGTATGTACTCTGCTCTGACTCACTCAGTGCTCTTCAGAGCCTTGGAGCTCCCTATCCGGTCCATCCCTTGATTCAACGGATACAGCAGTCCCTCCATTCTTTCGCTGATAATGGTTCTCCTGTCAGCTTTCTGTGGGTTCCCGGACATGTAGGAGTGCCTGGGAATGAGGCTGTGGATGCTGCAGCCAAGGCTGCAGTCCTCCTGCCTCGGCCAGCCTCCCATTGTGTCCCGTCATCTGACGTTCGTGGGGATATATGTAAGAGGCTTGTGTTGTTGTGGTGGGATGCTTGGTCATCCCTCCAAGGAAACAAGCTCCGGGCAGTAAAACCGCTCCCAACAGCTTGGACAACCTCCTCGCGACCATCTCGGCGAGAAGAGGTCCTTCTGACCAGATTGCGGATTGGGCATTGCCGGTTTAGCCACCGCCACCTGCTCTCCGGTGACCCAGCCCCGCAGTGCCCTTGTGGTCAGGCATTAACAGTGCGCCATGTTTTATTGTCGTGTCCCCATTTTAGTCAATTTCGTGTTGTCCTGTCCCTGCCATCTACTTTACCAGATGTTTTAGCTGATGACGCTCGAGCAGCTGCGCGTATTCTGCGTTTTATAACTTTGACTGGCTTGTCCAAAGACATCTAACTTTTTTACTTATTTTATCTGCATCTTTGTCAGGTCCTTCTGGTGTCCCCCCATCCCCTTGAGTTTTACTAGATTCCATGTGCTCTAACAACAGTGACTGGGCGCTAATGACCTCTGTAGTTGAGCGCCCTTAAACCCCACCAAAAAAAAAAAAAAAAAAAAAAAAAAAAAAAAAACCCAACAACATACATTCCGGACATACACTGTCTCAGGTGGAATGCTATGCTGCCTATGGAAGCATGCAGGGATGTGTTGGAGACAGAATAGGGCTGCTAGGGGAAGTATTGGGAGGTTGTGTTGTGGCGGGGGGGGGGGGGGGGGGGGGCTGCTAGGGGAATTATTGGGAGGTGATGAGGGGGAGGGGGGGAATAGACAGTGGGAGAAGCCTTGTAGAAATTTTGGTGGAATAGAAGGAAATGTTCCCACCTGTGCAGCTCAGAAAAGCTGGTGTTGGTGGGAAGAATTCAGATGGTGCCATATCCTTCATTCCCGTAATCGCTCTGTCCTCAATCTCCACCAGTTACTGATGTGGGCTACCAACGCAAGTACAAGGATAGCATACCAATAGGGACAAGAAAGGAGGCATGAAGGGCGCCAAAAACAGAAATAAGAATCATTCATTTATAGCACCATTACACACGCACATCATGATATATGAGACATTATAATTGCCATACTCAAATACAGGGTGTTACAAAAAGGTACGGCCAAACTTTCAGGAAACATTCCTCACACACAAAGAAAGAAAATATGTTATGTGGACATGTGCCCGGAAACGCTTACTTTCCATGTTAGAGCTCATTTTATTACTTCTCTTCAAATCACATTAATCATGGAATGGAAACAACACAGCAACAGAACGTACCAGCGTGACTTCAAACACTTTGTTACAGGAAATGTTCAAAATGTCCTCCGTTAGCGAGGATACATGCATCCACCCTCCGTCGCATGGAATCCCTGATGTGCTGATGCAGCCCTGGAGAATGGCGTATTGTATCACAGCCGTCCACAACACGAGCACGAAGAGTATCTACATGTGGTACCGGGGTTGCGTAGACAAGAGCTTTCAAATACCCCCATAAATGAAAGTCAAGAGGGATGAGGTCAGGAGAGCATGGAGGCCATGGAATTGGTCCGCCTCTACCAATCCATCAGTCACCGAATCTGTTGTTGAGAAGCGTACGAACACTTCGACTGAAATGTGCAGGAGCTCCATCGTGCATGAACCACATGTTGTGTCGTACTTGTAAAGGCACATGTTCTAGCAGCACAGGTAGAGTATCCCGTATGAAATCATGATAACATGCTCCATCGAGCGTAGGTGGAAGAAACTAAAATGAGCTCTAACATGGAAATTAAGCGTTTCCGGACACATGTCCACATAACATATTTTCTTTATTTGTGTGTGAGGAATGTTTCCTGAAAGTTTGGCCGTACCTTTTTGTAACACCCTGTATATTATGATAAACAATATGTATCACGAAGGACACACAATGGAGTTTAAGAAATTACAATGGCACATCAATTCTGCTATGACAAACAGTGTGCATAATGAAGGCCGCACAATTTTACCAATGTAAGAAATTAAAAAATTACTAGCATAAAATTAAAAAATTACTAGCATAAAATTAACTAAAATTCCTTGAAGGAAACGTTTATGAGAACAACACGACGGGGCCGCAAGGGAGGAGGCAACACAATACTTAACTCAGGTGCACCACAACAAACAATGGACACCAGGCCGCACCAACAACGGTTCGTACTTGAAACAGTACACCAGTGATCAGCAAATAAAAAAAAGACATAAAAATATAATAATTTAAGAAAATCACATCATATGACTATGAGCTTAAGGTCTTTCGGTAATTAACAGATTATAAAACAGGTAAAGGGGCATGTGCCACTATTAAATCTTCCGTAATTACACTGTTAAATTTCTCAGTAACCAAGTTGCAATTAACGCAACAAGAATTAAATCATTTAATTGATAACACACAGCCCCATACAAAATGCAACACAACCACAATGACCTGGCGTACTACCAGAACCACCAGGCAGTAAACCAAAATCTTACTAAGCCAAAACAAGGACCGACTTTTAAAATAACGAGACCTAGCCCGGGCCGGACAACAGACCAAATGCCGGGAAATCCATAAGAAACCTCAGCCAACTTAATACCAAAACAACAATTTATGAACAATATGCAAAACACAAGACCTCTCAGCCCATAGGCTTCTGTTCAGTCACAAAGGTGGCTCCAACCTGCCTGCTGAGGTGCCAAGCGTCGTATGGAGTGCCGAATCAAGCTTAACCTTCGTTAATGGAAAGCGGAAGCACCACAAGACAAAATAAACTCCAATCTAACTGCGCAAGGCAATCTCTAAGGAGTGCCACTCGAAGACTACGCACTTGAAGATCAAACAGAAAGCACCCAGACTAACGTGCTGCTGAACGATGCACTTCCATCACCAGCATCTAGTAGAGTACGGAGAGCAGCGTACCTAATCGATAAACATCCATGGGACGGTAAACGAGGATAGCAACCCCAGTGACGGAGAGACAGGAGGACGAAATGACATCCCGCCACACATAGAAGGTATTTGAAACTCAGGCTCGACAAACTACAACAGGCAAGATTTTGCTCCCCTTGCAAATCAAGTTAAACGGCACACCACGCCGCTGTCCAAACTATTAACCGTAAAATCACAGTCCGGTCTTCCCATCGGGCCCCACTCGGCGTCCAGACGCAAACAACCCCAGCCGAGCCGAACTGTCTTCACGCCCAGGCAGCCACCTCTTACCTCCTCACACGCCTCCAGCTAAGCTCCAGCCAGCGATCTCACAGAAACAACTGCCTAACGCCAAAGTGCCGTCTGAGTGAAAATTCAGCACTAAGATCGATACGGACTTGGAAATAAGCGAGCACCGTAAGAGTTACCAGCCACCTATCCCTCTCCCTACTCTTGTTCCAGTGTTACAAGCATCTTTTGTCACACCAATGCCCCTACTTGTATTTCCCCCTTCCTGTCCCCCCCCCCCCCTCTATCACCGCCTTTCCCTCACTTCCTCTCCCCCCCCCCCCCCCCCCTCAAAAACAGTACAGCCTCCTGACACTGAACCTAGCAGGTCTGTCTTGACCCCACCATACCCCTGCGCACTTAGAGGTAGCACATCATCTTCACCCATCAGTACCATGATACCCCTCCCCACCCCATTTCGCCCCCTCGCCCCAACACCCATCCCAGAAGATTGCTGCATGCATCAGATTCAGCTGCAGGTGGGCTCCAGTGACTGTGTGCGTTCGTGTGCATGCGCGCAAGTGTGTGTGTTTTTTATTTCAGAAGAACTTTGTCCAAAACTTCAATATTTTATCATTCTTTCTCATTTCGCCTGTCTGAGACTCGGTGCCTGCTTGCCTTTCTGTGTGGTGATTACCGTGTTATCCTTTCCATATTATTTTCAGATACCTTTGTGCAATCTTTGTGAATGTGGGTGCTTAACATACACTGCTTGCCAGTTGCTACAGAATAGCTGAACAATGGTAGTAAACGGAAATGTAGAAGACGGGACATGTTAACTACAGCAAAGCTTGTGCACAAACACATTGTATTCATTCGACAATTTGTTGAGTACGTTGTTTGATGGAGGTTGTTGTGGAACTGATTAGTGCGACATTCCATGCGGTATGGTAACATGTTTGCGAAACATCATTTGAATGCTTGAGATTGTGGACAAGCAGTTGGGCAGCTAGAAGCTGGTCAGTGTCACTACTGTGGCCACAATAACATCAGTTAACAAATTTAAACTTTTTTCTGCATCTGGTTTGTAAATGAGTGGATTTACCTAATTTTGGGGTGCTGAATAAACTGGTAAAATCAGTTTTTCTCTATGATGTCACATTTCCTAGATATATACCAGAATAAAAAATGGCAATAGCGAAAATTGACACAATTAAGTAAAACAAAAATACACATTCAGAATGTTTGAAATCAATACTATTTTGTATGTATATATGGCCATGATGCCAATAAAAGGTCCAAATTAGTTCAGAAAATATTTTCACCTTCAATCTTCTTTGGTTTTTGGAAAATGCGATGGAGCTCTTCTTTTGTTTGCTATTCCATCACTATCCGTAACAAGGCCCCAGCAGTAGTAGTTCCCCATCATATAAGGGCTCCATTGGCCTTGGTAACAGGGTTTTTAACATTTTTTAAATGTTAAGGATAATAAGTTGCCGTCTCATCATCTATGAATAGCTGATGAATGCAGCTAGCCGCTAACTTTGTGTAATGTCTTGTCTGTATAGATGTGTATCTGTTGCCTTTAAGATCCCTTCACCTTCACACATAAATCTATACAGTAAAGTAAGGGCCTCCCATTTCTTGGCTGATCCGTGATAAGACAGGCAAAAAGTTAGACTAATGGAGGATTATTAGTATTATCTCTATTTTCATTCGCTCTCTCTCTCTCTCTCTCTCTCTCTCTCTCTCCTTTATCTATGTACAGTTTTTAATATAATATTTCATTACTTGAAATCAGCCAAATAGAATCTTTGGTGGAGTCCTTCGTCTTGGTAATCAGCGGCTGGCTTGCTGTAAGAGATCTTTACATTTATTATTACTGTTAAACATTGCATTCAGTTGGGAGAATCAATCGTGTGGACAATTTGTTCCTTTTACGAAAGATTGCGAATTCCAGATGTGTACGAAGCCTTTTTGGACGATTTAACACAGACTCAGTGATTGCCGGCTCTCTTCGACACAGCTGAAACTTCCCCACTAATTACAGGGCCAACATGATCATCAAATGATTCAGAAAAAACCCATTCGTTCATTCACTCCAGAATAAAAAAGTCACAGGCCTTATTTATGAAGGAAATTGTGTATTCAATCCATCTCCATTACATGTCCAGATCTCCGGTGATTCCACGTGTTAATTATTTTCCGTTTACAGTCTCTTTCTCTTCAAACAAACCGCTAGCGGCACAAATGTTAATTGGCTCGCTTTAGCGAGAAGAAAAGCAAAATATGTATCTCTCAGAAACACGTCAATCCCTCAACAGATACTCCAGAAGCTGTCCTAGTTACCACTCCAACAACCATGGAGAATGCATATATGCATCTCTGTTATTTCAAAGAACAAACACGCTAGAAAATACTTTGGCGTCGTTGAGCTGTCGCCGCATATGTTACGAGAAAATCAGATCAGATACTTTTCCAAAGTGAATGAATGTGGATGGTTTGATTGACAATGATTAATTGGTGCGTGGTAGAGGGTATTTTCTGTGGGGACATTACAGGTTCCATGGTAAGAATGTCTTGGCGAAAGCGTTCACCATACTCATCGCTTACATCTCCCAAATTTTATGGGAAGAAATCAAGGTTAGAATGTAAAAAGTTAATTTTAAGTGACATTCTACACCCCATGTTCTTATAGTTATCCAACAGATCATTCACAATGGTAACATAGTTTTTGTCTTTTCTGTTACCCAAAAAGCCCTTCACAGTTGCTTTAAAAGAAGAACAAGCAGCTAATTGGATATCTGTGAGTTTGGTATCAAAGGTTGGATCTTTCAGCACTTTCCTTATTTGTGGTGCAAGAAATATACCCTCTTTCAGCTTTGCCTCACTTAATTTGAGAAACTTTACTTTCAAGTGATTGAAGGCCTCACCTTCTTTATCCAGAGCTTTTACAAAGTTCTTTATAAGGCCCAACTTGTTATGAAGAGGAGGCAAAATGATTTTATTGGGCTCAACCAGTGGGGTATTTTTCACATTCACATTTACATTTCCAGGAACGTGTGACTTCCTTACAGGCCATTCCTTGACTGTATAGTGGTTCTTGGTGTCACGGCTGTCCCAAAGGCACAAAAAGCAGCAGTATTTCGTGAATCCAGCCTGTAAACCTGTAAGGAGTGCAACAACTTTTAAAGCACAGCAAAGCTGCCATTCATGATCTTTACATTTGATTGCTTCTAGCAGCAAAGCCATGGTTTCATAAGTTTCTTTCATGTCTACTGTGTAAGCCAAAGGTACCAATGGAAAAGCATTGCCATTATGCAGTAGTACTGCTCTCAAGCTAGTTGTACTGGAGTCAATAAATAGTAGCCACTCCTGTAGCTTATATTGTACACCTAGCTGCATCATCAGACCATTGACATCTCTACATACACACATTGAATTCAGCATATTGAAATATTGAGCAAAGGGAGCACCTCTTGATCTGAAACAGAAAATTTTTGTCCCTGGCGCTAGAAGGTTCTGTTGTTGCACTCTCTACCGCAAGAGTTCAGCTTGCTGTTTCGAAAGTTTTAGATCGCAAACCAAATCGTTCAATTCCTTTTGATTAAAGAGCTAAGGTGAAATGTCATGATATTGACAGCAGTATTCTTCTATATGTTCAATACTTTCTGATTCACTTGACATGGCATCTGGTTTTGCGTCTTTCAGGTTGCTGGCAGCAACAGGCAACCCCTCATCATGGTGCACAGGCAGATGCACTGAAGATACATTGGGATACTTTGTTTTATGTTTAATTTTGCTTGAATGTCCCGAAATATTTGTAAGACAGAGGTAACAGTCTGAATAATAGCCATTAGGCTCACACCACACCATCGGAACAGCAAATGGCATGGCTCAGTGTTTTCCTTTCAACCAATCAGTTGAGGTTGTAGCACAGGTTATGCAGGCAATATGAGATGCAAAATTTTTATCTTGGTCACCAACAGGACAATCAAAATACAACTTATAAGCTTTCTTAACTAAATCAGTGATTGGTTTTCTTTGGGCTTTTGGAGTGAATTTCCCACAAACATAACAAAAGTTGTTGGGGTGGCAACAGCTACCAGATTTACTAGTTGCCATTTTTCTTAGTGTAAGTTTTAAACACAAAAAGTTTGCACTATCTTTCACGGGAAACAACTCACTGAGGTTCTCTTTCACACCACTGGATTACCACACTAACAATTTAATGATGATTTGTAGATCTTCCAGCTCTCCTCTGCAAATCAAAAACAAACAATTAAACATCAAAACAGAAGAACAGCAGAAAGCAAAATACTGAATACGAAAGATAAAAAAACCTTTAAAAACTCAAAAATGGTACATGCTAGAACATTTTGAAGGATATAGTCAGATCATACATACCTAAATACATACTAGTTGATGTATCACATCCCAGATGCAAGATGGTTGTTGACTAGTGTAATGAGTGTGCCCAAAGTGTCATCTCACAATTGAAAAAGACTGCTGAAGGTGGAAACGCTAAGCAAAAGCATTCCAGCAGTCGTAGAGAGACCACCGCAAGGAAAGGGGATCAATATGTAGCCCTAGCGACGAAAGGAATACACACTTCACTCCTAGGCAGATCGCTGCAGACATTGCATCTGCTACCACTATATGTGTGTCTGTGGTAATTAAATCAGGCTGGTTTGTTTGCTCAGAAGTGTGTTTAATGCATCCCATTTCAACTATGCCATCATCAAGTTAGTTTGCTGGTGTAGGGAGCATGTTGGCTGGTTTCAGCAACTGTGGTCCAAAGTGATGCTCTCCGATGAATCCTGCCTCATTGATTCTGGCCACCAGTTAGTGTGGAGAGAGAGGGGAACACTTCACACAGCACAGAATGTTCATGAACATCATCAATATGGCCTAGATGCTACAGTGTAGGTAGACATTATGCACAATAGCTGAACACCGCTGCATATCTTTGCGCGAAGTACCGTTACAGCACAGCGATATTGCAGGGAGATGATTCCGGATCATGTCCGTCTGTTTAAGGGTAAGGTAGGTCCCAACTTTCTGTTTATGGATGACAGTTCCTGACCACATAGGACTACTGAGTTGTCAGACAGGACAGTGATGATATTGAGTGTATGGAATGGCCTACATGCTCCCCAGACCTAACCCCTCTCCGATGAATCCTGCCTCATTGATTCTGGCCACCAGTTAGTGTGGCATGCCTGGGTTGCTCTTAGCTGTCGTGTTTCGCAGCTAACATCCCTTCCCTAAACCGTGCAAGAACTGAAAACTGCCTTGAGGAATGTGACAGTATCCCCAAGGACTACTCAACAGTTTGCTAGCCAGCACGAATAACAGGTGCAAAGTGTGTATTGGTGACAGAGGAGGGCATTTCCTTACTATGTGTCTGATATTGACCTTCATGTTGGGAGTCGGACCTGTTTGAAACATGATTATTTATGTCTCTTATCCTGCTTTCCCATGTGGTAAAATCTATACCATTTTTCTGTATAAATATACTGCTCTACCACTATTATGTACGTACTGTGTTTCATGTCGTCCATCATTGCCTTTGATTATTCCTGCCCAGTGGTGTCTGTTCTGTAGCAGTTCCCCCCTGCGGGTTCGGGGGTAAGAACAGGCCCGTGGTATTCCTGCCTGTCGCAAGAAGTGACTAAAAGGAGTCTCAAACTTTTCGACCTTATGTGATGGTCCCCTGTTGGGTCTGACCTCCATCTCTCAAAATTTTTCCGAAGAGTGAGCCGATTGGGGAAGGGCGCCTTACTTGGTGCATTGTGTCCATCTTGCGTTGAGATCTTTCGCCAGCTTATTCGTTGTTGCATTGCAGTCCTGCCTACTCTCCATCTCTTGGGCGTGGATACGTTTCTGCATGCAGCTTCCGCCATGCAATGTGCAGTGCCACTTTCTGCAATGATGGCGACAATGGACTACATCTCACCTAACATCTAGCACGGTAGCGAGTCCGTTGTGGTGGGGCCACCATGTACCCTGTTGGTTGTAGCCCCCTGACAACACAGGGATCGCTCTACTGATGCCTGCACCGTTAACTCCCCATAGATGCCCATCTCCCTGGGGCATCAGGACTCCCGGCAATGGCAATCCTGTCAGGTGGCTATTGCTGCAGCTGGGTGGCGCCCGTGGGGAGGGCCCTTGGTCGGAGTAGGTGGCATCAGGGCAGATGACCCGCAATGAAGCGTGGTACATCATCTCTCGCTGGCGGCCAGCCGCCAGCAGTCTCTAAGCATTCCAAAGCTCACTTTAAGGCTAATGTGTATGACCCCAAATCGTTTCCCTCCCTGGCCACACCATGGGAGGAACGAAAGGCTATGAATGACAGCGAAAGGTATTCGCCTCGGTATCTCGTCTGTACCAGAGCTGACGGGGAATCGTTTGTGTCTGTGAATCCTCAGTTCTTTGTAGAACATTTAGAGGACAAGTTCGGGGAGGTGGAGGGCTTGTCCAAATTGCGGTCAGGGTCAGTCTTAATGCAAACGGCATCCTCTGCCCAGTCACGAGCCTTGCTCACTTGTACGAAGCTGGGGGATGTTTCTGTTACTATCACCCCACATAAAAGCTTAAATATGGTCCAGGGCATTATTTTTCACAGAGATCTGCTTTTACAGTCCGATGACGAGCTGCGCGCCAACTTAGAGCGACGAGGTGTCCATTTTGTCAGGCGCGTCCACCGAGGTCTGAGGGATCATCAAGTTGCCACCGGGGCCTTCATCTTCGCCTTCGAGGCTGTCACATTACCTGAGAAGGTCAAGGTGATGGTCTACCGTTGTGATGTTAAACCCTATATCCCTCCTCCCATGCAGTGCTTCAAGTGTTGGAAGTTCGGCCATATGTCTTCACGCTGTGCTTCCAGCCTCGTATGTCGCGATTGTGGTCGACCATCCCATCCTGATACTCCCTGTGCCCTGCCTCCCATCTGTGTCAACTGCGGAGAGCACCATCTGCCTTGCTCGCCGGACTGTCCGATTCTGCAGAAGGAAAGGAAAATAATGGAAATCAAGACCCTGGACTGACTGACGTACACTGAGGCTAAGCGGAAATATGATCGGCTTCATCCAGTGTGTATGACATCTTCTTATGCTGCAACTGTCACTCCTGCTACAGTTCCATCAGCTACAGTAGTTCCAGTCAGCTCTCAGAGTCGTAGGACCACACCTGCCCCTTGATGTTGGGGGGCCACTAAACTCTCTGTTGCTCCTGCTCCGTCTACTTCAGGAGCAACGCCCCCCCCCCCCAACCATTGGGGACATCAGTTCCCCCTTCCCAGCCCGAGAAGTGTAAGACTTCTTTGGCTCCTCTCACCAGGAAGGGGTCCCTTGGGGACCTCCCTTCTCAAGTTCCGACTGGTACACAAGCGGACACCCGCAAGTGGCTCAAACAACCACCGGTCCCTGGTCGTAGGGCCTCATGGTCGTCGTCCGTCCCTGAGACTGACCCAGTGAAGCCCTCCCGGCCTGAGCCACCGAAGGCACAGAGAGATAAGCCGAAAAAGAAAAAGGTACCCAAGAATCCCGACATTGCGGTGGCACCCGTCCCACCGCTTCCTACAAGCTCAGCGTCTGAGGATGAGGTCGAGATTCTGGCGTCTGCTGAAGACCTGGATCTCGCTGGTCCCTCAGATGCCATGGATGTCACTCGCGCGGGTACTGAATCGGTGGCAGGGAGTGAACAAGCGGCGTAAATTGCCTTCCAAGTCCCTTCATGCCTTTCTCAGCCATGTACTACATCATCCTCTAGTGGAACTGCAGCAGTTTCTTCCACCATCTAGCTGAGCTCTGACAACTTATCAGCCTTCACCCTTTCTTCTGCATTGCTCTTCAGGAAACTTGGTTTCCCGCAATGCGAACCCCCGCCCTCCATGGCTATCGGGGTTGTTATAAGAACCGGGCAGCTTATGAAAGGGTGTCTGGTGGCGTCTGCATCTGTGTCCTTAACTCTCTTCACAGTGAGTATGTCCCTCTACAAACAGCTTTAGAGACTGTCGCTGTTCGGGTGTGGAAGCAACAGGCTGTTACCGTCTGCAGTCTTTACCTTCCACCGGATGGTGATGCGCAGCATGACCTGGCTGCGCTGCTAGCCCAATTGCCGCCACCTTTCTTGTTACTCGTCGACTTCAACGCCCATAACCCTCTGTGGGGTGGGTCAGTGGCAACAGATCGAGGCACCACCATTGAGCGTTTATTGGCACAGCTCGATCTTTCCATTTTAAATGATGGTGCAGTCCCTCACTTCAGCATGGCGCATGGCATGTACTCCGCCATCGACCTTTCGATCTGCAGCCCTAGCCTATTACCTTCTGTCCAATGGAGAGTGCATGACGACCTGTGTGGTAGTGTCCACTTTCCGATCTTTCTGTAACTGCCACAGCGTCACTCTTCTGGGCGCCCTAGCAGATGGGCTATGAATAAGGCTGATTGGAACTTGTTCTCCTCCATTGCCGCTATTGAGCCTCTCTCTAAGGCCGCCATTGATGCGGTGGTTCACTCCGTCACCACCGTCATCGTTACTGCCGTAGAATCTTCCATTCCCCATTCTTCTGGGTCCCCTCGGAGGAGGAATGTGCCTGCTTTGAACACCTCATTACCTTCAAACGGCTGCGTGCATGGGCCCGCCGCCTTATCTGCCAAAGCAAGAAGGAGTGCTGGGAGCGGTACGTGTCTACCATTGGCCTCCATGTGTCTCCATCGCAGGTCTGGGCCAAGATCAGACACCTCTATGGCTATCAGACCCCTGTCAGCGTCCCTGCGCTCTCACTGAATGGAGCAGTTTGTACAGACTCCGACAAAATTGCAAACCGCTTGGCAGAGCATTTTGCTCTGAGTTCTGCTTCTTCCAAATGCCCACTGGCCTTCTGCTCCATTAAAGAGCAGGTGGAACGCCGGAGCCTTCCTTTTCGCACCCACCATCCTAAATCCTACGATGTTCCATTCAGTGAGTGGGAATTTCACAGTGCCCTCGCCGCTTGTCCTGATATCGCTCCTGGGCTAGATAGCATCCACTGTCAGATGCTGAAACACCTTTCAGTGGACTGCCAGCGACGGCTCCTCGACCTTTACAACAGTATTTGGGTCGAGGGTGAGTTTCCGTCACAATGGCGGGAAAGTATTGTTATCCCCATTCTGAAACCAGGCAAGAACCCTTTGGAGGTGGACAGCTACCGTCCCATTAGCCTCATCAACGTTCTTTGCAAGTTGCTTGAACAGATGGTGAGCCGGCGGTTGAACTGGGTACTGGAGTCTTGGGGCCTTCTGGCTCCATCTCAGGGTGGGTTCCGTAAAGGTCGCTCCGCCGCCGACAATCTGGTGAGTCTGGAGTCGGCCATCCGTACTGCCTTTGCCCGCCGTCAGCAGCTGGTCGCTGTCTTTTTCGACATGCGGAAGGTTTACGATACGACATGGTGTCATCACATCCTTCATGGATGGGGTCTTCGGGGCCCTCTGCTGATCTTTATCCGCAATTTTCTGTCGTATCGTACCTTCCACGTGCAAGTCGCGGCCTCCCGTAGTTCCTCCCGAGTCCAGGAGAACGCGGTACCACAGGGATCTGTCCTCAGTGTCTGCTTGTTTTCAATTGCAATAAACAGGCTTACTGCAGCGGTGGGAAATTCTGTCTCTGCTTCCCTGTATGCTGACGACTTCTGCCTTTACTACAGCTCTATTAGCATTGCAGCTGCTGAACATCAGCTACAGGGCGCTATCCGTAAGGCGCAGTCTTGGGCTGTAGCTCATGGGTTCCAGTTTTCAGCGGCCAAGACCTGCATTATGCATTTCTGCCGGCGACACACTGTTCACCCGGAGCCGCAGCTTTATCTTGATGGCGAACTTATTGCTGTGGTGGAGTCACATAGGTTTTTGGGTGTGGTTTTTGATGCCCGGCTGACTTGGCTGCCTCATATTCGGCAGCTTAAACAGATGTGTTGGCGGCATCTAAATGCTCTGCGATGCTTGAGCCACACCCGCTGGGGTGCCGACCGATCTACCCTGTTACGGCTCTACCAAGCGTTAATCCAGTCCCGCCTGGATTATGGGACCTGGCTTATGGCTCAGCATCCCCATCTGCGTTGCGGGTGCTGGACCCTATCCTCCACAGTGGGATACGCCTTGCCACTGGTGTCTTCCGGACCAGCCCTGTGGACAGCATACTTGTGGAGGCAGGTGTCCCTCCACTGCGGTTACGGCACAAACGTTTGCTGGCCGCTTATGCTGCCCATGTTTTCAGCTTGCCCGGGCATCCTAACTATCGGCTACTATTCCCACAGTCGCACGTTTATCTTCCAGAACGTCGTCCCAGGGCTGGATGTACGATCGCGGTCCGCGTCCGAGAGCTTCTCTACGGGCTTGGGGCTTTACCTCTTCCACCTCCTTTCCGGGCACTTCCGCGTACACCCCCGTGGTGTGTGCCTCACCTTCGCCTTCAGCTGGAATTGACACAGGGCCCGAAGGACTCAGTCCCTCCGGAGGCCTTTCGCCGCCCCTTTCTTTCCATCCTCACAACGTATCAGGGCTCTGGCATTGTTTACACTGATGGCTCGATGGTTGCTGGTCGTGTTGGTTATGCGCTAACTCTAGGGGACCATTCCGAACAACGTTCATTGCCGGCTGGCTGCAGCGTTTACACTGCTGAGCTGGCCACCATCTTTCGTACCCTAGAGTATATCCGCTCCTGCTCAGGTGAGTCCTTCATGATCTGTAGCGATTCCCTGAGCGGTTTACGAGCTCTCGACCAATGTTTCCCTCGTTCTCGTCTGGTGAGGGCTATCCAGGAGTCCCTGCATACCCTTGCCCATTGTGGCCACTCTGTGGTCTTTGTTTGGATCCCGGGCCATGTTGGGATACCCGGCAATGAAAATGTTGACCGCCTGGCGAAAGAGGCCACCAGTACACCATCTCTGGACATTGGCCTCCCGGAGACTGATTTGAGGGCAGTCTTATGCCGCAAAGTTATCTTGCTTTGGGACGCTGAATGGCGCGGTCTGGCAATCCCTAACAAACTCCGTGCCGTCAAGGAGACGACGACTGTGTGGCACTCCTCCTTTCAAGTCTCTCGCAAGGAGTCTGTTGTCCTCTGCCGACTGCACATTGGGCACACACGGATGACCCATGGCCACTTATTGCGCCGTGAGGACCCCCCTCTATGTCGCTGCGGCTCGGCATTGACAGTGGTCCACATTTTGTTGGACTGTCCACTTTTAGCTGTGCTCAGGCAGACGTTTGCACTGCCTGACACGCTCTCTGCCCTTTTAATAGATGACTCTGCCATGGTGGACTTAGTTTTGCGTTTTATTCGGGCAGGGGGTTTTTATTGTTTAATCTGAGTGTTTATGTTTTTTAGTGTAGATTCCGGCTTTTAGCCTCTGGTTTTAAACTGAGTTTTTAATGTGTTCTTGGTGGTTGGCTTTTCCTTTTTTTTTTCTCTCTCTATGGTCGGCCACCCACCGACACACTGTGTGTGTTTTAATTTGTTTTATCTGATCTCTGTCGGAGTATTTCTTGTCCTGTTTCGTCTGCCGTCTTTCCTGTTGTTCGTTTTTATTCTCTTTGGGTGGTTTTAGTTTTTTGGAAAAAGGGACCGATGACTGTAGCAGTCTGGTCCCTTTAATCCCACAAACCAACCAATCTGTAGCAGTTGTCAAGCAGTGCATTACGCATCTCATGTGTGATAATGAAACTGTTAGTGATACACTAGAGTTTGAAAAATATTAATAATCACTTCTTGTCAATTATTGGTATGTTAAATAATAAGTTCAGTGGTACAAGTAAATGCAAAAGTCTTGAAAGCTGATGTCTCAGAGAGAACTACATATTCAGCTACAGGAAACAAGCAAACATAAAACTAAATCCATTATAAAGTTATTAAAGGTTAAAGACTCTCATGACTATGATGAAATTTGAGGAGGATTATGAAGATCAATGCCCCATACATTAGTTCTGTACTCACTCAACTGTGCATTCTGTTTTTCACATGTGGTCAGTTTCATGTCAGACTGAAATACTAGTTACTAAAACTTGTTTATGAAAAGGATGGAAGAGAGAACACAGACAGTTATCAGCCAATTTCATTGTTGTCAGTGTTCAAAGAAGATTTTGAAAAAGCAACGTAGAGGAGAATAATGCCACATCTCAGTGCAAATAGTTTGCTGTCAGGCTTGATTTAGATTCAGGAAAAGATTATCCACAGACACACTGGCAGGGCTAAAAGATTATTTGAGGACAGCAGACATTTTCGTTCATTTAACAAAAGCATCTGATTCTGTGGACTGTGGAATACTTTTGCATAATTTGGAATGGTATGGGACTAGGGAAAAATCCAAACAACGGTTCACTTCATATCTGGAAAATAGGAAGCAGGAGGTTGTCTTCCAGTATTGACAAACAGGAAACAGGTTTGATCAGTCTGGGATACTGTAAAGTGAAGGGTGCAATCAGGCTCTGTTCTGGGTTGACAGCTTTCCTTGAAATATATTGGTAATATGCCACCAAACATGACAGATGACTCAAAAAAAAATTTCTGTTTCTAGATGACACAAGTAATGTGAAAAATGTTGAATGTGATGCAGTTAATAGGTTAGTCAGTGACATCAGCATGTAGTTTTTAAAGAGTGGATTAATGCTTAACTACACCAATATGCAATGCATGATGTTTCTGACACTTAATTCTTGTAAAAGGAGAATTTCATTGTCCCAAGGTGGCCAAACAGTCAGTGAAATTGAACATTTCAAATTTGTAGAACTGAGATTAGATGGAAAGCTTTCTCGGAAGTATCTCATAGGAGATTGTGTGCAGAAAATGAAAGCTGCTATTGCCACTATAAGTATTGTCTCTACTGTATCTGACACTGGAATGTGAAGACTTGTTGTACAGAAAGATGTGCAGTAGTCGGCAGGTTTCAGTTATGGTAAGCTGAAAGCAGAACTGAAAAAAATTGAGTATAAACCCTAAGTATTTAAATCCAAGTAGAAAGACATTTTGTTGTTCTGTTTATGCAGACTGTGCCTCACAATTTGTCGATTTTTCTTTACCAAATTGACAGGTTCACTTGTAGCACACTACTTCTTTTCCAAACAGGAGTTTCTTGCAGTAGTTCAGAGCTTGTCATGTATACTTTCAGTATTTTTTTGTGTTTTATTAATTCATTCATTTCTTTGTTTATAACTTTCCTGGTCTGGTGACTCATTCCATTCATTGGCTTGCACGGTCCCATGGAACCTAATAGACAGATCTGTAAGTAATAGACTTTATGTATCACTTGAGAGTGGCACACATCTGAAAATCGTGATTGTGAAATAAATACATACATTGACAATTGAGACAAAATAGGCCCTTTCTGAAATACTGTAGTTGCCAAGTAAACAGGAAATAACAATATTTTTTCATGTAATTATAGTGAAGTTTATTTCCAGTACTAGTTCTTATGAATGGTCATGCATAAAAAATTTAAAATGCTTGAAAGAATTACTCCCACTGAAAACTTGAAAGCTACATGATTGATGAATCACATCACATGAGTCAGATTTAACTGAAGTTTTACACATTTTGTTTGTGTAGTTCATTATTATCAGTGGCAGCTTTTAAAAAGATGGAAAATAAAGGTCACTCTAAAGTTTCTTCATACTTGCATAGTTTTGTTTTGAAACAGTTGTTTCCTATGTACTTTCTGTGGCATTTGAGAGCTTCCTTATCTCTATCCCCACTGCACCACTAAAGACCATTAAGGACCTATGTGTAAGAAATGGAGAATGGCCACTTTCAAAACAATGAGTGTAACCTTCATCGTCCAATGTTTGACTTTTTAACATACTGCATATTTTGGTAGCTAGATGTCATCTCTCTTCAATGGTCTGTTCTTAAAGTACAAGAAGTGGATAATAGCTGGAAGTACCTAGAGAACAGCTGGCAATATCTAATGCTAGGAAAGTATTGAGCAAAATTCTATCAATTTTAAATCATTGCATAGAAAACAACGTATCAAATGATGGTAATATCCTCCCCCCATGCCTTCGCAGAAAACTGTGGAAGTCAGATTTAAAATATTTTGATGGTTCAGTGGTTGAGTATACTTGCTACATCAGGTAAATTTATTACTATTTTCTTCTCTTGGCCACACATTTATGCCATATGATCATATGTTTGCCCAAACTGAGAAGTTCAAAAGAAAGGTGTCAACTTCCAGTAAATTCGTTTTGCTGAACGTGCAGCAGGGTATGATTTTGATTTCAAATCACATCTGGCACCATTTTTCAAGAACAGCGTCGAATGATTTACAATAAGTATATATCTCAAACTCGTCTGCAAAGGGAGGTAGGTGATGAACTTGGCTACCAAGAATACTTTCCTGGTACCCGCATTTTAAAAGCACTGCCTCACAATAGCAAGGAATATCCAGATTAACACATTCGCTGCGGTCACCAGTGCGGGCCTCTTAACACTCTAAGCGCATGTGAGCTGAGACCTGAAATCACATCTCTGCAAAACGTGTAAGTTCATGTTGTGCACGTATGTAATACTGACAGTGAATATAACGTCTGCACAAGAGGTTGTGCTAGATATAGAAGTATGCTTTAGCTGCATGCTGATCATGCTGCATGCTGTCTGACACTTACAAGCGTCATATGCATTTATTGCAAACAATTCCAACAACGTCTCTGATTTATTGATTTTATTGCAAATTGGAAAGAAAATGCAGTTCAAACAAGCGATAAATCCGCTCCGATGAGAAAGAATTAGCCTGAAAACACCAATAGATTTATCAACTCGAGAAAAAGAAAAAGGACTCATCTGCAATGTGGTGCTATGGAAACCCAGTCCCATATAACAAATTTGTTTGCAAGGTGTAAAGGTGATGTTTTTATGGCAAACCACATATAAGTCCACATACTGTACAGAAACCTCATGTTCTGAGCATTCAGTGTAACAACATTTTACTTGGCTATCAAATAAAACAAACACAAACAGTATACAAATCAAACACGAACAGATCTTCCTCTGAAGGTACGACATCTCATTAATTGTGCAGCAATTCAAACAGATTGTTTGGACACGTTATGCACACGTGTGGTGTGTATCTGTAGGCTCGCCCATTCCGCACATGTTTTACATCGCTTCCTCATAACTTGCTTCTTTCCTTCAGTTGTGCCCCACTTTTGCACAACTTGTATGTCTTTACGATATTTGTTATGCACACCTTTTGTAACGTCCATTGGTGGAAGTACTCCCTTAATTATTTGTATTCTATAATCATACGACGTCATTTTATCCCCCCAGGGGGCTCGCCACTCTTTGGCGGGTTCGTGTTTGGCTACCACAGGGCCCCAGCCTTTGCAGCATTTTTCCCTTCCATGCTGCATGTCTATCATCTTGCTATTCATTTTCCCCTCCTTGGGGAACATGTCTGGGGTATCATTGGGAATGTTCTGCATTCTGTCTCTGACGTGCAAAAAGTCTCAACTTTTGTTTTTCACTCCCTTTTCCTTTCTTCATTTCCCTTCTCCATTCATTCCTCTACTTCGGTGTTTGAGGATCCTCCTTTTTTTGTTTTCCCCCTTCTTCCTACCTGTGCGCTCCTGAAGGCCGGCCCACGTGTCTGATGTGTAACAGGTGACTGGGTAACGTGTAATTCACAGCCCCGGGTCAACAGGTAGGGTTTGCACATACCCCTGGTACAAGCCAGGCCCAGGGAGGTGTGATTGTCTGAGCTGCAACTTGCCCAAGTTGCTGATTGGTCCCTCTGTCAGATGTTCGGGGGGTGTGACCTGAGGTGTGGACAACCACCTAAGGCGAGTGTGCCCCCTTGTGAAGGAAGCCCCCAGTTGGAAGGAGTGCGCCAATGGAGACGCTGGCAATCGTGGGAGATTTTCTCGCAATAAGTCAATCATCTCCCTATTTATCCCCCCAGGGGGCGCCACTCTTTGGTGGGTTCGTGCTTGGCTACCACGGGGCCCCAGCCGTACAGCATTTTGCATCTTATCGACACCCAGCCCAATGAGGCTATTGATTCAAAGACCCTTCCTGCAGCACCACGGTTCCTTGTGGTCTCACGTGCTAAAGATGGTCAGTCCTTTGCCGAGGTCAATCCATTTATTATTCAGAAAGGTGTTGATGCAATTGCTGGCCTGGCCCTGTGAAATCCTGCTCTTGGTTACAGACTGACACTTTGCTTTTGGAGACGGCGTCTGAGTCTCAAACACAACAACTGCTTGCTGCCTCGCTTCTCCACGGCTACCCTGTTCGTGTCGAGCCCCACAGAACTTTGAATTCTTCCAATGGTGTAATTTACATCATGCTGCTTGATGGTCTAACAGAGGCCAATATACAATCTTACCCCTCTGATCAGGATGTCATTGCTGTCCATCGTGTAATGAAAAAGTTAGATTCCTCCTTAGTGGCCACCTGCACTATTTTCCTCACCTTTGATAGGGTGGTGCTGCCGTCCAAGCTCAAAGCAGGTGATGAAATTATCAGAGTCTGGCCATACATTCCGAACCCAATGGGCTGCTACCAGTGTCATCATTTTAACCACACTAGAACATCTTGTCGACACCCAGCCAAATGTGTAACCTGTGGCAGGGATGCACATTAGGGCAATTGTCTGCCTCCTCCTCCCCACTGTATCAACTGCTATGGTGGCCATGTCGCCTCCTACCCCGGCATTTGGGTAAAGGAAAAAGTGCCTTACCCAGTAGCTCGCAAGTTACGGGCTAGTCGTAAACCCTGTGCTCTCCCGTCTGGCACCTACAGTTCTGTTCTTGTTACTACTCACTCCATGAAGGATATGGCCACACAGACATGTGACCTCAAATTCGGCTCGGAGGTTGTGAAATCACCTAGTGTCAAGGTATCACCACCCCCCCCCCCCCCTCCCAACCCACTGTGCAACAAACTGTCAAACTCTTGTATCAATGGGCGAAGCCATTGACTACACAACCCATAGGTAGGAAAAAACAGGAGTAGTACTCCCATGAAAACTTCCTCCAGCCAGTCTTCCTCTAACTGCAAAGGCTCGAAGAAGTCCGCTAAAGGCAAACGGTCTTCTCCTTCACCAACTCAGCGATCCTGTTCGACGATGTCTCCACGTGGTACCTTAGCCCGGCCGGTCTCTGTCTCACCGGTGCACACCACCAATCATTTTCCAGCGTTGGACTCCACGGACCGACTGTACAAGCAAGCCGATGCTTCTGTGGACCCTATGGAGCCGGATCCTCCTGCTCCTATGCCCTGTAGTAGCGACTCTACACCGGCCGTCACTCGTCAGCTGCCGAGTTGACACCCGTCCATCTCTTCCTCCTCATGTCTGTCCTCCAATGGAATGTTCGTGGCCTTCGGTCCCACAAAGAGGATTTACGGCTGCTTTTAGCATCACAGCATCTCCTTGTACTCTGCTTTCAGGAAATGAAATTGCGCCCTCATGACCACATTGAGTTTTCACTTTACTCACTGTTTCGTTTTGACCTTCCCCCTGAGGTCAGAATTCCGTTTCGTGGGGACGTCATGCTGCTCATACGGGATGACCTTCTTAGTCAACTAATATCCCTGACTACCCGCTTTCAAGCTGCTGCAGTTCGCCTTTTCCTTCCCCGCCTAACTTTCTCCCTCTGTACCATTTATGTACCTCTGTCCTTCAGGCTGATGGTTGTTCGAAATGTTTAGCAAAGAGGGTATAAGAGAGCAGATTTTGTTGATGGGCATGAGAATAAGTGATGTAGCGTTAAGTAAGGAGCGTATTTTACGTTTTCAAGACACTGTGCGTTTTTTGGGTTTAATATTTGACTTGAAATCCCCGCACCTGAAAGACCTATGAGCAAAGGGCTTCCGGTTGTTGAACATTTTGAAATGAAATGCCTTGGCGAAAAAACATGGGGAGCTGACAGGTCCCAGCTCCTGCAGTTTTATAGGGCATTTGTTCGATCGCGCTTAGACTATGGCAGCGTGGTCTACAGATTGGCCTGTCCTTCCTACGTCCGGATGTTAGATGCTGTACACCATGAGGGCATTCGGATATCAACTGGAGCTTTTCGGACCAGGCCAGCTCGGAGTCTGTGTGCAGAGGTTGGTGAGCCACCACTCCGGATTCAGCAATGTATCCTTTTGGCTCGACAGGCACTGAAAATATCAGTGTCACCTCAGTCTTTGGCATTTAGTTCAGTGATCCAACACCCAAGCAACCCGGTCATATGGTATACACGCTACGGACTGTCTCAAGGATCTGGATCTCTCGGGCATGAAAATACACACCCAGGGATGGAACGCATTGTCGCCTTGGTGTCTTCAGAGGCTCAAAGTGATTTTAAGCTTGACACAGTACCTGAAAAATTGTACTCCGGATATGATTTTTACAACTTTGTTTTCGTCTATTTTTTAAGTATGTACCGTAGTTTTATCATTACTTATACAGGCGGATCCCAGCAGGAGAATGCTCTCGGTTGTTCTGTGGTTTTCCCTGATTGGTTTTTTAAGGTGCATCTTCCAGAACAATTTACAAATTATGATGTGGAGTTATATGGCATTCTGATGGCACTAGAGAGGGTTCACAGACATCACCATAAGAGTTTCCTTGTCTGTTCAGACTCTTAGTGCACTGCAAGCACTTCACCAAATGTATCAGGTAGATACACTGATTCAGCTCATCCGTGACTCCTTACAGCGGCCCCAACGCTGTGTCAAGGAGCTGGTTACCTGGCCATGTTGGGATACAGGGTAACAACATAGCTGACAAAGCTGCCGAGAAAGCATGTTGGGATGGTGGTGCCCATCAGTGTCCCATCCACGGGATGGGATGCACTCCATTATCTTATTTTCTGACAGATGCATCATGTGTCAGTGGGAGACTGAATGGTTGCAAGTGTCAGACAACAAACTGCGGTTGCTCAAATCGACCACAAAGGCATGGCGGACTTTGTGTCAGCCTCGCCGCTGTAAGGAGTTTTGCTTACCAGACCGCACATCAGGCATAGCCCTCTCACACATGGCTTCCTCCTCTGGCAGGAGGATCTACCATTGTGTAAAGATTGTGTTGTGCTGCTTTCAGTTCAGCATATTGTGGCTATGTGTGTCCGGTATATTGATATTAGGGCAGCCCTTGGTCTCACTGGAGATCTGCCCACCATCCTTGCAGATACCAATACCAGTGTTAATGGAGTGGTGAAATTTTGTGCACTGTCAGGCCTCATCCCTAAACTGGTGGGGAAGGGCGGCAGACTTTAGTACATTATAAACTGCTCCGCATGTGGAGACAGCCTTTGTCCCCAGCCATGAGATTTCATGTTGACTTTTCATCAGGGCACTGATGACCATGATGTCGAGCGCCCCCCTCAACCCAAATCATCATCATCATCATCATCATCCGTCCTTCGGTGTCACCAGGGCAGACTTCCTACAGCTTATTGGACAGCTACCTCCCCCGTTTTTGCTACTCGTTGACTTTAATGTGCATCATCCCCTCTGTGGTTCTCCCAGGACCTGTCAGAGAGGTGCCCTCTTGGTTGACCTTCTTAACCAACTTTACTTCTTCTATCTTAACACTGGAGCACCCACTCTCCTTTCCAACTCCTCCCACACCTATTCCCATTTGGACCTCTTCTTTTGCACTGCCCAGCTTGCCCATCGTCTTTAGTGGTCCGTTCTTTCTCACACCTACTTGAGCGACCATTTCCCGTGTGCTCTCCATTTTCTGACTACTACCCTGTCTGCATGCACGCCCAGCCCAAATTGCAGCTTACTAAGGCTGACTGGCAGCTTTACTCCTCCCTGGCGACCTTCGCAGAACAAGATTCCCCAGTCGTGAAGACCAGGTGGACTATCTCACCAATGTTATCGTTACTGCTGCAGAACATTCCATTCCTTGCACTTCCTCTTTACCATGTAGTGGACTGAGGCATGCCACGATGCAATTCATGCACGGAAATGTGGTATCCACATTTTTACCATCATCCTATGATGGCAAACTGCATCCATTATAAATGGATGCATGCAAAGTGTCATCGCGTCCTTTGGGATAGCAAACGAGCCAGCTGGCTTTCATTCACGAGTTCTTTTAACAGTTCCACCCCTTCCTCTGTCATATGGGCCAACCTCCAATGGCTCTCTGGAACCAAGATCCATTCCCTAATTTCCGGCCTGACAGTAGCAGATGATGTTATCGTGGACCCTATTGCTATCTCCCAAAACCTTTGGCCACCATTTTGCAGAAGTTTCAAGCTCTTTGCACTATCACCCTGCCTTCCTCCATCGGAGGAGGCTTGGGCGATACCCTTCTCTTACTCTGAATCATAAGTGCTACAATGCCGCTGTTACTATGAGGGAGCTCAGTCATGCTCTCAGTTCATACTGATCCTCCACCCCAGGGCCAGACACCATCCACATTCAGATGTTGCAGCACCTTTCTCTTGTGGGCAAGCACTTTCTGTTTAACACATACAGCTGCTTCTGGGCAGAGGGCATATTTTCTGGACACTGGCGTGAAGCCACCTTTGTACCCATACCTAAGCCAAGCAAGGACAAAAACTTTCCTTCTAGATACCGCCCCATCTCTCTAACCAGTTGTGTTTGCAAGGTGATGGAATGTATGCTTCATGCCCAGCTGGTATGGTGGCTAGAGTCTCGCAATTTATTGATGAATGCGCAGTGTGGATATAGAGCATGGTGTTCTGCAGTTGACCATGCCATTACTTTGTCCACCCACGTCATGAATGGCTTTTTGCAGAAATCTCAGACTGTGGCCGTGTTTTTTGATTTGGAGAAGGCCTATGACACCTGCTGGAGAACTGGTATCCACCGTAATCTTTACACATGGGGCTTCTGTGGCCACCTGCCCTGTTTCCTTCTGGCATTTTTACAAGATTGACTTTCCAAGGTGCGTGTGGATTCTGCCTTGTCGGACACCTTTGTCCCGGAAAACAGTGTGCCTCAGGGTTCTGTCCAGAGTGTCGTCCGCTTTGCTATCGCCATTAACCCTATCATGGCCTGTCTCCCACTGGGCATCTCTGGCTCCCTTTTTGTTGACGATTTTGCCATCTATTGCAGTTCTCCATGGACCTCTCTGAGCGGTGTCTTCAGTGCTGTCTTGATCATCTGTACTCCGGGAGCATCGACAGTGGCTTTTGCTTTTCCTCTGACAAAACCATCTGTATGAATTTCTGCCAGCACAAATGCTTTCTCCCACCATCTCTACATCTTGGGCCTCTTGCCCTTCAATTCGTTGAAACTACTAAATTCCTGGGGCTCATGCTTGATAGGAAACTCTATTGGTTCTCCCATGTGTCTTACCTGGCAGCCTGCTGTATGCGGCCCCTCAATGTCCTTCGTGTCCTCAATGATACTTCCTGGGGTGCTGATCGAACTGCCCTCCTCTGTTCGTACCGGTCCCTTGTCCAAAATTAAACTTTGGGTGCTTTGTTTGTGTGTCTGCACGCCCATCCCTCTTATGCCGTCTCAACAGTATCCACCATCTCAGCATCTGTTCGGTCACGGGTGCCTTTTGCACCAGCCCAGTTGAGAGTCTGTATGCTGAAGCTGCTGAACTACTACTGTCCTACCGCCGTTACTTCCTGCTCTGCAGGTATGCATGCCATTAGTCTACCATGCGTGGCCACCTCTCCTATGCCTCCTTCATTGATGATTCCATTGACCGTCAGGAAGGGGCTCATTCCACTTCTCTGTTACCTCCTGGAGTCCGCTTTCACCACTTGCTACGGCAGCTTAACTTCACACTACCTGCAACTTTCCCAGTGGGTGTGACCCTTTACCACCTTGACTTCATGACGCGGTCCATGTTAACCTAGGCCTGCATTTGTTTCCTAAGGACGCTACTCCAGCCTCAGTGTATTGCCTCAAATTTCACGACCTTCGCATGGAACTTGGCGATAGTACCTTTGTCTACACTGATGGCTCTCAGACTGACAGCGGGGTCGGGTGTGCCTTCGTCATTGGCACCCGTGTCTTTCGATATCAGCTTCCGGCACACGCCTCAGTATTTACAGCCGAGCTCTTCGCCTTGCATCAGGCCACGGAGTACATCCGGCGACACAGCCTTTCCAATTGTTCTCTGCTCAGACTCACTCAGTGCCCTCCAAAGTCTATGTACACTGCTCCCCCCTTAGTGCAGCAGGTCCAGGAAAACTGTCACTCACTCACGCTTCATGAAGCCAGTGTCACATTTCTGTGGGGTCCCTGGTCATGTTGGTCTGCCAGGAAACGAGACTGCTGCCAAGGCTGCAGTCCTCGTACCTCAGCCTCCGATGATCTCTGCATTGCCGTCTGTCAGGAGGTGGTTCCCTTTGGCATCACCAATGATCCTCCCTTCATGGGAATAAGCTTCGGCTTATTAAGCCTCTCCCAGCACCTTGGACGACCTCCTCTCGGCCCTCCTGCCGGGAGGAGATTATTTTGACTCTTCTGTGTATTGGGCACTGCCTTTTTAGCCATTGTCATTTGCTAAGTGGTGCTACCCCACCACTTTGTACACACTGCGCCTAAATTTTAACTGTCCACCAATTCCTGCTGGAATGTCCTTTTTTTTTTTAACAATCTATGTTCCAGCTTGGGTTTGCCATCTGATTTGTCAGCTGTTTTAACGAATGATGTGTGGGCTGGTGACCGTGTTTTGCTTTTTATCCACCGAAGCAATATGGCAAAGGCCATTTAATTTTTAGTTTTGGACCTTCATTTCTGTATGGTGTTTTTTCAGCCAATTTTTCCATGTGCTTGTTTTTAGCTGTCTCCTACTCTCTCAATACGGACTGACATATTGTTGTTTAACTCCTCTCTATCATTTTATGCCCTGAGTATTTATTATATAGGTAATGTGAATTCAACATTAGGATGTCAACTACATTGAAGAATAGTTTCTCTGACCAGTGAATAGTCTTTCATTCACATAAATAATACGAAAACATCTGGTCCTGCCCATCGGTCCCAGACATACAACTATTATTTGATGATTGGCAGTGGTTTCGAGACTATTTGCTGGCATGCATTTGGCACATGTCCCATTGTATTAGGATATTCTGTGGAAATATAGGAGACCTCTCGTCTATCATTCCATTTGCCAATCATTACACTGTCCGAATATTGTGCAATAGTGTCTTCTTTCCCCAGTTTTGCGCATACCACATCTTTAGGGGTATTTCTCCTATTTACCCTTAGTGTCCCGGTGCAATGTGTCTTTGCTTTCAACAGGGTTTTAGCTAAAGCAAAGCTGGTTGTAAAAATTGTCCATGTGAACCTGATGGCCAACATGCAGCTTCTCTTCCAACAAATGTAATACTATATTTTCAGCATGCCCTTTCCCCCCCATATCACCACACATCCCTGTGTACACAGCGCATTTATTTACAAAACCATCGGGATTATTTAGCATGTACAATTTGATGCCATATTTATTCCTTTTGTTCTTTATATATTGTCTAAATTACAATCGTCCCCTCCAAAGAATCATTGATTTATCTAAAGATAGGTCCCTAATTGGATAATAAACCTGACACATTCTGTTGTTGAAATAATTCTATATAAGGTGTACCTTGTATAGTAGATCATCTGGTTTCAGGTCTCCTGATTCTGAATTTTTTGCAAAATGCAGTGAGCGTAAGATGAGCAAATATCTGTCTCTGCCCATGCTCATCGCTGTTCCTCTGTTTTCGAACAGCGGGTCTTTCTCCCAGTAGTCTTGTAATCGGACTTACTTGACATTACCCATATGTAATTAAATACCCAGGAAGACTAGTCTTTCTCATATACTTACAGGTTTCCAATTACTAATCCTAGAGCCCTCTTTCATATTTTTGCTTGCAAATACATTGCATGCATTACCATTCGTTTCATCAACTACGAGCTGCAGTATGTCATCTGTAACCAGTTGCCTGAAGAAACCTATTGGCATATTGCCAGCAGGATTTATCTGCAAACATTCTGCTTTCGTAAACAGATGATACTGCATCCCATGTAGTTCTTCATGCTAAGTCACACTCGGTTTGCTTACTTCTGCGAGTGCAGGTTCTTTATCATCAGTAATTTCCTCATCATCGTCATCTGTATCATCCAGTTCCAAACTGTCGTAAAACATATTCGACAGTTTTGCTTCCACACTGTCATCGCTATGGTATGTTTCTGCAGTCTTCAAATCCCAGCCACCCTCCTATGGTTCATCCCCTCTGAACTCAACATCACTCTCTTCCAACACACTCAGTAACTCATGGTCAGAATGTTGTTCACTCTTCCTACTCTCTTTTGTGTTAGAAGGCCCCGGTGTTGGTTGATTCGCCACCATTGGAAATGATGCACAACACAGATGACTAAATACGAAAACACACAACTGCAGGCAGGAAAACGTTATGTGATATTTCGTTGGTTGCTTGTACTAACATGAGTGCACAGCCGAACAAACTAAACTGAGTACTCAGCTAGTGAACGCGCCGCTTATAAGCATTACCCGCACTGGCTTGTTGATCGCAGAAACACTTATAAGCGTCAGCCAAACTGCCGTGTTGATCGTGTAAACGCTTACAATCGTCAGCTGCAGCGAACGTGTTAATTAAAGTTGCAGAAATGTTTATCCCTTCTACACATAAGAAGTGGTACATGGACTTCAAATGTGGAGATGAGGATGTAAGATCTGACAGTGATGGCTCACTCAGTAAATTATGAACAATTATGTGTGAATAATGAACAATTATGCGACATGGTACATTTTGGAAGCCTTGATATACATCCAGATTTAGGCTGCTTCTGTACTAATTCATTTTAAATTTCATTTTGCTTTGTAGTGATGTACAGTTTCACTAATATATTGAAAAGACAAAATTAAATAAATTAGAAACAGATTTCCAGGAACATTCTCCTATTACTTATTAATTTCTATATTAGTTTTAATTGATTGAAGTCTTGACTTGTAACTTCCAAAACATCTTCCGCTTATTTTTATATTCATAAATCTTTAAATACACTGAAGTGCCTAAGAAATTGGTATAGGCAGTCATAGTCAAATACAGATATATGTAAGCAGGCAGAATACAGCACTGCAGTCGGCAATGCCTATATAAGACAACAAGCATCTGGCGCAGTTGTTAGATCAATTACTGCTGCTACAATGGCAGGTTATCATGATTTAAGTGAGTTTGATCACGGTGTTATAGTTGGCGCACGAGCGATGGGACACAGCATCTCCAAGGTAGCGATGAAGTTGCGATTTTCCTGTATGACAATTTCACAAGTGTACTGTGTGTATCAGGAATCTGGTAAAACATCAAATCTCGGACATCACTGCAGCCGGAAAAAGATCCTGCAAGAATGTGACTGATGACAACAAATCATTCAACGTGACAGAAGTGCTACCCTTCCCTCAAACTGCTGCAGATTTCAGCGGTGGACTATCAGCAAGGGTCAGTGCGTGAACCATTCAACAAAACATTATCGATATGGGTTATCAGAGCCAAAGGCCCACTTTGTGTGCCCTTGATGACTGCACGACACAAAGCCTTATGCCTCGCCTGGACCCGTCAACGCCAACATTGGACTGTTGATAACTGGGAACATGTTGCCTGGTCAGACAAGTCTGACAGTTTTAATCTGCCAGGAGGTTTCATATCAGTGCACACTCCTCTGGAGAGTGAAAATCTCATTCTGGAAACATCCCCCAGGCTGTGGCTAAGCCATGTCCCCGCAATATCCTTTCTTTCAGGAGTGCTAGTTCTGCAAGGTTCGCGGGAGAGCTTCTGTAAAGTTTGGAAGGTAGGAGACGAGGTACTGGCAGAAGGAAAGCTGTGGGGACGGGGCGTGAGTCGTGCTTGGGTAGTTCAGATGGTAGAGCACTTGTCCACGAAAGGCAAAGGTCCCGAGTTCAAGTCTCGGTCCGGCACACAGTTTTAATCTGCCAGGATGTTTCATATCAGCACACACTCCGCTGCAGAGTGGAAATCTCATTCTGCAGACAAGTCTCGTTTAAAATTGTATCAAGCAGATGGGTGTGGACGTGGACATGTATGGGTATGGATACAATGTCATGTATCCATGGGCCCTGCATGTCAGCAGGGGACTGTTCAAGCTGGTGGAGGCTCTTTAATGGTGTGGGGCATGTGCAGTTGGAGTGATATGGGACCCCTGATACATCTAGGTACGACTCTCACTGGTGACACATACTTAGCACCCTGTCTGATCACCTGCATCCTTTCCTGTCCATTGTGTATTCAGATGTACTTGGGCAATTCCAGCAGGAAAATGCGACACCCCACACGTCCAGAAACGCTGCAGAATGGCTCCAGGAACACTCTTCTGAGTTTAAGCACTTCCGCTCGCCACCAAACTTCCCGGACATGAACATTCTGCTTTCATAAGATCCTGTGATACAGTTTCCCGTTTGAGTAAGGTGTTGCAGTGGTTAAGCCACTGGATTCACATCTGATACAATGGTGTTCCAAACTCATTCAGCCATTCATATTAAGGTTTTATGTGGTTTCTCTAAATCGTGTAAGGCAAATGCCAATAAAATCAATTTTGGTGCAAGAGTGAGCTGTCATGAGAGATTAGTTCATCACACACTCTACATTTCTTGTTAGTTGTGCAATGGTAGCAAAGAAATGACTGTCTCAGTGAACCATTACTGGGAAACTGTTTACAAAAGCACTGTTTTTTTGAAAAGCCATTCGCATAAATATATGCACATTTGAAACTGGCTTCTGTAGCCAATTCTGATACTCCAAAACATAGCACTCAGCTTCATTTTCCATTTAAATTGAAAGTGATTTGTGTGTCATTGTATAATAAAAATGAGATCAAAGACTAAATACATTTTACTTTCACAGCCCCAGCTTACAATGTCAAATGTGCAGATTGCATCTTTCTATTCTACATTGTTGAAAGCTTTATGCAAACAAAATTCTAAAAATTATAGCTACAGCAAAACACTGTGTTCAGGATCTAGCAAAGTTGCCTGTGGATAAATAATAAGCCCATGGTATCTGGATATTGGGCATTTATCTCATGGTGAGGAGTGTACTCATTTTTACTGTGATCCATTATAACAAAGTGTTTTATTTGTTAAAATACAGTAGTCAATTTATGGGTGATGAGCTATTTTAAATGACAGTGGTTTGGATATGATATTTATGGAAGCTTCTTAATGTGATGAAACTGATATTTTACCGTATTGCACATTAACTGTTCCATGAGTGCTATGAGAGTGAATTTCAATAAATACGTTATGTTAATTTTACATTCATATGTTGATAGTGTATATGCCTCTTGATCTGAAGTTCTTTCTACCATTTGTGCCACATTTTTAGACATTTTCTTGTTTGCTGTTAGATCTTCAGTGCCAAATACTTGGAGGATTTTGTTCTACATTGATTTCCACCATTTCCAGAGTCTAATTCCTTGCATCTTTCTGTTTGTCATTTGTGTTTAGATATTAATATTTTGCATCTGAGTTGCTGTGCTCTGAATGCTATATTATACTAAGACATTTTGAAGTTAATAAACATGTAAGAAGACAGTACCTGTCAGCCAGATGAGAAAGTTTTATTAGTTGGAAAAAGTCAAAGAGAGGTCACAGTAATTTTAACATAACATAGTATGCTGCAGAACTACTACTTGTTGGTCAAAGTGTCAAATGGCTATACATCAAGACTTAGTGTGAGAATAACATTTTTTGGAGGTCATCAGTTACCAATATGCTACAGAACTTCACTACAGTAGATTACCAGTACTTACTTGTGTTTTAGGTGTGTCTTACTGTTCGCATTCACAAATACAGTTGGTAAATTCAACTTCCATACTTTATAGAATTTAACTACATAGTAATTGAGAAATTTCGTTTGCATTGATATACTCATGTTCAAAGGAATACTTGAATGCAGTGATAAACATAGAAGTGATGTGTTAACAGCTGATGATTTAATATAAAATAACATTGCATAGATGTCGTGCTTACTATAAGGCAGTTTTATTATTATTATTATTATTATTATTATTATTATTATCATTATCATAGCCATAATCAAAACTGTATTTCAGGCAACAGCCTCCTCCTATGAAGTCATGCCTATCCTGTCACCAACAGATTCATCGAAATGCACCCATCTGTCCACTGTGCAAAGCTAAATCACGAAGTCGGAATCCAAAGAAACCAAAGAAGAAAGACTGAATAATTTTTATGAATTTTTACCTTCAGTGCTGTTAAAGTGTATGCCAGTATATAAGTAGTGGGCACGCTTTGAATTCACTTTGCTGCTCATTAGAGCAAATAGTGTGTCCAGTAATTAAAGTTCTGTATGTGTTACAGAGGTTCAGGAATTTCTGTGAAGAAGATCTGATGACAAATAACTGTGTGGAATAAGTATCAGTATGAATTGTAATGTTTTGTACTTAGTGTTAGAATTACTTTGAAATGTAAGTTATCACCTTATAAAAGTTCTCTTACCTGAACACATTTGAAATAATATACTTTTCTTGTGTGTAATGTACTGTGGTAAAAGTGGGAGGAGGATTTTATTAATGATTTTATGATAATGTATGTTGGAAAAGTGTGTGTTTCATACTATGGAGGTGCAACATGGTTTATATACTTGCCATATTTTAACACATTATTGGAAAGAGTAGGAAAGATTGAGTGTAGTAGTCAGTGTTTTACTGGTAAGACTTTAATCTTCAAACTAAGAATACTTAAAATTACTTTCAGAATGAATATGTTTGAAGGACAAAATACAGAAAGAAGAGAAGAATAGTGATGAATATTTTACTCAAGATTTTGCCTTCTTTCATGAAGAAGTGTTTTTTCTTTTAATTTTTGAGACTGCTTTATATATAAATGTTGTTTGATCTAGATGATTCAGTGTGATTAAAATTTGAATTGAAGAGTGTGTCCGGCAGAAACATTTATTTTAAGGGTGGAGAGATCATTAGCCACTATTTCTGAACTCGCCATTTTATTGTGCAGTGACACTAGTCCAAAATTAGTATCTTTATTAGTTCCTCTTATGTACTCATTACATAAATATTGCAACAATATTCCTCCATAGTGTTATAAGAACAGAGTGAAACTTAGAGAAAGCACAATGCAGTATAAAACATGCACAATTCTTATAAATGCATCTGGGCCACCTAGGACCCCTGCTTGGTCATGCAAGCAGTGCAGAAAGTGCTATTGAAAAGTCTTACAAAAACTTTCACACACAGCAAACAAGTATGTTCACTGAGGGAGATGTTGCAGTGGTCAAAACCTTGCACTTCCATTAAGGAGAAGTAGAGTGCCAATCCTCATCCAGCAGTGAGATTTTGTGTTTGTATTGGTTCCCTTCTGCTTACCTAGACTCAAAATTTGATGCTCACACAGTTTTATTCCAATGATTGATCCTCATCCACCAAAGATTTCTTGACAGAGCTATCTTTATAATCTGTTTGAAATTGGATGTCACCGAGCGAGGTGGCGCAGTGGTTAGACACTGGACTCGCATTCGGGAGGACGACGGTTCAATCCCGCGTCCAGAAATCCTGATTTAGGTTTTCCGTGATTTCCCTAAATCACTCCAGGCAAATGCTGGGATGGTTCCTCTGAAAGGGCATGGCCGACTTCCTTCCCCATCCTTCCCTAATCCGATGAGACCGATGACTGCGCTGTCTGGTCTCCTTCCCCAAACAACCCAACCCAAATTGGATGTCCACAAGAAAATCAATGTGGGATTACAATCATGCCTCACCGTTGGCTGGAATAAACAGCAGACTAAAACTAAACTGTAGAGTCCTGCAGAAAACAATGAAACACAGGTTATTAACCATTGCAGTTTGTAACTGTCTTCTGGAGGCTTACCTGAATCCAGATCTGTAGTTTGTGTCCTATTAACAGTAGGGTAGTGAATGTAAGAAACATTGTGAAGGAGACCAGACAGAGTGAAGTGGTGAGGTGTTTTCATTGTTTTATGTTGAACATGGTAACACACACATCTGGAGGAAGAATACATGAAGAAACTACCTCATGTATATGTGAAAAAGTCAAAGTACCAGTGGACTGATAGCATGGGCAAGAATTAGAATTGGTGTGTATGAGGATCCCATCCAAAATCGTTTTTCAGCGGTTTGAATATCTAGGGGCATTATGGCATATGTTTCTATGTATGATACGAGAGTTAATTTAATTAATTAATTTAATATTTCAAATTTGAAAACATTTGTTCCTGTAATGGTTTTGACAACTGCAAATCCATTCTTTCAAGCTTATACACATACGTAAAATCTGATTTCAAAAGGACGCTATTAACCTGTGCAGACTGGAGTGTTTAATTTTATTGTTAGCAATGACCAGTTTTGTAATTAGTGAAAAACTATGAAATAACATGAGAGTAGCAACTTGGGTGGTTTGCCACAGACTAAAACGAATGACTTTGCCAGATATTGCATCAAAATTACCCATGCTGAAGTGAACACGCACCGGAAGACTTCAGAATTACCCCCTATAAATTCCATGTCTATACAAAGTGTTAAAAAAACATGAATCCTTGAAGGCGGCATAATACCTTGAGTGATGGCCCATAAACTTGAGAGTTCCTTGTTTTGCTCTTTTAGAAGTACTTGTATATGAGGTTTTCCATTTCTAAGGTGATGTTAACATGTTGACTGCCATGTGGCTGCTGCTGGCCACAGCAGGTGATTCTGCTGCAGTGGCCTCATTGCAGTCAACATGTTAACCAATGTGAATTTGAATATTGAAATGAGTATTACCAGTCTTAGAAGGGGAAATACCGAAGTCAGTCTCTCTCTCTCTCTCTCTCTCTCTCTCTCTCTCTCTCTCTCTCTCTCACACACACACACACACACACACACACACACACACACACACACCCACACACACAAAGCTCCCTTTCTAATTCTAGTGTTGAGACAAATTTTCATTGTCAGAATTTTGGAAAGCAATTGGAAGAGAGTTGGTGGCATTACACATCCTTTCTGTGCACCTTGCGTCCTGTCAATTCAGTCTGCATTGTCTCCTGGAGTTGAAGACATGTGACATTGTTGATAGTGATTTGGTGACCATCAGACACAGATGTTAAATTTGGCAAACCTGTTGATAGTATTTAAGAGGTTTGGATTTTTCTTTCTATCCTACACTTCTCTATATCAGCAATAAAACAGTACAGGGATATTACAAATGATTGAAGCAATTTCATAAATTCACTGTAGCTCCATTCAGTGACATATGGTCACGACACACTACAGATGCGTAGAAAAACTCATAAAGTTTTGTTCGGCTGAAGCCGCACTTCAGGTTTCTGCCGCCAGAGCGCTCGAGAGCGCAGTGAGACAAAATGGCGACAGGAGCCGAGAAAGCGTATGTCGTGCTTGAAATGCACTCATATCAGTCAGTCATAACCATGCAACGACACTTCAGAACGAAGTTCAACAAAGATCCACCAACTGCTAACTCCATTCAGCGATGGTATGCGCAGTTTAAAGCTTCTGGGTGCCTCTGTAAGGGGAAATCAACGGGTCGGCCTGCAGTGAGCGAAGAAACAGTTGAACGCGTGCGGGCAAGTTTCATGCGCAGCCCGCGGAAGTCGACGAATAAAGCAAGCGGGGAGCTAAACGTACCACAGCCGACGGTTTGGAAAATCTTATGTAAAAGGCTAAAGCAGAAGCCTTACCGTTTACAATTGCTACAAGCCCTGACACCCGATGACAAAGTCAAACGCTTTGAATTTTCGGCGCGGTTGCAACAGATCATGGAAGAGGATGCGTTCAGTGCGAAACTTGTTTTCAGTGATGAAGCAACATTTTTTCTTAATGGTGAAGTGAACAGACACAATGTGCGAATCTGGGCGGTAGAGAATCCTCATGCATTCGTGCAGCAAATTCGCAATTCACCAAAAGTTAATGTGTTTTGTGCAATCTCGCAGTTTAAAGTTTACGGCCCCTTTTTCTTCTGCGAAAAAAACGTGTATCTGGACATGCTGGAAAATTGGCTCATGCCACAACTGGAGACCAACAGCACCGACTTCATCTTTCAACAGGATGGTGCTCCACCGCACTTCCATCATGATGTTCGGCATTTCTTAAACAGGAGGTTGGAAAACTGATGGATTGGTCGTGGTGGAGATCATGATCAGCAATCCACGCTCTCCCGTCTTAACCCCATGCGATTTCTTTCTGTGGGGTTATGTGAAAGATTCAGTGTTTAAACCTCCTCTACCAAGAAACGTGCCAGAACTGCGAGCTCACATCAACGATGCTTTCGAACTCATTGATGGAGACATGCTGCGCTGAGTGTGGGAGGAACTTGATTATCGGCTTGATGTCTGCCGAATCACTAAAGGGGCACATATCGAACATTTGTGAATGCCTAAAAAAACTTTTTGAGTTTTTGTATGTGTGTGCAAAGCATTGTGAAAATATCTCGAATAATAAAGTTATTGTAGAGCTGTGAAATCACTTCAATCATTTGTAATAACCCTGTACTCAGTGATCCACACAATATCAGTAAATGTGAGACAGTTCATGGACAGATCAGAACAAGCAAACTGCCTCCACTAAGACCTTGCAAAGATAAGAAATGTGGGACCCTTGTACCGCTAAAACACTGGATTGGGGAGGGTACCAAACAATTAAAAATCCAGTTTCTTACTGAAGGTGGCACCTATTACATCCTCAGTAGCCTCATTCTGCAAAAACAGGAGATGAGATTTTAATGTTATCCATTCAAGGAGATGTGATTTTTCAGGTTGCTATACATTAAACATAATATTGATAAAGAATACCATATAACAAAAATAATTGCTAACAAAATTTGTCTTCGTTTAAGGTATCCTTACGCTAGATGCTCTCCCATCAGTACTGCATGTCTGTAGATCAATGCCTATATTGTGTAAAAATTAAATGTTGCCCAGCTCTTGTGTCTAACAATACTCCTTGGACACTACCACTTTTCCAGCATTTACTTGTGCATATCGGCTAAATAAACCACTGGCTTCTTCGATTCTTATGCCTCATTTTCATAAAAATCCATTGCTTTTTATTATTGAACTCCTCATTTGTACGTCACTCATTTATTCTCGCACAGTTTAAAAGCAAATTTTGTAAAGAGAACTACTTTTCATGCAAGTGGAGGAAGGAAGCTGGGGATGGGTATCGGAGAATGTACTGCCAGTACAGCTGCTCACACTAGTAAGCAATGTGCAGTAATCAAATCGGATCAGTTTATATACCATCCATTTAAGTAATGCCCACATTAAGAATGGCGAGATAGCAGAGTGTATGTAGCAGCAGCAGCAGCCATCCAACATTTTTTGCTCAAGAGCCAGTACTGTCATTGTGGGATGGCGACTCAGGCCACATATGTACCGATCAAATTGATAAATTATATATAAAAACAAAGATGAGGTGACTTACCGAACGAAAGCGCTGGCAGGTCGATAGACACACAAACAAACACAAACATACACACAAAATTCAAGCTTTCGCAACAAACTGTTGCCTCATCAGGAAAGAGGGAAGGAGAGGGGAAGACGAAAGGAAGTGGGTTTTAAGGGAGAGGGTAAGGAGTCATTCCAATCTCGGGAGTGGAAAGACTTACCTTAGGGGGAAAAAAGGACAGGTATACACTCGCACACACGCACATATCCATCCACACATACAGACACAAGCAGACATATTTGGTCTTTAAATATGTCTGCTTGTGTCTGTATGTGTGGATGGATATGTGCGTGTGTGCGAGTGTATACCTGTCCTTTTTTCCCCCTAAGGTAAGTCTTTCCACTCCCGAGATTGGAATGACTCCTTACCCTCTCCCTTAAAACCCACTTCCTTTCGTCTTCCCCTCTCCTTCCCTCTTTCCTGATGAGGCAACAGTTTGTTGCGAAAGCTTGAATTTTGTGTGTATGTTTGTGTTTGTTTGTGTGTCTATCGACCTGCCAGCGCTTTCGTTCGGTAAGTCACCTCATCTTTGTTTTTATGTATAATTTTTCCCACGTGGAATGTTTCCTTCTATTATAATGAGATCAAATTGATAACCTACACGAAGTAGTATGTTATGAGCCCACAATACACTACCTGTAATAGTTGGCCCTTAAGTACTGATAAGTTGGCAACGTTCAGAACACTTCATGTCAACTATTTCAAATTGCATCCCCCCCTTGATGACCCCAAAACTGAGCACATCATTAACCCCTGCAATGGACGTGCTTCATAGCCAGCTTTACGGAGCTCACAGACAGTTTCACCGTCGATTACAACTAAGCCTTTCTTAAAATGCACTGGCACACAGAAGGGAAGAATAAAAAACAAATTGAGAGGGTATAGCATGTTATGTTAGTTCAGTTATGATAAAATCTAGTCAAATTTACAAAGAATTTGGCAATATGAGCCCACTTCTCAGTATGGTGTCACTCTCCCTATGGCCTGGAAGCAAGTAATGGCACATTCAGAAAGTGTGCCCTAACGCTGTTGTATCCTATCCTGAGGCAACCTCTTCAGCAACTGTTGCAACTGGCCCTTGATATACTGGCATTAGGGTGCAGTTGATGTTCGAGCTGGTCCAGCATATGTTCTATCGGGGACAGATCTGGCGATCTTGATGGCCACCGGAGTAGTTTAACATGATGCAGACAGTTAAGACATATACGGATCAGCGTGAACATTATGACCACCTACCTAATAGCTGGTATATCCACCTTTGGCACTGGTAACAGTGGTGACACATCGTGGCCTTGGTAGGTAACTGGCAAGAGTGGGCACCACACAAGTAACCTAATTTCTATGAATTCCAGGAAGGGGGCAATGAGCTGTGGCACCAAGATCAATCACATCCCAAATGTGTTTGATCGGGTTCAGATCTAGTGAGTATGGGGAGCCGGCATGCCAATTGGAACACGCCACTGTGTTCCTTGCAAAACTCTGCCACTGTGCCAACATCCAGTGCGGATGGTCATGTGCCCATTTCAGTTGTAGTTGGCAATGTGATGTTAACGTTGGCACATGCGTGGCTCATCGGCTGTGAAGGCCCATTGTTATGGTAAAACCTGCCTAAAAACCCTGTTAGTAGGACACAAATAATAGATTTAAAATGTCTAGTAAACAGTTCATCTCGGGACAATGTCTTTGGACAAGTAGACACTGGACAGTGCACACGGATTAGACATGACTTATGTAAACATTATGCACAGTAGACTGAGAGAATTCATTACACAGGCTGCCTGTTCCACCACCTCACCCAGAATAGCTGCACTTACAGAAGCAATCGGTTTGTGTTATTTACCACTGCACTTATTGACGTCATGAGCTGAGTCGCAAGCACATGGGCACCAAGGGCCCGTGTGGCCGAGTCCTTGTAAGATGATGATTGTTACCTGTGCAGATGTTATTGCAACTCTGTTAAACATTAGGATGGAAGGGAGATTTACTATCACTGAATTGTGTGATACCCATTTAATTTATGGAAAGGCAAAAGATGTTGCGAGGGCAGCTGTATGAGTTTATCGAGAACGTGTCCCACAACAAAGACTTCCTACATGAACGACATTTGTTGCTGTTCACCAAAGGTTTGTATCATCATAATTCTCTACTTTTACTGGATTGTTTTGCAGTTCATTCATGAGGAAGTACAGTAATTATCTTTATCTTTTTAATTTAGTTCTGTATGCAAAATGTATTGTCTTTTCTGATATGATTTCATTTTATTATTAAATGATCATGACAGAATACATCTTAGGAGTACATATTTAATTTGCATTGGTTGAGAGATACTGACTCTTTACTACCCCACACAGAATGCAGAGTCCCACAACGCGAAGAATGTATGTTGGAAGCTGAGGAACAAATTCTGGATTGCATCCATGAAGCTCCTACTCAGTGTACTAGAGGCATCACCCGCAAAATGGTTGTATTGCACACATTCATTCATCACACTCTGAAAGAGGAGCATTTGTGGTCTTACAGCATTCGACATATACAAGTGTTTGAAGAGCAAGGTTCCCCTCTGTGATGAGAGTTCTCAGAGTGATTTTTGTTACAAAGTATGCAGCATGATTTTGGAAACAAAATACTCGTCACAGATGAAGCATGGTTAACCCCCAATGGAATAACTAATTTCTGTAACATGCACTTGTGGAGTGTACACAATCAGCATCAAGTAGGAGCAACTCATTTTCAGCGCCACTTTTCCATAAATGTATAGATGGGTATGATCTATTATTATGTTATGCGGCCTTGTTTCACCTGTGATAACAATTACTGAACCTTTCTAGAGAAAAATTTGCTACCAATTGTATTAGAACATATTCCGTTAGCCGTACATCATGACATGTGGTTGCCGACATTGGTCACAGAGTATGAAGATTTTTGAATAGATAATTTCCAGAATGATGGATTGGACAGTTTGGTCCCATCGTCGGCCAGCATGCAGTTCTGATTTATATCAGCTGGATTATTACTTTTGGGACCATATGAAGTAACTTACATATGCTCAGCAAGTAAATAATGGGGACGAACTTATACAGGGGATTTTCAATGCTGCCAGTACCATAAAGGCAAATGTGAATGTGTGTGAAAAAGTACGACGGAACTAATTAAGCATGTGTCGAATCGAATAGTGGACATTTTGAACACTTATTGTAGTATTCGTGTAAGAGAAAATTAAGTAATGTGGGTTTCATTTTCGGTACGGTTCTGTTGAATTAAAGCAAAATAATCTGAGTTTAATTTTTTTATGGTATTGTAAAAAGAGGAAACAGGTGATTGTAATTAATGTACAATGAATTAAGCAGTAATTGGTTGATTTTGTACTAAGGGGAATACATTTTATTTGATGTTAGCTTTTCTTTAATACCGCAACATTTGTTATGGAAATGTTGTAGAAGAGAAAAGTCTGGTTGTACTAAATTCATTGTTTATGTGAAATGAATTACGTGTTTGTGACAACCCAATGACTGTTTACAATGCTTGTTTTGGTGGCATCTGACTGCCATGTCGTTGTACATAGCCAGTGTTTACATTGCTCTGGTTTCTTCTCTGGCTACTGCATCAATGTCGGTAATACTCGAGCAAGGTAGTTTGCTGTCAGTTGACAATGTAAACAGAAATGCATCTATCAGTCTTACAAATGGCTATCGTTTAGGAATACAGAAAATAAAGAACATGGTACAACGATATTTCATTAAACCTCTTTGTCAATCTCTCTGAGATGTACCGCCTGTATAATTTTGGCAACTTAATCGATTTATACCCTATATGACCGAAAAGAGAAGGATAATAAGACTGAATTTAAGTTATTCAGCAGTTTAGGTTTGTAAAATTAATATGTGAAAAACCATTATTGCAGAATATTAATCACATAAATTTCCATTTAAAATTAAATGCTGCTTTGTCGTCTTTCATATAGTGTTAACTCCATTGCATCGTACTGTGTCATGTTGCTTCTTTATCGATCTGTTTATTCTGAATTGTTTTTGACTGACCGCTTAATGGAAATTATTTTTCACCAGTGTAAAATTTGTTTTTAAAGGGACATTGAAATAGCATAGGACTACCTGCTGTATGCACTTTTACACCACAATACATCACAAGATTCATTGAGCTCATTGCAAGACAAGGTTAATCATATTGCATTTTGAAAAGAAAAAGAGAGAGACAGAGCCAGTAAATATTTTTATCCACTCTTGTGTGGTTCTGTGTCTTGAAGTAATGGTTATACTTTTTACACCACACTTTTAATGCAAGAATAATTTTTCATCGTATTGCTAGTGAAAAAACTGTGTTCTTCTGCAGCTACTCTAAGAAGTGTTCTTGGTATGCCACCAGCCTTATTGCATTCAGTAATATCTCCAAAACAAGTATCAAAACCGTTTACAGATATGATTAGAATACAGGAATTCACATAAGTGAATGGATTGTGACAATTAAGTTGTAGACCAGGTGTTCCCAAACTTTACCATTGAGGAAGCACTTTGAGATGCTTGGTACTTTGATGGAACATGTTCCTTTTGAAGTTTCAGAAAATTTTTAAAAATAAGAAAATCTTGGTCTATTCAGTGACTACTTCAAATTTAATCATAACTAATAACAAAGAAATGGTAAATAAATTTTAAAAACTAAAAAAAATTGTTTATTTCAGGTGTATTTAGTGATATATTTCTCCTTAATATATAACAACAAAGTGGAGCAAGTTTTTGGTGATTTTGGGTCCTTAAACTACAAGTCATCTTGATATCAGTTACAATGCAGTGTAATAAAATCCTGCTTCATATAAATATGTAGTAGTGAATGGAAGTAAAATTACAATAACTTGTTGTATAAAATCAAATATTCTTCTGCCCAGAAATTACATAAAGGCTGATCTTGGTACTTTGACTTTAAATCAGTGTCACTTATTAAGTACAGTAATTTTTCGTAGTCTTTTGCACATAAGCCTGCTGGCTTGGCTGTTTAAAAAAATGGATTTTGGACTCGGGAATTATCTTCACTAATCTTCAGAAAATTTTGCACAAGAGATTTTTCCAAGTCATGTAAGTGCTCTATAAATAGTATAGAAATGTCATCTATTTTGAAATTGTTTTCGGTCAAACATTCATGTAAAACTGGAAAGCAATAAAATATTTCCCTTAAACTGAAGAAATACAAAACTTCAATTTTCTCTCAAAAGATGCAGTTTTTTCTGTTGTATTAAAAATTGTAACTCTTTCTTTCCAATTACAAGTTAATTTCATTGCACTCTGTAAAAAATGTGTGCCAGATATGCTAGTTTTGTCAACCATACAGAATTTCTTAAAAGCTCAATGACATTTTCTGATGACTTAATTAGGGCAATAACTTACAGGGACTACACTCAGGAAGCACTCTGAATAATGGAATGGTACTCAGTTCATTGATTCACTTGTTTTATTAATCACTTTTATACACTAATTACACACAAATCAACAGTGTATAATAAACACGGAAGCCACCAGACAACAGAACAGAAGACAAAGATAAAATATAATACACTTCAATAAAGGACAAGAGAGTTACTAATTTAAGAACTATACGCTCCTATGGGAAGACAGGCACCTCACCCCCCCCCCCACCCCCAACCACCACCATCACCACCACCACCACCACCACCACCACCACCACCACCACAAACTGCAGAACACCATGTTGGAGGTGTAGGTATCTGCACTAGTCAAGAGAGTAGTGGTCGAGACTATGTCGTAGTTGGTGGGTGTGCTCATTATGGGATAGTGGGGGTTGTCCTATGGAGGGGATGGCACAGCCAGTGGTGGAGTAGGAGAAGCAGGTGGTGGTGGCTCTGGTGGTGTTGCTGAATGATGATGTGTGTTTCAGTGTTTCTGTGCATTGGCAGATGCGAGAGTGCTGTGTGGGTCCTACGCATCAGCAGTCTCATGTAGGAACCCGACAGGTTTAAGTAACTGTATTGAAACAGTTGTAGGTTTGTCATGAAGGAGGACATCAAAGATGTTGCCACATCCCCTTAGGCCTTTGCAGGTGATTTGAGAGCCGTCTGTACCTGTTCCTCATGCAGCATTACAAACTTGCAGTTGTGAGGGCCTTATGAATGAATATCTTGGGAGTATTGTGGTGTTGAGGAGGCCATGTTCTGTGCGAGGTGTACTGTTTCACATGGATGACTAGAGTTAGCAACTTAATGGTGTTCTTTAGGCTCAAGGAAGTCTATCGGTGGGTTCAAACGTTCTCCATATAAAATCACTGCCAACAACCCACTAGTCTTCCTTTATAGCTGAACGAACCTCTAGCAGTAGCCAAGGTAACGCTTCTGCCCATTCGCCTCTGTGTCACATTAAAACTGCCGTTGAGGTTCAGTGCCACCACTGTACCAGCCAGTTGCTCTGAGACAGTAGGCTGTGGTGCAGTAGCATTCCACAGTTTGGATATTTCTGGGAACAGGATTGACTCAAGCTGGCAGTCCTGGTACATAGTTATTGCCACTGACCACCTGAAGTGTGAGATCCAAAGTTGTATGAAGACTTTCGTTGGGGTTTCTGCATTAATATCTGTTATGGGCACTGCCTTTACCCACCGCATAATGCAATCTGTTGTGGAGAGGATGTATTTATATCCTGTGGACTATGAGAATGAGCTGACTAGGTCCAGGTGAATCTGCTGCAGTCTTGCTGTTGGAACATTGTATTCTCCAAGCGCTGTATTTACGTGGCACCTTTTATTGTGTCATGTCAGTCTTTGAAAGCCTATGTACACAATTTGCAGTCGCATTTCACATTTGGTCACATCAAGTGGTCTGTGACTGTGAAGGTTGAATTTCAAAATTGGAAATTTGTGGTAAGGTTCTATGGGACCAAACTGCTGAGGTCATCAGTCCTTAGGCTTACACACTAATTAATGTAACTTAAACTAAATTATGCTAAGGACAAAAAACACACACGCAAATGCGCGTGCACACATGGGAGGACTTGAACGTCCGACAGGGGGAGCTGCGCGAACCGTGACAAGACGCCCCTGACCACATGGCTTGAATTTAAAGGTTTGACAAACAGTGAAGACTGAAAGCTGTGATGTCACAATGAAACTGGAACCAGTTGGTGAGCTCTTCCTTGTGACAAGGCACACCATATCTTTCTCAGATCCTGAAAGAGAATAGCATTCAGAATCAAACCAGTCAACTGATCCTGCAGTAGCATGTGGAGTTGCAGGTCATGTTAGTGACTCAAAGTAAGGTCATAACAGTTTATATTTGGAGACAAGGTCTCAATACAAGACAAGAAGTCCAACACTAAGTTTTCAGCACCTTTGATGTGTTGAACATCAGTGGAGAATTGACTGACATGGTGATAGTGTCGAGGAGAGCGTCGTTACTCAGATTTCTTATGGCAGCAGCGAGTGGGCGGTGGTCCGTATAAATTGTGAATGGCTGCCCTCCATGTCGCTGTGTAGTGCCGCACACTCTGTAAATTGCCAGGAGATCCCGGTCAAATGCACAATATTTGTATTGTGCAGGGGCTATTTTTTTGTGAAAAAAATTGTAATGGCTGCTGTTGTCCATTTACTAATTGTTGCAGGACCACCGCAAATTCTGTTTCACTGGCATCAGCTGGAATAGATAAAGAAGCGTTCTCAGTAGTGGGAGACGAATTAACAGTTTGTTGCCGACAGTCTGATATTGTTGAATGGTGTTTGCATCTCTTTTGTCCATGTAAGAGCTTTCTTGTTGTGCTTATTGTTTCCTAATAGTGCATCCATAAGTGGGACTTGTATCGCCACAGCTTGGGGTAAATGTCTTCTATAAAAGTTATCAGCTCCAAGGAACCTTCTTAATTTCTGATAGTTGATTGGATGCTGGAGTGAGCATAACAGTTCGACCCTTTTTGCTATAGGGCAAATTCTGGCCTGATTGATGGAGTAACGAAGGAACGTAACCTCTTTCTGTCAGAGCTGATATTTGTCATTATTTATCGCAATGTGATGCTTTTCTGGAGTTTTAAAATACAGTTGAGATGTATCCCGTCTTCTTGGGGCATTGACAAGAAGACCAAGATGTTTACAAGATATGAAAAGCAGAAAGGAAATTATTGTAGAATCTTGTCTATAAAAGCTGCCATGTTTGGCCACCATATTTTAAACTGTATGGCATGAAAAGAAATTCATATAATTTTAACAATGTTACTATGGCAGTTTTGGGTGTATCTTCACTTGCCATGAGAATCTGTAAAGACGCCTATTTGCAGCCTAATACGCGAAAGGTGGTAATGCTGGCCGAAGCATGTGAAAAACCCTGTATGTCTGGAAGTGTGTAACAAATGGGTATTGTATGTGTGTTCAGCGAATGAAAGTCACTGCACAGTCTATAAGAAACATCTTTCTTTGTCACCAAGTGGATGGGTGAAGATCATGAACACTCTAATGGCATGACAATATCTGCCTGTAGCATTTCATCTTTTATGTTTTAGCAGCATGTAGCATATCAGGCACTGCACTTGTAATGCACTGGCAGTCCGGGCATGATACTGATTCTGTGAAAAGTATTGTAAATCACTCCATGTTGATTAGTGTGCTCAGACAGTGAGTGAGAGGTAGGAGTATCATTGGCAGGGTGGGGTAGCATGCACACTGTGAGTGTTGTATACTGCACTGAAATAGGTATTCGGTGATGTGTGTGTCACCTTTCTTAGATTCTGTTGCTGTGAAGTCAGTTATTGGTGCTTCTGCCGTTGTTGATGCTGCAATTGCTCAGAAACTGATTCTGGTATAGATGATTCTGATGAAGGTAGTGCTGTTGTATCTGTTGGGGTGGTGGAAACTATATGAAGTGAGGTCATTTGTTGTTGAAGTCTGTCTCCAACAGACATAACTTTTCTCTCAATACAGAATTTTTGGTGAGCTTAGAAACACTCTTTTTTTAGTTTCCTTGTATTTCATAATCATATTCTGGAGGTCATGGTCCAGCACACGTTGTGTGTTACAAAGGGTAGTAATCATTCCGCCTGCCAGTGGGAAACCAATGCGGCCTCACAGATTCTGTGCTAATTGTCTGGTGAAGGAACCCCTTGGCCAAGTTAAAGGAAAAGTGGAAATTTCATAGGAAGTCTACCCCCGGTATCGGGTTGCATACATTGGCTGTAATGAACTGCCAAGTAAATGTCTCATATAACCTAATGTACACTGTCTGTTCTGCAGTTTTGAAATGTGTGATGGGATTATTGTTGGCAGTGCATAGCTGTGCTTCCGAAATTTCATTCATTGATTTAAATAAACGAACAGGTATAGTGCTCATCATGGAGCTGGTGTCAATCAGAAAGAGTCTGTTAGAGGCATAATCTTGCATGAAAAGCCTTGTATCCACTCCTTTAGGCTTAGTCAAACTGGTTTGACCCCTTCTCCCTGTCTGTCGTGATTCAGGGTGCTTAAAATTGGCCACTTCGGAAGTTTGGGGAAGTCACATTATTGTGAGCAGTTGCGTGTTCTCTTGCCGTAATGGACATGGAACCGACGCCATTGTTGTCATGCCGCCTCATCAGTAAGTGTTGTCACCCACTGAGTGTGTGGTCCCCCAGCTGATTGCAGATCAGTTTACCGTAGTCGGGTGCTGTCAACAGTTTTCGTCAGCATTCGAGGTCCTTAATCCGTGCATGTCTTTTGAGAACCCTGTATGGCTGGTAAGTTTGTGCAGGGAATGGTATAGTTCCTTTTGTCTGCTCCATGTTGCTGTTGTGGATAGCATAAAGTATCAGTTAAGTGCACATAAATGCCCCTCAAAACATGCTTCTTCAAGATCAATGCACATGGAATTAGAAAAAGGTAGTTTGTGTAACTAGAACTATCAAAGAGAGTTGCCCCACATGATACTTGGAGACAGCCCCTCATAGTCGCCCCCACAGTTGCAAGAGTGTTTTGTTATCACATTGAAGTAGCACCAGTTTTGTGGTGCTGAATTTGATGACATCACTGATAACATGAGCTAGTGGTGGCAGGAAGGGCATCCGGCCACCCCTTAAATATTAACCTTTCCCGATCTGATTAACTGTGCCGATCCTGCATCATTGCGGGAGAAAGGCACAAGCAAAAGAAAAAAAAAGAACTGATAACACGAGCTAATTTGCTATATTACTTAATAAGGCCACAGATTTGGGTGTGTCTTCGTGATGCTGTGGCTTTGTAAAATAATTTCAGGAATTTTAAACCACGGTGCAGCATGCTCAGGTTGAAAGCTGGTAATTTAGGAATGGCATCAGGTCTTAGCAGAACAGCTTTGAAGTCCAGATTATACTGTGATGGCATGCTCAGTTTGAGCTTGTGGCACATTCATGGTGTGGAATCAAAATTTGAATAAATCTCGGAAAGTACAGCTGGCTGAACCATGTAGTGTGTAATGAACGGATTTGTCAGGGGCAGGACTGACACGGAAGACCTGGAAACATCCTTATGTGCTCATTGCATTGGCCTGCACTTGTCATCTGAGCTGAATGTTGTTAAGTGGCACAAAGTTCTTCAGAAGTGACTTCACCAAGTAGGTCTGTTTGATGCGAATGTTGGTCATGTCTTTGTCTGTCATGTCTTTGTCTGTCATTTGCATTGTCAACAGCCAGCATAATACTTCAGCACAGCACTTTCATGTTTCATTTCTATTGTGTATTCTTCATGGGGCATGAAAATGTTTTTCACTGTGGAAAGGGGATGCCTTGAAACATTTGCCTGAAGAATGGATGTTCTTGCAGATTCTCCACGGTTAGTGTAGTCACTGTAGCTGCAGAGTACACTTCGAAGATGGAGTCTAAATTTGTTCACTTTCTGCGGTCACCATTTTAGTAATCAATAAAACAAGCACATCAATGAATAGAGCACACCACCATTATTCAGAGTACTTCCTGAGTGGAGTCACTACTGTGGAGACTCCAGTCAGGAAGTACTCTGAATAATGCTATGGTACTTCTTTCACTGATGCACTTATTTTATTGATCACTTTAATTACATTGAAATTAATGTGTGTATAGCAAACTTGAAAGCAACTAGACAATGGAACCAAAGACAAGGATAAAAGATAATTAACATCACCAAAGAACAAGGGTATTACTAATTTAATAATGATAATCTCTGATGGGAATAGTTCTCACAGATACATATTAGCAGAAGTCAATGAAAATTTTGGTGCCACCATTAAATTCAAGAGTACAAAGAAACAGATGGGAACAAAAATAACATAGAATATGATAAATATACTTGCAATGAATTTAAATTGGGCAGTTCATACATGGGTACATAAGCAGGAACAGATACACATTAGTCCACAGAATACCAAGCAATAAAACCAGCTTCTGTTTTGTATGAAATAGAAACAAATACGGAATTAGGAATTATTTACCCCAGCCAACAATATGGATGAGACTCTACAAGAACATCTGTTCCTCCCACAAATACATCAAGGCAACCTCTTCCACAGTGAAAAGACAAACATTTTCATGCTCCTTAAACAACACAAAGTAGAAATAAAACGTGAAAGTATTGTGCCAAAAAATCATTCTGTGGACAATGCAAATGGCAGACAAAGACGTGATCGACATACGCATCAGACAGACTTACTCAGAAAGGTCACATACAAAGAACTTTGTGCCAATTGTCGACACATTCACTTCAGATGTCAAGTGCAGGACAGTTCAAAAAACACCTGTGGACGTTTCCCAGTTCTTGCACATCTGTTCTGCTCCTTTCTAATCCGTTCACAATATGCAAATCCAGTCGGCTGGGCCTCACAAGATATGTCCAAATTTCATTTTCACACTGCAAATGTCATGAGCTCGAACTGAACATGTCAGTTCAGTGTAATCTGGACTTCAATGCTGTTCTGTGCTCCGCTAAGACCTGGCACAATTTTTAAATAACCAGCTTTCCAACTTTAGCACGCTGCTTCGTGGTTTCAAATTGCTGAACTTCTTTTATAAAGCCATGGCATCATAGAAGACAGATGCAAAGTTATGGCCTCATTGAGTAATATTGCAAATTATGCTCATATTATCAATGATGTCATCAATGCCTCACTGTCTATAACAAAATTTAACACTTCAAAATCGGCAGTACTCCAATGCTTGGTAAGACTATGAAACAATATCTGTATCAGGTTATTTACAAGGAAAGAATTGGTAGCAAAACACCCTTGCGACTATGGCACTAACTACAAGAGGCTGTCACTCCAGGCGTCCAGCAGAACAGCACTCGTCTGGTTATTCAAACTATCTAAACTAATTCAATGTGCACTGATCTGGAAGGAACATGATTTGAAGAACATTGATTTGTGTTTAGCCTGTGGACCTAATGCTATCCCACGATGACAAGGAGCAGACAAATGGAACTACAACAAACCTCACACAAATTTACTGGCTTCGCAGGGCTCTCAACAGATGAAATTTCCACTTTTCCCCTGACTTGGCAGAGGGGTTCCTTCACCAGACAGTTTGCAGAAAATCTGTGCGAGGCCACATCAGCTTCCCACCAACAACTGAAACAATTACTACCCTTCGCTACACACAACAAATGCTGGAACACAACCTCCAGAATATGGTTGGTGACAAAGAAAGATGGTTCTTACAGAATTTTCAGTGACCTATCATTCACTGAACACACGTACAATACCCTTTCAGTACACAGTTCCAAACGTACAGAAATTTTTGCCATCACTACCACCTCTGGTGTATTAGGCTGCAAAGTGGTGTATTTACAGATTCTTATGGCAAATGAAGATGTACACAAAACTGCCATAATAACACCATTCAGGTTTTATGAATTTCTTTTCATGGCGTATGGTTTAAAAAATCCTATCCAAACATGGCAGCATTTTATAGACAAGGTACGACTACAATTTCCTTTCTGTTTTTCATATCCTGATGACATCTTGGTCTTCTCATCATCTCCCTAAGAACATGAGATATATCTCAACTATATTTTCAACATTCTAAGAAAGCACCATGTTGTGATAAATAAAACCAAATGCCAGCTCTGTCAGAAAGAGGTTACATTCCTTGGTTACTCCATCAAACTGAAGTTGCGGTTGAGCTAGCCCCTCTTCTAATTATAATCTAACATAGATCTCTTGAACAAAAAACCGTGCCCAGTTCTTGGAAAAATGTACAGTTCACACCCGTCTACAAGAAGGGTAGTAGAAGTCATTCACAAAACTACCGTCCAGTGTCCTTGACATTGATATGTTGTAGAATCTTAGAGCACATTCTGAACTCAAACATAACAAGGTATCTGGATCAGAATGACCTCCTCCTCTATGCCAACCAGCATGGATTTCAAAAACATCAGTCACGTGAAACCCAACTCACACTTTTCTCCCATGACATACTGAATGGTTAGGATCAAGGCAACCAGGTAGGTGCAGTGTTTCTTGATTTCTGAAAAGTATTTAACTCAGTACCGCATCTACACTTATTGTCAAAAGTACAATCATGTGGGGTATCAAGTGAAATTTGTGACTAGATTGAGGACTTTTTTTTTTATTGAGAACACAACATGTTAACTTCGATGGAGGGCCTTTGTCAGATGTAGAAGTAACTTTTGGTGTGCCCCAGGGAAGTGTGTTGGGACCCTTGCTGTTCATGTTGTATATTAATGGCTTTGCAGACAATATTAATAGTAAAATCAGGCTTTTTCAGATGATGGAGTTATCTTTAATGAATTATTATCTGAGAGAAGCTGCATAAGTATTCAGTCAGACCTAGATAAGATTTCAACATGATGCAGAGATTGGCAAGTCGCTCTAAATGTTCAGAAATGTAAAATTTTGGACTTCACAAAACAAAAAAACATAGTATTCTGTGACTATAATATCAGTGAGTCATTTTTTTTTAATCGGTCAACTCATGCAGACATTGGGTGTAACACTTTTTAGGGATATGAAGTGGAATGATCATACAGGTTCAGTCATGGGTAAAGCATATGGTAGACTTTTGTTTATTGGTAGCATACTGGGGAAGTGCAGTCAGTCCACAAAAGAAATTGCTTACAAATCACTCATGCGACCAGTTCTTGAATTTTGCTCAAGTATGTGGGACCCATACCGGATGGGACTAACGGGGGATACTGAACATATACAAAGAATGGCAGTACGAATGTTCACATGTTTATTTAATCCATGGGCGAGTGTCACAGAGGTACCAAAGAAAATGAACTGGCAGACACTTGAAGACAGACGTAAACTATCCAGAGAAAGTCTATTAACAAAGCTTCAAGAAGTGGCTTTAATGATTACGCTAGAGATATACTACAATCCCCTACATGTCACTCGCATAGGGATCGTGAGGATAAGATTAGAATAATTAATGGATGCACAAAGCCATTCAATCGGTTATACTTCCCACACTCTGTACATGAATAGAAGAGGAAGAAACTCTAATAACTAGTATGATGGGATGTGCCCTCTGCCATGCACCTCATGGCATTTTGCAGAGTATAGATGTAGATATAGAAACAGGCCAGAATTTGCCCCACAGCAGAAAGGATTGAACTATTCCAGCACCCAAGCAACTATCAGGAATTAAGATTCCTTGGAGGTATTAACTTCTACAAAACATGTCTGCCCCAAGCTGTGGCAATACAAATTCTACTTTCAGATGCACTAGCAGGAAAAAGCAAGTGTAGCACGAAAGCTCTTACATGGACAAAATACGTAGGTATAAACAGCATTCGACAAGATCAGACTCTGTCTGCAACAAGCTGTCACTTTGGCTCACAATATCGAGAATACTCCTTTATATATTACGGCTGATGCCAACAAAACAGAAGTTGGGATGGTCCTGCAGCAATTAGTAAATGGACAACAGCAGCCATTACAATTTTTTTCTGCACAAACTTGCTCCACACTACGCAAATTTTCTGCATTTGACCAGGAGCTCCTGCAGGTTTACGAGACCGTGCGGCACTTCAAAGTGGAGGTGGAGGACAGGCTGTTTACAATTTATATGGACCACCATCAACTTACAGTTGCCATAATAAATCCAAGTAATGACTGCCCTCCTAGACGCTATCACCACCTTGACTATGTCAGCTAAATCTCCACCTATGTTCAGCACGTCAAGAGTGCTGAAAGCTTAGTGGCAGACTACTTATCTTGTATTGATGCCTTGTCTACAAATACACTCCTGGAAATTGAAATAAGAACACCGTGAATTCATTGTCCCAGGAAGGGGAAACTTTATTGACACATTCCTGGGGTCAGATACATCACATGATCACACTGACAGAACCACAGGCACATAGACACAGGCAACAGAGCATGCACAATGTCGGCACTAGTACAGTGTATATCCACCTTTCGCAGCAATGCAGGCTGCTATTCTCCCATGGAGACGATCGTAGAGATGCTGGATGTAGTCCTGTGGAAAGGCTTGCCATGCCATTTCCACCTGGCGCCTCAGTTGGACCAGCGTTCGTGCTGGACGTGCAGACCGCGTGAGACGACGCTTCATCCAGTCCCAAACATGCTCAATGGGGGACAGATCCGGAGATCTTGGTGGCCAGGGTAGTTGACTTACACCTTCTAGAGCACGTTGGGTGGCACGGGATACATGCGGACGTGCATTGTCCTGTTGGAACAGCAAGTTCCCTTGCCGGTCTAGGAATGGTAGAACGATGGGTTCGATGACGGTTTGGATTTACCGTGCACTATTCAGTGTCCCCTCGACGATCACCAGTGGTGTACGGCCAGTGTCTGAGATCGCTCCCCACACTATGATGCCGGGTGTTGGCCCTGTGTGCCTCGGTCGTATGCAGTCCTGATTGTGGTGCTCACCTGCACGGCGCCAAACACGCATACGACCATCATTGGCACCAAGGCAGAAGCGACTCTCATCGCTGAAGACGACACGTCTCCATTCGTCCCTCCATTCACGCCTGTCGCGACACCACTGGAGGCGGGCTGCACGATGTTGGGGCGTGAGCGGAAGACGGCCTAGCGGTGTGCGGGACCGTAGCCCAGCTTCATGGAGACGGTTGCGAATGGTCCTCGCCGATACCCCAGGAGCAACAGTGTCCCTAATTTGCCGGGAAGTGGTGGTGCGGTCCCCTACGGCACTGCGTAGGATCCTACGGTCTTGGCGTGCATCCGTGCGTCGCTGCGGTCCGGTCCCAGGTCGACGGGCACGTGCACCTTCCGCCGACCACTGGCGACAACATCGATGTACTGTGGAGACCTCACGCCCCACGTGTTGAGCAATTCAGCGGTACGTCCACCCGGCCTCCCGCATGCCCACTATACGCCCTCGCTCAAAGTCCGTCAGCTGCACATACGGTTCACGTCCACGCTGTCGCGGTATGCTACCAGTGTTAAAGACTGCGATAGAGCTCCGTATGCCACGGCAAACTGGCTGACAATGACGGCGGCGGTGCACAAATGCTGCGCAGCTAGCGCCATTCGACGGCCAACACCGCGGTTCCTGGTGTGTCCGCTGTGCCGTGCGTGTGATCATTGCTTGTACAGCCCTCTCGCAGTGTCCGGAGCCAGTATGGTGGGTCTGACACACCGGTGTCAATGTGTTCTTTTTTCCATTTCCAGGAGTGTATAAACTATGATCACCTTGCTTCAGCTCAAGAATATGACCTGCAAATCCACACACAAATGCAGGATCTATCGACTGGTTTGATTTTGAATGTCGTTCTCTTCCAGGATCTGAGAAACAGATCTGGCATGACATGTCACAAGGAAGAGCTCGCCCACAGGTTCCAGTTTCAATGAGACATCACAGTTTCCACTGTTTGTCACATCTCGGAATTCAGTCTTCAACCAAACTAATTACAGACCATTTCGTGTGATCAAACGTGATACGTAACAGCAAACTGTGGACACAGGCTTGTGAAGACTGCCAGTTATACAAAACAGGGTGCCATGCAAATCTGGCACTTGGAGAATACACTCCTGGAAATTGAAATAAGAACACCGTGAATTCATTGTCCCAGGAAGGGGAAACTTTATTGACACGTTCCTGGGGTCAGATACATCACATGATCACACTGACAGAACCACAGGCACATAGACACAGGCAACAGAGCATGCACAATGTCGGCACTAGTACAGTGTATATCCACCTTTCGCAGCAATGCAGGCTGCTATTCTCCCATGGAGACGATCGTAGAGATGCTGGATGTAGTCCTGTGGAACGGCTTGCCATGCCATTTCCACCTGGCGCCTCAGTTGGACCAGCGTTCATGCTGGACGTGCAGACCGCGTGAGACGACGCTTCATCCAGTCCCAAACATGCTCAATGGGGGACAGATCCGGAGATCTTGCTGGCCAGGGTAGTTGACTTACACCTTCTAGAGCACGTTGGGTGGCACGGGATACATGCGGACGTGCATTGTCCTGTTGGAACAGCAAGTTCCCTTGCCGGTCTAGGAATGGTAGAACGATGGGTTCGATGACGGTTTGGATGTACCGTGCACTATTCAGTGTCCCCTCGACGATCACCAGTGGTGTACGGCCAGTGTAGGAGATCGCTCCCCACACCATGAAGCCGGGTGTTGGCCCTGTGTGCCTCGGTCGTATGCAGTCCTGATTGTGGCGCTCACCTGCACAGCGCCAAACACGCGTACGACCATCATTGGTACCAAGGCAGAAGCGACTCTCATCGCTGAAGACGACTTGTCTCCATTCGTCCCTCCATTCACGCCTGTCGCGACACCACTGGAGGCGGGCTGCACGATGTTGGGGCGTGAGCGGAAGACGGCCTAACAGTGTGCGGGACCGTAGCCCAGCTTCATGGAGACGGTTGCGAATGGTCCTCGCCGATACCCCAGGAGCAACAGTGTCCCTAATTTGCTGGGAAGTGGCGGTGCGGTCCCCTACGGCACTGCGTAGGATCCTACGGTCTTGGCGTGCATCCGTGCGTCGCTGCGGTCCGGTCCCAGGTCGACGGGCACGTGCACCTTCCGCCGACCACTGGCGACAACATCGATGTACTGTGGAGACCTCACGCCCCACGTGTTGAGCAATTCGGCGGTACGTCCACACGGCCTCCCGCATGCCCACTATACGCCCTCGCTCAAAGTCCGTCAACTGCACATACGGTTCACGTCCACGCTGTCGCGGCATGCTACCAGTGTTAAAGACTGCGATGGAGCTCCGTATGCCACGGCAAACTGGCTGACACTGACGGCGGAGGTGCACAAATGCTGCGCAGCTAGCGCCATTCGACGGCCAACACCACGGTTCCTGGTGTGTCCGCTGTGCCGTGCGTGTGATCATTGCTTGTACAGCCATCTCGCAGTGTCCGGAGCAAGTATGGTGGGTCTGACACACCGGTGTCAATGTGTTCTTTTTTCCATTTCCAGGAGTGTATGATGTTCCAACAACAAGACTGCAGCACATTCACCTGAACCTAGTCAGCTCATTCTCATAGTCCATGGCATATAAATACATAGTCTCCACAATCAACCGCATTATGTGTTAGGTAGAGGCAGTGCCCATAACTGCTGTTATGACAGAAACCACAGGTAATTAATTCATACAACTTTGGATCTTGTGCTTTAGATGTCTGGCTGCAATAACCATTGGCTAGGACTGCCAGTTGGTAACTGTCCTGTTCTCAGAAATATCAGAACTGTGTGAAGTGAAATGTTAACACACCATCGCCTACCACCTGCAGAGCAATTGGTTGGTGGAGCGGTGCCACAGTACTTTAAAGGTAGTTCCAATGTGCCATGGTAGTGAGGAGACAGGAGTGTTACCTTGGATACTGCTAGGGATTTGTTCAGCCTTTAAGAAAGACTTGCAAGCGTTGCTGGTGGAGATTTTATATGGAGAACCTTCAAACCTATCCATGGACTTTCTCAAGCCTAAAGAACTTATGAACGCCAAACAGTTAGTGACCCTAGTCATCCATATGAAGCAGCACATCTCACATAGAACATGACCACCTCAACATCACAGAACTCCCAAGATATTCATTCATAAAGCCCTCACAAGCGCATTTTTGTAATGCTGTGTGACGACACGGTACGGGCCACTCTCCAATGCTCACAAAGTCCTAAGTAGCAGCACCTTTGATGTCCACCTCCATGACAAATCTACAACCATCTCAGTACATCAGCTTAAACCTACTGGGCTCCTACATGACACTGCCAAGGCATAGGACCCACACAGCATTCTCGAGAGTGCACAGCAACATCTCGTTGTTCAGCAACACCATTAGAGCCACCGTCACCTGCTCCACCGCTCTCTGTGCCATCCCCTCCACAGGACAACCCTCACAATCTTCCCATGAGCACACCCACAAACTACCGCATTGCCTCGACCACTACATTCTTGACTAGTTCAGGTACCTACACCTCTGCCACGGTACTGTGCAATATGTGAGGCAGTGGGGAGAGGGGTGGCGGGGTCTGTGTGGAAACTCTTTCTATCAGAGATTATAGTTCTTAAATTAATAACACTCTTGTCCTTTGTTGAAGTATATTATCTTTTATCTTTTTCTATTGCTTGCTAGCTTCCATGTTTGCTATATGAATTTTAATTCAAATGTAATTAAGGTGTTCAATTAAAAAAGTCTATCAATGACCATAGTACCACAACGCTATTTAGAGTACTTCATAGCTGGAGTCCCTACATACTGTTTGTAGTACCTGTTAATGAGGTGTGTAAACATCTGCATTACTACTGTTGCATTTTCAACATTTGCAAGTAAGAATACTCTAGTCACCAAGACTACAAAGCATATTAATCTATATCTGCATCCACATCCATACTCTGCAAACCACTGTGAACGCATGGCTCTTGGTGGCAAGAAGCAACAGCATTCGAAGCAGATTTACATACTCATTCCATGACAAGATGTAATAAAATTGAATACCAATAATGTCAAAACCTAACATGGAGTTCTCCTTTCAAAGCAAGAAAATACAGAAAGTGGATGCAAACAAAAATAAAGTAGAATAAAAGCAATATACTTAAAATGCATTTAAACTGAGCAGTTCATGCACAAATTTGTAAGCAGTAACAAATACTTAAAAGTTCATAGAACACCATGTGACAAAACCAGCTCCTGTTTTGTTTAAAACAAAACCAAATTTGGAATCATTTGCCTCATTCAGTATTATGGATGCAGGCAGAAATCAATCTGAATAAGAGCAATATATTTACAATGCAGTTCAAAGAGTTAATACACATGAGAAGACATAATCAGATGCACAATGTGGTGAAAGGAGCTTCTGTTAACTGCAAAACAAAAGCAAACATGGCAGACTAAAAATCAGTCAATAAGAAAGCAAGATTATGGGCTGCTAAACATGCACCACTCCAAGTGGCCTGTCAGAGAACCGAGATCATGTTACTGTAAGTCCCTATTTGAGTTTCACCCGCATGGTGGAGTCATCCATTTGTAGTGTGTAGTCATTGCAAAGCCAAAATCAATAAATTAACTCCTCTGTGGCAGCAGAAAAATCTTTGATATGTCATGAAACAGTGTTATTAGATAATTGGACCACATATTGTTTTTGGCAGTCTGTTCATTAATAGCACACGACACTATTTCTTTCACATATGGCTTGATAAGTTTTTTTACCAACTGAATGAGCTTCACCATTAAGCTCAATACAGTAACTTACACATAAGACGCTTTGGTTATATTTTCAGTTTTTGTAGAAGTAATTACTTGATGTTTAAACTTTGCTATTGAGCCACATGTCTTTTAACATTGTAGATATCTTTTCCTTTGCAATCAGCATGAATTGCTGAACTGTTTGCAAATTCTGTTTGATATCAAACACACTGCAATAGGAGCATCTGACTCACCAGTACACCTGAATCCAAATTTTAAATATCTTTCATCGTATACCCATTTAGATCTATTTTTATGGGACACATGTTCTTTAATATAAGCTTTTGAAGCTATACTGATTTGTGTACCCATTTCTTCTTCAGTAGTAGATATATCAGTTGAATTACCACAACTTCCTTCCCTCCAAGTTCCTCTCTTTAACCAAGAATCCATGGATACTTTTAGCAATATATAAATTGTATAAAAAGAAAAACAGTTTTGTTGAAATGACTTCCTTATGCTTTAAATAATGTATTTAAAAAAGTATATAGGCCTTTGACTTATCAATGCTACTTTCGGGTTTGGCCTCAAGGGAGTGCAGGAAGTGGAGGAAGAACATGGCCGCTGCATGGTGTCCAGACATGAGGGGAATGTTCTCATGTTTGTTTTTCAGTGGTGACCATTCATGCATGTATCTGCCTCACCAGCTGCGGTATAAATTACAAATGGAAGTTACAAATTTCATGAAAGCTCATCACGGGGATGTTAATGTTCAAAGGCACCTATTGTGTTATTTATTTCTCAATTGACACACACAACATCACTTTGTCATGATAGTGCCATGTCTGTTAGATCATGATGTTGGCAGCAGTTGGGAACATAAGCAGTGGATGAAAAATGTACTGACATGTGCTACATTCATTCATAATGTCTCATGCTGCTGATAGCTTTCTCAGTGTGAAAACCTGATCATTTGCATGAGCAAGCTAGTGATGAAAACCCAGTTGCAGGATATGAAACTTTATCACGTATTATTGTGTATGTGGTAAGTTTAATAGTAAATCCAGACCTCAGGCAAATGCTTAATTTAATTAAGGAAGAAAATAGGAACCAATCTTTTATTCAGCTAGAGTTTATACATATATATTTAAAAAATTGCTCAGTGTAAACCATGCCAGTGGGAAATAAAAATGTGAATCAGCTAACCCATTTTTTCATTCTCTGCTAACTTGGTTCATCTTGAAGAATTTTTTCAGCTAGGTTCACCATCAGAAGCTCAGCAATGGACAATGATAAAATACTATACATGAATGTGGTGTTTACTTGTCATACTCTAAATGGTCAACTGTTCAGCAGGTTTCACATGGAATTTCAATAACATATCTGGTGCTTTATTGTTTTCTGGATTTCAATTAACCACAATTTGTTTTTGTTTCCAAAATTCATGAGTTTCAGTCTATGGGTGTAAATTTTAGTCCCAATTGTCCCAACTACATTATTTTCAAAAAGTCAGAAAGCCATTTTAAAGCAATGAATATTGTACCGAGTCCAATTGTAGGTGGGTTATAATTCAAGGTACCAAATCTGATTCTAACATATTGGCATGTATTCTGCTGACTTCTGCAGTACAATTACAAGCAAACACACATTAAGTTATACTGGAGAATGTAAGATGTTCTGTTTTGTCTTTCTGCATTGACTGACTTTCTAACAGTTAATTTTCACTATTTCATACTGTTGATTCAGAGTGATATGGTCATGGAGTGCCATATTGTAACTGTATAGGTTGCCAAATATAGTGAGTGAAGCAAAGTCTCCCATACCCAGTCATCATCTCATGTCATTCTTATAGCAGGCACAATCAAAAAAACAGGAATTATCTCCTAATGTCACATACAAATTAAAGCAAAAATGTATATAGTGAATATATATGTCTGCTGCCCATCCTACTTCATGTATAAAAGAGAAATAAAATTATTAGTGCCACCCTAGTGTTAATTTATTTTAGTTCAGATGAGTTTATGAGTCAACTCTTTTCACATGTACCAATCACAAGCATCAAAACTCAACTTAGCAACGTGAATAAGGGGATTTGATTAATTTTAATTGATAAAAACAACACATTCTTTCTTGCGAATTACATATTATTTCTGCAGATTAGTTTCCTCCAGAATTTAGACATCCATATGCTGAATGCTTGATAAGCGTTTTACCAATGTATTTTAATCAGATTTATGAAGTATGTATCAGCAATATTGTCAACAGTATTGTGCTGCCACGATAATTAGCCCTTTGCTGTGCAGAATGCTAGTCACGGGAGAAAGAGAACCAAAATGATTGCAATTGTTGAGTGGGTTGTAGGTGCAGTGAAATGATTTTCAGACATCTTCATTCTGTGCCAACAAAACAATTGTGCCATACAGATCAGCTGGGTTTCATGAAAGTGCATTACAAAGAGATTCTTGTTGAAATGTGGTGCTTATTAGTAGTAATGATTATGAAATGAGTTAAATGGGGGGTGTTATAGCTCAATTACTAAATAGTAGAAGAGAGAAGACATTTTGAACATCTGTTTAACGTCAGACTGTTTGATCGGATAGGTTGGCAGTTGTTCCAAAGATGACAAATTCCAACTTCTACCGACTGTTGTTAATAAGAGGAAGATACCAAACTAATGGTGGGAGGACATCACAAGCTATTTTAAAAAAGAATATAACCTGCAAGAAATACCTAATGTTGTTGATAATGATGCGCACATGACATTTTATGGTGCCAACAATGGTCATTTATGAAATTTACATCCATTAAATTAGTACAGTTTTTCATGGAGCACTTATTCACTTCCTGCAGAACACCAGTGTTGTGTAGAACACAGTTGGGGAAACCCTGCTTTAGATGGATGTATTGGATTCAATAACCACACTAACTGATTTTGACTGCTGCTCTTTATTCAAAAATGGCTATTGATACTATCATTTGGGCTATCTGCAGTTACAGAAATATCAAACAAACCCATGACTATTAGTTATGATGTAGCTATAAGAGAAACAGAAGTTGAATTTTTCACTTCCTGACAAATTAAAACTGTGTACCAGACAGGGACTTGAACCCTGGGCCTTCACTCTTCACACGCATTTTCTGGGTACCAGACAGGGACTTGAACCTTGGGCCTTCACTCTTCACACGCATTTTCTGGTCCACCACACAGTTTTAATCTGCCGGGAAATTTCAGTCTGCTATAGAGTGAAAAATTCATCCTGGAAACAATCCCCCAGGCTGCAGCCAAGCTATGTGTCTGCAGTATCCTTTCTTCCAGGGGTGGTAATCCTGCAAGCCATGTAGGAGAACTTCTGTGAAGTTTCGAAGGTAGAATATGAGATACTGTTGGAAGTAAAGCTGTGAGGATGGGTTGTGAGTCGTGCTCAGGTAGGTCATTTGGTAGGGCACTTGCCTGCAAAAGCCAAAGGTCCTGGGTTCGAATCCTGTCTGGCATAGTTTTAATATCATCACCCACTCAGCTGCAAAGTGAAAAAATTATTCTAATTGAAATTGTCTCCACAGTCTGTCCACATTTCCACCAGCAGTATGAATCTGCAAATTTGCCTTATCAGTATGCTGTAGCAAGGTACTTATGGGTCAATATAGAAACATTTATGGCTAATTGTACTAACAGTGTAAAGAACACAAATTATTTTTCCTGTCAGAAGTGCAAGAAAAATATATACTACTAATGTGTAGTTTAAGTTATATTTTCATCTGCAGTTTAAACTTTGGAAAAAAACAGTTTTCTTCGCAGTTCAGTATGTATGCACAAGATGATAAACTGTGACACAAACAACTACACTCCCTCTCAAAAAAAAAGTTAAGCACCCAGAGGGGAAGGAGGAAATGAAATGAAAGGAAACTTCATGGGTTGAGAGGGTATATGATGTTTTTTCAATGATTATAAAATCGAATCAGATTTACAAAGAACTCGGCATGATGAGCCCACTTACCAGTTAGACATTGCATCCCCCTGGTGTCTGGAGGTATGTAAGGATTCAGTTGGGCAGGGTGTCAAATTGTTGTATCCTCTTCTGAGGCAAGCTGGCCCACAGTTGCAACTGGTCCGTGACACCCTGGATACTGGCACTGGCCAAAGCTAGCTCCACACTAATTATATGTGAGACAGATCTGTCTCACCACTGGAGTACCTCCACATCACGCAGACAGGCCATTGAGAAGTGTGCCATGTGTGCATGAGCATTGTCCTATTGAAACATGGCACCACAATACTGTCGCATTAGAGGTAATACATTAGCACACGGGATGTCTGTGACACACCAATGGATAAGAGTTCCCTCAATCGCTACCAGCTGTCACCTGAAGCCATACCTGATGGGTCCCCACACCTTGATGCCAGGAGAACACTACAGTGTGTCTCCAAAGCTTTGGAAGGATGCCACCACAATTGCCAAAAATGGTCATTTGTGGTAGTGCAGAACATTGACACAGCTCTGAAGACAATGCAACTCCATTCATCAGCGGTCCATATATCCTGGTCACAGCACTATTCAAAAAGCAGCTGTTTATAGTGTGGTGTAAATGGTAGCCTATGCACGGGACGGTAATTTGATAGTCTGGCTCCTTATAGTCTCTGACCAGTGGGGTAGACTGACACAGAATGTAGCAGGAAGTCCATTCATTACTTGTTCTTAGGCGCCAGGCAAGGGGTGAAGGGGTCATGCTGTGCTCCGTGCACATTACGCCAGTCCTGCCTTGTGACGGTCAGACGTGTTTGACTGGGACCTTGACGAGTATACCTACCCTCACGTCCCCACGCAGTACGACATTGAGCCACTGTCACATCCAAATGCCCCACAAATCTGAATATTGCACAAATTGACCACAGACCAAATGGGGACCCACAGTGAAGCCACTTTCAAGCTCTGTCAGGTGCTGATAACAATTTCTCACATAGTTATGCAGCATCTCTTTGTGCTTCACAGTGATCACTCGTCATCTGATGCTGTTTGTAAGGAGTACTGTTATCTTTGATGTCACAGCATATCAGTATTGTACTCTTTGCTTATCGTAGGCTCCTGGAACTTTTGAACCTGAGAGCACCTATTCTCTGAGGGAGCATTGTCTTGCTGCATAATGGCAACAGTGCCCCAGCAGTAGTGGTCATGCTCCATCTCAGTGTGTGCAGTCGAGACATTGTTGGGCTTCAGTGCAAAGTGGTCACGTGCAGCTGCATCACAGATAAATCAGTATGAAGAAGCTGCTAGAAAGTGTTACGTCAGTTTGTAGGAAGAAAGTATTTTTAATAACTCAGTTATTTCATGGAGAGACTTGTGGAATTAGTTATGACATTTAGTATGTAATTTGAAGGTGGAGGTGGAAGAAAGGAAAGTAAAGGGAAGTAACTGATATCAGCCACATTAGGACTTTATGCAGAATCGGTGGTGACAAACGAAAATGTGTGTGGAATCGGGAGTTGAATCTGGGATCTCGTGCTTACTATGCAAGTGCATTAACCACTGCACCATCGGGAAACAATGTTTATCAGAAATGCACAGATTATCTCGGCATGCTCCCCAGGCAACTCACATTCCAACAATCTGCAGTCCCCATCCATGTCCTCTGCGCTTGCTAATTTTAGATTTCTGCTGAAGGTCAAATGGTATTGTGCATCTGCACTGAAGTTTGTGGATTTATTACCCATTGCATTAAATAAATTACATGAATGCATGTTCAGACACGTCCAAAAGAACAAACAACATGCATTCATGTAACTGATCTACCTTGATGGGCAATGAATCCACAATCTTCACTGCAGATGCACAATACCGTTCGACCTCCAGCAGAAACCTAAAATTAGTGATCATGGAGGACATGGACAGGGACTGTGGATAGGTGCTGCTAGGTGTGAATGTGGGTTGCTTGGGGAGTGTGCTGAGATAGTCTGTGCATTTGCAATAAACACTGTGCCTAGGTGGCTCAGTGTTTTACACAACTGGTTAGTAAGTAGGAGATCCCTGCTTCGAGTCACAGTCTGGCTCACATTTTCACTTGTCACCGTCGAATCTGCATAAAGCCCCAATGCAGCTGATATCATCAGTTCCTTCCCTTTCCTTACTGCCCACCTCCAGCTTCATTTACATAATATTTATCACAGCTGCGGATTCTGTGTGGTGTCTTCTTTTGCACATGTCTGAAAGAGCAGACAGCATACTTTCATATAATGTGACATTTATGTTTGAAACAGTGACATGTTTGTGGATCATTAACTTTTGTGGAGGAACACATTGATAGTAGAACATAAAAATAAAAGGCTTCTGTGAGCAGTGATTACCTGTTTAATTAACATGGTAATGAAACATAGCAATGTTAACTTCAGTATGAATGTGAAGCAAACTTAACTGTTAAAACAAGAGTGGATGAGTGTAGGCATTGTTAGGGAAGTATGTTATGTGCTAAGTGGACAATAAAGAAAAGTAATTTGCATTGCACTATTATTATTTCGGGGTGACATATCCCATTTTTTGACTGGATAGCTTTAATATTTTACAAGTACATGGGTCACGTGTTTGTATTAGATATGTGGTCAGGTTTATTTAATAACAAAGCATGTTGTCTCAGTAAAGCCACCAAGATCTAGTCCGATAGCTGCGGAAAAAAAAGTTGAGAAACTAAAGAGACAGGGACAGACATGTGTCCACTATATACCCTACAAGACGTGGCATGGTAATAACACTAACGCAGTCTACTTGTCAGAGATGGTTGCAACTCCAATCTTTTGAGTACCAGCTGATGTGTGTGTGTATGAAGTTACTTTGACATCCAACCATGTCTTTTGGATGCTTCACTGTTTTGTCAGTCAGTGTAAATAAATGCACAATTACAATGCTTCTCCTGAAAACACGAGATTCCAAAACAATAGAAAAGTCCATATTAGATACCCATTTCACTTATTGCCTACACTGAACAAATGAAGGCAATGTGGTGACAGATGGAAAACTACAGGATAGAACATTATAGCTGGAAAGTGTCACACACAAGAGTAAATCGGATCTCTATCTTTGGTGGAGAAAGAGAATAATGCTACTACAATATATTTAGTATTACAAAGCTTTTGTGGACAGGAAGCACAAGGAGTATTGAGTACAAGGAAATGATTTTCAGGTTAGAGGTTAAGCTGCCCATGGCCTCAAGTGAACTAAAATAATACCAAAGCAGTAGCTTTTTCTTGTTTGGTATTGCCAAGAGTGGTCAAGAGCATACACAGTTTATTTGTCATGATCACATGTGATGGAAAATGACAGAAATCTATCAGTAGGATGCAGGCTACCTTATGTCATAAAACCTAGGTCCATATTTTACAGAGAGTACTCTCTACCATTGGCCCTCCTTTTTTTAATTGCACAACTAATAGTCTCAAATCAGTAGAAAGAAGTGTAGATTTCTCATGTATATAAGAAAAGCAACAGAATGGATATACAAAATTATACTTAATGTTGGTCTGCTGCAAGCACCTCGAGCATATTCTAAGTTCAAATATAATGAGCAGAGAGAGAAAAACTTCTGTCCATAAAATCAGCATGGATTTAGAAAGTACTGATCATGTAAAACCCAGCTTGTTCTTTCCACAGATCCTGCAGGCCAAGGAAGCAGGCAGATTATGTGTTCCAAGTTTTTCAGAAAGTGTTCAGCATTGTACCACAATTTAGATTGTTAGAAAAGGTCTCAGTATAGAAAATGGGTTCTCAAATATGTGCCTGGCTTAAGGATGTTTTGAGTAATAGGCCCCAGGATGTTGTTGTGGATGGCAAGTGTTTGTCAGTGACAAAGATAACATCAGGAGTGCACAAGAGAAGTGTTATAGGACATCCTTTGTTTTTGTGCATAAAAATTTGGAGGTTTATTAATGATCTCTGTCTACCCTAGTGAGTGGGTTATATCCATTTCCTCACTATTTTCTAACTTCCTATGAACAGTTAATTTCTATTTATTTTCATGTATCCCTACTGGATGTGTTCTATAATTATAGTATTTCCCTTGAATCCTTTAATCAATTTCATTTAAGACCTTCCCCTTTCTTAATCTGTGTTTAGGATGGGTACAGCCACCCAGAACAGCATCTATTAATGCAGTTCTGTTGACAACTTCATCTGCTCAGTGGTCATTTCTCTTTCCTAAGGTTTATCTTAGCCAGTCACCCAGTCCACCAAAGCCTATAAAGGACTGTTAGCCAACTACCTGGTTGAGTACATATTCAGCGAATCCTTAACCCTAGAACGGTCGGGCGAAAAATAATGTCAAGAACGTTCAGGCTGGGTCTGTGGGACCCAATAAATAAATCACTTGTAACAAATGACAAACAGTATGTTTAGATGAAATGTCGAATTTTTAGTTTGATTAGGTACTACTAAATACTATAGTGACATTAGTTCAGCTTCCTGCATCATACAACAATTACTGTAAAAAAAAAAACCTGAAACATCTACATCTTTGTAGTGCTAAATGTCAGTAAACTGAAAATACAAGTAAATTTGACTGAAATAAGAATATAAATGAGAGTAAGTTGTAGAAATAAGAAGCAAAAATGATGAACTTTCATTGTATAAACGGAAATCATGAATTTTAAGAATAGTTCATGAAATATCTTTCTCTAAAGTTATCACTTTTCCAAACAGTCAGCGCAAACCATTTCTGCATGCGCCAAGCATAACCACAATTTGAACACTTTGCAAAAGTATTTAGTTTTGTTGTCCTTGCATTTGTAGCATCTTCCCCCTTTCCCTGGTTGTCGATCTTTCTACTATTCTGTGTTCTTTGGTACTGGAGAGGTTAGAGGCAAACCTGCGAATATCGCACGGGAGGTTTGGTTGGGTTGCGCGCATTGTCAAATATGGTGTTATGAGAGACTTTCCTAGTGTTCTGAGGTATCCTCATCTAACATACATTTTTGTTGGGTTTGAACACAGTGTAGCCATTGAGAGCTGCAATGTTCAACAACTGAAAAAAGAGACACATAGGCCACTGTCTTCTCCCTCTAGCAACAGTGTATTCACCACACATAGCATCAACGACATCTACGCCGCCCTTGGTTTTGTTGTAGTACGTTATTATACTTGGTTTTTTTCTTCCACCGCTGTCACTGTCAATTTCATCGTCATGGTGCATTGACGACAAAAGGAGTGCTGATTTGTTGTGTTTTGGAACATATGAAGGTAATGTGACATCTTCCTGAAATCCAAACATACTTGAGTACTCTTCTTTAGACTTTTTGGGTAAAAAGTCAAACGGAATTTCAGGCTTTTTTTTTTAACGAACAAACAACAGTAATATTCTTTTCTTGTAATAGTTTTTTGACAATTGGGTAAGAAGTAAACCAACTGTGTATCATCAGATTTTTTCCAGACCCTTTTACTGGGTCTACAAGATGGAAAACAATATAATCTGTCTTATTACTGACTTTGTACAGTCCTTGGGGTTGTGCTCCTGCATAAACTTCCAAATGTTTTACGTAGTACGTTTTAGAACAAGCCAGGGTGAAGACCTTGATCCCATACTTGGCAGGTTTATTCGGGATATACATCCTGAACCTGAACCTGTCTCTGTGTGGAACAGGCATTTCATCCAAAGTAACGTTTTCTGACGGAGCAAAATATGCTTTGCAGTTGGAGACAAACATATCAAGAATGATTCTTATGGCAGCAAGATTATGGTGTGCGTTTCTTTCTTCCCTTGTATGGATGTTGTCAAACCTGATACAACGAGTCAAAAATCTGAACCTCTTCAGTGACATACTTGCATGAAAGATTTTTATTCCTGTCCCATCTGTATTCCAGAAGTCTTCAATATTCATTTTACCGCCATGAAATGTTCCAGCTAAGTAAAATAGGCCAAAATATACTTCCAGTTCATCAAAACTGGTAGGCTTAGCCATTTTCGGGTCTCTTGCATAATTGTTTCGAATTGAATCAATATAGATATTGGTTGATTCAAGATCTGTATCAATAAATGCATTGCTAGAAAATAACTACCATGATTCTAGTGGTGAATGTACATCCATCGCAGCTCGAATACTTCCAGGCAAATACATTGTAATTATATTGTGACATCTTGTTCTAACGCTTTGTGGGAAACACGTTTTTCCCCATTTAGTTGCTTCATTCCTTCCTTTGTAATAGTGTATAGGTGACGTACCTGAGTCAGTTAGAGGAACTGTACTTGAATCAGCAATAGCAGGTGCATCGGTGTCGGCAGATGACTGAACATCTTCCTCTTCATCACCACTTATTTCACTATTGCTGTCAAGATAACTGTTTATTTCGAAGTCTGGGTCTGCATCAGCATCGTCTGCTTTAGTCTGATCATCATACAAAATTCTGCAAATTTCACTGTAAGAAAGACTTTCTCTTGCCGTATTATACTGCAGACTACTGACAATGATAATTCGGTGTTAGGACATCACATATAGTTCACAAAATAACTAGTTACTCAATGATAAACCAAAATAAAAATGGGGTTGCACTGGCAGAAATTAGTTACGTAAACGGTCGGGCTGGGTCTGACAGACCCGGGCGCTTTTGAAAGACTGCCAAACAATGACTAAACAAAGAAAAACCTTATTCATGACAATAATGCTTTCTCTCAGATGTTTCAGGAAGGTAGCAGGGCACTCGAATCAAATCAGCAACTATAAGAATATAAATTCAGTGAAACAAAAACCAGTGGGTCTCACAGACCCAGCCCAACTCTTCTAGGGTTAAGTGAGGACACACTTTTGAACTGCTTGTCACTCATGCACTGTTGGTTAGTTAGTTACCTGTTCCATAGAACATTGGAATGATTCTTTTATCAACATTATATGGAACGAGTCAGTTTACAAGATATATGTATACATGATTAGTGTTAACATTAATGAGCACATTTTTTTTTTTTTTTTTTTTTTTTTTTATTCATTCAACTATACTTAACTTTTTTTAACTAGCTACGATATTTTAAGTAGAAATTCATGAGTGGAGTAGAAAGATCTGTCCAGGAGAAATGATTTTAAATCAGATTTAAAACTTGCTTCAATATCTGCCTGACATTTTATGTTATTGGGCAAATGATCAAAAATTCTTATTGCTCATATGGAACTCCTCTCTGAGCCACTGACAGCTTTAACAATGGGTAATAAAGGTCAGTTTTGCCTCTAGTGTTGTAGGTATGTACATCACTGTTCTTCTCAAATTGTTGTGCATTATTTATGGCAAATTTCATTAGTGAAAATACTTTTTTCTGTACAACATACAAAGAGCAAAAGTGTTTGAGAATCCCAGTAATATGCTTCTTCCAGTTCAAGTTTTCAACAGTATGCACACCAAAAAATTTGGAGCATTCTACTCTACTTACTGATGCCTGCTCATGTGCTATGTCAATTATTCGTGTGATTCTATTTGTTGTACAGAGCTGAATGTATTGTGTTTTTTTCAAAATTTAGGAAGAGTCCATTTTGAGAGAACCACTTAACAGTTCTTTGGAAAATATCATTTACTAATTCTTCTGTTGCTTTCTCTCTAACAAGATTTATTATAGGACTAGTATTGTCTGCCAAAAGTACCAATTTTGCTTGCTGAATGTTAATTGGAAGGTCATTCACATATATAAGGAATAAGAATGGGCCCAAAATTGAACCCTGTGGGACTCCATTTGTGGTTTGACCCCTGTCTCTACAATTTTCTATCTTTCTGACATTGAATTATTCAGCACAACCTTTTACACTCTGTTTGATAACTGCACATTATGACACATTACACAATTCATTCTGTCAGCCAAAGTTCCAAGTAATCATGTTGGATACATGACTCAAAATATATTTCTTTATGCTATTTCTCTCTCAGCTTACATGCTTCTAAAGGCTGATCGCATAACTCATCATATGTGCATGGCGACTCGATCTCCACTCTGATTTAAAACTGAAGACATTGAGTCTGTTTTATGCTATTGGTCAAAGAGAAACAGAGCTTTCTTTTTGTAAAATAAATGTATGGAATAAGCAGTATTTAAACAAATAATCCTTGTTCTCACTTGTGTTACAATTCTAGCATGTTGTAATTCTTAGAGACAGGAAGATAGACCTACAGTTATATTCTCTATCTGCTGTAAACAGTGCGGCCGCATGGTGTAGCTGTACTCTCTGACGCACCGTGTCATGTTCCGCGCGACTCTCCCCCCTTGGAGGTTTGAGTCCTCCCTTGGGCATGGGTGTGAATGTTGTCCTTAGCATAATTTAGTTCAAATTAGATTAAGTAGTGCATAAGCTTAGGGACCGATGACCTCAGCAGTTTGGTCCCATAAGACCTTACCATAAATGTTTGTAAACAGTGTGGGCATGCTCTAGTGGAGGATGGTGGGTCAGGGTGAGTTGGTAGCCATTTGAAGGCAGTATAATGCCTTTACTACTTCAATAATTCATATAACGAGCTCAAGCACAGTATTCTGATGACACTGGAAGGTGGACAGTGTCCTGCAGCAAAGTATTGTGGTAGGACACCAACAGCTGACATACAAATGAGGCATGGCACAACCTTGCATATTCAACATCCCCAGTTGGCAACTGAGATAGATCTGAGCTGATGCAGAAAGCTGACATGGCCTACCAAGTACGGTTCACAGTTGCTGGTGCTGGGAAGCATCCCAGTGGTTCAATAATTAGTAGGATCTTAGTACAATCCTTGGCCCATCAGGTAGGTGATGGTGGAGCAATGCCGCCTCTAAGCGGAAGCCAATACTGTGATGGACACTGACTCGACATGCAGATTTGATGATCTGGCAGGCTGGACATGCAATTTTTGTACACACCAAAATGGGTTTATTGTGGTGTTTCTGCTGCAAATGACATGCATGCTATGTGCCAAAGTGTCCCTGGTTTCAGTAACTAGCTGGGCACTGAACAAGAGGTGGGCAGTGGTGCTCAGTGAGCACAATGCTGTGCCCGTGTATTGCTGCTAGTGGCCTTATTTACAGCATTGAGCCCTCTTGCCTAGGCCTGTGCCATTATATACCTCTCCTCATCCAACCATTTGGTCCTCCAAATTGTCCTTGTTGTTGTACCTGGAGCTAGCTAATTCCTTATAGTTCCTTTCGGACACATGCAGGTAGTCTTTGGCTCATAACTTCTATAGGAGTCATCCATGATAGTTCAACAGCTAATCATCTTCCTAACGGGTGCCAATGGTATTTTTATAAGCCTGTAGGTAGAAGGTTTGTAGGAGTGGTATGTGTACTATTCTGTGCCTGAGATAGTAGTAGACAGTGCTTATCACTAGTAAAATCATGAATGTGGCTACTGTGGAGGTTCCCAAAGTTATGAGTCTGTTCTGGTGCTCCGTATGACACTATTGTATATGCCCAAACAGTTGCCCCATTGAAATTCTGGACAGCTAGCATTTGGTCTACTGAGGCAAGAAGGGTTGTATTCATGGTAGTGTTCAGATAAGCTAGGTTTTCTCTAGGTAGAATTTTGAATTGAAGGTCAGGTAGGTACAGTAAGTAATGTGCGATGTTTAACACTGTGGCTCCAGTAATTGTGGTGGGTAGCAAGGAAGGTCCAGAGATTTCACAATGTGTACCATTAATTATCAGGCCCTGCTCATGCATTTCTAACTATTGTCTGTTATTTAACTGATGCTGGTCATAGCAGGCACAGATGACAACTACTGAGTCTGCCACTGAAAAGAGCCAATGTTCACCCTCCCTTTTAAAATATCCATTCCACCTATAAATACTTTGGGACAACACACACTCATGGGTTTCTCCATGTGGAATAGTTTGAGCTTGCATGATTCTAGAACTATATGTACCAGCTTTGTGAGGAATGCTGTGACTCCCTCTCTGTGTGGTGTGGAGTTCAATAGTCTCTGATTACCCTCCATGTTGATCCACACCTGTTACAGAATGAAGTTTACCTTTTCCAGGTCTTCTGCATCAGCACTACCAAAGGCTGTCTTGAAAATCCAGCCCCACTGTGTCTCTCTCCACCCTTTTTTTCTGTCACTGCCTAACCTGCAGTACGAGTTCTGCAGTCTGGCGAAGTTGCTCCTAGAGGTGCTCAACAGTGGATCATAGTAGTTGATGTTTCCCTTCTGTGACATTTAGCACTGACTTGTCCTGTGTCATGAACCACAATTTCTTAAATGTGTCCTCCAATCTATCTATTTCATTTTTTACTGCCCATGCATTAAAGTCCATCCTTAATGTCCATTGATGGTCAGAAAGTGTCACATATGATCACTGACTGAAAAGTAAGCCACTACCTAGGGGATCTACCTTAAGGGCTAACATCATCCCATAGCTGCTCAACAGGCCTCAGGCTGTCACCATGTTGATGTCTCTCACTCTCCCAATTTCCCTTGTCCAATATTTGGCGGCCTGAAGCGGTGCTGTTATCTGCTGTCTCCCAGTGATTCATCCGGTATTGTATCTGGACCATGCCCTAGATTGAGAGGAAACTGTTGACTAGTTCATATGGATAATCTGGAATAACTGTGGGATGCTCCCACTCCTTTTGTTAGGTCTTACTCTTCTTCAGGGATTGTATCTGGACCATGACCTAGATTGAGAGGAAGCAGTTGACTAGTTCATATGGATAATCTGGAATAACTGCTGGGTGCTCCCACTCCTTTTGTTGGGTCTTACTCTTCTTCAGTCCCATTTCCCTCACCCCTTTGGAGGAGGCCCCTGGTAACTGAAGAAGGGCTTCTAACACTCCTAAATGGTTGTTGTGCCACGTGTACCACACTGGTATGAGTTTGGAGCTGGAAATTTATGTTGACCTGAGAAGTCATTCCAATTACCTCATAAAGCACCTAATATCTTGTATAAGTTTATAAATTTCTTTGTGTTTCCCTTTATGACACAGGTGGTGGTGAACATTACCCAGCATCTGGCATGGTAGGCAGTTTAGCCTTCTCTTTTAGCATCCCTTACCCCCTCCCCTTGTTGGTCCCGAAAAATCAGCTTCCCGTAGTACCTTACATACACCCTAGCATCCCCTATCAATTTTAACAAAATCATACTTAGTAACTGCTCATCATTCCATTCCCCCAATTATGCAGCTCTCAGTAAATTATATGTAAAAATTAAAATATCTTTCCTTGGCCTACCTGAGAAAGGAGTCACCAACACTGTAAACTCATAAGCTGCGTACATAATTCTGAATTGTCATCTCACATTTGAGCAACCTGATCAGATGACAGTCTTTTATTATTAAAACCACAATGTAATAATGCTATCAGGTTCAAAAGAAGGAGAAGGAAATAACCATACAGGCTCATACAAAACTTGAGGCAAGTGCTTATATGTTTTTTCCCATTGTTGCTGCCATGTTACGAATGTCAAATCACCTTTACAGTCTCTGCCAGTATTTTGGACAACACTTGTAGAGGGAGTGGGTGTGTTCTGGTGGAAAATGGTGCCTTAGGGTGAGTCAGAAGCCATTTGAAGACAGTAAAACTGCTTTATTACTCCAATAGCTCATAGAACATGCTGAAGCCCACACCTGACATTGCTGGAAGGTGAGCCTTGACCCATGGAACTGGCAGCAAAGCATCATAGTAAGACACCTGCAGCTGTTATACTCAATGTGGCCCAGGCACTGTGCGACATTGTGTAGTCAACATCACAGGCCAATGAACACGATATGTCAGGGCTGATGCAGCAGGTGGTCATGGCCCACCAATTACGAGATGGCTTGCTATCGGCAGCTGTTGCTGGCAGGTTCACCAGTGGCTCAGTGGCAAGGAGAGCCTTGGTTTGACCCTAAGTCTGTCACATGTTGGCTTCACCGTCTGCAGATGGTCCTGGCAAGATGTCTGTGGAGCAGACTGGCATCCCAGTGGAGCCAACGCTGTCAGATGCTGACTTAACACCCCAGGTCGACAATATGCCTGGCCGGACAACCAGTACTTATGCACACCAAAGCAGGTTTATTCTGGCTTCATTGTTGCAAATGTTACATACACTGTAGCTGAAGTGCCCTCAGTTTGGGTAACTAGCCAGGCACTGAGCGACACACGGGTGGCGGCACATTGTATGTGCTGCTGCAAGTGGCCCTCTCTACACCATCAATCCCTCTTGTCTATTCCCATTCCATTACACTGGAGAGAATTTAAGGAGATTGTTTCACATGCATATAATAGGAAAAAATGGTACATACAGAATGATTTGAGTCACTCATACTTCTGTTCATAGCCTTACTGCCTATCATATGATATTGTTAACGTAGTCTGTAAACCATTAGAAAAAGGTTGAGGTTAATAGATTACTGAAACCTAAACCAGTTCAACTATGATGCCATAGTAAACCACTATTAAAACAACTAGTGGCACAGCATAGGTAATGAGCCATCACCAGGTGTTGAAGTGTGGAGAAACATGCTCTTGAGTGTTCAGTGCTCTATGGCTGACTACAGAGTTAAACCAGATAGTGAATATGAGCCTCTGCTCGTAGATGATGCTAGTAAAATCCAACAGATGATCCTTATTAACAATACATAAAATTTATAACAGAATGAACCATAGACTGTGCAGTTTGAATCTCACGCATATCTGTTGTATTGTATGTAAAGGGTTAAATTCCATAGCCCTGTGGATAAAACTTTCCCATCTCAACATTGGAAAGGCAAAGGCTGGTACTCTATTTCAGGCCTCAATAGATGAATTATGTGAGTTTATCTTTATACCACTCAGCTCTCAAGCTGCGAAAATTTTTCACTTATCACTACCACAAGATAGGACTTTTGTGAAAATGTGTTTCTATAATTACAATATTTAAGCCATCTTGATGGAGTAGTACAGGCAGACAAATATCAGAGAGGCTTCCAAACACATCATGGTGCAATTACTGCAAGAACTGAAATAACTGATCCAAGGAAAGCTATGGGCAGACATGAATTGACCATTATATAACTGCTTCACTTCATTTCAGCATTGGGTTTGATAACTATTGACTTTGATACATTACTTCATAAAATGAAACAGTTGAATTTCTCAACCAATAGGCAACCAGCTAGGAAACAGATACGAGTTAGTCAACTGTAGAATTGAGTACTCGTGGAAAAATGTGCTCACAGGAGTCCCACAAGATTCAGTCCATGGTCCATTGGTTTTCTACCTCTTTATTAATGTGATCATATGTTTACTACATTCTTATTACTACCATTTACATACTGACTAGCCTTTTCCTCATGGCTTGACAACCAAGGGAGGTGCCACAGTGGTTAGCACACTCGACTTGCATTTGGTAGGACGATGGTTCATACCCATGTCCAGACATCCAGATTTAGATTTCCTGTGATTTCCCTAAGTCGCTCCAGGCAAATGCCAGGATGGTTCCTTTGAAAGGGCATGGCCAATTTCCTTCCCCACCCTTGACGCAGTTCGAGCTTGGGTTCTGTCTCTAATGACCTCGCTGTCGACAGAACATGAAACCCAAGGTTCCGTCTTTCTTCCTTTCCATGGCTTTGCTTGCACACTTGTTTGATACATACAGGATGATTCAGGAGGAATGTCACATAATTTGTGAGATGATTCTACTTGTGAAAATAAACTGAAAAAAGTCCTATGAACATGTGTCTGATTTTTGATCGTTACAGAACTGGAGCATGTTGAAGACTACACACTTCCATGAATGTATATGAAGACAAGTGTGATTATTACTTAATGAAAGGCTGTGCAGTTGCTGTGATGGACAGAATAATTGTGTGACAGATGACTGAGCCATCCTACAAGAGGTGTTCAAAAAGTCCACCACCCAGCTAAATGCACTTGTCAAAGTGTTGAAGGGTGTGTTGTATCACACATTGAACATCATCTCAGTGGGCTTTAATGCTGTCAACAGTATTGGTGATGCGAGTGACAAATTCTTTACAGGTATCCACCTCCATAGCGTACACATCCCCCTTTAACCAGCCCCATAAACAGATGTCTAATGGGGTTAGATCAGGTCATCTGGCAGGCCAGTTAATTGGTCCACCAAGGACAATCCACTGTTGAGAAAATGTGTTATTCAGATACTGGGATACTTTTCTGCTACAGTGAATTGATGATCCATCATGTTGAAAGTACATTTGCTTCCCTTGCTCTTATGTCAGGTCTTTCAAAAGTGCAGGTAGGTCTTCTATCAGAACATGTGTGTATGCTGCAGCTGTTACACAATTTTGCAGGAACAAAGGTGCTGTCACCAGGCCATCAAACATACCACACCAGATGTTCACTGAGAACCTTACTTAGAATCTTGTTTCCATAGTGTCATGTGGATTCTCTATTGCCCATGTATGAGAACTGTGGGTTTTCATGCTACCATTGTGTGTACATGTAGCCCCATTTGTAAATAAAGTGTATTGGATGATGTCTCTGTGTACAAGCAACCATTCACAAAATTATTGTGTGCTTACTAAATCACCTAGATGCAGATGTTACGCAGGCTGCACATGGAATGGATACAAGCCCTTGGAATGTAATGTGCGCCCCACTCAGTTTGTGGAATATCGAGCTGACACCTGATGCAGTTTATTTTCACATCTAGAATAACCTCACAAATCCTGTGACATTCCTCCTGAATCATCCTGTACATTGCACACATCTCCTCCTCCCCCTCCATCTGTGTCCACTTCTTCCTCACCCCTTTCTCTCTATCCATCTTCCATCTCACTGTGTCGCTACCGATATCCTGCTCCTCCCATCTCTGTCCACCT